>NW_025964372.1:32300652-33680652 GCF_023055435.1 Haliotis rufescens | reverse complement strand
CTCCTCACTAAATGCCGAATAAACTACACGGATAGCATTCAAACACAGAAATATGCGTGCAAACACCCCCAAACTACAATCAAACAAAAAACCCATACAATTCCAAAAAAGAAGCCAAATTTCTTGGACTAATCTGTGATGAACAACTCACCTAGGGTGCTCACATTAAAAACCTAACAAATAGATGCACTAAAGACCTGAACACACTACGCTGCCTGACAGGCTCCAACTGGGGGGCCTCCAAGGAAACCCAACTATCACTTTACAAATCACTAATTAGATCAAAAATAGACTATGGATGCCAAATACACAACACCTTAAACTCCTCATTAAGCGATAAACTAAACTCAATTCAATATTGAGCACTAAAAATAATAACATGCCACGCATATCGCTGCAGGCACTAACAGGCGAAATACCCCTGGATCTACGCCGAGAACACCCAACAATAAATTACTGGGCTTCAACCCAACAAAACCCACAAATCCAACAAATACTTAAAACCAACATAAGCCCAAGACTCCAACCTCTAGCTCGCAAAACCCCTCAATTAACACCTATCTCTAATCGCATAATAAATTACCTAAATACACACAACCTAAATAATTTAAAACTAGACACAGCACCAAATAACACCTTCAAACCCAACCACACTAGCATACATTCATGAAAATGGCCAAATTGGTGCCACATTTACACAGATCGGTCCTCTGACCCGGGCTCAAAAAGCACAGGATTCGGCATCCATATCGACAAACCAAAAAAATAAATAAAATCCTATACGCTCCCAAATAATCAATCAATTTTCACAGCCAAATTAACGGGGATAATAACAGCTCTGCACAGCGATCAAATAAATAGACACCGAAAAACCCTAATCCTTTCAGACTCATTAAGTGGGCTCCAGGTCATAAAAATAAAAACAAAACAAAAACGCCCATAACTAATATAACAGATGATTAAAAGGGCCAACAATCTTGGCAATGAACACACAGACAAAGCAGCAAAATCAGCACTAAAATTAGAAGTAAGCATCAACCTACCAATATCCAAAAATTAAAAGTATCACAAAGGATAAAATCTTCCAAAAGTGGCAAAATAACCATAAGAAATCTGACTGCAAACTAAAACACCTGCTACAAAAGTCACTCAAACAAACAAAAATCCATCATTAAACCAAAAACATGGACAGAGTAATAACTAAACTACAAACAGGCCACACTAAGTTAACTCCCACCTACATCAAATTAAAAAACCCGAAACTGGTAAATGCCCCCAATGCAACTAAAAAGAAACTCCTGAACATGTTATATTATATTGCACACATTACCAGCAACACAGAACACTCCAATCCACACTAAACTGCAACAATCAAATGACACTAGCAATGCTACTAAACCCCCTAAAAGACTTACAAACTGTTAAAGCACTTAGCATCTATCTAATCAAAACAGGCCAACTCGGCCGCATCTAAAAAAGTACAACAAACAAGCTGTCCATAAATCCTAAAATTCTAAACCTATAAAAAAAACACAAAATCACAAAACTCCATTTAGTCCCAACCCCCACCCTTTTTGTATGGCATATTTCAATATTCCAAATTTGTTCTCCAAATTCAGTCAGCAACCCTAAAAAAGCACCCTAGGTTACCTCACCTTTTCGGACATACCCTTTTCAACCAATCACTAAATGGCCTGGCGGGCCCGTGCCTGAAATACGCATATGTCGGAAAGTGCACATTAAATTCCCAATTTTAGTAAGTAAGTATGTAAGGCTAGGGGTCAGCAGTCGTATTAATTTGGAGATGTATTAATTTCAAAATTTACAATGTGCTAAACATGCTAAAAGACAACTGTTGAAAATGAAGTTAGTTTGTGATGACATTTGCTCTTTTTGTTACAAATTGTGGATTTGTATCTGAGAGTTTACATAATGTATATTCATGATATTTTGAAAATAGATATAATTTGAAGAAATTGGAAATATTATCTTACCTTATCCAAAGCAGTTTACTTTAAAATCCCATCATTCATATGGCCAACTAATAGGACAGACAGACATATAGTTTATAAAAGTGTGACAAGTTAAATGCGAAGGTAAAGATTTTCAAAGCAAAGTAAAACATGTTTAACATCGTGCCATATTTTGGCTGATGAGATACTACTTATTGAAGACATTTTGCACAGTAAAAAACTATTCACAATGATATAATCGTCATAAAATGATGTAGAACAATAAACAATGCAAGTATCACATGAATAATTGTCGTCTTAAAAACATGTTTCTTATTATAGAAGTAATATATTTGAAATAATTTCATGCACTTAGGATTATTTTCAGACAAAAGTTTAATAAAAAAAATGTGGGTTAGGCATTGTAGAATTGTAACAAGATAAATTAATACTGTATCTTAGGTCTTTCTAAAAATTACACTCAGAAAGGAAATGAACTTCTTTTTCCTCTTTTTTTTACACAAATAACAAGTTCTGAGCTCTCATGGATGGGGGTTGCATTGTGCCGACCTGTCTCCACGTGTAGAGTGAGGCTTCCACACATAGTCTGGGGAGATATTTCCTGAGATTTATGGACATATATAATGGTTTGCAAGTAAAGTTCAGGGACAAGATGTCTTTTTAAACATATGGTAACTGAGTAGTATATTTCCATGTTGAGGATTTGATGTATCATTCCAGAGGTGTTCAAACCAAGTACGTCCAATTATTATCTTGAGTGTTTTATTTTAAGAAATGTCACTTACTGAGTTGAGCCTGGCATAGATATAAAGTCGTGGATATCCAGATGCTTGCATATTTTAATGACAGTGTGAAAAATTATTTTTTTTCTTCTTTTGCTATATTCTAAAACTCTGTGTGGCAGTCTATCATGTTCCCTTCTTTTGACTATTTGACAGTGATTCACATAAAGACTTTTTTCTGCCAGATTTGAACAGTAACTTCAGGTTATAACATGAGCATTACCCTATTTCATGATGAGGCACAAAGTGAAACAGATGGTAGATGTTCAGAAAGCATGGGGGTACATAGACTTTTTTATAACAATGATGAGACCTTAATAAAATATTGAAAGGAGTTTGGGTATGATGCCAGAGTTATGCAATGATTGTAGTAATGGCCTTTAGGGGCATATTTGATAGGCATTCAAACAGTTAACAGAATGATAATGATGTATTTATGTCGTAATGAAATTACATTGAAGACATAATGTGCTGCCATACAAATGTTATGTACATCTAAAGTGTCATATACTCTGTGAAGAATGAAGAATACAATAACATCTGATCAGAAATATTAATAGAATTGGTCATATTTGACTGTTAATTTTTAACTGTCATATACAAGCCTGTTGTTTTATTATGGATTAACTGCTGCATTTAGGATTCATATTACTTATGGGAGTGTGATGGTGGTGAAACACCACTTTGGCAGTACTTCAATTGCAAAGAAGTTTGAAAAACTCTTATTTAACAATTATGAGTCAGGTGGCAGTCTTGTAGTTGGGGAATTTACAGTAAGCACTTCTCTGAAAGATATTACAAATCTTTCAATTCCCATCAGATTTGACCAACTATAGAGCCTGCCTCATTTACAACAGATAAAGACATATAATATTTGTGACCTGAGGCAGCGGTGGTGAGGTGAAACGGGGTTTAAGGTCGCATTCAAGATTATTGTATTTATATAGCAACATGTATGTGGCTGCTTGTACCAGTTCAGACATTGCATAGTGTAAAGTGTACAGTGCGTGCCCACCGAGTTTCCATGCTGCAGTGTAACATGATGGATACCCCATTCAGGCACATCATATGGACTCCAAGACAACAAATGCTCATTTTATCCCTGTTATGCCAAATACCAACCACCCATCGAACTACCAACCTACACACATGGAAAAGACCATAATAATAATAATTGGCTACCTGGATAATTTCCATGGGAATGGTACACCCAATAACAAAGCTTCACTGCTGTAATCCATTCATAAAACACACAATTTGTAATTAGATTCAATATGTTAAAAGCTAAGTGTGTATGTATTGTACCATTTATATTCCAGAAACAAATGTCATGGCAGTACTATACTATACACAAAACATCCAAGGCCTGCAAAGGTGGTGCTGCATATATAAAGAAATAAAGCAAAGTTCATGCTGTCTGTCTTATAAGCTCAACTCAGTATATAATGAGGGAGGGGGGGGGGGGGGGGGGGGGGGGGCAGAAAAAAGAGTTTGCCTAAGCTGAATATTGTAAACTACTAGTAACCTATTTCAATACTAATAACCTATTTTCTGTTTGATGTTTTAATGCAGTCTTTCTTTGAAGTGTCCCATAATAAGTCACTTGAAGAAACTCTTTCAAATTGAAACAAAATAGATAGGCCTATAACCAGTGTTTAATAATACATAACCTAGGATAAAAGTCTCAATATAACTATCATGTGGAACATTATAATATTAATCTGAAGTAATATTCAAAATATGAATAAATTAGAAGCAATATTTTGTACTTATAAACCTACTTATTTTCTAACATTCTGAGGTTTTAAAATTACATTAGGCCATGACGAGATGTTTACTGGGTATAAAGATACATTATATTGCTCATATTATTAACTGTCGGTACAAGATGCTATGTGATGTCTGATTAAAACTTTCTAAATCACAACTTTGAAAAATTTACACAAATGGGAAAAAATCAGAACTGTGAAGCAGATCAAGATAAAATCAACTATTCTTTGCAAAACGAGCAACCATTTGATTTCTAAAATAATAATGACGCCTATTTTACTTAAACAAAATTACATATGCCTCGCAATGTGGGAAAACAAAATATGCAGATAGGGGAAGAAAAGTGTTCAAAGAATATGGCCGGTAATATCGAAAACATTACGGTAGCTGGGTTCTGTCTATAAATGTCAGACAAACTTATCGCATGACTACCGTCTCAATACAACATATGACGTCCGCCACGCCTAACGTAAACACATAAACGACATGACCACTCAACTGACGATATATGCGCTGATTAATAGCGGAAAATTGATGGCATGTCCTTTTATCATAGTGTCATAAGCAGTCTTAAAACACGCGAACTGGCTGAGTTTAATTAGCTTGCAATGTAAGACGCGAATTGGACACATGCGCTGAGTTGTCTCCCTTGAAAAGCGCGATAGTCGATAAAACTAACGCAAACACACTGTCTCGAAAAGTGTGTAAAATAGCGACGACCGTAGGGGAATATGGGTAAAATGGCTTGTTCCGGGTTAACACTAAGCTGGGCCCCGTCTCTAATATCACATTATTGTTTGGCGCAAGTTGACGACGCGCAAAGGGAGCCGGGAACCAGGTTAACACGACATAAGCTGGTTCCCGGCTCTCTATGCGCGTCGTCAACTTGCGCCAAGTTATATTAGAGACGAGGCCCAGCTTATACACTGAACACGATCGGTCATTTCGTCAAAACTGGCCAAATATTGAGATTGCAGCTGAGGTCATGCTGGCAGCTGAAGTGACACATTAAGGTAAGGAATATGTGAATATTACAATGATCACGTATTAAAGTAATTTACCACATGTAAGCCTGTCACATGTGACACATTAACTTTTATAGCCAACATGTAAGTAAATGTATAATTATATTTTTATATGACAAGTAGCCTGTCTATCATATGTTAGTATTTGTTTATGTATATAATGTAGAAATATGTTTACTTTAACTGGATAATTTGTATGCTAATGTGACTCACTGTCTTATTTCATATACTCCCTGTACTCTGTGAGAATGATTAATAGCCTCAACATATTTTTCCAGATGTGAAGAATCAAGAACAGCTTTAATAACAGGGAAGTTTTGCATCAGAGATCATCGTGAAGTGGAAGATAAGACATTTTAAGGGTATGAACATTTTCACTCGAACTAGTTGAACAATAACCATGATGACAACTTTATCATGGGGGAATTTTTGGTGGTGGGGTAGCCTAGCGGTTGAAGTGTTCACTCTTCGTGCTGAAGACCCAGGTTTGATTCCTGCCACATAGCTGCGATATTGCTGAGTGTGGCGTTAAACATCAAACAAAGCTAACAGCCGCATACTTACTCACGTGGGGATTCCAGGTTGAAGTTAGTCCCCATCAACATGATCAACCTATGCTAGTTGTGAGAGATAACTTAATGGATCGGGTGATCAGGCTCGCTGACTTGGTTGATCCATGTCATTGTATCCCAATTGTGTGGATCGATGCTCATGATGTCAATCACTGGATAGACTGGTCCAGACTTGATTATTTACAGACCGCCGTCATATAGCTGGAATATGGCTGAGTGCAGAGTTAAACAACAAACACCAACATGATTCTACAACCTGCTCTTGTGGATACCATTTTTAAGATCCTACACATAACTTCTTTTCGGGTCTTAACTATTGCAATATGTTCTACTACATGTGTTTTAAACATATATTTTTTTCATAGTGAACTGGATTTGCAAACAAGCCGATGGCTTATCTAAATGATGCTGAAATACAAAATAAGTATTAATAATATACTAATTCTATACTATTGCAAACTATCAGTTGAGCAATAATGTAATCATCTGATTATAAGTAGATAATGAAGGAGAAGTCCATATTGATTAAATCTACCAGATTCTGAGATAAATGCACGTATTGATTGATTTATTTCAATGTTTTCCTGTACATAATTTTCAACAATTCCATATAAAGCTTTTTTATATCATATCCATGCTGTATAATAATACCTATTCTTTCTAATAATAGCATAATTTGGACACACAAATAAGTAATGAATGGTATTTTTATAACAGGTCCCACACATGCGGGATAGGTCATTTGACATTAATCAGTTTCATGTGAATTTAAATCACTACAAGCTGATCTGAGTCATGAAAGGATATGCCTTCGATTCTGTGAAAATGGAAATGCTAAAACATCTCCCAATACTAACCATGCTTTTACAGAATCTGTTCACTTGTTTTTGTATGTAAAATATTTTTGACGATTACATCCATCTAATGATTGTTTGTATGTGTGATATGCCAGTAGAGGTATATGTGTACAAGCGTAAAAAAAATATGTTTGTTTGGCTAGGTACCAGTATATGAATAGGTTGTTTTGTGCGACTTGTATATTAGCATCATCATAGTTTCAACAGACAGTTTATGTATATCAAATGTTAAATGTCTTTGTAGGGATTGCATATCAAAACTGTCATTATTTTATTACTTATGAGTAGAACTTTTTAAGTATCTGGCATGATACATTTCCTTGGTCCACAGAAACATGTTACCAGTAAACTGACTTGATAAGTAGCACAGCAGTCAGTGTGGTTGGAAACTAACTAAGCCGTCACTACTCAATTAAGTAATTAACAGACAATTGCAAGTGATAATACCCACCTGACACTAATTGCCCTGTTAATCCCTAATCCACCATGAGTTGACATTGAGTTCATCTTGCTAATGAGCTGTTGTGAGCGTAACGAGATGATAAACATCAAAGGTGGGGCAGGCTTTGATCAAGTGTTCTGTAGAAGAGATTATGTCACTTGTTTAATGTTTATTTAGGATTAGCTACATCCCTTGATGCGACCAAGACCATACTTGAGATTATCAGACAGTTTGTCTGGATACAACCTGATGTCTCAACTGTACTTATTGGATTCTGCCTTGTAGCAAACTATGTGTGTGACAAGGACTTTGACCACTCTGTGCAGATGCATAACAATGCATAATGAACTTGGGGTTTGATTCAATTATGTCACACAAGTCAAAGATAGGTTCCACTGTATCCACGATAGATGCAATACTGTGTAACTTTATAACAATCAAATGAGTATTCAAATAGGAATACACATATATTTACAATTACCCTTGAAAAGATCCAAAACCAAATAGAACTACTTAAATTATGATTACACTTGACCAATATATTTGGCAGTTTTTGCCGTTATTGTTAATCTTAATTAAAGATAGGATAAATGATAAAAATATGATAATGCTTATCACACACAAGTGTGTATTATACGCAAATAAATAAGTCTTGTATACATTGATTAATTGGAAAGGGTGCTAATTGGGATTGTTCACTAGCCAATATATTAGCAAATATTCCTGTGGGCGCTTATTAGAGCAAGCGCTTATTACGTCAAATACGTTAGTTCTGTTTTTATGTATAAGAACCTATTTTATGCAATTTGCATTGCCTTGTTTACCTTTCCTTATGTTTTGATGTAATGCAAACATTTGAGAAAAATTCAGGTGAGCCTGCCTTATGGCACTACAGGAATTGTTTTCAGAAGATCAATTACAATTTTGTATTTTCTGTAAAATTTACTGTTTGCTATGGCTTTTTTACATTGGTTAACATGGTTTGGTTAACAGTTGCTTGATAAATTGTCATTACCTTACTCATTGAGAAACCAACTTTTTACCCTTTGTCAATATATGTGTGTTTCTTATATTTTTAATAACAAACTTTTAAAGATGTTATAAATTGTTTCAGGCACCTGGATTTCACAATGACACCAGATCAGACAAGTCATACAAAGGACTATCCGGATGATGAATAATCCTCCCCAGAACAACTAACAGGTTCACCTCAGAAAGTGATGATTCTGAATGAATAATGCCACATCAGTGTGATTCTGTAGGTTGTTTTATTACGACATTAATCAAGTCTAAAGGAATTAATACCACAGCAGTGAGACTATGTTTATGTGGTGTACACTGACTATACAAATCTGAATGACTTTTGTGGTTTACTGCACAAACATAATTGACTTAAGATATTCTTCTACCTTGAAATTCTTCTGAGATTTGACTAATTTGTTTATTTAGAAAATGGCATTGAAGCATCTGTTTCTGTTTTTGAATGTTCTTGCAAACACCTCTGGTTACTGAACCAATGAAATGTCATAAAATCAATAAATATGATTTTTTATATTAACAATGTTTTTGTTTTGCTTCTTTAAAGAAATATGATATTTATCATTCATAACATAGGTGCTAACATATATCAAATATACTAATGCCCTGAATGTTTTCCTACAATTAATACAGCTCACTGAACGAAGCTTTTAGTTCCATGTCAGTAGAAAAGTTACATTGATATTTTTATGTACCAGTACTTTATTAGGTGTTTTCTGTGGATGCCATTAGTCTTATGCACCCATTTGGGTTAATGATATTCTGTTTCGAACTTCAATGAAACTCGTCTGTCAAGATGTAACAAGTATTGATACAGTTCCAAAATAATCTTTTAATCTCACCAGGAACAAAGGCCCAAGTGAGCACATAGCCAATGACTTTCATTTTTTTATCAGAGTGAGTATGGTGTTATGCCACTTTATGAGCAAAATTCAAACAATATCATGATGGGTGACACCAAGCAATGTACGATGTGGTGAATCGAACGCTTCAACCACTAGGCTAGAACAAACTGGGAATATGAAGATGAAATGTAAGGATACCATCATACCAGGACTGAATGCTTTTCATTTAATACGCTGAACATCTAAATTGAAATATATATGAACTTGAAAAATGTTTTCACCAAAAGTACATGCCCATAGATCTCAACTTCAAGGGGATATTTACAACTAAAATAGCACAGAATATTACTACAGCTATCTGCTATGCCCAGGCTAACATTATTTACTAGGAGAAAGACATATCGAAAAATTGCATCCGGATACCTGCCGGATACCTGCCGGATACCTTCAGCAATGTTCAATTTTCATGGTTAGTTTCCAATATATTTTTAGGTGTTTCACACTTAATTGAAAAAAATGCACCCCCCAAATTGTGACATGTTTTTGGAAACTCAGAATGAGGTATCCGGTGCCGGATCCCTGGACACCCAGATTGAGGTATCCGGTGAGGTATCCGGTGCCGGATACCCGGATTCCAGGTGACATACTTTCCGGTGAGGTGTCCATGCCGGATACCACAGATCTGGTATCCGGCAAGGTATCTGCCACCGGATACCCGGACGCGTTTTGGGTAAGTGTCCGGTGGTATTTGGCAGGTATCCGGATACAGGAAACTGCATTTTTTTTGCTGTGATTGTTACAGTTAGGAAGTTCAACCTGATAAATGTACGTCTTGAAATGAAAACACAAGTCCGTCCGCGAGTCGTTTTATTGTGAGCTCTTCTCTAAAAGTGCTTAGTGTTCAACTCCCAGTTCCAAACACGTAGTACCTCCTCAATAATCCACATACCTCCAGTGCAGTGGTCTTCCGGAAGATCTTGCTCTTGACCGTATCAGACAACTGACGAGTGCACGCCTGACCTGTGACCTCGTTGCAACCCTCGTGATGTGTTTGCCGAAGGGAGAGGTGTAGGAAATGTGTGCTCCAGCCCAGCGCAGAGCTCGCGACACACTGTATACTGATGTATACAGTATATTGCAGTTGATATACTGTATACTGCATGTGATACTTATTTGCGGAAATGTTACAACTTTCAAGATTCAAGATTCAATTTGCATATATTTCATATACAACAGACCGCCGTCATATATCACTGGAATACTGCTGAGAGCGGCGTTAAAACAAATTGTTTTCATAATGGAGCGCTGCAGTCATTTAAAATAGAACCGTATTATACATATGTACATGTAGTACCAACTCACTCTATTTGTTTCGAATATTCAGCAGAAAATATATTATTAACCAGGTCTTTGGGAAAAGATATCAGATTTTTATAAGCAGCCACATAGGGATGATAAAGGACCCCTCGCTGATTAGGTTCTTGTTTACTTAAGAGCAGAGTTGGCCATGTTAGATGATATAACCAAAATCCGGGAGCTCCGGCGGGGGGGCAAGCTGGTCTTGTTAGTGTATGGTATGAGCTGTGACGTTGACCCAAGAGAATAACGTCAAACATGAGACCAACTCAAGTCTATAATGATTGGGAAAGTCTCTAGATTTCCACAGCTCTAGCCTGAAATTAAGAATTGTTCTATGCTCCATTTTAATTGTATTATTTTCATTTTGTAGACATGGATGGACCAACCAGGAAAGAAATTGATGGAATATTAATATCACATGTTACCACTGATCCAGTTAAATTCATCACACAATAATAAATTAGTATTTGACACTACGGCATTTGATTATTAGGGCATGATCATGTACATGTTCACTGTAGTAATGTACACACCAGTCAACTTGATTATAATTGTTA
The DNA here is from genome assembly GCF_023055435.1 of Haliotis rufescens. Taxonomy (NCBI): domain Eukaryota; kingdom Metazoa; phylum Mollusca; class Gastropoda; order Lepetellida; family Haliotidae; genus Haliotis; species Haliotis rufescens. The sequence continues at coordinate 33,669,432 of NW_025964372.1, read as the reverse complement.
TCAAAGTGTAGCCCGGCATCAACGATAACTTTATGATATCCTCACTTGTCATCGATGTATTGACATCGAACAATGGACAGCAATTCGAAATTCTTATGGATAGCTTCAATAGGGACAGCGCCGGTGTCAGTACAATTTTCCTAGTTAAAATAAGTATCTACAAAATATAATCTGAAGCAGACAAGAACAATGTTTTTTTTATTAATGCTTACTTTCATGGATAGAATTAAGGCAATCTAGGCTTGCCAAATCGTTCTAGACTTGAGCTGGATTCCTTTTAAATTTATTCTGTATGGTCTGGGAGACGAACGGGCGTCAGTATCGCATGGACAACTTGGACAGCCTTAATCAGTGTAATCGGATATGTTGTGGAGTTTCGGTTTTGGGCTGTTTGCTGAATATATAGAATTGCGAGTTATGTATACTCTGTATTCTTTCGTCATGGTAGCATATATATTTTCTATGTTGCTTTTTGAATTATCCACAAATAATGAGAACTACAATGTAAACCTCTCTCTGGAGATATGCAATAATACTACTGAAGGGCATATCTGAAAAATGGGACTTCTCGACAAATATTTCTTTCTTAAATACTACCCGTTACAGGCATTCTGATCATTATATCATACTTTGTTCAGTTTAAAAGTCAAATAATGGCAAATTGTGTATCTTTCTACATTTTGAATTAATTATATATTTTCTGAAAAAAAACCTTAGCATCAGATAGTGATATACACGAATATGATCTATACTATTATAAATGAATTATCAATTTCGTATTATGAATTAGATAAACAGAAATATGATAGTAAAACCAATTATTTTAATCTTTTCTTGTGAATAGGTAACGAGAGATCTAGGCAACGCACTAACGTAGCCATTTATGAAAAATGAAATATTAAAAGTTTAGGGGTTTGAACATGCACATTGAATGACAGGGAAGAAAGCAACGCAATAATTAAATTATGAATCAAATTATGTTATAATAAGTTTAAATATAAGTTTAATTTCTCATTGTTGGAAGGTGTTTAATAATTATATAGATTTTGTTTGATTGTTTGTTGTTTAACGCCGCACTCAGCAATATACCAGCTATATGACGGTGGTTCGTAAATAATCCAGTCTGGACCAAACAATTTAGTCATTATCATCAAGAGCACCGATCTACGCATTTGGGATACGATGACATGCATCAACCAAGTCAGCAAGCCAAGTCGCCTCCGTACAAGCATGGGTTGTTGAATGCCTATTCTAACCCGGATCTTCACGGGTATTTTTTTAAATAATAAGATACAATGAAATTCTGTATATGTCCATAATAAGTGTGTATAAGTAGATGGATAATATGTCCATACACGCCAAGTAAATGGTATATGCATTAATTTAAATGCAAATGATTCAATGATGAGTTCTTTCACAAGTCCATATTTCAAGGCATGTATTTGATATTCATAATAACTCCACAAAAGCTACACAATGGCAACAAAACGGTACCAGCAACACAGATACCAATAATACATGAGATACATATAATTACTTGGGCTCCTTTTAAATTTAAATATAATTTTCGTGTCGATATGTGTCAGAAGAAATGAAATATTACAGCACTGGTGAATAGGTTATATGCGCATGTCAGCGTCGATCCTATAATATCCTTTTAGGCAAAATACATATATACTGATGAATTGAGGGAGTAATACTACGCAAATATATGTCTAGATGCATACATCAGTATCATCTCGTGATCTTAATTCGTGCTTTGAGACCTTTTTACCGGAGATTCTGGGGTGTTACATCACACCAGAAAACCAGGTCCACATTCAAGTCATAATTTCATGGTCCGTCTTGTATGTTGGAAACCAATATCGCAATATGGCTAAATATTGCTGAACGTGGTATTAACCCGATTACTCACATAATTATTCCATTTTCTACAGTCATCTACGAACACAATCTTTAAGGAGGTATATCTGTATCATCCAAATGTCCATACATATATGTCCACATTTATATGTATAAAACAAGTCGTCCTGCACTCTTCCTTAAAAGATAAATGTTAAGCATTTCCTCTGTGTGGTTTTATATAATGTAATATCGTTTTAATGTAATGCTGATGCAGTAAACGTACCACAGACCTGATGCTAGAATAACATCTAATTTCTGAAATGAATATATTTTACAGAAAAAAACAGTTGTTTAAACAATACTTATAAAATATAAGAACAAAGAGCCAAGAGCCAAATATTGGGCTGTGTTGGACATATTTGTTTCGGGGTCTTATGACAGACAAACCTGATGCCTTTAAGTATAAAGATAAGTAAGTATAGATGTTGTACATATTCAAATATGTTCGTGATTAACCCAACCTTGAAAAATATTGAAAGATGAGTGGTAACTATTTATGCCATTATTTCAAATTAGAATGAGAGCACATCAGGAAAGCATGGTACTTTTGTGGCAGTTACATATTTTGACTATTTCTTATATTTTACCTTTTAAGTATAATTCATGTACATAATTAAATGCAGTTGTAGTCATTTTATTTTATTGCTCAGCCTACTTTAAACACTAAACCATCAGTCACATCACTCTTACTAAGCATGCTTACTGCATGGTTTGTTTGTGAATGTCACACCCTGTGAACTAATACAATAGCCCCAGCCTTCTCCCTACTCAAGCCTTTTGTCTATATGGCCAGCTTGGGTACTCAGCCATGCTGTATGCTGGACACCTAAGGACTGTGGTCACTCCACATATACCTCTCCACGGATAAAGATAAATATACATATATATTCACGTGTTTTTTCACAAGGATCGTTATTGGGGAACCTTAGATCAAATTCCAAGGTTGGTATTGTATTATTGATTTGAGGATTTTATTCATTGAATTGTATTTGCAATATTGTAGATATTGTTTGTATTTGGATATGTGTGTGTTTAGACACGAATACATGGAATGTAGATTTCGTAATTTTATTGAGTTTAACGACCAAATAAGTATTCTACATTCATTAAAACATGTATAAGCATTAAACTAAAAAGTAAGATTAGTAGTTTGTAGAAATGATAGAGGTTACTTGTGATATAAGAGGTAAGGCTAAGCAAGCATGCATGGTATGAATGTAGGTAAGCATATATGAATGAATGAAAGTAAGCATAAATGAATGAATGAAAGTAAGCATACATATATGAATGAATGAAAGTAAGCATAAATGAATGAAGGTAAACATAAATGAAGGAATGCACGAGGCATTTTATAATATTACTCTTTCATGTTCAGCTACATGTATATATGATAGAAAGTATTTGTTCTTATTGGCACGTCTGCATGTACTGTATATATTATTATTTCCTCTGCAGACGAGTTTTGCACTACTGTGCAGAAACTTAGCGCGGCATCGTCCCCAGGTGTGATATCAACCCAGGCCCACACACCTGGTAGGTTTACATGTCGTTTACATGTTGTCGTTTACATGTCGTTTACATGTTGTCGTTTGCATGTCATTATCTAGTGTATGTATTTGATCATATATCAAGACAGAATACGTTTCTAATTAACATGTACATAAATATATTTTACCCAGTGCATTTACAACAATACTATGTACTGTATCTCACCATACTAGTATGCATATGAATTGTATGTATATATCTGTGTTTATGATATGTGTATTGTTTTATATGTGCTATATTGTATACCTGATTGTTTCAGGGTGGTTTTTCTTTAAAATCACATTAGCATTTCTGCAAATAAAAATTGGCCATTGACGAACACCGTAGTGTCTGTGGTCTGTGAGCATCGGACCCAGTCCTGCTACACTTTAATATACGTATCTTGTTAACCCAATATTCTTTTTTAAGTAAGAGCAGCATGTATATCGAGAGTACAGGTTTGGTGCGTGACTTATCACACAGTACTTTCAGAAAGTGTGCATATTCTGTTTATCGGCAATAAATAACATAAGACGATTCATACGGGTAAATACGATTTACTTCAGAACTAGTATAGATTATTTAAGGTTAGGGGGAAATGTATGTAATTAACAGAACTTTGGCCGGGTTTGAAGGATTTGGGTCCTGGCTTGGGCTTTGTGTTGGACGTGTAGACGGCATTTCCAGGTTTGACGTATCAATGACAAAAATGATGTCAGATGCAATTCTCTGCCTTTTCGGGTGAACAGTTGGCTTGCCTTTGGATGTGTTTGTGGCGGGTGCCACTAGTGGATCGGAATGAGCTCGCGTTTTTGCGAGCATCCAATGTCATCATTTATTATGATGAATCATGAAACATGCTCCTGATGTTGTCGCAATGGTGCAGTTGGCGCTACTTTTGGCAAGGGTTTCTCATGATAATGGAAATGCTTATGTCGCTTTTGTTGACCGATAAACATGAAAAGATATAATGTTAGTGTATATGGTCATGCAATTAAGAAACAAACGACGATTGGGAGTTGTTTATTGTACGCTTTACAATATTTACCCGTACTTAAATAATGATGATTCCTTGAAAAGAATCCGACAGCGGCCATGCTAGATAAATCCATTTTAGGATTTGAGTTTGGTCCCGCATATTCTCACAATTTTCTCGTCAATCATCTGTACCTTTTCTCCCAATACCGATTGTCATATCACTCTCACTTTCGGATTCTCCAGCAACATTTATTGGGAACAACTCACTAGACACATACCTCTCAAAAATAACTCTCAAGTTGCGAGTGCATGTTCGAATCTCAATAAATGACGTCATGATTGAACAATTTTTATCGTGAAATAAATATCGCTTCCTTCTTTGTTCTTTGTGATTTATCGCGTAGCTATCTTATATCATCAAATGCCAATTTCTAATTGCTTTATCATGACGTATCCGTGTCATGTAGCAATAACATACACAAATATCGTTGACTTCGACGTTGAATAGTGTCATGAAATATGATTATCCTCTTGTGTGCAATATTTCTGGTTGATAAATCTAACATATTCTTACTTTAAGAATAGCGACTATACATTATTATATATCCCTTATCAGGTCTCTGTAACATTTGCAAAATGATACAAATATAAAAATACAACTGAACCTAAATGTAATGTTTTAATATCCTTAGGTTGCTGAGTGCAGCATTTAACAACAAACAAACAAAACATAATATCTTTAAGAATTATGTTAACAATTCCGATGCTAAAAATAATCTCACAATCTCCATACCTCTTTCTCTCTATGAAAACATAATAACTTTTTTTTAATAATCTGAAGGAATAATAATGGCAATACTATCATAATTATCATCATTATTTATGTTACTTATCCTCAAGTGAAGTAGTCCTCCACATTATACATTCAGTGAAGAAGCCCATGAACATATGAACTATGTAACATACATTCATGGAAATTAGATGAACCGTTGAAGTTAGCAAATGATATTATTCGGTCGAACGTCTATCAGCCATCTATTCTATTAATGAAGAACATTTCACGTGGGACCAACAGAGGGAATTATGACTATCGACTTGCTAATTATTTTTTATATTCATGCCAGCTCAAACGATCTATTGGCTTGATTTATTGTTATGGTATCCACAAAATAAGTAGGATCCGATTTTTTCCGTTTTTGTTGAAATAAAACTGAATAAAATTTGCTGTTTACATATCAAAGTTTGCCAAATTGTTACAATATGTTTGCCCACAGCAAGGCTACGTATCCCCAACATATTGTGCTAGGAACAGTATCACTGGACTGAGGGAGGGCGGTATTCCTCCTTGTGGGTCACCTGCACGGCAATATGGGACGGGAAAACTGCAGGGGGTGAGGGCAGTTAAGTTGATGGTACAGACAGATAAGAGAGATCATTTTACAAATGTGAAACCTCAGTCCACAAAGGAAGAGGCGAAAGCTGAAACTTGGTGAAACTTTCTAGTTTCTTACTGACTCTCGAAGATACATTTAATAAAACAATTAATGCATGTGTGTGTGTGTGTGTGTGTGTGTGTGTGTGTGTGTGTGTGTGTGTGTGTGTGTGTGTGTGTGTGTGTGTGTGTGTGTGTGTGTGTGTGTGTGTGTGTGTGTGTGTGTGTGTGTGTGTGTGTGTGTGTGTGTGTGTGTGTGTGTGTGTGTGTGTGTGTGTGTGTGTGTGTGTGTGTGTGTGTGTGTGTGTGAGAGAGAGAGAGAGGTAGAAGAAGAATTGTACACCATAAAAATGGCTACGTGTGTAGTTGGGGTAGATATGTTGAATGCCCGGCCAGTATGACCTTTGAGTCACTACAGTTTCAGTCATTAAAATGCGTAAAACAGTATTTGAGTGAAAGAAAACACTATAAGTGAGTGAAACAAAAGACCTCAGTACCGGCACACGTACCCAGTCCCCTAACCCCAAGTCTGCATGTACCAATACTCATACCTGCCACATCCTCAACCACTTAACTTACTCACACAATTATCTGACAACATGTTCGCCAACCCTCGTATCACAACGCATGCACGCATGCACGCATGCACACACACACACACACACACACACACACATCACATTCTTCTTTCCCCACCATTATGTCTACGTCAGCCATCATGGATCCATGCGCATGCTTTCATACATAATCCATCCTCCCACCATTCCCCAACATCCATCGAACTATAACTATATCCGCCCTCATGTATCGGTATTCGTGCTTTCATACATACATACACCCCCCTACCATTCCCCTACATCCATCGCAGTATAACTATGACTATAACCGCCTTCGTGCATCCGCACTTATGTTCACATTGTATTGCATATGCATCGAATTACACGTTTAAAATATCGTAAATATTTTACAACATGTACATATTATATATCAGCAAACAGAGATTATTATAACGCAATAGATTTCATCCGTCAAAACATCACAGAAAGAGGGGCAGCCTGGAATTTTACAATGGCATCTGAATGCACTAAGACGTTCAACTGGTCAGGAGGTGAGAGTTGCGGAAGATTACGGTAAACTTCAGTTACAGATCTCCATTACGAATATCTAAAGTATGAATAAAGATCACAGCTTACTATGACGTGTACTTCATGCCTGCAGAATTAGCAATGTCCTTAGCTTTAAATTGTATGTCTAAATGGTTATGTAGATAAAGACCCAAATGTATATAGGCATGACCATATTATATTGTACGCAAATATCACCACATTTAAAAACAAAGCTAGATTGAGTCTTTGAAGGGCATTAAGAACTGATACACATAAGGAAAAATATTTATGGATGTCAACGGAGGAACACTGCGTTTCGGAATATATACTTTCTCCTTCATCAGGTGCATATTATTAAATGCTATGAGGCAGAGAACATATATTTGTACCTGTAAGAACAACAAAAGTAAAAAGATAGCAAAGAAGGGAATGCAACAAGGGAAGCCAACAGATAACTGGCATGGCGCTGATTACCCCGCCTCCCGTTTGCCCATTGTCCATTTCCCATTACCAATCATTCATAAGTTAAGTTTTGGCTTTAATTTGTCCATTGATAATCAACCATGAACGTCTATTATCTCCACCCTAAAAATATGTAGTTTACTGAGAAAGTGGTATCCAAATATAATGTGTGTTACTGTTGACCACTTTTTTAAAGGCATTGTTGGTTCAAAGCTTTCGGTCATAGAAGCCGTGCCATTTTTCTCTTGTCAGAGGAGTACACAAAGTATACGTCATCTGGACTAACATTTTTGGTTCGGTGGCTGGGTTAGATCGCCAACTTTGTGTTCTGGCGATTGGGTGCCTCACTCACAGTGTGGGTTCAAATCCCGGACGGGACTCAACCCAAGAAAGTACGAGAATCTGTACTTTACTCAGAAAGTGTTATCCCAATTAATATAACATTTGTTGTCAAGAAAACACAATAAATGTATATTCGGCTTTGGATGGGTAATGATATCACAGACATATACGGATATTGATGATGACTTGGAGGAGCTTCGTAACGCACGTCTTCTCAATTCAGGGATTGGTAAATCCAAATATGTGTGTTCGCGTGCGTGCGTGCGTGTGTGCGTAAATGTGGGCCTGTTGGATGTTACATAAAACATTCATCTTGAGCGGGATGGTAGTTCGAGTTGGATTAGCATGTTAACTATATGATCTTCTTTAGGCAGAGAATGCCGGCATGAATGTATTGATGAAATTCCTAGGTACATGGGACCTTTTCGTCCCCAGGAATACCCACATTGGAGACTTCAATGGGGATAGGGTGTACACAATGTGCTACCTGGTAGATTGTGTGTCATCAGACCGGACAACGTTGGTCTTTGACTGATTGTGGCGTAAAACACACTTATTCATTTACTTATATCGGAAATTGAATGTTCATCTTAATTGTTATTGTTGGACATGTAATATATTTTTAAAGAAATAAAACAGTGACATAATAACTACAACTTTATGTGAGCGCGAGTAGCTTTTTGGGAATGAGATGAATAAGTCTTATAAAGTTGTAAGCTTTTTCACAACCGTGTAACTATGAATTGACTTTATTGGGGGAGATGGGGGGATAGATGATAGATTTAGCAACAAGTAAGGTCATCTTGAGTGGGAGGGTATTCGCAGATGGATTAGCATATGAACTATGATTCTCTTTAGGCAGAAAATGAGGATCCACGATGTTCGACCTGGTAGAAGTGTGTTATCAAACCTCACAGCATTGGTTTTTTGACTGACTGTAGCGTCAAAACAAACTCATTCATTTACTTGAACTGAATGTTCATCTTAATTGTTATGGATAGTCACGGAGCCATGATCCAGAGTACAGGGTGTCATTAGATAGAAATAAACTATGTAATTATAGGATTACCAGAAAAACGGGGTTTTACACACAAGCCAATAAACTTCGCTCATTAACACCAGAGTAAGTCAGTACAAGATTGAAAACTGCCCCATAATTATGTATGACATGCTTGTCGGGTATTGCTACATATATGTGAAAACAAAGTTATTAAAATGAAGAGCAAAACTGATGAAAGTTAACAAAAACGTGTATACGTGTTATATCGTCACTGCAAAAATAATGAGTGTTTGTCTTTAGTATTAACATTCAAATACGTTATATCTGTATTAGCGATATTGTCTTTGTTCCACCGGTGAGTCAGCGTTAGCCGTACTATCTCGTAGTATAATTGTATTTCTGAAGACATCACGATACAGTTTTTACGATGCATCACGTCTGCACTAGCGCTTGATAACAGCCTTGTGTTTGGGTGTTTCAGTGGTTTAAATCGCTGCTCTTGATATTGTTGATTAAACTTTGATACTATGAACAATATAATGTTATGTGAGAGGATGACTTTAGAACGGTAACATACTAATAGTATATAGGATGACATAAACAGAACAATGAGAAGTTCGTCCAGATTAGTGTATAGGCAACATTTAATAATTAAAATAATTACATTCAACAACTCCCCTTTTAAGTCCATTTTCCTGACTTATAAGTAAATGCAAGAACAATCGACCGGAATACAATGTATAGTTCTTGTCCACTTCCATATGACTATATAGCATACAATAAGCTATCGGGTCCCGTTTAGATCGGTTTGGGTGGCAGCCTAGATAGCCATAGAATAGTTTCATCTTGGAATCTCCCATATCACTGGGGATACTCTTCAATTTAAATGGAGTTACTCGTTACGATTCCGAACCTTCACGTGACTGTGTTTATGAACCATTGTCAAATAGTGGTGACATTAAATCTAGGAAACAATACGCGAAATCGCGCATGCACAGAACGGAAAATTTGGTCAAGGCATTAAGTAATCCGCATGCGCAGAACGATTGATTTCAGTACTTCCGCTAAGCGCTTCGAGTGCAGCGTCAAACGCGGGCCTGTAATCTAACACGCGGGGACTGACCAATGAAAACTGAGAATTAGAAATACCGGTAGACCCTGTTGCTTGATTGACAATGTCAATCAAGAAAGGGAGGAGCTTAACGCTATCGTTCTCTCCCAGTAAATTCCGATGTCAAATAACGACGTTATTTGGACGGAAAAACGATGGTTTGAAAACGTCCAAATAACGTCGTTTTTCCGTCCAATGACCATATACGGAAAAAAACGACGTTTTCGTGTTTGCAGTGTTATAACGTTATTGTTGATGCATTGTCTCGATTTGGTTGAATGTGATCAGTTCCGACTGTAAACATGATTTGCATTTTTGTAAACATTTCTGATAATTATTATGTATAATGTTTACTATTGTTTACTGTACTTAGCCGTTGCTGTACTTTTATCAGCAAAGAAAGTTCTCACTGTTTACACTTTCTTTCTCTGAATGGGGAGAGTGTTCTATGACAGTGTAACTTTTGTTAAACAATGATTGTAACTGTATTCCATGGTTTCTGTAGAGATTTAGTATAAGTTTACTGCACTGTGTTTTGACAATGATTAGTTGTCAGGAATGTTGTACATTTTAATGTAAGCAGTGGTGAGGAAGTTACTATATTCAGATGCACGAATTATCTGTAAACAAATAGCATGGATGGATGTCAAGCATTCAAGAAACATGTGAAATAGTCTGTGATGTTCTTGTGACGCTAGACAGGTCTGGCACTGTGTGGAAAGTTCTGGAAGCTAGTTGGACAATATAAGTTGACCGCGCACATGCCAGCCTCATATCACGTTGTATCTGACATTACATCAAGAGTAACTTTCGTGTGAAGATCACTTTTCACCCTGGATTCCTAGACTAGGCGTATCTCGGACGCTTGGCCACTGTTGTGTTGAGGTGATTATTCTTCTTGTCATTTTCATTGTCATTTCCACTTCTCCCACATTTTATACTGCCATTGAATAGTGTACTACCATTCTATTGTGTACTGCCATTGTAATTGTTGTGCAGTAAAATGTTTTGACGTTTTAACCTTGTTAATTTTGTAATACAATTTTGGATTAATTACCATTTGTTAATTGCTAGTTGGTTTCACGCGAAATTATTTTACGTACAAATTTCTTGGTTAACAACTTAACATATTGTTTCAAATTTGGAATTGACACAATGCATACAATCAAATATGCCTACTGAAACAAAGAATCCGAGGAATTTTAGTAACGCACACAATTATCTTTAGTGAGAACACCATCATTGACTTTGCAAATAAATGTGGATCGAATAACGAGGGCTTGCCAATAATGTACGTATATTGTCATACTGTCAGAAGAAGCCTACCTTTCATCAAGGGGCATACACTCCACACATGAACTGCACCTTTGCCGTGGAATTGTCCTATAACAACTTCCAGAAAGAACAGGGGCAAGCCGCACAGTAACAGACACGTGATGTAAGGTATAAGAAAGGCACCTGCAGAAAAATAATCGGAGTTGACATCATGGTATTTCGGCTTCCGAGGGGTTCCAGTTCAGAATGTTTTATGTTCCCGATCTTTGTCTTAAAAGCTCACTCGTAATGATCGGATGGTTGTAATGTGTGACGTGGGCAGACAGACAGACACCCTCCCACCCACTCATTCACTCACTCACATATTTTTAATTTCCTTGGAACACATGCTCCGTGTGAATTTCGGGCTATAGTGAGTCCTTGGCAATCTACGCTGGTCGTAAGAGGCGACCAAATGGATCGGGTAGCCAGGCTCGGTCACGTGGCTGAAAACGTGTCCTCAAACCGCGACGGCGTAGATCGTTGCTTACAATATCGACCACAGGATTGTCTGGTCCATACTCGATTATTTACATGCTACCGTCATTTCATATAGTTTGAATATTGCAAAGTGGGACGTTAAACAACAAACACACATGCTTTTATAGTGATATACCGTGCCTTGATTTTCCCGAAACTTTGCATCTTGGTGGAAAGTGGTATCAAATTAAATTGCTTTCAATGTTCAACCCGCGAAGATCCGGGGTAGAATAGGTCTTCAGCAACCCATGCTTGCCGTAAAAGGCGACTATGCTTGTCGTAAGAGGCGACTTACGGGATCGGGTGGTCAGGCTCGCTGACTTGGTCGATTCATGTCATCCAGCCCAGTTGCGTGGCTCGATGCGCATGATATCAATCACTGGATTGTCTGGTCTCGATGATTTACAGACCGCCGTCATATAGCTGGAATAATGCTGAGTCCGGCGTAAAACAACAACCAAAACAAACCTTCAATGCTCAAGGTCACAAGGTCATTACTGAATGTAGGTATCAAATGGAAGCTCGCTATGCCAAAACGTATTTTTAGACACAATTCTCATTATACGTATACCCGTTGAATTCATTTCTATCTAACTTAGGATCTAGATGTCACCATAGGTAAGACAATTTAGAATTTATTGATCTTTATTCAGGGAATGTATCTGCACCAAATACATATTTCTGTTCTCAAGAATATTCCTGAACATTTCTGAAGCATTTCTGAATATCACATCCTCAAAATAGTTTTGACAACTGGAAATTTACCACCAACGTCTGTGTGTTTTGATATTTGCCATCTATGAAGCGACGTTTGATGATCGAAGTAAAAAATATAATCGTAATATAATATCCGATTGTATGTTACACATCACACACAGCGATTTTAATGAGCTTTCACGTAAACGACTTTGTTTTAGCCGTACCGCAAAGTTTCAAAACCCCAGTGATCAGGTTAACCCAACATATCAACCAATCTTTGAACTAATTGTATTTCCAACGAGTGGGAAATGTTATATAAATACTAGCTAAACATACTAGCGATGATAACCCTTTCAATAATCATGATAAATCTCAGAAAAAGTCCATTGTACGGTTCCAACTACATCACAAATACGTGTTCATGAATCACTATCAAATAGTGATGACACCAGGTGTTCGCGAAAGGTGAGCATATTCTGCCCCACCGGGGGCACCTGTAACCAACACATGCAAGGGTATGAACACTCCAGAAAGCATGTATTCCGAGGATATTTCAACATAAGGCTGATTCCACTGACATGTTCATAGCTCATTCGGTTAAAATTCTCAGAACATTACCTACAAGCATACAGTAAACTACGGTTATAACGAACACGCTTATAACGAACTCATGCTTATAACGAACTACGGTTATAACGAACTAAAATCAGTAGTCCCTTCGTTATAAACGTACTTTACTGTATTTTTTTTTAATGCATACCTCCACCGTTTGTATTGCAGAGATATGGAAAACGCAATACATTTGAAAGGCCAACACAATAACCAACTACTGTCAAAAGGTACTGCACTTGTGAGCCCCAGTTTCCCCTTTCAATCTCGTTTTCTCCATGGTTGGAATGATTGTTGTCGCTAACGTCACACGTTGTAGGGACATCTTTAGGCCGGGTGGCTGCCTCCTCGTGCAAATCCATCTCTTAAATATACAAAATTAAGCATACTGAAAATAGATGGGCAGCGTTTTTTCCAATATTTTTTCTTTCTATGACAGACACATTCTCTGAGGCCATGTGATATGCAAATATGTAGAATTTGTTGGATCTATGGCGTTCTGGGGATATTGGAGTATGACAAACAATGCCGTTACCGCCTCTCCTGGTTTATGTGAGATGATGGTGCAAGAGCAGTGAAGCAATTGGCTTATCTAAACTGTCGGGCAGAAGAAAGCATACACCCACGCTTAATGGTGTCTGAATTGAAACAAACAAGAAATGATTATTCGATAGTGATGTATTTGACACGGGTATGATAGTTGTGTTTTGGACCTTACCTTTGCAGAGTTTCGGCGACTGTGTTGAGCCTACACAGCAAAAAAAGTGTAGGTTTCCGTTATCCGGAAACCTTCCAGATACCTTCAGCAACCTTCAAATTTCTTGGTATTTTCCAGATCATTTTTATACGTTTCACACTTAAGTGAACAAAATGCATCCCCCAAATTTTTACATCTTTTTGGAAGGTTTCCGGAAGGTATCCGGGCCGGAACCAAAGTGGGAAGGTATCCGGAAGGTTTCCGGAAGGTTTCCGGATAACGGAAACCTACACTTTTTTGGCTGTGCAAGTAATGTTTTGATAACGTTTGTAATGTTTTAGGCAAACTCAATTTTCAGGTGTATACTTTCTTTTGCCCTGCATTTTATATACTATGCTAGTGGAAGAGGTGGGCGGGGTTATATTCTAATGTAGAGTATCTGGTTAATAATATTGTGCTCTCGTATATTCTATAAAGGGGAACCTGCTTCAAAGATAAACACAACAAAAAGAATTCGAGGGGACGATTTCTGTTTATTTCACACTTATTGCATCTAACATATCCAGCAAACTTTTTTATACAAAACCTAAATATGTTCAGGGTTTTGTTTTTCTAATTAACCACTCTGCTTCTAGATTCGAAACATTCTGATCCCTGTACCTCGAAAACGAACGTAAACCGGAAGTTCAAAACGAGAATAATAGTTCCCGGGCGGTGTTGTGATTATATTACCCTGTCGTTTGAATCTCGTCTTTCAATTAACGGACCCGTGAAGATCTGGAGTAGAATTGGTCTTTACGCTCCATGCTTGCCGATGTTTTACAGTTTGATTTTAATTTGTGGTGGCATTTAAATATAAAACGTCTCATGTAAAATATGTAGTAAGTAAGAACAGTAATGTTGAAATCGCATTAAAATATAATGATAACAATATACATCTGTAATCCTAAAGCTTATGTTCCACATGCCAAGAAGAGTCAGTAGGAAAACTGATTTAATATAGAGAAAGACGTTTGCCCTTACATACATGAAGAGACATCATTTTTTAAAGTATGAATGTGTGTGCAAATAATACGATATTCTACCTGTCGACGAACCGTGAAGTTCCGGGGTCGAATTATAGGTCTTCGGCAGCCCATGCTTGTCGTAAGAGGCGACTTACGGGATATGGTGGTCAGGCTCGCCGACTGGCTTGATGGATTTCATCAATCCCAATTGCGTGGATCGATGCTTATGATATTAATCACTGGATCACTCGATTATTTACAGACCGCCGCCATAAAGCTGGAATATTGCTGAATGCGGCGTTAAACAACAAACTAACCAAACAAACCAACCAACCTGTCGACACGAACTATCGAAAATTGGTCTAAGGTCAAGGAGACAAAGGCTATAGACATCATTCCATCAGGAACAATTTTTGTGGTCATTATTGCTTCATTTTGTCGACAAGGATCCCCTGAAAATGCATTTAACGTTGAGTAACAAACATTCTCCGAGTGGAGAAGAAGTGCAAATAAATATATCTATCTACTGATATGCTGGAACACATTGATAAAACACATTAGCGAATGTAGTTCTCACAATTTGTGATATCAAAAAGTACTTTTGATATTTAGAATATTACAAATTTGTTATATGATAAAATACATTAGTTGATATAATAAATGCTTGTATTGATATGTACACATTTGCGATACCAATAAATATTTCATGACATGATAACATCAAATTTGTGAAGTAAATTCATTCTTTGGTATGAATAAATGAATTATTGATATAATGAAATAATGAATAAACCTAAAACGATGCCTTTTTGGGGTTGTATTAAGTAACGCGGTTGAATCACAGTTATAGTGTTAATTGCTACTCTGTTTCTACACCAACATTATTCTCATCTGTTTAAAATATGGCACTTTATAATGTGCTATTAACCATAATAAAGGAAATAATATATTGACTACAATAACGGAAATAATACTAACTTGCGTTTATCCATCTCTTTATCGTTATCATCACCAACACCTGTCTACTTTTAAGTATATGTACTTTGTCTTGAACATCGTACTTATTACGCAATGACACATCATCTTAACACGGTTACATTTATGTGTTGTGTATACAAGGGTACTTTGATTCGGTTAAACCGGAAAATAGTTACCCAGGTTATTACAGTATATCGGTTCACTCCTTGTTTTCAGTCGTGTCATTTTAACAAATAAGTTAGGTGAAACAGTTTTCACAATCACTCCGGTTATGGAGGTTTGGCCATATTTGAGAGTGAGGTGAGGTGAAATGGGGTTTAACGTCGCGTCCAAGATAATTGCACTTATATAGCGACGTGCATGTACGTGTGTGTGTTTGTGTGGCTGCTTGTACTAGTCCGGACTATTGCCGATTTATAGTGCTAGCTCACTGAGATACCATGCCGCAGTTTAACATGAATAGACACAGTATACTGACTCCGAGCCGACCAGTCCTTGTTTTAGCCCCTTAATGCCGAGCGCCAGACAGGGTAACAACAAGTACCATCTTTTAACGTCTTTTGGTATGACACGGTCGGGGATCGAATCCCGGACCTTCCGATCTCCGGGCAGACGCTCTACCACTAGACCACGGAGGCGGTCTGGCTATATTTGAGAGTGATAGACAGTGATATAAAGCAATTCTTTTTATATGGACGCTAACACTTGCTACTTCATAATCCATTTTCTATGTGTGCGTGGTCGTAAAGAAAATGTTAATGTACAGTTACCTGATCCTAAGTACAGAGCAAACGTATTCATGTGCTCAAAACGGAAATTACCCTTCTTTTGGGGGGATCCTAATTACATATTATGCACCAATTACTAATGTAACAGCTGTATGTCGTTATTATCACATAGGATAACCCTATATAACTTGTGGTTGCTATTCCCCTGGTAATCTGTCCCTGCCTATAATATGTGTTCGGACGATGGCGATCAACATCAAAATGTATGAATATTCACACATAGATCGTTGTACGTGATGATAAATTTACATACGTTTGACCAGGTAAAATATCTCAACACCTTTTCACACGGTAACCTTCAGATTCATTCAAACGATAATAGCATATCACACTTGGAAATGATAGCATTACAAAACAGTGTGTTTCGTTTAAGGGATGGTACGATCCCACGCAAAGACTTCGATATTTCATTATGTTGCTGCCTATTTGTTACTCCATGAAATGAACGAACGATTTTTTTAATTCAATGCCTTTGTCTTTCACAATGTATCATTGAGTCGGATACCTCCCCAAACAGACATTTCCCCACAATAGTGGGACAATTACCCACACCCATTTCAATGAATGGTCATTAACTTTTTGTATGGATTACATACAGATCTCACTAAGCATATGTTTTACGTTGTGCATGCATGGAGGATGAGATTAAAGGAGAATGCAATTGTTTTTTCTGTTTCTAACAACTAGTTGAGGATAAGGATACTGGAATAGACTGAACAGACTGGAGAAAACATCAAATGAGGGATAGATGGGATAGATCCTCATCAAATGAGGGATAGATGTGACATTTCTCACAGGGTAACAGTCACATTACCTTGTGATCATGTTTACGTTCTTCTTTACAGTTTCGAAGAACTGTACGAAATGGAAATGAATTAAATTGGAGAACGAGAGAAGAAATTAGTAGTCAATGATTTTCATAAAGCATTCTCCGTTTAATAAACAACAGTTGTTAATACAGTACCTGTCTGGAGGAATCCCATTTCCAAAGCTTTCAATGTTTAAAGAATTAAAGCTTCCAGACAACCATCGCTATTTCTCTTCTGACTAAGTCTTTATTTCATTGTAAGATGATCGAAATTATCTCAAGACTCGATATGCCAATTGTTACGACATTATGTCTGCTGTTAAAGTACGTAAGGAGAGTAACTATGGATTGACACTATCACATATATTCCTGACTTTTGGCATGATGTTAGCATTTAGTGAGATATCAGCCCATTTCAACTGTTATTGGTAATAAGGGTGTTCAATATAAACACGAATAACCTTCTTTCCGTCTGATGAGTGAGTAAGTATTTCAGCCACATCGTGACTAGCACAATTTATACACCAACGATATCTGAAACACGTCGACGGTGCACAGTATAATAACTAGATTATCGACGATTTTATGGACAAATTTGTAGCAGAAAAGGTAAGTATTTGACAGTACAACAAAAGACCGGGCGAGCCATCATACTAGCGACCATGGGGACTTATGGCACCTCTGCTATCTGCATGGTATCCAAGCAAGATTTACACCCTCTCTCTGTTTGTGCGATTGTCAGAAGGTGAAGCCGAATATTAAAAACAAGTATTCATGTACTACGATAAAAACTTATTTTACGCTACTTCAAACTCCTTCGAGGGTGAATAAAAGCAACAGAACCGTTTCCATAATGATAAGAAATCTCTGCTGAAAGCAGAGTCGATTGTTCGATTCTGACTATATCATGAGCAGGTGTTCGTGAATCACTATCATCTGGCGATGATATCAGGTGTTCGCAAAGAGGTGAGCATGGTTACGACGGTGGGGTGGTCCGTCGTTAACATCTTCTGATGAGAAAACGCTGAACAATGAAGCTTAAACGTCACACAGATGTACTTCTTATCAACAATGATGCCGCCCCAATTTGTTTAATCCGATATTCAATATTGAGGCCGTATTAAAAAAGCTATATATGGCCATTACTCGGTCATGTTTGTTCAACATGTCATGATATACACAAAGAAAAAAGTTAAGCACACCCTAATATATTTCATTATTGTTTGGTCAGAATTTTTGTAACAGTCATAAAAATATAATTACGGGAAGAATTATGTTTTCTCGAGATGGTGTAATCAGTCATGCGTGATGAAAGCTCACGTGCCATGCATGGTAGACCCGTGCAGCATGCTACCCTCGGGTATCTCTAAAAACAGATTTTTGCCATTTGACATGGTGCCGGATTAGGGGTGTGCTGAACTTTTTTCTTTGTGTATAGTTGGTACATGTGTTGTTAGTAGGGGGACTCAACACATGTGTTACTTTTTTCCCTTTTTCGCTATATTTTGACCTCTACTTGACCTGTGCACTTTGACCATGCTCTTAGATTCTGTCATAACTCATTTCCTCGCATTTGGAAAAACATCTCCTCAGAAACCGCTGGACCAAAATGAATCTCACATGCTTCTTCAACACATAGGTTTCGTTTTTGACGTCGTTTTGATCATGCTCTTAAATTCTCTCAAAGTGTTTATGTACTACGTTCAGACAATAAACGAATTAGGAGATAAACCTACTGTGGTTTGAAAGTGTATGTAGTCCGACTGTAGATTAGATACCGCTTATTTTAATTATGAACCGAGCGCGAAGTTTCAAATGTATTGCATATTGCATTGTGCTGCATAATATTACCAAGAACATTGACAGTTGCTAGGTTTAACAGATTGCGCGACAGGAAAATTAGTATCATGAATCCCGGAACCAGCAAAGATACAAAATAAAACATACCTTTAATGATAATCCAAATATCCCAAATCCGAGTTTAGTTCAGAGCGGATCAGTGATCCATACAAGTAGAGAAGGGTTGTTTGTTGCCCCTCCTGACTTTCAATAAATCTAGCGCCTTCAAGGAAGTAGGCGTAGGTTAATGTTCGTCATTCAGCTCAGAGCCGTGCAAGTTTCCAGTTAGACATTTAGTTGTGGAATGGAACTACGAGTGTATCACGAGATATTTGGAGGCGCGGCAACGGGTTCGCGTAGAGAACGAGTAACGCCCATCGAAATATCGAGTGCACAGGAGTAATTCCATTCAACAACGAGCTTGCATCAGGGATTGCCTGACTGACTGGCTGATATAGGAGATGTAACGTGCGCTTTCCGACTGTAGCGTATTTCGCACACGGGCCTGGCCGGACCATTTATTGTATTCCGAAAAGGGTGAAAGTGATGTGTGCAACCCAAGTGGGGGCTTTTAGGGGTTGCTTATATTGAATTTTTGGAATTTTTAAATTTGGGATAAATGCCGAGGTGGGTGGAGGAGGGAACTAAGGGAGCCGGGTGAGGTGGGTGTTTGTATGTTTATTGGACTTTGGATTGGTAGATTAATGAGTTTTTAGATGCGCTTAATGAGGTCTGTTTTGATTAGGAATACGCCTAGGGCCTTGAAGTTTTCCAGTTTATTTTGAGGGTTTAGTATTTCATCTAGAGTAGGAACCTTATTTAGATTGAGGGTGGTTTGTAGTGTGGTTCTGTGTGTTTGGTAGTGGTTGCAGTGGATGAGTGCGTGTTCTGTGGTTTCGGGTTGTTTGCAGTGGGGGCAGTTGCCTGTGGTGTGTCTTTTAAGTTTTTTTAGGTGGTTATTTAGGTTCGTGTGTCCTGTTTGGAGTTTTGTAATTAATCTGTCAATTTTTTTAGAGGGGTGTAGGATTTTAGGTTTGGCTAGTGGTTTTCTACGCACTTTTTTATTTGGCTATTTGAGTTTTGATATTGATTATGTCATTATTTGGTTATTTTTTGTTTGTTTACACTTTTAATTTCTGATTTTGAGGTGGGTAGGTTTAGGCTTATTTCTGGTATTTTGAGAGATAATTTAGCTGCTTTATCGGCGCTTTCGTTGCCGTAAATTCCTACGTGGGCGGGGATCCACAAGAAGGTTATTTGTTTGCCTGCTTTTGTTAGGTCGTTGGAGCTTTTAAGTATTTGGTTTATTAATTTAGGTCGTTTTTTGGTATTTTTGTTTTGGAGGGCTTGTAGTCCACTAAGGGAGTCGGTGAGAATTAGGATTTTATTGTTGTTTTTAGATTGTTGGTTATGCAGGGCTGAGGCCATGCCCATAAGTTCGGCCGTGAATATAGATTGGTTGTTAGGGAGTCGGTAAGATTGTGTGGATATAACTGGTTGTGTGGTATGGACTCCGAAGCCTGTGTGGTTGGAGATCGGGTCTGAAGATCCGTCAGTGTATATGTGACACCAATTTGGCCAATTAGGGATTGCCTGAAAGTCGGGCCAAGAAAAGTCGGGCCGGGCCAGCGGGTAATACTAAAAAATGAATTGCAGAATAATAAAACGAAACGTGCATATCCAGGCAGATCTCAATTGTCCAGAAACGCATAGTTTTGCTCATTTAGTCGAGTTTGAATCAAAGTATCTTCAGCAATGTTGTTGCATTAAGTGTTTAAGAGGTCGCCTTCTGCCTAAGCAATTTCGGCTGACCTGTCCCTCTTTGGGACTCCTGTGTGTGAGTAGGGTACACATATATATTGTGAGTTTGGTATTCACATAATTTCTGTTTTTGTATTGATATGATTTCTATTTTCTTATATTGATATGATTTCATTTTTATCCTTGGCTGCTCTGTTTATATACGTTCGAGTAGCTGACAGTGTCCATCTCTCAGAAATAGAGTTAGTTTGGCCTTCGCTGTTGCATCTCTTGGCTTTAGGAGATCTATGACAGATAGCGGATCTAGCTGCAATTCTTGTTTTAACCTAGCCCGGGCTGGGGCGTGGTCTTGACATTCTAGTAGCACCCGAGCAATGGTTTCAGCCTGATTGCAAGATGAACAAACCTTGTCATAGTGCTATTTGTGACCGAGTCTGAGGCGTGAGATAGCAATTTCAATTTTCCTTTCATTTGAGCATGAGTTTGGCTTTTGTTGGACCTTGGGTTTAATTTTGTATAGCCATCTGCCTATCTTACTTGCGTCCAATTGGGCTTGCCATCTTTCTGCTTCGTTCGTTCGTTCATTCAGAGATTTAACGTGCGCTTTCCGCGTGTAATAAATTACACTTTAGCGTATCTCGCACACTATACTATTGGGGGAAAAAAGCATAATGAATAAATAAAGAAGTGCGACCCAAAAAAATGAAAATTAGGTAAACCTAAAATGATGATCTAGGGGGGTGGGTTTTGGCTGGGAGGGAGGGGGTGATAAGAGAATAATAATAATATGGAAAAGTTGGGCTTGGTTGGGGGGGGGGGGGGGGGGGGGGGAGGGGGTCAGGCGTGGGAAGGCACGGCGTCGGCTGGCGAGCTGGTGTGGTGGTGGAAGCTGGAGCTTACTGTTTCTCCCCAGCCAGGAGCCTCCTGGCTAGGTCAAGCTCCCCTGGAGGGAGAGCTTGGAACAGTGCGGTGGTGAGGCGGGCGGCGGCGTTGGTGATGAAGAGGGGGCTGACTTCAAGATCGCAGTCGACAAGGAAATCCGAGAGATCCTGGTAGCTGTGGATTTCATGTTCAAATCTCTCTTCTCCCCAGTACTGCACCAGCACCATGGGTGGGCGTGGGCGGTTGCTGGGGTATACCTTGCCGCTCTCATGCTGGTAGCAGGGGTTAGGGTGGACCTTGTGCTGCTCCAGGATGAGGCTGGCCTTCTGGGCAAGGTCGACACGGACGTCTTTCTCAACAACTGGTTCCGGAACCGGGTCGGTTTGGACTTGGCTGGTGTTGAGGGAGGGGCCTGGTGTTACGGCGGTCTGTGTTTCCGTGGTCTTGCTTGTAGGTGGTGATGGGGGGGGGGGGGGGGGGGAGTCAGGGGAGGAGATACTTTTCCTCTTTCTCTTCTTCGTTCCGTGTCCTGTCCCTACAGGCGTGCGAAAGGGCTCCTCCCCTCTGGATTCGAGGGGAGCGAGTTCCAATGCTGCTGTTGGGGGCGGAGGGGTGGTGGGTAGGCTCTCCTGGATCTCCATGGCGGCGACTGGTGGAGCCTTCTTCACTTTGGGCGGCCTAGCCTTCTGTACCGGGCGTGGTGCAGCAGGGATAGGGGCCGGGGTGGTTTTCTCCTTAGGCTTGGTCTTGGCCGGAGCTTTGACCAGAGGCCGTTTCCTTTGACCTAAGTCAAAGGAGATGGAGAGGGTGGAGGAGTTGGACTTGTAGGAAGTCCTGAGGGAGTAGTCCCCAACCCTGAAAGCCAGCAAGGGCTCCAGGATGGCAACTAACTCCCTCGGTAGCGACAGAGCGATGTCTCTCATAGTTGAGCGTGGGTAGCGAGTCTGCTTTGTCATTTCCATGAATATCTATGTGAGAGGGGATCCAACACAGCTCCACCTGTTGCCTTTGGTCCGATAGTTTTGTATATTCGTATAGAATATTGTTGACTGTGTTTGGCCTGGAGGTTAAGTTTCTGCCACTGATGGCTTGAAGTGCACTTAACGAGTCTGATAGATAAAACAAAACAGTGAGATCTTGAGTTAAAGAGGAGCCATTGACCTGTGTTCACCAGACCATAAATACAAGGTCGGACCGTCTTAATTAGTGTTCGGTTGCTGGACTTTTATGGCATGGCCCATTCCACGAGGGTCCAGTCTAGCTATTGGGACTAGCCGGGTTATCTCCCAAAACCCCTACATCCCATTTCCCCTACAACCCAGTTCCCCTACAATTAGTTAAAACAACACGCGGCATTTACCTGTCTGGTATTATGAACTCACCTAAAGGAGAGATTAAGGTCTGGAGTAGAGGTAGTAGAAATGAGTTGAGATGACTAGGTTTAGTATATAGATACTTGAAACTGACTAACATGACATCAACATGTCTGGGCTTCGCTATGTTGAGTTTGTTATGTCACAGAGAGGAAAGCCCCAAGTCCTATTTGATCGTTATCTTCACACTAAGAACGTCGAGAGACTGACTTGCGTACACTATTATTTTGTTATAATGTATTATGAATTTTGAAAAATGAACATTTTATTATAATGTATTATGAATTTTGAAAAATGAACATTTTATTATAATGTATTATGAATTTTGAAAAATGAACATTTTATTATAATGTATTATGAAATTTTAATAATATCGTAATCGTAATTTAATATTTATCTCAATCTATTCGTGTTTCTTGGGTTGTTCCATTGTATGAAATAGGTAATAGACTAGGGATTAGCAGTGCCATGGACCGTGAACTTTGTTGTCTTAAGCTGTAGGGGAAATGGGATGTAGGGGTTTTGGGAGGTTACCACTAGCCGACAGTAGAACAGTAGTGAATTTAGATGCGGGTATATTGCTGGGGAACACCGAGTTGACACGATTGTCGCGGGTTGGTAAATGTTCGCCATTAATGAAGTCATTGTTTGTGGATTGCGGACATATTCGTTTTAAGTTTTGCCAACATGAGTCATTCCAGGTGATTGCAAATATTACGCTTTTCGTACGCCAAATTTATGCTTTAGATAGTACAATTTTGATAGAGTTGTCACCACTACTACTGTCGTATTTTTTCACGTAGGGATATGTTCCATTTCCCCACTCCTCACTTTCTGTTTTGTATTTTGTAAGAGTTAATAAGAGAAAGTTTTGTGTGGGATTCTAATATGTATCACTAATTCTAAGAGAAGATTGGTAATGAATATGAACAGCCATGTTGTCTGACTTTGATAGAATTTGAGATCTTCACAATCACCGGGTGTGACCATATACACAGAATCTCGTTAGGGTTTGTGATGTTAACATTTGCCCAATGACCATAATGAGTATTGCAAGGGATACCAAAGGTAACAGTTTATTATTAGAGGAAATTGGTTGTGGGTAATCCTTTCACGTTGATGGAAGGAAGCCACTAAACCAGGTGGTGACAATGGTAATGCGCAAGGCTCGGAATCGCGAAAAGATCACTAGAGATATTGATAAAATTATATATATGTAGACAATTAAGACTTTGTAATCAGTGTAATCTAGATCTTATTGAAGATGGATATCACTTCCTGTTAATATTCCACACATGTGATAATCTAAGAAGTATATACTTAAAAAGACTGCTTTTTGTGAATCCAAGTATCCACAAATTTGTCACTTTAATATCTTCAGTTAAACTTGATGTTATACGCAATTTGTCAATATATATGTATCATGCGATGTCAGTTAGAAATAAGTTTATGTTGTATAAAACCGCTTCCTAAATGCTGTATACTATTGGCCTAGTGCCTAACAGTTTTGTACGAATAAATTATTGATCTATCTAATTGAAAAGGTTAACAAGACCAATAAAGTTAAGACTTCGTCAGCAGGCGGTGAAGATGTCAACTGTTTGGTGTGACACCACGCCCTGCTACACCTGTACCGTGAGCTTACATCAGTGAACTGCTTTCAATGAGTCGAGGTCTAATTCTATGGTTGGTTAAGTTTAGATTTGATGATAATGTGTTTGGATGATGGCGCCCATGACTGAACGAGGCAGAGACGAGGATCAACTCGTATCTTCCTAATAGTTGTCGCTTATCCCCAGGCGTTTGCGTGTGCTAGAACGAATTCTGTAAGCTTTTATTACCATTTACAAATCTGTAATATCCAACAAAAAGAAACTGATGCTTACCTTTTGTGTTAAAATCAAGCATTGAAGGAGGGACTCGGTAGAAGCAGCTCTGGTAAGCCCACTCAGTGCATATCGTATACGTCGAAAGCCGGGCTCAGTTGGTAAACGTGACGTGCCTCTCAAACGTGCTAATGCGGGGTTATTATATCTGTGTAATTCGTATCCATCGCAAAGCATCACCTCGGTAAATTACAAACTTTCATGTCACAATCAACTCGCAATCCACAGTAAATCACAACGTACAGTGTTTTATGACGAGAGCACTATCATAGTAGTTGTTTATAAAAGCATACAGAACCAATGTGTGTGACAGTGACAATTAAAATTGTCTGAATCTCTGGGATTTTGTTAATACGGACAGTCAAAGTTTTCCAGTACAGATACTATGGACCGTCAATGTTTCCTAGTACAGATACTATGGACCGTCAATGTGTTCTTGTACAGATACTATGGACCGTCAATGTGTTCTACTACAGATACTATGGACCGTCAATGTGTTCTTGTACAGATACTATGGACCGTCAATGTGTTCTAGTACAGATACTATGGACTGTCAATGTGTTCTAGTACAGATACTATGGACCGTCAATGTGTTCTTGTACAGATAATATGGACCGTCAATGTTTTCCAGTACAGATACTATGGACCGTCAATGTTTTCCAGTACAGATAATATAGACCATCAATGTTTTCCAGTACATATACAATGGACCCACAATGTGTTCTTGTGCAGATAGTATGGACTGTCAATGTTTTCTTGTACAGATAATATAGACCGTCAATGTTTTCTTGTACAGATAATATAGACCATCAATGTTTTCTAGTACAGATGATATAGACCGTCAATGTTTTCTAGTACAGATAATATGGACCGTCAATGTGTTCTTGTACAGATAGTTTGGACCGTCAATGTTTTCCAGTACAGATGATATAGACCATCAATGTTTTCAAGTACAGTTATTATAGACCGTCAATATTTTCCAGTACAGATAATATAGACCGTCAGTGTTTTCCAGTACAGATAATATAGACCATCAATGTTTTCGAGTACAGATAATATGGACCGTCAATGTGTTCTTGTACAGATAGTTTGGACGTCAATGTTTTCCAGTTCAGATAATATAGACCGTCAATGTTTTCTAGTACAGATAATATAGACCGTCAATGTTTTCTAGTACAGATACTATGGACCGTCAATGTTTTCTAGTACAGATAATGTGGACCGTCAATGTGTTCTTGTACAGATAGTTTGGACCGTCAATGTTTTCTAGTACAGATAATGTGGACCGTCAATGTGTTCTAGTACAGATAATGTGGACCGTCAATGTGTTCTTGTACAGATAACTTGGACCGTCAATGTTTTCCAGTACGCATACTATGGACCGTCAATGTTTTCTAGTACAGATAATATGGACCGTCAATGTGTTCTTGTACAGATAGTTTGGACCGTCAATGTTTTCTAGTACAGATAATATAGACAATCAATGTTTTCCAGTACATATACTTTGGACCCACAATGTGTTCTTGTGCAGATAGTATGGACTGTCAATGTTTTCTAGTACAGATAATATGGACTGTCAATGTGTTCTTGTACAGATAGTTTGGACAGTCAATGTTTTCCAGTACAGTTAATTTCAGACCGTCAATGTTTTCCAGTACAGATAATATAGACCGTCAATGTTTTCTAGTACAGATAATATGGACCGTCAATGTGTTCTTGTACAGATAATATGGACTGTCAATGTGTTCTTGTACAGATAGTTTGGACCGTCAATGTTTTCTAGTACAGATAATATAGACAATCAATGTTTTCCAGTACATATACTTTGGACCCACAATGTGTTCTTGTGCAGATAGTATGGACTGTCAATGTTTTCTAGTACAGATAATATGGACTGTCAATGTGTTCTTGTACAGATAGTTTGGACCGTCAATGTTTTCCAGTACAGTTAATTTCAGACCGTCAATGCTTTCCAGTACAGATAATATAGACCGTCAATGTTTTCTAGTACAGATAATATGGACCGTCAATGTGTTCTTGTACAGATAGTTTGGACCATCAATGTTTTCCAGTACAGATAATATAGACCATCAATGTTTTCCAGTACAGATAATAAAGACCGTCAATGTTTTCCAGTACAGATAATATAGACCGTCAATGTTTTCCAGTACAGATAATATGGACCGTCAAAGTTTTCCAGTACAGATAATATGAACCGTCAATGTTTTCCAGTACAGATAATATAGACCGTCAATATTTCCAGTACAGATAATATAGACAGTCAATATTTCCAGTACAGATAGTGTGGACTGTCAATGTGTTCTAGTGCAGATAGTGTGGACCGTCAATGTTTTCTTGTACAGATAATATAGACGTCAATGTTTTCCAGTATAAATAATATAGACCGTCAATATTTCCAGTACAGATAGTATAGACCGTCAATGTGTTCATGTACAGATAGTATGGACTGTCAATGTTTTCTAGTACATATAATATAGACCGTCAATGGTTTCCAGTACAGATAATATGAACCGTCAATGTTTTCCAGTACAGATAATATAGACCGTCAATGTTTTCCAGTACAGATAATAAGGACCGTCAATGTGTTCTAGTGCAGATAGTGTGGACCGTCAATGTTTTCTTGTACAGATAATATAGACGTCAATGTTTTCCAGTATAAATAATATAGATCGTCAATATTTCCAGTACAGATAGTATAGACCGTCAATGTTTTCTAGTACAGATAGAATAGACCGTCAATATTTCCAGTATAGATAGTATAGACCGTCAATGTTTTCCAGTACAGTCTATATTATCTGTACTGGAAACCATTGACGGTCTATATAATCTGTACAAGAAATGTTGACCGTCTATATTTTCCGTACTGGAAAACATTGACTGTCCATATTATCTGTCAATGTTTTCCAGTACAGATATTATGGACCGTCAATGTGTTCTTGTACAGATAGTATGGACTGTCAATGTTTTCTAGTACATATAATATAGACCGTCAATGGTTTCCAGTACAGATAATATGAACCGTCAATGTTTTCCAGTTCAAATTAAGTTCATTGAAAGTGACAGAGGGGGCGTCATTTTGTACTATGATGACTTTAAGTTTCGGCGTAAGAACAGTCGTGGTGAAAGAAGATACCGGTCCTGTATTGTCAAGGAGTGCACTCAGTAAGGATCACAACTCAGGGTGAGTTGCTCCACGCCATTGAGATCATGGGTCACTCCCACGACCCACTACCGTTCCAGTTTGAGGTTGATGCCTTTAAGGCTAGACTGATGGAGAGAGCGAGGACAGAAACGACACCTATACCCACTATCTACGGAGAGGAGATATCCAGACTACACCAACATTACGACATCGTCTCAGTTGACCTCCTGAAGCAAATACCAGCCCTGAAGTCTCTCACCACTATCCTCTACCGCCAGAGACATAAGACCTTGCCCCGCCTTCCTGACAGCAGACCCCAGATCCAGCTGGAGGAGAAGTACTCCCAGACTGACGGAAGCGACCAGTTCCTGCACCGTGTTAGTGACGACATCCCCATCTTCACTACAGACAAGAACATTGAACATTTGTGTGCTGCAGACATTGTATATTTTGATGGTACATTTTATGCCTGTCCCAAGTTGTTTGATCAGATTTATTGTTTGTCATTGTTTTAGATGTGCTACACATCAATTCATTGCACAATCGTGACCTGTAATGTGACAATGTATTATGACCTGTCATGATATCCATCAATGTAATGTTTTGATGAATATATTATCCCTGTTACCACCCAACCACCCGTCGTCAAAGGAACAGACATGGACACATGCAAGTACTGTGGTGATAACGCAATTCCCTATTTTTAATTGTCCCATATATTCCAGTGTTTTTCCTAGTGAGCAGTTGACTTGCATGTGTTGGTGACGGGTGTCACGTGTGGGGCAGGGTACGCTCACCTTTTCGCGAACACCTGGTATCATCACTATTTGATAGTGATTCATAAACACATGCTCATGATACAGTCGGAATCGTACAGTCGACTCTGCTTTGAGCACAGATTTGTAATGAACGTGGGAATTTCTATTGCATTTATTTGCCATCCGTGTGAAATTTGTACCCCTTGGTTAACCACACGTGTACATGAAAATATTTAACCCAAGGTCAAACCGTTGCATATAAACCATGCTTAAGTTTAGGAGAGAGCTCCCTTTCCAGTGATAAAGAATGTGTATCTTTAAAAATCATCACAAGATAAAACTTCAGATATCAGTGGGTGGGGTTGCCCGGTGGTCTAAGCGTTCGCTCGTCACGCCGAAGACCCAGGTTCGATTCCCGACATGGGTACAATGCGTGAAGTCCATTTCTGGTGTCTCCGACCGTGATATTGCAGGAATATTGCTAAAACCACTCACTCAATCAGATATCAGTGAACTAGTACCGGATTCTGTGGTCCAGACTCGATGTTTTTATTTTTATTTCCTTTCAAAAGGCATTTGCGAATCAAATGACAAAATAGGCTATAATTGGATATGACAAACAGCCCCTAAATAAAGTGGGAATTCCGATGTTGATATCTATAGGTACATGTAACTGTTGGCAAGATGACAACTGATTGTTCTTCACTAAGGTGTGAATCGAAAGTGGTTCCAATATGAATACTGACCCCAATCCTTCTGTATATATGCAGTGTTATTACAACAACAGCCATACATATCTGTAAAATCCGGTTCAAGGTGAACATACCGTGCGATGAAGTATATTAATGAAGTGTGAAGACATATGGATAATATTCCCAATCATCTGGTCTTTTACGTCCGCATCAAGTAATTTCGGTCTATTTATCTATTTGTACGTAGTTTGTATTTCTGTGGCCTTTAAACTTCAATTCTTATTTGTTTTTATATCAGTGTGGTTGAAATTATCGTGAATATCGACATCAGTGAGTCTGAATGTAGTAGCCCCTGTGTAACTCTGTATGTTGTGATTCAAACGGACAAAGTACATAATATTTATTTGCCCTTTTGGGAGAACACGGCAAAGGTCACAAGGACCTCATGCTTTTCTGATGGATGTCATTATGACGATCGAGTGGTTACAATGGAGGTGGCTGATTGTGTGTTATTGTGCTCCGACGGCGTGATGTGCCATGTTGCCTATACTTTCGGACACTGGTTTGCCTGGTATCATCCACCCGCATCCGCCATGTAGCTGGACCATTTCTATCTGAGACAACATCACAAACTCAGTTAAGGGATGCTCTATGACTTCGAGGATAGGAGTAGTTCGAAGCCTGTCTTTAATCGAAGACGCTTACACCGGTTGGCAACGTGGTACTTTCCACCAAGAGGGAAGCTGCCTGGTTCCCTGGGTATGCTGCGATGGCGCTACAGTGTAGCAGTGTAGCGCCAGCGCAGCATACCCAGTAAACCAGGCTGAGTGGGAAGCCATATTGCTTGGCTAACAAAACTTTCCCTTAGGAAATTGTAGGTGTCAGATTCCTGCAGAAATATTGACCATGTGAAATAACACCCGCCTTCTCCTCCTAAACTCAAGTACACTAACATTCACTTTTTTCTTGTTTATTATGCTATCTCAGTCGATATCAGCAACAAAGGAAACTATTATACTGTGTGCTTGCATAAATTACCATACACAAAATATTGAGGAAGTATCTGCCCTAATAGGATAATATCATTGTTACCGTAAATCAGCCTGTCTTTAATCGAAGACGCTTACACCGGTTGGCAACGTGGTACTTTCCACCAAGAGGGAAGCTGCCTGGTTCCCTGGGTATGCTGCGATGGCGCTACAGTGTAGCAGTGTAGCGCCAGCGCAGCATACCCAGTAAACCAGGCTGAGTGGGAAGCCATATTGCTTGGCTAACAAAACTTTCCCTTAGGAAATTGTAGGTGTCAGATTCCTGCAGAAATATTGACCATGTGAAATAACACCCGCCTTCTCCTCCTAAACTCAAGTACACTAACATTCACTTTTTTCTTGTTTATTATGCTATCTCAGTCGATATCAGCAACAAAGGAAACTATTATACTGTGTGCTTGCATAAATTACCACACACAAAATATTGAGGAAGTATCTGACCCTAATAGGATAATATCATTGTTACCGTAAATCAGGGCGATACATACAAACTATTCAGTGGAATGTAATGTTCAGGTAGCTGTAAGTCATGTCTCATGTTTGTTGAATATATTGCACCGATTAGTACCCTCTTCACTCATATTATTTCTTGTTTTTACGCCGCTTTGAACATTATTCCGGCAAAATCACGGCGTGTCTGCTTAATGTGGGAGGAAAGCCCGATGTGATGCATGTCTCAGACGCCCGATTAATAGAGATTGGTATGAAATCATTGTCCAAGAAACACTGTAAATTATTGACTTTAAAATCATGTGTGACATTTACATTTAAATGTTGTTAGAAACTGCACTAGGTTTCTATTTCTAACCTAAACTAGAATGCTGAATGTGACTTCCTTGGGAGCTCTATGAAATGCCACCCTGACCAAATTATCGTTTAATCATAACTGACTTTGAAGCACGCTGGAGCTGAACATTTTTACACACACACACACGCACGCACGCACGCACGCACGCACGCACGCACACACAGAGATCATACACATTAAAGTGAATTTTGGCATAACAAAACGAATAATCACTCTTGACGAGGTCAATAAGCGAAAAAACAAGGACCCGAGGACCGACCCGTGAGGGGTTCTGTCCGTCAAGAGTCACTATTTGTATGATATATGATCTGTCCCTTAGATTTGACAACCATCAGTTTTGAAAACAATACATTCCGCTACGAAGCACGACCAGACTTCCAGTGTTCATGATTGTATCCCAGCACGCTGCAGTGTGGACACGTGAAGAGGTTCTTCCACTCAATGTGACTAGATTGGTTCTTCCTGTCCTCCCGTCTACACAACACCTCGCCACAATATACACGCCACAAGGACAACTTCCGGTGAATCGAATAATTCTTTTTGAAGTCCGTTTCTCCGAACACGTTGATCAAACGCTGTGCTTCCTCAGTAAGCAGCTTGTGGATTGTCCCGAAATCCTTCTCGCCCTCCCGCATCAGGACCAGATGTTCCAGCGCCGACAGAAGACTGATTTCGTTCATGTTTGACTGGAAGAGACTGACATAATCCAAGGTCTCCACGAGAGTCGCTTCCGCCTTCTTCCGGTCACCCTTGGCCATGTACGCATGCGCGAGTGAGATTCTAACGTCAACGTTGGAGGGGTGACGTGGCGTGCATCGGATGATGACTTCGAGGGCCTGGTGACACGACCTGACAGCGTCATCCACAAGGCCCCTGTAACATATATGACTACACTTCAGATGACAGTAACATGGATATATTCTAGATTGGAGAGATCCCGGGTCATACCAAAAGGCGTCAAAGGATATTATTTGTTATTACCCTGCCTGGCGCTCGGGATAAAACAAGGACTGGTCGGCTCGGAGACGGTATGCTGTGTCTGAGTGGGATATCAACGCTAACTGAGGAGTGATATCTAATTTAAGTGGGCCAGCACAATAAAACCGGCACTGGTACAATCAGCTACATTCAGACGTGTATGCATGTAGCCATATAAGTGAACTATTCTTGAACGCCAAGTTAAACCCCACTAACTTCACCTGGATTTTCCAATAGACACCTATCACAATATTGTCTTAAGGATGTCGTGCATTGGAGTCTTCTAACGACATAATGTGAATCAGTCTTTACCCTATATATATAGCCATGAAGACGGGAATCATAGACTTACAGTCCAAGATACGACGTCATATATCAAACAAAAACGGAATTAGTTCCTATTTGCGGCTCGTCGAAAATTGATTTCGGCCGGGGGAATAGTGCTAATACATCAACGTCCTGTAAACCATCACTGCATTGAAACGTCATACATATTTATGAGGGGCGGTCGGTAGCCTAGTGGTTAAAGCGTTCGCTCGTCACGCCGAAGACCCAGGTTCGATTCCCGGCATGGGTACAATGTGTGAAGCCCATTTCCGGTGTCCCCCGCCGTGATATTGCTGGAATATTGCTAAAAGCGTCGTAAAACCATACTCACTCACTCACTCACACACTTATTTATGACATCATCAATGGAATGTCACTTCACGTTTGAAATTGGGGAAATATGTAAAGTTTTCGTAAAAGAAAATAGCACATTTACATAATATATTGGTTATAGATAAACGTTCTATCCATATATAGTTGAAATATTTGAAGTATTGAATTTGAATATTGAAGTTTATCCGAAATTGAAAATCGTGAATGATTTCCCTTCTTGTTTCTATAGTAGACATATGGAAAAGGCTCATGCCACGTAGCAGCACACTAAACCATTTCGTGGTATTTGGTCAGATTTAAAAAATTAACTATCTTAGAAAAAAGTGAAATACTATTAATATAGACCGGCGGACATCCTTAATAATTTGTATTCACCAATAATTCTATTTCAGCATTTCAACGGCGTAATTAGATACATGTAATTCCAATGCGCAATTACTTAACACAATCTTGAGTATCTTACTTGAGACAGTACGCGGTGCCCCTGTACCACAGTGTGAGAGCCGTGTTGAAGTCATACCAACCCAACTTCCGCCTCAGGTTGAGAGCTTCCGTCAGCAGCCGGAGAGCCTTGTCTGAAATATCAACAGGTGTCACACATCCACTCACTGAATACGTCAACATACCGCACAAAGAATAGTAAAGCAATGGCACATTTCTAAACACAGAAAACGGCAACATAGGTCACACTTCTATTCACATAATACATCAACGTATGTCACACTGCTTACAAAATACGCCAGTAATACGTCACAGTTCTACTCACAGAATATGTCGACACATGTCACACTTCAGCTCGTAGAATATGCCAATAAATGTCACAATTCGAACACATTACGTAAAGGAATAGCACATATATCTTCTACTAACAGAATACGCCAACACATGTACTCACAGAATACGCCAACACATGTCACACATCTACTCACAGAATACGCCAACACATGTCACATATTTACTCACAGAATACGCCAACACATGTCACACATATACTCACAGAGTACGCAAACACATGTCACATATTTACTCACAGAATACGCCAACACATGTCACACATCTACTCACAGAGTACGCCAACACACATCACATATCTACTCACAGAATACGCCAACACATGTCACATATCTACTCACAGAATTCGCCAACACACTTCACATATCTACTCACAGAGTACGCCAACACACGTCACATATCTACTCACAGAATACGCCAACACATGTCACACATCTACTCACAGAATACGCCAACACATGTCACACATCTACTCACAGAATACGCAAACACATGTCACATATTTACTCACAGAATACGCCAACACATGTCACACATCTACTCACTGAATACGCAAACACATGTTACACATCTACTCACGGAATACGCTAACACATGTCACACATCTACTCACAGAATACGCAAACACATGTCACATATCTACTCACAGAATACGCCAAACACATGTCACACTTTTACTCACAGAATACGCCAACACATGTCACACATCTACTCACAGAAATACGAAAACACATGTCACATATTTACTCACAGAATACGCCAACACATGTCACACATCTACTCACAGAGTACGCCAACACACGTCACATATCTACTCACAGAATACGCTAACACATGTCACACATCTACTCACAGAATACGCAAACACACGTCACACATCTACTCACAGAATACGCCAAACACATGTCACACTTTTACTCACAGAATACGCCAACACATGTCACACATCTACTCACAGAGTACGCCAACACACGTCACATATCTACTCACAGAATACGCCAACACATGTCACACATCTACTCACAGAATACGCAAACACATGTCACATATCTACTCACAGAATACGCCAAACACATGTCACACTTTTACTCACAGAATACGCCAACACATGTCACACTTCTACTCACAGAATACGCAAACACATGTCACATATTTACTCACAGAATACGCCAACACATGTCACACATCTACTCACAGAATACGCAAACACATGTCACATATTTACTCACAGAATACGCCAAACACATGTCACACATGTACTCACAGAATACGCCAACACGTTACGATTTTAGTCAACAATGACATACAATAGATCTACATAATGTCTGCTCCAGGTGCATGAGGTTGTGACTCAGCTGATACGTTGCTCACGCATGATTCGAATCCCCCTGGAAGGAGGCTTGTCCTGCTCCCTCCCCTCCCCTCCCCTCCCCTCGACTCCCCTACTCACCAAACTCCCCCCGCCACGTGTAGTTGGCGGCGAGGTTGTTGAGGTTGGTGACGAGATAGGTCGGCAGTGTGGAGGCCAGCTTCCTCCGCTCATGGCAGGACAATTTGTAGTACACCAGCGCCTTGTCCAGCTGACACTCTGTCGACATAAACACCCGCGAATTCAAACATCGAGGTGAAGGATGGTGAACACACGTGGCTCCTCTTAAATCCTGGCTATAGCCGGAGCAATTAAAATAGAGTTACATTACATCCATGTTATGGCGAGTTGATCGAAATTAGCTTAAACGTTTTATCGTTAACGTTCGGTCAATATTAATTAAAACGTGTATGCCGCTTAACGTAAAGCGAGTATGACATACTTATAAAAACCTAAGTACCAGTTGTGTGGGCTAGTGATGCTTTGATGTAACCCGTGAGTATAGTTCAATTACATCTTTTCTCAAGAGCAGGGGGCACGCATGGCCCAGTCGTCTAAGGCGCCGCGATTCGCTGTGCAGAGTTGCGTCCCTTGGCCACGCCAGAAACCTATGATTGTGGGTTCGAATCCCGGTTCGCCCCGATTATGTTTCTAGGTTTGTCAGCACCATACCCGTGCTCGTGGGTTTCACCGAAGTGGTAAACGTCTGAGACCTGCATCACTTCGGGCTTTCCTCCCACATTTAAGCTGACACGCCGTGATATAAATAGAATACTGTTAAAAGCGGCGTTAAACCCAACTCACTCACTCACTCACGAAAAGCGGAGTTAGACCACATTAACTCACCCACTTTCTCCATGATCACATGACCGGAAGTCCAGTCAGATGATGAAGTGTTATACGAGACATTCATTGTTCTTAATCTCTTCCTTAATTGTTGCACATTCAAGTGGCATCTTCCGCTTCCGCTCATTGTTATAACCTGCTCAACACTATTGTCAAATATACCCAGCTTTTACCCGTGCTCGTGGGTTTCACCGAAGTGGTAAACGTCTGAGACCTGCATCACTTCGAGCTTTCCTCCCACATTAAGCTGGCTCGCCGCGATATAACTGGAATACTGTTAAAAGCGGCGTTAAACCCAACTCACTCACTCACTCTCAAGAGCAAGGAAATCCAGAACTATTTGTGACATTGATTCGTTTTAGGAATATAGGCTTGCTCATGTCTATATATACATACGCCTGTCGAAGTTGATGCCCATGGTCTGAATCATGACTGCAAGCACCGGGTGTCCCGGCATGATCTGGTGAGCCCGGGGGATAGTGCGCCGGAGTATCCTCTCAGTCTCAGGGAAGTTGCCTGTGTTATAGGACGGGCACCTCAGTAAAGTATGACCGGACCACAGGTGCATGTGCCAGTAATGGCAATGTTGATGTTATAATGCTCATGTTGCTAACAATAGTTGTAGAAGTAGAGATTATTAGCCCGTGTGTTTCCTTGTCGTTAATTGACCGCCTCCGTGGTCTTGGGGTACAGCGTCCGCCCGGAGAGAGGAAGGTAGGGGGTTCGATCCCCGGCCGCGTCATACCAAAAGACGTAAAAAGATGGTACTTGTTGTTACCTTTTCTGGCGCTCGGCATTTAGAGGCTAAAACAAGGAGTGATTGGTTCGAAGTCTGTATACTGTGTGGGGTATTCATGTTAAACTGCGGCATGGTATCTCAGTGGGGCAGCACTATAAAATCGGCAATAGTCCCGACGAGTACAAGCGCGCGCGCGCAC
The DNA here is from genome assembly GCF_023055435.1 of Haliotis rufescens. Taxonomy (NCBI): domain Eukaryota; kingdom Metazoa; phylum Mollusca; class Gastropoda; order Lepetellida; family Haliotidae; genus Haliotis; species Haliotis rufescens. The sequence continues at coordinate 33,632,395 of NW_025964372.1, read as the reverse complement.
ACACACACACACACACACACACACACACACACACGTGAATGCACGTCGCTATAAAAGTGCAACAAACTTGAAAGACGTTAAGCCTCATTTCACCTCACCTCACCGTGTCGTAAATATCATATATTACGAATAATGTGTTATGCGACATGTATATTTTTATTATTTCTAACAAGATATTTACCATACGGAAACTATAATTTCTTCAAGTTATAATCTCTTCATCATACCATGCTATTCGTGTGTTTCAGACTATTTCACTCAAAGAAGAGGCTTTAGATTCCGTGTATGAATACAATGTGTGAGTGATCTGCCCAGTTCCTCACATAGTGCCAATGAACGCGCAGGCAGTGTGTCCACAGAGGCATGGTGACATATTGGGAAACCCCTACCCAAGCATATGGGGATCGTTAGTCAATGGCGTCTAGAGAAAGAAGTCACTGCATCTATGTATGGACCTTGAAAGTAGTTCCTGCTATGTGATCTCATTTGCATATTTATCGGATAATGAGGAGTGAATGAATGAAAATTGTTTTACGCCGCATCAGCATTTTTCCAGCTGTTCACGGCGATGGATAATGAGGAATGAGTGATTGTTGATCCAAACGGAGTCAACAATATTTAGTTATATCTCGGCGGCCTGTGGACAAAGTCGTGTCTGGACCAGACAAACCAGTGACTGCAATAACGAGCAATGATCCACGCAGTCCGGACACGGTGACATAGCTGACCACCCAATTCACTTTGGTGGGTTTTTTTCCACAATTGTTACCATGGTGATGTCGGGATGTTGTTGTATTGATGTTGAGATAGTGTGACATTGATGTTGAGAGAAAGTGGTTTTGATGTTGAGAGAGTGTTGTGTTGATGTTGAGAGGGCTAGGTGTTGATGGTGAGAGTGTGTGGCATTGATATTGAGAGAGCGTGATTTTCATGTTGAGAGAGCGTGGTGTTGATGTTAAGAGACCGTGGTTTTGATGTTGAGAGAGTGTGGTGTTGATGTTGAGAGACCGTGGTTTTGATGTTGAGAGAGAGTGGTTTTGATTTTGAGAGAAAGGGGTTTTGATGTTGAGAGGCTGTGGCATTGATATTGAGAGAAAGTGGTTTTGATGTTGAGAGAGCATGGTTTTGATGTTAAGCGAGCATGGTTTTGATGTGGAGAGAGCGTGGTGTTGATGTTGAAAGAGCGTGGTGTTGATGTTGAGAGAGCGTGGTTTTAATGTTGAAAGAGCGTGGTGTTGATGTTTCTAGTATGGTGTTGATGTTGCGAGAGTATGGTGTTGAGATTGAAAGAGTGGTGTTAAGGTTGAGCTGTCCGGTGTTGTTGTCCAGATGGTGTTGCGTTGATATTGATGTTGTTGTATTGATGTTCACATATGATTTGTTGTAGCATCAATTTAAGATGTCCTTGTGCTGATGTTGATGTGTTCAGATATATGTTGTTGTTTAAATATTCAGGAGTTTATGTTGAGATAGGAGATGTAGAAGTTGCGATGTAGATATGGTGTTAATGGTAAGATTGTGCGCTGTTTATGCGGAAATATGATATAGTATTTATTGAGATCACGTGGACCAATCAGATCTCATCATTTTGACATGGAGGTGTTACAATGACGCTAATATGTTGCCCTATTGGTACTGGAAGATGTTGTGTTGAGATATTGTAGAGTTGAAGTTAACATATTTTGGTGTGGGTGTTCAGTTGTTGAGCCGTTGGTTACGTCGAGATGTCGTGGTATGACGTACCTAAGTAGCTGTTGACGATTGCAAGATGAGACTGAATCTGAATCCGATGAGGTTCGACCCTCTCATTAAGTTCAGCGGGGACAGGCGTCTCCAGTGCCTCGGTCAGTCGCCTAAAGGTTACAAAAATATCAAATATACATGATGATACGAAAACTCTTACACTTCTCAACTACGTTGTGCAAATAGAGCAACACGGCTCTGTAGCTCACATGATTGATGACGAAATAAGTTCATGACACTTCAATAGTTCAAGACAAATTGGTGCAATGAATTCTAGGAAAAAGTAGAAATACATGACTTTTGTAACACCGTTACCGACAACGACGTTGACTGCAAATGATGATCCCATGAACAAATTTATATTCACAAATAGTCATTACCAGTATTGCAAAGTTTCAGCTTTCCGTGGCTTATAGTTCTTTAGAAAAACAGAAATTTATATTTTTTAACAAACGAACCAATAAAAAAGCACAGTTTTAACAAACTAAGGCACTTCATAAGGCACCTGGGAGCACGGGTGACCCAGTCGTCTAAGGCGCCGCGATTCGTTGTGTAGAGTTGCATCCCTTAGGCATGCCAGAAACCTATGATTGTGGGTCCGAATCCCGAATCTCCGATTATGTTTCTAGGTTTGTCAACACCATCCCCGTGCTCGTAGGTTTCACCGAAGTGGTAAACGTCTGAGACCTGCATCACTTCGGGCTTTCCTCCCACATTAAGCTGACACGCCGCGATATAACTGGAATACTGTTAAAAGCGGGTTAAACCCAACACACTCACTCACTCACTCATAAGGCACTGCATGCCAACATCCGTTTCATCAGTCAAGCGTTATCAGGTCAGTGTTAGGGTTACTGGGGGTTTCAGGGTCAATATCTTTTCAGTAGTCCGTCACAAGAAACAGACCCTTTATGACAGGCTGTAGGTTCCTTTACCTTGCCGAAGCGATGGGTGTTTTGGCTTTGACCGAACAAGGGGTCATTGACAAATGGGTAAAAGGGCGGCCCACCGTCCGTTCACGTATTTGTTCTGTTCTAACCTACTTCACTATTTTCAACGACATCACAAGGCGTAGGTTGGCGAAACTGTGCCATGACCAGCCCGCTGACAGCTTTTCGAAGCAACCATATGCCACAACATGTTTAACTTTGTGTTACACGACGTCCTTTGACGTACGCAGTAACTGATTTGTTTAGACACTAATCACAAACCTAAACACGTTTCGTGTTTAACCCCCGTGTAAATCCGGATAAGAATAGGGCTTCAGCAACGCATGCTATCCGAAAAAGGTGACTGTGCTTGTCGTAAGCAGAGACTCATTGGATCGGTTTGAGTATGGTCAGGTTTGAGTATGGTAATAATGGTATCTGTCGAAGCTGCAGAACTTACCTTTTGGCTACTTTATTATTCCCAAGCCGCACGTGCATCCATCCAAGTCTGCGCATGAGCACAACGCGATGATAACCGTCCTCTCCCACGGTCAATTTCTGTAATGCATTCGTCACCAAAGAAACTGCAGAAGGAAGTTGGTCACCTGTCGCGGAGAAACAAATGCATGACATTAAATGCCACCATGATTTCATGAGCAATGAACTTCAGTCAGAAAATGTGATACACTCTTCATTACATAATCCAAGGCAAACTCATACCAACGAATTTCGGAACACAGGATCCCAAAAACACTTACGCGAAAACAATCTGATTAAAATCAGATGGTTCACTCCGATACAAAACCTCTGTGGTTTAAGATTGAGGACCCCGTGCAGAACCGGCTTTGAATTTGTCTTTAGCAACCAATGCGTGTCGGAAGAGGCGACTAAAGGGATCGGATGGTCAGGCTCACTGAGTAGGTTGATGTATGTCATCGTATCCAATTGCGTATATTGGTGCTCAATCACTGTTTTTATCGATTATTTACAGACGTTAATCAGCTGGAATATTGCAGAGTGTGGCGTTAAAGAACAAACAAACAAATACGACCTGAGGAATAAACAAACCCTGACAGCCCAATCTAAATTAAGGATGAATGTGTTCTTACGACCAACAAACTATTATTGCACTTATATAGCGATAATATTACACGTGAGTGTGACTGCTTGTACTGGGCTGACAAGTGCTTGTTTCACCCCACCCCACCCCCACCCCCACCCCCTTAGTGCTTAGTGTTAGGCAGGGTTACAACGAGCAACATATTTTGGTATGACGCTGCCAGGGATCAAACCACGGACCTTCCACTCGCCCTTTCCACTAGACCACGGAGGCGGTCAGGGAATTCCAATTCTCCTCAAAACACTTCTTTTGTCTGGACATTCAGCTTGCCAGGTCCAGCGACCAATCATTCTGTTTGTTTTGAACACACATGTAAAATTTCCATTATTTCTGGAACAACGTTTTCGAAACAGATCCCAGGGTGGGTGGGTCTGGATTTATGCAACATTAAATATTTCAGCCATAGGGGATACCGGAAATGGGCGCCACATTGAACCCACGTTCGGAATCGAACCCGTACCTTTAGCGTAACTAGTGAAAGCCTTATCTTCCCCATAGCCCTGTCACTCTGCAGTTTGACGGCTCACCTCTTTGTTCGATGAGTGACACGGCCGTGAAGCCCTGTAAAACAGCTTGCTCTCTCGGAGTGCCGAATTTATAGGCTGCCTCGGCCATCTGACTATAGAAGTTGACTGCCTTCTCAGGACACACTGCGGACATCGTACACTCCTCAAGGTCAATTACCTGTAGGAAAAGGTCAAGGTCATGTTAGTGGGCTAGTCAGTGTAATGTGAAAAGAATAATATACTTTAGACCTTTGGCTTGATGAGCTTATTTTAACACCGCTTTTAGAATTTTCATTATGCACGGTGCGGGGCACCACGTATGGGCGTAACATATTGTACCTACAGAAGGAATCGAACCCGGACTATCGGGCTACACCACCACCATATCAGTGAAGCCCAAGAGCATGTATATATTTCTGACATACATCCATTCATGGATCCCATCTGATCACCAGAGTAAGTGCATGTTGTTTTAGGCCCGTGAAGATCCGAGGTAGAATAGGTCTTTAGCAACCCATGCTTGCCGTAAAAGGCGACTATGCTTGTCGTAAAAGGCGACTAACGGGATCGGGTGGTCAGGCTCGGTGACTTGGTTGATGCATGTCATCGATCCCAATTGTGTGGATCGATGCTCATGATATCAATCACTGTAATGTCTGGTCCAGACTCGATTATTTTACAGACCGCCGTCATATAGCTGGAATATTGCTGAGTGCGACGTTAAACAAAAACAAAACAAAAAAAGCATGTTGTTTTACACCACTGTCAATATTCCATCTACATGTATGTGACGGTGATCTGGGCCAGACAATAAATGGTGGGGTACGATGAAACACAATAAGCCAGGTCACACACCGTAACAGCCTCTCCCCATCAGCCGGCTCTTATAACAAACATATGATAATAAAGGACCTATATTCTGAACCGGATTCCATCAAGAACTCCCCAATTATTAAATAAGACTGTTGATAAAGACACCAACCTTCAAATAAACTTTGAACGTGTCCTCCCCATGGGTATTCACAGCCTGAGTCAGAGTCATTTCAAAAGACCGAAAGTTGTCATGAGCAAACCCGAGTGCTCTCCCCTTTGTTTTCACAGAAGCATCACAACGCATCAGCAACAACATCTGCCCAAGGAAATCCACTATCAACTTCCGGTGTGAATCGTGATGAGGCACATCTGCAGTTTTAGTTGATACAAAGGCCTGGATGAAAGGATCGACCCTCATTTGCCGCAGGTTTGGATCAAAGTCGAGTATGGTGTGTCCCCGCAAGGGTAAAGCTGTCTGTAGTTTGAAGTTAGTGACGTCGCCCTTTCCAAGACGTTTGGTGGCTTCTTTGACGCCAAAATGTCCTTGAAGACCACACAGAGTGATTGTGTCAGCTTTAAGCTCTGGAGCCAGACGACCAAACTGTTCTTCAAGAGCATTAGCAATGCACCCACCAGGGGTGGGGTACTTGCTGAACACATCCAGAGCCTTCCTGGGGTCTTGAAGAGCCCTAGCAACATCGTCTGGTGTAAGGACTGAGGGGTAGAGTTGTAAAATGGTGCAAATTCTGAGGATTAGTCCTGGGCGATGGCAGCACCGTCTGACGATATTGTACAGTGGGGCAAGAGTCCTGCATCGACAGCGCACTGGGTCTAACAAGGCCACACATTCTCGCTCACTCATTGGCAATAGTTTGTGTGAGATAGCTTCATGGCGGTTGGAAAGGCTGACGCTGACCCGTGACGTCACAATCACGCTTACACCTGCGTGCGCATCCAGAACATCATTTACAAAGAGACTGAACATCCGAATGATAACTTCGTTGGCGTACACGTTTTCGAAGTTCGTGAACAGAAGAATGAGACCTACGCCGGCAAAATTTCTGATTAGGTCACCAATTTTTAATTTAACCTTGAACTCGGATGGACCCAGAAGTGTGGTGTTCAGTTCAAGAACATCAGCCAATCGCTTGAGGAAATCCGACCACGTGGTCACTCCAAGACATCGGACTGTCACGTGATTCAGAGCATCGCCACACGTGTTGAGTTGAGTCTCTTTTAAGCATTCGATGACCTTTACAGACGAAATCAAATAGATTATATAAATACTTTGTGGGCCATCCATGTACCAGATACATCTTACTGAACCATGTACACATATTAAACCACACCTAAGGCTTGTCTATATACTTCTTTGTTTTTAAGCCCATAGTCAGCAATATTCTAGCTATATAACGACGTCTTTAAAGAATCGAATCAAACCACACAAAAAGTGGCTGACAGAATGAACGCCATCGCAGAATAAGGACACACGTTCCGCTGAGACCTATAGAGGATCTCATGTGCTAGGCACCTATTATAAATGGGTTCCATAGTGGCGCTGGTCTCTGTCACTAAAGTAATATTAAAGAAGGAAATTCTTTTTCTCTTATAAACGCCGGTTTTAAAATTGGCTAATAATTCGATATACATTTGTAGGTTTTATAGATGACCTGGTAAGCTAAATGTAAAGTTGAGACAAAATTATCCAAAAGTCCTCTCTCCTTGTCAAAAGGGATACGCGTTTGATCTGGATCTCCCTGTATAACTTGTTCAATTAAACATTGGTGTTATAGACATTTTGATAAGGAGTAGAGGGAAAACAATTTTAAATTTTGAGTCAAGTTTACAATGTGGTAATATAAACAGTTATAACACAACTGCAGAACCAGGCAGAAGCTGGGTATATTTGACAATAGTGTTGAGCAGGTTATAACAATGAGCGGAAGATGCCACTTGAATGTGCAACAAGTAAGGAAGAGATTAAGAACAATGAATGTCTCGTATAACACTTCATCATCTGACATGGACTTCCGGTCATGTGATCATGGAGAAAGTGGGTGAGTGAATTTGGTCTAACTTTAGTGAGTAAGTGAGTGAGTTGGGTTTAACGCCGATTTTAACAGTATCTATTTATATCGCGGCGTGTCAGCTTAAATGTGAGAGGAAAGCCCGAAATGATGCAGGTCTCAGACGTTTACCACTTCGGTGAAACCCACGAGCACGGGTATGGTGCTGACAAACCTAGAAACATAATCGGGGCGAACCGGGATTCGAACCCACAATCATAGGCTTCTGGCGTGCCCAAGGGACGCAACTCTACACAGCGAATCTAGGCGACTGGGCCGACCGTGCCCCCCTCCGCTTTTAGCAGTGTTACAGTTAATCACACCACGGCGCGTCACATGGATGTGGGAGGAAAGCCCGAAGTGATGCAGGGCGTAGGCGTTTACAACTTTGGGGAAACCCACGAGCACGGGTGTGTCCAGGAGAAAGTACTCGGCTGTCTCTATAAGGTTGTCGTAACTATTGTCTATTGAGGTGTGTACCGAGTGAGTGAGTGAGTATGGTTTAAGCCACTTTTAGTAATATTCCAACAATGTCACGGCGGGAGACACCAGAAATGGGCTGCTTGCATTGTACCTATATGGGGAATCGAACTCGGGTCTTCGACGTGACGAGCGAACGCTTTAACCACTAGGCTACCCACACGCCCCTGTACCGTTATGACACCTGGGTGAATTAGAATCAGTCATCACGGTTATACAGAGCGAACTTAGCGCTAAGGTGATTGTAACCCCCATACCTTAACATAGACTTACGACAGTCGTAGCGCTGAGGTTGTTTTGTACAACGGCACCCTGGGCCCCGTTCCACAGAGCGATCGTAGCGCTACGACTGTCGTAAGTCTATGCTAAAGTATGGGAGTTCGAGCACCTAAGCGCTATGGACGCTTTGTGAAACAGGTGCCCTGGTGTTGCATTAGTTATTATCCATGTACTCCAGTGATGGTGATGGTAAAATTTGAAATTTCGAGATGCCCCCTGTCCTCGCCAAACTTTGATCATTTGATCGATATTACTTATATTTCTGAGGATCTTCTGATTGGTAAGTGCAGTCCATATCATGTCAGGAGTTTGATATATCGGTCAGAACAGTGGAGCTATAGTTCCGTTATATCGGTCATAACTGTGGAGCTGTAGTTCCGTTATATCGGTCAGAACTGTGGAGCTGTAGTTCCGTTATATCGGTCAGAACTGCGGAGCCATATTTCCGTTATATCGGTTAGAACTGCGGAGCTATAGTTCCGTTATATCAGTCAGAACTGTGGAGCTATATATCAGTTATATCGGTCAGAACTGTAGCTATATATCAGTTATATCGGTCAGAACTGCGGATCTATATATAAATTATATCGGTCAGAACTTCGAAGCTATATTTCCGTTATATCGGTCAGAACTGCGGAGCTATTTGTCGGTTATATAACAGTGTTTCAGTTTAATGGTAGAGAAACGTGGCACAGGCCATGGGCGTTTACCACTGACAACATCCATGAGAACATGTTGGTGACAGACCAATAATCATAATCGTGACGAATCATGGAACGGAACCCGTGATAATCGGATCCTGATCCGACTAAGGGACGCAACTCTGCCTATCAGCTTACGGTTTGCAGAAAGTACTGCTCCATAACCTCAAAAGGGCCAGTTGTCTCACCTGTTTGGCAAAATGGGTTTTACCAGCAAATATTTCCCCATACAAAACCACAAGACGATGTCTGCGGTGGTATAGATCGTTCAGAATTGTCTCCCTCTGTTGTCCTCTCTCACCGCCAGGTGGTCGGAAGCGACAAACGTGAGTCTGTGACATGTCGTGTAGCTGCTCATAAGCTACTGCCATCTCGTCAAACACTGAAACATAACACAAAATGCCTGTCATCAGAAACAATGTACTTGAGACTCACGCTTTATTGTATTGTACTGGGTGCCGTTTTACAAAGCGATCTTAGTGCTAATGTGATCGTAACTCCCATACCTTAACATAGAATTACGACAGTCGTAGCGCTAAGTTGTTGCGTACAACCGCACCCGGAAGGTGATCTTATGTATGCAGTTTAGCAATCAAAGCAATATCACGGCGAGAAATGGGTATTGTTATAAGGTAAAAGTGCAATAAGAAAAACTAAAAAAAATACAATTCATACAAAATGGCAGTCCAAAATGGCGAATATCTTGTCGATAGCTTCGCGAAATTAAGGGATGAGGCTAGGGAATCGATCAACGATGGCACCAGTTACTGAGCGGTAATGGATCAGCCGATCAGGACGAAAACAACGTGGATTGATATTTTCTTAACAAACTAAAACGGTATCTCAGCAAGAGAGACAGGCTTGAACACCTTAAAAAGATATATTCATGTTTAAACGAGTAGTGGACTTTGCGGTCTTCAGCTCGGTCGCCTCCAGATGTCCATTCTCTGCAGTGAGTGAAAATAACTAGCCACGTGTTGGTCGTAGCGAGGATATTCCTGAACGATCATGCAGTCTCTGATACTTAATGTATGCTAAAACCCTGAGTTCAAGATTAAAGGGTCAAAATGATCAGGCAGAACGCTTCTGTATGTATTCGTGCTGGGGAATTCCCAGGGGATCCCCCATGAATATGAAGTTGCCCGTCAGTGTCTACGTCATTTCACGAACACGGTCTCCTAAAAACACGTATAACGTCAAACTGAGTTCTTCATACACTTATGAACGTAAATTTCGCGGTCATGTGACCGACCTCTGGTCTCACGGCAAAGCCGTATATTTTGGAAAATTCACAATAAAAAATATGTCTTGTTTAACCCCGAACTCAGCAATATTCCAGCTATTTGAAGGCGGTCAGCAAATAATCTGACAATCCAGTGATTGATATCATGAGCATCTACGCAATTGGGATAAGATGACGTGCATCAACCAAGTAAGCGAGCCTTACCATTCGATCCCATTAGTCGAATCTTCCAAGACCTATTCTAACCCGGATCTTCACAGGGGGCCGCCTATGTTAGGAAATAACCACATGTGGCTGCACAGCATTAAACAGAAAGTTACATCAAACCTCGCCTCTTCTGCAGCCTGCAGCAGCCGCAGCCATGACGTCAACAAGTAACCATGACTGCTGATCTGGACATCCTGCGCCGATGACCCACACATTGTTTAACAGCAGTTCTATGACCTATGTCACACACTGTGTGCACCCTCTCGGCGCCGACAGGGCAGCATGGAACAGTGACGTGCATTTAGATAACAGTACTCTGTCATCGGGTAAACTGGGCTCATTTTTCTTATTCCAAGGAAATGTTTCTGAATATAATTTATGTATTTGCAACCATCTGCTGCACGTGTGCATAAACGAGTGTATCCGATGCTCGGTTTGTGTGAAAGACAAATTATTGATTGTACACGAAGCTCTGTAGCATGAATACTTTTGATATTTCTCGAAAGCATTTCTACATATCACACGTTTCTGGTGTCCCCCGCCGTGATATTGCTGGAATATTGCTAAAGCGGCGTAAAACCAAACTCACTCACACGTAATGCAGTACTGTAAATTTTAAAACATGTTACAAAAGTTTATAGCATATGGCGATCTGCTTGACCCGTGAATAGTGGGCTTCCTGAACACCTGACCGTGATATCCTTCTAACGCAGCTAAGACGCAATATAATGCGTTATCAGGGATATCCTCAAGTGTTCTAGAACATGGAAACGAATACCGAAACTGATGTTTTTAAATAGCGGTCTTTCCTTTCCAGACTCTTGATGTCAACTTGAACATTCACGATAGACACGCAAGCTCTGATATGATAAAGTCAACACCAAATACGATTTTTACTCTTTACATTCAACCAATAAAGAAACTATGCATTTGGTGTTTTAGTCAAACGGAGTGGTAGATTTGACAGGGGGAGTGAGTGAGCGAGTGAGTTTGGTTTTACGCTGCTTTTAGCAATATTCCAGCAATATCACGACGGGGGACACCAGAAATGGGCTTCACACATTGTACCCATGTCGGGAATCGAACCCGGGTCTTCGGCGAACGAGCGAACGCTTTAACCACTAGGCTACCCTACCGCCCCTTGACAGAGGGAGGTGTCAAGTATATAGCATCATGTCATAAAGGGAACATTTTGATTTAGACCACGTGGACAAGCATTGTTTAGTTTTGTTAAACCCATCATGTTCCCTAGGTCACTGTATTTGTTTTTGCTTGTTTGTTGTTTAACGGGACTCACGACAGTGAATCTGTATGACGTCTGCCTGAATTTTGAGCAACAATTCACAATTTCAGAGGGGTTTCTGTATAATGCACGGATTTCTGTCGCTGATGATTGTGTGACGCGTGACTTTGGTTGTCAAGGCGACATAGGAAGGTGCCGCTGTACACGAATGCAATGAACAGTTGGCGATTACGATGGGATCAATGTCTATGTGTTGAGTGACTGTCTTTCATTTACTCGAATTATTGCACATCCCTTGCAAGTATGTAGCTTCCTCAGTCAACACTATTAGAACACTTGTCCCGTGAGTGATTGAATTTTATTTGCATTTCGTTCGTGAAAGTTGTCATCCTGTTTTCGCAAAGGGGAATGTATAGACGGCAATTACGAGCATATAAGTCTCGATTAACAGTGGGCTGTAAATCTAACGTTGACATGACCTCCACGAAGCCGGCATATTTTAGCTGAGGACAATGTGGTCACATGAGTTACTCAGACTCATATAACGGCACCTGTGACCCCGGCGTTCCCGGCGTCCTCCCGCTCTGCCGACAAACTACCACACCTCACCACACCACGACCCTTGTTATACCACCAGACCACAACCCTGTCACATCACCAGACCACAATCCGGTCACATCACCACCCACAACCCGGTCACATCACCACTCCACAACCCGGTCACATCACCAGACCACAACCCTATCACATCACCAGACCACAACCCGGTCACATCACCACACCACAATCCGGTCACATCACCACACCACAACCCGGTCACATCACAAGACCACAACCCTATCAGATCACCACACCACAATCCGGTCACATCACCACACCACAATCCGGTCACATCACCACACCACAACCCGGTCACATCACCACACCCAACACTTGTCACATCATCAGACCACAACCCTGTCACATCACCAGACAACAACCCTGTCACATCACCAGACCACAACCCTGTCACATCACCACACCCAACACTTGTCACATCACCAGACCACAACCCGGTCACATCACCAGACCACAACCCCGTCACATCACCAGACCACAACCCTGTCACATCACCACTCCACAACCCTGTCACATCACCAGACCACAGCCCTGTCACATCACCAGACAACAACCCTGTCACATCACCAGACCACAACCCTGTCACATCACCAGACCACAACACTTGTCATATCACCAGACCATAGCCCTGTCACATCACCAGACCACAGCCCTGTCACATCACCAGACAACAACCCGGTCACATCACCAGACCACAACCCTGTCACATCACCAGACCACAACACTTGTCACATCACCACACAACAACTCTTGTCACATCACCAGACCACAACCCTGTCACATCACCAGACCACAACACTTGTCACATCACCAGACCACAGCCCTGTCACATCACCATACGACAACCCGGTCACATCACCAGACCACAGCCCTGTCCCATCACCACACCACAACACTTGTCACATCACCAGACCACAACCCTGTCACATCACCAGACCACAACACTTGTCACATCACCAGACCATAGCCCTGTCACATCACCATACGACAACCCGGTCACATCACCAGACCACAACCCTGTCCCATCACCACACAACAACTCTTGTCACATCACCAGACCACAACCCTGTCACATCACCAGACCACAGCCCTGTCACATCACCAGACGATAACCCTGTCACATCACCATACGACAACCCGGTCACATCACCAGACCACAGCCCTGTCCCATCACCACACAACAACTCTTGTCACATCACCAGACCACAACCCTGTCACATCACCAGACCACAGCCCTGTCACATCACCATACGACAACCCGGTCACATCACCAGACCACAGCCCTGTCCCATCACCACACCACAACACTTGTCATATCACCAGACCACAGCCCTGTCACATCACCAGACAACAACCCGGTCACATCACCACACCACAACACTTGTCACATCACCAGACCACAACCCTGTCACATCACAAGACCACAACCCTGTCACATCACCACACAACAACTCTTGTCACATCACCAGACCACAGCCCTGTCACATCACCAGACAACAACCTGGTCACATCACCACACAACAACTCTTGTCACATCACCAGACCACAACCCTGTCACATCACCAGACCACAACTCTTGTCACATCACCAGACCACAACCCTGTCACATCACCAGACCACAACACTTGTCACATCACCAGACCATAGCCCTGTCACATCACCAGACCACAGCCCTGTCACATCACCAGACCACAACACTTGTCACATCACCAGACCATACCCCTGTCACATCACAAGACCACAGCCCTGTCACATCACCAGACCACAACACTTGTCACATCACCAGACCACAGCCCTGTCACATCACCCGACGACAACCCGGTCACATCACCAGACCACAACCCTGTCACATCCCCAGACCACAACACTTGTCACATCACCAGACCATACCCCTGTCACATCACCAGACCACAGCCCTGTCACATCACCAGACGATAACCCTGTCACATCACCACACCACAACCCGGTCACATCACCAGACCATAACACTTGTCATACCACCAGACCACAACCAACTCACATCACCAGACCACAACCCTGTCACATCAAAAGACCACAACCCGGTCCCATTACCAGACCACAGTACTTGTCACATCACCACACCACAACCCTGTCACATTACCAGACCACAACCCTGTCACATCACCAGACCACAACCCTGTAACATCACCAGACCACAACCCTGTCACATCACCAGACCACAACCCTGTCACATCACCAGACCACAACCCTGTCACATCACCACACCACAACACTTGTCACATCACCACAACACAACCCGGTAACATCACCACACCACAACCCAGTCACATCACCACACCACAACCCGGTCACATCACCTCACCGCAACACTTGTCACATCACCACACCACAACCCGGTCACATCACCAGACCACAGCCCTGTCACATCACCACATCACAACCCTGTCACATCACCAGACCACAACACTTGTCACATCACCACACCACAACCCTGTCACATCACCAGACCACAACCCGGTCACATCACCACACCACAACCCTATCACATCAACACACCACGACCCAGTCACATCACCACACCACAACCCTGTCACATCACATCAAGGGTTGTAGCACCTTCAACGTGATCTCTCAGAAATGACGTCACACAAATGCCATTTGCCCCCGTCTGGTAGGTAGGATGCGAAGACAAGTCAATGCCATTCTATTCAGTTATACACATGTTTTACGATTCAGTTTTTTGTATAGGAGAGATTAAAACATATCACTCTCAAAAGTGGACCAGTATATAAAATGAATATCGTATGTATTTCCCCGAAACAAACAGTTTTCTCAAACTTGGTCTTGAAAGGAACGGAACAGAACAGAAATCATACGCAGTGGAAGGATTCAAATTATTTGATTTAAAATAAAGAAATGGCTCCAATACCTACCATTACATTTGGGAAATGTTGTTATATATTCTATAAACATCACCTTCTTAATACATGTGGTTTGTCGTAGACATAATCATACATATTTGTCGAAGACAAATGTTTTCTTTTGTAGTGAGGGAGTAGGGAGGTTGGAGTAGTAGTAGTAGTAGTAGTAGTAGTAGTAGTAGTAGTAGTAGTAGTAGTAGTAGTAGTAGTAGCAGCAGCAGCAGCAGCAGCAGTAATAGGATATTATGTGGAGTATCGTTCCATTGAAGGTATATTGTTTCTGTCCCAACTCTTATCATTAATTATTATTAACTGCGACTGATGAACAGTGAGTGATCGGGTTATGGGCAACTGAACAAAGTACGAGGGCCGGTTAAGGTACAGTGAAGATGTCATACACAGAAAAGAATGGTACTACCTACCTCCAGTAATGCAGGGAGGTGCAGCGACCAGCGTCCTCTCTCCTCCAGTAATACAGGGAGGTTCAGGGAACAGCGTTACTCACTCCTCCACAAGCAGGGCGTTGAAGGTAACAGCTTCTTACACTGATTGTACCACTCGGTTTCAAGTGTTGTGTGTTGTGTTCCGCTTTGGTCACCGCGTGGGGTGCTACAATCTGTATCCATGGGCAACAAAGGAATTCGTGTGTCGATGTATTGGTATTCATCACATGACATGAGCGGGAAAGCCTATTATTGATTTAGGGGTGACACAGGGAAAACCTGAATACTGAAATACGACCAGCACATAAGTGCGAACGGAGGCAGTTCGCCGCTGACTCACGATCTGGTGGTGTTGGATATTGTACTGAATTTTAAACGCATTCAGGCCTACATGGAGCTGACGACACCAGTGCTGCTGAGTACCATCCTCGGTTATCCAGTGTAATATATCTCAATTCTACGATGATAAATGCTCAGGACACATTCGCTCTCACAGTTTAGGTTTGAGCCGGATTCGGACGACACTCGAAATAGCTGTCCACTAAATCACACCCGTGAGAGAGAGAATTTTGTGTTTTGTTTGTGATGCGAAAAATTTACAAGATGGCGTCACTTCCGTTTGTTTGTTTGTTGTTTAACGCCGCACTCAGCAATATTCCAGCTATATGACGGCGGTCTGTAAATAATCGAGTCCAATACAGTGATTGATATCATGAGCATCGATCAACGCAATTGGGATACGGTGACATCCATCAACCAAGTCAGCGAGTCTGACCACCCGATCCCGTTAGTCGCCTCTTACGACAAGCATAATCGCCTTTTACGGCAAGCATGGGTTGCTGAAGATCTTTTCTTACTTGGATCTTTACGGGTCCGAAACATCGCTGTGGTGACATGATGGTCCAGGGTATTTATCATGATGTGGTGGAGATTAAATACCTTGGCATCTAAAGTGAGTGAGTGAGTGAGTATGGTTTTACGCCGCTTTTAGCAATATTCCTGCAATATCACGGCGGAGGACACCAGAAATGGGCTTCACATATTGTACCCATGTCGGGAATAGAACCCGGGTCTTCGGCGTGACGAGCGAACGCTTTAACCACTAGGCTACCCAACCGCCCCTGTCATCTAAAGAGAATGAGTGGTGATTTATAGTTATATAAACATCAAAAAAGTCATCACACGTGACATCAGAGCGTAGTAATACAAATCGAATAAAAGGTGATCCGGTTATTGGTGATTCCTTAAAAATATTGCACAGTATTTTTAAAAAAACATGACAGTTACGTTGCAACAGTTAAAACCACAACCACAGATACACCGCCATCACCTGACCAAGCCAGTGCTGTAATGTCCAACTATGTTTTCCGGGCGGTACCATATGTTTCACAGTAGCCTATCGGACCCATGAAGATCCGGGGTAGAATAGCAACCCATGCTTGCCGTAAAAGGCGACTATATGCTTGTCGCAAGATCGGGTAGTCAGGCTCGCTGACTTGGTTGATGCATGTCATCGTATCCCAATTGCGTTGATCGATGCTCATGATGTCAATCACTGGATTGTCTGGTCCAGACTCGATTATTTACAGACCGCCGTCATATGGCTAGAATATTGCTTAGTGCGGCGTTAAGCAATAAACAAACAAACATTATTCATTCTGAAAGGCTTATGACTGAAGGCATATTTGCACACCCGTCGAGATCCAGGGTTGAACGAGTGCGGCGTTAAACAACAAACAAACAAATCATAACAGAGGAACGGCGGGGTGGCATAGTGATAAAAGCGTTTGGTTGTGCAGAAAACCCGGGTTCGTTTACACACATGGGTACTATGTGTGAAGTTTCCGCCCGGTGATATTGCTGTGACGTTGCTGAAAGCCGCGTTAAAACAAGCTCACCCAAAGTCGTAGATATTTGTGACCTGTATCAAGTTGGTAACACCAAGTTCCAAGTCGGCGTATAAGACGTTTCGCGTTATTCATGCTGAACATAAAAAATGTCCCTACATTCGCATTGCTTCAGTGTAATGATTTGGACAACATTCTGTATTAAGTATGGTGGGACACAATAATGATGAACAACGGCTGGACAGAGCTGTGCACATGCCACACATGCATGTGGCTGTTTGAGGCACGCACACTTTCAGCGTTTTATGCTTCGGGAATACATAATCCATTCGACCTGTGAAAATCCAGGTTAGAATTGGTCTTCATCATCCCATATGCTTGTCATAATAGGAGCCAATGGGATAGGGTCATCTTCCCGAGGCAAGGGCGTTAACTGACTATAAAAGTGGACTTTTATAGTCAGCTTACGCCCTTGCCTCGGGAAGATGGGATCGTGTGGTCACACTTGCTGACTTGATTGATGAATATCATCGTATCCCAAGTGCGTAGATCGATGCTCATGATATCAATCACTGGATTGCCTGGTTCAGACTCGAATATTTACAGACAGTCGTCATGTTTCCAGAATATATCTGAGTGCGCTGTTAAAAATAAACAAACAAACATAATTCATTCTGCTCAAGTCTTGTAGGTTCGCAAGTTGTATGCTTGAAGGCATAAATGCAGGCAGAGTATTGGTTTACGCCGTTTCTAGCAATTTCCCACCCATATCACGGCGGGGAACACCATAAAGGGATTCATATACTGTCGACGTGACGTGACTAACAGTCTTCCCCCATAAATGCAGAAGCACGTTTCAAATTCACCTTATCTGTGGAATAAATCACTTAAAACGTAAGGAAAAGATGATTCTCCAACACACTTGGTCATTGCAGGTCATTGTCGCGGTCCTCACACTTCCTAGTTCCTCTAACTAGACAGGCAAATGTAACTAAAGCACTACAAACTGAGCCCACTTAAGTCTCAGCTTTATCATTTCCACGCTTAAACATTTCTTTATTTCCTTAAAAATAACAGGAAATATCTGTGTTTCAAGTACCATGGACGCAACCAATACGGGTCCGTTGGTAGTTTGGTTTATTTAATACATTTAAAATCGTTTTCAGTAACAGATATCGATTGTAATGGTTCTTGGCAACGGTGAAATGCGGAAACATCCGACTGTAAAACGTGGGTTTCTTAGAGCCTGTTCCAGCCGTTGATCAATTGACATTTATCCTAATTTTAGTGGAGAGAGAGTAGCAATGATTACATTCAACTGCCTATCCGACTTGTTCAATCCACTACCTAAGTCAAGGTACTACACGACTTGTACTCGGGGATCAGTGAAACATTCCACTACCTAAGTCAAGGGACTACACGATTTGTACTCGGGGACCAGTGAAACATTCCACTACCTAAGTCAAGGTACTACACGACTTGTACTCGGGGACCAGTGAAAACATTCCACTACCTAAGACAAGGTACTACACGACTTGTACTCGGGGACCAGTGAAAACATTCCACTACCTAAGTCAAGGTACTACACGACTTGTTCTCGGGGACCAGTGAAAACATTCCACAACCTAAGTCAAGGTACTACACGACTTGTACTCGGGGACCAGTGAAACATTCCACTACCTAAATGAAGGTACTACACGACTTGTACTCGGGGACCAGTGAAAACATTCCACTACCTAAATCAAGGTACTACACGACTTGTACTCGGGGACCAGTGAAACATTCTACTACCTAAGTCAAGGTACTACACGACTTGTACTCGGGGACCAGTGAAACATTCCACTACCTAAATGAAGGTACTACACGATTTGTACTCGGGGACCAGTGAAAACAGTCCACTACCTAAGTCAAGGTACTACACGACTTGTACTCGGGGACCAGTGAAACATTCCACTACCTAAGTCAAGGTACTATACGACTTGTACTCGGGGACCAGTGAAAACAGTCCACTACCTAAGTCAAGGTACTACACGACTTGTACTCGGGGACCAGTGAAAACAGTCCACTACCTAAGTCAAGGTACTACACGACTTGTACTCGGGGACCAGTGAAACATTCTACTACCTAAGTCAAGGTACTACACGACTTGTACTCGGGGACCAGTGAAAACATTCCACTACCTAAGTCAAGATACTACACGACTGGTACTCGGGGACCAGTGAAACATTCCACTACCTAAATGAAGGTACTACACGACTTGGACTCGGGGACCAGTGAAATATTCCACTACCTAAGTCAAGGTACTACACGACTTGTACTCGGGGACCAGTGAAATATTCCACTACCTCAGTCAAGGTACTACACGACTTGTACTCGGGGACCAGTGAAAAACATTCCACTACCTCAGTCAAAGTACTACACGACTTATACTTGAGTTACAGTGAAAACTCTGAACTATATGAGTGATGACACTTCTCGATTGTTTACAACGTGTCGTGATAGTGTTTCGCAAGTGATGCAGCGTTTACCTTCCTTCCCTCATTCTAATTAGATACAGACTGCCAGGAAACCTCACTTTTGAGGTTTCGTTGAAAATATGATACGTGTAGCAGGATGAAGAATGTCAACCGTGATGTCGCAAAAGTATGCGCGTGATGCAGCCGGAAGTTTTCGTGGGAGCGCCGACTGGTGTTGAGCAACATACAGTCTTGTGACAGGGAAGCTGTTGTTGCTTCTGTTACCGGTTTGTCAAATATATATGTCAGCCCAACTTAAAGTCAGTCCCAATTCCAAATAGGGAAGCATTAAATTTTAGTCATTTCATTAATTTGTGAAGGATCCTCGTCGGCGAAGTTCAACCAGGATCAAGCATCGCTCTTTCCGCACGCCGTGCAACCAATTCTGTGAATGCTTAATGTTTGTCCAATCAGCGGTCGCTATTTGATTATGTCCTGTTTTGTTACTGGCCCCGTGAGGTGTGTGGCTGTGTTCATATAACAGAACTCGTGACAAAACATTTGTTCTTGCTATGAAACGCAATGTTACCTTGGTAACAGAAGAAATAAAGGATGTTCCGTTTTCGCTGGCGGTAGAACTCGCACATTTGTATAAAAAATGCCAGAAAAAAAATGATCAGCAATTGATGTCGGTCATTGCATCAGTTGTATTGTTCCCACGTTCTCCAACGATGGTTTTACATGCCGACAATATCAAATAAATACAATAAATACAACGATGGAATCAACAGGTGTCTGGAAATGTTTCTATTCTCCTGATAATATTTCCACTTTGTACATCATGCCAAATGTAAAAAGAATTATTTAACACAATTGACGAAAACTGTAGTGTAATATAAAATCACGTGTTACTGGTTGAAGCAAGTTCCAAGTCGGTGTTTAATAAAAAATGCCAATGCAAGAGAATAACCATTCTACATTTTAGATTCCATTTGGCATAAAGGGCATATCTGTGAAAATAATATGGATAGACCACTGAAAATCAGTGATGACACAAGGTGTTTGCGAAAAGGGTAAGTATGCCCTGTCCTACAGGCTGCAATTGCCTTTCACACGATAAACAAACAAAAGTAAGAATTTTTAAGGCAGGCATGGATGAAAACTTGGTTTTAACCAAAGAGAATTACTCTTCACTTCTAAATATCACACCATTTAATCAACAATCTACATAATGAACCTGGCCATGGGATTAGGCCTAGCTACCCGTCACGGGATCCAGCTCATTGAATTGCTGTCTGATATGTGTTAACCACGAGACGGACCCGTGATGTTCCGGGTAGAGAATAGGTCTTCAGCAACCTAAGCTTGTTGGAAGAGTCGACTAACGGGATCGGGTAGTCAGGTTCTCCGACTTGGTTGATGCTGGGACGTCGGCTTGTATTGGGTTTTTTTTACTCGCCCGTGAAGAGATCACCCGTTTAGTAAACATACAGCGGTATTGCACATTGTGTAATCCCAAAGCTTGTGCTTATGTACTGCGAACAATCTTCACTAACAAATACAGAAACCTCCCGACATCTCTGGGGTTTTTCAATGACATTGCGTGTAGAGATGAGAGGAGCTCATGCACACTCGATGACCCCAGGAACCCTGTTGAAAGGGTAACTTCATGTGGCACTGTTTCGCTGATGGATCTTCAACAAAGTTCCACAAATTACGTCAAAGGGCATTGTGACGTCATTGTAAACCTTCTTGGTGCTGGTTCCCGATCCACAAGGCGATCGTAGGGAACGACAGTCGCAAGTCGATCTATGTTTTGTTTGTCTGTTTGTTTATTTGTTGTTTAACGCCGCACTCAGCAATATTCCAGCTATATGACGGCGATCTGTAAATACTCGAGTCTGGACCAGACAATCCAGTGATTGACATTATGAGCATCGATCCACGCAATTGGGATCGATGGCATTGATCAACCAAGTCAGCGAGCCTGACCACCCGATCCCGTTCGTCGCCTCTTACGACAAGCATAATCGCCTTTTACAGCAAGTTTGGGTTACTGAAGACATATTAAAAGGTAATATATAAAAAGCTCAACTCGCTTTCGCTCGTCAGATACCAGAGCCTCGTTCCTCAAATTTATCTTATCGCTACAATGATCGTAAGCCTATGTTAAGTATGTGTCTTACGATCACTTTAGCGCCAAGATTGCTTTGAGGAACGGGTCCCAGAACTATATATTCACTCGTTTCAAAAAAATGGTATTACACGGTACTTCGTTCAGCATTCTGTATATATATATATATATATATATATATATATATATATATATGATAGCTACGCGCTATATCACATGGAACAAAGAAGAACGAAGCGTGAGTTTATTTCACGACAAAGCATGGTTCTATAATGACGTCAATCCTGGAGATTCGAACACCCATTCGCAACTTTTTTGAGAGGGGAGTGAGTGGCTACTGAGCTGTACCCCGTAGATGTAGATGAACGCAATGGCCGAAACCCCCAAAAAATAATTTAAAATTGACTTAGAATGGGAGAAAGAATCGTTTGTTTTCCCCAAGCTTCACACGGCTGACGGAAGGCCCACGCGCTGTAGTAATTTCTCCATCCAAAATTCCATTATACTCCCACTCAATTCTTCTCTCATAAACATCTGACAACCATTCATGCACAGGAGGCCACGTCAGAAGAACTCTCAATTTTCCAATTATTACATGATATATTAATAGCTTATACATGTACCGACCTGACTCTCATACTATCATGTTACACTACATTATATTATTCTTGTTTTGGGGCCACTGGCCTCAAGTACAGAAATAAGGAATTGAATTGAACATAGAGAGTCAACGCAAGTATAATGTGACTCATGTCGTCCAATAACCACTAAATCAAATTATCATGAGTGACTGTTGCGTAAGGTTCCTTACAGAGATGTAATAAGGATACAGTGACCTGATGTGTTGTGTCTGGAGCGGAACATGTTTACCGCGGACCGGATAAAATCAATATCCTCGCTTCTAGGAAATACGTATGGCCGGATATTCCACACAACAACCATCCTACATACTACAAGTATTCTAGGAACTGCACGTGCAGGAGTCCCGCAGAGATATTGTCTAACATTTGTAGATCAGGGTCAAGGCGTTTTTAATCACGTGGAGCGTCTGGCTGGCGAGCGGAAGGTCTATGGTTCGATTCCCAGGGCCCTGTTCCACAAAGCGACCTTAGCGCTACGATTGTCGTAAGTCATTGTTAAAGAATGGGAGTTACGATCGACTTAGCGCTAAGATCACTTTGTGGTTCGATTCCCTGGTCGCGTCTTACCAAAAGACGTTTGAGAAGGTACTTGGTATCCGCCCTGGCGTTTGATATTAAGAGGACACAACAAGGACTTGTCGGGTCGAAGTCAGTATATACTGTGTCTGAGTGGGGATGTTATCTGCGGCATGGTATATCAGTGAACGTAGCACGATAAGACCGACATAGGTCTGGACGCGTACAAGCAGCCACGCACCAAAGTACCATCTTTAACTTCTTTAATTTGACGCGGTCTGGGATCGAAACAGCGACCATGCGCTGTCCGGGTAGAGTCTCAATCCACTAGACCACGGAGACGATCTGCAGTTACAGATTATGTCAATCTCATTAAAATCAGATCTTAGTTTTCGGTACCGCTAAACAAAGACCTGAGGACATGCTATTACGGGTCACGTCAGAACGACCTTTCGCGAACTTTGACCGATCAATGAAATGACTGACAAACTGGCGACTACGCTTCGAAACATATTTAGACGTGCTAAAATGAACATTCTGGAATGGCTTACAGATGGCCTAGATTGTATGGATATAATTCTAAAACCCGTAACTGTCGTTCGGGATACCCTCTGTAAAATATTTCGAGGTTGCATGATTAGAAAACATATTCCGTCTGTCACTTTCAGGATCTGGTAAGCGACGCACTGATTGGTTGGATGAAAGGTCGTTCTGACGTGACCCGTAATGTGATGTCCTCAGATCTTTGTTTAGCAATAGCGAGAACTAAGATCTGATTTTAATGAGATTGCAGATTATGTATACGTTTGAATCATTCTATTGCACACAGCATTTTATGACATATAAAAATAAAAATAAAAAGACACACAAAACACATATTTTATTGCACACTGCCATTAATCATTGGTAAATCTTCTAAAACAAGACTTCAAAAACCTTTCCCACTGTTCTTTCGGCCTGAATGCCTCATATTGCACACCCTACGAGGATATGTAAGACCACATCATTCCAAGTACATTTATTCTTACATCGGTTTTAAACGTAGTATATTTGTTTATTTTAATTGTTGGCTTAATTGCATCCCATCACCAGCAGCTGAAGTGTTGGTGTAAATCCTGCTGGGGAGCCGTGCAGGTAGCAGAAGTAATGTAAGTCCCCACGGTCCATAGTGAGGTGGCCTCACTTTGGCTGCTGGTGATCTATAGCCCTTTTTTATATTGTATTGTTGAATGAAAATGTATTCTTTTAACTGTTCTCAACTAGTTTTTAAATCGAAACTGTGATACTGTAGTTATCTTACTGTCCATCGTTGACAGCTTTTTAATTAAATCAAAATATAATTAATATAACTGTTTCGTCACCATATGGCTGAAATATTGCCGATGTGACGTTAAATTTCACTCACTCACTCACTCACTCATATTGCACAGGTTCCCGATTGGTTATTTAAATTCGGTAATGACCTCTATAGTAATCGAGAAAGGGACAACAGTCGTTTCACAGCGAAGAAAGAAGTGCATGAGGTTCGCCTTTATCAGCCACCATAGTCTGAGGGTTATTCCTTCCAGGCGGCCTATTCACGAAGCTGTCTTAGCGCTAAGATTGGCGTAATATGTCGTAGCGAAAAACGTCTTAGTTAAGTCTATTCTCGAAGGTGTCTTAGCGCTAAGCTATCTTAAGTTTAAGACAAAAATTAAGACAGGGTCTGACCTGTCGTAAACCTGTCTTAGTATGCATCATGGCGTCCTACCTATTGCTCGGGCTTCTCGATAGAGAAAAGCAATCAACCCTAACACCTTCTAGGAAGAAAATATTCCGTGACAGGACGAGTCAGCTGGACACGCTAGATGACACGCAGCTTATATCTAGATATAGGCTAAATCGGCATGCCATCATGCAAATTATTGCGACTGTGGGGCCCTACCTCGAACTACCGACCAAGCGTTCGGTACCTCTATCACCCGAAATGCATGTTTTGATAACTCTACGATACTTGGCAAAAGGTGGTTTTCAGTCTGAAATTGGGGACCTGCACGGTGTCAGTCAACCTAGTGTATCGAGGGTGATACTTAAAACCATAAATCTACTGTGTAAACATCTGAATTTGATACACTTTCCAAACGATGCCACAACCCGTCAAAACACAAAAGAAAGATTTTATGACATAGCTGGGTTCCCCAATGTAATAGGGTGCATCGATGGCACGCTGATCGCTATTATTAGACCACCGCATGACGAGGAGGTCGCTTACGTGTGCCTTAAGGGTTACCATGCCATCAATATTCAAGCAATATGTGATGCTGATCTCCGGTAATTGTACACGGTTTTGTAATAGTAATGAAATTGTATATTGAATGAGAAAGATACATACTGCTACACGATAACATTAAATGTACCGCCTCGCATAGTTGACCTTGACCATGACCCATTGCGCCGCCTGTCAATAAACCCAGCCAATGACATCGAAGGGGCACAATAAAGGTTTAAGGAAGGGGTTCCTATAAGGTAAATTAATTATAATATTAACAGTTTGTGATGTTCATACACACATTGTTCTGTCAGTAGAATGAAATGTGAAAGAAATATGTTTTTGAAATGAAATAACTCACTAAGGTAGCCCTGGACAATGGGTAGATGTGACCCACCAAGATAGCCCTGGGCAATGGCTTGATGTGACTCACCGAAGTAACCCAGGACTATGGCTTGATGTGACTCACCAAGATAGCCCTGGACTTTAGGTCAGCCACCACAAGGTGTAGGTTATTCGTTCCAGGACTCAAGGTCAGTCAACACTCTGTAGGTTATTCCGAGCATGACTCTTTACGGAGTATTTTCACAAAAGGCAGTGACTGAACGCATAATTCTACTGACAAATGTTATCTGAAGCCTTGTCATTGTGTTCCATTTGAGAATAGCTTGTATTAATACCTCGTCTCAGTAGCTTTAGATTCAGCCTCGTTTGAGAGTTGGCGTCCTTTAGACACACTAGGGATTAGCTCCCATATCCAGTCCTTAAACAAAGATTTATGGTATCTAATCATTCCATAGTCATGGTCATGCCCTCACACGGTCGACCCCATTCTCTCTCTGAACCACAAACCGTTTGTTAGATTTCAAAGCTGTTAAAGTAAGCACTTATCTCAGCCTCCTCCGTTTCCTCCTTCGGGGCGTCTCTCCATGTCCACCACCGGTACAACGTGTACGACAGGTGTCTGCAGCAGCGGCAGTCGAAGTGAATGTAACCGATAAAATCCCTCGACCCACACAGAAACTGAACCAGATATCTCCGCCATGACGCCATCTTCCTCTGCAGCCTCAAGTACATATGAAAATCGGAGTCTCTTAGGACACCACAGAGTCGACCAATCTCCTGTACCAGCAGTTGATGTAGTTGCTCTACACGAACACGATCTGAAGTCATTAACAGCAGGTGTTCAAGAGCGCTTAGGAATCCACAATCTGCCATGTTGGTCTTGAATATTATCTCATAATCCTGAATCTCTGACAACGTCGCTTCAGCTTCCTGTTGTCTCCCCTGTGCCATGTACGCATGCGCAAGTGACAGGCGGATGTCGACGTTGGTGGGATGGGTCGGCATGCATCTGATGAAGATCTCAATAGCTTGATGGCAGGACCTGACTGCTTCCTCGTACAGGCCTCTGGTAACAAAAACAAGACAGATTATCAGTGAAACATCAGTGATTCTCTTGCGCCACAGAATCTATTTTTTATTCTTTGAAACAATGTCTGCGTTCGACACGGCGCATGGTTCTGGAATTGACTCTGGAGTAAGTTGGCGAATGTCTTTAGCTGCAGGCACAGATGTTACAGATATATCATGCTAGCCCATAGTCAGCAAATAATTTTGCAATGTCATGTCGGCCTGCAGTCAGTAATGGAATAGCTAAGCACCCTTCTCCAATAAGCGCCATAAGCCCAATTTCTAGTTAAATTTGTAAGGAGTAGTCTATGCAAGCGTCCCTATCCTTATTATCATTATTATAACATTGAAATGGTATATGTTAGTCAAAACGTGTGTGCTGAGTAACGGTGTAATGATCGTAACTCGGCGGTGTGAATAGCTCATTCTATTAAGCACTGGATTGTCTGGCTCAGACAGCATTATTTACAGGCCAACGGAATGCAGCTGGGATGCTCACGACCTGAAAGTTGAACCCGTACTGTCGATAACATAGACAACGATGGAAGGTGAGTCACGGCGCAGGTGTCGAGTCGACGGTGGCGCTTTGACGCTTACACGTCAACTCCACGTGCACTCCACGTGGACTCCACGTCACCCCCCACCCCCAGCAAAACTGTCCTGAAATGTGTCGCCCAAGCCCATGTTTCTAATATGGGTTAGCACTACTCACTTGAACAGATAAGCGTTGGCCCTGTTCCAGAGAGAGATGCCGGTGTTGTAGTCCCACCAGCCCAACTTCCGCCTGAGATTTAGCGCCTCCGACAAGTACCGCAACGCCCGGTCTGAATGAAGACATACATATGTCAATTTATTCTCCTATATTAGAACAAGAAACACGCTAGCAGGATATTCATTTTACATTGGCGTATATTTATGTCTCTAGACATCTGGGAGTTGGGTGGGTAAGTGGTGTAATGTCCCGCAATTTTCCGTGCAGGGCATATGGGGAAGGCTCATGCAACTGATCGGCACATGTTCCAGTAAAAAGTTTCAGCGAGCTGACCCACATCACTGTGTTATTGTTTATATCCTCTTTCAGCAGCAGCTGTGTTGTGGCGAGACTGTCCTTTATCTGATAGAACCGAGGGTCAGGAGACAGTTATAGGTACATAGGTGTAATATTTTCTTCAACTTTCAAGATGACAAAGTGTATTGCTGATCTAGCAAATCGTGGAAAACGGGCTTTGATGGAAATAAATATAAATTTGAATAAAATAGGAATGATTGATCCAAAAGTATATTTTAAAATATTTGATACACAGGTATTACCAATACTTTTATATGGGTCAGACGTATGGGGTTACCAGCGGTATGATCAATTAGAACGAGTTCATCTTTTGGCATGTAAAAGTTTTTTAAAGGTGGGAAAACAAACGCCAAATGCCATTGTCCATGGTGAATGTTGTCGCTACCCGCTTTATGTCAATGCGCAGGTCCGCATGATAAAGTATAGGTTAAAATCAACCCGAATGCATGAAGGGCGTATCCCAAGAAAAGTATATAACATGTTTATGTATTTCGACAACATTGTTCATAATACTTGGGTAGCATCTGTTCGTAACATTTTATTTTCGCATGGTTTGGGATTTGTATGGTTAAACCAGTCTGTTGGGGACAACATAGCTTTTATTGGGGTGCTTAAAACGTGTCTTGTAGATGAATCAACACTCAACAGTAGTACCCGATATATGATGAATAAAGATTATAAAACACTGTTTGAACCTGAAAGATATTTGAGCATTTACAATAGCAAACATGTACGCAGTGTTTTTTATTAAATTAAGATGTAATGTTTCACCTTTACGACAGAACGAGGGTAGATGGCAATCTATTGAATCATGTTTACGTATGTGTCCTGTTTGCAATATGTCTGTTGAAGATGAATATCATTTCGTATTGATCTGTAAACATTATACTGAGCTGCGTAAAGTTTATTTGCCAGAATTGTATTGGAAGTTTCCAATTATATATAAATCCAAAATATGATTGTGTACAACTCAGGATGAGTTATTAAAACGTCTGCAATATTATGTATATTATTCGTATAAACAAAGACAGG
Organism: Haliotis rufescens; assembly: GCF_023055435.1. Taxonomy (NCBI): domain Eukaryota; kingdom Metazoa; phylum Mollusca; class Gastropoda; order Lepetellida; family Haliotidae; genus Haliotis; species Haliotis rufescens. Next base: position 33,603,745 of record NW_025964372.1, on the reverse strand, counting down.
AAGTCGTAAAATCTGTGTAATGTGCTTCACATTGTATTGTTGTCACTGCATCTTCTTGTATATGGGCCAAAGGCCTACACACAAAAAACTAATTTTGACTTTGACTTGACTTTGAGACATAGACTTACACAGGCTCCCAAAGCATTGACAAGATTGTTTTTGTCTTATTATTTTACTTGTTCACATATATTATACTTATTCACATGTTACATTATTTGTCTAGTGCATACTAGGTAGAATATATCACCCTGTTCATTCACATAATATTTTTGTTATCTGATACCACATCTCCAAATAAACTGCAGCGCGGCCCCTTCAGTGAAGGTTGACATGAACAAATCTCCCACCTCATAACTGATAAAGACGAGGACGGCTGGATTATTAATCTGCAAGCTGTAACAGACGACACTTTCTTTACTTCCGGCTGGGAATGCATTTACATTACACAATCTCATCTTCAATTAGTTCCACCATTATATCATCAAGCGTACCAAATAAAACAGGTAAAGTAGCCATATAGATAGTAAAGATATATATCAGTGTGTTCTTGTGTTATAATGCATTTTGTTCTCATCAAATAATCTTATAAACCAACTGAGCAAAAAGTCGCTTGAAGCTACTATATATAATATGATTCATATGATCAGTAGTTTGACCTTTGTGAAGTTCTTTTTTTAAATGTATGCCCGTCTTTTACAAATGTAATGTAATGTTACCAATGATCAAAGTTTCATTGGAAACAGAATAACGACAAGAAAATTACAATCACATCATATGCTTCTTCTGCATAACTCCCAACCAGTAAAATTGATCTTATGCATGTTCAATTTGCTATATACCCCGTCTCGGAAACTATATAGCTTCCCTTTAACACGGGGGGTTGTCAATACAAACGTCCCTATGGAAATAGTTTGAAAACATAGTTGCACATCTGGGAGACTTGCATTTTTCGCTTCGAAATAGTTTAAAATACAGGTTTGAAATATTACTTGCTAACTCTTTTACCGTTTAGGCATAACATTACTTAAAATGAGTCGCTCTGTGCCCCCTCTTGGAAACTATAGAGCTTCCCTCAAACACGTGAGGCTGTCTGTGCAAACGTCCCTATGGAAATAGCTGAAAACTTTGTGGCACATCTGGGAGCCTGGCATTTTTCGCTTCGAAATAGTTGAAAATACGGGTTTTAAATATTATTTTCTAACTCCTTAACCATTTAGGCATAAAAAAAACTTTAAAAGAGCCGCTCTATACCCCATATCGGAAACTATATAGCTTCCCTTTAACACTGGGGGTTGTCTATGCAAACGTCCCTATGGAAATAGCCTGAAAACTTAGTTGCACATCTGGGAGCCTCGAATTTTTCGCTTCGAATTAGTTTAAAATACGGGTTTTAAATATTATTATCTCTTTCCTTAACCGTTTAGGCATAAAATAACTTTAAAATAGCCGCTCTATACCCAGTATCGAAAACTATAAAGCTTCCCTTTAAAACGGGGGGAGGGGGGGGGGGCTATGCAAACGTCGGAAAGCCATATAGTGTTCCAACGGGGGTATCGAGCGACTCCTTTTACGTTATGTTATACATAAACAGTTAAAGAAGGAGAACATAGTATTTCAAACCCGAAATTAAATTATTTTCTGTCGAGACAGGACTTTAACAACATTTGTAATACAAGGCGATATCAATTGTGCCGAATGTACTATGATTCATAATAATACTTCTTTGAATTTTGAACTTTGTTTCTATTTACATGTGTTATCATGTTGTCAAAACAATGACGCACTGAAGTCCAAAGCAGATATTCCACTGCACTGCACAATACACATTGAACGTTAAAAGCCCCTTGCATGAATGCGCAATGCGGATGCGATAGGGTAATTCTCTGAAATGTTGGAGGCAAAAGGAATTTCAAAGCTTTGTACTTATAGATTGTGGTGTTCCAGAGAATTCCGCGCTCGTCCTCACGGTAGACTACACCAAATGCATGGTGATAAATGATGATTGGAGATCTACATTTGTTTGTTTGTTGTTTAACGCCACACTCAGCAGTATTCTAGCTTTATGACGGCGTCTGTAAATAATCTAACCTGCCCCAGACAATCCAGTGATTAACATCATGAGCATCGATCTACACAATTGGGATACGATGACATGCATCAACTAAGTCAGCGAGCCTGACCACCCGATCCCGTTAGTCGCCTTTTACGACATGCATGGGTTGCTGACGACACGGCGCTTCACGGGTTAATATTGTTAGTATCGGGTGACCACGCCTGTATGAACACCACCAAGCCAATAGTCCTTCATTTCCCAATGGACGTCCGTATGCCGCGAGATTGCGTTATCAATTCTAATTACGAATTCCCCGACGTCTAACAATAACATCAAAGAGGGTCGGAATTTGCTCACGTGAGAAGGCACTGTCTTCATCTGACAGCCTACCTACCCACATACCTACAAATGTAGACTAAAAAAAGGCATAACTAAGAAATCATTTTTACGAAATAGGATTGTTAAAAATACTTAAACAAAAATGGCATTAAAATTTCCACTAAAAGAACGATTTTGTAAATTCTGTAATTGTGATACTGTTGAAGATGAAGTTCATTTTCAATCTTAGATTTTGGGAAAGATGTAGCTTCCCTAGATCTTATTTTATATACGCAGTTGCTTGTACATTAATTTAATGTTAAGTTCTACTTTTCTTAACCCCCTCGCTGCACTTCGATCTGAAATGCATAAACGGCGTCTCGCCGACCAAGGGAGGTATTTACAGGTTGTTACAATTAGCATCGGCCAGATGTGGTATTTTTAGTAATGTATTGTGTATTGTTCGTCATACGTGATGTGACACACTAATGCAATATTTTCGCCTTCGTTAACTGTACCAAAAAAACCAGAGATGTAATGATGATTTCCCCCGATATTGTGCAGTCTGGATCAATTAGAATTGAACTAAAGGGTTTTGCAATGACACTTTGGTCATATAATTTCGTCTATCGTAAACAAACCATTTAATCGACTTAGAATATTAAGTATGTAACTAACTCTTCTGACAAACACAAAATGTATTTTGATATTAAGAAGTAAATAACATTGAAAAAATCGCAAGAAGTCGGCGTGAGAGTTCTGGAGACAGATAGTGAGCTGGGGGCGTCCCGTATTTCCACAGGGAGGGAGACTTGCCGCCAGTCTATGTAACCCAACTATCCCCTGGGTTCACGCTTACTGGCACTTCGTTGTGGCTCCTGGCACACGGCACATAGGAGCCTTCCCCCACTCATGCAGAGTTAGTCATTAACTGTGCCAGAAGCCCTGGTCATGGGTTCGATTCCAAAAGGTGTACCGATTATGGACACTGGCCTGTCTGCACTAACACCCCACTTTTGTAACACTAAGCTTGCACCATTGGTGTAACTAAAATAGTATTTAAAACAGCGTTATACCAAAGAAGGGAGGGGTCCAAAATATCACAAATCCTCTCAGATAATTCTACTGCCTGCAACTTACTACATTTGGTTTTCAATGGGGGACGGGGGTCCGGACCACTATGAAGAAGACTGGCGAAGCACTAGACTCAGTAAAGAGATAACATGGAAGTGAGCAGACCGTATTCCCCTCTCCAGAGGTACCGAGATCCCAGGTTGTTGAGGTTGTTGACGAGATACAAGGGGAGGTAATTCACCAGCTTCCGTCTCTCGTGACAAGACAGAAGGAAGAAGGTTAATGCTTCGTCGAACATCCTCTCTGAAGACAGAAGTAAGAGCTTATAGAATACATGGATTCCTGAAGCGTTAACATATCAACTTGTCAGCACACGCTTCGTGGCGTCTAGTGAACGTTTGGACTAACACTCCACTGACGAACAACATTACAATGATAACATATTCTATTAATACTTAAACCTATACATGCAAACCCTCACAATCTAGAGACTAAAAGATATCTCACGCTTCTCCAAGGTAAGGCCCATGGTCTGTATCATGACTGCAAGCACCGGGTGTCCCGGCATGATCTGGTGAGCTCGGGGGATAGTGCGCCGGAGTATCCTCTCAGCCTCAGGGTAGTTCCCTGTAGACATAGTGTAATAATACTGACACCCTCAGGCGATCGCTCTAAATTAAGAGGTGGGGTGAAATTGGGTTTAACGTCGCCTCCAAGATTACTGCACGTGGATGGTGTGTGCGTATGTGGCTGCTTGTACTGGTCCGGATTTATAGTGCTAGCTCACTGAGATACCATGCCGCAGTTTAACATGAATACCCCACTCAGACACAGTATACTGACTCCGAGCCAACCAGTCCTTGTTTTAGCCCCTAATGTCGAGCGCCAGACAGGGTAACAACAAGTGCCATCTTTTAACGTCTTTGGTATGACGCGGCCTGGGATCGAACCCCGGACCTTCCGCTCTCCGGGCGGACGCTCTACCACAAGACCACGGAGGTGGTCTCTCTTTATTAAAAGATAAAGGTAGCCCTGGACAATAGCTAGATGTGACTCATCAACATAGCCCTGAATTATGTACAGATGCCCTGGCCAATGGCAGGATGTGACTCACCAAGATAGCCCTGGACAATGGCTAGATGTGACTCAGCAAGATAGCCCTGGACAATTGGTAGATGTGACTCACCAAGACAGCCCTGGACAATAGCTAGATGTGACATACCAAGATAGCCCTGGACAATAGCTAGATGTGACTCACCAACATAGCCCTGAATTATGTACAGATTCCCTGGATAATAGCTTGACGTGACTCACCAAGGTAGCCCTGGACAATAGCTAGATGTGACTCACCAAGATAGCCCTGGACAACAGCTAGATGTGACTCACCAAGACAGCCCCGGACAATAGCTAGATGTGACTCATCAAGATAGCCCTGGACAATAGCTAGATGTGACTCACCAAGATAGCCCAGGACAATAGCTAGATGTGACTCACCAAGACAGCCCTGGACAATAGCTAGATGTGACTCACCGAGGTACCCCTGGACTATAGCTAGATGTGACTCGCCAAGGTAACCCTGGACAATAGCTAGATGTGACTCACCGAGGTACCCCTGGACTATGGCTAGATGTGACTCACCGAGGTACCCCTGGACTATGGCTAGATGTGACCTTGCTTGAATCCTGTGAGGCACAACCATGGTCTCGTAGTTGGAAGTAACGCTTGTTTTGAGAGATGCGTTGAGATACCTGAAAAGAGTGAGTGAGTGAGTTGGGTTTAACGCCGCTTTTAACAGTATACAAGTTATATCGCGGCGCGTCAGCTTAATGTGGGAGGAAAGCCGAAGTGATGCAGGTCTCAGACGTTTACCACTTACGGGTATGGTGCTAACAAACCTAGAAACATAATTGGGGCGAAACGGGATTGGAACCCACAATCATAGGTGCCTAAGGGACGCAACTCTGCACAGCGAAGCGCGGCACCTTAGATGAGTGGGCCTGAAACAAAGTTGTGTTACCTTTGATATTTAATGTGTCTGTACATTTTGACCAGGACTGTCTATTAGAAATAGAACACCTAGATAATTGTAGTATAAAAGTAGTCACTTTTATAGGAAGGTCACCCATAAACCTTTTTTCAAAATGCCTTAGTATACCCCCATTTCTGTATACCACTACTTCTGTTTTATCCAAATTAACAATTCTTACAAAAGCTATCAAGAATTTTATCTTTCCTTTGTGGCCAACCAACATCATCATCAATCACGCATAAAGCATCTGCATATAATGAAATAAGTATTTCCAGAAACTTTGGTCCAACCGTTATACCCCTGAGATTATTATCTTCAATTATCTTATTCAGCAGTTCTAACATAAACATAGAAAAGAAAAAAGCACTGATAACACAACCTTGACGAACACCACAGCTGCTTTTCGAAAGTGACGTCTTCATCTCCATCTATCTTACCACAAACTTAGCACAGAAGTTTTCTCGTTCGTAAGTTTGATTTGATTGGACGGCTATGTTAAGCGTTAGCTTAAAACATAGCTCCAGGCACCATCTCGATATAATACACTGAATAATAGAAGACTGTTTGAAGGCACATAAATGGTTGAAAACAAGGGGTGCCATGACATACAATCATTGTGAGCAACAGCCAAGGTCTCGAGTTTGTTATTAAAGCATTCATAATATATAGTGTGATGTCTTTCTCATTGTTGAAGCCGTCATGTGTCATTCGATAGAAGCGTATCTTAACTCCAAGTCAGATCTGAAAATTTACAGTACTTGGAATATTTAAAATGGAATGGGAATTACCCGGAAGTGGACTCCCCACGCCAAAGCCAATCACATGTCTCCGTTTGTTGGAACCTCCTTACATTATATTAGCTAACATAGACGTTGAATCTTCCTTTTTCTAGTTATTATATCAGAAAACAATTATAGATTTCATATGAGGTCAGACCGTGTTTTTATGGACCCGAAAAAAGATTCGCCCATGTTTGATATTGCTTTTTGGGATCCATTAAAACAGGTTTTGACCTCCAAGGAACTTTATAATTCTATATTATCAACCAAACCTGGCCTCCACAGGAGATATCGCTTGGGTGAGACTACACCACAATGACGTGCAGATCATTATGGCACCATCGATTACCATGATATCGGAATCATAAGGCATCACTAACCTATGCCACAGAAGCTGGTTAGCTGTACTTTTACAAAGAATGACTTTGGAGTGAGTGAGTGAGTGAGTTTGGTTTAACGCCGATTGTAACAGTATTGCAGCTATATCACGGCATCTCAGCTTAATATGGGAGGAAATCCCGAAGTGATGCATGTCACAGACGTTTACCACTTCGGTGAAACCCAGGATCATGGGTATGGTGCTGACAAACCTAGAAACATAATCGACGCGAACCGAGATTCGAACCCACAATCATGGGTTTCTTGCGTGCCCAAGGGACGCAACTCTGTACAGCGAATCGCGGCGCCTAAAACGACTTCCAATGATTTTGGAAGATAATTAGAAGCTCACTCTCGTATGTTTCGATAGCTAATGTTATCGACTTGAGTTGATGTATTTGCCGTCAAAAGACATTAAAGACATTCTCTGTCTTTCCGTCGTTTCCCACACTAAACTGACGCGCTGCGATATCACTGAAATAATCCAACTCACTCATCCAACTCGAATATTCAAAACACCTCCTAAAGGATTCAGCTACTCTTACCCTTAAGAATATGTATGCTTGTATTACCACGACATCGTACAACATGACTGGTACAAGACAAATGCTGGCCTCTGGGTTGTTGCCATCGCCAACACTCTCCCGGGTTGATAAAAACAGCGTCCCCTTTCACTCGTTAATACATACCCTGCTGTGTGGTGAAGTCGCTGTGTGGTGTAGTCGCCATGTGGCGTAGACGCCTTTTAGGCGTAGTCGCTGTGTGGTTTAGTCGCTGTGTGGTGTTGTCGCCGTGTGGTGTAGACGCTGTTTTGTGTAGTCGCTGTGTGGTGTAGTCGCTGTGTGGTGTAGTCACCGTATGGTGTAGTCGCTGTGTGGTGTAGTCGCTGTATGGCGTAGTCACTGTGTGGTGTAGTCACCGTGTGGTGTAGTCACCGTATGGTGTAGTCGCTGTGTGGTGTAGTCGCTGTATGGCGTAGTCACTGTGTGGCGTAGTCACTGTGTGGTGTAGTCACCGTGTGGTGTAGTCACCGTATGGTGTAGTCACTGTATGGTGTAGTCACCGTGTGGTGTAGTCACCGTGTGGTGTAGTCACTGTATGGTGTAGTCACCGTGTCGTGTAGTCACCGTGTGGTGTAGTCACTGTATGGTGTAGTCACCGTGTGGTGTAGTCACTGTGTGGTGTAGTCACTGTGTGGTGTAGTCACCGTGTGGTGTAGTCACCGTGTGGTGTAGTCGCCGTGTGGTGTAGTCACCGTGTGGTGTAGTCACCGTGTGGTGTAGTCACTGTGTGGTGTAGTCGCTGTTTGGTGTAGTCGCTGGTGTAGTCGCCGTATGGTGTAGTCACTGTATGGTGTAGTCACTGTGTGGTGTAGTCGCTGGTGTAGTCGCTGTGTGGTGTAGTCACTGTGTGGTGTAGTCACTGTATGGTGTAGTCACCGTGTGGTGTAGTCACTGTGTGGTGTAGTGGTTGTGTGGTGTAGTCGCTGTGGTGTAGTCACTGTGTGGTGTAGTCACTGTGTGGTGTAGTCACTGTATGGTGTAGTCACCGTGTGGTGTAGTCACTGTATGGTGTAGTCACTGTATGGTGTAGTCACTGTATGGTGTAGTCGCTGTGTGGTGTAGTCACTGTATGGTGTAGTCACTGTGTGGTGTAGTCGCCGTGTGGTGTAGTCACTGTGTGGTGTAGTCACTGTGTGGCGTAGTCGCTGTGTGGTGTAGTCACCGTGTGGTGTAGTCACCGTGTGGTGTAGTCACTGCGTGGTGTAGTCACTGTGTGGTGTAGTCACTGTGTAGTGTAGTCACTGTATGGTGTAGTCACCGTGTGGTGTAGTCACTGTGTGGTGTAGTCACTGTGTGGTGTAGTCACTGTATGGTGTAGTCACTGTATGGTGTAGTCACTGTGTGGTGTAGTCACTGTATGGTGTAGTCACTGTATGGTGTAGTCGCTGTGTGGTGTAGTCGCTGTGTGGTGTAGTCACTGTATGGTGTAGTCACTGTATGGTGTAGTCGCTGTGTGGTGTAGTCACTGTGTGGTGTAGTCACTGTGTGGTGTTGTCACTGTATGGTGTAGTCGCTGTGTGGTGTTGTCACTGTGTGGTGTAGTCGCTGTGTGGTGTAGTCGCTGTGTGGTGTAGTCGTTGTGTGGTGTAGTCGTTGTGTGGTGTAGTCACTGTGTTGAATAGTCGCTGTGTGGTGTAGTCGCCGTGTGGTGTAGTTGCTGTGTGGTGTAGTCGCTGTGTTGTGTAGTCGCTGTTTGGTGTAGTCGCTGTGTGGTGTAGTCGCTGTTTGGCGTAATCGCTGTGTGATGTAGTCGCTGTATGGTGTAGTCGCTGTGTGGTGTAGTCGCTGTGTGGTGTAGTCACTTTGTGGTGTAGGCTTCCGGGGGAGTTTGTGTTGCACACGATGTCCACCGAGGGACATTGCCGTTTGTGCGATGTAAACTGTACGCTTAGATTGCACCTCCACGGTATCTCTCTCGCTGGAACCCATCTTCCCGAGGCAAGAGATTTAACTGACTTTAAAAGTCCAGTTTCCACCCTTGCTGAACTTGGTTGGAATTCCTGGGCTCGACCGTAACGCCACCAGTGGTTATTACGAGTTATGTCCCTTCTAAGCCTCTCATATGGACCAATCAGATTCCACCACTCGTATCACTTGCATTTGCTTCAAACGAAATGGCGGCGCCCAGTCAAAACGATCTGATGGACAATCAAGATCTATATTGTGATAAAATGGGTCTCACATAGCGAAGTGCATCAAATCAAGTGAGCACCTCGATTAAAAACATGAAAAGACTTGAAAAGAAGAATCAACGAGTTGGAGGTGCACATGCTTTGCAAATCCTGCAATCGACAAAAATCTGCACGACATTTTACGAACCGGATTTCGATTTCGGTGCGCGATTTTGATTGACTATGCATAGACTCGTTAGTCCAGCCAAAATGTAACTCCATAACACCAGCCTAGTTCGGCAAGGGTGGAAACTGGACTTTTATAGTCAGTTAACTCCCTTGCCTCGGGAAGATGGGTTCCAGCGAGAGAGACACCGTGGCGGTGCAATCTAAGCGTACAGTTTACATCGCACAAACGGCAATGTCCCTCGGTGGACATCGTGTGCAACACAACCTCCACCGTGGTCTAATATATAGAGTGTCTAATTGGAGAGCTGAAGGTCGTTGGTTTGATTCCATTGCCGCGTCATACCAAAATACGTTAAAAGATGGTACTTGTTGTTACCCAAGGGGATAAAACAAGGACTGGTCGAGTTGGAATCTGTATGCTGTGCTGTGACATGGTATCTCGTTGGCTTCGCATTATAAAACCTGACTAGGAGAAACAGCCATACACCCATGTACATGTGTTCTTAGTAGACTGACATTTAGTCCCAGAAATATATATCCACAAAATAAAATAATAAAATCCAAATGGAGCCCAGAAAAATCATTTAGAGCTGAGGCAATCTTGACTTGCCAAATCATTCTAGACTTGAGTTAGACTTTTCTTTCTTTTTCTCTAGGGTCTGGGAGGCAGGCTTGTATTCTTCGCTATATATCACAAGCTGAATCTAATGGACACGCTTTACCACTACACCGCACATATCGGCCCAATGTATTCCCGGGTGATGGGGAACGTAGTGTATACAAACCCGGAAGTATTGATGAGGATCAAGATGCGATTACCTCTCGGCCCGGATGCTGTCCCCAACCCGGACATGGAACCAGCCGAGTCTGCGCAGAAACATCACACGGTAGTAGCTGTCTTCCGGTGTGTTCAGTTCTGACACGACTGTCTTCAGAGTGGTGATCGCTTCTGGAAGTGTCTCGTCATCTGGGGAAAATAATTGTAATTTGCACGCTTCGTCTTGAAAATGGCGTAAGAAACTTAACCCTGTTCTGATCTATGACAAAGGTGATCGGTGCGCCAACATCAACGGTTATCGATACCAACTAGCTAAGCATAAGATAAGAAATATCATATATGACACGGGTTGGATTTAGGCACTGTGCTGTACACGAAGAGTTGCGCTTCTTGTTTTACCAGGATCCGCTGTTCCGATTTCAGATTAACCCTGATTACGACCCTCAGTTTCAAGTACACTATTGGGCAAAAGAAAGTATACACTTGAAAATGTGACTTGACCAAAAAAATACAAACGTTATCAAAATACTATTAGGCTGAAAAGAGTCGCCGATGACTGCAAACGTAAGGTCTAAGACAAAACTATGATACCCGTATCAAATACATCACCATCGAATAACCATTTCTTGTTTGTGTCACATAGGTGTTTACTTTTTTCTGCCCGGCAGTTTCGTAAACGTCAACGACCTCAGACACACTGGGGGGCACGGGTGGCCCAGTCGTCTAAGGCGCTACGATTCGTTGTGCAGAGTTGCGTCCCTTGGACACGCCAGAAGCCTATGATTGTGGGTTCGAATCCCGGTTCGCCCCGATTATGTTTCTAGGTTTGTCAGCACCATACTCGTGCTGGTGGGTTTCACCGAAGTGGTAAACGTCTGAGACCTGCATCACTTCGGGCTTTCCTCCCACATTAAGCTGACACGCCGCGATATAACTGGAATACTGTTAAAAGCGGCGTTAAACCCAACTCACCCACCCATCAGACACACTGGCTTTCCTCCCACATCAAGCTGACACCGGTGATATAACTGAAAGACTGTTTAAAGCTGCGTACAACTTAACTCACTGATTCGCTTCTTCAAACTATTTGGAGGCGCTTAGTACAAATCAGTATGGCCATATTTCTTCACCAGCCTTGTAATAGCATTTAGGAAGACAGTAAGAAGTGTCACTCAGACAAGGCCGAAGTTCTGTCGCAAGACATGCAGATAACATAAAGCTACTTTCATAGTCTTCCGCAGTAAAATATCCCTGCTAACCTTTCAGTGAAACGGCCCAAAATCCCCGTAGTAGTAACTGTTCCCTGGCGGTGCCCACTCTACCAGACGCCTCTGCCATCCCCGAGTAGAAGAGCTGGGACCGACCTGGGCCGAGCGCTGAGAGTGTCCCCTCCTCGTGCAGCACAACCTAGGGCAGCACGGAAGTACCACACATACAGGCATAGCAAGGCGGTTTTTATAAATACAAAACCAGACAAAGCAAATGTAAAATTAATACGAATTTTGAAAATACTGGATCCTGATTCAAAATCACACCTCTGATTGGAACAGCTGATTTAACGGGCGCGTCACCGTGGTAGGTGAGGTGAAATGGGGTTTAATGTCGCGTCCAAGATTATTGCAATTATATAGCGACGTGCATGCACGTGTGTGTGTGTGTGTGTGTGGCTGCTTGTACTAGTCCGGACTGATGCCGAGTTATAGTGCTAGCACACTGAGATATCATGCCCCAGTTTAACATGAATACCCCACTCAGACACAGTATACTGACTCCGAGCCGACCAGTCCTTGTTTTAGCCCCTAAATGCCGAGCGCCAGACAGGGTAACAACAAGTACCATCCTTTAACGTCTTTGGGTATGACGCGGCCGGGGATCGAACCCCGGACCTTCCGCTCTCCAGGCGGACGCTCTACCACTAGACTACGGAGGCGGTCCGCATCACCTTGGTAGATAATATGTATAGAAAAGTACTTTCCTCATCATTGTCGAGAGGCATTTTGACACAATTGCATGTCACAGAGTATGTGTGGCAATACATTTTGGGTAGAAAACACGAAGAAATCAAATAAGAGTGTATTTCAAGTTTAGGTCACAACTGAAAGCGAGACATTTGGCACTTGTCCAGATCCGACTGTGACGAAAATATTAGTGAGGGGTGTTACGTCACAATAGCAACTCGCGGTATATAACAACACTTTGGCTTGAGTTGGCTTAAGACGTTGGCTATGCCACACACTTTCAATGACTGTCACCCATACGAGTAAAGTGTATTGATCTTAAAAACGATGTCTGACCACATACAGAATTAACATATCCAGAGTATTTGTTAGATGTTCTACCTGATGTAGATCGACGTTATCTTGACTGGGAGTTCCCTTTCTGAATATATAACTCCAGACGTAGCTCATATCAATGAGTGAGTGAGTGGGTGAGTTGGGTTTAACGCCGTTTTTAACAGTATTCCAGTTATATCGCGGCGTGTCGGCTTAATGTGGGAGGAAAGCCCGAAGTGATGCAGGTCTCAGACGTTTACCATTTCGGTGAAACCCACGAGCACGGGTATGGTGCTGACAAACCTAGAAACATAATCGGGGCGAACCGGGATTCGAACCCACAATCATAGGTTTCTGGCGAGCCCAAGGGACACAACTCTGCATAGCGAATAGCGGCGCCTTAGACGACTGGGCCACCCGTGGCCCCTAGCTCATATCAACCGGGTGGGAACCGGTCTTCAGAAACCCATACTTGTCATAAGGGGCAAGTATCGGGCGGATCGGGTTGTCAGGTTTAGGATACATGTCATCGCATCCCAGTTGCGTTGATCGATGCTCATGATGTCAGTCGCTGGATTGTCCGGGACAGAGTCGATTATTTACAGGCTGTCATCATATAGTTGGAATTTTGTGGCGTTAAACAACAAACAAATAAACTTACCTCTAGGTACACGCGGTAGGTGTTCTCTCCGGAGGTGTTCACAGCCTGGGTCAAGGTTGTCTCCAGTGACCGGAAGTTGTCATGAGGAAAACCTAGCACTCTACCATTAGTTCTTACAGAACCTTCTTGGCGCATGAGCAGTAGCATTGCACCGAGAAAGTCAACTATTGGCTTACGTTGTGGGTCGTGGTGATTCACATGGGGAATATCTTTGTTGACAAATGCACGAATGAAACTGTCGACCTTCATCTGATTCAGACTAACATTAAAGTCAAGTATGACATTTTCCCGCAGTGGTACAGCAGTACGGAGCTTATATTCACTAACACTGGATTTGCCCAACAGCGACGTTGCTTCCGCCGCGCCGAAATACCCCTCAAGTCGACACAGGGACACAGCGTCAGATTTAAGACGAGGAGGAAGTCGAGCGAGCTGGAGACCGACGGCATGTTCCAGGTTGTCGGCTTGGTTGGGATACTGGGAGAAAAGCGCCAAAGCATCCTCCGGACCTCTTAAACGTTCAGCTAGTTCTTCAAGGCTCAGAAGGTCCCCGTGAGCTTGTACAACAGAGCAGATCTGTAGGATTAAACCAGGTCTGTGGTCACATGCCCGGACAATGTCGACCACCGTCTGTCGTGTGAGATCTCGGTGAAACACAGGTGACAAAAGTTGACAACATCTCGACTCGCTCAGAGGAGACAGTTTACAGACTAGCGGTCGGAGCATGGGTGACATGCGCACGCACACACGTGACGTCATGATGACACTGGCGACCACGGTGTCTTCTATCATTTGTTGCAGAAACGAAACAGTCTTCTGATACAAGTCCTTCCGGTCTACAATCGCTTCAAACTTCGTCAAGAGAAAAACTACTCGGAGACTTGGCGTCACTTTGGAAAGAGTTTCAACTGCTGCCAATACGTCACTCTCTGAAAGGTCGTCACCTGCCTCGTAACCCAAGGCAGTAGCCAATGAAATCAACAGCTGCCTCCATGATGTAATTCCAGAACAATGGATAGTGACGTCACGGAGAGCCTCGTTCCCGAGGCCATGACAGGTGCTCCTCAGAACCCGGATTACCTGAAATGAGAGGACATGCATGTCACTGTGTTCAACTGTCACTGAAACAAATAATCCTATTTATACAAATGAACTAATAAATAGACGACGTTTAACATGAACATTATTCTCAGTTTATGATTCGATCTTATACTCAATGCTGAAGGTTATGTTTAATTTTAATCATTGTTTTGTTCTACTCGAAGAAAAATCATAAATTCAAATGTCACAGTGAAATAAAATATATGTCCTTGAATTCAAAGGAGGTTCGAAGCATTGGCGAACATGCGTTCAGTACAATCTATAACTTCTTTCTCGGCAGTTGACCGTGGCCTTGTGGGTAGAGCGTCTACCCAGAGAGCTGAAGGTGGATGGTTCAATCCCCGGTCTCGTCATACCAAATGACGTTAAAGATGGTACTTGTTGTTGCCTTGCCTGTTGCATTGCACGAATTGGGTAAAACAAGGACTGGTCGGATCGGAGTATACTGTGTCCATGTTGGGGTGGTGTAGTCTCCATGTTAAACTGCGGCTTTAGTCTGGACAAGTACAATCAGCCACACACGCACACGCACAAATTCAAACAAACGCATGTGCATGCACGTCGCTGAAATAAGTGCAGTAATCTTGAACGCGACGTTAAACCCTATAACATATAGTCCATTGGTCTTCTTTTTGAGTGAGCTGAGCTAACATCACCCCGGCCGAATCTTGTACTTGGTATAAAGTTAAACAATGGGGTGCCTCTCCGCACAGCGATCGCAGCATCGAGACTCCCGACCTAGGCATCACCTGCCTACATTACACAGTGTGTCTCATTCTGTCACCGTAAAATACCATGAACTCATTCGTCGCATAAGCGGCGCTTATAATAGCCATCCAATCAGATCACGCCCATCAGCAAAAGAAACAATGTGCACTTACGAGAAATGGAGACAGTGGTGGTGACGTCACTTCCAAAAGGAGGCTTATTGGGGTCGTGAACATTTACCATAACAGAATGGACATACAATAAACTGGATTATCGAGGATGACAAAGGCTACGGTGCAATACTTTACCTTTGGGCACAGTATTTGTTACCTCTTTTGCGAAATATGTCTTCCCTGAGGAGATTTCACCGTAGATGACGACCAGGCGGCGTCGGCGTAGATACAGATCATCGTGGATTGCGTCTCTTTGCTCATCACGTGACACGTTAGATTTCTGCATCCTTCCCTGGCCAAGATGGCCAGGAGTTTACCCCGCCACACTACATATCTGTAAAGGAGCGGTTGAACTACATAACTGTAAAGACGGGGTTGAACTACATAACTGTAAAGACGGGGGTTGAACTACATAACTGTAAAGACGGAGTTAAACTACATAACTGTAAAGACGGGGGTTGAACTACATAACTGTAAAGACGGGGGTTGAACTACATAACTGTAAAGACGGGATTGAACTTCATATATATGTAAAGAGAGGTTACACTACATAACTGTAAAGACGGGAGTTGAACTACATATCTGCAAAGAGAGGTTAAACTCCATAACTGTAAAGACGGGAGTTAAACTCCATATATATGTAAGGAGAAGTTAAACTACATAACTGTAAAGACGGGGTTGAACTTCATATATATGTAAAGAGAGGTCAAACTACATATCTGTAAAGACAGAGTTGAACTACATATCTGTAAAGACGGAGTTGAACTACATATTTGTAAAGACGGAGGTTGAACTTCATATCTGTAAAGACGGAGTTGAACTACATATCTGTAAAGTCGGAGTTGAACTACATATCTGTAAAGACGGGGTTGAACTACATAACTGTAAAGACAGAGTTGAACTACATATCTGTAAAGGAGGAGTTTAACTACATATCTGTAAAGACGGGGTTGAACTACATAACTGTAAAGACAGAGTTGAACTACATATCTGTAAAGGAGGAGTTGAACTACATATCAGTAAAGGAGGAGTTGAACTACATATCTGTAAAGGAGGAGTTGAACTACATATCTGTAAAGGACGGAGTTGAACTACATATCTGTAAAGGAGGAGTTGAACTACATATCAGTAAAGGAGGAGTTGAACTACATAACTGTAAAGGAGGAGTTGAACTACATATCTGTAAAGACGGGGTTGAACTACATAACTGTAAAGACAGAGTTGAACTACATATCAGTAAAGGAGGAGTTGAACTACATATCAGTAAAGGAGGAGTTTAACTACATATCAGTAAAGGAGGAGTTGAACTACATAACTGTAAAGACAGAGTTGAACTACATATCAGTAAAGGAGGAGTTGAACTACATATCTGTAAAGGAGGAGTTGAACTACATATCTGTAAAGACGGGGTTGAACTACATAACTGTAAAGGAGGAGTTGAACTACATATCTGTAAAGACAGAGTTGAACTACATATCAGTAAAGACAGAGTTGAACTACATATCAGTAAAGGAGGAGTTGAACTACATATCAGTAAAGGAGGAGTTGAACTACATAACTGTAAAGGACGGAGTTGAACTACATATCAGTAAAGGAGGAGTTGAACTACATATCTGTAAAGACAGAGTTGAACTACATATCTGTAAAGACGGAGTTGAACTACATATCTGTAAAGGAGGAGTTGAACTACATATCTGTAAAGACGGGGTTGAACTACATATCTGTAAAGTCGGAGTTGAACTACATAACTGTAATGACGGGGGTTGAACTACATATCTGTAAAGACGGGGGTTGAACTTCATATCTGTAAAGACGGAGTTGAACTACATATCTGTAAAGACGGGGGTTGAACTTCATATCTGTAAAGACGGAGTTGAACTACATATCTGTAAAGACGGGGGTTGAACTTCATATCTGTAAAGACGGAGTTGAACTACAGTTAATAAGTTCGGCAAATGTTTGCTGTATTTGTGCTCAGTACTTAACATTCACATAATGAATCGGAGATGTGGCTCTGACTCGGATGTTGGTGATTTTACGTACGTAGGTCATAATGGGACTAGTGTCATTGATTATGTTACATTTCACCACAACTATTTCATTGCTGTACTGACTCTATTATTACGTAACATTTCATAGACATTTAGTAGTAAAGGTAATAGGGGTTCTGGACCACTTCCACTGGAGCCAGATTTATTACCTATACTGCTACTACAGGGGGGATTTTTTATGCCAAAATGATTATGCGATTCAATGATAGTCATGAGATTGGCTCTAGCTCACCAATACCTGGGGCCAATCATTGCTTCTGTTAGTATAAAAATGATGATGCGATTCAACGAAAGTCGTTTTAAAAGAAACATCAATATTAATTAATAATGGATAAAATTTACTATAGCCCACGAGGATATTGGAAAGGTGTAGGAGCAATAAAAAAATTAGCCACCGCGGCTAAGGTATCTAAAGATGTGGCCAAGGATTGGTTAAAGAAACAAGCGATGTGGCAGATATATTTACCGGCACCGCGTTATATACCGAGGAAGAAGTTTGATATTGTTACAACGAATGAAGTTCATCAGGATGACCTCTTGTTTCTTCCCCACGATAAGGTAAAACGCAAAACGTATAAATACGCTTTAACCGTTGTGGATGTGGCTAGTCGATACAAAGAGGCTGAGCCATTAACATCGAAAGAATCAACAGAGGTAGCTAATGCACTGAGTCGCATATACAAACGTGGACCGCTAAAATGGCCTAAGCTATTTCAAGTAGATCCCGGTCGCGAGTTTATGGGATCGGTAACTAAACTGTTAACAAAGCATGATGTCGAAATCGTCCGTGGTGAAAGAGAGGCCCACCGCAGTCAAGCTATCGTCGAAAGATTTAACCGGACATTAGCGGAACGTTTGTTTGGCTATCAGTATGGGATCGAAATGAAATCCGAGCGATTGAGATCAACCGAATGGGTGACACGTTTATCAGCCATTGTATCAGCGTTGAATAATGAAGTAACGAGATTAATAGGGAAGAAACCATCCGATGCGATTAAAATGAAATCCGTGACTTCCGAATCTTCAGCACCGAGGAGAGGCAAAGAACGAAAACTTCCGGATAGAGTAAGGGTAAGATATTTATACCAGGCCGGTGAACTCGAAAGGAGGCCTACGTCGCGCAACCGATCCCATATGGTCCCTTAAGACGTATAACATTAGTCGATTGGTTACGAAAGAAGGAGAGCCTATTCTTTATTATCTTCAAGATGGACTGGGTAGGGCATTTGTACGAGAAGAGTTGTTCATAGTTCCCGACGGTACGGTATTACCACCATAACCATAAGCATAGGTATTTACACCATCATTATCAATCCATCTCTTTGTATCTAAGGGGGATAATGATGTCTTGTTCATTCTTAATCCATATATCCTATGATTGTAACTTCTTAAAGAGTTCATCTCGTGTTTGAACGTTCTACCGTTGAATAATGATTCTTTATACTGTTCGTGTTTGATATGCTTTTTTACAACATACTTCTTAACACCCTTAGCTTTTCTTATCTCCCCATTATCGGACTTCTTTATAGAATACATCTTAGGTCTTAATCCTACATACTCCGCTATAGGGGTCCCAGCACATTCATCCTTCATCTTACCTAACACCTTTTTATTTACTACGCTGTGCAGTGGATTATCTTTTGGGTAATCGCTCGTGTCGTACATATCTATTTTTTCTGCCATATCTTTATACACATCCTCGGTTTGTATTTCCAACAACAAAGAATCTGTGTCGGTATATAACACCTCGCATCTATCGCCGTATTGCTTCTTAAGTTCGTTGTAATAAAAGTCATACATTAAGTGTTTTGACAAGTCGAGAATACTCATACCGACGTACACCGGTCTGTTGAATTTTATATTACTCTTCTGCATATGCAACGCGGCTAAGTCATTATCGAATATCTTGCTTCTGTTAAAAGCCGGGCTGGCTATAAGTTTCCTGAGTCTTTCTTCCTCATTAGATCTGACTAATTTAACATCAACACGCTTCCTTAGATTCTCCATAGTTTTACCAAATACCGAGTTATTCATGAGCTTATACAGATTCTTTTCGAAATCGCTGGTAGCTATCTTTCTTAAATCTGTGTTCAACCTTATATAGGGCTCCATCCAAGGGCTTTGATCGAACTTTAGAACTCTGTGTATTTTCTTAAGTTTCATACCTAACGATAGATACAACTGGAGATTTCTGTAGTGAACTATATATTT
Source organism: Haliotis rufescens (assembly GCF_023055435.1). NCBI lineage: Eukaryota > Metazoa > Mollusca > Gastropoda > Lepetellida > Haliotidae > Haliotis > Haliotis rufescens. The sequence continues at coordinate 33,584,295 of NW_025964372.1, read as the reverse complement.
TGTCTTATCCATCAAATTTGGTACGAGTTTTTCTACGTTAGCTAACCTACTATTACCCATCAAGGAGCGTTGATATTCCGACATCCAATCTTTATTAACCATTAATCTTTCGGGAGCTAGCAGATAACTGTTATGATCTTTATGTAACGAACTTGGATATTCCAAGTCAACTTCTAGTATGTACCCTTTATTCGCATCATTATTATGGATATTAATAACATTGATATTATCGATATCATTGACCCATTCAAAACCACCCGTGGGTAAAGGTTGACTCATAGCCCATCTGTACAAGATGTTGGCGTCGAGATATAATATGTGAGTGTCTGGTTTACTCGGATCGTATCCTTCCACTAATTTATTATTAGCCTTAGAATACCTTTTAGCTGCCATCGATATACCACCTCTTAATCCTTTCTCAATAAACAAGTGCATATCGTAATCTGTGAGTAGTTTTAGTTCTACGCCGGTCTTCTTCAACAATGCATCCCACGATAATCCGGGACTGGAATAGTACCATGCCGGGTCCAAGCCATATTGTTTGAAACATGTCTTTCTAAATATCTCGAATATATCGGCGAGTAACAGTACATCGGTTTTTAAGTACAGATCGTGATAATCGCCTAAATTCTTACAACCTAATTTATCCCAGACCGTCAGAGCGTGTTCATAATCAGCATCTGTTATTCTAGATTCTGTTAAGTTACTATAGAATGATTCGAGGGGTGGTAATTCAGTTTCTTCGAATCTAGACCAATCATCCATATATTCGTAAGGATATACACCTTTTCTCAGCAACAAATGACGAGTTATCTTATCGGTATATTTATTTGTTATGGCAAAGTCATCGGGATTGTTTGCATTAGCTAAATTGTCCAGGGAAGATAACAGAAACTGTACGGAGTCTATGAATCTAAGCCCATTACTTTGCTTTGTTCTAGATTTCCCATCCTTGTCCCTATAATGTATAGGTTTAGTCAACGAGAACGATATGTATTTTTCCATATTGTTAGGAATGCACGTTAAACCGCCGTCGGTTTTCGAGATAGCTTGCATAATGAGATGTGAATCGTATCCCCTAAGGTTATGAAACACAACGGGGATGGGTATTGTTTGAGAGTTCATTTTTAGTTTCAAGTTACACTCGTTATGAGCGGCTCCCCGATAATTACCCGTGACGTGACAATGATCTCTTACGGAATCCCCATCCAGGGGTTTATTACAAACGTGACAACTCGTTGATTTCTTATGGGCCCTCCAATCATCCCTCGTCATACGCATGGGTTTCTTACACGATAATTTTTCCCTGATTATTCTCTCTTCATTTTGTAGATATTCTAGGAACTTTCCCGCTGCATCGGGACCTCTGTAAATCACGGGCGGGTTTGTTTTTCCATCATACCTTACAACTATATATCCAAACCCACAAGGAATATGTTCTTGAGTTTTGTACGTAAAACTATTATCAGTATTGCTATGGTTGGTATTTTCTATGGGTTTGATAAGCGCTTCGAAGTCGGCGTAAATTACGTACGGTACTGGCATTTGATTACAATAATGTTCAAATTTTAATATATTTTTTCCTTCTTTAGGCATATCGATCCTGATAGCATTCTGTCCAACACCTCTACAGTCTTCTTTATGCGCTTCTAATAGATCTTGTCTGCTGTACCCATGTAGGCATCTTTCACAGAAATATTTCTTTCCCTTATATTTAGTTTGATCGTATAATAGCTTGTTTAAACTCTTTATCCACGTATAATGATATTTACCATCTTTTTCGATCAGAAATGAATTGATTCTGGGGATATTTTCCGGAGCGGAGCTTATCCTGTGTACAACAATTCCTTTAGAATGTCCGAAAACATTTATAGCTAAATTATTTTGCTTTTCCACCTTATCAATTTGTGATATTGGTGTAGGTTCGTCTATACCATCGAAGTTGAGTCCATCGTTTTGGGGATAGCTAGAAGGTCTATCCGGATGCTTGTCTACGGGGAACAATGCAGATCTTATCATCATTCTGAAACAGTCATCGGATTTATTTTTTACGTTAATTATGGCTTTTTTCTTCTTATAATACGGAGGTAAATCTATATAAGATCCACCTTTGAAAGGCATATAATTCGCTATATCTAAATATAAACTATCGATTTTATCAACACCCCAACCCGAACCTCTATTAGTCCAGCGTTCTAAAGTTTCCTGTATCCTCTGAATTGATGTATCTAATGATGAGTTTATAGTATCGGATTCGGTTATAACTTCTTGATTGCTACGGAAATATGGTTCGGTATATTCGGTGCTATCGTCTGTGTTACTTTTACTCAATGTCATTTTAATCGTCAGCTGGTATTTTATACTATGTAAATCATCTAATTCCTCGTTAATTTTACTTGATATGATGGGCTTAATATCGTTAACATCCATGTTGGAATTAATATCCATCTTCCAACCTCTTAGATATTTACCAACGCCGGCGGATGTGGGTACAAATATTAATTCTTGTTGTTGATTATCATTATCATCATTATTAGGTTGAATATCATTATCAATAGGTTGATTATTATCTAGTAAAGCGATCAATTCAGCTCTTCTCATTCGAGAATAACCTCTCAGCCCACTGTTTCTCGCTCGAACTTTTGAGTTCTCTAACAGTCTGGGGTCTGTTGTATTCCAAACCGAGTAAATCCATCAATTCAGCTTTTCTCATACGAGAATATCCACGCAGTCCACTTTGCTTTGCCATAGCTTTTAATTCTCTGACAAAAACCATTGTGGTTGAATGGTATATGCAAAATGAGACAAATGTCTAATTGGTTGTTTTCATATATCTAAATACATATTCTCCCCAACCTATTCCTCTCATTGATGTAATCTCTCTTCCTAGCATTAATAATCTGGTTCCTGACCCTATCAGCACCGTGTTCCTTACATAAACAATAACGACCTTTGACCCCTATCCCGCATACAGAACACGTATAGTTAATGTTTCCGCGCCTGATGTAATAATTGTGTATGCCGCAGTAAAAAAAATCAACACAGCGTCGGTTACAAAGGGTAGTCTTTCCCATGAGTGTAAACTTGCAGTTATTCATGGTATATACATCTATCATATCATTTGTCTAAATGCAAATCACAGCTACACTGTGAGATATTGATTATGCTATTTATAGATCATAGCCACAGCTGTCACTCTGACTTATGCATGGTATAGCTGAAAATCAATAGAGAAGTCAATCCAATAATAATAAATGTGACCTCTCGGTTCTTTTGTTCCTCTGACGGTGTATAAAACTGACTCATTGTTGGTCTTGGTATTGGGTCTAGTTTTTTCCCATAAACGAGGAAGTATTCGTGCATGGCAGATTCGACATCCTTAAACGTTTGAATTGAATGTCCTTCCTTAATCAGTTGTTCATGAATAAAGTCTAATCTCTTCATTCTCTGCTGTGTATATTGTAACTGGGCTGCTTGGTATTGTTCTAAAGCTTCGTTATGTCGTTTACGCTCCTCTTCAACTTCTTTAGCGTTTGATTCCCTCATACTGGAAAATAAATAATTACTCCCCGAAAAAGCTAGAGCATTAACAACAGCTCCACCGACCATCATCGCAATTGTTGCCATTTTTATATGAATATAAATATTCAAATGTTTAATTACTTCATTATGTCTTCCGGGATAAGTCCTTGTTTGATGAGCATATCCTTCGTTGCCATAGCTAATCCAATATCCAGAACCATCATTGGTATGTCATATCCATTAAAATCTAGCTTGGGAGGTGTGGCTTTAGTAATCATTTTAGCCATACGGGCATAGCCAATGGCCAAGCCGGTGACCACCGCTGAATGATACGTCGCGTTTACCAACATTTTACCGTCTGTAGCTGGAGTAGTCATGCTTCTTATAGCATTATATGAGGACTAACCTCTAATTGAACTTCTTGTTGCGGCGGGGGTGACGTTTTCTCTTCTCCGGTCTTATAAAAGAACCATACAACCGCTATACCAGCAACTCCTACTAGTGCCCATGTTTTAATCGGATTAATATTTGAATTATTTATTAATTTCGCTTTGCGCGCCAGCCCTCCCTTTCTTCCTGCAGCTATTTTCAAAGGATTCTTAGTAACTCTGGGTTGTTTTTTTGTTTTCTCATTCACATGTGGTGCATCCTCATTCACTGGTGGTGGTTCCTCATTCACTTGTTGTTCCGCAATCTGTTGTGTGTTCACAATCTGTTGTTCCTCGTTCACAATCTGTGGTGTCACCTGTTGTGATTGTGTCTCCATTTATATTATTAAGTGGGCACGTATGTTTAAATTGACAATACCTAGCCGTTATTAAAGCTGTGGTGAACGGAGCTAAGAACATTCCGAATCTATGATAAAACTCACAGCTCACTGCGCTTATAGCGTGTTCGATGAATGGGTCTTTCTCGAGAGATTCGCATAAATACAGGCGATGTTCTGCCGGGATGGGGAGAAACGTACTAGCTATGGCTGTGTATAGTTGTAATATAGAAGACCCTATCGTTTTAGTCATGGTAGCTTCCAGTCTAGACTCGTAACGCGCGTACAGTTTTTTAATCTCTTCGTCGGTCATTTTATCAATTTTTTCGATGGTATAATTTTCTCCCAAATATTGGGAACATTTTCCACCGGCTACCAAAGCCGCGAGTCTTTCTCTATGTTTATCTAAAGATTTATCTAAAGATTTATCAGCATTTTGATCTGCATCAGATTCTTTGAGCATTTGTTCGATGAGTTCGTCGCATTCCATAATGTAATACCTAAGGAGATATTTAAGTCTAACATAATATAATATGACATATCCAATACAACCCGTAATAATGAACTGTTGCGAAAGAATGAGGATTTCGAACCACATTTTATGTAATATTAACCGCTAATGTTCAATTTGCTACATTTTGCTATAATTTTGCTATTTTTGCGATAATTTTGCTATATTTTGCTACATTTTGCTATAATTTTGCTACAATTTTGCTATAATTTTGCTATAATTTGCTAAGCAATTGCATAAGCAGCTGGTTGATCGGTTTTTAATACGAGTTTACAGTGCTTCGTTGCCGCTAACTGTTTTCTGACTTTATCTCGTTCGCCCTTGGTATAAATGACATCATTTTCGCGTAAACATTCCTCGAATGAATCTCGATCTTTGCAATGAAACAGTGCTACCCATTTGGTCTGCTCTCTGAGATCTTTCAGGACAGAGTTGTATTTTTGTGTAAGTACCCAAACGCTATGTTGAGTATGCCGTCCGGAGAATGCTAAATACGAAAGCATATCTTTCTTTTTTGTGAGTTCTTTACTTGCGCTGCAGTCGTCTATTACGAAAAGGGTCGATTGTCCTTTGTATTTTTCGTGACATACTCGTAAGCAGTCTTGTAAACGATCGCCCGGATCGACTCTGTGTACCCCGTCATCATTCATTACCCAATCTCTCGATAAGTAGGTTTTATTAACGCTTATAGTCGGGCACAGAATAATGATATGATCGAAAACGTCCCGATAATGACTTTCTAAAATATCTAGAATAAAAGCTGTTTTTCCGCAGCCCGTTTGCCCGCATATGATAGCGCAGTGCGGATCTTTAGGTAAAAGATTATCAATAGATTGCTTGCACGAATCTCCCATTCTGTATATTAAGTTGCGCATCCATAATCACGTACAAATATATGTTTAATTTACCAGCCGCTTCCTGAAGCTTCGTTATCTGTATGGTGGCACCCTCGCTAGCATTTTCTATTCTCCTCCCACTGCCGTGTAATTGGTCATCGTCTGTTGTTCGCATGTCGAGCCATAGCGCGTACTTCATGGTGAGGTATTCACCCATCGATACACTCCCGAGAGACAGATCTTTCACGACCGCGTTAACTTCCGGAGAACGTTTTATAGAAGGAAGTTTTTTAATCTCATCCCACTGGTGATACGCTAGCATTCCTTGGCTATATAGTTGATTAGGAACGCCCTCGATAGTCAATTCTACTTTTGTAATCTTGGGATTGTAGAACTTCTCGGTATTTCTTTTAAACGCATCGGAGGGGTCCACGAACAACATTAAAATACCCTTCAACGACCTCGTGGGAACGTTTAGATTGATATTCCACATCGTATCTTTTTTATCCCTCGTGATCTTTCGGTGTCGCAGCACGCGATCGTACAAAATGGCTAAACTTCCGGTATACTGGTTACGAATTTGTCTGGCTAATTCGGGATCCGTTATCATATCGTACTCCAGCGATATATTGTCAATGGAATAGCTAGCATCTTCATTAGCAGATCTGATTACTCTACCGTAGTCATTAAAAGTGAGTTCGTATTCTAACCTATCGCCTAGGGATGCTTGATAAAAGGGCATGTGGGAATCTAGTAATTCAAAGTCTAGGGGAACATAGAATCTGTTACCTAATGCGTCGGCAACGGCCTTATCTTTTTCGTTGGTATCAACTACATTTTCAGCGCCCACGCGCAGTCTCAATGTGTTCTTATTTAGTCCAGGACCTTAGGGGAATATTGTGCAGATGTGTCTACAAGCACCAAATTTGGCATAGATGTAGACCAGAACATACTAAATCCATTTTTGGAGGGCGCCAAAGCCGACGCTCACTGGGGCGGCCATGTTGGCAAAATCCAAGATGGCGGCCAGTCCCTTTTTGATTTTGTCCTAACTTCAAAACCAAGAGTCATAGGATCATGTATTAAGGCTTGTTTACAGGTTTTAGACCTCAAGGCTTCCAAATGTGATTTTTGTTTTGATGTAGAAGTGCGTTTTGGCCAATTTAGTGGTTGAAAACATATTTTATTCAAACCATATATATTTTTTATGGTCACTTTACCTCACAGAAAAAGTTCACAACTGAGAACAACATGAGAAATTTAAAAATACTAGCAAGCCTAAATATTTCTAGTGTAAGTAAAACATCACTGTGGCAAGGTTTAATCTAATTGATCGAGGTATCGTGATTGTTCACACATCCACCTTCACATTTGCATAACCCCGTGCAGCGGACTCCAGCTCTACTGCATTTACAGTTTCCGGTGCAAGACCTTTCACAACCGCAATGCAAAAGGAAGGAACATGCTTTACTGGCATCCTCGAGAGGTGTCCAGTATGGCGCCCAGATACCACCGTCTTCCTTTTGCCACCCCGATTCACCAAAGTCGGAGATTTCCTGGTGAACTGAGGCTGCTTGATTCCAGTAAAAGCTTGCCTGAAGAAGTGCCCTTTTTATGTGTTCAAACAAGGCTGCCTGAGTGGGTGGTATATTCTCAAGCGTTCTTTTACCAGTTGTAAAAAGATGATGTCTGGCTTCATTGACTTTAGCCAAACCACACCCCTTACTATACATGATGACCACAAATCGTTCCAGCCTCTGCATGTGAAGAGACTCAAGACTGAACAGTTCTGGTTGATTGGTTAGTGTCACCAGTGTTTCAGTGAGTCCTGGTGTGTTTTGCTAAGATGCCCAGGCAGTTTTCTTGCCACACCCAAGGAGCTGTGATGTTGTGTCGCACCCTGTGATGGAATGGAAAAGCGGCAATGCCAGAGACCTTGAAGGCCCAAGATGAGAACAGATATCATGGATGGGAATATCGCGAATTTTGTTCCCGCTACCAAAACACACCCACAGCTCTGAGAGACCAAGTGTAGAGAAGAAGCGTATGGCAAGAACTACCACATCACTATCAACAGTACGGACATAAGCTGTTTGGTGCCCCTCTGCTACAGCATGTGCCAGATGAAGGAATATCCTTGTATCTGCTTCAGAGTGGTTACAGGGTTGGAGAGCTGATACATCGCATGGTCCATTGGAAAGAACACTCTCAAATTTGGTACAGAGAAGGAGTCTCCCACCCAAATCTTTTTTGACAAGCTCCTCACTGAGGAAAGAGAATAACTCCTTTTTGTTATCCTCGTTTTTGAGAAATCCACTGTTCCAGTCATGCTTTGGGATTCGTGTGTGGCCATTCCCAATCCTAGTCCGTAGACCTGTACCACGACGCTGATGTGTGAGGGATTTGAGGTTGTTTTCTGGGTAGTTATCCCATATGAAATCTATACGTGCAACTGTTTCGGTTATCTGAGACTCCAGGAATGGCACAATGTGTTGTGTAACATACTCAGCAAATGTCTTCGCTGATGTGGGCTGCACCATATGAACAACAGCGGCCATGTCAAGCACAACAACTGTGGCTTATTTGGCTGGAAGTGCTCGACCAGTTGGCGCTTTGGTGCATTCCAGAATATCAGACTTTTTGCCGAATCGAAGTGAACCACGATCAGCCAAACTTGGTGGTTCCCTTTGATTTTCAAAACGAAAAAACTCTTCCATATCTACATCTGGTCGTGATTGTAGTGAAAGGAAGAGTGTTGTGATCAGAGTCATATTTTTCTTCTGTAAACCACTGGTTTTGTTTCCTTTTTTCGTCAGATCAGGACGATTGGCGAATGTCAGGATTTTATTACGTCGGATAGTGTTTGACACTGGCACTGTCACCTTATCAAGTGTCTGTGAAACGTATTGTGCATGAAGGTCTTTGCCAACTTCATGAACCCTAGAGAGAGATGTAACGACTTCCTGTTCCATAATTTCTTGTGTGTCGAGTGCTACAAGTTCTTGACCACTAGTAAAGGGATTGCCTAGCTGCTCAACAATCTCAACAAATGACAGGACATCCTTCTTATACTTAACTTGCAAGCTATGTGCTTCTTCGTGATGAGCAGTGCTAGACTTTGGTGTGTCTAGGACAGCTTCAAACTCTGCAACACATCTCGAGCAGTCTGGACCTACCAACATGAAGAGTCTTAGTGCTTCAGGGTTCTCATAGAGTCCTGCTGCTCCGCCATGTGCCTGTAGACTCTTATTGGATTGTTCGTGTGACCGATCCTTTCCAATGAGGCTGAACTTGTGTGGTGACTTTTGAACGACAAAGTTCCCTTTGAGAAATTCAGCATGTATGTTCGGGTGTTTCTCTGACAGCTGGACCATATCCCGCACATGCATTGGTAGCCATCTTGCATAGTTTGTGTGGTCCATCACATGAAACCATGGGCAGAGCTCATCACATACTTGGACATAGAGAAGGAAATCTCCCTCACGTAGAGACCGAATGAAGCGACACATCAATAGCTCAAGCTCCATGATGGTAGACCAGAACTTGAACTGCGGATTTTTGGTTTTGGATCGTTGATCCCACATCTCCTGTGACTCAGGTGGTCCATGAACATTCGAGCAGTAAGTAGAATATGCCTTGTGCTTAAGGAGGTAAAGAGACATTACAGATACTTGGTGGGCATAACGTGTGCGCTTGATATGCTGCTCATTAAGAACTGACTCAGCACGGCCAGATGTTAGAACCTGTGCCTGAGAAAGTACTGTAGTCCAACCTGAATCACGCAACAACTTTCCAATCATATGATGAACTTTGTCTTTAATATGCAATGCTCCCATCATCACAACCAACTTATCTTCTCCTAAAATGTCTGGAAATGTCCATTGTAGTTGCTTTGCTATAGCATAAATGGGCTGATCTGCACCCAGAACACCCGTCTGACCGGGATTCAGGAACTCTGTACCTTGCATGGTGAGTTCCATTGTATGTTTTATCATGGATGGAGATGCTGCTTTGTCTGGAAAGAGAGGAAAAACCCCTATCACTGCCTGAGGCTTCAGAGAGTCCTCACTCATGAGCCGAGAGTTGTACCCTGACCATGTGATGACTTCTTCTGAACAAGTGCCCTGCTGGAGCACTGTGGTGACATGTGCCATCCAGGATTCGTCCTTCGCCTTGGCCCTCTGCGCCATATCATGACATGGTCGAATTTGGATGTTGATGCTTCTAGGTACAAACAAGGGACTGTTGTGTAGCTCAACTGGATGTATGATAGCATATGATTCTGGAAGTTGGGGCACAGATGTATCAGAGAACTTGAGAGAAGTCCAGTTGAATAGGAGCTGGCTCTACTCCTTGGTTTTCCCAAGATAGATAGTTCGTTGCACTCAAAGCAGTGCCATGAAACTCATCCTGTGAAAAGTTTCCCTTGTTATGACTATCCAAGTTGTCCACATCGAAGGTGACAAAAACATTGCATCGCAGATTAGTTGGCAGAACAATTCCATCCTCAGAATGGCGCTTGCAGACTGCTCGTGCAATAGCTTGTTTCACCTCCATAACACGGCTATAGGACACTGATAGGCCGAATTCGTGGGCATTCTCGATCTGTTTCTTAAGTCATGCATCTCCGTGCATCTTAAGGCCTTGGTAAAGGGGGAATGGTGTCTCATGCGCTTTTCCATGCCGTATGGTGCTTGTTTTGGTTGTGTGGTGTGTCCCACTACATGTGTTGTAAATTAGCAGTTGTGAGATTGTAAATGCAATTTTTACCCTCCCGTGCACACATTCATCCATTTCGATATTACCTTGCTCTCGCAGAATTGATGGACCTTGGAGGATGATATTGATGAAGCTACGAAGCTCGTCTGGTACAGGAGAGGTTAGGCAGTCTGGGGAGAAAGACCCATGGAAGGGTTCCTGCTTCTGGAGACAACACCTACGCAAAATCACCGCTGCCCGCATCAGTAAAAGGGCATCATCTTGACCAAGTTGGGACTCATGAGCTTTCGCGAGCAGATCTGCAATCTTTGTATTATTAGAAATGTAGATTTCCTTCCCCTGTGAAAACTCAGCCCATTCCGGAAGAAGATTGAGAATATGCTCTTTAAACCTTGTTGAATGTGGCTGCCTAGTATCATGACAGGGACTTCCTTGTTCTTCCATCAGATTTCGGTACATCTGCCGAAGTGCTGATAGCTTATATACTGAGTCTGAATCCTCAACAAGAGCTACGATTTGCGCTGTAGCAATTGGATGAAACTTAGGTTGAGCAGGGCTTGTGGATGCTCGACGATCAGCAGCGTGTGCACAGTCTCGCAGATGCAAGTAGCATTGGACATGGTAAAAAACATCACCAGCATGGGCATCCGCAGCTTGTGCAATCAATTTACCCATTAACCGGAAATTATTATTTGACTTTGCCCAGCTTTTTAGATTTGCATCTACGTTGTCAGTTGCCACCTTGCGTAAATTGGTCTGGTCATCTCCATCACAAATAATGCAGCATTTGACATCACTGCCTTTTCCATGTGATGTCCCCGCTGATCTGAGTTTTTTTGGTGAACTCTGTGCACTGTCCTCATGTTTTTGACGCAGCCTCTTCACACGAGAACTACTACAGTAGCTCCTACAAGTTTTGTGATACTTAGCATTATTGGATCGGAGTGTTGCTGCAATACCTGATCCATCATTTAGTTGATCAAAGGCGACTGTAATACCAGACGGAACGGCACTGATTTTCTTAAAGTCAGTCAGGTCTCTGTCAAGAGTCAAAAGCCCTTCCTCCTTTGGTGTTTGCAACTGTCCACTTTTATCTGACTGGCAAAGACAGCAAAGTTCCCAATTGAAACTTTCCATTGTTGGCGCAATATCACAGGTACAATTTACTATTATTTCACCAGCACCACTGTTCTCGCCAATTCAGCTAAACACACCTTCAAAGACCGAAAAATATTAACACATTCACTGGACAAGTAACCATATAGGCCACCTATGCGTGAGTAATGCCCAATTAGTCATGACAACCTTTCTCAGCGTTTCTGGAAGAAGAACAAAATACATGCAAGGAACAATTTATGTAACCTTTTTGTGTTCAATAATATAAACCATCAACCACCAAGCAGTGCATCATCTCATTTGCAGACCAGAAAATAACATTACTGTGTCGCATCAAAATTAAGCCTGAACCAGGAAGTTTTTGCCCTCAATACTCTGACAATTAAATTGTCCAAAGCATATTTTGTATGTCAAAACAAAGCACAGTTTGTTATGGGTTTTTTTATATTTCTTATGTAGTTCTCATTTGTGAACTTTTTCTGTGAGGTAAAATGACCATAAAAAAAGATATTTGATTTGAATAAAATATGTTTTCAACCACTTAATTGGCCAAAAAGCACTTCTACATCAAAACAAAGATCACATTTGGAAACCTTGAGGTCAAAAACCTACAAAAAGAGCCTCAATTCAGGATCCTAAGACTTTTGGTAATGAAGTTAGGAAAAATCAAATAGGGATTGGCGGCCATCTTGGATTTTGCCAATATGGCCGCCCCAATGAGCGCCGGCTTTGGCGCCCACCAAAAATGGATTAATTATGTTCTGGTCTACTCCTGTGCCAAATTTGGTGCTTGTAGACACATCTGCACAATACCTCATAATGGCTCCCTAAGGGCCTGAACTAATTACAAATACCTTGGTACTGTAAGTTTTCCCGCTCTTTATCCGTTCTCCAGAGATCCATGTAGCAATAGTATACATCGCTATCATCGATACTCAAAACCTCATTACCGCTAATTTTAATAGCGATTTTCTTAACGATAGCACGACCTATGTTCTGAACGGGCTCCCTGTTAACGTCTGTAGAAGTCAAACTAATCGTAAATGCTAGTCGGACAGTTCCCGGAACTAACACATCGTGTGCGCCGAGATTAGGAAAGCGAACCAGAAGCGTTTGATTCTGATCTATGGTACTAGGGTTATTAGTTATAGTTACAGACTGACGAATTGCTTTGACCCCTAATGGATCTCGAAGTCTACGTTGTGGGTTTAACTTGCATCCGTATTGTGAAGACATTGTTTATATTGAAATTATGTACCCTATGTTTAATATAAAAATGACTGATTTTGATATTAATGACTTTGATCTAAGTACCTTTGATGATCCGAATCCAATCGAAGAGGGTACTGATGAAACCAGGTTTAGTAGTCTTAACGATGAACTTTTACAATCGTCCGTCAATGATTATTACGATGCATTAAAAGATGATAAAAATTATGTTATCCCAATAGGTCGTGACTATTCAAAGTTTATGCTAGATAGTAAAGGAATATTACGACTCCGTGACTCTCCACATATTGATCTTATGCATTATAGTACTCGTAAGCCCCTAGCCTTGTCTACTATAGCTGGTAAACATAGCCGCGAGTTTGTTCGTGATAAATTAGGTTTTGTAGAATACGGACGACTTCCCGCGAAGACTACTAAGGTTCTTCAAACCGTGCGTACTGAACTTGTTAATACAGATAATTTGGAAGAAGCCTCTAACGTGGCCTCGAACGGACTCGGAGAAATCTTAGATACCTATTACGATAATTCCACGGTCAGTGTATCACCATATTCAGAGTTCAGTATTAGGGAATTACGAGGTCTTGACAAGGCAATGCGAACAATGCGGGGAGAACTCATCAATAATATAGCCAAGATATCCGAAATCGACAAGCATATAGCTAAAGAGAAAACAAAACTCGAACAGGCGGGCGATGAGTTCAGTAGACGCCGCGTAGCGGAAAGATTGCGTAACTTAGAAGACGAAAGATCAGCCCGCCTCGAAGCAGCTTCCAGTAATAGAAAGGCACTTCGTTCGCAAATCAGTCGTATTCGAGAAACTATCGATCAAGTCCTCAACGATGACACTACACTGGCCGATAAAATTAAAACATTGTTCAGAGAACAGGGAATAACCATTGTCAGTATTTTAACCGCGTTGGGATTTATTATATCGACTTTGACTCTCTCGTTAACAGGTGGTAGTACAGGGGGAGGCGGATCACCTCCTAGTGATAAAAACGGTATAAAAGAGTGGATAAAAAAGCATTTAAAAGCATTAGGCTCAGCACTGGGAAAGCTCGCTGAGAAAGCCGCAGCCGCACTTCCCGGTATAATAGGGAGTGTAGTTTCCTGGCTATTGAATTTATTAGCTAAGACCACCACTTGGCTTAGTCAAAACTTGTGGGGGCTGATCGTAGCAATTGCAGGGCTGTTGTACGTATTCGCTAAGAACTATTTAACCACCAAATCAGTTCGCTAAGAACTATTTAACCACCAAATCATGAGTAAGCCAACCGAGACTCCACCCACTACAAGCGCTGTTTTTTCATCGATATGTTGTTGATTTTTAGCCTCAATATGCGGTGGTACTTGTGCGTGTGCATTAGTAGATGGTTGTGGTGTTTGCGGCTTGACTATTCCCTTTTCACCCGTGATCGTTTGCGTTATTAATTCGACATTCATATCTGAATTTATACCTGGTTTTTGTTGATCGGTAGCGATAACAATTTTATTATTATAACCTATCACTTGACCGATCTTAAGTTCCATATTACTCGGAGACATGTATAGTCCCGGCGCATAAACGAAGTCCACTTTGGATTGAGCGTACTGCAATGCATCTTGAAAACGCTTTATAGACGATGGTATGTCAACTGGTGAATTAATGGCGTCCTCCACGTTTGAGACAAACTGTTTTTGCGCATCGAGCGCCGTCCCAGAACCGATAATGGATGTTCGTGTTTGCGATTGTGCTCCGAGAATTGCCCATACATAAGTTCTTATCGATTCATTAAATCTTACAAATCCTGGGTTAGTAAAATTATTTTCCGTTTTATCATTAAGAAATTCATTCCAAGCGTTTGCGGTATCGTTCATTTGTATAAATTTTGTAACAATATAAATTAAACCACTCTTAAAACTCATAATATCCCCTCTCCAATCTTTACTCGAAAGTTCCCAGTCTTTATACCAATGATGAGTTTTTAGAAAATAATCATACATTCTTATGTAAAGTTTGCTGGTATGCAACAACTTAAACGCATTAAATGGACCTTTGTTAACTTCTTTAAATAAATCATCGCTTTCTTCTTTGACGGTTATTTCCCCTGTGTAAGGAACACCTAGACCATGGTTTGCTCCTTTAATACGCCAATCTTTACTCGTAGAAATATTAAATTCCTGACAAATACGCTCATACGCGGACCTATTGTACGGATTATTTGTGGAATTCCACGCTCGATCCTGTGGTAATGGAGCACTAATTTCTTTAAGTATACGTCTAATCTGATAATACACGTGAAATAATAAAACAGACTTATTTAGCATAAATCCTGGGGCATTAACAGATACGCCACATCCCGTTGTGGCACACCATATGGCAAAGTTTAACTGATTCTGCCAAAATTGCATAGGATTGTGAAACCAATCGTGCACCATTTTATCGCTAGTTGCCGTGACCCTGTAATTTTCAAAGATATCTGGGAATTTAACAAAAAATTCAGCACCAGAGGCAGTTACTATAATCGATTGATTAGTAATGTATCTCGATTTCATATTTAAGTTATGATATAGTATCATTGTATATTTAATATGTATGTTACACTCCCGGGAATAACAAATGGTCAGTCTATTGAACTGCTTCATACTATCGATAACTGGGATGGACAACTCGAAGTAGCTCTATGCGATGTAACGTATTACCCGCTGTGGACCAATATAAGTGCTGCGAGAGATAATAATGAGATACATATAATAGGTGAAAACAATGGTATTGAAAAATTCATTACTATACCTGATGGGTATTACAGCGTATGCTCACTCAATGATGAAATTTTTAAGCCTAATGGAGCTAGTCTAACACAAAATGAGTCGAATGGGACAGTGAAAATCGACTCTGGAGAAAATGCTGTAATTCTTATCCCATACTTAGAAGTTACACTTGGATTTCATCATAGAATAGGAATTATAAATTCTAACAAACCACGATAGGGAATTAAATTACCCGATTTAGTTCCCTATAAAGAGTTGTGCATCCATCTTGATCAGATCAGTACGACGGATAATATTCAACAAGAAAGTCCTTCAACTCTACTCAGATGTGTTCCAGTTAAAGATGAAAAATACAATAGCGGTAGAACGGAATCTTTCTCAACATTACAATATAAAAAATTAAAGCGTGGTATTATTTCAGACCTCAAAATTTCTGTATTAGATGTAAAACATCAACCTGTACATATAGGATACTTAAGTGTAACACTCCATATTATATAATGGTTGATTCCATATTTAAGTTATGATATAGTATCATTGTATATTTGATATGTATGTTACACTCCTGGGAATAACAAATGGTCAGTCTATTCAACTGCTTCGTACTATCGATAACTCGCATGGACAACTCGAAGTCGCTCTATGCGATGTAACGTATTACCCAAGGTGGACCAATATAAATGCTATAAAAAATAATAATAGGATAAATATATTATCCGTACTTGGTACTAACAAATCCATTACTATACCTGATGGGTATTACAGCATAAGCTCACTCAATGATGAAATTTTAAAGCCTAATGGAGTTAGTCTCTCACAAAATGAGGCGACTAGGACAGTGAAATACAACCATGGTCCAAATATAATTGTATTTGGCCAACCAGGTAGAGAGGAATTTAGTCGCTTAGATGACGCACATCCTTATATTAAATTACCCGATTTAGTTCCCTATAAAGAGTTGTTCATCCATCTTGATCAAATAAGCACGACGGATAATATTCAACTAGAAACTCCTTCAACTCTACTCAGATCTATTCCAGTGAAAAATGAAAAATACAATAGCGGTAGAACGGAATCATTCTCGACATTACAATATAAAAAATTGAAGCGTGGTATTATTTCAGACCTCAAAATTTCTGTATTAGATGTAAAACATCAACCTGTACATATAGGATACTTAAGTGTAACACTCCATATTAAAAATAATGGTTGATGCATCAGGCCCTGGAACAGTAAGACAATGTAATACAATTGCGCTTTCCGATCTTGGAGACACGGAAGGATTCGGTAAACCCGGCACCGATGGTAAGTTATACGCTTTACACTTACACGATAATGTATACAATCGGAAAGAAGTCACATTCACGGGTAATCTAGGAGATTTAAGCGATGTTGATGTTAGTAGACTCCTTAAAAACACTTCGTACAATATTACTCGCAACGACGATAATAAATGGACTATGATCGAAGCAAACATCGAGTGGCTACTGAATATCGTCATTACCCCACCTTATGTGATGATGGGTAAGGGACATAATTTAACTAAGATAATAAATAGTGGCATCGTACTCGCGGCTTATATCCCGTCAAAACGAAAAAGTGTGTTAGTCACTCCCCTGCCAGAAAACCCAGGTCATATGTTATATAGTCGTCCGGCCTTAAAAAATGTTACTTTAAATTTGGTTACTGAATTCGAAGATATTAAAGATAACTTGAGTGCAATACCTAATCTTTCTACGCTTATTATTGAAGTCTTGTTCAGAGATGCACCGGAAGATACCTTCGATATATTACCAGGTCTATCGATTAAATGGCTCAAGAAACACGAGCGTCAACGTTGCAGTATTATTCATATCGGAGCATCACCCGTTGCAACCCTCGAGGGGGTCCAAATTATTAAAAGTGACAGTATTTCTCTTTCTAAGATATTCTTGCCGTATAATATACATTTGATAAGATTGATGTATAGTCTCAAAACATTTAAGCAAGACCAATTAAAGACTATTATATGAACGTAATATACACTATGAGTTTATATCCAGCGCTCGATGAAGCATTTGAAAAGATGGAAACTGTTGATGGATTTCGATTACATCAAATAAGCGACATAAAACATCGAATAGAGAAGGATAGGGAGTTGAGACTTGGATTGTATAAAAAGTATCGCAGAGCCGTGAATGCTCTGGACGGAGTTGACACCGCGCTTTTAGTATCTGGCATGGGACTCGGTGTAGCGGGTATCGGTTGACTATCAACTATAATCGCCGCGCCTATCGTGCTCGGCATGGAAATAACAGCTGGAGTATCGGGACTGGCAGGAATAGCGATAAAATTCATTTCTCGTAGGTTACAAAAGAAAACATTAAAACACGATAGTATTCGGATACTCGCCGGAGCAAAGTTGAACAGCATTGAGGATCATATTTCGACAGCAATGGCCGATTGTAAGATATCCGAGGATGAGTTTCGTTTAGTGCTGTCGGAGCTCACCAAATACAATGAAATGAAGCAGGAGATTCGATCAAAATCTCGTAAGACCAGTGGTATTAGTGAAGACGAGAAAAAAAAGTTCATAGAACAGGGGAGGCAACAAGCGCGTCAATTATTCCGTGCCAAAACCAAAGAACTGGTTGGAGATTAAAAATAGATTGTTTACTATCGGGTGATTACATTTAGACAAATGCTAACATAAATATATAATAATGGAGAAAGCTATTCAATGGAAAGAATTACCACAAGGTTTTTATTATATCAGTGATGTCAAACCAACCAAATACGGTTATCAATTGTTTCTTATCAATTTACTAAAAGAGTGTAATTATATAGTCTGGTCTCCTAGTAAAATGAACGAAGAACTTAATAAAAATGTTGAATATCGCTTTATCGATAAAAATAATAAAGAATATTTTTATTACCATTTAGACTCATCTAAAGCAATGATTGGCCCCAGGTATTGGTGAGCTAGAGCCAATCTCATGACTATCGTTAAATCACATAATCATTTTGGCATAAAAAATTCCATCTGTAGTAGCAGTATAGGTATATAAATCCGGCTCCAGTGGAAGTGGTCCAGAACCCCTATTACCTATACTACTCATTTAGGTAACACACCTAGTAATACAGTTGATTGTTTCAAGTTTGTGTGGGACAATGATAAGAACGAGCAATATTATGATACTTTTTACTCTGATACTGTACAAGAATTACTTCACAGATCAATGGAAGTGGCATTAACCGACATTAATGAAAGTGTGCAATGTTTGGTTGAAGCATTGTGTAAGTCTGGTATGTGTATGAGAAGGAAAGATGTAGGTGCTTAAATATATTTAGGAAAACTAAAGAAGCAGTATCCTTATCAATTTACAATCAGGCTAGAAATAAGTATAATAGAACATGCAGAAGTAAAAAGGGGAATACAAGGCGAGACAGCGAGAAAAACTAGAAAGTAGCATAAATGATCCAAAAAAGTTCTGGTCTACTCTCAAACACTTGAATGGTAAAAGACAGGTTTAAATACGAGACATAAACATAGAAAGATACCTGGTAGAAACATTTTAGAGACTTATTTTCTTTTGACAATAACAGTGAAGATTTGCAAGAAGACATTAAAATAGACAGTGAGGAGACTAGTTTAGTAGCTGATATATTAGATTTCCCTATTTCAAGAGAAGAAATCATTTCAAGTATACAAAGATTGAAAAAAGAAAAGTCTCCTGGTATTGACAACATAATACCCGAGTTTCTTAAGAATTCATCAGATATAATTATCCCATATTTAGAAGTCTTGTTTAATGCTATTTTTGAAAACTCCAATTTTCCCAAAGATTGGTCAGTGGGCATTATCATTCCTCTTCACAAACAAGGTAATGTAAATGATACCAATAACTACAGAGGCATCACATTATTAAGCATACTGAGTAAAATATTCTTAGATGATTGTCATTAATAGAAGATTAGTATTTTTTGTGTTACATTCCTTAATTCAACGTTATTTATCAAGTTGGTTGGTTGGTTGGTATGTTGTTTAACGCCACACTCATCAATATTCCAGCTATATGACGGCAGTCTGTAAATAATCGAGTCTGGACCAGACAATCCAGTGATTAATATCATGAGCATCGATCCATGCAATTTGGGATCGATGACATGCATCAACCAAGTCCGCGAGCCTGACCACCCGATCCCGTTAGTCGCCTCTTACGACAAGCATATCACATAGTCACCTTTTACGGCAAGCATGGGCTGCTGAAGAACTATTCTACTCCGGATCTTCACGGGTCTATTTATCAAGTAAAGGAAGGAAATTTTATGCGCTTTATGTAGATTTTTCTAAAGCATTTGACTCAGTTAACCGTGATAAACTTTCGGCCTTGCTTAAATTACGAAGAGTAAGAAGCAAGATGTGGAAACTATTAACAAGTATCTTTGAACAAGTAAAGACTTGTGTAAGAAGCAATGGTAAGTACTCAGAAGATTTTGAATGCAATGTAGGCGTTCGACAAGGATGTATATTAAGTCCTTTCTTCTTTACTTTCTTTATTAACGAGCTGGCAGAAGAAATACAAAGCAATTGTAAAGGTGGTATACAGCTACACCCAGATATTGTTAAAATATTTTTGCTTCTGTTTGCCGATGATGTAATGATTTAGAGTACTATACCCGGACTAAATGTGCTGGAGCAATTTTGTGAACTATTTGGTTTAAGTGTCAACACTAAAAAGACCAAAGTTATTGTATTGAAAAACGGCGGTATGTTATGAAAAGGGGAGAAATGGTTCTGCAAAGACAGTTATCTGGACGGAGTTACAAGCTATAAATATTTGGGAGTACATTTGTCTATTAAATTATCTTGGAATTTCCATTCAATACAGGCTGCAACACAAGCAAAGAATATTCTCTATGGGATACTTAAACGTCTCAGATTTATTGAGAGTGTAAATTTTAATCTATTTATTTTTAAATTTTTGACACAAAAATAAAGCCAATTCCACTATATGGGGCTGGGGTTTGGGGAGTACATCAGCTAGAATTGATTAAAAGGGTGCATATATGTGCATGCAAAAAATATGTAGGAGTAAAGACCCCCAATGTAGTTGTATATGGTGAATGTGGTAGGTTTCCATAATATATAAATGCAAAAATCAAAGTCATAAAGTAGTGGTAGTGGCTATTGTGGCTATTGTGGTAGTGGCTATTACTGATGCCAAATAATAGGTACCCAAAAAAGTGTTATGAAATGATGGTATTGTATGACAAAAATGGAAAGCAAAACTGGGTTTCTTCAGTTAAAAAGCTCATTAATGATTTAGGCTTTGGTTCTGCTTGGCAATGTCAAAATGTAGATTGTCCTGAACATTTTGTTAAATTGTGTACAAAAAGGCTCATAGATACGTACTTACAACAGTGGTATGTTTGTTAGCTTTATCGTCAAAATGTCAGTACTTAAGTTTGTTTAAAACACATTCTATAACTGCAGAATATCTTTTGAAACCGCTCTTGTACAATTATAGAATTGCATTTTCTAGATTCAGACGTTCATCCCATGAATTAAATATTGAAACGGGAAGATATTTCAAAGTCCCAAAGGAAATTAGATTATGTAAAATGTGTAATCTACAGCTAACAGAGGATGAGTCCCCTTTTGTTCTCATTTGTCCATTTTACCAGAATTTACGAGTTATATACCTACACCCATCAATGTACCAATTTCCAAATATTTATAAGTTAAATGAATTAATGTCTTCTACAAATATCAATGAACTGAAGCCTTTGACTGCGTATATATTCCATGCAATGAATTTTAGAAATGATAATGACCTAAATAAGTAGAAATCAATATGTCCACCACTATCCACAAAGATATGTACTAAAGGCCTATGGCCTTTCAGTATTTCTGAAATAAAGATTGATTTATTGATTGATATCTGTAAAGGAGGGAGGTTAGACTTCATATATGTGAAGAAAGGATCAGTTGTGCGTAATACCGCCACGATTTGTCAAACATTCATTCACTCGAGGTGCGGTCGGGTAGCCTAGTGGTTAATGCGTTCGCTCGTCACGCCGAAGACCCGGGTTCGATTCCCGACATGGGTACAATGTGTGAGGCCCATTTCTGGTGTCCCCCGCCGTGATATTGCTGGAATATTGCTAAAAGCGGCATAAAACCATACTCACTCACTCATTCACTCGACGCAGCACACTGCATACTGCGTGAGTGAGTTTGAGTGAACCCTGCTTTGAACAGATTTTCAGTTAGCATCACAAAGGGCGGATCCTGCACTTTTTAAAGGGAGGGGTCTAAAATATCAAAATCTTCTTTCAGTCAATTTTCTTGAATTCAACATACTACATTTGGTTTCAAAAGGAGTGTGGGTGCGGAGCCCCTGGGTTTATGATTAGAGTTTCACATCACTTCAGGCTTTCCACCGACAGCAAGCTGAAACGCCGTGATATACTGAGTGAGTGAGTGAGTTGGGTTTAACGCCGCTTTTAACAGTATTCCTGTTATATCACGGCGTGTCAGCTTGATGTGGAAGGAAAGCCCGGAGTGATGCAGGTCACAGACGTTTACCACTTCGGTGAAACCCACGAGCACGGTAATGGTGCTGACAAACCTAGAAACATATTCGGGGCCAACCGGGATTCGAACCCACAATCAGAGGTTTCTGGCGTGCCCAAGGGACGCAACTCTGCACAGCGAATCGCGGCGCCTCAGACGACTGGGCGTGATATACTGAAATACTGTTCAAAGTAGCGTAAAACACAACTCACTCACTACAATTGAAAGGACTGACAATCTGAATAGATTTCCTTTCATCGCAGATGGTTCTAGAACGAGCTTTGAAGGGACAGTACATTCAGATCAATAGCCGTATTTTGTAAGAAAAGTTTTTGTTGAAACGTAACATTCTGGGTCACAATTGCCAGAAATAAATATTTTCGCTATCCTACGTTGAAGTAGCTCTTTAAACAGGGAGATAAGTGACGTTAATATTTTAGACAAGGAAGATCAAGTATAGGCTTTCTATCACTGCTACAAGAAATACAAAACTAGTTTCTGAAAGGAAAAGATAAACACATATTTTCATTCAACATGTCAAAGACAGCACCGATACCTGATAGAAAGTTGGGAAAGCACACTGCATGTTTCTTCCCATAGACGTTGGAACTGGGTCATATCATATAAATCCAAATTTCAAGTCTATTCTTTCTTAAGCCCGGCATGTGAAACAAACCGCGAACGTAGGATGTTTATCTTCTTTTTTCCTCCAAAAATCAATTCCGCCATCTATTATTTGTTCAGACTTTATCCTACTTCCCGGGTATTCTGTTTCGTCCACCGGGTTTTCTACTTCCCCTATTACCATCAACGACTGCTTGCCGAGCGATCAAAGGCAATGGGCGCAGGGAGTTGCCCAAGTAGCAGCTTAAAACGATGAGTCACCGAGCGTTTCATTCTGGAATTAACCCGGAACGATCGTCTAAGTATTCCTGGTTGTTGGTGATGTTGCTGCTGCTGTTGTTGTTGTTTGTTTGTTTGTTTGTTTGTTTGTTTGTTTCTTTGTTTTCCTACAGACATGTACCACAAAAACCAACAAGCAAAAAACAGTGCATACGATATATTGGCGTGATCCACTCGTCATGCGCTAAAAATCAATATTCCATCAATTCACATAATTTATTCATCAAAACATTATCAAATAATTCTACCGAATTATCATCGTTTACCATCCTAAGTTTACATCAGATATTTCTTAAGACCCACAAAAGCTCCTCTCGGGGTTAAGACCTAAATATACAGAGTTACAGGATGGAGTTACGCTATTGTTACATAAGCATGCCCATACTCACTGTCGGCTTGCCTAACAGAGCGGCTGTCAACAGGAAGAAATAATTAGGTCAATCACGGCGCAGGACGGTGACCCCCAGATGCTGGTAATGATTTATCATGAACGAGAGATCAGGTTGTCCAGTTAATCAACAACAACGTCGTCTCTGGTGCTGGCGAGATAAGCCGTGTTTGTTGGAGGTCAAGAAGGGGAATACCCTTTTTCTCATAATATGTTTTGGATGCACCTCACGTGATGAGTCTCGTGCTTACCTATAAATAGATCCAACAGCTGTGCTTGGGGGATATAAATGAAGATCCTTTTGCGGAAGTCTCGAGTTACAACATCCACACCCTATTTTAAACACTTTATCACCTGACGCATAGCTCAAGTGAGTTAAATCTATTGATATACCATCGTCAATGCATGATTCGCCATGCTACCACTAATCGTAGATACAATTTAGTGGTCTTATTTTTGTGTGAATGCGTACTATTTCTAATAGTACCAGAATACTTCTCGCGTTAGTCTGTCTTACAGACCCTGATACAAATATATCAACTACAGCCCATGCAAGTCTATAATGTTTGGCAAGTCTAGATGAAGAGAATCACTGGTCTCCCTTTTTATTATATTTTTATTAAGATAACTGAACAACTGTTTTTTCTGTACGATATGTTCATTTCAGAGACTAGATGTTAGTCTATTCTCGCGTTTTCACAGTCGCGATCCCGCATTTTCGAGGTCCCGACTTTTGAGCAAAAACATACACACTGATAGAGGTCATGCACAAGGCAGATGACATTATCACACACACGTGGTTAACAGTACTTGCCATCTTCCACCGTGACACGAGACGCAAGACACAACTTTTAAGCATGTTATCTAAACATATGTATATAAAACCCATTTGATTCTAAATTAAGTTTTGGGGCGGTCGGGTAGCCTAGTGGTTAAAGCGTTCGCTCGTCACGCCGAAGACCCAGGTTCGATTCCCGACAAGGGTACAATGTGTGAAGCCCATTTCTGGTGTCCCCCGCCGTGATATTGCTGGAATATTGCTAAAGGCGGCATTGAACCATAACACTCACTCACTCACTAAATTAGGTTTTGCAGCAAATTCTCTGTTCTAAGTGTAAAATGTATTCATATGGTAACTAGTGAAACGGTAACTATTAACATAGAAAATAAATTACAAGTTCGCCTTTTTTCGTGCAAATTCATGTGGGAAAGTAACAAACGAAATAACTCCTCTTTCACGTGGCGTGTTCGATAACTGTGCCATTTTTATTCTGTGTCTGATTAAAAGGCGTCACATTAGTGCAAAGGCTGGAGCGATTACGCCACAGGATTAGATTTGTTCAGTTTTGGGAACATACCATTTACTCGGAAAATAGTTATAATAATAACATTATTCAGGATTACCCGTAATGTGATACATTAAGGATATATCGGCTTGTATGTCATACTCTAAATAACAAAGGTTGTGGGTATGACGCGGCAAGGAGATCCAATCACCGACCTTCCGTTCTCAAGGCGACCCGTGAAGATTCCGGGGTAGAATAGGTCTTCAGCAACCCATACTTGCCGTAAAAGGCGACTAACGGGATCGGGTGGTCAGGCTCGCTGACTTGGTTGATACATGTCATCGATCCCAATTGCGTGGATCGATGCTCGTGATATTAATCACTGGATTGTCTGGTCCAGACTCGATTATTTACAGACCGCCGTCATATAGCTGGAATAAAGCTGTTTAAGGCGTTAAACAACAAACCAACCAACCGACCTTCCGTTCTCAAGGCAGAAGCTCTGTCCACTCCACCACGAAGGCGGCGGTTCTTTTGTGGTGGCTTCCAAACTTGTCTTATTCATCGTATTTATCTTATTTGTCAACATCTATTTGTAACCATGCTGTAATATGATGCTGAAATGGTTTACATTAGATGAGGTTATTGTTACTTTTTGGGGCGGCTTGTTGTGCAAGGTTAATGATGTTGATGGTTGATGTCGGTATACGTTGTTTTAAATGATACTACATGCAGCGGACGATTTACTGAAGCGCCCCAAAAATACCTCCACAATAGAGCGTATACAGAATAGGGTTTTATGCAATAGTGCAACAGAGAGAGAGAGAGAGAGAGAGAGAGAGAGAGAGAGAGAGAGAGAGAGAGAGAGAGAGAGAGAGAGAGAGAGAGAGAGAGAGAGAGAGAGGTTTACTGACTGATGAATATCACGACGTCCAAAGTGTAGAAAAGGAAAATTACCTTCACGTGGAAATTAACCGATCGCCTAAACAAGAAATGGAAGCTAACAAATCGCACATTCTCTATAACGTACTGAATCAACGAACCGCATCAACGTGCCTGCGTGTCTCTTATGGAAAGCCCATTTCAAATCAAGTGGCCATATACAGTGAGTTTCCGGACAAACTCATCACGGTTGTTATTAACATATACGCACTTCAACAAGGCCGTCCTGAAAAGGGTGGTGGCCGCATTCAGGGGGTTTCAGCGTGTATAGCATCTACAGGCAACATGTCAATCAAAATTATAGCTGAAACAACCACAACGTCAAAATGGCATCTGGCTTAACAAAACACCTTACAAGTTACAAGTGTTGTAAAACACTTGTTCATCACAAAGATAAACAAAAATAAAAAGCGTAAATTAATAAGGAAATTTGGCAAATTTTGACTTTCTTTTCATATCTTTAATGTGATAAATATTTGTAAATTGAATTCGTAATAAAATTCTTGACAGTTAGTTTTTGTATGTATGAGTTGTTATTCGGGTGATATTGAAGATGAATTTTATGTATTGTTTAGTTGCACTATAGGTTTCACATTTACGATTTAAATATTTCCCCCATCTTGTTCTGATGTGGGAACGTCAACAGACAATGAATAATGTATTAAATTGGAAGAATGTTAACTATATCCACTCTCTATCCTTTTCTAAAACATGTTCCTTGTATGGCAAAACCTCAGTAGTTTACTTATTTCTTCAATACCATTTTCACGTGACAAATTATTCTGCCATTCCAATTGTACTGTGAGCCATTCGTCTCTACTACTGCATAAAATGTCGGTCTGTATCAACCTGTCCAATTAAAAGGGTACCAAATGATTTTTGTCTGCATTGGAACGTACGTGATGTTACGGGTATATTTTTATTTGTTGTGCCATTCCATCTGTATGACGTGTGCATTCGTGACCAACTCGTGTTATTCCGGGCGTGGTGACGAATGTGACGTGTGGTTTGTAAATAATCGAGTTTTGGCAAGACGATCCAGTGATCGACATCACGAGCAACGGTCCACGCATGATGAACAATGAACCAAATCACAGAGTCTGAGCACCAGATCCATTTAGTCGCCTCTGGGGACTTACATTATTCTTTTGCGGTAAAAGGCGACTATGCTTGTCGTAAGCGGCGACTAACGGGATCGGGGGGTCAGGCTCGCTGACTTGGTTGATGCATGTCTGAGTACCCCATTTGCCTGGATCGATGCTCATGTTGTCCATCACTGGATTCTCTGGTCCAGACTCGATTATTTACAGACCGCTGTCATATAGCTGGGATATTGCTGAGCGCGCGTTGTTAAACAACGAACAATCAAAACATTATTCTTACCCGTAATCACAATGAATTTCATAAATGAAATCGAACACGTGAAAGTGTGTAAGCTGACGTTCATTTACATCCTTATAATATGGAAAAGTTTGGATTTTTGTGTATATACCAAAATCGTTATACTGGGTAATGAAAGCATGGTGGGTATATACTGGATTCGAACAGCAGTGATCCTTCTCCGCTTTGAATAAAGTAAGAACTGTGACATAAATGGATTATCTCCCTTCCTCCTCCCAGACAACAATTTACCGGAAGTGCATTCCATGGCGGCGGATTTGGTGGAAGCCGTTGAGGCATGTTTGGAGTTGACGCGTTAGGAAGTGAAGATAAAGTTTTGCAAAAATTCACACGTTACAATTAAAAGACTACATGCAAAAACTACACCGAAATAACTGACATCATTGAAATCCGTGGGTAAGTTTCCCTTTCTTCAAATCTGAACATAGACCGGTTCAATCGAAACAAAACAAAGTGACATTGACAAGTGCACTGTGACATGACAACTGCTTAGACCTGTTACACTCATGTCGGCTGACTTGGATCGCTTCCAAAAGTAGCTCTGAGACGCTATTTATACATTGTGGTATGGTCTGTGTTGATAAATATGATGAAACAGCAAAGACGTATATGTAAACGCACACATTCGAAGATTGTTTGCGTTAGCAACCAGCAGGTGCCCTGTTTAGAAGAAGCGTTTTATAAGTGCCCAGATATTGCGTCAAACATTAGGAAATTGGGTGCTTTTTGCAAAAAGTCAACGTTTATTACTATTTTGTGATTATTGTTACATGAGACGACCATTTGTAAATGTAAAACAAGTATGGTTGCTGTATATATACCAGTTTATTAGATGAGGTTCTGATGAAAATTTACACATTACATTTGTTCACTTATAGCTGTCCCCCAGCCCATGGTTTTTGTTGTATTTGTGGTACCATGTTCTCACAGTAACAAACTTCTGTGAATACATTGTAAACATGTTTACAAGTTATTATTGTTAATAATGTTCCAGTAATCGATTATCATCTAACATGTCTGAGAAAGTTCGTTTACCTACCATGCTTTTACCTATGCAGTGATAAATTAGGATTGTAAGGGGTGCCCTAAAATATTTACTTGCACAAATAGTGAAAATGTAAAAGAACACCCCCTGAACATGCTAACCTTCCACTAGCCATCGGTGTACCTTATCATAAGACAAAACTAACTTGGGATACTACTGACTTGGTGCTCGTACCTATGTGCATCCCTGAAATTGCTGTTTGATATCAAATAATCAAATCATTTGTTCATCATCAATATTATTCACAAAACTGTTGAGGGAATTTTGTGTTTCACTACAACTGCATGCAGTAGAAGGACCCATAGGGATTCCGGATAAGAATATGGGTCCCCAGCAACCTATGCTTGTCTCCCAATAGGGATTCCAGGTAAGAATTTAGGTCCCCAGCAACCTATGCTTGTTTCCCAATGGGGATTCCATGTAAGAATATAGGTCCTCAACAGCAGATGCTTGTCTCCCTGTGGGGATTCCGGGTGAGAATATATGTCCCCAGTACTCAATGTTTGCCTCCACTGTGAGGATGCTTGCCGTAAGAGGCGACTAAAGGGATCGTGTGGTCAGGCTCACTGACTTGGTTGATGCATATCAATGATGCTCATGATATTAATCACTGGATTGTCTGGTCCAGACTCGATTTTTTTACAGACCGTCTTCATATAGCTGGAATATTGCTGAGGACGTTAAACAACAAACCAACCAACCCTGTGAGGATTTTGGATAAGAATAGAGGTTCCCAGTAGCCGATGCTTGTCTCCCTGTGGGGATTCCGGGTAAGGATATAGGTCCCCAATACTCTATGCTTGTCTCCCTGTGAAGGTTTTGGATAAGAATAGAGGTTCCCAAGAGCCGATGCTTGTCTCCCTGTGGGGATTCCGGGTAAGAATATAGGTCCCTCGCAACCTATGCTTGTTGGGTGAGGTGGATCGGTTGGTCAGACTCAGTGACTTGATTGATTGCATCCTATTTCCATTTGGGTGGATTGATGTTCATGATGTCTAGCCCTCATTATTTACATGCTTGAACTATGACAGTTCAGGACAAAACTATACATTATTTAAGAAATTAATGACTAGTGGGAGTTGTTGATTGTACAATAAAACACTGCAGGGAGTATAAACCATGAGAGGTGCAGATATCAGTATTTTGTACAGCCTTTTTAAGGATGTCAATAAATTATACAAGCTATTAAAACATTTACCCGTATTTAAATAATGATGACTCCCTGAATTCACTCCGACCTCGGCAATGTCGGACAGATCCATTTTACATACAAGGGGTTAAGTTTGGTATTCTCACAATTTTCATGTCGATTTTCTGCACCGTTTCTCCCAATATGTAACCGATAAGATATTCCTTTTGTAACAAAAATTCTTTTACACATCTCCTTCAAGCATGCCTAGCTTAGGATTTGAATCTCATTTTATACATATCCTAATAGAGGGTTCACTCCAAGAATTGGACATGGGCCCTTTATTTGAAAATTTCAAATATTCCAGAGGTATGTCATACAGTGCAATGTATTTGAAAATGTGGTCCTTTTTTCAGATTTAGGGGCTAAAAGCACAAGGCCCCACCCTAGAATTATCCCTGCTAAGAGGTTTGTGGTGACTCTAAGTTTAACATCCCTTTCCTTCTCTACTCTAGATAATGATGGGGTTCAGAGTGTGAGTGAGGGAGTCACTGAGATGTTGCCGGGGAAGAGAGTGACAGATCCAGTTCCCATAGTGACCAGACAGCATGGCGGGGCTCAGCCGAAAGGTGAGTAACATTGATTTGATGATGAAGAATGATTTGTTTGTTACATTTAATGGTGAACGTTTTCCTGCCAGTTTTTTTGTCCAGCAGCCCTGTGGAAAAGTTAAACCTGAACCTATATGATTATGTGTGTTGACAGAGGCAATGGGATTTTATCACAGTTATTAAGACTCTTTTTGAAGTCATTATTCTCTTATGACTTGAATATTTATTTGTTTTCTGTTTCCCAGGTAGTTTTAAAAACTACTTTCTCTATGGCATTTAATAACACAAAACATCCTTCATCCATTTGTACTTCACAGAGCTCCAGATAAGTTTTCTGTGTTGTGGGTATTTTACCTATGCATTTTAAAATCATTGGGTATCAGTGATTCTATCTGGGTATTCAAATTTCTGTTACCCACTAGTGGGTATTTAAGTTAAATATTTAAAAACACTATTCATCTAGTCCCTGCAAACTGGTGTCGTGTGGGTTCGAGAGCTTTATAGGACTCAAAAATACCACGATACTTCCACAAGAAAGTGTGATGGCAAATGATCATGATGTAACTGTCATCGTGGAGTTTGGCAAGGTTGACGGAATACCCGTTTATAATTTCAAAAAAAGTTGCTGATTTGCTAATCGAATACGCAGGGTTACTTCACAATATTTTGATGATACGCACAAGTTTTATTTTTGTAGCGTATCTATAATGTTCGTTGCGTATTTGATACACTTGGATTTTATTTTACTGCATATTTCTGCATTTCTGATGCGTATTTCACGCAGGTACGAGGGTTATCTGGAGCTCTGACTTCAGTATTTTGTGTGCTGTATAAATGACTGTCTCAATGTTGTACTTTGTTCCAAGTGGGAAAGAAGGACAGGATTTATCAAAACCTATGTGCAATTATTTTTATTTCTAAGTTCTTTTTCCAGTTTGAAAAAGCAACCATAGGCTAATTATTTGTGGAAATTGTCCACGAATATGGTTAACTTGTTGCCCGTGGTAAACTAAAAGCCAGAAACTAGGGGATTTCTGGGCACGCTAGGCAATACTGGGTAACATGTTGGATTACTGGGCAAACTGGAAACACTGGGCAACCTGTTGGAATACTGGGCAATCTGTTGGAATACTGGGCAAACTGTGGAAATACTGTGAAACATTTGGAAATACCGGGAAACATGTTGAAAAACTGGGCAAACTGGAAACACCGGGCAACCTGTTGGAATACTTGGCAAACTGTGGAAATACATGGCAACCTGTTGGAATACTGGGCAAACTGTGGAAATACTGGGAAACATGTGGAAATACTGGGAAATGTTGAAAAACTGGGCAAACTGGAAACACCAGGAAACCTGTTGGAATACTGGGCAAACTGTGGAAATACACGGCAACCTGTTGGAATACTGGTCAAACTGTGGAAATACTGGGAAACATGTTGAAATACTGGGAAATGTTGAAAAACTGGGCAAACTGTGGAAATACTGGGCAACCTGTTGGAATACTGGGCAAACTGTGGAAATACTGGGAAACATGTTGAAATACTGAGTAACCTGTTGGAATACTGGGCAAACTGTTGAAATACTGTGCAAATGTTTGGAATACTGGGCAAACTGTGGAAATACTGGGCAAACTGTGGAAATACTGGGCAACCTGTTGGGGCAGTGTCTCAGGAAACTTTAGGAATCAATGCAGACTGGGGTAGAACAGGAAAAGTATGTTGACACCTAAAAACTGTCTGCCACCAGTAATGTCCCCTGACACAATCACCATGCTGCCCTCAGTTATGTCCCCTGACACAATCACCATGCTGCCACCAGTAATGTCCCCTGACACAATCACCATGCTGCCACCAGTAATGTCCCCTGACACAATGGCCATGCTGCCACCAGTACAATCCCCTGACACAATCACCATGCTGCCACCAGTAATGTCCCCCGACACAATCACCATGCTGCCACCAGTAATGTCCCCCCGACACAATCGTCATGCTGCCTGCAGTAATGTCCCCTGACACAATCGCCATGCTGCCCCCAGTTATGTCCCCTGACATGGTTGCCATGCTGCCACCAGTAATGCCCAATGACATGGTCATCATGCTGCCACCATTATTGACCTGACATGGTCGGCTTGCTGCCACCAGCAATGGCCACTGACATGGTCACCATGCGCCACCATTAATGGCCGCTAACATGGTCACCATGCCGCCACCATTAATGGCCGCTGACATGGTCACTGTGCTGCCACCAGCAATGGCTACTGACATGGTCGCCATGCTGCCAGCAGTATTGTCCCTGACATGGTCCCCATGCTGCCACCCGTAATGGCCGCTGACATGGTCGCCATGCTGCCACCAGTAATGGCCGCTGACATGGTCGCCATGCTGCCACCAGTAATGGCTGCTGACATGGTCGCCATGCTGCCACCAGTAATGGCCGCTGACATGGTCGCCATGCTGCCACCCGTAATGGCCGCTGACATGGTCACCATGCTGCCACCCGTAATGGCCGCTGACATGGTCACCATGCTGCCACCAGTAATGGCCGCTGACATGGTCGCCATGCTGCCACCAGTAATGGCTGCTGACATGGTCGCCATGCTGCCACCAGTAATGGCCGCTGACATGGTCGCCATGCTGCCACCCGTAATGGCCGCTGACATGGTCGCCATGCTGCCACCAGTAATGGCCGCTGACATGGTCGCCATGCTGCCACCCGTAATGGCCGCTGACATGGTCCCCATGCTGCCACCCGTAATGGCCGCTGACATGGTCACCATGCTGCCACCAGTAATGGCCGCTGACATGGTCGCCATGCTGCCACCAGTAATGGCTGCTGACATGGTCGCCATGCTGCCACCAGTAATGGCCGCTGACATGGTCGCCATGCTGCCATACGTAATGGCCGCTGACATGGTCGGCATGCTGCCACCAGTAATGGCCGCTGACATGGTCACCATGTTGCCACCATTATTGCCCTGACATTGTCGGCATGCTGCCACCAGTAATGGCCGCTGACAAAGTTCCCAATACAGTTCCCACACTGTCACCATGCTTCCTAATGTCATCATGGTAATGGCGACTCCTTCTTCATGGTTTTCCTTGAAGATGATAACCTCATAGATAAACTCACACAGACGACGAACTCTACCCATTGTGAACCATTGAGTCTCCTAAATATATTCTTCTCTTTGTGTTGTCAGTCTGACAGAGCCCTTTGATGTGTACATTGAGCTTGATCCCATTCTGTGGAGTGTCTTCAATAGAAAAATTCTTGAGGGTGTGTGTCATGAGTTCCAAGGCTACAGTATGTGGTTGATCATGTTGATGACAGATATTGATAAAATGGTTCATAAGTGTAATAATTCATTGACAAGTCAAGTTCAATACTGTCATTGAACATATCTCCTAAGTAATTTTAATAAATACATGTAATATATTCAAGAACAGTGCACCTCAGAGTATGTTTGAAAAATAGTTGAGAAAGATATTAATGCCATTTTCACATGATTGAGGAATGATTTCTGTGTTTTGAGATGTCCCCAATATGGCCACCCCCACTGACCACATTCACTGGGGTATTATCATGATTATAGCAGTGTTATCTTCTTGTACCCTTGTGTCTCCCTTTCTTCTGTGATCGGGACAACCGAGGCGACAATAATTATAGGATAGAATATCAGAGATCACTTCGAACATGACATGTGTGGAACAGGGTATCTATGCAGCATTGTCCGTGGCCACCATACTTTCATATAGTGCTTGACAAGGTCAAGGCTTTTCGAAACCAAATCACTCCCTGTATGACCACTGTTGTGCTTATTTGCCCACCAGATGCATGTAATGATTTATGTACATCGGGATGACAGAAACTGTCGATGCGACAGATCGTCAGTGCGTATGAGGGTTGAAACAGAAAGAGGGATTGATAAGGACATGTGATAATATATGATGACTTACTGTGCCTGGCTGTGTCAATGGCAATGTTTATTTCCAGATTGTTTACCCAGATTAAATTTGACATCTCACTTGTGATTAATAGCTCACTTTATTACAATGGTGTTTGTGTTTCTTGAAGTTTGTGAATATAAGTAGTGAAGTGCAGTCTTTTTTTGTGCACACTTATCCCATATTCAACAAGTGGCATGAATCAAATGGATTCTAACGGCTAACTTTTTCGGTGTTCTACAGGGCTGGGTACATGGTAAAGGGGGATAACTCTAATGAAATGTCGGTGAAATGGCTTCAGGACTGGTTGTAAGACACATTGTATCAACATATTTGGCTCTTGATTCGATACGTATCATGTGATGTCAAAACCGCATGAATGTAATCTAGCTGTTTTAAACTTTTCCTAAATCGCTTAACATTATCATAATTAGTAGTGGGACGATACACTTATGCATCAGTGGATTGCGATTTTTTACTTCTTGATGCAGGTATCGATCACAATTGCACACTAAGTAAAAAGTATTGATTCTTACCATAAATGTATTCTTTAATATATGTTACACCAAACACTATCTACTTGTGAAAATTAGCAGTGAAAACGTAAATATTTTCATCTCTTCTTGACGCTGCCAACTGTAAGCATGGAAAATCGTTAGTGTGCCAGGAAATACCTGGCCATCCTGTCTATGACAAAGATGGCTTACCCACCACAGATAAGAGCACATGCAAGTACCGTGACATGTATCGGGTCGTGAGAAAGGTATCAGATATGTATCAGTTTGCCCAGTTTTTTAAAGGTTTTTTTTCTTCTTTTATTGTATTTAAAAGAAGTACCTGTTACATAAAATGTGCTTCTGCCCAGATTAGCAGAAAGCCCATGACATATAGCACAACTTATCAGTACATCTTAGTTGGGTTTTTTTTACGGAAAATAAGATACTTCTCACTCACACATTCACACTAGTAATACAAACATACTGCATATATCAAGTATGCATAAACTATTAAAGTTTATTTTACTATATTGCAGTGTAGGAAAGTACATGGTCTCAAACATTAAAGTCTTAAGTACAAAACTAAAATTAAAATGAAAGCTGCTCTTTATTTTCGAAAAGTTGATGATACAGCATCCAAGCTCCATAGAATTTCTGTTGATCATTGTTGATTACCTGTCCTGAAAGCAATATCTTTTTCAATGTTGTATTGTGAGAAAGCTTCCTTTTTATAAACATGAAAATAAGGTTTTGTATTTTGGAATTTGCTTCTATTAATATAGAATTTTGCAATTAGTAAAAGTAAATCAAACACTATATCTGTTTTTATGTTTTTATTGATACTCCAAAAAGTATCAATTCTGCACAAAATGTCAGAAGGAGCACAGATCATTTTGAGCATAATTGAGTATATACAGAAAAGTATTAGTGGTGAGAATTCTGTGGGTAATTTTGTACTGAAACCATCATAGTTTGACATCCTGAGTTGTACTGAATATTTTATTACAAATATTGTTCCAATATAAGTTTTCAAATTGTAATTTCCACTTTTCCTGCCCTTTAGTTTTTACTTCTGTAGAAACCAATGAAAAAATAATATGCTTTGAACCGGACTTGAAACTACTAATAGTTTTTACCACACAGTGACAATCTGTAGGAACTTGAACTAAATTTAGAGTTTTAAGGTATTGTTTAATGCTGCTGACAGCACCATAAAATTCTAAATAGACAGATCTCCCAGTTGGTGTATCATCCCAGCCGTAGTCAACATGGTCATCTGTTCATCTTACTTGTACATTGTTCAGGGTCATACCAATACTTCAGATCATTGATATTCCGCAATTACTTCACCCAGGACTCCCTAGAATCAGTATGCTGAAGACCTGTGAAGATTCCCGGGTAGAATAGGTCTTCAGCAACCCATACTTGCCGTAAAAGGTGACTGTGCTTGTCGTAAAAGGCGACTAACGGGATCGGGTGGTCAGGCTCGCTAACTTGATTGATACATGTTATCGATCCCAATTGTGTGGATCGATGCTCATGATGTCAATCACTGGATTGTCTGGTCCAGACCCGATTATTTTACAGACCGCCGTCATATAGCTGGTATATTGCTGAGTGCGGCATTAAACAACAAACAAACAAAAACAGTATGCTGAATCCCACCCAGTGTGCTGACTCATTCTGGTTTATGTGATACTGTGTCAATACCTTTCTCTGAAACATGTTGCACTTCATTGTTTTTCAGCATGTTAATGTCAATTTGAATAATTGCAAGTACTGTATGGTATTATAATGCAAGTATTAACTTATAATATGGTTCTCTTTACCATGTCAATCTAAAGCAATCAGACACAAGGTTACCAGCGGTAGAAACTAACCTTTTCATCCACTATTCATGCTAATCCTTATGATGATAACATAGCAAAACCCTTAAAAAGGGCAAATTTCTACTAGTCCTTATGATACCTTAACTATTGGCAAGTTTAGCAAGGACTATAGGACAAGTGCCAATTTCTAATGCTGGTTACAGTACAATGTAATGCTTGGGCTGAATATTTCTCTTTCAACCAGTCATAATTTATGAGATGTATGTTTAAGCTTTGGGAAGTGATAGACGATCACGTTGCATGTGATTCCATTTTAGGGTGGGGGGCACAACATGGCAATGCCTTTATCATTCAAGTCGTTTCTCGGGTATTCAAAGTATTCATCAACACTTAGGCCAAATGTTGGCCATGTCATTCAAGTGAAACAACAGCAGATGGAATTCAAACCTAAAATCAAGCATATTTTAGCCAGAATGGTCACATTTCCTTGTAGCCATATTTATTAGGGCTATCAGTACAGATCATTGAGTTCGATAATCGTTAACTAAATATCAATCAATTATCGATAAATATCGGAAAAGTAACTTTGAGCAAATATGAAAAAAAAAGTCAGAAAGGAATGAACACACTTCATGCCGCTGGTGAGTGGTGACACATTTATGTATGGATTACTCTGTGGACATTGAAGTTATAACAAAAACAGTTGCTTTGTCCCTGGCAATTGACATGATTGATAAAAACAAGTCTGTTCGGTAAATTTAAACTTTATTTCATCAAAAGTGTTCATGTAAGATATTATCGACGACACAAATTGTATATAATTAATTGTTAATATTTCTTCCCGTCGATGATAATTCCGATTATCAATTTTTTTAGCCAGTCCTAATATTTATTGAACATTTATAGAAGGTGCCCAGAATTTCATGAAGTTGCCTAATGTGGAAGGGTAGTATGGCCATGGAGTCTAAGTATTCAATGCCCTGGCAGAACACTGTGACGGAATAATGGACTTGACAGTACCAGCGTTTAGGTTAGACTAAGTCAGCACATTGTAGGGCTGGCAGAAAAGATTGATAATCAGAATTATCATCGATAGGAAGAAATATTAACGTTTGTTGAAATGAAAATTGTGTGACCCCAGCGTTGGCACTAGTCCTGTAGTTCTTACCAAACTGCCCAATAGTAAAGGTATCCTAAGGACTAGTAGAAATTGGCCCATTTTAGGGGTTTTGCTGTATGTTATCATTATAAGGACTAGTGGACAAAACTGTTAGTTTCTAATCCTGGATGGGGCACGGGTGGCCCAGTCGTCTAAGGCGCCGCGATTCGCTGTGCAGAGTTGCGTCCCTTGGGCACGCCAGAAACCTATGATTGTGGATTCGAATCCCGGTTCGCCCCGATTATGTTTCTAGGTTTGTCAGCACCATACCCGTGCTCGTGGGTTTCACCGAAGTGGTAAACCTCTGAGACCTGCATCACTTCAGGCTTTCCTCCCACATTAAGCTGACACGCCATGATATAACTGTAATACTGTTAAAAGCGGCGTTAAACCCAACTCACTCACTCACTCTAATCCTGGTGTCATAGACCTAAGATAAACTATTGTAATGAAATAAAGTTTAGATTTACCAAAACAGACTTGTTATTGTCAAAAGTGTTCATTGCGGAAGATGGAAAGTAACTGTTACTCATTAACTGTAATCCCTGCAAAAAGTGGAGTGAAATATGTTTACAAATTTTGTTTGCGTATTTACTCAAAGATACTTCTCTGATATTCATCGATAATTGAATCAATATTTAGTTAGCGTTTATAGATCTCTGATCCGTATCATTAGCCAGCCCTAGCACGTAGTGGAAGTGGTTCTGGTGACTTGGAGAATCTGGCCTAAGCTTATGGTAAAACCCCTTTCTCGCATTATATTTGATGAATTTAATGGAGATTTTATGGGTGCTTCCAGTGGAGCTGATTTTGCACTGCAATCCTCCACACAGCAGGGATTTAGTCTTCAGTCAGTATGTACAGTAGAAATAATGAACGACATAGTTGCACAGCTCATTAAGGATGGCAGACACTAATTTTGATGGAATATGGATAGGGATGAATGAAATAAGGGGATTTTCAATGCATCATGTCATTAATGGGATTTGAGTGATTCTGGATGTATACATGTCTGACTGAAGCGTAGTTTGGCCTTCAGAATAAAATGTTAGACCGGACAATGGTTGTCATGAATATGTTATGGCAGAATCATGACAACCCTATTCACAGCAAGGTTACCTGAAAGTAAGGTTATGATTTATCAGACACCTAATGTAGACCAAGTTTGATTTCAACAACTAAGTATTGTTACACCCAATACTCAATTTAGTCAATCAACAAGCTTCGAATGTACCTCCCAGTCCCACTACAGTTGTACTCTGCTATGTGTGTAGCCTCTAACATCTCAAGTGGACATTCAGCTGTGTTTGTATGGGTGTAGTGAGCCCCGCATGGAGGGCGGTATTCACGTCACTAAATGGGTGTGGGCAATCACCAACGAACCAAACACTTATTGCATTCCATAATTTTATGACTATGGGTTTTATGGTTAGATGACAAGTATTTTGACTTGTCGATGTCTCAACATGTTATTATTGCTGTCAATAGATCACCGGCAGTGTTAGTTACAAGGGGCATGTGATGGGGTGGGACACTCCCATGCCACAGGGACGACCCACTGGCCCATGTTGTAGCCCGGACAAGTCAGGGTTAGAAATTAACACTAGCATGCTAGGCCAGGGCTAGTACAAATTCCTGTGGCCTGGTACAAATTGTCCAATTTCCCCATTGTTTTAACATTACATGGGCATTTTAACTTTACCCGGGCTATAAAGTATAGTATTTCAGTATAGTTCTAACCCTGCAAGTTTTGTTGATGTTAAATGTATCCTAAGAGCTAGTAGAATTTCGAAGATTTTGGGGGTATTGCTATGTTATCACTCATAGACGTTCTTCGTTAATTTCAATCCTCTGTGGAAGCTATGGAAAAGGTATTTTTTTAAAGTTACCTTTATAGTACAGGTGTTTTGTCACATGGTCATGGCCTCTAGTTAAAATCTGGGAAGACCTTTTTTTAACAATTTCTTTTCCATTTTGGTCATGTTGCGTAAACCACTTTTCTGAAATGAGCTGTGGACTAGTTGAATTATGTGGTGGCTATCCCAGATATACAGTGACAATTTTATGTATTTTATTTTATTAGGGTGGGCACCCTATTGGTGGCACCCTTACTCATGTTGATTGGCAGTGAAGGGATAAGACTTAAGTTTATTTGCTCCATATGATGCATTAAGAGCCCCCTTACCATTCATTCTAGATTTTGATTGTATTCTTCGGTATTAATAACTCGTTGCCTTGTGTAAATTGAAAAAACATCCAAAGCATGTCCAGTGCTGAAATACATGGTTAGGACATAGCCATAGTGGTGGAAAAGAAGTTTTTGTCAATTTATGACTTTTTATGTTTATGCCAAACAGTAATCAAGCCTGAATTGTTGGAAAGGCATTTGTTGGAAGTTGACGGATGACAAAGTAGACGATTTATGGATAACAATTCTTTTGCGTGTCTTGTATACTATTATAGCGGCGTTTCAGTATAGATCCTTATACCTTTGTCAAGCAAGACTAATCATGCTAATATTAAAAATGTTGTGATTCCAATTTCGCAACTCTTTCACACTCAGGTTCATGACACTTTTGTCCATCCTGCAGAGTTTGAGATCAGTTTATTTTCTAGAACCTTGAGTTATTGCCATCCAAAATGTCCTTAAGATTTGATTCAAACTTGGTAATTGAGTAAACAAAATCAATACCCTTTAAGTTTGTTGGTTTGTTGTTTAACGCCGCACTCAGCAATATTCCAGGTATATGACGGCAGTCTGTAAATAATGGAGTCTGGACCAGACAATCCAGTGATTGACATCATGAGCATCCTTCCGCACATTAGGGATACGAGGACATGCATCAAACAAGTCAGCGAATCTGACCACCCGACCCCGTTAGTCGCCTCTTACGACATGCATAGTCGCCTTTTAAGGCAATCATGGGTTGCTGAAGACCTATTCTTTTCCCTGATCTTCATGGGTCCACTACCTTTTAAGAAAATATTCACAAATGGTAGGATGTAACCCTACAGACTATCTCAACATGAAAATCCCTATAATCAGAACCACATTCAGATTTTCAGACACTATCTGATCAGTGTTTGATGTTAACAAGAGTCTGATTGTCCTGGACAAAAAATTAAGGACGGACTAGTGACTCTCCTTGTGGACTTTCCTTGTGACAATAATTCTTTTCCAACCCTACCTAATGGAGTTAGATTTGGCTTAAACCTGATTCACCCCCTACATTCACATTATGTAAGGCCGCCTCCATTAACGTCCACCAACACCTGTCCCCCTCACCTCCACTGGCTTAGCTACAATCCTCAGCTATGTGTACAGTGCTACATAGCCCAGATCCCTAGCTCCTGGTTGAGTTGAGTCAGCCACCTTCGGTGTGTGAAGTGAGTAGCTTACCCCTGTCAATCCCCCGATCACCTGGACCAGGAGGTGTTGCCGGGGGATGTCCTCCACCCGGGACTCCGGTATGCCAGGATCCTGGTGATGCCAGACTCCCTCTTCACTGTAGCTGGACTACGACAGATTTACCTCCGAGTGTGTTCGCCTGACCTGAAAAAACACTGCATAAATTGCTGGTGATTGAAGAGTGTGAAATAATAAGTATCAAACACATGAATAGAGATAGGTAGAGAAAGTAGGCAAAAATGTCTTCAGAATAAATGCTTTAATTCATGGTTTAGGTTTTTCTTTGGAGGTCATGAAAAACAAGGTATCAAACATACTTTGTTACTTCATTTCAATATTACTCTTGTTCTGAACTTGAAGTAAGTGTTGGAAGAATTAAATAAAGTGAAAATGAAAATCCTGTTCTTCAAATGCATTTGAAAGTTCATAAAAAAAATAATTGTAATAGATATGAAATGCCCTTGTCAAGCATGGATATGCCTTGCAGATGTAATAAAATTAAATAACAAAACAGGACCGTTAAATCTTTATTTTGACGTTTTCTACTGTCTAATGATGCAATATTAACAAGCTCAAGAAATGAAAATGAGGCCTTGCTTGAGACATCAGTTGACACACAGTTATTGTAAGGTTTTAGGGGACACTGGTTGATGCAAACAGAGTTGTGTCCCTTAGGCAGAGTTGTGTCCCTTAGTAGTGCCAGAATCCTGTTGTAATGTGGTCATCACAGATTTGTATGATTCTTGATTTCTTGACACTATACCTTTTCATGGGTCTCAGATCTGCATCTCTTGGGCCTCTCGGATGTTGAGGTATTGTTAAGGTGTTTGATTGAAACACCACTTTCCTGCATTCAGACATTTCCCCCAGTAAGGTTATTATTAGGTAAGGTGATATTGCTGGAATGCAACTTCAAGCGTCTCTCTCTCTCTCTCTCTCTCTCTCTCTCTCTCTCTCTCTCTCTCTCTCTCTCTCTCTCTCTCTCTCTCAGTGTGATATTGCCCGTATGCAACTTCAAGCCTCTCTCTCTCTCTCTCTCTCTCTCTCTCTCTCTCTCTCTGTGTCTCTCTCTGTGTGTGCAGTGAGATTCAGTATTACAGTTGCTTATTGTTTGTTCTGTGTAAGCAAATCAAGTTAAAGTATATAGCACTACTTAGATCTTATCTTTGATTCTTGGTCGTAAATAGTTTGGTTTGCAATTTGTAACAAAGTTGTAAATCTCTTAAAACATGTATTAGGCAAATATGTATAAGGGGATTAAGGTTTTGACAGTCTTTGAGCTAAATTATGTGTGTGTGTGTGTGTGTGTGTGTGTGTGTGTGTGTGTGTGTGTGTGTGTGTGTGTGTGTGTGTGTGGTTTTGTGTGGTTTTGTGTGTGTGTTTGTGTGTGTGTTTTTGTGTGTGTTTGTGTGTGTGTGTGTGTGTGAGAGAGAGAGAGAGAGATTTATTTGTTCTTGGTACCATTGGTTTGGCAATATTTTTCAGGGGTACTCTTGTGGTTAAAGTATTCGCCTGTCACGCCCAAAACTCGGGTTCGATTCCCCACATGGGTACTATGTGTGAAGCCCATTTGTGGTGTCTCCGCCTTAATATTGCTGAATTATTACAAAAAGCATACTTACTTACTCACATGTTTTGTTTCTATTTTCGGGTCCATCAGAAAATAAACAGATAGAAATCCAGGGCTCAAAAGATTGCTTAAGCCCAACTTGTCCTGCAGGAAAAGTAGATGATATTTTGTACTTGTCCGGCTATATATTTTCACTTGCTCTTTAAAGGTTTATTAGTTCTGTTATTTCCAATTTTATGTAATTAAACTTTATGAAATAAAAAGAAATCACAAATATATTCATTGATTTTGCACATTGTGCTGACTGTGGTTTATTCGTAACTGTTCACAGCAACGAACATGTTTCCAACATTTCCAATGAAATTTGAATGTTCCCTTTCAGAACTTATTTTTTAACCCAATCACATTGACATTAAAGCGTCAGTAACGACTTGGGTTCGATTCCCCCCATATGCACAGTGTGTGAAGCCCATTTCTGGTCTCCTTGCCAAGATAGTGCTGGAATATTGCTAAAAGTGGCGTAAGACCATACTCACTCACACACTCTTTTGACAGACAGTTGTCGTCTATTTATGATATGAGCGACTTGTATTTCGTTATTTATGACCAAGACTGTGTAAGAGATGAAAACATATTTTAGGTTCAAATTTGTTTGATATATTTTATTGAATATGATACAAAGATGAAATGATAAGATTAAAGTATGTACTCGCCTGGTATGACGAGCATCTGTTCACTTCTCCCTGCCCTGCACATGTTGTCACTCGTCAATACGAGCGAATGAGTGGATTTTACGAGTCCTGAACTACAAACAATATGCAAAAACATTCAGTGAAAACAGAATTAATTACCTCTGACCAGCTTATATGTAACCTGAACCACATACATTGCACATGCTGTTGGGGGGCTGACTCACATTGTCAGGGTAGAGTTTATTTAGCTTTGTTGTTTAAACATGGCTAATCCAGGATAAAAAATAAGTAGCAGTTTATGTGGGTGTTTGGATTAGTGCTTACTTTTCTGTTGGTTGTAATATTTGATTTATCAGAACAGATTATAGCAATCAATTATTTCTTTCCGCATTAGCAGGCGTTTCCAGGTGAAGAAAAAAATCATGTATGAAAATTGTCATCACTCTTTCAGGCAGTGTTTAAAATAATTTTGAAACCAACAAGACAGTCAGGGAGGTGAACCCAAAGTGTTGCCTGCCAATCTTCAACGTTACCTTCCCGCATTCAGACATAAGTATTGAAAAATGGCAATCAATAAGAGATAAACGGTATCTTTATTCAGTTGAAATAATGCAAATAATCACTTGAGAATCTATACAAGGAGTTACATATATAAGTACACATAATAAAACTAAATACATAGGTAGTCTGCCAGACAGTCAGGTAGGTGGAGGAAAATATCATGCGCCCCGATAGAAAAGTTACCAGC
This sequence comes from Haliotis rufescens, assembly GCF_023055435.1. Lineage (NCBI taxonomy): Eukaryota > Metazoa > Mollusca > Gastropoda > Lepetellida > Haliotidae > Haliotis > Haliotis rufescens. The sequence continues at coordinate 33,540,731 of NW_025964372.1, read as the reverse complement.
CACGGGCAGCTGGGTAGGCAGTTATTTCGAACAATGCTATCAGGGATCTACCGACTTATCTATTTTTTTGTCCAGGGTCGAAGAATAAAAAATGGTGATCCCAGAGGAATGTCAAATATTGACTATGACAATGCTAATTCAACAAAAACAGCTTAATTCTTTGTTTGTTGTAATCTTATTTAATATGTAATATCATATGTAAATTTTATACACGTTTGTTTGCATTTGAATACGTACTGAAACATGTCCCGCCAAAAAACATTTGCAAATCTGGCAATGAATACCCTGTACCCAACTCTATCCACTGTTTGTTATTTCATGTTTGACATGCTGTTTGAATCATATATTCTAGTATCTTGTTATTTTAGTTGAAGCTTTTACTATAATATATATTTAAAATAATAATATTAATAACCATAAGCATGATAAGCATAGCACTTGTGTGTTGCCGGATACATTTTATTCATGGAACAGTTTGACAAGTTACCATTGAGGCTTCCCACGGTTTTGCTATTTCAAATGAGGAAACATTATGTTGAGTGGACGGTGTAGAGCTCATGACAGTCATATCCTAGATGTACCCTATGTGGAGCTCAAGATAGTTTGATCCTAGATGTACCCTGTGTGAAGCTCATGATAGTTTGATCCTAGATCTACCCTGTGTGGAGCTCAAGATAGTTTGATCCTCGATCTACCCTGTGTGAAGCTCATGATAGTTTGATCCTAGATCTACCCTATGTGGAGCTCAAGATAGATTGATCCTAGATCTACCCTATGTGGACCTCCAGATAGTTTGATCCTAGATCTACCCTGTGTGAAGCTCATGATAGTTTGATCTTAGATCTACCCTGTGTGGAGCCCAAGATAGTTTGATCCTAGATCTACCCTGTGTGAAGCTCATGATAGTTTCATCCTAGATCTACCCTGTGTGAAGCTCAAGATAGTTTTAGGCTTGACCTACCCTGTAAGGATCTGAAGATGGTAGTTTGATCTTAGACCTACCCTGTAATGATCTGAAGATGGTAGTTTGATGTTAGATCTACCATGTAAGGAGCTGGAGATGGTAGTTTGATCTTAGATCTACCATGTAAGGAGATGGAGATGGTTGTTTGATCTTAGATCTACCCTGTGGTGGGCTGAAGATGGTAGTTTGATCTTAGATCTACCCTGTAAGGAGCTGGAGATGGTAGTTTGATCTTAGATCTACCCTGTAAGGAGCTGGAGATGGTAGTTTGATCTTAGATCTACCATGTAAGGAGCTGGAGATGGTAGTTTGATCTTAGATCTACCCTGTGGTGGGCTGAAGATGGTAGTTTGATCTTAGATCTACCCTGTAAGGAGCTGGAGATGGTAGTTTGATCTTAGATCTACCCTGTAAGGAGATGGAGATGGTGGTTTGATGTTAGATCTACCCTGTAGGGAGATGGAGATGGTAGTTTGATGTTAGATCTACCCTGTGGTGGGCTGAAGATGGTAGTTTGATCCAAGATCTACCCTGTAAGGAGCTGGAGATGGTAGTTTGATCTTAGATCTACCCTGTAAGGAGCTGGAGATGGTAGTTTGATCTTAGATCTACCCTGTGGTGGGCTGAAGATGGTAGTTTGATCTTAGATCTACCCTGTAGTGGGCTGAAGATGGTAGTTTGATCCAAGATCTACCCTGTAAAGAGCTGGAGATGGTAGTTTGATCTTAGATCTACCCTGTAAGGAGCTGGAGATGGTAGCTTGATCTTAGATCTACCCTGTAGTGGGCTGAAGATGGTAGTTTGATCCAAGATCTACCCTGTGGTGGGCTGGAGATGGTAGTTTGATCTTAGATCTACCATGTAAGGAGCTGGAGATGGTAGTTTGATCTTAGATCTACCCTGTAAGGAGCTGGAGATGGTAGTTTGATCTTAGATCTACCCTGTAGTGGGCTGAAGATGGTAGTTTGATCCAAGATCTACCCTGCATAGATCTCAGCGATAGGTTCTCTATTATTCAGCTGCTCTTGCTGCAGGGGTAGTTTGGCACAGTGCCAAACCTGTTAGAATGCATATATGGGTAAACATGATTGTAGTTTGTGGTTATATTTATTTGGCTGATTGCCAGGGGGCACTGTCTTGAGGCAATGGTCAAATGTATTGGTCAAATGCCAATTCTCGGAGGGTCAGTGACAGGCTTAGTCGGGTGTATTGTATTACTGAATACTCTGATATATTTATATTGTCAACAAACATGCTATTTATATTCATAGTGTGTATAATTAGTTAATGATCTCATTATGCTAGTAAGGCCTGTAACTTTTCTTTTCACCCAATAACTGGATGAAGAGAGACTCAGTGGGGTTCGAAATTTCATATATATATATATTTGAATGTCAGTGGTTATGACCACTGTGCTCCCATTGAAATAGGCTGCCAGTGCCTTGAGGTCACTCTAGTGAATAAAGGTTTTAAGAATAATAATCCTGTGGCAATGCTTATTAAGAATAATATAAAGCCATAAAAAGACAGCAAATCAAAGAAATATCATTAGCTGGGATATTTCTTTTTCTTCAGCATTTTTAGTTTTCACTGCGCATGACTCACACAATTAGTTATTAGCCTTCTAGAATAGACTGGACGGTCGGGACGGTCGGGATGGTCGGGTGTGGCATTCCGTCGAAGGCTGATATACTGTGCTATCAAGTCGTGATGGACATGATGAGGGGTGCCATGTTTGTTTGTTGTTTAACGCCCCACTCAGCAATATTCCAGCTCTACGACAGCAGTCTGTAAATAATCGAGTCTGGACCAGACAATCCAGTGATTGACATCATGAGCATCGATCCAGGCAATTGGGATACGATGAAATGCATCAACCAGTCAGTGAGTCTGGCCACCGTGCCATGACTCACTGATGTATCAGAGCACTGCATCCTGTAGATACTGGTAATACACAATTCCTCTAATAGTCTATATGCTTGTCGTGAGGGGCGACTATGTTTGTCGTGAAAGGCGACTAACAGGATCAGGTGATCAGGCTTGCTGACTTGGTTGATTCATGTCATCAATCCCAATTGCTTGGTTCTTGCAGTATTGAACCCACCCTGCAGTAGAGTCACAACCCGGGTTATTGCAGTATTGAACCAATCCTACAGTAGAGTCACAACCTGGGTTATTGCAGTATTGAACCCACCCTGCAGTAGAGTCACAACCCAGGTTATTGCAGTATTGAACCAATCCTACAGTAGAGTCACAACCCGGGTTATTGCAGTATTGAACCCACCCTGCAGTAGAGTCATAACCCGGGTTATTGCAGTATTGAACCAATCCTACAGTAGAGTCACAACCTGGGTTATTGCAGTATTGAACCAATCCTACAGTAGAGTCACAACCCGGGTTATTGCAGTATTGAACCAATCCTACAGTAGAGTCACAACCCGGGTTATTGCAGTATTGAACCAATCCTACAGTAGAGTCACAACCCGGGTTATTGCAGTATTGAACCAATCCTACAGTAGAGTCACAACCTGGGTTATTGCAGTATTGAACCCACCCTGCAGTAGAGTCACAACCTGGGTTATTGCCGTATTGAACCAATACTACAGTAGAGTCACAACCCGGGTTATTGCAGTATTGAACCAATCCTACAGTAGAGTCGCAACCTGGGTTATTGCAGTATTGAACCCACCCTGCAGTAGAGTCACAACCTGGGTTATTGCAGTATTGAACCCACCCTAGAGTTGAGTCACAACCTGGGTTATTGAAGTATTGAACCCTGGTGATCCTACAGTAGAGTCACAACCCTGGTTATTGCAGTATTGAACCCACCCTAGAGTTGAGTCACAACCTGGGTTATTGCAGTATTGAACCCACCCTACAGTAGAGTCACAACCCCGGTTATTGCAGTATTGAACCCTGGTGACCCTACAGTAGAGTCACAACCTGGGTTATTGCAGTATTGAACCCACCCTAGAGTTGAGTCGCAACCCGGGTTATTGCAGTATTGAATCAATCCTACAGTAGAGTCACAACCCTGGTTATTGCAGTATTGAACCCACCCTAGAGTTGAGTCAAAACCCGGGTTATTGCAGTATTGAACCCACCCTGCAGTAGAATCAGTCACAAACCCGGGTTATTGCAGTATTGAACCCACCCTGCAGTAGAATCAGTCACAACCCGGGTTATTGCAGTATTGAACCCTGGTGACCCTACAGTCACAACCCGGGTTATTGCAGTATTGAACCCACCCTGCAGTAGAATCAGTCACGACCCGGGTTATTGCAGTATTGAACCCTGGTGATCCTACAGTAGAGTCACAACCCGGGTTATTGCAGTATTGAACCCACCCTGCAGTAGAATCAGTCACGACCCGGGTAATTGCAGTATTGAACCCTGGTGACCCTACAGTAGAGTCACAACCCGGGTTATTGCAGTATTGAACCCACCCTGCAGTAGAATCAGTCACGACCCGGGTTATTGCAGTATTGAACCCTGGTGACCCTACAGTAGAGTCACAACCCGGGTTATTGCAATATTGAACCCACCCTGCAGTAGAATCAGTCACGACCCGGGTTATTGCAGTATTGAACCCTGGTGACCCTACAGTAGAGTCACAACCCAGGTTATTGCAGTATAGAACCCACCCTGCAGTAGAATCAGTCACAACCCGGGTTATTGCCAGCTAAATGTGGTCCTGTATTTTGTCCTACTGCCACCAGGAGAGCATGTCTGGACCCGGCTACCAGCACTAGCCCCGTGTATCGAGCCTTGCTTACAGCCAGCCCTGGATCTATAGAGCTTTACCTACCAGTCACCTGTCTGTGTCCAGAGTCAACCAACCGCTGTCATCTGCGGCTTGTGGAACGACGACTTTCCCAACAATCTTGACCTTAATGTCATGCTTTTTCTCCTTTTTCGACAGATTTAAACTGGGCATGGGATACTATTGGGAAAGTTCGTTCGGAGGTGAGTAGATAGTGTAGTGTAGTGTGTGTGGTGTGTATAGAGTACTGATCCTGTGTGTGTACATGTGATCCTGTCGTGTCTCTGCTTGAGCTGCATGCAAGGATCTCGGCATGGCCTGATGCTTGTGTTTAAGATTGACTAACAGTTTAATGTATGTATTTACACATTTTACTGTTGATAAGTTTGACCTAGAAATACTTGGCTTCTCACGTTTCTGGGTATTATGTGTTAAACAATCAGGAACAATGGCCCTGCCACATTGGGCTCTGGGCTAAATACCATTTTACCTACTCACAGTACATTTGTGCATGGGCTGGCGGTCAATATACAATATACTGCACGCTGACTTAGATATATACAGAAATATTTATATGGGGAAAATCAGGGGTTAAGGAATATCTAAACATTCTGTAAGCTGTTGATTCATTACAACTTTTATAGATGTCAAAATAGTTTTTGTGCTTAATGTGCATGTCATACTTGTCTGTCAATGAATTATTTTGTGAACCATGGTCTTAGGACTGTATCATATTTTGCTGCCCCCCTCCCATTTTGTTTAACTTCTTTTCATGGGCCCCCAAATACTTGTAACATATTTCCATGACATATATTCCCCTAAACTTAATGACTTCTTTCAAATAAATGAACCAATAGTCAATAAACTTTTTTGGTTTTTTTTGGAAAAAATAGAACTCACCCACTTGCTTAGTTATTATGTACAGTAATATTGACATAAAGAACATGATTATTGCTGCCTGGGACATTAAAAAACAATTACACACTCACTTTTACATTACTTGAGTTGTCCCTTTCATCAGTAATAAAAAATACAATTTGTGGAAATTCTATAATTAATATCTCTACTGTTAATCTGCAGTGATTATCTCCCCTGATAAGACCCAACTTAGATCAAGCTGTGTGTTGATTGTTGTTGTTGGTTTGTTGTTAAACGCCGCACTCAGCAATAATCCAGCTTTATGACGGCGGTCTGTAAATACTTGGGTCTGGACCAGACAATCCAGTGATTGATATCATAAGCATCAATGATCGATCAATAAGGATCGATGACATGCATCAACCAAGTCAGAGAGCCTGACCATCCGATCCTGTTAGTCGCCTCTTACGACAACTATAGTCGCCTTTTACGGCAAGAATGAGTTGCTGAAGACCTATTCTACCCCGGATCTTCACGGGTCAGCTGTGTGTTGAATGAATTGATGTTGCTTTTATGCCAGTCAGCAATATTCAGCTGGCTGATGGCTGAGGACAATCCCTCATGCTGTGGGGAGTTCACGCTTTATTTAATGATGTGAACAGTTTCTACTTGATTGACTACACGTATGTAGCAGTACTAAGCCAGTGTAAGAAGATCTCACTGAGATATTGCCAGTCTTCAAACAATGGAATACATTATCTCAGATCAAGTGAATAAAAAAACTGCAAATTGGAAAATGAACAAAGAAGATTTTAAAATGGTAAAAGAACTGATACTTTTATTATGTTAACCTGGGGAATGATAGTGACCTGACAAGTAGGAAATACCATCAATAATTAAAGAGAAACTACATCCCTGAAAACTGAGAACATGGTAAACATGCTGCTTTGTCACAGTCCCAAGATACATAGCTTCCCCTGAGTTTCTGGCTATGGACATTGACTAGGTTCCTATCAGCATGATCAGTACTTGGGAGACAGGACAGTATGACAGAATATATTCCTGTTTCCAGTGTCTGAAATAACTGCATGTCCACCTGCCCGACTGTCTGGTACATAATTTTTAGATTACTTACGTATTCAGTTTTATTATAACTTTGAAGATAGTCAGGCAAAACTTATGGTCACCTGCCCGACAGTCTTGTTGGGTGTTTAAATTATTTCAAAGACTGCCTGGTTCCTATAAATACTTAGAGACAGGGCGGAATGATAGAACATATACCTGCTTCCTATAAATACTTGGAGACAGGCAGAATGATAGAACATATACGTGCTTCCTATCAATACTTGGAGACAGGCAGTATGATAGAACATATACCTGCTTCCTATCAATACTTGGAGCCAGGCAGTATGATAGAACATATACGTGCTTCCTATCAATACTTGGAGCCAGGCAGTATGATAGAACATGTCCCTGCTTCCTATCAATACTTGGAGCTAGGCAGTATGATAGAACATATCCCTGCTTCCTATCAATACTTGGAGCCAGGCAGTATGATAGAACATATACGTGCTTCCTATCAATACTTGGAGCCAGGCAGTATGATAGAACATATCCCTGCTTCCTATCAATACTTGGAGACAGGCAGTATGATAGAACATATCCCTGCTTCCTATCAATACTTGGAGCCAGGCAGTATGATAGAACATATCCCTGCTTCCTATCAATACTTGGAGACAGGCAGAATGATAGAACATATACCTGCTTCCTATCAATACTTGGAGCCAGGCAGTATGATAGAACATATCCCTGCTTCCTATCAATACTTGGAGCTAGGCAGTATGATAGAACATATCCCTGCTTCCTATCAATACTTGGAGCCAGGCAGTATGATAGAACATATCCCTGCTTCCTATCAATACTTGGAGCCAGGCAGTATGATAGAACATATCCCTGCTTCCTATCAATACTTGGAGCTAGGCAGTATGACAGAACATATACCTGCTTCCTATCAATACTTGGAGCTAGGCAGTATGATAGAACATATCCCTGCTTCCTATCAATACTTGGAGCCAGGCAGTATGATAGAACATATCCCTGCTTCCTATCAATACTTGGAGACAGGAAGTATGACAGAACATATACCTACTTCCTATCAATACTTGGAGACAGGCAGTACGGTAGAACATCTACCTGCTTCCTATCAATACTTGGAGACAGGCAATATGACAGAACATATACCTGCTTCCTATCAATACTTTGAGACAGGCAGTATGATAGAACATATACCTGCTTCCTATCAATACTTGGAGACAGGCAGTATGATAGAACATATACCTGCTTCCTATCAATACTTGGAGACAGGCAGTACGATAGAACATAAACCTGCTTCCTATCAATACTTGGAGACAGGCAGTATGACAGAACATATACCTGCTTCCTATCAATACTTGGAGACAGGCAGTATGATAGAACATATACCTGCTTCCTATCAATACTTGGAGACAGGCAGTATGATAGAACATATACGTGCTTCCTATCAATACTTGGAGACAGGCAGTATGATAGAACATATACCTGCTTCCTATCAATACTTGGAGCCAGGCAGTACGGTAGAACATTTCCCTGCTTCCTATCAATACTTGGAGACAGGCAGTACGGTAGAACATATCCCTGCTTCCTATCAATACTTGGAGACAGGCAGTATGATAGAACATATACCTGCTTCCTATCAATACTTGGAGCCAGGCAGTATGATAGAACATATACCTGCTTCCTATCAATACTTGGAGCCAGGCAGTACGGTAGAACATTTCCCTGCTTCCTATCAATACTTGGAGACAGGCAGTACGGTAGAACATATCCCTGCTTCCTATCAATACTTGGAGCTAGGCAGTATGACAGAACATATACCTGCTTCCTATCAATACTTGGAGCTAGGCAGTATGATAGAACATATCCCTGCTTCCTATCAATACTTGGAGCCAGGCAGTATGATAGAACATATCCCTGCTTCCTATCAATACTTGGAGACAGGAAGTATGACAGAACATATACCTACTTCCTATCAATACTTGGAGACAGGCAGTACGGTAGAACATATCCCTGCTTCCTATCAATACTTGGAGACAGGCAATATGACAGAACATATACCTGCTTCCTATCAATACTTTGAGACAGGCAGTATGATAGAACATATACCTGCTTCCTATCAATACTTGGAGACAGGCAGTATGATAGAACATATACCTGCTTCCTATCAATACTTGGAGACAGGCAGTATGATAGAACATAAACCTGCTTCCTATCAATACTTGGAGCCAGGCAGTATGACAGAACATATACCTGCTTCCTATCAATACTTGGAGACAGGCAGTATGATAGAACATATACCTGCTTCCTATCAATACTTGGAGACAGGCAGTATGATAGAACATATACGTGCTTCCTATCAATACTTGGAGACAGGCAGTATGATAGAACATATACCGGCTTCCTATCAATACTTGGAGCCAGGCAGTACGGTAGAACATTTCCCTGCTTCCTATCAATACTTGGAGACAGGTAGTACGGTAGAACATATCCCTGCTTCCTATCAATACTTGGAGACAGGCAGTATGATAGAACATATACCTGCTTCCTATCAATACTTGGAGCCAGGCAGTATGATAGAACATATACCTGCTTCCTATCAATACTTGGAGCCAGGCAGTACGGTAGAACATTTCCCTGCTTCCTATCAATACTTGGAGACAGGCAGTACGGTAGAACATATCCCTGCTTCCTATCAATACTTGGAGACAGGCAGTATGATAGAACATCTACCTGCTTCCTATCAATACTTGGAGACAGGCAGTATGATAGAACATATACCTGCTTCCTATCAATACTTGGAGCCAGGCAGTATGACAGAACATATCCCTGCTTCCTATCAATACTTGGAGACAGGCAGTATGATAGAACATATACCTGCTTCCTATCAATACTTGGAGCCAGGCAGTATGATAGAACATATACCTGCTTCCTATCAATACTTGGAGCCAGGCAGTACGGTAGAACATTTCCCTGCTTCCTATCAATACTTGGAGACAGGCAGTACGGTAGAACATATCCCTGCTTCCTATCAATACTTGGAGACAGGCAGTATGATAGAACATCTACCTGCTTCCTATCAATACTTGGAGACAGGCAGTATGATAGAACATATACCTGCTTCCTATCAATACTTGGAGCCAGGCAGTATGACAGAACATATACCTGCTTCCTATCAATACTTGGAGCCAGGCAGTACGGTAGAACATTTCCCTGCTTCCTATCAATACTTGGAGACAGGCAGTACGGTAGAACATATCCCTGCTTCCTATCAATACTTGGAGACAGGCAGTATGATAGAACATCTACCTGCTTCCTATCAATACTTGGAGACAGGCAGTATGATAGAACATATACCTGCTTCCTATCAATACTTGGAGCCAGGCAGTATGACAGAACATATACCTGCTTCCTATCAATACTTGGAGACTAAGGTTAGAGCAGTGACAACATCATCTGTTGAAGGTCTCTGTCACCAGGGACAGGCCAAGCTTTACCTGATTGTCTCCCTTTGATTAAGGCCTGCTACTGCTGCTGCTGCTGTACATGATGGTCAGTGATGATCACTGTGTGGGTTGGGATGCGTGCATGGTGTGTGTTGTATCATGTGCATTGGTGTCTGTGAGTCCATGTACAGCCTTAGTAACTGAAGGATCGGTCAGAACAGTGTTCCCTCGCTATTGCGCTCTTCAATATAGCGCTAACTTGGTTATAGCGCACGGTAAAGCATGGCTCCCAAAATTTACTAACATTTTTAATAAACTCATGTTTTCCAATGACACAATGTTTTCACCCATCTCAGAAAACATTATCAGCTGATCACTGCGATCACGTAACACCGGAAATACCAGTCAATCTGAACTGAAGTACACAATTTAATCCTATTATTAATATCTGGTTATAAAAAAATAATCATGGACTAATGTTTGCCATATATTTTATTAATTATATTCAAAATTTCATTCAATATTTATAATAATGTTTAGAAAAATTTTGGCGACATCATTTGCGAAGTGATTATTTACAGCTACCACGGTCAGATTACCGCTATTGATGCCTTAACAAACTTTAGTTGCAAGAGAATGGACGCACATATGATAAATGCTGTACCATGACTCGCAAAAAGTCATATTTGAGGCAGTTTGACTATTAGATGTCAAATTAACGTTTTCGCAATCGAATACATGTAGCACGGGAAGTCCCTATGGTGACTGGTCAAATTGTTCCATATGTAAAAAATATCCTGCATACCACCTGTACCAAAGTGCTTTGCTTATGATTCTTATAATTTTAATATATGTAGTGGAAGCTGCAACTAAAATATCACGATATTGGAATATATTATTCCTGATAAAATAATTTCAGATACAATTTCTTCCAACCATTGAATAAAAAATCTTTGAAGTATCATTGGGTCCTTTTTAACTGAATCACCAGTAGATTGGGAGGAAACGTGTGCACAGCGTTGGAGAGCAGGAAATACATTTTAAATGGTAAATCATCATGTCTATTGGTGTTTTTTTATCAAATTTCATACTGAAGGGATACGATGTGTTTTTTTGAACGTGCATATTAATACTCGATACCTAAATCTTTTTTTACACTATGAATCGTAAACAGCTTCTATTCTAATTTTTTTTTTAAACTCTGAAACATGCAACCTAGTTAGCGTTAGGTGGGCAGAGCATGAATACTGTTTTGTTGGTCATCTACCACCTATGACTCGACAACATGTATTGCTTTTTCCAGCTTTAAACACAAGAAACATCATTGAAAAAGGTCTTTAATTCTAACTCCAAATTGCTCAAGATTGCACTTGCCCCCATATCCTATATCAAATTTCTGGGCGACCAGAATATATGATAGCCCAATGGGCTTAAAGTGAAATTTCTTGGTGTTAAACACTAGTGCAACTTTGGGTTAAAGGGTTGTCAAAGGGTTGTTTCCCGTCCGTGAGCGGTCGGTCATCAAGGGGACACGACTGACGGGGATTACATGTCAAATCTAGATCAGTGTTCTCATACAGCTCCAACCAAAATGGCTAGATAGGGTATTAAATATCACTTTAATCATGTCCATAACATTCCTGGTGTGAGCCACTGATTAAAGCTGTAGCATGATAAGACGGAGCTGAACAGATTGCTGTCAGATTGTTCCTACCAGAAAGCAGGCCTGGTTAGCTACTTCTGTTGTCCGTGCAGGGTGGGGACACTGATCAGTAGTTGTATACTGTGTCACAAACAAGCTGACCAACATTGTGTCAACTCACATCAATGTGACAGGGGATATGACTTTTTTCAGCACTTGCCTGAAAAGTGGTTAGTAATACCTATCGCCGTATTACCCTATATTGCATTAGGTTTTAAAGCGGTTCTCTTCCAAACCTTGTTATTGATATGGGTCACTTCTAAACCTGCTTTGAGGTTTTACAATGAATATTTTATTAGGTTGCCTCTTGATATGAACGCAATTGTGTTTGATGATTGGTTAAAAGTCACAATTTTAAAATTGAAATTCCATGACGGGAAGCTAACCTGCAACCTCACATATTGTTTTGTAACCCACTGAGCTACCGGGGCAGGTGATGAGAAGCTGTTCAATTTTACATGTCATGACTCCAGCTGGTCCATGCTGCACATGTTTTTTCTCTTGCATTCTTTGATCGAATTCCTTTTATACCACAACAACCTAATATTGTTTCACTATAAGGTATGTCAATGTTTTCTCACTTCGTCTGGTATTTCTTAAATTGAGAAAGTTCATAAGTTAGTTGGTTGAAAATGTAAAACCTTGAGCACAGGTTTCCCTCACTTGCGGTTTTACATTTTTACCCAAAACCCTGGAGGTGTGTTTTATCCTATACAAAGGCAACCTTTCTCAAGGTTTGTATGGGTCATGGACTCCAGGAGAAGTCATGGAGAAATAATATTTAACAGCAGTTTTTCAACTGTCAGCCATTTTCCATGTTAAACTGTTAAAATACCCTGGAAAAGACATGGAAATTTGTCAGGCTATTAGTGTATGAACCATGTATAAGAATTAAATATTTCTACTAGCATGGAAGGCAGATTGGAGTGTGCTTAATATTCTCCATGATACAGGAGTGGGTGAGTTGGGCTGATATGGTCCTTCTGGTCTAGCATACTTAAACCATGTCCAACATTTATGGCACCTAAAATGCTTAAAAAACATTGTTTTGTTAAAGGTATTTTGAAAGATATCCGGGAACACTATGCTCAACTTTGAGAACTCTGTGTGAGTCAGCACGTGAAATCTGTCCCCCGAGCCTTTCCACGTGCACCTCGCACTTTGCCGATTTGTGCAAGTATACAATTCATTTTGGACCAACTCGAGCACTTTTATCAATCACCTAAATATTACTTGCCCATATTGATGGGCCTATAATGAGCAATTTCCGTCAATGCCAAGTGGGGTTTAACTAACAATTCAGTTAGTTAGACCATGGTCAAAGACAAAGGAGCTATTGTTTAAGGTGCTTTAAACAGTATTCCAGTAATATCATGGGAGGGGGGAAGAGAAATGAGCTTCATACATATTTTGACCATGTGACAGATCAAACCATGGCCTTCATCGTGACGTTCAAACACTATTCTACCGCATGGCCACCACGATACTCAATAATTCTATACTAGGCCAGGGTATTCTGTCAAAATAATTTCAAAGAAAATCTTGTGCACTATTGGTCTATGGTTCCTAATTGTTTCTATGGCGCTGGTCATCATAGAAAGAAAGACATAGGATGTGAACTGTACAATGGTAAGCTTTCCCTCCCTCACATTAACTATGACCATGCACTATGAAGAGGAGATCAACTTTTAGCTTACCGTATTCGACGTAATAAGCACCCAGGGCACTCTCAAAATTAGAAATAGGGGGCTATTATTAGAATATTATTTTGGTGGAAAAAAGAGAGTTGAAAGATACATTTCGTGGTTTATGCTGACACACTGAAATGTTTAAATGCGACAGATACATTTTTCCAGAATTTATTTGCCCCTAATTAAGAATGCATAATAACACACGAGTGTGTATTATACGCGAATAAATAAGTCTTGTGTACATTGATCAATCGGAAGGAGTGCTTATTGGGATTGTTCACTAGCCAATATATCAGTAAATATCGCCGTGGGTGCTTATTAGAGCGGCGCGCTTATTACGTCGAATACGGTAAGTCCTTTATCATTACTCTTTAAAGAATCTAGCTTGCTGAATGCCCAGTCACCGTCTTGTAGAAACCCATATGACATGGATGTCGTGCTGTCATGATATTTCAACTGCTTGTGACGTCACAGTTGGACTGAATTTATAAAAAAAATACAAATTATCTGAATATGTAACTGTTTGGGGAAAGGTAAATAGAAGCTTGTAAATGCAGTGTGTGGTTTTTGTTGCACAATACTCTTATATACTACATAACATCAACAAATCTCCGAACTCATTTGTTAGGTATCGCTTTTGCCACAGGTTACTTTTGGTGTGTCAGTTGTGTAGCCTGTGTGGCCTCCGTTACCTGTGATACAGACCGCACATCAGCCTCTCATTGAGTCGACAAGTCTTTGGAAGAAGGCTTGAGGAATCTGTTAGCGTAACACTCATTACGATGTCTCCACACTCTGATGCGGCCATCAGTGTATGATAGATTGAATCTTGAGGAGACAACTTGTTGCAACTGTTGATGTCGCCAACATGGGGACCACTGCAGACATTGGCAGTGACGTTGAGTCAGTATGGGCCCAACGGAAGGACGACATCTGATTTCTACTGCTCTTAGATGACGAACTGTGTCGGCTGAGACAGGATGACGTGGACCTTGAATGGTTGCAGCTCTCTGTGCTGCTTGTCACCCGAATGTAACAGCCTTGCACTGGAATTGTGGCCCTCGGCCATCCAGAACAAGGCCGGTGTTGGACACTGCCTGTCTGTTGATGCCTTGCGACCAATCAGGTGATGGTAGACACATGACATCCAAACTGCCTCTCCACTGCAGTAGAAACGAAACGAAACGAAACGAAACGACTGAGTTCCTGCGACATGCACAAAATGAATGATGTAAATTGTGAGCAGTTTTTCTTCAATGCGTCTCTTTACGTGTGTATACATTTCTTTGTACAAATTACTATATTGTGCTTTTCACAAACAAAAAACTTGACTTGTGTTTCTTTTGCGGTTGCGTATATGTGCAAGCTATAACGAAGAAGACTGTTCTAGAGTCAGGGTTCCTGATGATGCATCATTCCCACGTCAGTGTTGGTACCCAGGAAGATCCAGGGTTGAATGGGTCTACAGCAACCCGTAAAAGGAGATATGCTTGTTGTAAGAGGCGACTAATGGGATCGAGCTATGTTTCACCCCTTTACGTGAACAAACAGAAGATAACACACTTGGTTAATAAAAATGTGAATTTTCCCATCAATCATTGCCAGACATGATGATATACAATTTCAATTGTATTTCCTGTCACACTGGGGTTTTTTTTCAGAGAATAGGGTTTTTGGAGGTAATTGTCTCAAACAATTAACATGAAATAGCAATCAGCTGTGCACACATTTTCTCCCACGATCTACTGACGATTCAGTTTCAAAATACCCAAAGAAATATTAATACAATGATTGGAAAAAATTGTAATTGAAACTAGTATTGTACAAGTTTATTCTTTCCTCACGGCCAAAAGAAACTTGACATGTGTGAAAATATTAGTTGTTTGAAACCAAAATATAATGTAAGGGAAGTTCTCTTTGCAATTGTTTAATACATCAATAATAAAGGTTATTCAACAGTAGCAACAAGGCTACTGTAAGTAACTGATATGTCAAGACTGCTAAGTCACATGTGGGATCCAAAATCAAATTTGCGTTACAAAAGGTCCAACACTGAAGTCAATACAAAGTCAATTCACAACATGAAAAATTATCTCTAATATCATGTCTGACCACCTTCAGTATAAATAGAAGCTAACACATGCCTACGCATCGATATAGTGAGTATTCTGATGATGTCATTTGAGTGTGTTGCTATTCCCCTGTCAAAGCTTGTGTCTGTTGCTGTCTGTTGTGTGGTGTCTGCTGTCTGAATCGAATCTGGCATTCAAGTTGGTCCCAAAGATGCTAGATTGGTGACATGTCTGGAGAGAGTGTTAGAGTGAGAATGATAACATATAACAAAACCCTTAAAAATGTCAAATTTCTAGTTGTCCTTATTGTTCCTTTACTCAAATTTGGGGCCCATGAAGATCCGGGGTAGAATAGGTCTTCCGCAACCGATGCTTGCCGTAAAAGGCGACTTTGCTTGCAAGAAGCGACTAACGGGATTGGGTGGTCAGGCTCACTGACTTGGTTGATGCATGTCATTGATCCAAATTGCGTGGATCGATGCTCATGATATCAATCACTGGATTGTCTGTTCCAGACTTGATTATTTACAGACCACCGTCATATAGCTGGAATATTGCTGAGTGCGGCGTTAAACAACAAACAAATACTAAAATTTGGGCAGTTTGGCAAGGACTATAGGACTAGTGCCAGTTTGTAACGTTTTAAACACACACACACACACACACACACACACACACACACACACACACACACCATACATACATACATACATACATACATACATACATACATACATACATACATACATACATATGAAATAATAATAATCTACAAACTGGCCCTTGGAAATATGTAACAGTGGTCAGATTACTTTCAGTGAGCACCTCACATATTGCACGAGAGTGAAACAATGCATAAGACCTTTGCTTATCTAATTAATGTTCAATACATGAATAGTGTTTGTCAGATTGCTGACACTGAGGTATTTCTAGAAATAGCTCTCAGATTAATAGTGCTTAGTCAGCATGTTGGATATCTATTATAACGAATCATGTTAGCACAGGTTGTCTAGCACAGAAAATATTCAGATTGAAAAAACGGGGCTCTCGTAAACAATTGTCACACCCGTGTTTTCCAGGTGAGCGTTTGACAAGTCCCAGAATGGAGTGCACTCAGCACCTTGTCAAACGTCTGTCATCTGATGACCTTCTGTACCCCGATCACTTCCACTCTTCACCCCCCACCAACTCCCCACCCTACCAACTCCCCACCCCACCCCTGTTTGCTCCATCGAGAAACTGCAGGCAATGGGAATTGACTACAGTTACTGTATGCTCTTTGAAAATCAAATGCAGAAGACATTAAACATTTAGTTGCTTTGATCTGATGTTTGTTTTGAGAAAACTGCATGCAGTGTGTCTGTGTCATCAAGAACAGTCTTGTTATGAGATGCAGACTACAGTCTGTGCCCCAAACTTTGAAGTCTACTTGCCCACACTTGGCTCTTGGCATCATTTGTAGGACATATTAGTTCTAACATGTCAGTGAAGCACGTGTCTAGTAAACTCAGCTATAATTAGACCACATTATAACACTAATGCTACCATCACACCAAAGTAGTTCTATCCCGTTCTACCCCGTTCTAAACAAAATACTAGAACGGGCTGTGAAAATGGTAGAAAGCGTAGTTTGGCGTAAAATACGATGCTAGTTCGTTCATAAGCAGTCCTCAATACGTTTATCTCGTTCTTAGCCAGTCCAAAATACGGCAATTCTGTTCAAAACACGTCTTTCTCGTTTTAAGTACGTTGTCAATCCGACTAATTGCAGAACAAGATGGACGGGATAAAATTTTGAGCAGACTCAAAGTTCTGGGGCCCCCTCCCTGTCCGAGCCCATCCATGAAGTTCGTAAAAAGACTGTCAATAGTTGCTACTACGTCCACTGCGTTCATACACAGTTGGAGCCCGTTCGACAACATTTTCACGAACGTATTGAGAACTAGTTTGGTGTGATGGGGGTATAAACTCCACAGGATATGATACTCAAATATTTTTTGAACAGACTGATATGGACTATAATTAGGTGAGCTTACTAGTCCCAAAATAATTTTAATGGACTTTGTCTTCGGACTAGTGGTTAAAGTCACAGACTACAGAATAAATTTACCTTGCAGATAAATCTAACAAACCTCATAAAGTTAGTTCTTATAGTTTAAAACTGCATATGTCTAGAAGAAGATTCAGGTTAATGAATCTCTGTTCATCCGGTCCACTGGAAAATGAAACTGGTCCTCAGACATATTGCTTGTCACTTACTATGTTCAGAACCACTGACAGTGGACATTCAGGGTTTCATATGACTCAGGAATTTCAACAAAATGCTGGCAATTATATTTTCAGTGCGCCATTATTGAAACAAAATTTGAAACAATGGTTGCGTATTATTCATGAACATGATGAAGTTTGTATGCTAGAAAACAGTCTCAATGACTATTTCCTTTTTAATTATTTTTAAGTACAAAGTTTATTTTCTTGCACTGTAATTTTGTGAGGTCCCAGGTTAGGCAGTCAGTCCTGTGTGTCTGTCCGTGGAGGAGGCTCCAGCCAACAGGGAATTAAAATAAAGCTGAAGTTACTGAAAATGATTATAATTAAATTTAATAACTATCAATTTGAAAGTATCAGGTGTTGAGGATGCTCTGAATTCACTGTGATGAATAGGTGATAGGTATTAACTGATGTAAGCTTGTCAATCCGAAATAAACAAAACTGAAATGTTGAAGTTTTTCTAGTTTTCAATTGATAAATTCATGACTTTTATTTCTGATGGCTGCTTATACATAAAAATGAGTCATGAATACTCTCAGATGTGAAAGGCCATGGAGAAGAGTAGTGCAATAGTAGTAAACCAGCTTGATAAATATAATAATCACTTTAATAGAAATGAATATTGCTGACAATGTCAAAGTCAGCCATTTTCCTCCCTGTCGCTATTCAACCAAAAGGGAATTAACTTTAATCTGAAGTTTCATAAGTCTTGCTAACTGACACAGGCGGATTTGGAATTTTCCTGATTTATGTGATATATTTATGACTAATTGCAATTATTGAAGCTATTGATTGTTATGCATATTATCGACAATGTTATGGGCATTTTTATGTTTCTATTGATACAGATGTATCAGAGGAGAAACAATTGCAATACATGGAATCATCGATAGTTCGATATATTGTTACAATTCTAGTGGTAACGATTCAATGAACTTTTGATTCATTGTGATACTCTGTAAAACGATACAATACGCATATTATGGAGGTCTTGTTTTGATACAAATAAGTCTTTTCAAAGATGACATGTTTAATGGTCTGAAAACTAATTTTACAATACCATTTTTGCTGATATGTATATGAAGTCTAGAGCCACAGATGACCCAAATCTACAAATTATGTCTGGTGTCTGTTCATTCATGTCCTTACATGTTGGCTTTTACAGTGATTACTTGAAGAGAACTTTTCAAGCTGAAATTTTGCAGGTTCGATGTTCACAATTACCTGGGACCTTTGTCTGCTTTAATCATTTTCAGAGTTCAGCAAACAGTGAATTGGTTTGCCTGCACTAGTATCCCGGGACAACTTTCTCACTCTTTCCTTCTTTCAGATTCGCAGAATGGAGCACCGTCTGGACGACCCTGATCGTCACCTCCCACCACCAACCGCTGACCTTCGACCTGTAGTAGACTTGGGACGCGAGCTGGACCAGACATACACCGTGCGGGACCAAGTAGCAGCAGCTGCAGCAGCCAAGGTAGGTCATGTGACTTGCTAACACGCTGTTCCCAAACGTCTTCCATTCACAGGCTAGGCAGGTCATGTGACTTGCCTACAAACTGTTCCCCAAAATGTCTTCCTTTCACAGGCAAGGCAGGTCATGTGACTTGCTAACACGCTGTTCCCAAACGTCTTCCAGTCACAGGCTTGACAGGTCATGTGACTCACTCGCTCGCTCACTCACTCACTCACTCACTACTGTCATATGACTGGAATTTTGCTGAGTGTGATGTTAAACACCAAACAAACAAACACGAAGTCAATTTTTATCAATATGCAACAATCTGTTCTCATTAGGCTATCTATTAGACTGCATTTGATATGATGCACTGATTCATCTGAGATTGATGTGATTTGACTGAATTTAATTATAGTGTGCACAGCATTTAGCCTTGGTTAATTAGCAGAGTGCCCTAACAGCTCCTGCCTTACATCAGTGTAATCTAGTGCTGATTTAAAGCCAGTTTACACAAATGTAAGAACACTGTGTTTGACAGCAAGTCGGCCAGCACACAATGTTGGCAGGTCTATTATGAGTGTAGTGGGTGAGCCAATATTGTCCCACCCAGATATAAAGCCTTTCCCTCTTTGGCCTTACCTTATGCTGTGTCCGAGACCCTGCCTGGCATTATTCCATGACTTATAGCCGGGCTAAATAGTCTGCCACAATGTAACCCATTAACAAACTGTGGCCACCTACAGCCGACTGAAGCACCTTGGTGGGGATGTGAATTGGAACACTAAATTGTCCATTTGTCAACTTCACATTTGAGGGCATATTATGGAGCTACTTCTAGCACCAAAGACAGTCTTTGTAGTGCTATAGAATACACACTTGGTGGGGCTATCCAGTTCCCTAATGGGAATTGATCTGACCTGTCATACTGGCTCTTTTACCTGTGAGTGAAGGAATATTGCTTTAATGCTACATCAGCAAGTTTTTAGAATATTCATGGCATTGGATTTCTGGCAGAATACGTCTCCAATACCTTAGCGTTTTGTACAACCGAGTTATGCCCAATCAAACTAGATGGATAATTTTGGTAGGCTGTTCATAAGGAAGACCAACTCTTAGCTGTGACTTAGCTGTGACTAAGATGTGACTTATCTGTAAGCTGTGGCTAGGCTGTGACAAGATGTTCTCAGTAATTAATCCTCGATTAATCAGTGTCAACTCAGTTTATTGCCTTTTACAGTGACTGACTGATTGGACTATCATGTAGGTACGATGTATTTACAGCAATCAAAACAAACAAAGCTTGTCAGTGTAGATAATCTTCATTGTGTTACAACTGCAGACAGAAACTGCTCAGTCCTAGCTGTTGATCATGTCCGGTCAAAATTTAAGAATGTCCAGACAATACCAGACATTTAAGATTCCCAGTCGGAAATGTCCGGCGCATATGACGGTTTCCGGACCCCTGGTGAAAACCCATTTCACCATAAATAGGTGTAGGACGCTTCTTGCGGCCATATTTATTGCCCTCTCTACCTGCGTTAATGACTGGTACTAATGTTGGGTCAG
This sequence comes from Haliotis rufescens, assembly GCF_023055435.1. Classification (NCBI taxonomy): domain Eukaryota; kingdom Metazoa; phylum Mollusca; class Gastropoda; order Lepetellida; family Haliotidae; genus Haliotis; species Haliotis rufescens. The sequence continues at coordinate 33,519,847 of NW_025964372.1, read as the reverse complement.
ACATGCTCACCTATAATGAAGTCAGGTTCTTGACTTTGTCCTTCCAGTATCTTGGACTCTTCTATTATGTCTTGTGACAGAGATAGGAATATCAATACCCTACATTTTTAATTACTATGTATTTACCTGCTGTGCTGTATAGGGCATGTACCTGACTGTACACTGTGGATCTGCTCCAGTAGCTCCCATAACCCATAGGGACCTACACCTGGTTAAACCCAAACTCTGTCAGTCTGGTGCAACGAGGGTAAGTGGGTGAACTGCTGGTAGCCAATGGGGACGTACACCCAAGGTAAACCCACACGGGACCTCTGTCGGTCTGGTGCAGCTAGGGTAAGTGGGTGAACCGCTGGTAGCCCATGGGGACCTTTTACCTAGGTAAGCCCACACGGGATCTCTGTCGGTCAGTTGCAGCTAGGGCAAGTGGGTGAACCACTGGTAGCCCATGGGGGGCGTACACCTAGGGTTAGGGCAAGTGGATCCACACGGGATCTCTGTCAGTCTGGTGCAGCTAGGGCAAGTGGGTGAACCACTGGTAGCCCATGGGGACGTACACCCTGTTAAATCCACACGGGATCTCTGTCGGTCAGTTGCAGCAAGGGCAAGTGGGTGAACTGCTGGTAGCCCATGGTGTCGTACACCTAGGTAAGCCCACACAGGATCTCTGTCAGTCTGGTGCAACAAGGGCAAGAGGGCGAACCGCTGGTAGCCCATGGGGACATACACCTAGGTTAGCCCACACAGGATCTCCATCAGCCTGGTGCAACTAGGGCAAGTGGGCGAACCGCTGGTAGCCCATGGGGACATATACCTAGGTAAGCCCACACGGGATCTCTGTCAGCCTGGTGCAGGTAGGGCAAGCTGGTGAACCGCTGGTCACCCATGGAGACATAAACCCACACAGGGACCTCTGTCAGCTGTGTTGTAAACAGGAAGCCTTTATTGGCATTTAGAAGCTGGAGGAACATGATTACATGACACTTTTTTATGAAAAACAACTTCTTATATTCTTTGTAACGACGTTTGAGAGCTACTTCTTGCCCTGTCATCAGGTGAATACATAGTAAGCCTATAGAGTTAATGTCGAAATATATGATGATGTGTTTACAAAAGGTAGGAATAATGTTTGGTCCAGACTTGAACAGGCCTATGTCATATAGCTGAATTCGGCGTTAAACAACAAATATACACATTGTTATGAAAACATTGAACGTGATTGTTCATAATGGACTGACTTGACATATGAGCAATCTGACTCCATCTGACACAGTTAGTGTTGTAAGGCCTTGTGATTGATCAACAGCGACATAGTCTGACATTCTATATGGCAGAACCATGTGCCATGTGACAGACATTTTGTGACAGCTGCCCTGTGAATTAAAAAATGTGACTGACGCCATGTGTCAGGTCAGTTACCAACCTTTGATACCCCGTATATGAATCTGACACAATAGTTCCTTAAACCTTTGAAATATATCTCAGAATAAGTACGCTTGCAAGTGGGTACAGTTATACACTGCTTGTAGCAAAATTCTTGCAATATCACGGGGGTGGGGTGGGGGGGGGGGGGGGGGGGGGTGGAATACAGACAGACATGTTTTTTCTCAAACACATGATAATAGATTAGTGTAATATAAGCATATGGGTATGCTGAAACTTTATTGAATCGCATCAGTGTTTGGCACATTGCCATGCATGGTCATGGGCCATTGAGCATGGCTGCCATGTGGGTGGGGGAGGGTAGGGGCTCAGTTATGGCGTTTTTTTAATCGAAATATTAGGACCAACCAATCACAATACACTCTCTATTTTTTACTTTCTAAAAATGAACCTTTGTCATTGAAAGAAAGTTCTGTATGAATGGTTGTTGAATATCTTGGTTAATCCCCATACAATTATCAGGGAGGTGACTTGAGATCATGTTTATTTGTGAAGTGTTTTCCTCCTGAATGTATTATCAGAATTTGGTAAGTGTGAATTCAAATGAACTGAAAAAAATTAAATTTGTAAGCAGGTGAGCGATCAAGGTTGGAACTATGCAGGGTTTTACACAACACAGAAATGAGCGTCCAGCATACACAAATGTTTAGAATGGACACAGAAAAAACCTTTTTGCATTGAGGCACTCAATAATATTTATTGCACCAAACTCTTGATAAGAAATATATATAGTCCTGTATTTAAAGAAATGATCAAATATTACAGTACAGTATTCTTCACCATTTCATTACTTTACAGGCCCTTGAAATTATATCTTGGGGGTCCCCTGGATCCCTAGTGTTGTAGGTCAAGGTAAAACCCTGAATATTCATGAGCTGTATGTGTGCATTTAAATAGTTGTAGTTTGTTGTGTTATTGTCAGGGAAGGAATGTGTGTTAAATATAGCCTGTGAGGTACCATAAACATCAATACATGAGGAGTCAGCCATTAATCCTTGTCCATTGTCAATACCCTACAGAAATGAGACCTGCGTTGGTTTGAGGTGTCCTTAAGCTATTATCTCCTTAATTCTCTTAACGTATACGTCCATGATTATATCGTGTTTCCTTTATGTTCAGTTTGTACCTACATCTGAAGAAAAGATCCAAGTACAGACACTACTATACCCCTCACAATGACCCTTTAAAGACTGCCTCTCTTAATGAGGAGATTTATTCTTCTTGGAGATTCAAGCTTCTTTACATATGCATGCAATAAATTTATGTTGACATTGTGGGCCAATCCTAAATAATGACACGTAGTGGGTTTACTGGTATGAATGATTCCTTTCAGCTCCAAGGGACAGTACGGACAAAGCATGCTCACAGTTGAGACGAGTACTGTCAATAGAGAGTGGTCAGGCTCGCTGACTTGGTTCATGCATGTCATCGATCCCAATTGCGTGGATCGATGCCCATGATATTAATCACTAGATTGTCTGGTCCAGACTGCTGGACAGCTTTACAGACGGCTGTCATACAGCTGGAATATTGCTGAGTGCTGCGTTAAACAACAAACCAAACTAAAACTGTCAATAGAGAGTTTATTGGGCAGCAAGTCTCCTGGTTGGGCAGGTGCTGGTCTGGTGGGACCTTCATGAGCTGCTGCTGCCCTGTGCATGCTGGGACTCTGATGCGTACTCCCGTGCTTGACTTCGGGTTTGGTTTTGGTGGACTTGCATACCTTACCAGGGGAGATAACTCATATTGTCACTTCTCTAACATGTGTTGCAGACACGGAAAAGAAATGGTACAGTTTCTGGATGCAGTTTGGCCCAAATATGCTAAACATTAACTGTCAAACGTAATTTCAAAAACTGCAGGTGTGAAAAATCGGGTTTATACTCATGGCATTTTGAAAGTCAAAATAGTGCAAGTCACATTGATTGATTTAGCCTGGCAAGTAATTTTTTAATCTGGCAGGTGCTAGCATCTAATTATATTGATTAGATTCACTTAAGTCTGTGGGACCAGGTGATAGGTCCAAAATGTTCAGCCAGGATTAGCAGGGACTCACAAATCATTGGCCTGTGCTGTAATGTAACTGCCAAACTGTTAAAAGTGGCATTAACCTCATCTAACTCTCCTGTGGGGACTCAGGGTAGGATTGGTCCCCAGCAACTTTTCCTTGCCCTGCGAGCTGATTTTTTTATTGAGAGGTTAGACTCAGTGATTTGGTTGATTTGTTTGTAGCCCAATGGCGTGGATCATTCATCTTGATAGCGGGGGACACAGGTGGCCCAGTCGTCTAAGGCGCCGCGATTCGCTGTGCAGAGTTGCATCCCTTGGGCACGCCAGAAACCTATGATTGTGGGTTCGAATCCTGGTTCGCCCCGATTATGTTTCTAGGTTTGTCAGCACCATACCTGTGCTCGTGGGTTTCACCGAAGAGGTAAACCTCTGAGACCTGCATCACTTCGGGCTTTCCTCCCACATTAAGCTGACACGCCGCGATATAACTGGAATACTGTAAAAAATGGCGTTAAACCCAACTCACTCACTCACTCATCTTAATAGCAATGAGTAGATTGTCTGGTTCAGACTCGATTATTTACAGGCCGTCATGCAGCTGGAATATTGTGGAATGTAGTGTTAAACAATAATTCTACCATGAATTTGGAAATTACTTGATTCTTGTTGGTGAATCAGAGGTTGTCAAATCACAGTAAACCCCCTCTGATAAAAACAGCTGATTTGATACCCGCATCACTGCGGAAGCTGATATGCAAAGTGCAAAGTTGAGGTTGGTGCAGTATCCAGCTTATTCCCAAGACTAACTCTCTGTCACCATGTAAGTTGGTGGGAGAGTGTGAGTTAGATGATTTAATTTTTGTTTAGGAGATAAATATACTGTGTTTTCAATGTAGAGCTAGGTAACCTGTAGACTCATCTGCGCTAAATTTAACATTTGAAACCTCATGCTGCACGTTCCGTTCCAAATTAAATTTAGGGTGGCTAAATCTACAGGTCTACATTGAAAACACAGTATGTTTGTCTCCTGAACAAACAAGCAGTCATCTAACTCCCACTCTCCCACCAGCGTACATGGCTTCATTGGTGCCAAGCCTATTATAAAGTTGGAACTTTCATTGGTGCCAAGCCTATTATAAAGTTGGAGCTTTCATTGGTGCCAAGCCTATTATAAAGTTGGAGCTTTCATTGGTTCCAAGCCTATCATAAATTTGGAGCTTTCATTGGTTCCAAGCCTATTATAAAGTTGGAGCTTTCATTGGTTCCAAGCCTGTCATAAAGTTGGAGCTTTCATTGGTTCCAAGCCTGTTATAAAGTTGGAGCTTTCATTGGTTCCAAGCCTATCATAAAGTTGGAGCTTTCATTGGTTCCAAGCCTATCATAAAGTTGGAGCTTTCATTGGTGCCAAGCCTATTATAAAGTTGGAGCTTTCATTGGTTCCAAGCCTATCATAAAGTTGGAGCTTTCATTGGTTCCAAGCCTATCATAAAGTTGGAGCTTTCATTGGTTCCAAGCCTATCATAAAGTTGGAGCTTTCATTGGTTCCAAGCCTATCATAAAATTGGAGCTTTTATTGGTTCAAAGCCTATCATAAAATTGGAGCTTTCATTGGTTCAAAGCCTATTATAAAGTTGGAGCTTTCATTGGTTCCAAGCCTATTATAAAGTTGGAGCTTCATTGGTTCCAAGCCTGTCATAAAGTTGGAGCTTTTATTGGTTCCAAGCCTATCATAAAGTTGGAGCTTTCATTGGTTCCAAGCCTATCATAAAGTTGGAGCTTTCATTGGTTCCAAGCCTATCATAAAGTTGGAGCTTTCATTGGTTCCAAGCCTATCATAAAGTTGGAGCTTTCATTGGTTCCAAGCCTATCATAAAGTTGGAGCTTTCATTGGTTCCAAGCCTATCATAAAATTGGAGCTTTTATTGGTTCAAAGCCTATCATAAAATTGGAGCTTTCATTGGTTCAAAGCCTATTATAAAGTTGGAGCTTTCATTGGTTCCAAGCCTATTATAAAGTTGGAGCTTCATTGGTTCCAAGCCTGTCATAAAGTTGGAGCTTTTATTGGTTCCAAGCCTATCATAAAATTGGAGCTTTTATTGGTTCCAAGCCTATCATAAATTTGGAGCTTTTATTGGTTCCAAGCCTATCATAAAGTGAGCTTTCATTGGTTCCAAGCCTATCATAAAGTTGGAGCTGTCATTGGTTCCAAGCCTATCATAAAGTTGGAGCTTTCATTGGTTCCAAGCCTATCATAAACTTGGAGGTTTTATAGGTTCCAAGACTAATTTGGAGGTATACATTGGTTCCAAGACTAATTTGGTGGTTTTATTGATTACAGGACTAATTTGGAGGTATAATTTGGTTCCAAGATTAATTTGGAGGTTTTATTGGTTACAAGCCTATAAAGTTGGAGGTTTTATTGGTTCCAAGAGTAATTTGGAGGTTTTATTGGTTACAAGACTAATTTGGAAGCCTTATCGGTTATAGATGTTTGTATTTCAACACAATACAGTGAAAATGTCCTCCTGTATTCCAGTATGAAGGTATTGCAATATCAACTGTATGAAATAGATGTTGACATGTCCCGTTAATACACATCAAACACCGGTACTATCTGCACTGTGCAGTGTACACCATTCCTCTAAGTTAGTGCTTCTTGGCCTTTTCCTGAGACTACACACATGCTCATCTCATATTGATTATATTTACCATGCATAGCTTTACCTCTGTCATGTGTACTTGCTTGATAGCATTGGAACGAGACAGGTGAATCAATTTCCATAATTGAAGTCATTAAGTAAACTGTCGACATGTGAAGGTATGCTGGTGTGGAGATATCATTATGTCTGTGGTGGGGCTTGTGAAGGACAAGTATATTAGCTGTGGGTTGACGGACCAGAAGAGGCAGGGATAGAAATTCACACTATCTGCTTGCTAACCTGAGTCAGTTTGTCTAATGTTAAAGGTATCCCAAGGTTTAAATTAGGAGGGTAGGTGTGGTAGTGCAAGTCAGGAGGGGTGGTGTGAGGTTGGAGGTTAAGAGGGGTGGGGGTGGGAGGGGGAGGGTTAAATGTGGATGTGTGAAAGTCAGGAGGGGTGGTGTGGGGTTGGAGGTTAAGAGGGGTGGGGGTGGGAGGGGTAGGGTGGGGTAGGGTTAAATCTGGATGTGTGAAAGTCGAGGGGTGGTGTTGGGTTGGAGGTTAAGGTGAGGGGTAGGGTTAAGTCTGGATGTGTGGAAGTCAGGTGGGGTTGGATGGGGTTGGAGGTTAAGGTGGGATGGGTAGGGTTAAGTCTGGATGTGTGGAAGTCAGGAGGGGTGGTGTGGGGTTGGAGGTTAAGGTGGGATGGGTAGGGTTAAATCTGGATGTGTGGGGTTAGGTCTGGATGTGTGGAAGTCAGGAGGGGTGGTGTGGGGTTGGAGGTTAAGGTGAGAGGGGTAGGGTTAAGTCTGGATGTGTGGGGTTAAGTCTGGATGTGTGAAAGTCAAGTTTGGGAGGTTGTTGATTGAAGTTTGATGGCCCCTGGTTTGGATGAGAAGAATAGTGAGTGAGTGAAGGGTTCAGACAGCTGTCATCAATATTCAATCACTATCATAATGGGAAACGTTTTAGTTAGTACATGGATAATTCACAATGATATTTATTATTTAGGATATGAAGATTTGCACAGGGATTTGGCTAGACATACTCAGAGGCATATATTAGGCGCTACAGTTAATATCAGTAAAACTTCTCATTTAGAATTAAGAAATTCCCCATTTTCACAGAATTTGTATAAACATTAAAAAAAACTTCCAATTTTGAACAATATCACATATTTTCCCAATTTACCTGCCAAGGGCAGTGAGTCTGGAATCCTAGATAAATCCCTGTGACATTCAGGTCATTCACTTGTTAGAAAGGCGAGTTCGAAGTCCCAGTGATGAAGTGAAAATCAATGATGACTATTTGTTCCGTGGCGTTTGATTATGATGCCATGAAATATAAATCTGATGTAAATGTAGAGAATAGGTATTTGTCGATACAATTTCCACAACTTGCCAGGATTCCGTTTGTTTGTGCAGGCTATAATGAATCACATTTATATTGCTATTTATAAGTGCTGTTCTCACTAATCCATTTAATCTTTGTCCAGACACCTTCAACAGTGATTGATTACTATTGCTAAAGGTTGTTTATTTTTATGTAGAATTTGTATGGAAAAGGATCTTTGTTCAATGCTTTGACAGCAAGGACACAAAACATATCAGCGGTCATTTTGTCTGTCAGAATTGGACTACCTTAGGAAGTTGCTAGCCATAAAAAGTGTCATGTATTCCTACCTTATGATTTGATTGACCACTCGTTTGGGATTATTTAAGAACTTAAAGGCAAAAACATGATATCAATTTTTATATGTAAATATGTCTACAATAAAAAGTGCAATAATAATTACTTATTTTAACATTAACACACTTAAAACTGTGACATCATTCAGTGAAATATTGCAACACAAGCCCCTCCCATTCAACTATCAAAAATCACTTGCTTAGCCAATGAAATACCATGGATTCACTTGCAATTTATATATCGTCTGTTATAATATCCTGATTAAGATCCTTGGGTCGCGACTTTGTTCACAGGTGATGCAGGTCAGGTAATTATTTAGATGTTCTTAGAGGCCGATTAGACGTCTATGCTTGGTGTAAGAGGAGACTAACAGGATCTATTGCATTGATGCCATTGATATCATTGATATGCTGCGATTTCCATAAATGCCCTTGATGACAGTGATGGGTTGTTTACGCAAATCTGACAATGCCCTGTTAACAACGAGAGGAATTGTCCACATTATACTCGTAAACAGCTTTTGTTGAATTGTGGGCTCTGGGGTGTCACATGTGGAGCGTTATTGCACTCTTCGTATTTAAAAGTGAAATGTGATCCAAACAAACAGGATCCCCTCAGCAAAGGGTGGTGTTTGCAGTTCAGAAAGTATATTGTGCATGATTTAACTTCTGTTCTTATCTATTGTGTGTGTTTTGGATGTCAATAGACAGAACTGACTAACATTGAAATCAAAGGAGAGGGATTCCAAACTGTCCTCACTTGAGCTGGATTGGGGGCAATCTGAGATCTAGGATAGTGTGCGGCTCAGCCTGCATAGTCCCTGCACTGAAGGCACCTCGGGGGTAAGGACTAATCAGCAGGTTTAATGTCTCACACCTTCAGTATGTTCACTATTTCATTTGTTTATTGTTTAACGTCGCACTCAGCAATATTCCAGCTATATGACAGTGGTCTGTAAAGAATCGAGCCTGACCACCCGATCCTGTTAGTCGCCTCTTATGACAAGCATAGTCGCCTTTTACAGCAAGCATGGGTTGCTAAAGACCCATTCTTACACGGATCTTCATGGGTAGTACCTTCAGTGTGTAAGTCTGCGACTTTAGCCACTAGTCAGTCTAGTAAAACATATTATGGTCTTGTAAACTCAGCTAAAAATAATCCTTTAAAAAGACTAAAATCTTCTGACATACCTTTGAAAGACAGAACAGTTTTAGCACAGACGGCTAAGATCTTAATTTGTAACATTACGGTTAACAATGACCATTTGAGCTTCATGTCTGTTTCCGATTGCTGGTAATTCAGTGTAAATTCAATCCTTGAGCAAGGACAAGAGGATTTTAGAAAACAACAGCCATATCTACTGAAATTCATCGAGCATGTATACTGCAGTGAAGAGATTTCAGCCTTGTGCAAGTGTACAAAGACTTTAGATGGACTTATCTGCTGGTTAGAAGGGTGAGTTAGGTTTGAGAAGTTTTGACAACAACGTGGTCGTACAAACAGATGAAGTACAAATATTTGGCCATTCTTTTGTCTGCTGATTGTGAGGTATGAATATTGATTAGCTTATCAGCAAACTTATAATAATAATAATATTATAATTATAATAATAAATGTACTGGGCCATTGTGAAGATTCAGGGTTAGAATGGGTCTTCAGAAACCCATGCTTGTCACAAGAGGCAACTAACAGATCAGGTTGTCACGCTGACTTGGTTGATACATGTTATCGTATCTCAATTGCGTAGATCAATGTACATGATATCAATCACTGGATTGTCTGGTCCAGACTTGATTATTTACAGACTGCTGTGATATAGCTGGAATATTGCTGAGTGAGGTGTTAAACAAAACAAAACTTGGCCGTGAGTACATAAAAGCAGTCCCTTTGCTATTTCCACTTGCTGCAGGCCAAAGGACCAGCAATGGAGACAGCCCCTGGATGTATCTATGTGTTTTCTGTGATGTACAGGATATAACTTTGATAACACATGGCACTGACGTGTTATATTTCCCATATAACATATAGATGTGACCCAAGCACATATTGTCTGAACATCGACTGCAATTTGCTTTCCTTGCTCATCGTTGTGGTGCAAGGTCAATATACAATTGATTGATGTCTTGTGTTTCATTGTGAGTGTATGCACGCTACCTTGCTGGAGTACTGCATGTGCAGCAAGCATTCCTGTTGGGTGCCGCAGTACTGCATATGTGCAGCAAACAGTCCTGTTTGGTGCAGCCAGTGAGAGTTTGTTCACTGGAGCAAGGAAACAAACCAGGTCTGACTCTATGCTTCACTGGACTTTAGTACCTGGACCTAATTAGGTGGGATAATCACTTGTGGTTTGCATTTGTTGTGGTTTTGTTGAACACAGTGTTGAGGTAGGTCATCGCTGCCATGTGTCAAGATACCCCACCATTCGCATGTACACACCGGTAGGGATGTCATCATATGTCTCGATGTTGATGTATTGGTCAATTGTTTGTCAGTATTGTCTTGATACAAATATATTCCATGGTGAATTAATAATTAGTTCTCACGGAAGCATTTCCATTTATTAGATTACCATGGTCAAAATGAACAAAGAGACGACAGAAAATTCAATGTTTAACATTTAAAGGATCAGCCTAGGTCTTATTTTGTATTTCTCCCGAGTCGATATATCGGTACGAAGATGGCACCCCTATGCACCGTGCATGGGATTCCAAGGTGAAACCACCATACAGTCAGCTGCATCCGTGTGTGGATGCTGTCATTGTTTCATCTGGCTACATTCTTTATACAAGGTACAAGAAGTACCAGAGTATGTTATCATATACGTTTAAACATGTTGTTGTTTGTTGTTGAATGCCGCACTCAGCAATATTCCAGCTATGTGACGGCGGTCTGACCACCTGATCCTGTTAGTTGCCTCTTACGACAAACATAGTCGCCTTTTATGGCAAGCATGGGTTGCTGAAGATCTATTCTACCCCGGAACTTCACGGGTCGTTTAAACAAGTACAAGGATGCGATAGGTGAATGATACAAATTACCAGAGTATGATATTTGATTTATTCAATAGAACCAGGTATCATATTATACAGGGTTCACTCTAGGAATTTTCTGACATAGGCCCTCAATGTGAAAATTTCTAAAATTCCAGAGGTACACCCACATTTGGCCATACAGCACAATATTAAAATGCCCCATTGTATATGAAAATGTGGGCCTTTTTTTCAAATTTAGGGGCTAAAAGCACAAGGCCCCACATTAGAATTATCCCAGCATAGGATTAAAATAATCCAAGGATACGGTATGTGATTTGTACACAGTGCCATAGTATGATATATGATTTGTTCACTTGTACCAGGGGCGGTCGGGTAGCCTAGTGGTTAAAGCGTTCGCTCGTCACGCCGAAGACCCGGGTTCGATTCCCGACATGGGTACAATGTGTGAAGCCCATTTCTGGTGTCCCCCGCCGTGATATTGCTGGAATATTGCTAAAAGCGGCGTAAAACCATACTCACTCACTCACTCACTCACTTGTACCAGGTATCAAATAGGTTTAAAATAGTCCCAGGATTTATGTGATTTATACAAAGTACCATAGTGTACTTTATGATTTATTTACTTTGGCATGATATGTATTATAAATAGTACCAGGGTATGTTGTACCAGGGTACTTTATGCAGTAGTACCAGGGTATTGTTATCTAACTGTGATGTGATATTTAAGAAATAAACCACGAGTGGGAGTTGTTTATTGTACAATATAACACTGCAGGATGAATAAACCATGACGGACACAGCCCCAAGTGGTTTATTCTCCCTACAGTGTTTTTTTTTGTAAACAATGTCCACGATTCGTTTATTTCTTATATGAGACAATCTTTAAACATATATAACAGAATTTAAATAATGATGACTCCCTGATTACAATCCGACCTTGGCAATGTGGGACAAGTCCATTTTATGAACAGGGGTTAAGTCTGGTATTTCCCGCATATTCTCACATTTTTCATGTTGATTATCTGTACCTTACCTCCCAATAACTATTGTCTCTCCCACTTTTGGGTGCGATCGATCGTTTGGTCATTGCATTTATCTACGTTGCCCAGCTACATCAATGGGGAACAACTCACTATACACTTCTCTCTGGAAAAAACAATCTCATCCAGTTTATGACATCATCAAATTGCGAGCGCATGTTCGAATCAACAGAAATGACGTCATGTCTTACAATGTTTTATTGTGACATAGACCACGCTTCATTCTTCAGTGCGTTATGTCACATAGCTATCTTATATATTCACTTATGCCAGACTATATGTATTTGAAGTAATACCAGGACATGATATACCAGTATGCTTTATGCAATAGTACCAAGTTACGATATGCTAGTATACTTTATACAATAGAGCATTTTTGAGTTTCGTAGAATCAGTATGACACACATGTGAGTGTAATTTCTATGATCCATTATTAGTTAATCCTTTTGAGCTCCCCGTTTGAAAAATGCACTGATCACGACCACCGTCGATCAGGCTCGCTGACTTGGTTGATGCATTTCATTGTATCCCAAATGCGTAGATCGAAGCTAATGATGTCAATCACTGGATTGTCTGGTCCAGACATGATTATTTACAGACCTCTGTCATAGCTAGACTATTCCTGAGTGCTGAGTTAAACACTAAACAAACTCACACATTGCAGTGAGTGAGTGAATTAATATTTAAGGTCACGTCAGAAATATTTCAGCAGTATTGTGACCAGGGGCCCATTCCACAAAGCCATGTTAGCGCTACAACTGATGTGAGTCTATGTTAAAGTATTAGAGCTACGATCGTCTTAGCGCTACAATCACTTTTTGGAACGGGGCCCAGTACATTACAGAGGTATGGGCAGAGTGTTGGTTGAAGTCTGTGTAACCACTGAGTGTTTCACTTATTTCTTGTTGCCACCTGTTATTAAGCATTACACTCAACTTGTCTCAAGGAACAAGGGATTAAGTAGAGGAAATTAGTTTTTCATTGGCCTCGTGCTATAGTTCTGGAGCTTTTGGATTCTGTTGAGAGTTGTGGAAGATTCATGACGACAGAGATCTAAGACAGAATGTCCTCCACTTGCATCCCTTGGTAGAACAGTGGACCTGTGTCTCCCTGATTACTCTGCGTGATGTATGTTAGTATATTATATTTGCACAGTCCACTGACATTCACCGAGCCGTCCATCGTGTAAGGAGTTGTGTGGACAATATCACATTGAGGCCTTTATCTTTGTATGATTGCCTCTTGAATTGATCTTGGTTGGATCTGAGCCAACATGGCTAGCATTCTCCGAGCTTATTCCATGGCCCAATCTTGGCCCCTATCATACAAGCTGACAAGCATGTTTGCTGGCATACTGACTGACTGCCTTTCTGGTGGAGAGCTCTGTATTCAAGGCCTAATGTCCTCAGTGTTATCTGCTATGTATGTGGGCAGCCATGCCATATACCCACGTCACGCCTTTCACAATGATAAGCAGTTATAAATTTGTCTCGCCACAATGGGTAAGTGCACAATGTAGATCCTGCAGTCACAGAGCTGGGAACAGGGACCAAGAGCTCCACACTTCAAGGGTCTTCTTTGCTGAACTGTGTCGGCTTGCGAACTATAGAGCTGCTTTATTGAATGGGTGGGGAGCGAGGACAAGGCTCACAGTTGTCTTTGCTGGTGTTCCTCAAGAATCTTCTCCAACTTTACTGAACACTGTCGGCTTGAGTGTACAGAGCTGCATTTGACGAAGAGTTTATTTTATGAATGTGATGGGGATGTCTGGTTAGCGATTGTGAACTAGTCTCACAGTTGTCTTTGCTGGTGTTCCTCAAGAATCTTCTTTGCTGAACAGTGTCAGCTTGACAGTGGTGTATGATACACCATGATCCTGTTGTTCCTTTAGTGTATGTGATGGAGAAGTGTAGATGGTAACAGTGCCTAGTTCATTAGCTGTTGTTGGAGGACCTTCATGTCAGCTTTTGTGGAGAGTGGTCTTTGTTACACAGACACAAAGGATGTTGCTTCAGTTCATGTGTAGGAGATTACTCATCAGCTGGTGTCAGTGAAGAAACACTTTGCGTGATCGTTCAGAGTTGTCTGCCTCTGGACATGTTTGAGAACGATGAATCTTTAATGGATAGCATTTCAATTACCACAAAGCATACTGAGTTACCAGTTTACTAGCCCTGAGCGTGAATTAGCCTCTCATCTTTTCGTTCCTTATCGTGAAACCTGAAGGGTACTCTTTAAATATACTGTCTTATGAATCCCCAATAGTTTCATGGAGTATCTGAAGAGGATCAGCACAGACATAGATATAATATTTATTGTGCAAGGTGATTGAAGCAATTGAACACCTACAACGCACTAGCTGTTTGAAAGTTCTAGTTATAGACAAGTGGACAAGAGTTACTTTCTGCTGGAGGAGAGCGTCAAGGAGACAAGTCAGCTCCTGGTGCTAGTGTGATGCATCGGTGTGTGACCTTCCAGAGGCTCCTGTCTCCATCTTGCTGAACTGTACACACCAAATCTGAATTATTGCAGATACGTCTTCATACAAACTGACAGTTCTGTTGGTGGAAGTTTGACAGTAGGGATGTCTTTGATTACGAGGAGCATTTGTGGTCAGCTTGATAGATAAAACTACACAAGTAAGTTTCAACAACATATTGTTTACCTGAAATGGAAAATCTAGTATTGCAGAATTTCTGCCTGAGGATTTTTTAAGATGACCTTGAAATGTATAACTGAAATTATGTCTGTGAAATAATCCTATTCTGAATCAAAGGCTGTAATAGTAATTTTCCGTAATGACGGTTTTGAGGATGGGGCTATCAGTGTTTCAGATTTCTTTCAGCTTAGGTGTGTCATGATCAGTGTTTGAAATTTTGTGAATTGCTCCTTTTCGTTAACCTAATTTAAATAGTTTAAAATTTAGGGATCCGTAGTTTCATACACTGATGACAGTCATAATAGGTGACCAAATGGATCGGGTGGTTAGGTTTCGTAACTGATGATTGTTTGTCATTGTACCCTTTTCAGCCTTAGAAATTGGCACTAGTCCTATCGTCCTTACCAAACTGCACAATAGTAAAAGGTATCCTAAGGACTAGAAGAATTTGGCCCATTGTAAGGGTTTTGCTATATGTTATCATTATAAGGCCTAGTGGGCAAAAACTGTTAGTTTCTAACCCTGCTTATTGGTGGATTGTCATCATATAATCACTGGCTTGTCTGATCCAGACTCCAGATTATTTACAGGCCACCTTCCTGTAGCTGGAAAATTGCTGAGTGTGGCGTTAAAAAAACCCAAGCAAACAATACTGGAGCCTAGGGCCCCTGTAAGTCATGAAAGATGTATGATAACAATGAAGAACGTTTTTATGAAAAACAAGAACAAAGTCCTGCATTGACTGTTGTGATCCCTGTAGGAGGGAGAGGCTGGCTGTGTGACATGTGCTGTCTTGTTCAGCTATTACTGGTTCACTGCACGCCAAGGAGAACAATGGCCTAAACACTTGCTTATCAAGAGATTACAGTATAAAATCCTTTATTCATAATGGTAAATTACTGCAATTAGTAGATACTAACACTGGTTCTTAGTAAAAATTAAATGTTCAAACTATGAAATGTTACATTATATATTTCCTGGTTTGCATAAGAAATTAAATGACAGCAGGACAAATAGTTTGAATATTAGAAAATTGACTTGTCATATATCATGTCAACCTTTAGAATCTTGTATCCTATTTTTTCTCCCCCTGCTACATATACCGTGTGGCAGGGCTCCTCATGGACTAATTACGCCTTGTGTGTTGACATATCAGCTAGACTGCGTGTGTGCACACACCTCTCACTGGCGGCTGCCGGAAGGCTTTATATGGAGGTGGATCCACCACGATTTATTAGCTTTATGGTTATTGTCTTCTGGCAGCAGTTGATTGCCTGGGAGCTGATGATAGGCAGCAGTGCGGTCCATTTCAGACTGTCTTTTGTTTCAGAGAAAAATACACTGACACCGAAAATGAAATGTATATCTTTGAAATGTATTTCTGTCAATTAATTCTATTCTGAATCAAAGGCTGTCAATAATTGTTAGTGAGGACGGCCTAGAGGATGGAGGTTCAGTCTTTCAGCTTTGGTGTATCATGATCAGTACAGAGCA
This sequence comes from Haliotis rufescens, assembly GCF_023055435.1. Classification (NCBI taxonomy): domain Eukaryota; kingdom Metazoa; phylum Mollusca; class Gastropoda; order Lepetellida; family Haliotidae; genus Haliotis; species Haliotis rufescens. Next base: position 33,503,883 of record NW_025964372.1, on the reverse strand, counting down.
AAATACACAGACACTCTGAAAAACACAATACTTTGGTTTCTCAATGTATCAGAGGTAGACACCTTTGGTCATATCCAACTAGTCCACAGTTCATTTTGGACTGGTGGTTTATGTGAAATAGCTAGATTTTGGTAGAAAACCAAAGAGGTACCGGGTAGTCCCTCTGGAATTTCACTAGTCTCACTGTGTCTTACCCTGGACACTCAGCATGTTCAGTAATTGTTTTAATTTGTGCCTATTTTAATTGCAAGGACCAATGTTCAAAATTAAGCATAAACATGAAGGGGTCGTTGTCAGAGTTCTTATGTTAAAAGTTAATATTTAGGAGGTCCCTGTATTCGAATACCATTTCAGCCAATCTCAAAGACCCCAGGACATCACTTAATTTCAAAGACTGAAAGGTTTCAAAATGTTTCTGGTTTTGTTGTGCTGGGTGACTTTAATGTGAAGGCATAGTGATTTTAGTACAGTTGCAGGAAATTCAATCAAATTGATGCTTGAATCCTTTGAAAGTACAGAAATTCATTTGTTCATAAGTATGTATTTACAATATAAATTCACTGAAATATCCCAAATAGACCATGAAAAGCTCTCAGCATTGGGCTCTTCACTAAACTGCGGCATGGTATCTCAGTGGGCTAGCACTATAAATCGGCAACAATCCAGACTAGTACAAGCAGACAGACACGCACGCATGTACGTCACTATATAAGTGCAATAATCTTGGACACGTCGTTAAACCCAATTTCACCTCACCTTTAAGTCCACCAGCCAGAACTTGTATGTGTGCATTATTTTCTGCAGATGTTTGTCTTTATCCTATGGACTAGTATCAGCTTGTCTTTCTAGACTGACTGAAATTTAACTAGACTCAACCTTTGGACTTGTAGCTAAATTCACAGACTGATGATGTGCATGGATCTTGATATATATTTAGACTTCAGGTTCATCTCAACAGTTTTGAGCTGTGTGATGCTGTTGATAGAATTGTTTGTCACTAACGATAGCCTGACCATGTTGTGCAAGGTAGCACAATAGACCCACAGGGTTAGATATATGTGAGTTTATATATTACCTTTGCTCTTGCTCTGGAAATACAAAAATTCTGACGCTCGCTTTTGTAAAATCAGCATGACACACATGCTCGTATAACAGTGTCTATACATACTGAAGTGTTTTACAGCATGTATATATTGTAGCCCTGAATTCAATAGGAAGGTAAACATGTTGATCAGTTTCTCATGATAAATTGGCTCTAAAGTAATGACATGGGGTGGTATTGTTCACCCAGGCCAAACTGAGATTATATGCTGTGTGTGTGATATATCCTATATCCACCAGTGAGTTCATTCAGTCAATACCAACACAATACTACATGTAGCATGCCAGAGTAATTGAAGGATGTGGGAGTTGATATTAAAATTCATTATTGTGTGGACATGAAGATGCAGATTTCCTTACTGTGTAATTACTGACACCGGGATCTGGATTCAGTTATTGGGTGAAATTTTGGTTTTGTATTCAGCAATATTTGAACCGTGTTTTAGCTATCTAAGCAGAGAGTACAGCAATAGAAACTAAAAGCTTTCGTCCACTTGTCCTTATGATGATAACATATAGCGAAACCCTTGTAAAGGGCAAATTTCTTCCAGTTCTTATGATACCTTAACTATTGGGCAATTTGATAAGGACTATACAGCATTAGAAATTGGCACTAGTCCTGTAGTCCTTGCCCAATTGACCCGTGAGGATTCCGGGGTAGAATAGGTCTTCAGCAACCCATGCTTGCCGTAAAAGGTGACTATGCTTGTCGTAAAAGGCGACTTGGGGGATCAGATGGTCAGGCTCGCTGACTTGGTTGATGCATGTCATCGATCCCAATTGCGTGCATCGATGCTCATGATATTAATCACTGGATTGTCTGGTCCAGACTTGATTATTTACAGACTGCCGTCATATAGCTGGAATATTGCTGACTGCGGCGTTAAACAACAAACCAACCAACCAACCTTGCCCAATTGCCCAATAGTTAAGGTATCATAAGGAATAGTAGAAATTTTACATTTTCAAGGGGTTTGCTATATGTTATCATCATAATGGACTTGTGGACAAAAACTGTTAGTTTCTACTGCTGCTTTAGGACTGGTGTCAATTTCTAACGCTGGAGTAAGGAGTGAATGTTGTTTGTTATCAGCAGTAATCCAGCTGTATCACAACGTCCTGTAAGCGGTCAAGCCTGGACCAGGCAAACTAGTGACTGAAAACATGGACAGGTAATGAAGACACACCATCAGCCATGTTGCAGTCAGTCCATATCCACTTTAGTCATCTTTTGTGACGTGTTCTAACATGTAATCCCAACAGGATTAATCAGATGCATGGAGTCGGCACACTGAAGATCCTGATGTGAAGTGAAGACACACCTTGGTGTCCTTCTTGGTGATATCGCGTGAATGATGCCAAAACTCATTTTCTGACCCTTGGCTGTGTCAGTTGTTGATAGTGTGAACTTGCAATGTGCGCAGAGTTGATAAAATTCTAACCTGTTCAGAGTGAATGAGTGAGTGAGTTGGGTTTAACACCGCTTTAAACAGTATTCCCGTTATATCACGGTGTTTCAGCTTAATGTGGGAGGATAACCTGTTCAGAGAGTTTATGGATGTCAACTTCTTTGTTATGAGGATAACAACGTTTAGGAATATATGCTTACTCCCGACGTTTCTGAGGATATGCTTATTCCTGATGAGCATATCCTCCGAAACATTGTGTTCCTCATAATAAAGAAGTTGACATCCATAGATTTTCTTTCTTTTGTGTATCACTTCTCAATGCTTTTCAAAGACCTTTTCCGAAACGTCTAAAGTGCTTGAAAAAATAGGGGGGCACGGGCGGCCCAGTCATTTAATGCACATGCCAGAAACCTATGATTTGTGGGTTCGAATCCCGGTTCGCCACGATTATGTTTCTAGGTTTGTCAGCACCATACCCATGCTCGTAGGTTTCACCACAGTGGTAAACGTCTGAGAACTGCATCACTTCGGGCTTTCCTCCCACATTAAGCTGACGCGCCGTGATATAACTTGGATACTGTTAAAAGCGGCGTTAAACCCAACTCACTCACTCACTCACTTGAAACAATAAACATGAGCATGATGAGTATTCTTTTGGGAAATATCAGTCTACAGAAACTGCTTATCCATTCATCATTGTTGCCACTCCGGTTTTCTTGAATTACAGGTATAACACATGCTGTTAATGAGTTACGTTGTAGTGTTGTCACCAATCCATACATCCATGGCAGCAAGCAACGTGTGATGGGGCCAGATTGTTTTTATCCATAATATCTGAATCTTGGGACTCTTTAAATTTTGAATTATTAACATAATGGTTAGTGCAAAGTCCCTTGATATATTTTTTGGTTTTGGTTAATTTATAATGGCCCTACAAAGCCACAATTCTACAAGCCAAAACTAATGTAATGTATGGACTTGTATATTTCTTCAAAAATCTGGTATCAGTTGTTTATTTAACTCAAAGAATCTGTCAGTGTTTTCGTCAACTGAGGAGTTTTCACATTTTAGCAGCACCTTAGCATCACACATGACTCCCAAACATTTTCATGGAGGAACCACTTGATTCTATCAAACCAACTGGGAACTTGTCATGAGTTGAAATGGTTGAATACTTCTTGTATAATAAGAATATTATCAGAATTATTGATGCATTATCAACTATTTATGGTTGAAAAGTCCTGTAGAGTGTACCAGGGGACTATTTCACAAAGTAGCCCTGTCTGCACGACTGGTTGCGACTACAGCATTGGCGTATCCCACCTGGAACCTCAGAAAGCCTGATGCAGTCATGAACGAACACAACAGGGACGTTAGAGAACTACGACAATTGTAAGCCTATATTATAAACTCCTGTATCGTATAGCACTAGACGGATACAACAGGGATGGAGACTGCTGCAGCTGATGTAAGCCTGTGTTGTTAACTCCTGTATCATATAGCAGTAGACAGACACAACAGGGATGGAGACTGCTGCAGCTGATGTAAGCCTGTGTTGTTAACTCCTGTATCATATAGCAGTAGACAGACACAACAGGGATGGAGACTGCTGCAGCTGATGTAAGCCTGTGTTGTTAACTCCTGTATCATATAGCAGTAGACAGACACAACAGGGATGGAGACTGCTGCAGCTGATGTAAGCCTGTGTTGTTAACTCCTGTATCATATAGCAGTAGACAGACACAACAGGGATGGAGACTGCTGCAGCTGATAAAGCCTGTGTTATAAACTCCTGTATCATATAGCAGAAGACGGACACAACAGGGATGGAGACTGCTGCAGCTGATGTAAGCCTGTGTTATAAACTCCTGTATCATATAAGCACAACAAGGATGATTGAGCTCTACGACTGTCGTAAAATGCGTGTTGTAGACACCTGATACAGCCATGGACAACAGGAACTTTAGCCCACTGTGACTATTGTAACTCCTGATAAAGCCGTGGTCGGATAGATGTTGGGGCAATTTCCGGCACAGGAAGTGGCTGATCTGGATATGCCACCAGCTCAAGTAGCAGAACATGTTCTGTCATTCAGGTGACAGTGCCATGACATTTCTAGTGACAAGCAGAAAGCTGAAGATGTCCTCACATTGGAACTGTTGATGCATGCTGGAGTATTGATTTTAGCAATACAGGACTGATACCTGGTGTATATATATGGACAGTCACAGGGGAGTAGCTGTGTGTTACAGGTAGTTGGAGAACAAGTGAAGGGATGTACAGGTAGGCTTGCTTGATGGTGTATAGGACAGATACCTGGTGTATATATATGGACAGTCACAGGGGGGTAGCTGTGTGTTAGAGGTAGTTGGAGCACAAGTGAAGGGATGTACAGGTAGGCTTGCTTGATGGTGTATAGGACAGATACCTGGTGTATATATATGGACAGTCACATGGGAGTAGCTGTGTGTTACAGGTAGTTGGAGCACAAGTGAAGGGATGTACAGGTAGGCTTGCTTGATGGTGTACAGGACAGATACCTGGTGTATATATATGGACAGTCACAGGGGAGTAGCTGTGTGTTACAGGTAGTTGGAGAACAAGTGAAGGGATGTACAGGTAGGCTTGCTTGATGGTGTACAGGACAGATACCTGGTGTATATATATATATATGGACAGTCACAGGGGAGTAACTGTGTGTTACAGGTAGTTGGAGCACAAGTGAAGGGATGTACAGGTAGGCTTGCTTAATGGTGTACAGGACAGATACCTAGTGTATATATATATAGATCTCTGTGTATATATCAACCATATTCACATATAAGCACCCCAGGTGCTAAGTGGAGGAGGACACAGAAGGAGTTATATATGTTATCAGAGACCAAGTTTGATAATATGCCTGCCACAAAAAATGCATTGTTGCAAGGTGTTTTTAAAAAGATATGTTTAGCCCAATAGTTTGAATTTAAAGAAGCAACTGGTTTGGCATTCCAGTCTGTATATTAAAAGCCCGCCACTGTTTCTCTTCCCCACTCAATATCAAATTGTCAGTTCCTTACTGTGGTGTTTTCTTCATTTATTAATCACAGGATTGTCTGGTCCACACTTGATTATTTACAGACTGCCGTCATATAGCTGGAATATTGCTGAGTGCAGCGTTAAACAACAAACAAACAAACAAACAATATATAGTTATGAAACTGATACTCAGGGACATCACTGAACATGCTGAAAGCTGTTCAAAGGGTCTTTAAGGCCAACTCATTCATCCTACAACAATGGAAATCATCCTCTTGCAGCAAGAGCACATTGAACAAGTTTGTGGATGCAAACAGAGCATGGTATGCAAGCCTCCGGAGCATTGAGTACATTGATTACTTTCATTCACATTTGAATAGGTTAGTTTATCATCTCAAGTACGTCAGAAAGAAGTGTTTACTTTTATGTTACTCCTACGCCCCATTTCACTTGTATTTCTATAATCCACCATTTCTTTGGCAGGTAAATTTACTGTTAATAGGTTGAAACAGAGAAAGTCGAATATCCCATGGGTAAAAGTGCGTTAGGGTGTGTTTAAATTTTGTATGTAGAAAAGAGTTTATATGTTGAAGGTAGTTCATGATGCATGACATGTCCCGCTGCATCTAGCGGAGACAAGGCCCAGTTCCACAAGGTGATCTCAGTGCTTAGCTAGTCCTGACTTGAGCTTAGCCATAGCCCTAAGATCGCCTTGTGGAACTGGGCCTGTTGTGGATGGGTGATTGAGCTTGTGGTAAGCAGTAACGATTCACCGATACTACGATGTCATTGATACTAAGGTACAGATTATGTTTATGAGATCGTGATATGCTATTTTTAAGACAGAAACTGATAGAATTACCTCCAGTAATGGCAGAAGTAGCATAGCGCAACTTCTAAGCATGGCAAAACACAAGGACATGGTGATAGAGGACGTACCTGCTAGGGTGGTGGTATTGTGTCAGTGAAAGTGAATGAGAAAGGGAGGGTGGTGGTATTGCGTCAGTGAAAGTGGATGAGAAAGGGAGGATGGTGGTATTGTGTCAGTGAAAGTGGATGAGAAAGGGAGGGTGGTGGTATTGTGTCAGTGAAAGTGGATGAGAAAGGGAGGGTGGTGGTATTGCGTCAGTGAAAGTGGATGAGAAAGGGAGGGTGGTGGTATTGCGTCAGTGAAAGTGGATGAGAAAGGGAGGGTGGTGGTATTGCGTCAGTGAAAGTGGATGAGAAAGGGAGGATGGTGGTATTGTGTCAGTGAAAGTGGATGAGAAAGGGAGGGTGGTGGTATTGTGTCAGTGCAAGTGGATGAGAAAGGGAGGGTGGTGGTATTGCGTCAGTGAAAGTGGATGAATAAGGGAGGGTGGTGGTATTGCGTCAGTGAAAGTGGATGAGAAAGGGAGGGTGGTGGTATTGCGTCAGTGAAAGTGGATGAGAAGGGGGGGGGGGGGGGGGGGGGGGGAGTGAAAGTCAGTAGGATTAGGAGTACCAGGGACCTCACTTTGCATTGATACCCATGGGGATTCCAGGTTGGAATATCTCCCTAGCAACTAATGCTGGTTGTAAATGGATTGGGTGGTCAGGCTCTGTGATTTGGTTGATTGGTGTCATCATACCGGATCACGGGTTTGTGTGCTCCATACTTAAAAATTTAGAATCTGTTGTAAAAAGGAATGATAATTATACAACAAACTATTCTATGTTTGTACCTTTATCAAAATTAGAGCTTTAAAGCTTTTTGATGAAAAGAAAACAAACTAGGTTTGTATGTATCAAGACGTTTCTTAATTGATAAAATGTATTAAAATAAACAGTGCATTGAGATTACAGTGTCCCTCACCCGTGAAGATCTGGGTTAGAATAGTTCTTCATCAAGCCATGCTTGTCATAATATGTGACTAATTTTGTATCGGGTGGTCAGGCTCGCTGACTTGGTTGATGCATGTCATTGAATCCCAATTGCATGGATTGTTGCTCATGATATCAATCACTGGATTGTCTGGCCCCGACATGATTATTCACAGACTGCTGTCATATAGCTGTCATGTAGCTGGAATATTGCTAAGTGTGGCGCTAAACAATAAATAAACAATGTCCCTATTTACCTATAGCAATATCATGACATGACAATGTTATCTTCATCGGATGAGTGAGTGATACTGAGGATCAATATGTGTGCGGCTAGCGTCAATTCATTGCAATACAGCTATCCACACGACTAATCTTTCTTCACAATCAAGCAATCTGTATCATAGCTATGTGTGTCAAATACATGCCAATTACACACATATTGGCAGGGCTAAAATCAATTGCACTAAAGAAATGCCACTCGAAATCTTTGATGAAAATCTGAACTATATATGGCGGCACTCTCACCTACTGACGTTTTATTGACTGAACAATTGTCAAGCTTGTTAGTTTGTTTGAGCTATACGTATTGTAAATTCAATAGCGCTACTTCTTTGGTCTTCCCTTGGCATATTGGAATTTGATACCAGCAGGAATATTGGGAATAATAGGCAAACCTTCTTTCATTTACAGACCGCCTCCGTGGTCGAGTGGTAGAGCGTCCGCCCAGAGAGCGGAAGGTCCAGGGTTCGATCCCCGGCCACGTCATACCAAAAGACGTTAAAAGATGGTACTTGTTGTTACCCTGTCTGGCGCTCGGCATTAAATGGCTTAAACAAGGACTGGTCGGCTCGGAGTCAGTATACTGTGTCTGAGTGGGGTATTCATGTTAAACTGCGGCATGGTATCTCAGTGAGCTAGCACTATAAATCGGCATGAGTCCGGACTAGTACAAGCAGCCACACAGACACACAGACGTACATGCACGTCGCTATATAAGTGCAATAATCTTGGACGCGAAGTTAAACCCAATTTCACCTCACCTCTTTCATTTACGCATTGAAATAATAAATATGACAAATACAAGTTGCAAATACAAAGTCAAACATTAAGATCGTTCATGTTTGATCATAGTTACCTCTGCTGTATTGTTGGGCTCCAGGTTCTTTACCTCCTCCTCCTACTCCTCTCTTCCCCCACCCCCCACCCCCCACCCCCCACCCCCCACCCCCAAATCTTAATGAAACGTCAGGCACGAGACGGGGGCAATTTGCTGTGCTGAAATTATGTCTCTTGGGCATGTTTAAAGGTTTGTCAGCACCATACTCATGTTCGTGGGATTCTCCAAAGTGGACATCTGAGACCTGCATCACTGTGCTTTCCTACTACATTAGGCTGACATACCCTGATATAACTCGAATACTGTTCAAAGCAACCCAAGTTAAACCCAACTCACTCACTCGTCATGGGGATTCCGGGATAGAATTTTGTCCTAAACCTATGATGGTCATAAGAGGCAAATGAATGGATTAGGTGGGAGATTTGTTTGATTGCATGTCATTGTACCATGACAAGACATGATACTGTGTCAGTTACTTGAGCCTTATGACACACTGCTCAAATATAAATTGTTTGGACCAGATACGATTATTTACAGATCGCTATCTTGTAGCTGGAATATCGCTGACCTCAGCGCTAAACCACAAACAGATTCAGGCACACAAGTATTGGCGCAGTGTGTCATTAGCTACTGCAGTCTACGACTTAGAGCCACTAGTCTGATGCCTGATCCTGGCAATTTCTTTTTGTCTAGTAAGCTCAGCTCATAAGTGGGGGCTCGAGTGGCCCAGTCGTCTAAGGCGCCGCGATTCGCTGTGCAGAGGTGCGGTCCTTGGGCACGCCAGAAACCTATGATTGTGGGTTCGAATCCCGGTTCGCCCCGATTATGTTTCTAGGTTTGTCAGCACCATACCCGTGCTCGTGGGTTTCACCGAAGTGGTAAACGTCTGAGACCTGCATTACTTCGGGCTTTCCTCCCACATTAAGCTGACACGCTGGGATATGACTGGAATACTGTTAAAAGCGGCGTTAAACCCAACTCACTCACTCACTCACTCAGCTCATAAGTCCATATAAATACATTAAAAACAATTAAGAATGCTGCCAACAGTCAAGTCTGATCTTGTAGACTCAACATTCTTTGGGCCAGAGTGCTGTTTAGCATTATTAAGTCAATAATCTTTTTGAAACAAATCTGGATAAGCAAAGAAGCTTCTTTTTCAAGGCAACAAGTATTAGCAGACAAATAAAGTCAATTTTGAACAGCTTGAATCCAACTTGTTGGGACTGCAAATATGTCTAAGCAAATAGTTCTTCAGCAACCCATGCCGTGCCGCAAAAGGTGACTATGCTTGTCGACTAACGGGATCGGGTGGTCAGGCTCGCTGACTTGATTGATGCATGTCATCGATCCCAATTGCGTGGATCGATGCTCATGTTGTCAATCACTGGATTGTCTGGTCCAGACTCGATTATTTACAGACCGCCGTCATATAGCTGGAATATTGCTGACGGCGGCGTTAAACAACAAACAAACAAACTCAAGAGAATTAGTGTAATGTTGGTGGTTGGATCACCAGACACATCATACCTAAAGATGTTAAAAGATGGTACTTGTTGTTACTCTGTCTGGAACTAAACATTAAGGTGGTAGCACAAGGACTGGTAGGCCCTTAGTCAGTATACTGTGTCTGAGTACCCGGTATCCATATTAAACTGTGGTAGGTATTTGAGCAGGCTAGCACTATAAAACCAGCATCAGTACAAACTAGTACAAGCAAATACATGTGCACATGCATGTATATTATTATATATATGTGCAATGATCTTAAGGTGATAGAATCACATTACAGGAAACGTTATTGAGCGTCAACACATTGGTGAATGATCCAATACTTCTGTTACAATTATGAAATATTTTAATGTTTTCTTTATTGAGCCTTCTACTGACATATAGCTCTGTAGGTCATCTGTTCAATGTATTGATGCCACATCGCCAGTAGGCTGTTGCAGCTCTCAGCTATGGCATCAGTTTACCCATTCATTCCAACACCAGATCCTCTATGGGCATGGCCTACAGTAGACTCTCCAAGGTGACCTATATATACATCTGGTAAAATGTCAAGCACCGTTCACTATATATTTCTATTGTGAATTGTCGTTTCAAGAATTGTATCTTGTGACGAAGCAACTTCTGTTTTTGTTCACAGTGTGACATACTCTTATTGAAATAAGGAAGCTGAAATTGATTATCCAATGAGATGTTTTGTAACTGTTTCATGGCAATAGTTATTTGAGAACACTTTCAATTCTTTCCTCTGCTTCTCACAATCATATGATGTGAACCAGTACTTTGGTCCATCCAGATTAACATTCAATGGTCCTTTATAAAGGAGCTATTTCCAGATGTCAGATGTCCTTCTGACCAGGTCCATCCAGATTAACATTCAATGGTCCTTTATAAAGGAGCTATTTCCAGACGTCAGATGTCTATAGATGTCCCTATAACCAGGTACATCCAGATTAACATTCAATGGTCCTTTATAAAGGAGTTATTTCCAGATGTCTATAGATGTCCTTCTGACCAGGTCCATCCAGATTAACATTCAATGGTCCTTTATAAAGGAGCTATTTCCAGATGTCAGATGTCTATAGATGTCTATAGATGTCTATAGATGTCCTTCTGACCAGGTCCATCCAGATTAACATTCAATGGTCCTTTATAAAGGAGTTATTTCCAGATGTCTATAGATGTCCCTCTGACCAGTTCCATCCAGATTAACATTCAATGGTCCTTTATAAAGGAGCTATTTCCAGATGTCTATAGATGTCCCTCTGACCAGTTCCATCCAGATTAACATTCAATGGTCCTTTATAAAGGAGCTATTTCCAGATGTCTATAGATGTCCCTCTGACCAGTTCCATCCAGATTAACATTCAATGGTCCTTTATAAAGGAGCTATTTCCAGATGTCTATAGATGTCCTTCTGACCAGGTCCATCCAGATTAACATTCAATGGTCCTTTATAAAGGAGCTATTTCCAGATGTCTATAGATGTCCTTCTGACCAGGTCCATCCAGATTAACATTCAATGGTCCTTTATAAAGGAGCTATTTCCAGATGTCTTTAGATGTCCTTCTGACCAGGTCCATCCAGATTAACATTCAATGGTCCTTTATAAAGGAGTTATTTCCAGATGTCTATAGATGTCCCTCTGACCCGGTCCATCCAGATTAACATTCAATGGTCCTTTATAAAGGAGCTATTTCCAGATGTCTATAGATGTCCCTCTGACCCGGTCCATCCAGATTAACATTCAATGGTCCTTTATAAAGGAGTTATTTCCAGATGTCTATAGATGTCCCTCTGACCCGGTCCATCCAGATTAACATTCAATGGTCCTTTATAAAGGAGCTATTTCCAGATGTCTATAGATGTCCTTCTGACCAGGTCCATCCAGATTAACATTCAATGGTCCTTTATAAAGGAGCTATTTCCAGACGTCAGATGTCTATAGATGTCCCTCTGACCAGGTAGTTGCTGGATGCTAGCCCTTGCCAGCTCACTGTTGATGACAAACGAAGCACGGAGGAGTAATTAGCTTGATGGTCATGCTTAACCTGTAGTCATGTGGCCATTGATTGACTGGTTTGACACAGAGTGTCGTTGCGAGCAGGATCATTCACTGTAATTGACCATAAGTCTCTGTTAGTATATTTCACAGAAGTTCCTTGCCTGTGATGATTATTTAAGTGAATCTTCATCTCATAAAGTGGTTATGGCTTGTTGCATGGGTAGTGGTGTGTGTACGATTACCATTGTATGCCAAGGCCCATTTAATCCATATTTAATGCAGCCAACTGAATCAGGTTGCGTCGGGCATAGACAAGGCACTATCTCCATTGTTGAGTAATTATAACCCATAGTTTAAAAACTGACTTGTAATTTGAACTTGATAACCCATGAGTGCATTAAACAAGCATTATTTGAGCATCTTCCATTTTGATTTTGAAATATCAAGAGTTCATTCTAGATTAGCCATTGTTACTCTGAAGTTTCAAATGGCACACATTACAGTTACTAATGGACCAATGGTGCCAGACTGTTGCCACCAATTGTTGACTAAGTCCATCACTTAACAGAGAGAATGCAAAAATATGAGTTTTTTGTATCCTATGAAAAGAAAGAGGAAGAAAAAGCTAAAGTTTAAGATCATGCGCATTGAGTGTTCTGCAACTTTAGCCACTAGTCTAAAGCCTGAGTCTTGTAAATTTCTTTTGGTGTTGTAAGATCAGCTTATACCAGCCCATATGCTAACAGAGCGTTCCAAATCCTTTATCTATAATTAAAAGGAAATTTATATGTACCAATGATTTTTTAATAAAAAAATTGGTTTGTCAACCAAAATTGGCTTCCACAGGAGATGTTGCTTGGATGAGATCAAGCGATCTCTCCTAGGATATATCGCTGCAGTGAAATTGCATCACAATGCTTTGCAGGCCATTTACAATGATGTCACAATCAAATGACATTAATCTTTCTGCTACTGATGCTGGTTATATATGTTTGGTATCAAAAGACACTCAGATGACATTCTCAAGTTATCTGAACAATTTCCATGGGAATGGTAGTCTGGATTAACAAGGTTTGACTGTGTAGAAGTATTCTTGTCATGAGATTAATGAAACATTTATTTGCTGGGCTGACCAAGTGTTTTCTGTTCCCTACAGGCTAGCTGTGATAGGTATGACTACACTGCCTATCAGCGAAGTAAGACAGCGCCCTCTGGTGGTCATCGCAAGGTCAGCAGAATAGGTGAGTACAAGAGCAGTAAGATCTCCAAATTTCTGCGCAGTGAGGAGATTTACCTCAAAGGGTTCCACTGCGGAGCCCTGTTCCACAAAGCGTTCTTAGAACATCTTCGATACTCTAATACAGACTTACGATCATAGTAATACTAAGACGGCTTTGTGGAACAGAGTGGAGGCAGTGGGTAGCCTAGTGGTAACAGCATTCTGTTATTGTGGCATGGACCCAGTTCAATTCACTAAATGGTTACCGTGTAACTGTAAACGTGTTCTACTTGAGTCCTACTAACATGAAGCTAACAGGCTATAATATTTCCACCCCTTGTGTTGACATAAGACGTTGTCGGCGTACAGAGCTGAAAGAAGCACTTGCACGTAGCATTCAGTTCATTCATATAGCCATGTGTTCAATTCAGTCACACCTTGCCCTTTTTTCATGCACCAATTTCTTTGAATTTGGAATATTTGAATAAAAATTGACTTGAAAATCAACAGTGACCCATTGTAAATATCCTAACTTGGAATGTGTTGATGTATTGGTGATTTAAATGCACTGAGACTTATTCATAGCGCTTTGTACCGGATATTATTGAAGGGGAATGACGAGACCAGAGTATGGACAGAACAGAACTTTTAATAGCTCTCATTCAGGACATTCTGCAGGCTTCACTGACATCTCCTGGCACACAAGAGTCCGATCTGTGTCAGGCATAGAAGACTGTGGTCCACAATGGTGTTGGCTATTAACACTTGGCAATAGTCCTGGTTATTGATTTTAAAATGTTACAGATGATTGATTTTGAAGAAACATGTACAAATTACAAATCTAGATAATTCTTCTTTAGTACCCTTCGCATAAATACAATAAATAAAACAGGAAACCTGAGGTCTGCAATGTTAGCTACCAAACCGAGGCCAAAGTCTAGTAAAATTCTGTTTGGTCCAGTAAGCACAAGTAATAACATGTCTTTGAAAGGCATTTAGAAGAGATACACATAAGACAGAGAATTCGCCTATCAGCGCTAATTATCTGTTGGCTTCCCTTGTTGAGTTTCCACCTTTTGTTGTCTTATTACTTTTGTTGTTCTCGCGTGTACATATATATGCTCTCTGGCTCATATCATTCATTCGCTTATGATGAAGGAGTAAGTATATTCTCTGAAAGGTTGTGTTCCTCATAAGAAAGAAGTTGACATCCATAAATTCTCTTCCTTACAACCAGTAATACATAGTCTAATTACAACCAAATCAGGCAATGATGCTTATGGCCGAGTTGGACTGGTAGACTAAAATGTTTTTGGCACAGTCAGAACCTGAACCTACAACAAAATAGTGCATCCTTTACTCATTATATCCACGACAAGTCCCATTGGATGCATAGGAGTATGAATGTTGGAATGATTAAAACTAAATAAGTGGAAACTTGTATATTCTATTTGTCTGATATTTCTGTTCTCATACGAAATATAATTGAATGTGCCCTACTGGCACGGAGATCATTTTTTAACTCTGTTATTTCAGTTTTAACTACTGGCACTGAGAACATTTTTTAACTTTGTTCTTACAAGTTTAACTACTGGCACTGAGAACATTTTTAACTACTGGCAGTATAATGCAAGGAGTTTTGAACTCTGCATGGGTTTGCATGCGTCATACACTGCCAATTGTTTGGGGTTTGTTGCTGACTATCATGGCATGAAAAAACATTTACATCATCATATGGGGTAAATGGGGGATATCATCCTGCGGGTTTGGAATCTTGTCTGTGGAAAGCTTTGTCATTCCTCCACGTTGGAAGACTGCCTAATACTGCTGACCCTAATTCTCAAGTCACATTCATGAAATGTTCGTTGTTGACATTGAAACTCCAGACTTTTGATTTGTGGCTTGAATGACTCATACCAGCTTGTTGATTGTAAAAGGGGAGTTTGTCAAGTTAATTGTCCTAAGTGGATATAGTAGGATATTTCCCCGACTTGGCATTACGGCAGTTGTCGCTGGGTGTTGTTGAGGGTGTGGAATGCTGTTGATGGTGTGGAGGTCCCCCTGTGTGTTGCCCACGTATTGTGTGTGTTGACAGAGAAGGTATTCACACATACACCTCACCAGCTGGAATGTCCATTGTTGGGAGATAATACCCAATGAATAAAGACCTTGCGTCTTTTATCCATGATGACTGGAAGCGATGATCCAGATCTGGTTCCATGTTTGGAATCGGCAAATGAGATGGTAGTAAAGCACTGGGATTGAGGCTCGTTATACATGTACCGTTTTATAGATGAAAGGGTGAGATTGTACCACAGTCTAAGTATAAGGTATAAAATACTGATGTGGTAAAAAGGATATGTCAGTGCTCCAGAAAATGTAACAATCGTATGAGTACAGTAGTACTGGTCATTATCTGTCCTGTGAAGATCCGGGGTAGAATAGGTCGTCAACAACCCATGCTTGCCGTAAAAGGCGACTATGCTTGTCGTAAAAGGCAACTAACGGGATCGGGTGGTCAGGCTCGCTGACTTGGTTGATGCATGTCATCGATCCCCATTGCGTGGATCGATGTTCA
Organism: Haliotis rufescens; assembly: GCF_023055435.1. NCBI lineage: Eukaryota > Metazoa > Mollusca > Gastropoda > Lepetellida > Haliotidae > Haliotis > Haliotis rufescens. The sequence goes on along the minus strand of NW_025964372.1, from coordinate 33,488,082 downwards.
TGATATCAATCACTGGATTGTCTGGTCCAGACTCGATTATTTACAGACCGCGGGCATATAGCTGGAATATTGCTGAGTGCAGCGTTAAACAACAAACCAAACCAAACCAAACATTATCAGAACTGACGAGTACCAGACATATTTTTTTCAATCCAATAAGTACCGTACTGCTCATTTATAGAATTGATGAGTACTGGTATAATATTGCACCTTCATCATTCAAAGACTTTGTGTTGTACATTCGGATTTTGGTGCCAGGCTGTGTATTTTTTTAAGTTGGCAGTTGCTTCAATATTTTAACAATCACTTGATTGTCTGGTAAAGACTTCATTGTGTACAGGCTGCCTTCGGATGGCAGGAGTACTGTGCGCAGCGTTAGAAATTGGCACTAGTCCTGTAGTCCTTACCGAACTGCCCAATAGTAAAGGTATCCTAAGGACTAGTAGAAATTGGCCTATTTAAAGGGTTTTGCTATATGTTATCATTATAAGGACTAGTGGACAAAAATTGTTAGTTTCTAACAAAGTCTTACAGTTTTATGCAAATTGTGTGAGTTACAGGTGCTACGTTGGGACATGCTTAACCTTATTCACGAACACCTGGTGTCATCAATGATTTTCAGTGATCCAAACCCGTGAAGACCTGGACCAGAATAGGTAGAATAGGTCTTCAGCAACCCATGCTTGCTATAAAAGGCGACTATGCTTGTCCTAAGAGGCGACTAACAGGATCGGGTGGTCAGGTTTTTTGACTTGGTTGATGCATGTCATCAATCTTAATTGCATTGATTGATGCTCACGATGTTAATCACTGAGTTGTATGGTCCAGACTTGATTATTTACAGACCGCCGTCATATAGCTGGAATATTGCTGAGTGCGGTGTTAAACAACAAACAAACAAAACAAAACAGTGATCCATAATTGTCACCTCTATTTTGCCTTTTACGCCCAATGGAATCTGTTCTGACAGATAATCGTGACTGATTGTTCTCGGGTGTTGACGTTACTTTATATTTATGATAATTGTAGTGCAGAGATAACTCTGTGGAACAGGGCTCTGAACTTTTGTTTATCTGGTATTTGAAAATCTTTGATATCTGTGTAGTCGTGCCAAACATTTTTGAGTGCACTCGTGCAAACTTGGCTCTAGCATCATTGTCAGTAGTTTTTGTGTCATTATGTATAACAATTATTGCTGAGTTTACCAGACCAAGGCTTCGGGTAAGTTGCTTAAGTCGCAGATTGCCCGCGTTTTTGTTGTTATTACGAGAATGTCTGTGGGCTGGACTGGGTTAGTTTTATGTTACTGTCAGACCACGTTGGGTAAGATTTGGATTCCACTGCTGAGTATTGTAAGCTAGCTTGAGACTGTTAACCCTTTTAGACACAGTATCAGTGCAGGCTGTAGCCAATAACACGATATACAGGGATTATGGCTGATTGTGCGTGACTGATTTATTATATACCTGTACTGGTAATTCTTGCAAAGTATTTGTTGAGGTCACCAGTTTGATAGAAATGTAGAGCTGAGTGTTTGCTCGTGTACAAGGCCTGAATATTGGCGGGTGTACGACCTTGAGTATTGGCGGGTGTACGACCCTGAGTATTGGCGGGTGTACGACCCTGAGTATTGGCGAGTGTATGAGGCCTGAGTACTAGCAGATGTATGAGGCCTGAGTATTGGTGTGTGTATGAGGCCTGAGTATTAGTGGATGTATGAGGCCTGAGTATTGGCGAGTGTATGAGGCCTGAGAATTGGCAGGTGTACGACCCTGAGTATTGGTGTGTGTATGAGGCCTGAGTATTAGCGGATGTATGAGGCCTGAGTATTGGCGGATGTATGAGGACTGAGTATTGGTGGATGTATGAGGCCTGAGTATTAGCGGATGTATGAGGCCTGAGTATTGGCGAGTGTATGAGGCCTGAGTATTGGCGGGGGTATGAGGCCTAAGTATTGCCGGATGTACGAGGCCTGAGTATTGGCGGGTGTACGCGGTCTGAGTATTAGTGTGTGTAGGAGGCCTGAGTATTGGTGTGTGTAGGAGGCCTGAGTATTGGTGTGTGTAGGAGGCCTGAGTATTGGTGTGTGTAGGAGGCCTGAGTATTGGTGTGTGTAGGAGGCCTGAGTATTGGTGTGTGTAGGAGGCCTGAGTATTGGCGGGGGTATGAGGCCTAAGTATTGCCGGATGTACGAGGCCTGAGTATTGGCGGGTGTAGGAGGCCTGAGAATTGGCGGGGGTACGCGATCTGAGTATTGGCGGGTGTAGGAGGCCTGAGTATTGGCGGGTGTACGCGGTCTGAGTATTGGCGGGTGTAGGAGGCCTGAGTATTGGCGGGTGTACACGGTCTGAGTATTGGCGGGTGAAGGAGGCCTGAGTATTGGCGGGTGTACACGGTCTGAGTATTGGTGTGTGTAGGAGGCCAGAGTATTAGCGGATGTATGAGGCCTGAGTATTGGCGACCCCCAAAAGTACAAGAATTTGTGAAAAGTGTCATCCCAAATATAACATTTGTTACATATGACCACTGTCTAAGAGTCATTGTGTTTTCACACCATCCATGTGGTTCAGTGGTGAAAGTGGTTGCTTCGTAAAAGGCGACTATGCTTGTTGTAAGAGGAGACTAATGGGATCGGGTGATCAAGCTCGCTGACTTGGTTGATGCATGTCAATGTATCCCAATTGCGTGGATCGATGCTCATGTCAATCACTGAATTATCTGGTCCAGACTTGATTATCTTCAGACTGCTGTCTGATAGCTAGAATATTGCCGAGTGTGGCGTTAAATAACAAACAACCAAAACCATCTTTTGTTGAGCTTTCTCCTGACCTATAGCTCTGTAGGTCATCTGTTCAATGTATTGATGCCACCTCGCCAGTAGTCTTCATATGGCTGGAATATTTGTTTTTCACTTTTCATTATTTTAAATCATGTTAATTCCAGATGAGAAGTATCATGAGGAAGGCGACCTTCAAGGCAGAGTAGGATCACGGAAAGCAGACAGGGAGTCCCGTTCTCGAGCGCGGGATGGATACCGACAGGATTACTATGGCAGCCGTGATGTAAGGATGGGTAGTCCGAAGCGAGTTGACTTCTCGCATAACCTTCACCTTCGTGAAGTGAACACAGACGGGACATATCTGGATAGTGTTGCCCACCAGGAGTCTTCCACGGCGTCATCCACTCAATCCCTCGACGTCCAGTCTACACTGACGGACAGTCGGGCCATCCGGGAGACGGAGCTACGCTTCCTGAACGATCACATTCCATCATCACGGAATTACCAGGATGTGAGATGGGATGGGACGCGTTTGACACGCGTCAATGTACAAGTTCCTACGGGTACCATGAGAAATGGAAGGACTAGAACCGAAAATCTTCCAAATAATTTCGGTAGCGAACATAGTGAAGGTGGCTTAGACAGGCGAAGAGAGGACTATGGGAAGCAGAAACGTGTGAAGAAATCATTGAAGGACTTACCTGACAATAATGGTGAGTTTACTCTTTCTTTTTTAGACACAACTGTGTTCAGAATAAAGGGAGGTTTGTGAGGCTTTCTTTTGTATTAGATGAGAAAAAATTTAAATGGAATTCTAGTGTTCTTTCCCGAAGAACCTCTGCGCACAATTCCTGACGTGGAAGCAGCATATGGAGTTGAGTTCATTTCAGATGGTGGTGTATGGCCATGCTCATGGTAGTTTCAGTTGGCACCACTTCAGTAGGGCAATGACATGGCCTAGATGGAACTCTGACCCTTAGCACTATTACAGCTGTAACATTTCCTGTGAAGACCCAGATTGTAATTGGTCTTCAGCAATTCGTGCATGTCATTAGGGGCGACTGGATGGATTGGGTGGTGAGACTGGGTTGATATGTCTTCGTATCCCAGTTGCGTAGATCGATGCTCATGTTGTCGTGATTATCTGTCCAGACTCGTTTTCTTCCAGGCCGCTGTCATATAGCTGGAATATCACTGGGTTGTCTGACCTAGACATGCATATTTAGAGTCTGGAATGATACGGCTGGAATATTTTTTACTGTGACATACCCTTGACGATCTGGGTAAGAATAGGTCTTCAGCAACCTATGCTTGCCGTAAAAGGCGACTACGCTTGTCGTAAGGGGCGACTAATGGGATCGGGTCGTCAGGCCTACTGACTAGGTTGATGCATGTCATCATACACCAACTGCGTAGGTTGATACTCATTATGTCAGTCACTGGATTGTCTGGTCCAGACTTGATTATTTACTGACCGCTGTCATTTAGCTGGAATATTGCTGAGTGTTGTGTTAAACAACAAACAAACAAACAAACAAACAAACTCTGACTTGATCCTTTAATGTCTACCATAATGTCTCAAACAAGATGACTTAAGCAAGATGGAAACATCCGACTTAGTTGTTCAAATGCCCCATTGCTATATCCACAAGATTCCTGATGTTAAGTCTTTCTTTGAAGAATGTGACCTGTGTATGTAGACGGCTCTATGGCAGATAGTGAGAGGCTTGATCAATACGGTATTATATGGTATACCTGATACATATTAAACCTGATCTCCCAGTGGGGATTTATGGGGATTTATAACACAGGTGGACAGTAAGGTATAAAAGGTAATCTCACCTACAGTTTCGTGGGGGTTAAACACATTGCAGCAGGGTAGTCCCTTCGTGATGTCGGACTTATCTGTTCAGTGAGAATCGAGATTGTGCTGTGCGAGAGACTCATTAATTTGGACACACTCTTTTATATTTGGGTTGATGGATATGACCAGAGCCAATAACTATTCAGTCACAAAGCATGATGAGATTAGTTTGAATTATTTGTTTGTGGTCACACACAGCAAGTACAAAAATCAAACCAAAACTGTTAATTCATTTAATGATAATTGATTATCAATAATCACCTTTGGTCAGATTTTTTGTTTCTGTTGTTGATCTTTCTGATTTTTCTTTCTATCTGAACTTTTCATTCTTAGGGTTGGCGGATCAGTAAACCATGGAAAAACAAAAAACAAATTTAAGGCCTTATAATAATAAAACCTTTATTGACAGAAGTAAATACATATACATGTTACTCTAAAAAATGTAACCGCCACCGTGGTCTAGTAGTAGAGCATCCGCCTGTCACTGTCACTGAGCTAGCAAATGAGCATCTAGAACACACCAATGTTAAGAATGGGTGCAGAAAAAGAATTTACTGCATCCCGAAGGACGTATAATAATATTCATTTTACCTACAGCGCATCAGGAGCAGTTATGGGCATCTGTCATTTCATCCAATAACAATGACCACTGTTCACATGATCATTGATTCATTTCAATTATCAACATGTACAGTACACTACACCATATCATAACATTACAGGACCCTCATATTACCTGCAAGGACCCTTAAAATTAATTATTAGGGGACCCTGGACCTCTACTTTCGTAAGTCAAGATAAAACCCTGTATTGGCTATAAAATTAAAAATATTGAAGTGCACAGAATAATATATATCTTTTATCGACCTTGCCAAGCCAATTGGTTAGCACTGAATCTTTAAGTCATAAAGAAAGTGCTGCCTTTGTGCTGTTCTTCGGTCTTTGAATCTATGCATGTATATATTGCCTGATAACATCTCAATGGATTACAGTGGACAAAACTTTATGGATAACACCTTCTTTATTATACAGCTATAGTTGTTATCCCTAAACTTTTAGTCTGCTTTGTTATCCGTCAACTTCTAAGAAATGCCTCTCAAACACCTCGGTGGATTGCTCTCCATTATACTGCTGCTGAATTGCTGAAGGTGCTGTGTGGTATGCTGAAAAAGGTCTGGGGTATATAGTTATACCAAGGTTCCGTCCGTCTGTCCGTCTGCCCGAAAACTTTGTCCTCATGATATCTCTTAAACTATTCAGTGGATTCATCTCAAACTTAGTACATATAATCTGTGTCATATGGAGGGGTGCAGTCAAAAGTAAAAATTGTTTTTATGAATTTTCCATTTTTTTATGAATTTTTCAAACCCTAACCCTATCCATTATTTAATTTGGAACTACTGACACACTAGGCGGGTCGGGGGTATTAGTGAGCAGTTGTCTGATTTTAATATTGACAATCTTCTTGCACAAAGCAATCTTAGCTCTAAGACTATTTTAGTCTATGTTAAAGTAAAATCTAGTAATTTCCTTCCAAGCTCTAAAGTAATTATCAGAACATGCAGTACACCTCACCGTTTCCTAACTTTACAAGATCCTCATATTGCCTGAAGGACCCTTAAAATTAGTGGGGTCCCTTGGACCCCCACTTTTTATATACTTTTTATATAAAATATCAGTAGTTTCAGTTATAGCTTTTTAGATAGATGCTAGCCTAAGGTAATGGGAGCACATCTTCTAGACATACTATTCAATAAAACAAGAGTTACGTCTACATAGTTAATTGATTGGAAGCTTTTAGATAAATGCTAGCCTAAGGTGTCAAGATCCCATCTCCCAGACAGGATATGTCTACATAGTCTTATAGATTACCCGGATTCTCCACCAAATTATCATGGAACTGTTCTGGGTGAACAATACCTTCCAAATGACGTGCTGGTTTTCTTGGGGAATTAGTCAGCAAAGAGCCAGAGTCACAGGAGACTAATCACAATTTTATTTACAAGAACACTTAACAATTTACAATATCTTAGAAAATAAGAAGGGGTTTGACTCTCTTTCCAAGCAGACCTCTCTCCCACAGCCCAGAGTGTGTACCGACTCTCTGTGGCACCCTCAGTTATTTTCTAAGATATTGAAAATTGTTAAGTGTTCTTGTAAATAAAATTGTGATTAGTCTCCTGTGACTCTGGCTCTTTGCTGACTAATTCCCCAAGAAAACCAGCACATCATTTGGAAGGTATTGTTCACCCAGAACAGTTCCATGATAGTAAAAACCCACATAAATCACTAGTCTGAAATGAGCTGTTGACTAGTTGGTCATGACCAGTTGTGTCTAACCCTGGAAGAGTTCGAAGGGCAAACTACGAGAGTTAGTGGAATCATGTGGTAGCAGAGTGTTCTATGTCCTTGCCGCCGTGGCCGCTGCGACGAGCCAGAGCAACATTACTCACACACTGCCAGGCTGCCTGTCACAGACCTCGGTCCTAACATTGTCAGCCCCAGGCAAGATCAACGCCAATATTTATCACACTTGAGAAATTGCTTTGATAAAACCCTGCACAGCATAAGAGTTGGATAAACAGTGCCTGCGAGTGTGTCGGAATGCAGGAGGGTATAGAAAAATCCTGCCAAGTTCACCTACAGGGGCAAAGAGGGGAACAAACAACCTTTGCTTTATGAAATCACTCAGCCTAGGCAGTCATATATCTCACCTGTGTTCAATTATCTCTGTCCTCTGGCCATTGTCGGTAAACAAGCATAGTGTCTCCAATTTAAGTTATTTAAGTGGAATAGCCTCCTTTACAGTTTGTCTAATCACATTAGGGTTAAATTTAACCTAGATGTTTATATTTCAAGATTAATGTTGTTTATTTTGCACTAAAAGCTTGTTGTTTGGCTGGCTGTTCTTTGTATGAGGCATGGAAGCGAGCCAGGTATTGCCATTGGAATTACTTCTGTCATGTGATTCTGTATCACGTTCATCAAGATTATACACACTTTGCGGAATCAGGTTAACATTTGTTTAGCTAAGTAGCTGACAATTAAACGTGTGATAGAGGTGATCGAATTTGTACCACTAGCTGTGAGTGAACGGGAACACGTTCCACGAAGTGCTAAGTTGGTCGTAACTCCCATACTTCAGCATAGGCTTACGATCAACGTAGTACTAAGATCGCTTTGTGAAACGGGGCCCTGGTCTCTATTCCTGCGACACATCCATGTTCAATAAGACTTGCAATGGGTTGAGGTTTGTCTGCATATTGCTACTCATTGCACAGACAAGTACCTACCCCATACAATGGGATGCATTGCTTTTAGTATCATGAATATTGATCTCTGTCTGGTTATTTTTCTTTCAGCCCTTCTAAGCCTATGTTAATATATGGGTGTTTGAACCGTTGTGGCACTTCAGGGGTATATAGTTATACCAAGGTTCCTTGTTTCCACAAAGCAATCTTAGGAGCCTATGCAGTATGCTAAAGTATGATCATTAAGATCACTTTGTGAAGCGGGGCCCAGGTTAGAATGGATCCTCATCCCATGCTTCTAATAAGATCACGTAACAATAAGGATACAGCATATGTGACCTGGATGGTTTGTGAGTAGGTAAATACAAATTGAGTGTGGGAATGGCAATGGCGATGCCTTATAGTCAGGACCAAGATAATCTTGGTTGCAACCACTGTCGTGTATAGTTTCCGTATTTCAGATATGTGACGCTATGGTTCACATTCTAAATATCAGAAAAACAAAAGAGAGTGTTTTATAAAATCCTTCCTTTTCTGGGGGATCATTTTTTCAGACTTAGGGAGGGGGGGTTCAAAATGAAATGAGGGAAATAATCGACTCTTCAAGATGATGTAGGTACATGTATACATCATCCACTGCAGCTCGCTGTGTTTGGGAAAATTAAAACAGGAGAAACATGTTTTTATGTCCTCGTTCAGGAGTATTTCCTATAACCCCATCAGCATGTTCTAACACCTGTGGGGAGTCCGGGTTCAAATACCGTATTCGATGTAATAAGCGCCCACTGCGACATTTGCTAAGATATTGGCTAGTGAACAATCCCAATTAGCACCCCTTCCAATTGATCAATGTACAGAAGATTTATTTGTTCGCGTATATAATACATCGAATACGGGAGGTCTACTGCAACCTGTGATGGTTGTAGAGGTGATCAAATGGATCGGGTTGCCAGACTCTGTGACTTGCTTGATTGTCACAGTGTCAACTTACCCTGACGGTGTGATCGTTGCTCACAATATCAATCACAAGATTGTCTGGTCCAGAACTGATTATTTACAGGCTGCGATGATATAGCTGGAATGTTGCAGAGTGCAGAATTAAGCAATAAACATGTACTAGAAATGTACAAGCGATAATTATATACTTGTTTAGGACCCCATGAATTGTTAAGGAGCCTTGTACCATGTATTGTCAAGACCATCTTGTCAAGGAGCCTGGTGTACATGCATCATGATTATCAACGCACAAGTGGCATGCAAGGGCAACTCACACTGTATAAATACAGACTACAAAGAGTTCTGGTTTGTTTTTCAAACATTTTCTACAAAAAAAACTTTTTTATAGCCTCTACCTAAAAGGATACATAGTTATACCAATGTTCTGTCCGTCCGTACGTCCGAAAACTTTGTCCGTGAGATTTCTCTTAAACTATTCAGTGGATTCATCTCAAACTTAGTACATATAATCTGTGTCATATGGAGGGGTGAAGTCAAAAGAAAAAAATTGTTTTTATTAATTTTCCATATTTTTATGAATTTTTCAAGCCCTAACCCTATCCTAGCTATTTAATTTGAAACTACTGACACACTAGGCGGGTCGGGGGTATTAGTGAGCCATCCTCACTTTTGCCCTTGTTAAATATGCTATGGGTATTAAGAGAAGACATCACTTGAAAGTAGTGTCATGGCGACTGATTTACGACATCCATTGTCTGAAGAACATTTGATTGCAAAGGCTCATTACCCTGGAGCCATGACATCTATATGCCTTGAAACATTTAATTGCTGTTATTTATAAGATGCTAATCCTATTTGTTAATCCCCATTTTTGTGTTCATCGACCGTCTGCCATCCTGAACAGGATGTGCAAGTATGTCACTGATGATTTAATGTTTACATTTATATTATTACTTACTAAATGTCAGGTGACCTTGGCTATATAAGCCTTGGTCCAGAATGATTGAAAGAGAGGAGAGAAGAGAAGGAGAAAGAAAGGTCTTACCCTTAGCCTAGCTAGGGTTAGGCTGGGCTGCTCCGGGCACCAAGACAACAAGCACTACCACTATGTGCTGACTTGGCACATAGTGCCATTTGTATGTATCTATCTACATGTATAAAGTAAAACTGTATATACTGCAAGCCATCGTCTCCAAGTTGTCACTTCCTACTGAGAACCATACGTCGGCCTCTTGCATATACGAGTATGCAAATTGTTCATTAATCAACGTCAGACCGACACGCGTTGATAGTAGTTTAAGTCAGACAAGCCATTCCAAACTGCAGACTCGGAGCACGAATGTTCTTTTTCATGAATCTACAGAGAGTTTGTCATGGTTCTTTATCACAGGATTAAACTAATAGATGAAACTGCCCTACTGCCACAAGTAGGAGATAATTTTGCTTCTTGATTGTAGTGGCTGTGACAATGCCCCAATGCTGTGCTCTGGAATGAACCTTGAATGTGCCCATCTGACAAGATTTACTTTCAACTTGAGCTTTGTCGTTATGTTTATGAGTCCAGAGTTTGCATGACAATGAGATGATTGCCAACCAATGTGTTGCCCCTGCAGCCTTGCGGGTATTCAGTATAGATGTGTTGGAAACGTCATTGTTCATTCGGAAGGCATGAAAGGAATTTAAACTGGAGTCAATGACTTCTAAGCTGCTTTAAGCAATGTTTATAATGACGTCTACAGGAATGTGTAAATACCTGTGGGGAATCAAACCCATCTTGGCCATAGTTTGGGCAACTGGAAACTGATTTCCTTGGTAAACATTTTAAGCAGAAAAACCCCTGCACAAACAGTTATTTGAGATAAATATCATGATCGACCTCTCAACTGTTGAAATATGTTGAATGATTACAATAATGTTGAAATATACCAGTACCAGAATTGCTCTTTGAGGGTTAAAAACAAGAAAATATCTCAATCCTCAGAGTTTAAATATTAATGAATTTACAAGGCATTTGACTGGGTGATAACGGTCCATTTTATTTATTTTGGTGGGCGAGGCACTTGATACTTCCTCGGAGTCTTGAATTTCTATCATACTTTGACTGATAGGGGCCTTGTCCCCCTTTTAATGGGAGAATAAATTAGTTAGTTCTAAGCAACTATTATAAGAGGACGATAAGATTTCATGATCAGAAAACAAGGAGAAATAAGTAGAAATTCTAGAAAATAAGAAACCTTCCCTGAAAATAAGGATATTAACTTGGAAACTTGAAAACTAAAAATCTTTTGTCTCAATTATAAAAAACACATCACTGAGAATGATAATTAAATTTTTTTTAAATAAAGTTGCTTCCTTTACAAGTACAAATTTTTAGTGAAAGAAGCAAAATCTTTTCCTTGAATTTGGCCTCCCTTGAAGTGTATTAACCCGAGCCTCTGTACCACCATCTTCCCGAAGCAAGGGAGTGAACTGACTTTAAAAGTCCAGTTTCCACCCTTGCCGAACTAGGCTGGAATTCTTGGGCTCGGTCAAAGCGTCACCAGTGGTTATTATAAGTAATGTCCCTTAGAAGCCTCTCCTATGGACCAATCAGATTTAACCTCTCGTATCACTTGACTTTGTTTCAAACAAAATGGCGGCGCCAAGTCAAGACGATCTGATCAATAATCAAGAACTATTTTGTGGTAAAAGGGGTCTTACATCGCGAAGCTCATCAAATCACGTGAGCACCTTGATCAAAAACATGAAAATACTTGGAAAATGTCTATGGACAAAGAGTTGGCGGTGCAAATCATGCAATTGACCGTAATCTACACGACAGTTTACTATCCGGATTTTGGTTTCGTTGCACGATTTTGATTGGACTATGCATAGACTCGTTAGTCCAGCCAAAATGTAAGTCCATAATACCAGCCTAGTTCGGCAAGGGTTGAAACAGGACTTTTATAGTCAGTTAACTCCCTTGCCTCAGGAAGATGCAGTACTACAGACATTCCCCTTCTATAAAACAGAACTTTCCAATCAGCTTAGGGAAGCAGTTTTTGTTATGCATTTTGTAGAGGCTGCTGATCATGTGTATTGAACTAACATGGCAAATGATAACCAGAAAGAATTGAAGTCACTACCCCTTTTAATGACTAATTTATTTATTAATATGATCATTAAAATGGGTTGAGGGATTTGGTTATTTTACTCATCTTGATAGATTTGCTTATAAAGTCAATATTGGTTCTGCCAATTGACTCGCATTCCTGACTATTTGTAAGTAGTTCTGCTTGTTAATGAATTATGTTTATACTGTCACCTATCAATACCTGAGAATAGCATAGGGCATGGTGATTGAATGGTTTAGACTTTGTGGTTTAAAAAGTGATTACCCCACCCCACCCCACCCCACCCCACCCCACCCCACCCCAACCCCCAAATATAGTACATGTTGCACTGTATACCTATACCTATGTCTGTATCTATATACAGATTGACTGTATCATGTTAGTGGTGCTACTTGTGGCAGTACTTAGCTGTTCCCTCCGTACAGGACCGCCTCCGTGGTCTAGTGGTAGAGTGTCTGCCCGTAGAGCGGAAGGTCCGGGGTTCGATCCCCAGCCGCATCATACCAAAAGATGTTAAAATATGCAGAGCTCCAGATAAGCTTTTGGTGTTGTGGGTATTTTACCCATGCATTTTAAAATCACTGCGTATCAGCTATTCTATCTGGGTATTCAAATTTCTGTTACCCACTAGTTTTTACACATGTGGGTATTTAAGTTAAATATTTAAAAACACTATTCATCTAGTCCCTGCAAACTGGTGTTGTGTTGGTTCGAGAGCTTTATAGGACTAAAAAATACCACGATACTTCCACAAGAAAGTGTGATGGCAAATGATCATGATGTAACTGTCATCGTGGAGTTTGGCAAGGTTGACGGAATGCCCGTTTATAATTTCAAAATAAGTTGCTGATTTGCCAATTGAATACGCAGGGTTACGTCACAATATTTTGAATATACGCACAAGTTTTATTTTTGTAGCGTATCTGTAATGTTCGTTGCGTATTTGATACGCTTGGATATTATTTTACTGCGTGTTTCTGCATTTCTGATGCGTATTTTACGCAGATACGCAGCTTATCTGGATCTCTGAATATGTTACTTGTTGTTACCCTTTCTGGCGCTCGGCATTAAAGGGCTAAAACAAGGACTGGTCGGCTCGGAGTCAGTATACTGAGTCTGAGTGGGGTATTCATGTTAAACTGCGGCATGGTATCTCAGTGGGCTAGCACTATAAATCGGTACCAGTCCGGACTAGTACAAGCAGCCACACACACACGTGCATGCAAGGGGTGACTTAATGGATTGGGTGGTCGATTCGGTGACTTGGTTGATGGTGTTCTTGCGGGTCTTTGCACACATTTTTGATCACTGGATTGTTTGGTCCAGATTCGATTATGCATATTATGCCGAAACCCGAACTGTCAGGAAGACTGAGTCCTGTTTGTTTCTGCAGCTCCATGTTGTAAGTGTGTGGTGTATATTTAGTAAGTAAACCTTTATTTAGAGTTGTAGTGTGTTTATCTATCCAACTACATTAATGAAGTGTGTCTATTTCTGGCTGGTCCTAAGTGGCTGTGTTGACCGAGGTGCACAAAGACAGCACTGTCATGGGAAGTAGAGTGGCTGACTCGTGGTCTTCACAAACAATGCAGAATGAGGTGCACATACACAGCACTGTCATGGGAGATATGAGTGACTGGCTTGCTTAGTGTTATGTTCAAGATTATTGCACTTTTGGAGTGACTTGCATGCACTGGGTGTGTTTAAATGTATGTGGTTGATTGGACTATTGCCAGTTTTGTAGACTAACATCTAGTCTCTGAAATGAACATATTTTATGGATAAAAACAGTTGTTAAATTATAGTTATGAAATATAATAAAACAGAGCTGAGACGCTTTCTTCTTTTTCAGATATAGTAATCTAGACTTGCTAAATGTGATACACTTGCATGCACTGGGTGTGTTTGAATGTATGTGGTTGATTGTACTTGTCTGGACTATTGCCAGTTTTGTAGACTAACATCTGGTCTCTGAAATGAACATATTTTATGGATAAAAACAGTTGTTAAATTATAGTTATGAAATATAATAAAAAGGAATCAACATCACATTTGCAAACAACACGGTGACTGCCAGGCAGATTTCGGTTGATTGCAGGATTTGCAAATCATGTGTACCTCCAACTCGGCATCAACAGATATTTTCCGAATCTTTTCATGTTTTTTATCAAGGTGCTCAAGTGATCTCACTCATGCATTTCGCGAAGTATCACCATTTGTTTTTTGGCAATATAGATCTTGATTATCGATCAGATGTTCTTGACTAGGTGCCGCCATGTTGTTTGAAGTAAATGCAAGTGATATGAGAAGAGGAATTTGATTGGTCAAGAGGAGGGCCATAGAAGGGCTATAACTCATAATAGCCTCTGGTGCCACTACCATAGAGTCACAAAATTCCAGCCTGATTCGGCAAGGCCTGAAACTGGACTTTCATAGTGAATTAACTCCCTTGCCTCGGGAAGATGGCTGATAGTGGCGTAATATACAACTCATGCATACATCACTGGATTATTTACAGATGGCCGAGATAGAGTTGGAATATTGCCGACTGCAGCTATAAACAACAAACAAGTATTATACGCATTCACAGAGCCCAACGGATCAATACAATTTAACAGTTTGTTATATCGGTCAAATATCAGGGCCTCTTCAGTCTGTTGGGTTAATAATCTTGATAATGTCAAAACTGTTTCATGTTGGAGGAAGCTGTTGTGCCTAGCTTAATAAAGTGGCAGATTAGGTTGGCGGCTATTCATGATACTGTTTCCCTGTGACTGTGTAGAGATGTAAGATTTTCCTGAAGACTTCTGTTGAGGTATAATAACAGGTATGTCGTGCCCTGACTCACCTCGGTCGCTGACTACATTATGGTGTATATTGCAACGTGGAGAAGATTGCTATCTAACCAGCACCCATTTAATCTGGAATCTTAATATAAATTCCTCAAGTGTGATTTGACTGAATATACATGGCTTGTTGGAGACCTGGCTGTTTGTGTTGGGGAAATTAGAATCAGTTATAGATTGTGTCCTCTTGTCTATCAAATAAAGGCTTATTTGTCTGGGTGAAGTGCTCATGGATTATATTGTAATCAATAAGCTCATGTTGAGGGTTCCAGCACAACATACAATGTTGCTGTAAGAAACAATTAAACCTTTTGTTGGATATGTATTTGAGGGTTAAGTATTCAAAAGGAATGCTTTTCAAGCTGATTGATTTTTGGTACTTAAGACATATTTGTTGAGCTTATAAGATGCATCCTACAGTCCTGGACCAGATTGCCAGAAGCAGTGTCATTGATTGCTGAAAATAAAAGGAATAAATAACCCTCCATTTCTGAGCAATGTGCTTCCCCTTCGCCTCAGGTTCTTATTCTTGTAGCTGGCCGATCATGTTTTAACAAGCATGTTGACCTGTGAAGATTCCGGGGTAGAATAGGACTTCAGCAACCCATGCTCCATGCTTGCCGTAAAAGGTGACTATGTTTGTCGTAAAAGGCGACTAACGGGATCAGGTGGTCAGGCTTGCTGACTTGATTGATGCATGTCATCGATCCCAATTGTGTGGATTGATGCTCATGACATTAATCACTGGATTGTCTGGTCCAGACTTGATTATTTACAGACCGCCGTCATATTGCTGGAATATTGCTGAGTGTGGCGTTTAACAACAAACCAAAAAAACAAGTATGGTACAAGTAATAATTAAAATAAATTGATTTACATATTTGCTGACCATACAAAATGACAAATGACAATTGTTTTGTTTTTTTAAATTGATTTTGTTCAACTATTGTATTTTTCCTACAGCTTAAACCGTTCATATTCATCACAAACAAATTGTGCATTAGTTGCCTTCCCAGAGTAGGAAATGGTTGGTCCCTCAGCAGTAAACCAGTACAACAAGCTCATTTGACTGGACGTTTACTTTGATAATAAACAAACGCACAAAATGAAAACAGGGTACTCCATGGTAATGGAACGCTTATGTGTAGTAATTAAGGTATTGTACCACAATGACGACAGTGAGGAGTGGGACGCTTTATGTTTGTACACATCAAAGTAACTGCATGGCGAACTATGCCGTAAGGAGTTCAATATCTGCACATGAACTGTACAACCATTGTTATCAAAGGAGGAATACACAAATGTAAATAGTTTTTCACATGTGATGATTTCCTCAATGAAAGTTAATCATTTCATGTCAGATGTTTATCCAACTGTGTAGGTTATTTTAAAGTTAAATGGACTAAAAACAAATATAATTTGTTGAATATTGGACTGTGTAAGGTGTGGTGAATTGTCACATCTTGCTGGCCAGTGGCAGAGGTACTAGGTTGACCACAGGGAACTCTGGGTAGGAGAGTAACGCAGTCACACATTGTTACATGGACATGCTCTTCAGTCTGTTGTTATGACAAGACACATTCTGCCTGTCATCCATATGGGGCCTTGATAGTTTGCATGGACAACTAAATCTTGAAGACAAACTTACTAATCAACTTCAATTCAACTTTAATAGAGTTTATTTTGTTTGAGTCAATTCATTTTCACTGCTTGGGATTTAGAATGCCCCCATTCAACCTATGTTGGTTGGTCCACAGACTTGTATAACAAGGTTATATAGGTCCGTGGTTGGTCAAGGTGCCGAAGTTGATGGGGTTGTCCAGCTAACAACAAACAATAAAAACAAACACCATTCTGAAGACTCACAATGTGTTATGTAATGTAGGCCTAAATTTGTCACAGTTCTAAATTTGCACTCTTTATTTCAGAACTGTTTGAGAAAATAAGAGAGAAGATTCGTCAACAGCGCCTCACAGCTTCATCTTCAGGTATGTGGCAGCATTGTTCAGGGGAAAATGGGGTGTCGTCAGACAAGACGTACAACCTGGCAGAGTTGTCTGTCAAAGCATGTGCTGTCTGAACTGTTTGATAGGCATTGCTTAGAAGTTGGCAGGTGACAAAGTAGACACAATTTATTGATTACAACTTCTTTCTGACATTTCGGTATAGATCCTTACACCATTGTCAAGCAAGGTATTTCTCAAATTGTGTCTGCTGTGTGTTGAGGATACAAGTCTCCGGGCTGCCCCCTACCCTGTGTTATCTCCAACTGCCTCCGTGGTCTAGTGGTAGAGCGTCTGCCCAGAGAGCGGAAGGTCCGGGGTTCCATCCCCGGCCGCGTCATACCAAAAGACGTTAAAAGATGGTACTTGTTACCCTGTCTGGCGTTCGGCATTAAGGGGTTAAAGCAAGGACTGGTCGGCTCGGAGTCAGTATACTGTGTCTGAGTGGGGTATTCATGTTAAACTGCGGCATGGTATCTCAGTGTGCTAGCACTATAAATCGGCAACAGTCCGGACTAGTACAAGCAGCCACACACATACGCGTGCATGCACGTTGTATATAAGTGCAATAATCTTGGACGCGACGTTAAACCCCGTTTCACCTCACCTGTGTTATCTCCGCTGTCAACTCCCAGGACCCATGCTGGGGGGCAGGCTGTACCAGGGAAGGCGTTTGGTATTATCAGGACTTGAGTGGGCTTGACAAGCAGGATCACAGTCTGAGGAATCGATGATGGTTTTATCTACTTAGGGTTGAAGAGCTCCACAAAAATCGAGCTTCCCATTCAGTGTGAGATAATTGTCTATTGTTCAGTTGTCTCCCTTCCCTTTAGAGGAAGACATGTTGAACAGGGATTGTGACACTTGTAAAGTGAGTGTCAGTTTGATACAGAGAGTACACATGTCAGTAGAACATCAAGTTAGGAGAGTTTAAAGACATAGAACAACACGTTAGGAGAGTTTAAAGACATATAACAACACGTTAGGAGAGTTTAAAGACATAGAACATCACGTTAGGAGAGTTTAAAGACATAGAACAACACGTTAGGAGAGTTTAAAGACATAGAACAACACGTTAGGAGAGTTTAAAGACATAGAACAACACGTTAGGAGAGTTTAAAGACATATAACAACACGTTAGGAGAGTTTAAAGACATAGAACATCACGTTAGGAGAGTTTAAAGACATAGAACAACACGTTAGGAGAGTTTAAAGACATAGAGCAACACGTTAGGAGAGTTTAAAGACATAGAACAACACGTTAGGAGAGTTTAAAGATGTAGAACATCACGCATTAGATACATTACTCTTGAAAATAGATACCCTACTCATTTATTTGTTGATAAAAACACATCTTGGTGATCCGGTGTCAGAGAAAGTCCTCAGTACCTCATGCTTGTCAGATGACTCAGATGAGAATGGGGTTGTCAAAGTCTGAGACTTTAGCCACTTGTTTCGAAGCCTGAATCAAGTAAAATTCTGTTCAGGCAAGTAAGCTCAGATAGATGAGTCCATATGATAACACTTGAATCAACTTAAAATGTTGCTCAAAGCCAAGTTTGGGCTAAAACATTTTTGGCACAGACTGTAGTCAGGCTCTGTGATTATCGTTGTACCTCGATTGCATGGATTGTTGCTATGGATGCTTGCAGCCACTGGTTTCCTTGTCCAGGATTAATTATTTACATTCCATTAGGATATTACTGGAATAATACTTACTGTGGTGTTTCACATGAAGATAAACATGTTATTTGACAGACTTCATGTTGGGGGCACAGGTGGCCCAGTTGTCCTAGACTCTGGTTTCCTTGTCCAGAATTAATTATTTACAGACCATTAGGATATAACTGGAATATTACTTACTGTGGTGTTTCACATGAAGATAAACATGTTATCTGACAGACTTCATGTTGGGGGCACAGGTGGCCCAGTCGTCTACGGCTCTTTAGTTCTCTGTGCAGAGTTGTGTCCCTTTGGCATGCCAGAAACGTAGGATGAAACATCAGATATTCCCTGATCATGTTTCATGTTTGTCAGCTCCCTACTCGTGCTCACTGAGGTTTCACCAACGTGGTTAACATCTAAGATCTGTATCGCTTGGGGCATTCCTCCCATATCAAGCTGACAAGCCATGATGTATAACTGAAATATTGTTCAAAGAGACGTTGGACCAAACTCACTTGACTCATCTCTCATAGTTTGTAATCCTTGACGCTTGATGTGAAAATGTTTTGTTTGTGTAGACACAAGTCAAGACAGCATAGTTGCAGCACCGGGTGGACCAACCGAGACAGCAGACAACCCTCTACATGTCCTCCATGGCATCAGCGATGCTGTCCAGACCACGGCTGTAGGGGACGGCGTGGGGAACAGACAGCCCAGAGTACGCAAGGTGGCAGCGGGACCACCGCTTCCTGTCTATAAAGGTGAGTTGGTGATACCAGTTAGAGTGAAGTCTTCCTCCCTCTAGCTAGAGTGTAGAACACGAACATAGCGGCAAACGCAGTAATCTGTCTGTCTGAACATGGCTAAAAATCAGTCATCTTGTGGATGTATCATGTCAGAAAAGGTCCCCAGTACCCCACGCTTGTCATGTCTCAGTACCCCATGCTTGTCATGTCTCAGTACCCCATGCTTGTCATGTCTCAGTACCCCACGCTTGTCATGTCCCAGTGCCCCCTTACTTGTCATGTCTCAGTACCCCATGCTTGTCATGTCTCAGTACCCCACGCTTGTCATGTCTCAGTACCCCATGCTTGTCATGTCTCAGTACCCCACGCTTGTCATGTCCCAGTGCCCCCTTATTTGTCATGTCTTAGTACCCCATGCTTGTCATGTCTCAGTACCCCACGCTTGTCATGTCTCAGTACCCCATGCTTGTCATGTCTCAGTACCCCACGCTTGTAATGTCTCAGTGCCCCATGCTTGTCATGTCTCAGTACCCCACGCTTGTCATGTCCCAGTACCCCATGCTTGTCATGTCTCAGTACCCCATGCTTGTCATGTCTCAGTACCCCACGCTTGTAATGTCTCAGTACCCCACGCTTGTCATGTCTCAGTACCCCATGCTTGTCATGTCTCAGTACCCCACGCTTGTCATGTCCCAGTGCCCCCTTACTTGTCATGTTTCAGTACCCCATGCTTGTCATGTCTCAGTACCCCATGCTTGTAATGTCTCAGTGCCCCATGCTTGTCATGTCTCAGTACCCCACGCTTGTCATGTCTCAGTGCCCCATGCTTGTCATGTCTCAGTACCCCACGCTTGTCATGTCTCAGTACCCCATGCTTGTCATGTCTCAGTACCCCACGCTTGTCATGTCTCAGTACCCCATGCTTGTCATATCTCAGTACCCCATGGTTGTCATGTCTCAGTACCCCATGGTTGTCATGTCTCAGTACTCCATGCTTGTCATGTCTCAGTACCCCATGCTTGTCATGTCCCAGTGCCCCCTTACTTGTCATGTCTCAGTACCCCATGGTTGTCATGTCTCAGTACCCCACGCTTGTCATGTCTCAGTACCCCATGCTTGTCATGTCTCAGTACCCCACGCTTGTCATGTCTCAGTACCCCATGCTTGTCATGTCTCAGTACCCCATGCTTGTCATGTCCCAGTACCCCATGCTTGTCATGTCTCAGTACCCCACGCTTGTCATGTCTCGGTACCCCATGCTTGTCATGTCTTAGTACCCCACGCTTGTAATGTCTCAGTACCCCACGCTTGTCATGTCTCAGTACCCCATGCTTGTCATGTCTCAGTACCCCACGCTTGTCATGTCCCAGTGCCCCCTTACTTGTCATGTCTCAGTACCCCATGCTTGTCATGTCTCAGTACCCCATGCTTGTAATGTCTCAGTGCCCCATGCTTGTCATGTCTCAGTACCCCACGCTTGTAATGTCTCAGTGCCCCATGCTTGTCATGTCTCAGTACCCCACGCTTGTCATGTCTCAGTACCCCATGCTTGTCATGTCTCAGTACCCCACGCTTGTCATGTCTCAGTACCCGATGCTTGTCATATCTCAGTACCCCATGGTTGTCATGTCTCAGTACCCCATGGTTGTCATGTCTTAGTACTCCATGCTTGTCATGTCTCAGTACCCCATGCTTGTCATGTCCCAGTGCCCCCTTACTTGTCATGTCTCAGTACCCCATGGTTGTCATGTCTCAGTACCCCACGCTTGTCATGTCTCAGTACCCCATGCTTGTCATGTCTCAGTACCCCATGCTTGTCATGTCCCAGTACCCCACGCTTGTCATGTCTCGGTACCCCATGCTTGTCATGTCCCAGTACCCCATGCTTGTCATGTCTTAGTACCCCATGCTTGTCAGGTGCCAGTACCCCACGCTTTTCATGTCTCAGTACCCCATGCTTTAGAAGTCCAGTTTCCACCCTTGCCGAACTAGGCTGGAATTCCTGGGCTCGATCGTAGCGCCACCAGTGGCTATTACGAGTTATGTCCTTTCTATGCCTCTCCTATTGACCAATCAGATTCAACCTCTCGTATCACTTGCATTTGCAAATCCTACAGTTGACCGAAATCTGCATGTCACTTTACGAACCGGATTTCTATTTCGGTGCGCGTTTTTGATTGGACTATGTATAGACTTGTTAGTCCAGCCAAAATGTAACTCCATAATACCAGCCTAGTTCGGCAAGGGTGGAAACTGGACTTTTATAGTCAATTAACTCACTTGCCTCGGGAAGATAGGTTTTACGCTGCTTTTAGCAATATTCCAGGAATATCACGGCAATGGACGCCAGAAATGGGTTTCTCACATTGTACCCATGTCGGGAATCGAACGTGACGAGCGAACGCTTTAACCACTCAGCTATCCGACTGTCCCTTTTATGTGTTTAGTATTAAGACTGCACGTGATACTGGTACATTGGTAAACCGTGATAGAAACTGTTGACAGACTATATGGATCGGTTTGATGAGAAACTACGTACAGAAGTGTATTTCCTTGGGTATGTGATGAATGAAATAAGTTAAAATTAATTGAAACAATATTTCTAGTACACTACTGCTGTGTGTCACTGTGTTACCTCCCTTGATAATGAGTTACTGATGGCTGCTGAACCTATTGACTGCGAGATTGCCCAAACAAAAGAGGAAAAACCGGCATATGGCTCTATTTTGGTCATATGAATGAAGGACAGGGGAAATAACATAGTATGTTAATGGCAATATATCGCAATACATGTAACAATACATATCATAGTACAGACCAAGGTATTGCAGTACCCGTATATTGCAATACAAAAGTCCAGGCAATCACAGCCCTGTTGAGTATTGTGTGGCGACTTGAGTGACATGCAACCATTGTACATTGTCAATAGATGACTTGATAGCCCCTGATTCAGTGAACAACAACAAATATAACTACGTGTAATTCATAGTTACGTCTTCACCTCGCTGTTGAATAGCTTCATATGTTTATTGTGAAGTAAATTTCATGGCTGTTCTCGACTATAAAGTATTTAAGTGAAACTGTATTGTAAGCAGACACGTGAACAACATATTTTATCCCTCGTCTTTGTTATGGAGTTATCCTCCCTTTGATTATCAAGGCCCCTTAACAGACAACTTATGACATCTTCAAATAAAAAAAGATAATATGTACATTGTGACGTGAGAATATGGACAATAGTGGTAATAAAATAGTTCCCCTTTAGAGGCACAGTTTGAAGTGGGGCGAGGTTTGAAGTATGAAGATATGAAATTGTCATAAATCTGTTTGTAGTTGGCTTGTCACAAAGCAACCTGTCGGAGCTCGTAAACTGAAGGTGTGAGTGTGTTAACAAGACATAATGATCCACAACAGGAGGACAGCTTCGTCTCTGCCTGTCAGGATCACTATCATTGCCACGTACTCCTTGCTCCGACGTTGACAGGTGGAGGTCGTTGTCGGTGGAGTGGCTGTAAATAGTCCCACATTCCTTGTGGTCATTACGCTAGGAAGACCTCTTGGGAGACCTTGTGATAGGAGGCAGTATGTCCTGCTGATAAACCAGGCTAAGATATTATGAAGTTGTTGTTTTTCAATGTTGTGGAATTGCTGTCAATCATTGTCAATAGTGAAGTTGAAAGGTATTCTGAATGGTCGAAAAGTTGGCAGCTGTTTGAGTTTGGGCTAACAAGGGTAGAATGAACACTCTTGCTACAGGTTAATCATATGACATGTATGAGTCAATATGTTATGATATGATATTTTTGGTTTAATTCCTCTTTGAACATAGTGTCCCTTAAACCACTCATGTCAGCTTGATGTGCGGGTCTTAGACAATTACCAATTTGTTAAAACCTATGATGTTTTGTTTGTTGTTCAACGCCACACTCAGCAATATCCCAGCTAAATGACAACAGTCTGTAAATAATCGAGCCTGGACCAGACAATCCAGTTATTGACATCATATGCATCGATCTACATAACTGGGATACAATGACATGCATCAACCAAGTCAGCGAGCCTGACCACCCAATCCCGTTAGTTGCTTTTTACGACATGCACAGTTGCCTTTACGGCAAGCATCGGTTGCTGAAGACCTATTCCACCTCGGATCATCACAGGTTAAACCTATGATCTCAGGTTCATGGTGCTGAAACCTTATCAGGGCATTTTGGAGATTTCAACCCACGACCATAGGGTTCTGGCACTCCTAAGGGATGCACAGCAAATTGTTGCCTCTTAGACATCTGCGACCAGGGTGCCCTCTCTATTAACTGGAGAAATGTTGGTTGAGAAAAAACACCTCAAAGCTTCCAGGAACTGGCTGATTGGTAATATTGGAAAACTGGTTCCTGGCACTACTTGATACTGGTCAGTTACCCTTAGATCTTGTGTCCTAATGGTCAGTCCCTTGTAATGAATGTCTTGCAGGAGTCTTGATTCACTGTGTGCAATTGTGTCCATATATCTGAAGCTGAATTCTACAGACATTTACCGATAGGCTCCTCTTTCAGTCCTTCAACTTATTTACTCTGTGCAATTGTGTCCATATATCTGAAGCTGAATTCTACACAGACTTACCGATAAGCTCCTATTTCAATCCTTCAACTGATTTACTGTGTGCAATTGTGTCCATATATCTGAAGCTGAATTCTACACAGACTTACCGATAAGCTCCTATTTCAATCCTTCAACTGATTACTGTGTGGAATTGTGTCCATATATCTGAAGCTGAATTCTACAGACATTTACCGATAAGCTCCTATTTCAATCCTTCAACTGATTTACTGTGTGCAATTGTGTCCATATATCTGAAGCTGAATTCTACAGACATTTACCGATAGGCTCCTATTTCAATCCTTCAACTGATTTACTGTGTGCAGTTGTGTCCATATATCTGAAGCTGAATTCTACACAGACTTACCGATGGGCTTCTATTTCAATCCTTCAACTGATTTACTCTGTGCAATTGTGTCCATATATCTGAAGCTGAATTCTACAGACATTTACCGATAAGCTCCTATTTCAATCCTTCAACTGATTTACTGTGTGCAATTGTGTCCATATATCTGAAGCTGAATTCTACAGACATTTACCGATAGGCTTCTATTTCAATCCTTCAACTGATTTACTGTGTGCAATTGTGTCCATATATCTGAAGCTGAATTCTACAGACATTTACCGATAAGCTCCTATTTCAATCCTTCAACTGATTTACTGTGTGCAATTGTGCTATTTTATTTCTTCAACTGATTGATCCACAAAACACTGCAAGATATGGACAATGAGCTGGACAGTGATGTATGCTGTTGTTGTTGTGTTGGGCAGGTTTCGCGGAGGTTCACACCGACCCCCGGTTTCAGATGGTGGTGAGGAGCAAGTCCCCTGTCCCGCGGAAGAAGCCCAAAACAACTGTCGGAAAGCTCCAGCGGAAAGTGTCTTCTGATCCACACAACGGTAGGTGAAGGTCATCAGGAGGGAGGACTCATCCTAAAGTTTACCATCATGCTTTGGCCTTCTTATTTGGTAGACTGATCTATTTCTCAAAGCTGTATTGTTGTTGTATCAAAATTAATTTGAAAATGCTAAACACAACACTTTTTAAAGGTACAGTAAACACCATTGTCTCAAAGTTGTCGAACTTACGGTTGTCTCGAAGTAAAATCATGGTCCCTGCGTATTCCTTCTTTATTTATCATTTTCGGTTATGTCGAACCTCGATAACTCTAAGTATTTACGTAGGTCCCTTCAACTTCGAAACAATGGTGATTGACTGTATTGAGAGTGAATTAATGAAAATGAGAATTGAAACTTGCTGTAGAGCTATTTCCCTTCCAATATTCAATTTTGCTGTTTTCTTTTACTGGTACTTTTGTGAAATGTTGGGTTGGCAGAACCGTAAATTGGTAGTCTAGAGTAAAATATGCCTTCAGGTGTATATTAAGTGATATGTTTTACAATTGTTTCTGTGAGTGCTGCTGTGAACAAGGAAGGTGTTGTGTTGCAGATGGCGGCAGCTCCAGTGAGAAGCCAAAGAGACTGAGAGTTGTGGCCCCGGAGAAGGAGACTTCTCAGCCTGGTGCAAAAGGTAGGCTAGAGCGGAGAGACGCACAGGTCTTCTCAGGGATGAAACATCCTCAAACACTATATGTAACCTTCCCATGAAGATCGAGGTTAGAATTGGTCTTCAGCAACCCATGCTTGTCATAAGAGGCGGCTAACAGGATTGGGTGGTCCTTTGGTTTATGGCTCAGTGCAGCATTAAACAACAAACTGTATTACTGAGACATTGTGCACAGAGGCGTAAGATGTAAGACGGACACAGTGGGTGTTGAGATTGTGACATGGCCAACTCAATGTGGCCGTCTTACTCTCAAGTAAAATCTTCCTGATGTCCTCCCACTCTACCCCGGATATCACTGCTGAGGACATGCCCTGTACATGTGGTAATCTCCAGCACATACAACATGGTCTGCACAGGCTCGGAAAAACCTAAAGATGGATACAAAATTCCTTGCAAAGGCCTTGAATTTTCTTAACTAATCCTTGTTTCCTTTAATTTACCTCCACATTTGTATATCTTTTCATAGTTTGATTACAAAAACACCATAGAGTTATCTCCCTGCCAGTGATCATCTGCTACGATTAGAGTCAAATATGTCCGGAACAGTAACAAGTCGAATGTATCTGGAATAAAATGAATATCACTTATTGATTAGTGTAAAGGATATCACAAGAACCTTGGATATTGACAAGTAAAAGTAAGAAAATGACCTTGAATTTGGGGAAAGGCGTCTCAGAAGCAGTGAATCTTATGACTGAAATTCTGAATGCACACCGAATGACACAAGTTGGGCTGTGTTGGTTTGAAGTTACGATCTCCTTGCAGGTATCATCACAACATCGTCGTGGAGGGTGGGGCAGCAGCTCATTCTCCAGACTCTCGGACCAGCCAAGACAAGCAAGAAGTCTTCCCAGGGCAAGAAGTCGGATAATCTCAACCTAACAGGCAGGAAGCCATTTTGAATAGACATTGAACCAGAGTTCGAAATCTAGGGAGGTCCTGGGTCCTTGTGGTTGGTTTCTGTAGCATTATAACCCAGGGGCACCTCCATCTGTCGCTTAGAGTTGTCACAGAGAAGGAGTCTTAGACTTCCGTGCTTAAACTTTGAAGTGTGCTGAAGTACTGGAGCAGGATCACGATCTTCAGGGAACGATGCATTGTCACTTCTCTCACTGGGGCTAAGCTAATCTGGAACTGGCTTTCAAAGTATCAAGATTCAGATTTAGTCATACTGCTGTTGTGTAATGAGTAGGGCTGGGACAAATCACCAACTGCGCGATCCAATACGTATCACGATATCTTGCTCACGATCCGATACTATCACGATACTTGCATGTGCTGTTATCTGTGGTCCATCGCCATCTTTTTTCAAAGACAGGATGGCCAAATACCTGGCACACGAACAATTTACAGTTGGTAGTGTCAAGTATGGTTCCATGGATTAATTATTTACGTTTTCACTGCTCAATTTCACTCGTACTTAGTGTTTAATGTAACATTTGTTAAAGAATACATTGAAGGTAAGAATCGATACTTTTTGCTTAATGTGAGATTGTGATCGATACTTTTATCGAGAAGTAAAACATTGTGATCCACCGATGCATCAGTGTGTCATCCCCCTACTAGTAATGAGTGTTTATTCATTTGGGCATTTTGGGCTTAACAGATGAAAATAAGAACGAGGATGTTCGTCGCCCTGACGGTGCTGAGACACACAACCTTTTCTCCTCCGGCAACAGAGAGGGTGCAGTGGGAGGCAACTCCATCTCCAGGACAACCAAGTTGCTCCCCGATGATGCGAGGAGGATTCTTGATGACCTTCAACTAGAAGGTCAGTGTTTGAAGTACAAATGCTAGAGACTGAAGATCATTGGAAATTTCATCAGAAACAAGGCCCATGCAGCTTTTGAAACTTTTCTTTCGCTCCAATGAACCTGAAACTAATAATTAAAATGCAACATATTGATTGTCTTCTAATCTCATCTAATGGATCATGTATCATGGGCAGCCATGACAGTTCAATATTCTGGTGGGGATTAAATAGCCAATACCCGTTCTAGGATTATTCTGTGCTTACAGTGTGAGACCCGACAGTGGATTCATTCTAATGGAAGAACCGCTGGTTTGTCAGATCCTGATTAGAATATGCACATGCCACTTTCATATAGCTGTACTATTGCTGACTGTAGAAGACATGACCTCTGACCTTTGTTGACTTGTGACCTCTATGCAGATGATGATGGGGAGGGAGAACACACTAGGCGGCAGAGGCTGGCTGTCAAGAGGAAAGCCCACAAACATTCCGGTGAGTTGTAACAGACATGCCACTTTCCCACTTGTGTCTCCTTGCCCCTGAGGCTGTATTTGATCAGTCATTTAATATCCCCCTGGCATATGATACATTGGCGTGGGGGGGATATATATATATATATATAGTCATCATCATCATCTCTTCAGTCTGTCCATCCATCCTTCCGTATTAGTTTCTGGAGCATAATTTGATAAACATGTAAGAGTTTTCCTCAAAACTTGCTACATGGATTAACCAGAAGCTGAAATGGTGCCTTATCCTATTGTTGAGCGGGGGGATTTGTCATCTTTACATGGGATGTATTTTTCATTATGTTTACAAACTGGCATTCAGTTCTCACTCACTCACTTGACCTCCACAGAGCCAGACAAGCAGCAGCCTGCAGCCTCCAAACAGCGCCACTACGACCAGAGCAAGGTGCGCAAGTTCATCGCCAAGCAGAAGGCGGAGCGAGTGCGTCAGAAGAAGGAGGAGGAGCGAGCGCATCGTGCGGAGCAGGAGAAGAGACAGCGCCACCTGGCGGAGCTGTACAACAAACAGAAGCCGAAGGACCAGCCACCGCAGCCACAGCCACGAGGGAAGACACGGGGGAGGAGGTCTGGGGGAGAGGAAGACCCACAACGTCGGGATCATCGGGCTCTGGGCTTGGTGAGTGCTGGAGCTTTTTTATTTGGCATACTGATTTCCATACATGGGACTGTTGGAGACACTGCCAGCTTGCAAAACTTTAAGACGAATCTCTTTAGACACCAATGCATTTTGACACTCTAAGCTATAAAGAGTTTAAAAGGACCTTTGTGTGAAGAATTGTTTATGTAGTCGTCTCTCTTCATTGCTATTGTTTTGTCACATGCATGTTGCACCCTTGCAAATGATGGCACTTTTATGTGCCAAAAGCTTTTGAGACTACAAGGATGAATATGGCTCTTAGCAAAATTTTCAGTAGAATTAGTGTTGATATATGGATTATTAATGTCCCGAACAGATGTTTTCTAAACTTGGGGTTCAGACTAGTGGCCAAAGTCACAGACTGCCATATATTTGTAATGTTACCTATGTTGGCCTTGTAATTCTGTGAATCATCTTTTATGAACACTTCTAACTGCCAACAGTTTAATCTTCTGGTATCTGTTATTTTGCTGGAGACAAATGTCATAAGCTCATTTTCAGGATTTTAGCAAATTTGGATGGTCATTGTCCCATAAATTGGACCCAATGTGAGACATTGTGGTATAATGTTTTAAATTTGTGTATTAGAGCCTGGACTCGGACAAGGAGAATGCTGGCGGTGGAGCAGGCATGGAGGTGGACGACGATGACTCCACCCTGACAGAGGGGACAGAAGAGGACGTTACACCGACCGGCACGCCCCGGGACAGACGGTAGGAGCCTAGAGTTCATAGAGAGTTGCCATCAAACTTATGACCAGAATCTGTAGTTCTAATATTTCTGCCTGTTGTGTGAACCATTTTGACTCCATACATACCTCTATTGATGCAGAAACACGTAATAGTCAATTCTATGTAGAATACTAAACGAGCTCCCGTGTAATACCAATTTTATGACACTCATGAGTAGTTCTGGTATTAAACGGGAGCGAGTTAAGTATATTAAACGTTCCATTTTTAACTGTTTCTAAACTTCACTTTCCTGTGTGAATAGGCAGACATCTATGCAATCCACAGCATAATCCAATTGATTTAATGGAATAATACTTCACACATGTATAAAATTGACACTATTAATTTAATACCACATGTTACAACGTGTGTCATAACATGTGTGAAGCCCATTTCTGGTCCCCTGCCATGATATTGCTGGAATATTGCTAAAAGCAGCATAAAACCTCACTCACTCACTCACTCACTCACTCACTCACTCACTCACTCACTCACTCACTCACTCACTCTCTGATTTCCTCACTTGTTTCATCAGAGACCCAGATGTCCCAGCCCCCCATCAGCTCCACCTGGCTCCGCCAGCCCCTCTCACAGTGGGAGGGCAGAAACTCAACCTCGATGTAGCTGCCGTCCTGTCCAAGTTCTCCGAGGTCGTCAATCGGAAGAAGGATCTAGGTGGCGCCACCTACCAGCAACCCATCCTTGAGCACTCACATCGAACCCAGGCTGACCGCATCCGGGCGGTGAAGGAGACTTCAGCTACATTACAGAACAAGTTGGTCGTGTCTCGCAACATCATGGAGGGTGAGACACAGCCTAGCTTTTCCAATCTACTGATAATAGTACATATTACTGTATGTGAGATCTCCTGCCATGTCAACTGTTGCAAATCACGTGACACAGGACACGCTATCCGTACAAAATGGCCTCCATTCTGTAGCAGACGCAGGATGACCTGGCTAAAGACATTACAACCCTACACACGTTTTGACTTCCATTCTCTGTCAGTAAGCAGCCTGAAATTGACGAATAAAGATTCTTGCCATAAAAGGCGACTATGCTTGTCATGAACGATCTAACGGGATCGGGTGGTCAGTCTCGCTGACTTGGTTGATGCATGTCATCATATTCCAATTTCATGGATCAATGCTCAATTGCTCATGATGTCAATCACTGGATTGTCTGGTCCAGACTTGATTATTTACAGACAGCTGTTATAAAGCTGGAATATTGTTGAGTGCAGTGTTAAACAAAAGTAATCATAAAATATTCGATGATGAGTTTGACAGTAGCCATTATGTTCTGTAGCCTGTCCTTGTCATGTGATCACCCAATGGAGCAGAAATTCCAGTATTGGCACAAGTATATGTTCAGAGGTGGACCCACAAAGTGAACAGCACATCATTGATGGACTGAAGCCCATGTCTTGTCCCCCTACAGTTTGCTTGAATATTTCTAAATATTTCTGAATGTCTCTCAAGATTTAGTTGTCTTCACAAAGTAGCTGATCATAGATGCCAAGTTCGTTTCCAATTTACAGGATTATACACAGGGAACAGATTAGGATATCTTTACTTGGCACTCACATTCTGTATGTTAAAGCATATGAAACAAAAAGGTTGTGAAGAGAATATATCAATTCTAATACCATTTGTTTAGTGTGTTGATTTTCTTGTTTCTTCAGCGGCAAACCGAGGTCTTGAAGTTAATGCCATGCCACGATATGACAGGATCATTGGCACGCACGATGACTACCAAGTGTTTGACAGAAATCTCCCTGGTGAGTTCAGTTTCATTTTGAAAATATTCTTCTTGATAACCTGCCAAGTTATTGGGCATCTTTTAAGTTTGGAAGTATTTTTAAAAAATCTTTTAAGATATTTCAGAGTTTGGTTTCATGCCTTGTAATAACCTTCCCTTCTTCCTTGCAAGGATCTGTAAACTCACGCCTTGTGCTCGGTGAGCGGGATGAGAACGAGGCTGCGACCCGGATCCAGGCAGCGTACCGAGGTCACACGGTACGCCAGAGCATGAACTGGCCACTTCCCTCGGGTCAAACTCTCGGCGCCCGATTCAGGACGGGGGAAATGATTGGGGATATTGTAAGTAGCACAAAGAACATCAGTAATAGTAATCTTGTAACAGAAGGCATGGGGATGGGTTGTGGAATGGTTAGTTGGTGTAAGCCCCCATTGACAGAGTCTCTGGTAACCATAGTAACTTGATCTAGCACACATAGGGATTAAGCGTGATGTGTGCATCAAGAAATATTTGTTTTCTGGGCACCAAATTATTGATCATTTGTTACGAAGTATGAGATAATTCTTTCATACCATGGTCTATTTGCCCATAGTTAAGAAAAGGGTCAGATCCAGGACTGAATCCTTTATCTTTCAGCACAGTGTCCGTGTTTGTTGGTTTTTACATTTGCAACCTCCGTCACATACCAGCTTTTCTCCTCCTGACACACCATGATATTACCGTGATACTGTTCAAGGTAGAGTTGAACTCACTGACTCTATGTTTGTTTTAGGATGCCCTGGAGGAGTCTTCCATCACCGAGACCTCCACCTTCAGCGACATCACCATTACTGAAGACTCCGAGAACGAGTCCATGAACTCCCGCCCCGGACAGGTAACTTGGTCTAAAAAAGCAATGTCATTCTTTAAGCAGAGTGTTTGATGAATAACATGACAGACTCAAGATTCAATAAATTATAAGGGACTGAAAAACGCAGTAGACCTGTCTAATCGAGAGGGAAAATTGATTTTGGGGAGGTGGGATGTAGTGTTGGCTTATGATACTGAAGACACATAAAGATCGGGGTTAGAATAGGTTAAGGGGCCTTCTGCAATCCATGCTTCTGCAACGACCATGCTTGTCGTAAGAGGCGACAAAAGGGATCGGGTGGTCAGGCTTGCTGACTTGGTTGATACAAGTCATCCCATTTGCGTGGATTGATGCTCATGATATCAACCACTGGATTGTCTGGTCGGACTTGATTATAAACAGACAGCTGTCATTCATGTAGCTGGAATATGTCTGACTGCTCCTTTAAACAACCAACAAACAAACATGATGCTAAGGGCCTGGGGTGGGATCCACATGGGTACAATGAATGAACCAAATGCAACAGCCTGGTGTCCCCTACTTGCAAAAGGTGGAGTAAAACTATACTCACTCACTAACTTGAATCACTTCAGCTGAAAAGACCACCTCCGTGGTCTAATGGTAGAGCGTCCGCCCGGAGAGCGGAAGGTCCAGGGTTCGATCCCCGACCGCGTCATACCAAAAGACGTTAAAAGATGGTACTTGTTGTTACCCTGTCTGGCGCTCGGCATTAAGGGCCTAAAACAAGAACTGGTCGGCTCGGAGTCAGTATACTGTGTCTGAGTGGGGTATTCATGTTAAACTGCGGCATGGTATCTCAGTGTGCTAGCACTATAAATCGGCATCAGTCCGGACTAGTACAAGCAGCCACACACACACCCACATGCATGTATGTCGCCTTATAAGCGCAATAATCTTGGATGCGACGTTAAACCCCATTTCACTTCACCCACCTCACCCACCTCACCCACCTCACCATTTCAGCTGAAACAAACTCCTTTAGTGCAGCTCATGCAATGAAAGATGATTTGCTGTATCGACAGTGATTGGCCGTATTCATATTATCTAGTGCCGTGTGAGCGTCTGGTGTCATGGTTTATATGAGTGTTTTTCCATTTTGCTAGTAGTCTTTTCTTATCTCATAGCAAACCTAGAACTAGGAATACAGTGAAAGTTCTGATGTTTTGGTGCAGTCAGCATTGTTTGTGTCCTTGTGTGTAGATGTTGAAGCATGTGCGGGGCGGGGCCAGCGACCACCACCTGCGAACTACCGCCTTCAAACCAACCAGCAAGTACGTGTGGGAGGAGCCACGAGGAGACCCACTGTCAATCATCAACGTCTACCAGCGCAAGATGAAGAGCATGGGCAGGGGTCAGTTATATCCCTTTGGTACTTGTTTCGGTATACTTTGATTGGAATCCAGATAATTTTACATGTTGAGTTGTCTCTCACACAGACCCTGAAACCAAAATATCCAAAAACTCCCTAGGAAATCTACAATAGTTGGAAAGTCTAGATTTTTCCAGTTTCTGAAAATGAAGACATTAACTGTGCTCCTTTCTGTTATATATTGATAGACAATTTACAAGATTAAATCCTACAATATTTTCACTTCTCAACAAGTGAGACATGCAATATTCGTATTTCGATCTTTGCTCTGTTTACATTTCAGAATATTTTTTAAGATGTTTTTCACTACATGTTTCACATCTAGTTCTGGCTTAGATCTTGAAGATTATGAATATTGGACATAGACTATTTTTAGTGCATCTTCCAGTTGATGTTATTTGTAATGTATCATCATCTTCACACAGAGAATGATCGACTGGCTCCAGCACCCAGTCTTCCAAGGGATAGTGCAATGAATTCACAAGAGGCTAGGCAGTTAGCCAATCAGGGAACAATACCACAGACATTGTCCAATCAAGGAACGGCACCACGGATATCCAATCAGCAGTCAGCATCAAGATCTTCCATCAGTCAACAACCAGCATCCCGACTGACTGAGTCTGCCTCTGTGGTCAGTGAGCCAATGGGGTTGACATCAGCAAGGGGCGAGATGCACACACAACCTAAGTCACGGGACCCAGTGAGAGTCCCAGACAGACAAAGTTCCGCCCGAGTTGATGATGTGAGTCGCAGGTCTCAACCAGTGGAGACATCCGTAGCTGACAACCAACGCAGCAGGTAATTGGGGTGGTTTGCGATGTTCTAACAACACACACATGGAACTAGTATTGTATGTAATGTAGTGGCTACTGTAGTGTGGAACTAATCTGTGAAATCCATCTTCTCATGTGATACAGCTTATATCTCAGTTCTCACGTGATACAGCTTATATCTCAGTTCTCACGTGATACAGCTCATATCTCAGTTCTCATGTGTAACAGCTCATATCTCAGTTCTCATGTGATACAGCTCATATCTCAGTTCTCATGTGATACAGCTCATATCTCAGTTTTCACGTGATACAGCTCATATCTCAGTTCTCATGTGTAACAGCTCATATGTCAGTTCTCATTTGATACAGCTCATATCTCAGTTCTCATGTGATACAGCTCATATCTCAGTTCTCATGTGATACAGCATATATCTCAGTTCTCATGTGATACAGCTCATATCTCAGTTCTCATGTGATACAGCATGTATCTCAGTTCTCATGCCATACAGCTCATATCTCAGTTCTCATGTGATACAGTATATATCTCAGTTCTCATGTGATACAGCTCTTATCTCAGTTCTCATGTGATACAGCACATATCTTAGTCCTCATGTGATACAGCATACATCTCAGTTCTCATGTGATACAGCATATATCTCAGTTCTCATGTGATACAGCATATATCTCAGTTCTCATGTGATACAGCATGTATTTCAGTTCTCATGTGATGCAGAAAAAATCTCACTTCTCATGTGATTCAGGATATATATCAGTTCTCATATGATACAGAAAAATTCTCAGATTTCATGTGATACAGCTCATGTCACAGGTTTCATGACCCAGGACATAGTACAGTTTGTGTCATGTATTTCAGACGGGACCCAGCCAGTTTTCGGCCTGTTCGAGGAAGCATCACTGATGAGTCTTGCATTCAGTCCTTCAGGTAACGTACTCATCATCAGCAACAAGCAATTAGACAATTCCCAGTCATCCACTGTTGATAGGAAGTGAATGTGTTGATGTCAAAGTCTATTATGTGATCCCCGCGTCATTCCAAAACAGGGCAGTCGGGTAGCCTAGTGGTTAAAGCGTTCGCTCGTCACGCCAAAGACCCAGGTTCGATTCCCGACATGGGTACAATGTGTGAAGCCCATTTCTGGTGTCCCTCTCCGTGATATTGCTGGAATATTGCTAAAAGCGGCGTAAAACCATACTCACTCACTCACTCATACCAAAACACGTCAAAGATGGTACTTCTTGTTACCCTGCCTTAAGGGGATGACACAAAGTAAAAGTGTCTTAGTGGCGTGTCCATGTTAAAATGTGGCATGGTGTCTCAGTGGGCTGGAACTATAAAACCAGCATGAGACCAGGTTAGTGAAAGCACATCTGCACACACATGTGCATACACGTCACTTAATGAGTGCAGTAGTCTTGAAAGCAGTGTTAGATCCGTTGTTAATGTGACTTAAATCGTAAGTAAGGTATTTGGCAGACTTGTCATACAACTAAAATAACTGCAATATCTATTTGTTGGTGTTTTTTGTCGTCTGCCTAAGATCTCCTCAGTGCACACAGCTCAACAACATTCTCTCTCACTCACTCACTCACTCACTCACTCACTCACTCACTCACTCACTCACTCACTCACTCACTCACTCACTCACTCACTCACTCACTCACTCTTTAAGCAACAAGCAAGCAAACATACTGTGACTCAATCCTTTTATGTTTACAATTATGTCTACGATTACCAACAACAAACAAACAAAAACTGACTGACTCACTTACTCTGTATGTCTGCAGTGAGGAGGACGAAGACCGGACTCCAACAGCCTCCAGACCCAACTCCAGGCCAGGACTTTCACACAACAGTGTCAAGGTGTCAGAGGTCACGGGTCAAGATTCGGATGCTTCTTTGGTCAGTGATGAGGAAATGCTCAGATCAAGGTTATCCAGGGTCAGTATATTCTTCAAGTATTTCTGTCTTTAATTATCCCCCGCCACGAAGTGGAAGGGGGATATAGGAATGGGTGCCGTCCTTCCATCCTCCCGCCGTCTGTCCGTCCGTCACATTTCGTTTCCGGAGCAGATCTTGAAAACCGTACCATATTTCTTAACCAAACTTGGCACATAGATAGGTCTAGTGGTGAACTGGTGCCTTTGGATTGTTTGGGATTTTAAAAAAAATTATTTTTCGAGTTTCCATGGCAGCGACTTTGATTTAGACTGAAAATGGCAGTAGACCTCGTTTCCGGAGCAGATCTTGAAAACCGTACCATACTTCTTCACTAAACTTGGCACATAGATAGGTCTAGTGGTGAACTGGTGCCTTTTGATTGTTTGGGATTTTTAAAAAAATTATTTTTTGAGTTTCCATGGCATCGACTTTGATTTAGACTGAAAATGGCGGTAGTCCTCGTTTCCGGAGCAGATCTTGAAAACCGTACTATATTTCTTCACCAAACTTGGCACATAATGTCATCTCACAGTATTGAATACATTTCCTTTCTTGTTGGAAAGTTCTGCATTGCTTGAGTGTGTGTTCCTCCAAAAGTGTCATGGACACAATTGTTGCATTCACTGACTCACTTCATGCAGAAACACAACTCATTACAAATACTTTAGTGTAACTGATCTTAAACCTACTCAACTGTATAAACACTATATATTCTTGTCAACCATACTCTGTACTTCACTTGCTTGATAACTGTGTCAGAACCTTCACTGAAACCATCGCTCCTAATTGTAATAAAGAAGTTGTTCGTCCATATGTCTCATCCTTACTCATTACAAATTCAGTTACATATTCTATCATAAACTGCAGATGGAAAAACAACACCAGTATTAACTTTTTTTAGTGCTGCAATTAGGCCATTTACATTGCACACAACCCGACATGTCATACTGGCGTGGGATGTGAGTATTTTATGCTTGTTTAACAATGACTCTCAGAGCCAGTGATCATATAGGAGAAGTGTTATAAAATATGCTTTCTGTTTGACTTCAGCATGAGTTACCTCCCCCTGGAGCTGAGAGCCGTGAGCCTGGACGATTCTCCCCGAACACACTGGAGCAGAAGATGTATGCAGAGCTGAATCGCCTTGAGAGTATGGAAGTGACACTGCATCAGTTGACCAGTGTTGACCGGACACGTGCTGTCTCCCTGGCCCAGCAGGAAACTGTGTCCTTGGCTCAGATCCTGAAGGTGAGTTGACCGGTGTAGAGTTGACTGATGTCTGCTGGACATAGGCTTTCCCTGGCCCAGCAGGGCAGTGTCCCTGGCTCAGATCCTGAAGGTGAGTTGACCGGTGTAGAGTTGACAGATGTATGTCGGACATGGACTCTCCCTGGCCCAGCAGGAAACTGTGTCCCTCTCTCAGATACTGAAGGTGAGTTGACCGGTGTAAAGTTGACAGACGTATGCTGGACATAGGCTCTCCCTGGCACACAGATTTAGTGTAATGAAACACAATCAATTCTTATTTCCACTTTCCAGAGTTTATTTTTCAAACATCCACAGAGAGTAAGTGTTTCCCTTATTCCCTGTTCCCAGGCCAGACAACAAACCCATGAGCATGATATGCGTCAGCTCAAACTCCAGGCTCAGAAAGAGGCTTACGAGGCCACCCAGCAACTTGAGGAGACACAGAGACAGTCGGCGACAGGTGGAGGGGTGCCACCCCGGCTGAGTCGCGAGGAGATACAGACACTGAAGAAGGAGGCCATCCGGGCAGCAGCAGAAGCCTGGAACCTAGGACCCTCCGACAATAACAGACGTCCAGGGCGGAAAGACAAATCCAGTTCTCGGGACACGGCGTCAAGGTCAAGGGGTCAAAGTCAGAGATCCGACACTGATGTGACCGATTCCCTGTCTAGGAAACCACGGAAACCTACGTCAGTTTCTTACAGTGTCAGCAAGTCATATGTCAGACCATCAAGGTATGAGAAGCTTGTTGGGTTATTGTTCGCATTAATATCTCTATCATAACGGGGACAGTGTGGCGAGCCAGTTGTATAGAGCCATACCCATGCTCATGGGTTTCAGTTGTAAAGAACAACCTTAGCGCTTCAATGATTGAAAGTATATGTCCACTTATTGGAGTTACGATCACCTTAGCGCTAAGATCCGTTTATACAACAACACCCAGGATCAGTTCAGGCCTTCCCCAACATTAGGCTGGCACACTCGAATAATGTTCAAAGTGGCATTCAACCAAACGTGTTCCCTCAATCTTAACCAGAAGTAAATATGACATTGTTAAAATCTATGGATGATAGTTGAGTTGATAATTAAGTAATGAGGCTGTTTTGGTAAAGACGAGTTGTGAGACCTTGTTCACTTGAACTCCATTCACCACATCGGTTGTAACTTCATAGATCCTTGCAGAATCTCGGTAGACTTTCCTTGTGATAACGTATTTTATGTACTTAATTATTGTTGGGTAAAACAATAGTTATGCAAAATAAGGTCAAGGGAAGGATGTGGTAATATCTTGCAAGGAGAATACTGACTGGCATGTTGTGGTGCATTATTGAGGCTGTGTCATAATTTTTTGGATTATATTACTTTTAGCCAACAGGGCAATCGTACAGTTAAGCTATCACAAGTTTTTAAAACATTCCCTAACACTCATTAGCTTTTGCAAGTCAGTTCGAATTGGTCTGCTGGTCGTAAGAGGCGATTAATGGGATCGGGTGGTGGTCAGGATCGCTGACTTGGTTGATGCCTGTCATCGTATACCAATTGTGTAGAACAATGATTGTCTTGTCAAGACTTGATGATTTACAGACCACTGTCATAGCTGAAATATTTCTGATTGAAGGGTTAAACAAACAAACAAAACAAATGTTCACTTGCAGTGTTAACAGACTTCACTGTGTTCATAGTACAAGATATAAGTATGTAGATGTGTACAAATGGCAGTAGTGTCTGAGTGTCAGGTCAACTTGCAGGAGTGCCGTGTCGGAGAGTGTGAGAACAGCCAAGGACACTCAGCAGGACACCGACAGTGACAGCATCCGCACCGCCAGTGACGCCGAGGGCAGGGACACTTCCAAGACCAGGAGTATCAAGGAGGACATCAGAGGTGAGATGAGACCACATGCTAGAAGATACACCACATTTGTGAGAGCTTTCGGTTGCTTGTATATTTTTGTATTATATCCGCGATATGCGAACAGTTTTTCATCGCTGAATCCATGCTTGCAAGTCATCAGTAAATTGAAATCAAGTCGATGATGGATGATTTTACCATGTATCTGTTGAGCAGATGAGGACTACACAATGTCTTTTGATGAGTCCATGACGGAAGATGAGTCCTTCAGACAAGTACTGCCCTCAGAATCGCACCGGAAAGAGGTCAAGCGTCGTCATGGTGACTCATCAGCTCTAGCTGCTGCTGATGAGACAGGTACTACAGTTTTATAGGTTACCATTGATAAATATTTTCAGAACAAAGAGAAGAGTTGTCACGGTAGTCCTTCAGGAATATTAATGGAATCTTTCTAAAAGTGTCATAAGAAGCGTGAAGATCCGTGGTAGAATAGTTCTTCAGCAACCCATACTTGCTGTAAACGGCGACTATGCTTGTCGTAAGAGGCGACTTAAGGGGTCGGATGTCAAGTTCGCTGACTTGGTTGATGCATATCGTCGTATCCCAATTGCGTAGATCAATGCTCATGATGTCAATCACTGGATTGTCTGGTCCAGACTTGATAATTTACTGACCCTTGTCATATTGCTAAGTGCGGCGTTAAACAACAAACAAATGTCATGTTATCATTCTTAAGATTGAAATTCAATATGCTGATGTTATAATCCTTACATCAAGACTTAAAGATTTAGTTAGTTCTGAAATTGAAATACTAATACTAATTGAAATGAAAATTTGTAGACCTCCTGGACTGGAGTGTTTGAGGTGATGATGTACACATCTTAATGGCTGCTTGTGCTCACAGGTACCAACAGTCGACTTGCCATTGGAGACTTGACATCGTTGTTTGTGGGCGAGGACAACTTCAGTAAGTTCACGGCGGAGATGGTGCGTCAGATCATGCGTGAGGAAGAGCTGCGTGCACAGCACCAGGCGGCGCTGCTGCGGCTGAGGGAGAAGGCCCTGAAGGAGAAGACGAAGGCTGAGCTGGCGTGGATCAAGCAGCAGAAACAGCTGCGGCATCGAGGTCATGATGACAAGTACCCCGAGATCCACAAACAGGAGCAGTCCATTCTCCGGCGACAGAAGGAGCAGCAGGTGGGAGTTCCGGGTACAGAAGTGTCCCTGTGTGTAGAGTTACACTGATGCTAGGCATGGCTACTGGGACGATTTACCCCATACTATTGCAGTATTATTATTAACTTTACGGCTTAATAATTAAGTTAATCAGTGTAATACAAATGAATAAAGTATTGCTGACACTGTCAAAGTTAACAATTCACCTGCATGTCACTACTAATTCAAAGGGGCGGTAGGGTAGCCTAGTTGTTAAAGTGTTTGCTCGTCACACCGAAGACCCAGGTTCGAATCCCGACATGGGTACAAAGTGTGAAGCCCATTTCTGGTGTCCCCCGCCGTGATATTGCTGGAATATTGCTAAAAGCGGCGTAAAACCAAACTCACTCACTCACTAATTCAAAGGGAAGTCACTTTAATATGAAGTTGTCGTAATCCTTCCAAATCAACACAAAGCACAACTTTTAAAACTGAAATTTAAAACATAATTTGTTTTATTTAGAACTAAAGGGACTGTTGAAACTATTGATTGCCATGCATACTATTTACAATCCTATTGGCGTTAAATTCCTATCGATAAGGTACAATTGTTGGGCATCCAATTGCAATACATCGATAGTTGGATATATTGTTACACTCCCAGCTGCTACTGTGGCCTGCACCCTGTGGGAACCATGTTGGAGCAGGTCACCCAGCATTCTGCTGCTTATTGTCCAGGGCGACTGAATTTGGGCAGGCTTGGAGACTTAGTTATTGCATGTCATCATCCATGATTGGTAGGAGACGTTACTGATCAATCACTCGTTGCACATCAGTTATTATTTATGGTGGCTGAGATATGGCTGTGGCTTTCAACCCTCACTCACTCACTCACTCACTCACTCACTCACTCACTCACTCACTCACTCACTCACTCACTCACTCACTCACTCACTCACTCACTCACATTTTGTTATGAAGGAGGAGATTCGGCGCCTGCAGGAGGCCAACAAGTTGGCGAGTCGGGAGCGACAGTGTCTCCTCCAGCAGCACGAGGAGATTGCAAAAATGAGACAGTCAACCAAAAAGGTGAGGGCAGCTAGAAGATGACTTGACAGATTATGACTACTTCTACTGGTAATAATAATAATAATAATAATAATAATAATATTTAAAAAATGTCCACTTTGTTGTCTCATGTATGTTTTACTTTGAACTAGACACTAGGGCATCTGAGGCCGAAAGGTCGACTACATCGGCCAGTGGAGGTTCATACGGAGGACGAAGTCAGTGCCGTAAGTTTCTAGGAAAACAGCTTAAACCCAGTAGTAGGATATAGATATGTTTTTTCCTCAGTCCACTAAGACGCCATAATTAACCATGCATAGTTGCATTCCTTTGGCATATGCATGCCTGAAACCTGTGATCGAATTGAAACCCAGTTGGCTCCGATTATGTTTCGTCCAAAGTGGATATTGTCGCTTATTACAGCTTTCCTCGAACTACAAGACATGAGTGAAATACTGTTCAAAACCAAACTCACTCACTCACTCAGCAGAGGGGTCAGACAGGAGTATGTTGAAGGACTTTTAGATTGTCCTTGAAAGTTTGAGGCTCATGTTATTTATGTGTATTGATAGTTTAAATACATTTTCTGCTCTGTTTCCAGCTGGATGATGTATCGGATGTCAGTGAAGATATGTCACAGCTAAAAGGTGAGGTTTCTAACTTGGTACTCAATAGTGTTGAAATATAGTAACATCATTGACATGTTGTCACAATAAGGTTTGGGTTAAGAGTGTTTTGCTGTTGTATGCAGGGTGCTGGCATCCACTTAAGTTGTTTGACGTTAGTGATGTCATTGTCTTATAGCTTGAATGTTATGACTGTGTGCAATTACAGTAGTTGGTTACAGAGACAGAGTGTGTGACTCTGCTTTTGATTAAATTTTAAAGGGTAACCCTATTTTTTGTGTCTTTCCAGACTACAAGTCGGACTCGGAGGTGTATGGGAAGGACACGAAAACTAGACGCAGAGCAAAGGGAGATAAGCAGAAGATAGACAAGCAGATGAAGAACAGGCTGGACCAGAAGTGAGTCCTTAGTTATGTCTGCTTGCCACATCATTAATCATTGAGAGATATTTTATATGTCTACACTCCACATTAGTATTAATGGACTGTCTTTGTGGTCTAGTGGGAGAGCAGAAGGTCAGTGGTACGATCCCCGGACGCGTCGTACCAAAAGACGTTAAAAGATGGTACTTGTTGTTACCCTGTCTGGCACTCGGCATTAAGGGGCTTAAACAAGGACTGGTTGGCTCGGAGTCAGTATACTGTGTCTGAGTGGGATATTCATGTTAAACTGCGGCATGGTATCTCAGTGAGCTAGCACTATAAATCGGCATCAGTCCGGTCTACGAATAGTACAAGCAGCCACACAAACACACTCATACATGCACGTTGCTATATAAGTGCAATAATCTTGGACGCGACGTTAAACCCCATTTCACCTCACCTCACCTCATTAATCATTGAGAGTTAGTTTATGTGTCTACACTCCACATTAGTATTAATGGACCGTCTCTGTGGTCTAGTGGAAGAGCGGAAGGTACATAAGTGCAATAACCTTGGACGCAACGTTAAACCCCATTTCACCTCACCTCACGACATTCATAATCAGTCAGAGATATTCAAACACTTGTTTGTGACCTGATATGTTGTTATTTTTATAAAATTAAGATCTAATAGTGCGATATACCTTGTGTTGCACTTTGATATTTGGGTCAATCTTAGTAGGCTTTTAGTTCAATGTGAAGGCTAGTAGGAACAAGTGATAGCTTTTCATCAATGTGGCGCCTTTTTAGGTACTTGACATCTCGGGAGCAGAAGCTGCACAATCGACGGCGGAACGCGGAGGAGTTGTTGGCATGGAAACAGCGGCTGGATGAGGAGGAACAGGAGGTGTTTACACTAGAGAAGCAGGCGCTGTCAGTGTGGGGGGATGAACGCGGACCACAAGGGGGCGCTGCTGGCAAACAGGACCGGCCCCCGTCCAGGAGGGGCAGACCGAGGTCGTCGCAGCAGGATGACACAACCTTGAAGAAAGGTGGGTGTGGAGAAGTGGTGGATTGGATGGAGGTTTCTAGTTTAGTCAGCGAGTCTTTGGCCAGCCTTGTGTGAACCATCCTGGAGCAGACAATCTTGTGACGTGAGAAGTCTTTCTTGGGAAGAGAGTTTAAGGAAGTTTGATTCCAATACATTAGAAAACAGAAAATGTTGTCAGCATACATGTCAAAACGATGTTCATTATGTTGCAGTAGTCTCGAAAGACGCTGGTGCTGCTCACCGAGATGAGACAACAATCTCGGAACAGTTGAGTACTGCAAGAGACGAGTCTGGATCAAGGGCTCGTGGCACCTCTTTTACCCAGAAATCTGATGCCATCTCCACACAGATTAGTGCAACACGCACTGAGAGATCGGAGAAGAGGTCGCGAGGTGAGAGGTCAAGGTCGCCAGCAGCCAGTGGAAGCGAAGGGTCGATACCTGAAGAGATTCCAGCTCGCTCTGACGAGGGATCCACATCCAGTCCGGAGAAGAAGTAAGTCAGAATGTAGAAAGTTTATTTGTGAACCAACATTTTTATTTTACTTCTGCAATACATATTGACTTTGTCCTAAATAGTGTCTGCTGGGTGGCCTACTGGTTGGAACTTAGTTCTACGAAGTTTGATTCACCATTGGTAGAATG
Organism: Haliotis rufescens; assembly: GCF_023055435.1. Taxonomy (NCBI): domain Eukaryota; kingdom Metazoa; phylum Mollusca; class Gastropoda; order Lepetellida; family Haliotidae; genus Haliotis; species Haliotis rufescens. Next base: position 33,444,309 of record NW_025964372.1, on the reverse strand, counting down.
GGTGAAGCCCATGCTCTTATACTGGTGACATGAAAGCAATGTTACCCGTGGAGATCCAGGTTAGAATTGGTCTTCAGCAACCCATGTTGTCGTAAGAGGCGACTAACGGGATCGCTGACTTGCTTGATACATGTCATTGTATCTCGGTTGTGTAGATTGATGCTCATGATATGAATAACTGGATTGTCTGGTCTCGATTTATTTAAAGACCACCATCATATAGCTGGAATATTGCCGAGTGCAGCGTTAAACAACAAACAAATAAGCAATGTTAAACAAAACTCACGCACTGAATAGAATCTAATTGTGCAATGTTATTTTCATTCTGCGTAGCTCATACGTGAGTTTGGTTGGAGTATTTATTCCAATATGAAGGACATGGGTGTCCCAGTGGTCTAGGGCAAGGCTAATTACTGTGCAGAGTTGCTTTCCCTAGAATCCTTTGTTCCTGGGTTTGAATCTCAGATTCTTTGTTTGTCTAACCATAACCGTGGGCGTGGCTTTCACCACAAGAATCACCTTAGCTTTCCTCCCACCTTGACCCTGAGGTTGATTTCATGTTATCATATCCCAATATACGTGGATTGATGCTAATGATGTCAGTCACTGGATTGTCTGGTCCTGTCTTGAATATTTATAGGCTGCCATCATATTGCTGGAATATTGCTGAGTGCAGAGTTGAACAATAAACAACATGCATGACAAAACTTACTGCTGTTCAAAGTATAGCTAAACTACGCACTCACTCTGATAATGTTCTATAATGTCTTTATCATTTTCCTAGTGATGACACAATAGTGAACAGCTCGGCAGTTGACGACTACAACAACGATACGTTTGAGCAGGACACCACGGTGACCAGTAGGAAGAAGTCCCCCGTGGGGCGCTTCCTCCCACAGGGCAGTTCCCCTCTCCCCTCACCCTGGTCCAGGAAGGGGGGGTCAGAGAGCGAGTCAGAGGACTCCATCTCTCACACAGGTAAACACATCACTCCTGATGTAAACAAGATGATCATGGTAGAAATGCAAGATGTGTCCCCTAACCATGCCAGAATTTGCTAATTGTGATTTTCGTATCAGCAGACCCGTGAAGATTCCGGGGTAGAATAGGTCTTCAGCAACCCATGCTTGCCGTAAAAGGCGACTATGCTTGTCGTAAAAGGCAACTAACGGGATCGGGTAGTCAGGCTCACTGACTTGGTTGATACATGTCATCGATCGCAACTGCGTGGATCCATGCTCATGATATCAATAACTGGATTGTCTGGTCCAGACTCGATTATTTACAGACCGCTGTTATATAGCTGGAATATTGCTGATTGCGGCGTAAAACAACAAACCAACCAAAACCAATCGTATCAGCAGTTTGTCAGAAACTTGCCCACAGATTTCAACCACGTGGTGAACATTTATGATCTGCTCTCTCATTCACATATCCTCACAGAGACCCTGTCTGATGCAAGCGACTATGAAGTTCGGATCCGGCAACTGAGTGATGAGTTGCGGAGACGAAGGAGGGAGGTTGAAATTCTCAAGAAGGACCGCAAGAAGAAGGCTAAGGAACGGATGAGGGCTCAGGAGGACTCACTCAAGAAGCAGATTGAGGTAAACCCTTTACTTGTACAGTCTTCACTCTTGTCATCACTGAACACATAGTCTTTAGGACCTGTGAAGATCTGGGTTAGAATAGGTCTTCAGCAACCCATGCATGCTGTAACAGGCAACTGTGCTTGTCATAAGAGGTGACTAACGGGATCGGGTGGTCAGGCTCGCCGACTTGGTTGATGCATGTAATTGTATCCCAATTGCATGGATTGATGCTCAGGCACTGGAGTGTCTGGTCAAAATTCGATTATTTACAGTTAGCCGTCATATAGCTGGAATATTGCTGAGTGCGGCATTAAACAACAAACAAACCAAATCAAATCAAATCAAGAAGCAGACTGAGGTAAACCATTTGCATGTAATTGTATTTATCTTTGGTTTAACATTAAGCTTACATTGCTCACAATGGTTATTAAGAGTAGATAGCACTTCAGTGACCAAGGGGTCGTTCCACAGAGCGTTCTCTAAGCTATGACTGTCGTCAGTCATATGTTTAAGTAAAGTAGTCGTAGCATCAAGATAGCTTTATGAGACAGGTACCCCGGCTGATCATCTCACAGGGTGTGGTGCGGACTCACACTGTCAGTTTGGATTCACTTTGGCCATGTACACATAATGAAAAAAGCTGAACTTGCTGTGCTGTTGGGTTACCTCCCTTACCCACGCCAGGATCTGCTGGTTGTAGGTTCGATTGATTATGATGCTTCGTCTGTGAGGACTATACCCAACATGTAATAGATATATGGCCTGCATATCTTTGACATACATCTAATAGTAATGGTCGAGTCAGACTATCACTTGTGTACAAATGGACGTGGACGTTAACATAGATGTGCTACACTTTAACAGGCATACGACAACTACATCACGCAGCTGCGACATGATCAGATTGACCTTGAGCATGATGCCGTCAAGGCAACAGTCAAGCCACAGATAAAGCAACCCAAAGTGACGACGGGGAAATCTCCTGGGAAGGGCAGACAGCAGGATGTGTCCCCCAGCAAGAGGACTCCGGACGCAGATCATAATCACTCCTCCAGCTTCGAGGACACTCGGGATGGGACGGAGTCAAGCCACACCTCACCATCACTGTCTGACAGCAGGGGTAGGTTTATCTCAGCCATCTGGGAAACTTTGAGAAATACTGTCAGAATTGTAGAAAGTACAAATTCATTTAGGTTTAACTTCTCATACACGACCCTTGAGTAGGACTGAGATTAGACACCTCCAGAAATATTGTTGTGTATGTATGTTGTAGTTTCACATTGGATCAACATGCAAACATTGAAATTATTATTGTATGAAGTTGAAATATTGTCAATTTATTTGTGTATTTTGTTGAACATTGATGCACTTGTCACATTGTTTAACCTGGCTCACAGCCTATTTCAGAAAGTTTGTGTTTCACTTGAGAAAATGCGAACATGCAAGTGAAATTAGATTTTTTTCTCTGAAACCAGTTATCATGCTTTCCTGCAGACTACAAACAGCTTTGTATACTCTGACACACTCATGTTGATGCTGGTGCTTCTGTTGTTTGATGTTGGTGGTGATTGAGAACAAAACATTACTGCATTTCAATGGAAGATGGGGGCGGTCTGGTAACCGAGTGGTTAAAGCGTTCGCTCGTCATGCCTAAGACCCGGGTTCGATTCCCGACATGGGTGCAACGCGTGAAGCCCATTTCTGGTGTCCCCCGCCGTGATATTGCTGGAATATTGCTAAAAACGGTGTAAAACCATGCTCACTCACTCACTCAATGGAAGATGGTCACTGTTGATTTGCTTCTATTAAATGCTAGGGTTCGATTGATCATTGTCTTCCACCTCTCCCCAGATCTGAAGCTGTCTCCAGTGCAGGAGGACAAATCAGGGAAGAAGAAATCACCGTTCCTCGACCGCATCTCTGAGGGCAGTGAATCCGACAAGTCTGGAGCATCAGGAAAGAAGGCAGAGCCAGGTCGACGTGACAAGTCCGAGTCTAGTGTATCAGAAGTCATCGAGGAATTATCCAATGTGGAGGACAGTGTTGTGTCAGAGAGAACCGTGTCCGGCATGTTCCAGGTCAAAACAGACCTGCCTGCTTTGGCTGACTCGCAGAGCAAACAGAGTCTCCATGACGATGACCCCTCCTACAGTATGACCTTCACAGATGCTGTGTCAGTGAGTCAGGACAATGCCAAACTACCTCAGAGTGTCCACAGTCGCCAGGATGTGCCTGACCAGAGTGTTGTGACAAGGGACAGGTCTGAGGTGTCTGTGTCTGAGCAGCTAGAGGAAGCCCTGTCTCTTCGATCTGAACAGGCAACATCAGTGCCTTTAAGAATAGATCTGAACAAAGACTCGAGTGTTAAAGAAGGAAACAAAGCCAGTGAAAAATCCTACACAACAGGAATACCTGAATCTGACAGCGAGAATGAAACAAAATCTCATCACACATTATCCTATTCCACCACAAAATCCGAGGGCACTGCATCTCGCCCATCCAGTGAGAAGTCTGTGGCCAGTACAAATTACAGTCAGGACTTTGAAGAGGAAGATCTGTCCGAGTCCGAGAGGACACCTGTTCCTGCTCCAGCTGCAGCTCTGCCCAGCATCCGATCTGGCGGGGGCAGAACCGAGGAGGAGGTCAGTGAGGTCATCTCCGCCAGTCTTCCGTCCATCTCTGAGAAGAAGGCGTACAATAGGCAGGACACGTGGGACAACGCACTGCTGGCTGATGTCCTTGGAGGACTGGATGATTTGGAAGATGATGAAGATAAGACGCCCACTGAGACTCCTCGGGAAGCATCACCACCTCCGATTGGTCAGGAGGAAAACAGTGCTCTCCTGATGACAGATCCATTAGCGGACTTCAACCTTGAAGACAAGGTCCTGGTATGGGGCAGGAAGAAGGGGACATTGTTGTATAAAGGCAAGGTTGACTTTGCCCCAGGGATATGGGCTGGGGTGGAGTTGGACAAGCCCGAGGGTGATATGGATGGCACATCAGGGGGTAGGGAATATTTCTCGTGTCGTCCTCAGTATGGTGTGCTGGTTCATGGAAGTGATATATCTCCCCAGATGGAGATAGAGGACAACTTGATGAATGATGTTAAAAGTCCAGACGATTCCGTCACAGATGTTTCTGCTGCGACGGAAACAGAACTTGAAAAGGAGATTCTTACTGCTGCGGAAAATGTTGAGTCCTTTGTGACGACTCCACCACAGTCGCCGAGCAGCAAAAAGTCATGTGACATCAACAGTCTGGCTGATGACATCACAGACCATCTTACAATGTCAATAGTGAAGGATTCGATGGAAACAATGGGGAACATTGCTGCCAAGCAGGCTGCACCAGTAAAGAAGGTTCCTCCTGCCACACTGCCGAAACCCAAACTCCAGCAGCAGACCCTCACGGCTGTCATTGAGAAAGTTCCTGACCAGACCACGGAGACGACAAAGTCTTCTTCTCCAAAGGACGTCAGTGCAGACAAGGCAACGAACAGTGTCATGGACAGTATGCTGAATGAAGCTATCTCACAGATGGTGTCTATCAGAAACAAACAGCGGAGTCGAACAGATGTGGGTAAAGATGCTCCGTCTGGTCAGATCAATGGTCATCTGTCGTCTGATGAACTTGACTCCTTGTCGGCTGGAGGGCTGTTGAACAGCGGAAGGGAACAGAAGCCTGATATCCTGGTGCTTGATGATGGTGCTGATCTCATTCAGAGGCCTGAGTCCCCCATGCCGGGGGAGGTGAGATATTGTTTGCTTTTATTAAAGGTGGATTTTTTGAGTGTATTACTTTAAACATATCAACAAAAATTGCAGGCATATGTTTTGAAAGTTAGCTAATCAAATTCACATACCAATGTGCATCAATGTATGACTGTGTAACATTGTGTGACAGTGTAGCGATGTGGCTGTAACATTGTGTGACTGTAGCAATGTGTGACTAACATTGTGTGACTAGCAATGTGTAACTAACATTGTGTGACTGTGTAGCGATGTGGCTGTAACATTGTGTAACTGTAGCAATGTGTAACTAACATTGTGTGACTGTAGCGATGTGGCTGTAACATTGTGTGACTAGCAATGTGTGACTAACATTGTGTAACTGTAGCAATGTGTGACTAACATTGTGTGACTGTAGCGATGTGTCTAACATTGTGTAACTGTAGCAATGTGTGACTAACATTGTGTGACTGTAACAATGTGTGACTAACATTGTGTGACTGTAACATTGTGTGACTGTAGCAATGTGTGACTGTAACATTGTGTGACTGTAACATTGTGTGACTGTGTAGCAATGTGTGACGGTAACATTGTGTGACTGTAACATTGTGTGACTGTGTAGCAATGTGTGACTGTAACATTGTGTGACTGTGTAGCAATGTGTGACTGTAACATTGTGTGACTGTGTAGCAATGTGTGACGGTAACATTGTGTGACTGTAGCAATGTGTGACTGTAACATTGTGTGACGGTGTTGCAGCATGGCCTGGAGGACCTGGACCAGGACATCTCGGGCTTGTTGGGAATGGAGGAAAACGAATACTTTGATGACGACATGGGTCTCGTCAAAATGGGCAAACCTCCGCCTCCGTATCCTGGGGGACCAGATCAGGGCAGAGGTAAGACAAAACTTATACATGTACAGTAAAACACTTTCTGATGGGACTAAAGCGACATGTACCAAGGATTTGTTAATCCAGACAACTTTCTAAGATGCACTAGAATGTAGGCTGGTAAGTGACTGGATTCACTGCTTCAGAACATGTATTTTTTCTCTGAAATACAACATTTGACACAGAGACACTGAACACATTTGTGGGCAAAGCTGCAGGTTAACAATTCTTTTTTGTCTGTATGACATGAACTCAAGTTATTTTTTCCCAGAATCTTATGGTAAAATTTATGTTTTTCACAAAAACACCGAAGTTCACAGAATATCAAAAGTTTTGTCCTCACTACTTCAGACATCATAAAGCCAAGATTATTTTTATGGTTTTATGAGATTTACAGCTACTGCACCTGGTGTGTCTACTGCATCAATGCAGATGAAGCGATGCGTGATTGTGACATCAAGTTTTGTTGACTGACTCCTGTATTGAATGTTTTTTGTTTGTTGTAGGAGGCGAGGCAGCTGCAGCTCCCCCTGTGCCGGAGGAGGTAGTGTTCGCTGTCCCCCACCAGCAGGACGAAGTGGAGTCCATCGTCGCCAGCGCCATCGACGTGTACTGGAACTGTCGCCGATGTGGTGAACCCATGGATAACGTGGAGCCTCCGGAAGAATACTTCAAGTCAGCCGAGAATGGACGTGATATGGCCAGTCATAGCAGACGTGTGTTTAAGCAACTTTTGTTTGACTTGACAGGGGAGATAATCCGGGAGATATATAAAGATGAGCATGAAGCAGACCCTCTTGCGTGGCAGAAACCAAGAAAGAAGCAAACGAAATATTACAAAGGGTTGTCACCTCCCACGACGGTTGACCATCTGCGACCGATCGTTCAAAGTGCAGTTAGTGAAATCATGGGTATTAATGGGACACGGAACTCAGATAGGGCAGTTAATAAGTGGAATATTCGTAAAAAGCGTGACCATGTGGACAATGTACTCGTGCAGGAGCTCCGAGCCGAGGAGCCCAACTGGGTGAACTATGACGCAGACGAGATGTCGGTGAAGAATCATCTGACAGATGTCATCATGGAGGCTCTGCTGACTGACACTGTACACACACTGAACAAGATCTTCCAGAAGCGACACTACAGGTCACAGCAGAGCTAGACATGTGTGCAAGTGTTGGTTAAAGTGAGAATGTCAAATATCAGAGAGTTGGACAGTGTCACAGCAGAGCTAGACAGGTGCGTAAAAGTTAGAATATCATTGTCAACGGATCCAAAAGCTGTATAACTGAGACAGGCCCTACGTGATGTGGATCCACTTGCTAGATCTTGATCCTCAAACAACCTCAATCTGTGATAATTATGTAGTGATGGTCAAGATGAGAAGGAATTGGAGCAGTAATCTGTTTGATCCCATCATATCGGATTTGTCTGTAATGGAAAGGTTGGAGTTGTCACTGGACTTTTGCGACTAACGAGCCCAGAATCAGGACAGTGTTGCCAGGGAAACGACTCAAATCGTATGAATAGTGGTGACGTTGGAAACTATCAAAACAAAGATACATATTTCTACTTGCCCGAAGGATCCTATTAACATGACAGATGTGTTTGGGGAGTTAGTATTCCCTGATTGGATATGTGACAATATGTGTGACTTGATATGCTGAGTTTGGGCTGGTAACCCGCAGCACACAGTAAAGACCTTGGACATGTAACAGGATGTGGACCTGTATGACAAGTAAGGGTTTGTTCCTGCCCTTATTCTCTTCCTCTGTGATGCATTTGTGTAGCCCTGGTTAGCTGCTTGTGTAGGTTACCTGTACATAGCTTGTATTTATTGTCTACCAGACTCACAGGCGAAGGAGGCTGGTGTGCGATATATGATATATCTGCATGGTATACGGCTTGTATTCGTGTAGGTAAATGTGATGAAGGCGAGTAGCCGATGACTGTCTGTGTGTGCATCCTGTGGGGACTCTGCACCCTTCGGCTGCACAAGATGAAGGATGACAAAGGATGGGTATGAATAGTTACCTCCATCACCAGTTGCAGCTGATGAACACCAGCTGTTGTAGGATAAATTCCAGAAGCGAAGATGTTTAAAAAACCTCAGGATATGGTCAGGACTCATATGACAGAAAGCATGTGTACAATGTCCCAGAAACTGACAGGGATATTGGGCGTTATATGTAATTATAATGGTGATGATCTGACATTGGATCTCCGAGACTCGTGTGAGACGTGCAGTGTGGGTCTAGCTCTGGTCCTGCTTCAGACTGTAGGGTTGATAACATGGAGCTTCCACAATGGCTGTTGAGCTATGTGTGTAACGGCCAGTTTACATCATGCAAGTCCATCTATAGACTTCACAGTCATCGAAATTATTGTTTTTGTATTACTTGTAATTACTACAGGGCATGTGTCACCAGTCTGATGTAGAATGTCATGTACTCCTAGGTAGCAGTAATATGTATCAGGCAGACACAGTGTCTGTCATGTTGTCATGGATTATTCAAGCAGCTGTATATTTGTGACATGCACCATTCCATGAGGAGTTGAGTTGGCGGACATGGCAGTGCTCAATCTGACTGGCTGTGTTGTAGATCTGTCTCACATCACATTCCGTCCTCAGGGCACAGGGTCGAGGGAGGGCAAGGCTGGTGGGTATTTGGGTGTGAGAGCGGAGGGAGGGACAGGTTAGTGAGTACTGGGGTGTGAGAGCGGAGGGAGGGACTGGTTGTTGGAACTAGGGGATGGTTGAAGAGGGAGGGCTACGCTGGAGGGTATTTGGGTGTGAGAGCGGAGGGAGGGACAGGTTAGTGAGTACTGCGGTATGAGAGTGGAGGGAGGGATTGGTTGTTGGTACTAGGGGATGGTGGTAGTGGGAGGGTTAGGCTGGTGGGTATTTGGGTATGAGAGTGGAGGGAGGGACAGGTTAGTGAGAACTGGGGTGTGAGAGCGGAGGGAGGGACTGGTTGTTGGTACTAGGGGATGGTTGAAGAGGGAGGGCTAGGCTGGTGGATATTTGGGTGTGAGAGCGGAGGGGGGGACAGGTTAGTGAGTACTGCGGTGTGAGGGTGCAGGGAGGGACTGGTTGTTGGTACTAGGGGATGGTGGTAGAGGGAGGGTTAGGCTGGTGGGTATTTGGGTATGAGAGTGGAGGGAGGGACAGGTTAGTGAGTACTGGGGTGTGAGAGCGGAGGGAGGGACTGGTTGTTGGTACTAGGGGATGGTGGTAGAGGGAGGGTTAGGCTGGTGGGTATTTGGGTGTGAGGGCGGAGGGAGGGACAGGTTAGTGAGTACTGGGGTGTGAGAGCGGAGGGAGGGACTGGTTGTTGGTACTAGGGCATGGTGGTAGAGGGAGGGTTAGGCTGGTGGGTATTTGGGTATGAGAGTGGAGGGAGGGACAGGTTAGTGAGTTCTGGGGTGTGAGAGCGGAGGGAGGGACTGGTTGTTGGTACTAGGGGATGGTGGTAGAGGGAGGGTTAGGCTGGTGGGTATTTGGGTGTGAGAGTGGAGGGAGGGACAGGTTAGTGAGTACTGGGGTGTGAGGGTGCAGAGAGGGACAGGTTAGTGAGTACTTGGGTGTGAAGGTGCAGGGAGGGACAGGTTAGTGAGTACTGGGGTGTGAGGGTGTAGGGAGGGGGTGGTGGTAGAGGGAGGGCTAGGCTGGAGGGTATTTGGGTGTGAGAGCGGAGGGAGGGACAGGTTAGTGAGTACTGGGGTGTGAGAGTGGAGGGAAGGACTGGTTGTTGGTACTAGGGGGTGGTGGTAGAGGGAGGGCTAGGCTGGAGGGTATTTGGGTGTGAGAGCGGAGGGAGGGACAGGTTAGTGAGTACTGGGGTGTGAGGGTGCAGGGAGGGACAGGTTGTTGGTACTAGGGCATGGTGGTAGAGGGAGGGCTAGGCTGGTGGGTATTTGGGTGTGAGAGCGGAGGGGGGGACAGGTTAGTGAGTACTGGGGTGTGAGGGTGCAGGGAGGGTCAGGATTGTCAGCCCTGAAGTGTTTAGTGTAGGGTAAGGCTGGTTTGATGAGAATGTTGAGGGAGGGTCAGGATCGTCAGCCCTGAGGTGTTTGTTGCAGGGTAAGGTAGGTTTGATGAGAATGTTGAGGGAGGGTCAGGATTGTCAGCCCTGAGGTGTTTGGCGCAGGATGGGGGTTGGGGATGGTGGGCTCTAGAGTATGGTGGTACTGGGGTGTGTGGGTGGACAGAGGGTAAGTTCTGTTCTCCTTCTTTCACCAGCATGAGCCTTGTGTGTCGGGGAAAGATTTGTGTATGCAGTTGGAGTAATGGGATGGTGGATGGAGAGTGGGAGTAGGACAAAGGGGTGATGAATGGAGTGCGGAAGTAAATGGGATGTGGTCAGAGTCCAGTAGAGGTGTGAGGTAGCAGTAGATGATAGAGCAAATCTCGGTATTGCGCCGACCTTTCCCGACCTTGACCCTGTGTTTCGACAGGTTATTCTGTCTCTGTGTTGCTCATCTTGTCTACACCCATTGATTCCAGCATCATGAACACTGTGCCTTATACCTCCACGCACAATGTAGATACAATGTACCTGTAGGAGTGTTTGTGCCAGAAATGAAGCTTTAAACAAATGTTAAAGACGAAACACGGCTATACAGGGCTGTAACAGTTCACCAAAGTGTTAGTAAATAGAGATGCATTGCCATGAATACCTTGTCATCAGGTCGTGTCGATACAATATGATACATGTATGTATACGATAAGTTACTGCTTATGGTATGACAAGAATTATATTAATTCCTGACAGTTGTTCTGAAGTATTTGTTAGTTTAACGGAGTCAAGTATGCTAAAAATGTCTTGGAAGGGCATCAAGTATTCCCACTGATGGTAGAACATGGCTCCCAAATTTGAGTTTCATATATGGTATCACACTGTTTTTATACATTTTGTATCCTGGCTGAGTGTATGGTTGCAGCCGTAATAGTAGAAGTACATTCAGTTCACAAACGGGGTAGCCAAGTGTTAATGTGTTGCCATCTCCATGAAATACCCCTGTGATATTGCTGGAATATTGCTACAAGGAGCATAAAACAATATCCGCTCACTCACACACACATGTCTCCACGAGCCAAAGTATAGCGTCATTGTACAGAAGTATGCCTTCAGTCATTGTATCATTGCCATCAGTCGTTATTTATTTCAGCTATTTATTGCGGTCCTGTTCACATGGTCAGCGTACCTATCCGTGTCCTCTCATGTAGAAAGCTACTTTGTTTCTTTGTTTTGTTTTGAGTTGTTGTGTTGGTGCCATGTGACCCCTCGTGTTTCGACCTGAGTGATATTACACCCCCGACCTCGGACTGTTGTCAGGGCAATGACCTGAGGAAGCCATTTCAGGGCGTCAGAGAACTGAATCCGAACTCCCTCTCTGGACTAATAAGGATAATGTCCTCATGGGCAAACTTAAATCATATGCTAGTCAGTGTTTGATAGGGATACTGAGAAAGAGATAAGAAATGTGTATTTTACGTTAAAGTGAAGCTGCAAATGTGTCATTTCCATGGTAATGTGCTACTTGTGTAACAACATGTCCAACCAATCTGCCACGTTCAGTCCTCAAGTGGAATACCAGGATTATCCCTATCAACTGTTGAGTAGCGTGCATCATCACAAGTACTGGTAGAAAAACTGTAGAGCACCTGTAGACAAACAGCAGTGAACTCGTGACCTCAATTAACAAGCAGAGCAGTCCATTTTAAGGTAGGGAGTTCAGTGTGACTGCATGTGCAAATCATGCCATTATGCTTGACCTCCTGTTCAATTGATGGACTCTCTCAATCTGAGAGAAAGCCATGAGTCATTCAGTGGGGAGAGGATGCAGGGAGGAGGGGATGCAGGGAATGAGGAGGTGCGCATCCCCCCATTTTCCAAATCCCTGATTCCACATCTGTACAAGTCTTGTTCATTTCCAATGTTTGGAAACTGCTAAACTGATAATATATATTCCTAGTGGTGTAAATCAAAGCTGTGATCAATGCAATGTGTATAACCCAGGGCTGTGTAGGATTGTCTTGACAAGGCTATTTTCTGGTTAATGATAAAAGAAGGATTAGAAAGCGGAATATGACTGTAGGGTTCTTTTCCCGCATTAGACACACTCCATAAAGGAAACACAAGTACATTGCCCCTTGTTGCTGATGTACAGCTGGTTCTTGTGTGGAGACTAACTTTGTAGCAATGACATGATGTGGCCATGATGGCCAGGGTTGAATATATCTTCTCATCCTGAAAATTATTGTATAAACATGTTGAGAATTTAATCAGAATGGGTCTTTGGAAGGTGTCAAGAGAAACATATACAGTGTACATCGTTATACTTGGCTGATGTCAAAATTCTAATTTAGGTTTGTTTTGTAGTTCATATCTTGCAAGAAAGTTGGAGCACATTCTTCTATAACTAATCACAGGTCTGATGTCCATATTACATACAGGGAACCCTCATTCATGCTTGCTCCATTATCTTGTTATGTCATCCCAAACTGGCTTCCACAGGAGATGTTGCTTGGGTCAGATCAAGGGATATCTCCTCAGGCAATGCAGCACAATGCTTTGCAGACCATTGTGATGTCATTGGTTACCATGACATCACAATCAAATGACATCACTAATCTCTGCCACTGAAGCTGGGTACCTGTACTTTGTACACACCAGACACTGCTTATTACTGTTTGCAGACTGAAAAAGTGGGAAGAATAGTTTTGGATGGTGAATAGAATCTCGTCCTTGTCTCTTTTGATATCAAATGTCTTGATATGTCATAGAAGATGATGTAACTATGTCGGGCAGTGATGGCATCAGCGCCATGGCAAATTATTGACAATGTCTTGAACTAAGGATAACTTGACATATTTAATAGGCCTCAGGACTCACTGCATGTTTGAATTTTGAATTGCTAAATGTCAAAGATCTGAAGAAGGCAATTGCATGTCAGGCAATACTGAGGTACCAAAGTGCCTTTTGTTGAGGAACAAGGGGAGATAACCCCAGGGCTTGCTGCCGGAGTATTTGTGATTGTTTCAGTGCTGAGGGAGAGACTGTGCTATGGATATTGATAATTCACTTCTTTCAACACACTGAAATTACTATGGGTATTTTTCTTTCCAAAACTTTTGGATCTTGAAATTTGCATACATATATAAATATATATATAAATATATGAGTATTATTAGCAAATGTATGTATATTTTTTATATTTTGATGTACAAATTGAAATTAGCTCATGTGCAAATAATGTTTCATGTACATTAAATAAATCCATCCATCTGATCATTTTTGTGGTGTTTTGTGTATAATTAAATGTGAAGTTGCAGTGGACACAACAAAGAAATGAGCATTCAACCATCCATTCAATCCCTGACTGACAGTGGCAGTCTACAGCAATCGATGACTTTGTTCAGTATCTATCTGACAGCTTTCATACAGTTTGGGACCCATGAAGATCCGGGTTGGAATAGGTCCTCAGCAAACCATGCTTGTCCTAAGAGGCGAATAACGGGTCAAACTCGCAGACTTGGTTGATACACGTCATCGTATCCCAATTGCGTGGGTCGATACTCATGTCAACCACTGGATTGTCGGGTCCACACTTGATTATTTACAGACTGCTCTCATATAGCTGGAATATTGCTGAGTGCAGCGTTAAACAAACCAACATTACTACCACTCATCGCTTGTGTACTATAACATCAGCGTCAGCAAGCTCTTCGAAAGTTCAGTGTAGAGTGAAAAACGGAAGTTATACCTTCCAAGATGGCGTTCTCCCACTTTTTACATATTTACTGTCCCACCCAGCAAAAACTCAGCTGTATAGCAGCGGCCTGTAAGTTATCAAGTCCCAACAATCGGACCAGACAATCCAGTGATTGCTATAATGAGTCGCGAGCCACTCCCTCGACCTATGGTGTCACGCAACCAACCAAGTCACTGAGCCTGACCACCCGGTCCATTAAGTCACCACTTAAGAACAGGATAGTTTGCTGGGGGAGGAGGGATATTTATAGTTAGCGCGTAAGACGGAAAGTAATATCGACTATGAAACCTTCCTAGGGAAGAGACCCGTGAAGATCCCGGGTAGAATCGGTCTTCAGCAACCCATGCTTGCCGTAAATGGCGACTATGCCTATCGTTAAAGGCAACTAACTGGATCGGGTGGTCAGGCTCGCTGACTTGATTGATGCATGTCATCAATCCCAATTGCGTGGATCGATGTTCATCATGTAAATCACTGGATTGTCTGGTCCAGACTCGATTATTTACAGACCGCCGTCATATAGCTGGAATATTGCTGAGTGCAGCATTAAACAACAAACAAAGCAAACCAAATCCTAGGGAAGAAATTTATCACAAATCTTTAAGAAAATAATTTGTCATTGAATTTTACAATCTACGTGGAACGGTTACATGGAAGTTCATAATTCATACGAGTCATTAGTCATCATCGAGTATGTGTTTGTTGTTTAACGCCCCACTCAGAAATATTCCTGGCAGCAGTCTGTAAATAATCCAGTCTGGATCAGACAATACAGTAATTGACATTATAAGCATCGATCTACGCAAATGAGATACAATGACATGGAGTGAGTGAGTGAGTGAGTGAGTGAGTGTGAGTGAGTGAGTGAGTGAGTGTCAGCGAGCCTGACCACCCAATTCCGTTAGTCGCCTCTTATAAGCATAGTGGCCTTTTACAGCGAGCTTGGTTTGCTGAAGACCTATTCTACCCGGATCTTCACAGGTCTGATGTGGAAGTGATTTGGCTGGTGTGTACGAAACAATCAAGTCACACTGGTGTTGTTTGTTTGTTTGTTTGTTTAACCATCTATTACTTATTTTCGCTGCCTCCAAGAAAATCTGATATGACAACTCTTCACTTACAGCAAACAGATGTGATTTAGGTGAAATTGGGAACATACTGAAGTACCAGAAACATTCCACTCTTCAGATCACACAATGCCACAACTGAGCATGTTTTTTTATATCCTCGGCAATTTTCAAGCCATATGACGGTGGCCTGAAAATAGTCAAATCTGGGCCAGGCAAGCCAATGTTAAACACATTTGGAATACGATGACACCAGTCAGCCAAGTCTCAGAGCCTGACCATCCGATTCCACTTTTGGTCGACTCTTTTGAGATTTCACTTTTTGGTGGTTCTTTGACCTTGAATCCAGTGGTGTTGACAATCACTTTCAGTTGCTGCTGTTTATCGCGCAATTTGACACAAATCACAAACTACATATTTTACATATCCTTCAGGTTTATTCAACTGTAAAAACCTACAGCAAGTAATTCAGCATATGCAACAATGATGTCAACATGAATCTCTCCATAGTCCACTACTAACCCATGCTGCAGTCAGGTTCAAACTTCACAGAAATATAATGTGTTTCAACAAACAATCTTTCATTTCGTCCTTTGTGTTCATTAAATATGGAGCAATCTATTCAATATAAATCAAAGGGTGAGTGAGTGTGGTTTTATGATGCTTTTAGCAATTTTTCCAGCAATATCACGACAGGGGACACCAGAATGGGCTTCGCACATTGTACCCTTGGGAATCGAACCTGGGTCTTTGGCGTGACTAGTGAACGCTTTAACCACTAGGTTACCTGACCACCCCATAAATCAAAGAATGACTCTTGTTACCAATTAATCTTCCAAATCCAATCTTCTCGGAGTATACTTGTAACAACCAAGCTGTCCCCAATACCTGGGACTGACCGAGCCTTACTCGCCCACCAAGCAATATTCCAGCTATATGGCGGCTGCCTGGACCAGACTTTCAGACAGGTACTTAATTGTTATTATGAGTCTCAGCCCTACAAGGCATTTACATTTGAACCCTCATCTGAAACCATGGCTACATTATTGGTGACATTCAAATCTCTCTGCCCCAATGTTGAGTTGCCTCCCTTGTGTTGGGGCTTCTGCTGATGTGGAGTAAAATCTCTTTGTCTGGAGAAGTTTCCTCGTCTTCTGTCTTGCCACAGCTTGTCTTCCTCCTCTGTAGACACACAGACAGACAGGTCAGACATACAGATAGGTTAGATACACATACAGGTCAGACACACAGATAGGTTAGATACACATACAGGTCAGACACACAGATAGGTTAGACACACATACAGGTCAGACACACATACAGGTCAGACACAGGTTGATACACATACAGGTCAGACACACAGATAGGTTGATACACATACAGGTCAGACACACAGATAGGTTAGATACACATACAGGTCAGACACACAGATAGGTTAGATACACATACAGGTCAGACACACAGATAGGTTAGATACACATACAGGTCAGACACACCGATAGGTTAGATACACATACAGGTCAGACACACAGATAGGTTAGATACACATACAGGTCAGACACACAGATAGGTTGATACACATACAGGTCAGACACACAGATAGGTTGATACACATACAGGTCAGACACACAGACAGACAGGTCAGACACACAGATAGGTTAGATACACATACAGGTCAGACACACAGATAGGTTAGATACACATACAGGTCAGACACGCAGATAGGTTAGATACACATACAGGTCAGACACACAGATAGGTTAGATACACATACAGGTCAGACACACAGATAGGTTAGATACACATACAGGTCAGACACACAGATAGGTTAGATACACATACAGGTCAGACACACAGATAGGTTGATACACATACAGGTCAGACACACAGATAGGTTAGATACACATACAGGTCAGACACACAGATAGGTTAGATACACATACAGGTCAGACACACAGATAGGTTAGATACACATACAGGTCAGACACACAGATAGGTTAGATACACATACAGGTCAGACACACAGATAGGTCAGACACACAGATAGGTTGATACACATACAGGTCAGACACACAGATAGGTTGATACACATACAGGTCAGACACACAGACAGACAGGTCAGACACACAGATAGGTTAGATACACATACAGGTCAGACACACAGATAGGTTGATACACATACAGGTCAGACACAGATAGGTTAGATACACATACAGGTCAGACACACAGATAGGTTAGATACACATACAGGTCAGACACACAGATAGGTTAGATACACATACAGGTCAGACACACAGAGAGGTTAGATACACATACAGGTCAGACACACAGATAGGTTAGATACACATACAGGTCAGACACACAGATAGGTTAGATACACATACAGGTCAGACACACAGATAGGTTAGATACACATACAGGTCAGACACACAGATAGGTTAGATACACATACAGGTCAGACACACAGATAGGTTAGATACAGACAGGTCAGACACACAGACAGACAGGTCAGACAAACAGATAGGTTAGATACACATACAGGTCAGACACACAGATAGGTTAGATACACATACAGGTCAGACACACAGATAGGTTAGATACACATACAGGCCAGACACACAGATAGGTTAGATACACATTCAGGTCAGACACACAGATAGGTTAGATACACATACAGGTCAGACACACAGATAGGTTAGATACACATACAGGTCAGACACACAGATAGGTCAGACACACAGATAGGTTGATACACATACAGGTCAGACACACAGATAGGTTGATACACATACAGGTCAGACACACAGACAGACAGGTCAGACACACAGATAGGTTAGATACACATACAGGTCAGACACACAGATAGGTTGATACACATACAGGTCAGACACACAGATAGGTTAGATACACATACAGGTCAGACACACAGATAGGTTAGATACACATACAGGTCAGACACACAGATAGGTTAGATACACATACAGGTCAGACACACAGAGAGGTTAGATACACATACAGGTCAGACACACAGATAGGTTAGATACACATACAGGTCAGACACACAGATAGGTTAGATACACATACAGGTCAGACACACAGATAGGTTAGATACACATACAGGTCAGACACACAGATAGGTTAGATACACATACAGGTCAGACACACAGATAGGTTAGATACAGACAGGTCAGACACACAGACAGACAGGTCAGACAAACAGATAGGTTAGATACACATACAGGTCAGACACACAGATAGGTTAGATACACATACAGGTCAGACACACAGATAGGTTAGATACACATACAGGTCAGACACACAGATAGGTTAGATACACATTCAGGTCAGACACACAGATAGGTTAGATACACATACAGGTCAGACACATATAGGTTAGATACACATACAGGTCAGACACACAGATAGGTTAGATACACATACAGGTCAGACACACAGATAGGTTAGATACACATACAGGTCAGACACACAGATAGGTTAGACATGTTAGATACAGACAGATCAGACACACAGACAGACAGGTCAGACACACAGACAGACAGGTCAGACACACAGACAGATAATGGTCATAACATAGAAGGAGGAAAAGCTATCTTTCACTTTTGAAGTTCAGAATGTAGAATTCTTTCAAATTGTTTTATGCAAATATATGACCTTTCCCCTCCAACACCCAGCCCTAGTCACTATACTCACCCTTAGACAGGAGGTTGTAGTTCTGGCTGCAAGTACATAGGATGACATTGATCGTGGGGTATTCCACTACACACTTCCCGCGGAGGTTCTCCAAGACAGACTTGCTGAGGTCCAGCTCATGATACCTACATTAGAGAAGTCAACTGAAAGAGTAATGTCCCTTGCGCTATCTCCTGTCATACAGGGCTGGGATCTGTCACATTTACTACCCAGGTCCCCGACCTATTGCCTGACCCTACTCAGGTCCCAGCTGCAGGTCTCAAGAGTTGGGTACAAACTGTCCAGTCGGAAATTGTTTTATGGACGCTCTGGCAAAGTATTCAGATACATGAATGAACAGATCTGGTCATGTTTATACAGAAGTTGACTAATGTCTCCAGTCAAACATAGGAAAGTCAGAACAAATACATACATGAGTGAGTGAGTTGGGTTTAACGCCGCTTTTAACAATATTCCAGTTATATCACGGCATGTCGGCTTAATGTGGGAGGAAAGCCCGAAGTGATACAGGTCTCAGATGTTTAGCACTTCAGTGAAACCCACGAGCACGGGTATGGTGCTGACAAACCCAGAAACATAATCAGGGCGAACCAGGATTCGAACCCACAATCTTAGGTTTCTGGTGCGCCCAAGAGACGCAACTCTGCACAGCGAATCGTGGCACCTTCGACGACTGGGCCACCAATGCCCCTTCATGTGCACAGAGAGAAAGAAATTAATACTAGCGACTTATAGTGTTACCCTGGAGATTTATTGTTACACAATATAATATGTGACGGACGCAGGTGTGTGTAGTCATGTGGGTACCCAGGCCCTACACAGGTCCCACTGACCTCAGTATCTGAGTTACGTGCCCCATCCCTAATATCATACATCACTGGACCGACCACCCATGCCCCTAGTGGATTAAAGGGAGTACATTCTAATGTAGACATCATATACCAACACACCTGACATCATTAGCCGGCCTGCCTTCAGCCTTCATCAACAGGCGACACCCAGCTACGCCCACCTCCACATACTGCCGTAGTTGATGCAGTACGAGAGGGTCAGCCTCATTCTGGTGGAGATATTTATTCAGGAGGGTTTCCAGAGTGAGGCTCTGATTCTGCCTGCAAAACCATACTCTTCTTAGAATACATGTCAAACAAAAACGGTTCACATTTGACATCTTAATACAAGTATAATATCATTGATAAATAGATATCTGTAATAAACATGCTGGTTGACTCATGCAACCTTAAAATACCGTTAGGTACAACTATTTCACACAAACAGCTTTTCGGGATGGTTTCTCTGACATAAATATAAAGAAAATATTGTTTAGTGCCACAGTCTGATATGTTGCCATGGTTACAGCTACATCACAGCATCGAAAGTCAGGACGAGGCAAACCAGTGGTTGGCATCATGTGCATGAGCAATAGTGGAATCTGTCAGCTCAGTGGGAGCCAGAAGAAGCCACATTGTAATTACTCCATCCTGTATTTGTTGTGATTTTTTGTGTGTTTAATGCGACACTCAGCAATATTCCAGCTATATGACAGCAGTCTGTAAGTTTTGTTTGTTTGTTTCTTGTTTAACACCGCACTCAGCAATATTCCAGCTATATGACAGCAGTCTGTAAATTTTGATTGTTTGTTTCTTGTTTAACACCACACTTGGCAATATTCCAGCAATATGATAACGGGCTTTAAATAATTGAGTCTGGACCAGACAATCCAGTGAATGACATCATGAACATCGATCTGCACAATTAGGATATGACATGCATCGTAAGTGGCGACTAACGGGATCAGGTGGTAAGGCTCGCTGGCCTTACTACCTGATCCCGTTAGCCGCCACTTATGACAAGCATAGTCGCCTCTTTCAGTCTCAAAGTATTCCTTTCTGTACCAAGCAATCCAGTGACTGACATCATGAGCATTGTCAGCAACAAGCAAGGAATGCTGAAGGCCAATTCTAGCAGGTAGGTTCTACGATTAGCTGAAGTTCCCGAGACCTATTCTCTTCTTGAAAGCAAAATATGGTTGCATCTGTTTCCCTACTTTTTTTTGTTTGTTTTTTGTAAAAATATGTTTTACATATTTTCAAATACAGACATTGTACAGTATAAATATTACCAAAAAATAAGACATGTTTCAGTGTATGATTGATTGAGTTGTTTTAGCAATATTCCAGCAATATCATGATGGGCAACACAAGAAATGGGCTTCACACATTGTACCCATGTGGGGTATCAAAGCCAGGAAACTTCACTATTTTAACAAATGCAACTTTCTTTTGCGCCAGTAGACAAATAAATACATATGGTAGTATCATAATATCCAGTCGACTCACTTTTTGTCCATGAAGCTTGCATCAGCATGGGGGAACTTCCATTCAATCTGCCACAGAATCTCCTTTGTTCTAGGGAAGGCAAGAGGAAGAAACGATTGAGTGAATGAACAAAAGATAATCTGCTGTTTGATTTTTGTTTAACAGCGCACTCAGCAATATTCCAGCTGTATGACCACGGTCTGTATATAAATAAGTCTGGACCAGACAATCCAGTGATCGACATCATGAGCACTGATCTATGCAACTGGGATATCATGACATGCATCAAACAAGTCTGTGAGCATGACCACCCAATCCCATAATTTGCCTCTTACAACAAACATAGTCACCTCTTACATCAGGCATAAGTTGCTGAAGACCTATTCTTTACCCAAATCTTCGCACGTCTAATCTACTGTGTTTCAATGTTTTCAATGTACAGCCATGCTACTGTAGATTTATCATTCATATCACTAGTTCTTAAAATTGAAACTATGTCGGCAGCTAGGTCACTATAGACGTGAAGGAGCACACAAATTAGTTGATCTGATTTGAAAGCTCTGATTAACCGATCAGGTATTCTACAATGTCATGGCAGAAAGTGCTCATTTAAGGATTGTCGTGTCAGCAATATTACAGATGTCAATACTGCCTGTTAATATTCAAGTAAGTGTGAAAAACCCTGGACCAGAATCACACTTTCTACATTTATTCAAGAACTAATAAACACAACCAAACCATTTATCTCATTTACAAATTAACAAAACAACACATACTGACATCGAAAACAATATAGTTGTTTCAGGTAACTGATCTTTCTCATAATGATTTCTTTCATCATCTAGAAAATTGTAGATAAAAAAGTTGACGATCATGTGTATTTTCTTCTATATTACCCAACAACAAATGACTGGAAATGTTGAGAGTTTACCTGTAGAGGAAGATTGTGCGATTATTCTTGCGTTTGGACATCGGATATGGCATAGTTCTCAGTTCAATACCCAGGGATTCAGCATGGCGGATTAATTTCATCAGCTGAAATTACAAGGACAAAATGACATGTTAATGTTTACAAGAACTAATAATCATCTGGAAGGTTGGCACAGCCACTTGAATGCCAAGATGAACTCTGCCCATCCAACAATGTTCAGCTTCCTGGATGTCTTGAAATCACTTGAAGCTAGCCACACCAGACATCTAGCCCAGCTGGCCCATGGTGCCAAGCCTCCACCGCAGAAGAGAAAATATGTGTACCTCGATGGTCAGCTGCCCGGACTCCGAGACAGACACCAGCAAGGAGAAATATCTTCCTTGGCATTAGCAGATGCAGTAGGAATCCTTATTAAATTACATAAAAAAGATTCTGTCAGCTTGTATTTCTCTGTTGTTGGACTGGTTCATTTTCATCACTCTGGGGGAGATGGGTAATTAGTGAGTGATCAACCAACCGATTACTTACCGTAATTAAATCCCCTAAAAGCGTAGGCCAAATGGGAAGTAGGCCAATGGGGAGGACACTGTTTACAATACCAAGATAAGTTGTATGCTTATAAATTCCTCAGGTAATACCTTCTGGGTGATGTGTACCCCTTGACTGACAGGATACGACTATCAGCTTGGGTGACCAGGTCTTTGAGGGTGCATCAAAACAAACTGTTGCAAAGTGTTTGCTTGTCGCCATATTTGTAGGCGAGTTCCAAATGACAATTTACTATTGTTTAGGCTCTGTGCCACGTAAATCTAAGGTCAGTGTTAATATTCATTATGTGTTGTCATTTCACTGTGCAGAGCTTGAAGAAGGCATATTTTTTCATGTGTACCATCACTATGGCGGGGTAGATGGAAATTTATGAAACATGATTGACCAATAAAATTCAACCATGATATACAGCAGGGTAAGATAACGAGCCTAATGCCCCAGGTACAGAGCTCCAGATAAGCTGCGTATCTGCATAAAATACGCATCAGAAAGGCAGAAATACGCAGTAAAATAAAATCCAAGCTAAACAAATATGCAACGAACATTTCAGATACACTACAAAAATAAAACTTGTGCGTATCATCAAAATATATTGAAGTAACCCTGCGTATTCGATTAGCAAATCAGCAACTTATTTTGAAATTATAAACGGGCATTCCGTCAACCTTGCCAAACTCCACGATGACAGTTACATCATGATCATTTGCCATCACACTTTCTTGTGGAAGTATCGTGGTATTTTTTAGTATAAAGCTCTCGAACCCACACGACACCAGTTTGCAGGGACTAGTTTTTTAGTGTTTTTAAATATTTAACTTAAATACCCACATGTGTAAAAACTAGTGGGTAACAGAAATTTGAATACCCAGATAGAATTACTGATACCCAATGATTCTAAAATACATGCGTAAAATACACACAACACAAAAAGCTTATCTGGAGCTCTGCAGCTATCTTTCCAAGCCACCCATCACTCATTCTCAGCTGACATGCAGGACGTCCCGTCTTCAATTCCTCTTTTGATTTGTATTACTCCATAATGGTGAGTGAGTGAGTTAATTGGGTGAAACACTGCATTGAACCCTTTTTTTTGCATCACTGCATGATAGTTGAATGGGGGAGCACATCCCAAAGGCATGAAGGTTTTGCACGTTAGCGACATTGGTGAAACCCACCATTGACCAATCAACAATCAATATCAGGGCACATCTGGGATTTAAACCCATATAGATTCTGGAATGCCTAAGGGAGAAAACTCTGCACAGCAAATTCCTTTGTCTTAGACAACTGGTTCACCCCTGCCCTCTACTCATGAAAATATAAAAGCAAATAAAACAAATAATCACATCTGCCTAAACAAGAAATATTTCAGTATCCATACAAAAAACTAGAATTGTCCATTTAAATGTAAAAGGGGCCCATAGGCACTGATAGTGATAGGGCCTGTATCGCTCACCTGGATATTTACGCAATCATGACAAAATATACATTTACATTGTACAATTATATAATACTGCAAATATTTCGTAATCATGGTAATTTTGATTTAATTTCAAAGGGCTGGATGGCAAATCTGACAGCATGAACGTGTACTTGTCAAGATACAAATGTAGAATAAAGATCTGAACTGTTTCCATGTTATGATCCAGGTTCTAAGTTTCCTGAGGCAAGGCTGGACCCTAGGACGAATCCTATTGGCATAAATGTATTATTCTCTTCATAACATACAAATGTATACAATGTATCTGTTTATTATAGGGTGGGGATAATATGGGTTTGCATGCTATGGTCAAGTTTCTAACTCCTTTGGGAGTGCCAGACAGATGAACAGAAGGGCCAGTCCTGGTAGCATATGTGTATTTGTCTTGTTATACTAAGCAATTACATGTATACATGTATATGGTAATAGGGTGGGGATCTCAACTGTTTCCAAGTTTTCACCCAATAACTTAATCACTAGGGGTGTGGCAAGACCCCAGGCTCAATTCTAATATATGATTGTGTCTGTCTCTTTATGCCCGGCAATTGTATATATGGTTATGGGGTGGGGATCTCAACTGTTTCAAAGTTAAGTCTCCAGGCATGGAGCAAGACCCCCAGGCAATCCTGGTACCATCCTGGTAGCATATGTGCATTCCTCTCATTATACTCAGCAATTGTATATATGGTTAGGGGGTGGGGATCTCAACTGTCTCCACGGAAGGAGCAAGACCCCAGGGCCATCCTGGTACCATCCTGGTAGTATATGTGCATTCATCTCATTATACTCAGCAATTGTAAATATGGTTATACAGTTGGGATCTTAACTGTGTCCAAGTTATAACCTTTTTGGCCCTGCCCCTCAGCCCCTGGGGGGTCAGCCCTTCCACTTGTACAATTTTGACTTCTCATCCCCGGAGAATGCTTCCACCCATATATGGTTGATATCTATCTCTTAGTTCCAGAGAAGAAGTCGCTTAAAGCAATAATGCCAAATTACCCCTATTTGGCCCTGCCCCACCCCTCAGTCCCCTGGGGGGTCAGTCAGCACTCCCATTTGTACAATTTTTAATTTTTCCATTTGGTGGTTCAGAAGAAGAAGTCGTTTGAAAAGATTTTTGACGTATGTACGACACAGTATGGCATAAGCTCACCTTGGTCCTTCACCCAGGGCATCTTCGGACCCGGTGAGCTAATAAAAATATAACGTTGTTTCCAGCTAATCAGAGTTTAGACAAGCATTTACCGCTTTTGGTTTGTCATGTTTGATCTTCAGGAAGTCCCGCTGACAACTGTGGTTTCTTCGACTGCCATCCTCCAGAAAGCGATAATCTGAATTTGAAAAATAATTGTTCATAGGATATGTGTTACGGATATCGTTGCACAAAAAACATCATTCACGTCATCAAGACACTGATTATACATTCACCATCATAATAAGAGTGAGTGAGTGAGTATGGTTTTACGCCACTTTTAGCAATATTCCAGCAATATCACAGCGGGGGACACCAGAAATGGGCTTCACACATTGTACCCATGTCAGGAATCGAACCCGGGTCTTCGGCATGACGAGCGAACGCTTTAACCACTAGGCTACCCAACCGCCCACATCATAATAAGACCTTTCACATAATAAGACCTTTCACAAATTATGCAAGATGACAAATAAATATGAAGTGATTTTCTTCTACTTTCTAGCTTACCGCTAAGTAGATGAGTGTCTGTGAATCCCTTCATTGCGACGTGGGCTGTTTTGTTACGACTTCCATCACAGCCTGTGACCACCTTGTGTTTGTTGACACACGGCAGCGAGCATGTGCGTTGATCACATCCAGGACAGCGGTACTTGGCTGGGTTATCTCCACACACCTGACACTGGACTCTGTATAGTCAGTGGTGAAACAATATAACTGCCTAACTCATGTGAAAATTGATCTTTAACTTAAATATGTTTAACAATACTGCATGCATCAAAACAGCACAACATTGGTTCAAAGAAAACCATAATTGGTGGTAACCGAAAGCACAATACGTAATAAGCGCCCAGGGCGCTCTCAAAATTAGAAATAGGGGGCTCTTATTAGAATATTATTTTGGTGAAAAAAAAAGAGTTGAAAGATAAATTTCGTAGTTTATGCTGACAGCCTGAAATGTTTATATACGACAGATATATTTTTCCAGAATTTAATTGCCCATAATTAGGATGTACATAACACACTAGTGCGTATTACACGCAAATAAATAAATCTTTTGTACATTGATCAATTGGAAGGGGTGCTAATTGGGATTGTTCACTAGCCAATATATTAGCAAATGTCGAATAAGATATATGTATTAAACATAATTGAGTTTAATATGATTATGATTTGGAACTGAAGAAGAAGTGTTTTGAAAGAAACATACATTAAAAACAATGTGTCATGACATCACACCAGCATGTTAATATCTAAAAATATCCACTGTCAATACATATGCAGCAATAGTTTGTTTATTAATGCAGGTTGAATATTATATATTGATGAAGCAAGTGTTGAACATCCTTCCATATCCCCAATCTCATTAAAATCAGATCTTAGATCTCGCTACCGCTAAACAAAGATCTGAGGACATCCCATTACGGGTCACGCCAGACCAACCTTGTGCGAACTTTGACCGACCAATGGTATGACCAATCAGAAGGCAGCTTTCTCATGTTTTACAGCACTAATTTCAAATTGGCGACTACACTTCGAAACATATTTTGACAAATTCTCGATTACAAATTTGAAACCTGAACAAAAGAACATTCTGGGATGGCTAATAGATGGTCTAGATTGTATGGATTCAGTCATTAAACCCGTAACTATCGTTCGGAATACCCCATGTTAAAGTATTCAAGGTTGCATGATTATAGACATCACATTCCCACTGTCACTTTCACAATCTGGTAAGCGATGCTCTGATTGGTCGGATGAAAGGTCGTTCTGACGTGACCCCTAATGGGATGTCCTCAGATCTTTGTTTAGCGGTAGCGAGAACTGAGGTCTGATTTTAATGAGATTGACCATATCCCCTAAACCAGGAGATATACCAAGCCTATAATAGAACATGAGGAAAGTGAAGGGGTTTGAATTGGTAGTGATTAAGATCTATCATGTCAATGGGCACGACAAAAATGAGAATCTATTAACTCCAAAATATATTAACATTTTACTCCAATGGCTTAATCATGTTAATAGCCACATCAACAAAAAATATGTTGCACATTAATAATTTATAACTATTGTAAAATTGTGGTTCGAATCAGAAATAAGATCTTCGAATCTTAATTACTTTCCGAAATTAACGCATCTGAATATTTCAGCAGAGTATATATATAACTTACGTTGATCTGATCTCCAAATGTGGAGGCTCAACGCTTTCAGATGTTGGCTTATTTGTGTCTTGGTCTACATGGTTCACAGTCGTGTTTTCATCTACAGTTGCTGGTTCATCTGCAATTTCGTCGACATGGTCCATGTTTACATCCTTTACGCCAACAGACGTTGTCTTATCAGTGTCTTGGGCGTCGAGGTCCATGCTTAATGGTCTGCTTCGGGTTTGTTTTGGTTTTTCTCAAAAGCACGTGTGTACCATTACAAAAGTCAGAAGGATTCCTAAAACGAAATACAGTCATAAATGTACTTACCATCTTTCGAAATACAGAAATGTTTATATCTCAAAACATACTAAGCAATCACTTAGCTTAATTGCGAAACAACATACTTTTCTTTGAGAAAAGTTGGCATAATTTATTACATTTTGTAAATTCATATCGATCACATTCTTAGTTTTGTAACATAGACCACAAAATCAATGACGTAGATCACACGCGCTGCAGAAGTTGACAGAAACATTTATCAGCGAAAATCGATATTTAGCTCTAGTTTAACATAATGGATGCAGAAGAGCTAGCCAATGGCACCAAAGACCAGTGCGTATCGATCCATACCGCGAGTATATCGAAATGGAAGGTATTATGGGTCATGGACACTTTTAATAAACATCGCAGTGGTGACGAGTCGATGGGCACCTGCCAACCAGACAAGGATTTAATCAATGACTGAGTAAATCACGGCCGAAATCGGCAAGAGCGACGGTCGCAATGTACTTCTGATAGTCAGGTTCCAGGCATATCTTCTTACATTCTGTAATTTATCTGCAAAATGGAATTAAGAAGTATTTTGGTGGTTGCTATTTTACTATCTCTGCAAATATGTGAGAGCATGAAAAATAAGACTCTTACCATTGGGGCCATTTTCCCGATGTCCGGAAGCTGGGCCGGAGGAAAGGCTTGTCTTCCAGCTGTTGAGATGGCCCAGGAAGATGTGAATGCAAGACAGGACATTCTACCTGAATACAAATTGGACATGAAATATAATGACAGCAAGGTAAACATTACAACTGAGTATCTTTGATATTCACATGTCATCTTTCTGTGGCAGTACAGTACAGCAAAACATTTATTGATTACACCTCAGTTTATGATGATAACTTCACAAATTACAACTGAGTATCTTTGATATTCACATGCCATGTTTCAGTGGCAGTACATCAAACCATTGATTACACCTTAGTTTATGATGATAACTCTATTCTGTCAGTCATGTTTTATTCCTCATGATTTAATTTTTCTGCAAACTGAGCCCAACATGCTCAATACTGAATTTAAGTGTTATGTCCAAATTAGACACTTTCCTGACAATATGCAGCTTCATGTGCTGTTGCTACTCTGGTTGGTTGGTTTGTTGTTTAACGCCACACTCAGCAATATTCCAGCTATATGACGGCGGTCTGCAAATAATCAAGTCTGGACCAGACAATCCAGAGATTAATATCATGAGCATCGATCCATGCAATAGGGATTGATGACATGCATCAACCAAGTCACCGGGCCTGACTATCCGATCCCGTTACTCGCCTTTTATGACAAGCATAGTCACCTTTTACGGCAAGCATGGGTTGCTGAAGACCTATTCTACCCCGGATGTTCACAGGTCCTGTTGCTACTTTGGGGTGCCTAGTAAATGCCTTGACTGATCCTCTCATTCAATGATTAGGGACTATCCACTGTGGTCTAGTGGATAGAATGTCTACCCGGAGAGCAGAAGGTTGATCTTTGCATGGCCGCGTCATACCAAAAGATGTTAAAAGATGACTCTTGTGTTAACCAGCCTTGTGTTCTGCTTTTAAGGGATAAAACAAGGACTGGTCTGCTCGGAGTCCATATACCATGTATACTGTGTCTGAGTGGGGTATCTATGTTAAACATAGCATGGCATCTCAGTGGACTAGCATTCTAAAACTAGCGTTAGTCCGGACTAGTATCATAATCCACACATGTACATGCACTTCACTATATAAGTGCAATAATCTTGACAGTGAGGTTCAGTCTATTTACTTTACCTAATCATGATTTTGGTGTGAACTATCTCTGTATGAGGGCTGTAGGGTAGCCTATGGTGGTTAAGCATATACTCTTCATGCTGAAGGTCCAGTTCAATTCCCTATAAGGGTACAAAGTGTGCATTCCATTTTTTACGTCCCTCCCTATGATATTGTTGGAATAATGCTAAAAGTGGGTAAAACCATACTCACTCACTCTGTATCAGAGTTTACGCATGTCTGTTTCCATGGTTACAGTGTATGGGTGGCCTGGGCACGAAGGTCCTGTACCAGCTCCTGTATGAGCCACCGACGAAGATCCTTGTTCTCACTGGTTGCAGCATCGTCTCCACCTTCGTGGCGCAGGCAGCAAAGATGTGGAACCTGGTTGTGGTGAGATATCCAGCTATGTTGTAATACCTAAATATAATTTAGTTACAATATTTCTCATGTCAATGAAATGGCAAGGTATGATATTGGCCCCTTTTTATTTTATTTTGCCCACTGGATAATTGGAAGCCAGTGGATATCTTAACCAGCTCTCTGTGTCCATCAATCAATTTACTGTATAAACATTGATGTTAATAAGTATATATTCCTATGTTGTTTAGCACTCTCCATCACTTGCTTAAAAGGTGTTAGGATCTACACC
Organism: Haliotis rufescens; assembly: GCF_023055435.1. Classification (NCBI taxonomy): domain Eukaryota; kingdom Metazoa; phylum Mollusca; class Gastropoda; order Lepetellida; family Haliotidae; genus Haliotis; species Haliotis rufescens. Next base: position 33,414,208 of record NW_025964372.1, on the reverse strand, counting down.
GAAACCGCTCTATTGTAATAAAGAAGTTGTTCATCCATAGAACTTGTCTTACTTCATCACACCAACTTCTAAATGCCACTTAAAGAAGTTACAGAAAACTTGTTAATATTCCTAGGGAAGTTATTGGGCATGTTTATATCAAGGAATAGACCATTTTCTTTCCGACACTTGCAGGTTTTTGACTTATGACATGATGAGGTACAGAAGTATGGTTAACATGGGTCAAGAGAAAATATAACTCTGAACAAGTCTATCCCTACACCTCTTAACATGCTTAAGAATATTATGATGGGCCAAACAAAGACTTTCCCATTTTCAAATATGATGTCAAATATTTATACAAACCTATTTTCTAAAATTGGTTCTGATTTTTCCTCAGCTTGGCTATGGTTCCAGTTCCCCAGCACTTTCCAATCGTGAGAGGTTCCCGACTTTCTTCCGCACCCATCCATCAGCTACTCTCCATAACCCAACGAGGGTGAAAGTATTTCAGAAGTTTGGCTGGACCCGCATAGCAACAATTCAGCAAACTGAAGAGGTCTTCTCATCTGTAGGTTCATCTCTGCTTTGTTTGTTTTGTGGGTTTCATGTATTATTTTGCATAGTGACAGGAAATATAATTGTAAGAATACCCCATGTATCATTGTATCATTGAAAAACGAAAAACTCGCTTTATACACAGCGATATACATGTACAATATTTCCTTTTTCATATTTTTCTCAGTGGTGGAATGAGTATTGTCAGGTTTTGGCTATTTTGTTTTTAAATAAATGTGTCAGTTCTGTCAATTCTTGTTGACACAGTTGAGAAACAACACAAGATAAAAAAGAGAATCTTCCAAGATCCAATATATCAAGATGAGTTGATAAAAGTAAACAGTAGCAGCCAGAGCCTTGAGTGTAAATCATACAACTACAGCTTCAGTGGCAGAGAGATTAGTGATGTCATTTGATTGTGACATCATGTTAACCAATGACATCACAATGGTCTGCAAAGCAGCATTGTGATGCAATGTCATTGTAGTGATATCTCCTAGGAGGCATTGCTTGATTTCTTGACATAAGTGATACATGGAACATAATAATAAAAAAGTCCAAGCAATGGTTAGTATTTTTTTATGTTATGAAACAATAATCATGAATATATGTCGCTGTGTATGTCTTATTTATTGTGTTACACTTCTTTGATTGCAAAAAATGGAATCAAATTATGTAAAACAGGTCTGAAAATAAAATGCGGAAATTGAATTCCAACACTGGGTTATGGATTATGACTCATCGAAAAGTTGGATAATACTACAAATCCCTGTTATCAATTTGTTTGTTTGCTGTTTAATTAAAATTTCAGCTAAAACAAGGCAGCCTATAAATAATCAAGTCTGGGAAAGACAAATCAGTTGGTGATATGATGCATAGACAAGAAGACACACAGTCAACCAAGTCATAAGGCCTGACCATGGGAGCCATTCATATATCTCATATGACCAGCTTTGGTTCCTGGGGTCGTATGTCAAAGCATATATGTGACAAGTATTGTATTCATCCTTTCCTTTCAGACGGTCAAAGATTTGGAGGCAAGAGTGAAAGCTGCAGGCATCAGCATCGATGTCCGACAGAGTTTTCTCACAGACCCTACTAACGCTGTTAGGACTCTGAAGGTTGGTACAGACGAGTCACAGTCTTACTTTCCCATGAACGATGCACACCATGGTAGCCAGGTTGTGAGATTACACATGAAAGAAGTGACACAATGTGATATTATACAGATGTATTTTAGTGTCAAAGGGAATGACAAGGGATGACTTGAATTGTGTGATAGGCGTTTCTTAGAAGTTGACAGATGACAAAGTAGACACAATTAATGGATAACCACTTTTTATTTTTTACTGTAATGGCTACGTTTGAGTATAGATCCTCATGCCGTTGTCAAGCTTGACAGATCTAGACAGAAACGCCTCCATTGCAGTGAAAATAAAGCAGTTGTTATCCATAAGTTGTGTCTCAGGAATGACTAGTACAGCACACAATGGAAGGAGGGTGTCGTGTGACACATGGACCATATCTAGCATTATGAGGTCACAAGTCACAAATACTTTTTTCGGTGACATATTTGTGGTTGTCCATTAGATCAATCTTGACATAGCCATCAGACCTTCATAACTCGAAGCACAAACAGAATTAAGACTTAAGCACCAAGTGACATTATGTCAAATATTTGTTCTGGCTGGCCAACTTGTATGGATTTCTACAAGACAGTGACTGGCTAATCAGATAACTAGTTTCGTTCACATGTTTAGCGAGTAATGCTAAATCTTTTTTCAATATAGAAGTAAATTCTTTACATTCTAACAGTCCCCATCTGTACATCCTTGTTCAGCAGAGAAGTAAATTATTCACATTCTCACACTCTCCATCTGTGATTTCTGTATGTTCATGAATCAGTCCTGTTATGTTACCAAGTATCTGGAGTCAGAGGTGATATTAGATGTTTACAAACTTTCACCTGTTGCCATGGTTACATGTGTTTGTGCGGTCAGCCAGGTATTCTGTGATGCATCCAGTTTCATCATTTGCTATGAGAAACACATGCTCTGTTTTCCAGCGTGGAGATGCTCGGATCATCGTTGGCGTCTTTTATGAAGACATGGCCAGGAGGGTGTTTTGTCAGGTGAGGAGGAAACTATTTGATGTGTTCTCTCACCAGAGTAGGGTGGCCCAGTGGGTTGAGGTCTCAGTTATCCCAAATAATGATCCTTCATCTTACTTAAAGGTTTCACTTCGCCCCGTGAAGATCCAGGTTAGAATTGCTTTTCAGCAACCCATTTTCTGTCGCACAAGGTGACTAATGGGTTCAGGTGGTCAGACTCTCTGACTTGGTCGATGCTCATGATGTCAATCACTGGATTGTCTCGTCCAGAATTGATTATTTACAGATCACCGTCATATAGCTTGAATATTGCTGAGTGAGGGAGTTAACAACAAATAAGAAAATAAAGGTTTGACCAAAGTTGTAAATGTCTGAGACATGCATCACTGGGGCTTTCCTTCCACATTAAGCTAACACCCATTGACATGACTGGAATACTGTTAATAGCTGCATTAATCTCACTCACTTTCTGACTCTGTCCATCCTGTAACAGTGAATGATGAAACTGAGTGAGTGAGTATGGTTTTTACATCGCTTTTAGCAATATCCCAGCAATATCACGCCGGGGGACACCAGAAATGGGCTTACATATTGTACCCATGTCGGGAATCGAACCCGGGTCTTTGGCATGACGAGCGAACGCTTTAACCACTAGGCTACCCAACCGCCCTTGGGGTAACTGGAACCTTGTGTCATAAAAGCTGACTTCCTCACCCCATCTCTCCTTATGCCAGGTGTACAAGGAGGGTCTGTACGGCAAGAAGTACGTGTGGTTCATCATCGGCTGGTACCCTGACAACTGGTACAAGCAGGTGGACCCCAGCATCAACTGTACAGCAGAGCAGATGGAGGAGGCACTGGAGGGACATTTCACCACTGAGGCCGTCATCCTGCACCAGGAGCCCACCATCACTGAAGTTGGACTGGTAAAGCCGAACACCTCTCACCTCTCAGTTCACATTTTCTCACAACTGTAACTACAGTAAACTATGTTTATTATGAACACGCTTATAATGAACTGACCGATATAACAAACTTATTTCTTAGTCCCAGCAATTTGTTGTATATATGCTGTATATATACTTATAAGGAACTACAGTTATTACATACTAAAATTAGTGATCCCTTTATGTTCGTTATGACCGTAGTTTACTGTAGTTGTTAACAAGACCCGTAAAGATCCTGGGTGGAATAGGTCTTCAACAACCCATGCTTGCCGTAAAAGGCGACTATGCTTGTCGTAAGAGGCAACTAACGGGATCGGGTGGTCAGGCTCGCTGACTTGGTTGATGCATGTCATTGATCCCAATTGCGTGGATCGATGCTCATGATGTCAGTCACCGGATTGTCTGGTCCAGACTTGATTATTTACTGACCGTCGTCATATAGCTGGAATATTGCTGAGTGCGGCATTAAGGGGAAGCAACTAGAAGACTGTCAGGATTCTTGGTAAGAATATGTGCCTCCTGCAACCTATGTTTGTTGAAATAGGTGCCTAAATTGTGTAAATGGATCGGATGGTCAGACTCAGGGACAAGGTGGATTTCATGTAACTGTTTCCCAATTGTGTGGGTTGGTGCTCATGATGTCAATCACTGTTGTCAGGAAATGGTTATATATTGAAACCCCTACTCTCAGAATATGCAGTGTTTCATACCGCGTGTGTATTAGTTTTGAATGTGATATTTACACGCAAGCTCTGACATTCATAGTCTGGCCCCCACTCTATCAAGGTTCATACACCAACAAGCACACACAAAGCGAAAGTCAGTACTTCAATTAGCACTTGATTTGACATACTATTCCAAACACTGACAGTAAGACTGATTCCAAATTATTGACCTTACTTCAATACTATCAACAACTGCTGGAATTGTGTAGAATCCAAACTGATTTTCTCCCTGTATGTCTAACCCAGTGAAAAACAGTGCACATACATATTTTCCAGACTGCGAAAAACTTCACAGAGAGACTGAATAAACGGCTGAATGTAACGGATACAAGCCAGGTCACCGGTTACCCAGAAGCCCCTCTGGCGTATGATGCTGTCTGGGCCATGGCCTTCGCCCTGAACAAAACAGCATCGAGGTACGTAGCGATAAACAGTGTCCCTGTTTCCTTTCGTTGCCAACTTCTGTTCTGTGTTTCTGGAAGGCAGGAGTTCTTGTCAGACAGCCTTGATGGATTTAATGGATTGGATGGTCAAGATAAGAGACTTGGTTGACTGTCATTGGGACCTGAGCCTGTAGCCAGGGAAGCCTCTCATTATATTAACCACTTATTTAGAAGGATAATTTGCAGGCCACCATATGGATGGACGATTCCTGACTTAATCACCCAAGCTTGCTGCCAACAGTTTACGTCACACTTGTTCACTGCCACCTGTTTCCTTCACCCTTTTTTACTGCCAGCTATTTACTTCACCCTTGTTTACTGCCAGCTGTTTACTTCACACTTGTTTACTGCCAGCTGTTTACTTCACCCTTGTTCACTGCCAGCTGTTTACTTCACCCTTGTTTACTGCCAGCTGTTTACTTCACCCTTGTTTACTGCCAGGTGTTTACTTCACCCTTGTTCACTGCCACCTGTTTCCTTCACCCTTGTTTACTGCCAGCTATTTACTTCACCCTTGTTTACTGCCAGCTGTTTACTTCACACTTCTTTACTGCCAGCTGTTTACTTCACCCTTGTTTACTGCCACCTGTTTACTTCACCCTTGTTCACTGCCAGCTGTTTACTTCACCCTTGTTCACTGCCACCTGTTTACTTCACCCTTGTTCACTGCCACCTGTTTACTTCACACTTCTTTACTGCCAGCTGTTTACTTCGACCTTGTTTACTGCCACCTGTTTACTTCACCCTTGTTCACTGCAAGCTGTTTACTTCACCCTTGTTCACTGCCACCTGTTTACTTCACCCTTGTTCACTGCCACCTGTTTACTTCACACTTCTTTACTGCCAGCTGTGTACTTCACCCTTGTTCACTGCCACCTGTTTACTTCACACTTCTTTACTGCCACCTGTTTACTTCACCCATGTTTACTGCCAGCTGTTTACTTCACCCTTGTTCACTGCCAGCTATTTACTTCACCCTTGTTCACTGCCACCTGTTTACTTCACACTTCTTTACTGCCAGCTGTTTACTTCACCCTTGTTTACTGCCACCTGTTTACTTCACCCTTGTTCACTGCCAGCTGTTTACTTCACCCTTGTTTATTTCCAGCTGTTTACTTCACCCTTGTTTACTGCCAGCTATTTACTTCACCCATGTTTACTGCCAGCTGTTTACTTCACCCTTGTTTACTGCCATCTGTTTACTTCACCCTTTTTTACTGCCAGCTGTTTATTTCACCCTTGTTCACTGACAGCTATTTACTTCACCCTTGTTTACTGCCAGCTATTAACTTCACCCTTGTTTACTGCCACCTGTTTACTTCACACTTGTTTACTGCCAACTGTTTACGTCATCCATGTTTACTATCAGTTGTTTACTTCACACTTGTTTACTGCCAGCTGTTTACTTCACCCTTGTTTACTGCCAGCTGTTTACTTCACACTTGTTTACTGCCACCTGTTTCCTTCACACTTGTTTACTGCCAGTTGTTTACTTCACCCTTGTTTACTGCCAGCTGTTTACTTCACCCTTGTTTACTGCCAGCTGTTTACTTCACCCTTGTTTACTGCCAGCTGTTTACTTCACCCATGTTTACTGCCAGCTATTTACTTCACCCTTGTTTACTGCCAGGTGTTTACTTCACCCTTGTTTACCGCCAGCTATTTACTTCACCCTTGTTTACTGCCAGCTGTTTACTTCACCCTTGTTCACTGCCAGCTATTTACTTCACCCTTGTTTACTGCCAGCTATTTACTTCACCCTTGTTTACTGCCAGCTGTTTACTTCACACTTGTTTACTGCCAGCTATTTACTTCACACTTGTTTACTGCCATCTGTTTACTTCACCCTTGTTTACTGCCAGCTGTTTACTTCACCCTTCTTTACTGCCAGCTGTTAACTTCACCCTTGTTTACTGCCAGCTGTTTACTTCACCCTTGTTTACTGCCAGCTGTTTACTTCACCCATGTTTACTGCCAGCTATTTACTTCACCCTTATTTACTGCCAGGTGTTTACTTCACACTTGTTTACTGCAAGCTGTTTACTTCACCCTTGTTTACTGCCAGCTGTTTACTTCACCCTTGTTTACTGCCAGCTATTTACTTCACACTTGTTTACTGCCAGGTGTTTACTTCACACTTGTTTACTGCAAGCTGTTTACTTCACCCTTGTTTACTGCCAGCTGTTTACTTCACCCTTGTTTACTGCCAGCTATTTACTTCACACTTGTTTACTGCCAACTGTTACTTCACCCATGTTTACTGCCAGCTGTTTACTTCACCCTTGTTTACTGCCAGCTATTTACTTCACCCTTGTTTACTGCCAGCTGTTTACTTCACACTTGTTTACTGCCAGCTGTTTACTTCACCTATGTTTACTGCCAGCTGTTTACTTCACACTTGTTCACTGTCAGCTATTAACTTCACCCTTGTTTATTGCCAGCTGTTTACTTCACCCTTGTTTACTGCCAGCTGTTTACTTCACCCTTGTTTACTGCCAACTGTTTACTTCACCCATGTTTACTGCCAGCTATTTACTTCACCCTTGTTCACTGTCAGCTGTTAACTTTACCCTTGTTCACTGTCAGCTGTTGACTTCACCCATGTTTACTGTCAGTTGTTTACTTCACCCTTGTTTACTGCCAGCTGTTTACTTCACCCTTGTTTACTGCCAGCTGTTTACGTCATCCATGTTTACTGTCAGTTGTTTACTTCACCCATGTTTACTGCCAGCTATTTACTTCACCCTTGTTTACTGCCAGCTGTTTACCTCACCCATGTTTACTGCCAGCTGTTTACTTCACACTTGTTTACTGCCAGCTGTTTACTTCACCCTTGTTTACTGCCAGCTGTTTACTTCACCCTTGTTTACTCCCAGCTGTTTACTTCACCCTTGTTTACTCCCAGCTGTTTACTTCACCATGCTGTATTTGCCAGGTTGGCAGAGAAGGGCATGAAGCTGGAGGACTTTGACTACTACAACAAGAAGATCACTAACGAGATCTACTCCGCCATGAACACCACCAAGTTCCTCGGAGTGTCGGTCAGTAAGCAGCATGTATCTCCCTGCTACATTCGTCAAAACACTCAACAAAACACCAAATTTAACTAGATCGGAATCTGAAAATAATATGAATAATTAAATATATTTGTCAGCGTATGATACACACAACTAATTCTTGGATACAGCTTTGGAGAATAAATGCTCTCTTGCGTACGATTTGCAGTTAAAAGCTATATTGTTGTGGCCACACCAGAAACCTATGATTGTGCTTTCGAATCCCGGTTCGCCCCAATTATGTTTCTAGGTTTGTCAGCACCATACCAGTGCTCGTGGGTTTCACCAAAGTGTTAAACGACTGAGACCTGCATTACTTCAGGCTTTCCTCCCACATTAAGCTGACACACTGTGATATAACTGGAATACAGTTCAAAGTGGCGTTAATCCAAACTCACTCAATCTTAAGAAATCACTTGCTTCACATATTACATATATCCAGGGGTCCGGAAACCGTCATATGCGCCGGACATGTCCGATTGGGAATCTCAAATGTCCGGTTTAAATATTGCTTACCGGACATTTAATTTTTTCTGTCCGGACATTTTAAAAAGTATTGTCCGGACATTCTTAAATTTTGATCGGACATGATCAACAGTTAGGACTGAGCAGTTTCTGTCTGCAGTTGTAACACAGGGGTCCGGAAAATTTAAAATCCACACATTACACACTAAACACATGACACACATATCTCAAACGCATCACATGTTACACAATAATCACGCATGACACATATATCACAGACATATCACACATGACACACTAATCATACCTGACACATATATTACAAACATATTACACACTAATCACACATGACACACATATCTCAAACGCATCACATGTTACACACTAATCACGCATGACACATATATCACAGACATATCACACATGACACACTAATCACACATGACACACATATCACAAACATATCACACATTACACACTAATCACACCTGACACATATATTACAAACATATTACACACTAAACACATGACACACATATCTCAAACGCATCACATGTTACACAATAATCACGCATGACACATATATCACAGACATATCACACATGACACACTAATCATACCTGACACATATATTACAAACATATTACACACTAATCACACATGACACACATATCTCAAACGCATCACATGTTACACACTAATCACGCATGACACATATATCACAGACATATCACACATGACACACTAATCACACATGACACACATATCACAAACATATCACACATTACACACTAATCACACCTGACACATATATTACAAACATATTACACACTAATCACACATGACACACATATCTCAAACGCATCACATGTTACACACTAATCACGCAGAACACATATATCACAGACATATCACACATGACACACTAATCACACATGACACACATACCACAAACATATCACACATTACACACTAATCATTCCTGACACATATATTACAAACATATTACACACTAATCACACATGACACACATATCTCAAACGCATCACATGTTACACACTAATCACGCATGACACATATATTACAGACATATCACACATGACACACTAATCACACATGACACACATATCACAAACATATCACACATTACACACTAATCACACCTGACACATATATTACAAACATATTACACACTAATCACACATGACACACATATCTCAAACGCATCACATGTTACATAATAATCATGCATGACACATATATCACAGACATATCACACATCACACCCTAATCACACGCTGTTTGTGTGTACTGTTTCAGGGCAACGTGGCCTTCTCTTCCCAAGGAGACAGAATAGCCTGGACACAGATAGAGCAGATGATCAGTGAGTGACGCACATCACGACAAGTATAGTTTGATTATATTACTGTAAGGGCATTATCATTTGCAGAAGCCCGTTGTCTTCCATTAACTGCCCAACGAAGGAGGCCAGTTGAAAAGACCAAGGGTTTCTGCAAATGATAAGGCCCTGAACAATAGCTGTTGATACATGTCATCGTATTCCAATTGCGTAGATCGATGCTCATGATGTCAATCACTGACTTCATTATTTACAAACCTCCGTCACATAGCTGGAATATTGCTGATTGCAACATTAAACAAACAATCAAACAAACACTCACTCGATGACAACATATGACTGTTGTATAGATGATGAACATTATTACATTCTGCTCCGTGAACATCCGGGGTAGAATAGGTCTTCAGCAACCCATGCTTGCTATAAATAGTGACTATGCTTGTCGACTAACAGGATTGGATGGTCAGGCTTTTCTGACTTGGTTGATGCATGTCATCATATCCCAATTGCGTGGATTGATGGCTGTGGTGTCAATCAATGGATTTTCTGGTCCAGACTCGATTATTCTAAGACCGCTGTCATAAAGCTGGAATAGTTTCTGAGTGTGGCGTTAAACAACAAACAAACAAAGAAAAAAATTGTTTTCATTCAATGACAAATATTTTTTTTCAAATGTGTGTATATCACCCCTAGATATGAAAATGCTTAAAATGAATGTGAAATGTTTCAGATGGGACATACTACAAGCTGGGCTACTATGATTCCATGGCTGACAATTTGACGTGGTTCGACAGGGAGAAATGGATAGGTACAGACTGGTGGCTGACAGTCAAGAAATTGTTCTCATTATAAAGTTCTCATGCACCTTCAGTAAAATTATTTCTAAATCCTACATGTAAACTCTTCCACTATTTCCAGAGAGCTGAAAAGTCATATCAAGATTTTCAAGTTTGTTAATTTGCCTCTACAAGATGTTCAAAGCTACTTGAGATATTAATGCATCTAACAGTTTGTGACACTCTGACAACACTGCTGGTATATCGTATGCTGCACTGACTACACTGTATCATGTGCTGTGTGGTATTTTAGGAGGAAAGTCGCCACCTGACCGGACAAAGGTCATCGACCATCTGCGTGTCGTGTCGAAGATGTTATACTTTGCGATGTGCGCCCTTGCTGCTGTTGGCATCATCGTTGGGAGCGTCTGTCTCGCCTTCAACTACACCAACAGGCACAGACGGTGAGGGGCTGGTTGTAACCTTTAAGTTCAAAATCTACAGTTACGACAACATTTACTACGTCTATACTTTGTCCTCTCTACTCGCTCCAGCCCTGTTATCTGTCACTATTATCTATCCCAGTACTGACTTGGGCAGAGGCCAATCTTCTAGCACTCACCCACCACCTGTCTTTCCTGCTTGAGGAAAGACAGCTGTCTCAGGTCAAAAGCCCACCCCATTTTAGAAAAAAGAGGTTCATGATCAGTGAGTTGGAGTGGTTACTTTTGATCCACAAGTTTTACACAACAGAGATGGGGTCACTAGTGTGTAATAGCCCATGCCCTAACTTTTGATAAAGCAATCAGTTTATTAGGCTAGTGACTGAGGTGAATGGGTTTCGTCATCCTGTTCAAGATTATTGCACCTGTGCATGCATGTGTGTGTGTGTGTGTGCATGCATATTTGTGTGCTTGTGTCTGTTTGCTTTACTTGTCCGGACAAATGTCCATTTTAAAATGCTTCAGTTTACCACGGATCCCCCACCCAGACACAGTATACTGATTCTGAGTCAACCTTGTTTTATCCCCTTAACGCCAAATACCAGGCAGGGTAACAACAAGTACCATCTTATTACATGGTCACAGCAAAAACACTTTGTAATAATAACAAAATAAAAACATTTCTTATTTCACTGTGACGTTCACACGACCTGTCCTGTTGTAATATTATACACTATTTACTGAGTGGAGACTATAAATAGTTACATAGATGAAAGAGACAAGGCATAGAAAATATTATTATAGGTCTGTGAAGAGGGCACCTGCTCCGACAGTGCTTGTTCTCTAGTAATGTATTGCTATTGAAGAAACTGTCCACTCAGAATGTTTCCTTAATGCAAACGAAAACCTGCAGAAATATCTTGCAGAATCTTCTTCAAGAAAGGGAGATAACTCAGTAGTCATTCTGAGTGCATACCACTAGAAAATAAAGTTAACATTATACAGTTATACAGAGTGTTATATGGATTACAGGTGCGTGGCATTGTCCCAGCCCAGCATCAACAGTCTCACCGTGATCGGCTGCATGCTGTGTCTCTTCTGTATCTTCCTCCTTGGACTTGATGGGAAGTTTGTATCAGCACAGAGCTATCCTGTCATTTGCCAGGTGAGATTCTGTAACTGGATCAGGGATCCATTGCACAAAGTGATCATAGGGCTATGACAATCGTAACTCCCATACTTTAACATATATTTACAATCGTCATAGGGCTATGACAATCGTAACTTCCATACTTTAACATATATTTACAATGGTCGTAGTGCTACGACAATCGTAACTCCCATTCTTTAACATATATTTACAATGGTCGTAGTGCTACGACAATCGTAACTCCCATTCTTTAACATATATTAACAATGGTCGTAGTGCTACGACAATCGTAACTCCCATTCTTTAACATATATTTACAATGGTCGTAGTGCTACGACAATCGTAACTCCCATTCTTTAACATATATTTACAATCGTCATAGTGCTCACAACATCTTTGTGGAAGGAGGCCAGTGGGTTAATCTAGGCTTCCTAGGGGCTAGTGTTTGTCAGTTAGTCTTGACAAAAATAGTTTGTCTGATTTATGTATGAATTTAACAAACAGAATTAAGAAAAGCTGAGTACTGTATTTCCTCTTAGACATTGGATCTCCAATTCAAATCAGCCTGTAAGTAACGCTGGCTACTACGCTCTGTAAAAAAAAATAAAAGCCATGCCTTAATTAGACCCCGGGTCCATCATTTTTATTAAATTAAAGATCCCTATCACATTAACCTACAGCATGCAATGAATACTCCCTTCACTTTATGGTGTACCTGCAAATGTAGTCTTTCCATGACTGTAGAATTTGGTAAGTTAGTGAATTACCAATGTGCCAGCATTAAACAGAATAGATGCCATGTCTCTAACAGATGCAAGAGAAAAGGCTTGCTTGAAATTAATAGATTCCTGGGCTTCTTATACAGGAAATATGGTCCTTTGTTTCTGAGGAATAGATATATTGCCACTTACTATCAGGAAATATATGTAAGAGTGTAGAGTGACGTGGATGTTGTTGTTGTGCAGGTGGAGGCATGGCTGCTGTCGGTGGGGTTCACGCTGGGATACGGGAGCATGTTCTCAAAGATCTGGACAGTGCATCAGCTCACAACGTCACGCAAGAAGGATCGAAAAGTGAGACATTCCTACCCTTAGTTAGTGTTTGGAGTCGATAAGTAAGTGAAGGGGTGTACTTCTTCCTGAGGCAAGGGAGTTAACTGACTATAAAAATCCAGTTCCCACCCTTGCCAAACTGGGCTAGCTGGTATTCCGGAGTTACATTTTGGCTGGACTAACAAGTCTTTGCAAAGTCCAATCAAAACCACCAAACGCACTACATGGATTTCAATGTGCAGATGTCGGTCGACTGCAGTATTTACAAAGCGTGTGTACCGCCAGTTGGGCATCGACAGATGTTTTGAAAATCTTTACATTTTTTTTAATCTAGGTGCTCACATAATTTGAGGCAATTTGCAGTTTTATAACAAAATAGATCATATTTATCAGTCAGATCATTTTGACTGGGTGCTGTCATTTTGTTTGAAGCAAATGCAAGTTATGTGAGAATCTGATTGGTCAATAGGAGGGACACGAAGGGACATAACTGGTAATAGCCACTGGTGGCGCTACGATCGAGCCTTGAAATTCCAGCCTAGCTCAGCAAGGGTAGGAACTGCAGTCAGTTAACAACCTTGCCTCAGGAAGATGATGGGTTTGATGACGCTTTGAACAGTACTTCATTCTAGTCACAGCATGTCAGTAAGTCAAAAGCCCAAAGTGATGAAGGTCTCAGACGTTTACCACTTTGGTGGAACCCACAAGTACAGGTATGGTGCTGACAAACCTAGAAACATAATCAGGGGGGATCTGGGATTTTACCCCACAATGATAGGTTTCTAGCATGCCTAAGGGATGCAACTCTACAGTCAGTAAAGAGCTGGGAGCTGTACATCGTGTATATCTGATTACAATCAGTAAAGAGCTGGGAGCTGTATATCATGTATATCTGATTACAGTCAGTAAAGAGCTGGGAGCTGGATAGCATGTATATCTGATTACAGTCAGTAAAGAGCTGGGAGCTGTGTAGCATGTATATCTGATTACAGTCAGTAAAGAGCTGGGAGCTGTACATCGTGTATATCTGATTACAGTCAGTAAAGAGCTGGGAGCTGTAATTGTGTATATCTGATTACAGTCAGTAAAGAGCTGGGAGCTGTACAGCGTGTATATCTGATTACAGTCAGTAAAGAGCTGGGAGCTGTATATCGTGTATATCTGATTACAGTCAGTAAAGAGCTGGGAGCTGTATATCGTGTATATCTGATTACAGTCAGTAAAGAGCTGGGAGCTGTATATCGTGTATATCTGATTACAGTCAGTAAAGAGCTGGGAGCTTTACATTGTGTATATCTGATTACAGTCAGTAAAGAGCTGGGAGCTTTACATCGTGTATATCTGAATACAGTCAGTAAAGAGCTGGGAGCTGTATATCGTGTATATCTGATTACAGTCAGTAAAGAGCTGGGAGCTGTACATCGTGTATATCTGATTACAGTCAGTAAAGAGCTGGGAGCTGTACATCGTGTATATCTGGTTACAGTCAGTAAAGAGCTGGGAGCTGTATAGCATGTATATCTGATTACAGTCAGTAAAGAGCTGGGAGCTGTACAGCATGTATATCTGATTACAGTCAGTAAAGAGCTGGGAGCTGTATATCATGTATATCTGATTACAGTCAGTAAAGAGCTGGGAGCTGTATGGCATGTATATCTGATTACAGTCAGTAAAGAGCTGGGAGCTGTACATCGTGTATATCTGATTACAGTCAGTAAAGAGCTGGGAGCTGTACATCGTGTATATCTGATTACAGTCAGTAAAGAGCTGGGAGCTGTACATGGTGTATATCTGATTACAGTCAGTAAAGAGCTGGGAGCTGTACATCATGTATATCTGATTACAGTCAGTAAAGAGCTGGGAGCTGTATATCATGTATATCTGATTACAGTCAGTAAAGAGCTGGGAGCTGCACATCATGTATATCTGATTGTAGTCAGTAAAGAGCTGGGAGCTGTACATCGTGTATATCTGATTACAGTCAGTAAAGAGCTGGGAGCTGTACATCGTGTATATCTGATTACAGTCAGTAAAGAGCTGGGAGCTGTACATCGTGTATATTTGGTTACAGTCAGTAAAGAGCTGGGAGCTGTATAGCATGTATATCTGATTACAGTCAGTCAAGAGCTGGGAGCTGTACATCATGTATATCTGATTACAGTCAGTAAAGAGCTGGGAGCTGTATGGCATGTATATCTGATTACAGTCAGTAAAGAGCTGGGAGCTGTACATCGTGTATATCTGATTACAGTCAGTAAAGAGCTGGGAGCTGTACATCGTGTATATCTGATTACAGTCAGTAAAGAGCTGGGAGCTGTACATGGTGTATATCTGATTACAGTCAGTAAAGAGCTGGGAGCTGTACATCGTGTATATCTGATTACAGTCAGTAAAGAGCTGGGAGCTGTACATGGTGTATATCTGATTACAGTCAGTAAAGAGCTGGGAGCTGTACATTGTGTATATCTGATTACAGTCAGTCAAGAGCTGGGAGCTGTATATCATGTATATCTGATTACAGTCAGTAAAGAGCTGGGAGCTGTATATCATGTATATCTGATTACAATCAGTAAAGAGCTGGGAGCTGTATATCATGTATATCTGATTACAGTCAGTAAAGAGCTGGGAGCTGTATGGCATGTATATCTGATTACAGTCAGTAAAGAGCTGGGAGTTGTACATCGTGTATATCTGATTACAGTCAGTAAAGAGCTGGGAGCTGTACATCGTGTATATCTGATTACAGTCAGTAAAGAGCTGGGAGCTGTATATCATGTATATCTGATTACAGTCAGTAAAGAGCTGGGAGCTGTACATCTTGTATATCTGATTACAGTCAGTAAAGAGCTGGGAGCTGTATATGGTGTATATATGATTACAATCAGTAAAGAGCTGGGAGCTGTACATCGTGTATATCTGATTACAGTCAGTAAAGAGCTGGGAGCTGTAATCTTGTATATCTGATTTCAGTCAGTAAAGAGCTGGGAGCTGTACATCTTGTATATCTGATTACAGTCAGTAAAGAGCTGGGAGCTTTATATCGTGTATATATGATTACAATCAGTAAAGAGCTGGGAGCTGTATATCGTGTATATCTGATTACAGTCAGTAAAGAGCTGGGAGCTGTACATCATGTATATCTGATTACATTCAGTAAAGAGCTGGGAGCTGTATATCGTGTATATCTGATTACAGTCAGTAAAGAGCTGGGAGCTGTACATCATGTATATCTGATTACAGTCAGTAAAGAGCTGGGAGCTGTATATCGTGTATATCTGATTACAGTCAGTAAAGAGCTGGGAGCTGTACATCGTGTATATCTGATTACAGTCAGTAAAGAGCTGGGAGCTGTACATCGTGTATATCTGGTTACAGTCAGTAAAGAGCTGGGAGCTGTATAGCATGTATATCTGATTACAGTCAGTAAAGAGCTGGGAGCTGTACATCATGTATATCTGATTACAGTCAGTAAAGAGCTGGGAGCTGTATATCATGTATATCTGATTACAGTCAGTAAAGAGCTGGGAGCTGCACATCATGTATATCTGATTGTAGTCAGTAAAGAGCTGGGAGCTGTACATCGTGTATATCTGATTACAGTCAGTAAAGAGCTGGGAGCTGTACATCGTGTATATCTGATTACAGTCAGTAAAGAGCTGGGAGTTGTACATCGTGTATATCTGATTACAATCAGTAAAGAGCTGGGAGCTGTATATCGTGTATATCTGATTACAGTCAGTAAAGAGCTAGGAGCTGTACATCGTGTATATCTGATTACAGTCAGTAAAGAGCTGGGAGCTGTACATTGTGTATATCTGATTACAGTCAGTAAAGAGCTGGGAGCTGTACATTGTGGTGACCATCCTGCTTCTGCTGGACATCAGTGTGTTGGTGGCGTGGCAGATCCTCGACCCCCTGCAGAGGAAGCTGGACCGATTCAGTCTGGAGGCGCCGACAGACACGGAAGAGGACATCCAACTCCGCCCAATGCTGGAGCACTGCAACTCCGACAACCTCACTGTGTGGCTGGGTATGTTACCATGGCAACTGTGAAGTTGAAAGAAATTTGAAGGGAAACAACGATTTTGCAGCATTTCATTCTTTCATCATGTTTATGTTTCATGCTTTGAATTTTATACTTTTAAAAGATTATTTACTTAAAAAATATGTTTTTGAAAAGTTTGTTATGAAAGGAAATCCTAGGACATGTGTCCATAGCACAATACCTGTGTTTATTATGCCTCAAAGGGAGATTGACCAATCAGAGAGCAGAACTACTGACCCCGCATGAGCCTGTTGACCGTCAGTAAAAATCCAAGATGGTTGTTACTGACCTAATATGAGACCATATACTGTCAGTAGCAGCCATTTTGGATTTTCCAACACCTCACATATTTCACATGAAAATTCTGGAACAGAAATTTGTTATGCGACACTGTTTTGTGTTTTAATATCATTGATTTTAATGTTTGCAAGGACATTAATATTTTTATATATAAAGTTTGCGACTTATTGACAAAATAAATACAGTTAAAATTATCAACAAGGTTTGGCCTCTAAGGTTTGAAGAGTAGTCTCCCTTTGACCCTTAAGGTCAACAGTTGTTTGTGTCATGTTTACATTTTGACATGACATGTGCGATACGGATACAAGATAGTGTAAACTTTTCAGCATCAGAAATTCATTATGGTGTCTTTAGTTGCCGTGTATGGTATAATACGGTGTCGGCTGATGCCTCGCCCAGTATATTTTGGCTAACCTAATATGACACAGTTAACGGCAACTAAAGACACCATAACTAATAGAACAGTATTGTCCAGCTGACCAGTGTACCCTCTCTCTGTTCCAGGGGTGCTGTTCGGCTACAAGGGGATCCTACTCATATTTGGGATCTTTCTGGCGTATGAGACACGCAGTGTCAAACTCAAGCAGGTCAACGACTCCCGCTTTGTCGGCATGGCAATCTATAATGTTGTTGTAAGTGTGATACCTGGATAACTGGAGGACTTCTCTTTGTCTCAGTTATTTTAATGCAAGAGTTTCTTTGCTCAAACAATTCCAAAATGTACCTACGATGGTACATAATCATTTTTTTAGTAGCATCAGATTTCATTCCTTCTCACTCACCACCTGCCAGTACACCAACTCACTCACCCAGGCTGGGACGAGTCCAAATTTCCTACCCAGGTACCCACTCCCCTATTACCTGACCCTACCCAGGTACCCACACCCCTATTACCTGACCCTACCCGGGTACCCACACCCCTATTACCTGACCCTACCCAGGTTCCCGCTGTAGGTCTCAAGAGATAGGTACAAAATGTCTGATTGGGAAAATGTACTTAGATACGAGTTCCAACCATCTGTTTATTCAAACAGAAATACGTCAGAAGGAATGCGATCATCCTTCTCTCCTCGCCGCCTCCCCCTCCCCCCCCCCCCCCCCCCCACACACACACACCGCACAGCACACACACAATCGACACCCTCACACCCCCGACTAGTGTAGAGCACTACCTAATCCTTCTCTCCTCCCCCACCCACCCCCTATACACACAGTACACACACAATCGTCACCCTCAC
This sequence comes from Haliotis rufescens, assembly GCF_023055435.1. Lineage (NCBI taxonomy): Eukaryota > Metazoa > Mollusca > Gastropoda > Lepetellida > Haliotidae > Haliotis > Haliotis rufescens. The sequence continues at coordinate 33,395,561 of NW_025964372.1, read as the reverse complement.
ACCCCTGACTAGTGTAGAGCACTACCTAATCCTTCTCTCCTTGCCCCCCCCCCCACACACACACACAGTACACACACAATCATCACCCTCACACCCCCGACTAGTGTAGAGCACTACCTCATCCTTCTCTCCTCACCCCCCCCCCCCCCCCCACACACACACACACACACACGGAGTACACACACAATCATCACCCTCACACCCCCGACTAGTGTAGAGCACTACCTCATCCTTCTCTCCTCCCCCCCCCCCCCCCACACACACACACATAGCACACACACAATCATCACCCTCACACCCCTGACTAGTGTAGAGCACTACCTCATCCTTCTCTCCTCCCCCACCCACCCCCTATACACACACAGTACACACACAATCATCACCTTATCATTCCTAATCCTGCTGCCCACCACTATGTATGTCTTTCTGTGACAGGTTCTATGCGTCATCACGGCACCAATCAGCCTCATCATTGGCAACCAGGAAAATGCCACATTTGCATTTGTTGCGCTGGCCATCGTCTTGTGCAGCTTCCTCTCCATGGGCCTCATCTTTGCACCCAAGGTGAGCTGAAATATCATTCCAGACAAGTCAAAACTACCGTCGACATAACACTACAAAACATACTTAGAAACAAGGGCTCATTCGACAATTTTTCCAAGGGATGATATGCATGTATCACCAAAGCAAACTTATTACCATAAATATAAGTCAAAAAAAAATTCACATGAGTAATTTGGGAGGCAATGTGTGCTGAATTCGAGAAATCAATGAAGTAACAGCTACCATGCCTATCTCTCTGTGTCTCAATGTCTGAGATCTGCATAACGTCTGAGATCTGACTGTAATCAGATATACACTGCATAACGGCTTTCCTCCCACACTAACCTGACATGCCATGATATAACTGGAATATTACCCACCCACTCGGTGTCTAAGCTTGGGCATCAGGGATAGACTCAGCCACTTGTCTGTTAGTCCGTGACTAGTGAAAATGTAGAGGGACTGCTTGTTGTCTTCCAAAATCAAGTTACTGTACATAAAACACTTGTCCAAAATCATCACTAGTTGGGTATGACCAATGGTGTCTATCCATGGATAGTCGTTGAAAGGCTTAATTTTTTTATTTTTTCAGATTAGTGACAATCCATAAGCTTTAACGCTTCCAAATATGATACCATTGTCACACCAAATAGTCCATCTTCGCGAGGCAAGAGAGTTAACTGACTATATATTAGGCTGGAATTATGGAGTTTTGGCTGGACTAAGGAGTCTATGTACAGTCAAATCAAAATTGCATAATGAAAGTGACATCTGGTTTGTAAACTGCTGTGCAGATTTCGGTCAATTGCAGGATTTGCGAAAAATGTGTTCTCTCAACTCAGTGTCAAAGGACATTTTCCAAATTTCTTCATGTTTCTAATTAAGGTTCTGATGTGATTTGATGCACTCTGCAAGATAAGACACGTTTTTTTAAAATGTAGATCTTGATTATCGGTCAGATCGTCTTGACTGGGCGCTGCCATATTGCTTGATGTAAATGCAAGTGACATGAAAGATGGAATCTGATTGGTCAATAGGGAGGACATAGAACGGACATCACTCATAAAAGCGAAATTCCTGCCTAGTTCGGCAAGGGCTGAAACTGGACTTTTAAAGTCAGTTAACTCTCTTGCCTCGGGAAGATGCAAATAGTCATACCATTGCTTGTGTTATTGAGATCTTGTTTGATTCTGTAACATGACTGCAGATGATTGAGATTGTCCGCAACCCACAACGTAACGGACAGGAAGTGAGATCACTGACTGACTCACTGGTGAGTCGCGAGGAGGAAGAGAGACATCAGAGGCTGTTGGTGGAGAACGAACAACTCAAGAAACAGATTGCAGAGGTAACCCTTAAATCACAAACTTGACTATGTAGGACATCAAGGTCTGCTAGTCCAGCGTATGCCTCAGTTCATTTCTCAGAGATTCCCATTTTTTAGTGTCATTAGTGTTGTTCATAACAGTGTTGTTTCTCCAACTTGTTAAAAAGGCAGAAAATCTTTCGCTTTCATTCATGCAGATGATATGACATTGATTTAAAAATACACCATTCTCTGTATTCCACAAAATATTTCCATTATAGGACCTTGATTAATCGTATCATAGTTTGTTTGTTTTGTTTGTTTGTTGTTTAACGCCACACTTAGCAATATTCCAGCTATATGACGGCAGTCTGTAAATAATTGAGTCTGGACCAGACAATCAAGTTATTGACATCATGAGCCTCGATCCACTCAATTGGGATATGATGACATGCATCAACCAAGTCAGCAAACCTGACCACCCGATCCCGATCATAGGTTGCTAAAGACCTATTCTACCCTGGATCTTCACTGGTCCAAAGTACACATGGATATGCATATTGAAAGAATTGAAAGTAAATCAAATTGATTTGTTGTAGATGTTAGAATTATTTGGTTATTTAAAAAAAGTAACTATTATTAAGTTTGTGAGTTAATAAAATAATTTACGTGTTTTGTTAACTCTGAGACACACAATGTGATTTTTACAGATGGAGGACCGAGTCCGGGAGCTGAACCTTAGACTCCAGGAGAAAACACAACAGCGAGCACAACTCACACAAGGTCAAAGTCAGGTGACTGGTCGTATCACCGTGGATACGGGGGAGGTTGAGGTTGAAGCCAATGATATTGGAGCAGATCGTGAGGTGGGCGAGTCATCACATCTACTCGGGAAGGCGTTTGCGGAGGATGGGAACATCACCGTAGATGCAAACTCGGATTCAGGACTTGCTAGCGGCTCATTTGCCAAAAGCTCAAAAACATCGGCATCAGATTCAGAGCCATTTTGTTGAAGGGGAGACAAGGATACTTCAAACTAAAGCTGAGGTCTTTGTTTTTCTCAAATTTTTCTAATCCCTTAGAGTACGTAAGTAGAGGCGTTGGAGGTTGTTATGATGTCTTCAACTGTAGTGTCACGTGACCTCAACACATCACACTGGAATTCCCTATGTGACATCACCCCTGTTGTTGTTGGTTTTTTGCGAAAAAAAATAATAGTCTTGGTTCTCAGGAATCCCCCCGCATCATAATATAGTCTGCTGCACTTTACAATTTTAATTCATTTAATTTTTTTTTTGTAAATCCTAATACTTAAAAACAATGCGATCCAAAATAGCACGCAATTCCTTCCCTTTACATGCACACTGCTTTACTGCTCATCTCGTGTTATGGTCATGGCGGCAATAGGAGTTAGTATGCTTGGTTATGTAGGGAGGCCTTTCCCAGGTTGATGGTACACAAGTGTTTATGTGGTTACATACTAGTTTGAACAAGCAAAAAAAAAAACACAGCCCGCCCTCACGATATTTTCAGAATCATTGCCTGAGAACCTTTCTTTTATTTTTTTAAGCCTTACAGACATCTTTAAGTCATGACAGCTTCATTTTATGACTTATATTTAATGACAGGTGTATGTCTATACTCTCTCCTTGTGATCACTGCCACTGGTCGGTCAGAGATGACAATTCGTAGCAGATTACTCAGTCCATTCCACAAATTCCATACCTTCTCATCCATTTCCAATCTCATTAAAATCAGATCTTAGTTCTCGCTACCGCTAAACAAAGATCTGAGGACATCCCATTACGGGTCATGTCAGACCCACCTTTCGCGAACTTTGACCGACCAATTGAATGACTGACAAGAAGTCGACATTAGCCAATCAGAAGGCAGCTTTCTCGTGCTTACGGCACTAATTTCAAATTGGCAACTATGCTTCGAAACATATTTTGACAAATTCTCGATTAAAAATTTGAAACCTGAACAAAAGAACATTCTGGAATGGCTCATAGATGGTCTAGATTGTATGGATTCAGACGTTAAGCCCAACTATTGTTCGAAATACCCCGTGTTAAAGGTTGCATGATTAGAAATCACATTCCAGCTCTCACTTCATGATCTGGTAAGCGACGCTCTGATTCGTCGGATGAAAGGTCGTTCTGACGTGACCCCTAATGGGATGTCCTCAGATCTTTGTTTAGCGATAGCGAGAACTAAGATATGATTTTAATGAGATTAATCCATTTCTTTTTTCGAATCTACACATTTCATAAACATGTGTCACAAAATGTTCATTGAGAAGATATCAACATGAAACACAATATCCATGTACATGTTTATCCTTTGTTTACAATGGTTGTACAGTTCCATGTGCAAACACTGGACCCTTTGGATGTCTGAACATTCTGTCACTGTGATGTGTAAAGATATACGATACTTCTCGAGGTCGCGATTTGTTAGAATCTTTTTGGATTTTGCAAAATAATCTGTAAATCATACAGACTTCCATTAGCATGGACCACTCTGATTTCAGCCTGAGTATGTTTGTTTACAAACAAGAGAAAAGTCCGGTCACGTGATAGACTAATTAGCTTTTGGCAGTGGTGTGACGCTAAGTCGTCAGAGTCTGATTCTATGCTGCTATGAAGACTGTTGTCTTCAGTATGTTTTGTTCCGTCTTCCGCCATGTGTCCTCCACACACCTTCCCACCGTTCTGGAGTAATTGTTTATCTGCCACACTCAACCAGGGACTGTTCCACAAAGCCATCTTAGCGCTAAGGTGATCTTAACTCCCATACTTAAACACCGGCTTACGATGGTCGTAGCTCTAAGATCGCTTTGTGGAACGGTGTCCAGGGCCTGTTCCACAAAGCCATCTTAGGGCTAAGGTGATCGTAACTCCCATACTTTAACACTGGCTTACAATAGTTGTTGTGCTAAGATCGCTTTGTGGAACGGTGCCCTTCAAACAGTACTGCATCCTACTGTATTGTATCTTCATTCTATAATGATAAATATCCTGGATACTTTCACTACCACAGCATTATTTTGAGCTCGAAATATACCTGTCAGCACAAATTGAAAGTGACACTGGTATCCATATCATCAGAGGCAATATAATTTGCTGTGCAGAGTTGCCTTCCTTTAGCATGCCAGGATCCAATGTTCATGGGTTTGAATCCAAGATTCACCCTGATTATGTTTCTAAGTTTGCCAGCAGTATAACCATGTCCATGGGTTTCACTAGAGTTTAGGCTGGGACGAGTCCAAATTTACTACCCAGGTAACCCCCCCCCCCCCCCCCCCCGCCCCCTATTATCCAACCCTACCCAGGTACCCAGTGTAGGCCTCAAGAGTTGGGTACATAGTGTCTGATTGGGAATAGTTTTACCGTAGCCCTGGACAGAATGTATTTAGATACATGTATTAAACGATCTGGTCATGCATACACTGTCGGAGGGAATGGTTGCATAGTCAGAAAGTAACGGTGACTAAAGAGACGAGGATGTCACTTTCAAAACAACTAATGCTGGCGGATAGGTCCATGATAATTTCATAATAAAATGAAGATATTTACCTCAAGGTATCATGGATACAAGTAGTGAGGCATCTCGTGTAGTTTCTGCTCACATGGATTGGAAATACTCTAATTAATGTGATCAGCATCCCATGGATGTTTTAACCAAGTGGGAAGCTAGAGTGAGCAGGCATTGGATTCCAGTAAGTTAGATCTGGGGGAGGTGATGTGAGAACACTTTTAATGTTACTTATTGTATGTTTTACCAAGTTCCTTCCCAGCGCGTGACACCTTCGTTACACTCTCGGTAACATCGCTGCCACCAGTGTGGACGCGGCCATTACAAGAATCTTCAAATTGGCCTTCTATCGCCAAATGTAGTGACGTTTTTACGTTTGTTTATGTCTTTGGGAATGCCATTACAATTATTTTTGAAAAGGTTTACGACTGACCATATTACCCAGATGAATTTGAATTTTTGTTTGTTAGATCAAATTGGTTCAAGATTGCAGACGAACAGAGAAAATCACTCAAATCCCTCCTTACATGACGACATATCAAAGTGGGGAGTTTGACTGGTGGCAGCGATAGTATAGAGAGCTCCGCAAACGGGCTGTCACTGTGGGGAGCTTGACATTTTACCTCTTTGAATCTGTTGGAAATAATGAAGATGTTATGTTATGATCATATTTACAGATCATTTATATATATTATTTGTGTTAGAGAGAATTCGTCTTATTGTGTCAGTGCAACCATTCATGTTGTGTTTGTGCTACAGTTAATATTACCATAGTCAGAGTTTCTCGACCCAGCCCTTCACGTTTTACATTCAGATTACCCTATTCGACGTAATAAGCGCCCAGGGCACTTTCAAAATTAGAAATAGGGGGCTCTTATTAGAATATAATTTTGATGAAAGGGTTGAAAGATCGTAAATTTCATGGTTTATGCTGACAGCCAGAAATGATACAAAAGAAAAGTCTGTGCGTATTATACACAAATAAATAAGTCTTGTGTACATTGATCAATCGGAAGGGGTGCTATTTGGGATTGTTCCATATATCAGCAAATATCGCGGTGGGCGCTTATTAGAGCGGGGCGCTTATTACGTCAAATACGGTAACTTGATTTTGTAAGCCAAGATGGTAGTTGATTTGTCTGAAATCTGGAAGACACATTTGTCAAAACAAATGGTCCTTTCTGGTATTGGAGACAGGTTTTGGCAACTGTTTTACCCTTGGGTCAAAGTCATCTTGTCATCTTTTGAGCTGACCTCGTCCCAGCTCCACTGTGTTCCGAGTCAACTTTCTGCCAAGTCATACATGTCTGTAGATATTCCCTGTAGATATAGGGAGCCCGAGGAAGTCTTGTGACCTGACGAAAGTCACCATGGTCAATGTCAAAGCCACTATACATGGCCTTTGTGTAACTATTTCTTGGCACATTTTTATGGTTATTGAGAAGTCACAACGAATTCGCTTCTGGTTACTTTCTGTCTTCTATATTTTAATCTATAGATTCATTTTGTTTTGGTTTTTTTACAAGCATTAAAGATGGTGATATTAACACCAAAAAAATCCCCACCAAATAAAGCCACTTTTATCATAACTGGTTACTGACTGTATTTGTGTGGTAACATCTTTAATTTGAGATTCTGTTTGCAATCAATGTTTTTATCTATTTTCAAGCTGGTCTTCCCATTAGTTGAACAGGGGCGGTTGGGTAGCCTAGTGGTTAAAGCGTTCGCTTGCCACGCCGAAGACCCGGGTTCAATTCCCGCCATGGGTACAATATGTGAAGCCCATTTCTGGTGTCCCCCACCGTGATATTGCTGGAATATTGCTAAAAGCGGCGTAAAACCATACTCACTCACTCATTAGTTGAACAACACCTAATCGCCAGCACACAAAGTCAGCAATCAAACCCACTCACCCACCTGAATCTGTACTTTACTGAGAAAGTGTTATCCCAAATTTAACGTTTGTTACATTAGACCACTTTCTAAATGGCATTGTGTGTTCATAGCATTCGGCCATGGGAGCCATGCAAATTTCCGGTTGTCAGGGGGTACACTCAGTACGTGATCTAGACTACCAGTTGTCTGACTTTCATTTTTGTAGAAGCCTCGGTGGCTGAGTGGGATAGATCGCTGACTTTGTGTGCTGGTGATTAGGTGCCTTACTCTGGCCGTATGGGTTCAAATTCCGGACGAGACTCAACCCCAAAAAGTATCAGAATCTGTACTTTACTTAGAAAGTGTTATCCCAAATATAACATTTGTTACATTTGACCACTTTCTAAATGGCATTGTGTGTTCATAGCTTTCGGCCATGGGAACCGTGCCAATTTCCACTTGTCAGAAGGGTACACAAAGTATGTGATCTAGACTACCAGTTGTCGGACTTTTATTTTGTGGAAGACTCGGTGGCTGAGTTGGTTAGATCGCTGACTTTGTGTGCTGGTGATTAGGTGCCTCACTCTGGCAGTATGGGTTCAAATCCCGGGCGAGACTCAACCCAAAAAAGTATGAGAATCTGTACTTTACTTAGAAAGTGTTATCCCAAATATAACATTTGTTAGACATGGAAGTTGTACTACCCTTTCCAAATTTAGCTACTTACATTACTCCTTTGATAGGCATTAGATGTTGGAGTATGTTTTCCCTACTTACATTACATTGTCATTCCAAGGTTCAGACTGGTGGGTAAAGCGTTAGCTAGGCCTGAGTTTGATTCCAGACATGGGAACAATGTGTGACCCCCTGTTGTGATATTGCTGGATTGTGGTGACATAAAAGAATACTCACTCACTCATATGGCAAGGTAGAATTACTTTTTCCATCACAAGTTCGAAACACATAGACATGTGTATATTTTTAGACTGAATGCAATGTTCGTCGGTGAAGTTGGTTCACAGACACTGTGCGTGTAAGACAGATCATTATCGGTATTTTCAAGTTGTCATATTCAAACAATAACTGAATTGAATTGTTTGATTGGCATTACTTAGAAGTTGACGGATGACAAAGTAGGGATGATTTATGGATAACAACTTCTTTATTTACTGAATGGCGATGTTTTGGGATAGATTCTTATACGGTTGTCAAGCTTGACAACAGAAAGGATCTATACTGAAACGTCACCTTTACAGTAAATAGAGAAGTTTTTATCCATAAATTATCTTTTCCTTGTAATAACTGAAAAAAGGACAGAGAAAAGGTATAGATAAATTCAAAACCGTTTTAGATCTAAAGTCTGGAAATATGAAAGCGTGGGTGTATCATTGCACTGTAGAATCAATACAATCTCATTAAGTCAGATCTTAGTGATTGCTACAGCTGCACTAAGATTTGCTTGGTAGCGAGCACTAAGATGTGAGTTTAATGAAATATATATAACAATTTGGAATCATTACACGAGTTCTTAGTCTTGTACTGAGATGTGATTTTAATGAGATTGAAATCAATATTAAGAATACTCGTTTTTTTCACAACTCACATGTTGTTGGTTTATATTTTACAGTCAAGTGACTCAAACTACTTGTGTGTAGTTTCATTGTTCTATTTACATTTATTATGTTTGAATACAATTTATTGTTATTTATCTTTGTTATATACAACCTGATCCAACTAATTTTGTGCCATGTCAAATCTTGCTTCTTATTTTCATTTATGGAGTCGGTGAGATAGCCTAGTGGTTAAAGAGTTTGCTCGTCACGGTGAAGACCTGGGTTGATTGCAATGTGTAGCCCATTTCTGGTGTCCCCCGCCGTGCTATAGATGGAATACTGCTAAAAGTGACGTACAATTATACACTATGAAGATCTGTGGGGACACTGATGTATAGAAATTAGTGATTCTAGCCATGGACACGAACCTTTTGATTGCAAGATTTCAGTTATTACATGTAGTTGGAAATGGAACTGAGGCTCGTTCCACAAAGCGACATGAGCGCTACGACTGGTAAGTCCATGTTTAAGTATGGGAGTTACAATCACTTTAGTGCTACAACTGTTGTAAGTCTATGTGAAAGTATGTGAGCTACGATCACCTAAGTGCTACAATTGCCGTAAGTCTATGTTAAAGTAGGGGAGTTACGATCACCTTAGTGCCACAACTGTCGTAAGTTTATGTTAAATTAAGAGAGTTACGATCACCTTAGTGCCACAACTGTCGTAAGTTTATGTTTAATTAAGAGAGTTACGATCACCTTAGTGCTACAACTGCCGTAAGTTTATGTTAACCTTAGACAGTTAAGATCACCTTAGTGCTACAATTGCCGTAAGTTTATGTTAAATTAAGAGAGTTACGATCATCTTAGTGCTACAACTGCCGTAAGTTTATGTTAAATTAAGAGAGTTACGATCACCTTAGTGCTACAATTGCCGTAAGTCTATGTTAAATTAAGAGAGTTACGATCACCTTAGTGCTACAATTGCCGTAAGTCTATGTTAAATTAAGAGAGTTACGATCACCTCAGTGCTACAACTGTCAATGTTCAAGTGTTGGACCTTAGTGCTGAGATTGCTTTGTGGAACGGGCCCCTGACCAGGCACTAAGATGTTTTACTTATGATGTTGAATTGCTGCTTGATTTAGTCAATAAAGTATATAAGATTCTACCTGTGTCTAGTGGTTGATGACCTCAAGGGCAATATGCTGAACAAGATGCGTTAGTCAATGGTTAAGGCATTCTCTTATCATTCTTTCTGTTGTTAGTGGTGCTTGTGGTCAGTGCACAGGTCATAAATCAGGTGAAGTTAAGCAACATCGGTTGCATTTTGGCAGCTCGGCTCCTGAGAGCTTCTAGAGCTTTGGTCCTGCCCCACACTGAAGCACATGTAACACTTGTATCTCCTTGGGCAAGTGACTTTGTTCAAAATGTGTCTCTGTTCACCCAGCAGTGAATGGGTACCTGGTAGGATGAGATGGCAATGTTTTTGTTAACCTTCTAGCGCCTCACACTAACAGGCAGCTTGGGTTGTATACTCCCCAGGAAGCTGAAACTTATTCTTGAGTGCACACTGATCCACTGACCAGGGTAAGAATAGTGCTTTGAGCATGGCCTGGAGAGATGTGGAATATAAATAGCCTATTATTATTATTGTTGTTTTATGTTTATTCCAGCTATTTAATGGAGGCTTGTAAATCATGATCATCATCAAGCCTGGATGACAAATGCATTCCTACTCATTGGGGGCACAGGTGGCCCAGTCGTCTGAGGCGCCGCGATTCGCTGTGCAGAGTTGCGTCCCTTGGGCACGTTAGAAACCTATGATTGTGGGTTCGGATCCACTTCGCCCCGATTATGTCTCTAGGTTTGTCAGCACCGTGCTCGTGGGTTTCACCAAAGTGGTTAACGTCTGAGGCCTGCATCACTTCTGGCTTTCCTAAAGCTGACACTCTGCAATATAACTGGAATAATGTTAAATGCAGCAATAAACCCAACTCACTCACTCAGATCATACTCTCTGTTTGTTTAACTCAGCGATATTCCAGCTGCATGACCAGCTGTATGACCGCAGTCTGTAAACAGAGTCTGGACCAGACAAATCATTTTTTATGTCCTGAGCAACCAAGTCACCCAGCCTGACTGATCCATGACATTGACTGCTTCCACAGTCATTGGTTGCTGGGGACAAATTCTACCCAGCACCTCCAAAGGGGAACTGTCAATGGAATAGGGCTGGGACGAGTCCAAATTTACTACCGGGTAGCCACACTATTACCCGGCCCTACCAATACTCGCTATAGGTCTCAAGAGTTGAGTACAAAATGTCCGACTGCCGTAAGTCTATGTTAAATTAAGAGTGTTACGATCACCTTAGTGCTACAACTGCCGTAAGTCTATGTTAAATTAAGAGTGTTACGATCACCTAAGTGCTACAACTGCCGTAAGTCTATGTTAAATTAAGAGTGTTACGATCACCTTAGTGCTACAACTGCCGTAAGTCTATGTTAAATTAAGAGTGTTACGATCACCTTAGTGCTACAACTGCCGTAAGTCTATGTTAAATTAAGAGTGTTACGATCACCTTAGTGCTACAACTGCCGTAAGTCTATGTTAAATTAAGAGTGTTACGATCACCTTAGTGCTACAACTGCCGTAAGTCTATGTTAAATTAAGAGTGTTACGATCACCTTAGTGCTACAACTGCCGTAAGTCTATGTTAAATTAAGAGAGTTACGATCACCTTAGTGCTACAACTGCCAATGTTCAAGTGTTGGACCTTAGTGCTGAGATTGCTTTGTTGGAAGGGCCCCTGACCAGGCACAAAATGTCCGAATGGGAATTGTTTTACTGCAGCCCTGGCAAAAAATGTTAAGATACATGTATAAAACGATCTGATCATGCATACACTGCAGTTGATAGACGCTTTATCCTTACTGGAACATATAAAAGTCAGAACGAATGCTTGCACAGAAATGTGAAGGTTAGCTACACTTGTAGTGTAACCATTGAGTTTTATTGTTAATGTCATTACAGTATATCACGTGACTAACCACGGGTCCGGGTAGTCATGTGGGTACATGTGTAAATAATCGTCTCTTTACCAGACAATCCAGTGATTGGCATCATGGTCATCTATCCACGCAATTGGGATTGGTGACATGCATCAACCAAGTCAGCGAGCCTGACCACTCGGTCCCGTTAGTCGCCTCTTAGGACAAGCATAGTCGTCGGCAAGCATGGGTTGCTGAAGACCTTCTCAGGTTTTAACCGTTATAAGTCCAAGGGTAAAGAAAGGGAATAACGTAGCTTATGCTGCGGTGATTGTGACAGAATTGGCATTAATCATGAGCAATAAACCCGGCTGATTATGGTAAAATTTCATTGAATATCCGGGATGGAATCAGTCTTCAGCAACCCATGCTTGCCGTAAAAGGCGACTATGCTTGTTGTAAGAGGTGACTAACGGGATCGGGTGGTCAGGCTCGCTGACTTGGTTGATGCATGTCATCGATCCCAATTGCTTGGATCGATGGTCCGTCATATTAATCACTGGATTGTCTGGTCCAGACTCGATTATTTACAGACCGCCGTCATATATCTGGAATATTGCTGAGTGCGGCGTAAAACAACCAACCAACCAATTGGAACTATTCAGTACTGATTTCATTAAGTATCGCATCACAAAGATCAATGCGCTTTTGGCGGAAGAACGTACTTTTTGTGTTATAAGATTATGTTGTCGTGTTGTTCTTGTCAGATATACCCACGCACGCACGCACGCACGCACGCACAAGTATAGGGTGCCGAGGTCTGATAATGTTCTTGACTCCACAATCCACAATGAGCCGGACTGCGAGCCACCGGCTGTACATGGAGCTACACGCAGTGTATCTACTTACAATAATCACACACAGGCTAAAACATTATACTGATCAATGGGGGTGGATTAAGGTAAAGACCTGCAGTTAAGCCACATACAATGATGACAGAGCTCTTACAATAATCGCAATTGTCTCCTGAAGGATGTATAACAATGGGCATTGACAAGAGGACGGGAGTGCAGCCATACAACAAAATGATACAAATCCGAAAACAATAAAAAGTACTTTAGACAAAAATTACTGTGTGTCTAGCTGTGATAATGCTCTGACCCCAACCCCGAGTTTGAATAGGACCCAATCACGGTGGCGTGCAAGAAGCGACTTAATTGGAGCGATCCATGAAGATCCAGGATAGAATAGGTCTTCAGCAACCCATGCTTGCAAAATAACCTTAGCGCCATGACTGTCGTAAGTCTATGTTTAGGGATGGGAGTTTCGATCACCTCAGCGCTAAGATCGCTGTACAACGGCAACTAAGGCAACCAACAGCACCAATGACCGCCCGCACAGTGGGTAACCAAGGGTAACAACGCCGCGGCAGGATCGACATATTGTGCGTCAACATCTACACGGCGAACCCAGCAGTTTTGGTTCCGAAACCTTTCCAGGCAGTCATTTTTCACAGCTGATCTTTCTTCTGAATACCGATCATAAAAAAACAACATCTTTAGTTTATGTTCCCCAACTTTATTTGGAGAGTACATTTAAAATAAAGATTTTCCAGTAAATTCATAAAAGTTGCCCAATGCATAATTACCGACAAATAAATGCCCGAGACTTCATGCTTTTGATATCCGATACGTGTTGTTGAAAGGTATTGAAAGAAATTAGGTTTCTGGCGTGATAGCCTCGATGCTGTTGTTGCCTTTTTAATAAATCGTGGATACAGAATACATTAATCGCGAGAAATAGAATTTATGACATCATTATGGGAATCTGGGAAGGGCGATAAGTAGTTCTCTGTAAATTACCATCACCATACAGTAACGCCGGCACATGAATGTCAATAAAGCCATTTGGGAGAAACGGTTATTTCTTGAACAAACTTTTTTTCCTATTGTCGTTCCGAGAGTAATGTCCGTATGTCGGACTTCCCTTCTTCTACCACGGACCTCTTCCTCCGCCCTCACCCCCTCCGCCTGCGCCTCCCCCCCCCAAAAAAAAAAAAATTAATTAAAAAAATCATAACAAAAAAAACAACAACAAAAACAAAAAAACACGTCTTCATCCTCCAACACACATAACTTTCACTTCCGTCAGAATCAATATCCCCAGCCCCGAGACAACCCCCGGTCGTATTGGGACCAACAACACCAACAGAGACGGCAGCACACTCCTCGAATGGGCGGTCGGGTAGCCTAGTGGTTAAAGCGTTCGCTCGTCACGCCGAAGACCCGGGTTCGATTCCAGACATGGGTACAATGTGTGAAGCCCATTTCTGGTGTCCCCCGCCGTGATATTGCCGGAATGTTGCTAAAAGCGGCTTTAAACCATACTCGCTCACTCACTCTCACTATGATAGGCGTCCCGCGCGCAATGCCAAGAGTTACCCTGTTTTTGTCTTTGCCAATCCGAGCAGAAATTCCGATTCATATGCATAAGAAACAGGTCAACAAGAAGGGGAGCACAAATGGTGTCAATTGGCATGCCTACCTCCCACATTTCACAAAGATGTTATCAATGAAGAAGTCCAGCATTTCCCAAACTGTTTTCTTCAGTAAACTTCAGATGGCATTTGCTTTCATTGTGGACAAATTGACCTGAACCTCTGAAAATAGATACTAGTATGTAACTGTATCTATTGTCACCACGTTTTTGGGGCGGTGGGGTGACCAGATGGTAAAGGCGTTCGCTCGTCACGCCGAGAGCCCGGGTTCGATTTCCCACATGGGTACAATTTGTTAAGCCCATTTCTGGTTCCCCCGCCGTAATTTTGCTGGCATACTGCTAAAAGCGGCGTAAAACCTAACTCACTCACCACGTGTTGTAATAAAAGCCCCATGGATCAAGGTATTAAGCTTTCCCTTAAGTTCGTCATGTGGGATTGTGGTGTACAAAGTTGAAAAATCAAATGTTTTGACAGAATTAAACCTGGTTATTTTCTTAAATTGCAAACGGTCAAGTCATTCCTTTGGGTTTTTGAGAATCCACCATCTTCCCGAGGCAAGGGAGTAAACTGATTATTAAAGTCCAGTTTCCACCCTTGCCGAACTTGGCTGGAATTTCCAGGCTCGACCGTAACGCCACCAAGCTATTACAAGTTATGTCCTTTCTATGCCCCTTCTATATGCAACCCGTGAAGATCCGGGTTAGAATAGGTCTTCAGCAACCGATGCTTGCCGTAAAAGGCGACTATGCTGGTCATAAGAGGCGACTAACGGGATCGGGTGGTCAGGCTAGCTGACTTGGTTGATGCATGTCATCAATCCCAATTGCGTGGATCGATGCTCATGATGTCAATTATATTGGATTGTCTGGTCCAGACTCGATTATTTAGAGACCGCCATCATATAGCTGGAATATTGCTGGGTGCGGCATTAAACAACAATCAAACAAATAACTACTTTTACAAAATAATCAATAACTTTGCACCAAAAAGCAATACTCTGTGACCTCGTTCCATCTGAAGTACCACAAACGGTACTTTAACTTGAACGACAAACTTTGCAAAAAATATCCTTCCTGGTATAAGCTAACTCTGGATTTCCTTTGCTACTCCGCCGACCTGTAAGAGCCTCATTATCCAGCTCTGTCGTTAATGAATAGCAAATCAAGACAGTTATGTCCCCTTATTACGTCATATTTGGACTTGTTTACACCTGCCCGGGGCTTTGATACTCTCAAATCACCGGTGTTAATTAGTGCTGACACAGTGTATATATAATGGTGTGGACGACAGGATGTTTGTTCGTGTATTATTCCGCTCACAGATTTGTTACTGCACGATTTTCTATAGTTAATCATAGAAAGATTTACATTTCCTCCGTTGACACAGGACTCTTGATTGTGAATTGGACATCTGCTGACACTCTTCGTGTTGCTGACACTGTTGGTGTCCCTGAGCTGCTGACACTGTTGGTGTCCCTGAGTTGCTGACACTGTTGGTGTTCCTGACACTGTTGGTGTCCCTGAGTTGCTGACACTGTTGGTGTCCCTGAGTTGCTGACACTGTTGGTGTTCCTGAGTTGCTGACACTGTTGGTGTTCCTGAGTTGCTGACACTGTTGGTGTTCCTGGGTTGCTGACACTGCATGTTCGTGTTCCTGGGTTGCTGACACTGCATGTTCGTGTTCCTGAGTTGCTGACACTGTTGGTGTTCCTGAGTTGCTGACACTGATCGTGTCCCTGAGTTGTTGACACTGTTCGTGTTCCTGAGTTTCTGACACTGTTCGTGTTCCTGAGTCGCCTCAGTCTCCTGCCAACATGTATCCCAGATGGGTCTTGCTGGGTGCTGGCCTGGTCTGTTTGGTAATGACCACAGCTGCACAAAGCAGGCTCATGAATGCTACAACTTCACTGTATGACACCTTTACTTGCACCTCGTGGTCATGCCGTTATTATAACGCAACAAGGCTAAAAGGAAACAAATATTTCTACATGATGGGATGTTTTTGTGATGATCTGTGCGGTTTCTATGGAGACTGCTGCCACGACGCCAATTTAACGCTGCAGAAAGACCTGGATGTTTCAATGCACAACTACATCAGCTGCGTCCACGACTGTGACGTATCTACTGATATGTACTTTCATGCTGTCACAGAGTGTCCACGCGAGTATTTCAAGCTGGACATAATAATGTTATGCAAGATGGACACATCACAGGACCAGTTCTACGGAATTCCTGCGACTGGGTTGAAAACGGGTCTAACCTACCGGAACATCTACTGTGCCCAGTGCCATGATGAGGACGCCATTCTCTGGCAAGTTCATGGTATTGGTTTAGTTAAAAACAACTTTGCTGTGAATGATTCAGTCAAACTGTCCGATCTGGCTGCAATCAACCACCGGTATTTGAACTTTCTTCCGTCAAGAAATGACAGGTTTCGAGCATGCCAACCCAACCTTATTACCACCTGCCCGGACTCTGATAGTTCCTATGCCGATGCATGTGTAAACGCCACTGGGTTTCAACTCGTCTACACCGGGTATGGCAAAGTTTTCAGGAACCCCCACTGTGCAGCATGTAATATGAATGAAAGCATGGTGTGTAGGAATCCAAGCAAACCGTCATGTAACGCAAAAAGTAACCCACTCTTTCCAAACATTATAATATTTTCCTATGACTTTTACACCAGACAAGGCAACATGACTCTGTATGGCAAGAAGGTGACCGATGCACAGATTTCGTGTAATAGTTCATGTTTTCCTTTCGAGATGTTTGACCCCTTCATTGACGAATGCCGGGCTGTTCGCTGTGAACCTGGGAAGACGTTGTTTAAAGGAAGGTGCCACAACACCACTAACATCCCCCTGAGTGCTGAAGGTAAAACACCCCGATTCACTGATCTGATCAAGGGGCATGATAACTCCACAGGTGTATGTTCCAGTTGTACTGGGCGCCCTGCTCCGCCAGCAGCAAGTGGCGGAAGTAGCTTCTCTGCTGTGAGGCATTCAGTGATCACGATGTGTATGATCCTTTTGTTTTAAAATAGAATATGTCCGTTTTCGCCAATATACCTAAAGTGGTCAGTATGTTAGATGGTTCACCTATAAATTCGTCAGCAGCGGAAATACGCCTATTTTTATGTATGTACATATAGATTTTTGCTTGTACTATATATAAATCATACCCGTGAAGATCCGGGTTAGAAAAGGTTTTCAGCAACCCATGCTTGCCGTAAAATGCGAGTATACTTGTCGCAAGAGGCGACTAACGGGATGCTCATGGTGTCAATCACTGGATTGTCTGGTCCAGACTTGATTATTTACAGACCGCCGTCATATAGCGGGAATATTGCTGGGTGCGGCGTTAAACAACAAACAAATAAGCAAACAGTACATAAGGGTATGGCGATGTAGCCTAGTGGTTGACGCATTTGTTTACAGAGTTCAATGCATCACAGGGTTACAATAGTTATGGAGTCCATGAACTCAAGAAGTCAAGATTACTCTAAGGTCAAGGTTAGCATTTAGCAAGTACATGTATAGTTTTTCCAGTGTCGGTTTCTGGGGCATCGTTACCTCTACACTGAACTTTATATTTACACGTTTCTTCAGAAATCTTTAACAGTAGTATCATTTTCCCGTGAAAGTGGTTCAAAGAATATTGACATAAGAGGATATCCTACAATGGCCTTATTCCATGGCGCAGGCTAAAACGGCACATCAGCAAAACGTCACCGATTTCTTGGGCGAAAACGGCTCCGCATTTGGCGAAAACGGCTACTTTGTGTCGGGCGAAAACGGCACCTCTATTTTTATATTAGTAAAATTTATTAAGTAGTATATATGATATATGTACATGTTATTTGATGTATTTGATGTATTTACATGTCATTTCCTGTTTTCCAGTTATTCACAGATAACTACAGATATTCACATGTATACAGTTCTTCATAGTTGTCACATATTGTCATCTTCACGTGTTTACATCACATGTTTCCAATATGTGGCTATTACAAGTTATGTCCCTTCTATGTCCCTTCTATTGGCCGATAAGGTTCCATCGCTCATATCGCGTGCATTTGCTTCAAACAAAATGGCGACGCTCAGTCAAGAGATCTGATCGATAATCAAGACCTATATTGTCATAAAACGGGTCGTACCCCGCGAAGTGCATCAAATCACTTGAGCATCTTGATTAAAAACATGAAAATATTTGCGAAATATCTGTCGACGCCAAGTTGGCGGTACACATGCCTTGCTAATCCTGCAGTCGACCGAAATCTGCATGTAGAATTCCATTTTGTTTACGAACCGTTTTTTTAGTTCGTTACGCGATTTTGATTGGACAATGCATAGTCTCGTTAGTCGAGCCAAAACGTAACTCCGGAATTCCAGCCTAGTTCGGCAAGGGTGGAAACTGGACTTATAAAGTCAGTTAACGCCCTTGCATCGGGAAGATTGTACATACAGTGAGAAGGTCTAAAGTCAAGAAATAGAAAAGCTGACTCAACGTTTGTGGTTACATTTCGTTGAAAACTCTTGCATGTATTATTTATCTTGGTATATATATATATATATATATATATATATATATATACCTTCTCACGGATGGGGCACTGTTTTGTTAAAACAAGGCACAGGTCAGACACAGCTTTAATTTGGTTTGTATAAAACATGGATGTATCTTTGTCAGTTTCTGAGGCATGGTGGGCATGGGGCGCCGCTTTTAACATCATTCCAGTTACCGTATTCGACGTAATAAGCGCCCAGGGCGCTCTCAAAATTAGAAATAGGAGACTATTAGAATATTATTTTGGTGAGAAAAAAAAACAGAGTTAAAAGATAAATTTCGTGGTTTATGCTAACAGTCTGAAATGTTTATATACGACAGATATATTTTTCCAGAATTTAATTGCTCATAATTGAGGGTGCATATTACACACGAGTGCGTATTATACACGAATAAATAGGTCTTGTGTACATTGATCAATCGGAAGGCGTGCTAATTGGGATTGTTCACTAGCCAATATATTAGCAAATATCGCCATAGGCGCTTATTACGTCGAATACGGTATATCACGGCGTTCTGCAGACATGAAACTTCTATTTGTGTGTAGCTGTGCACATCCCACCGCATATGTGTATTGGTTGTTAATCAAAGGTCATCTCTGATGTGAAATATAGCTGCATCACTAGTTCTTTTGTTGTGTGTTTACTTGTACAATCTCGAGACTTGATAATGGTTGTCTTAATGAAGGTCAAGGTTTGGAAATCTCGGCATACAGGCCTGATGTTATATGTCATTACCGTACGCTGTATTGTGCGATGTAAAGTTCTAAACATTGAAATAAAATCTTTGTAAAAAATATGGTGTTTATTATTTCTTGACTTATCAACAGGAATCGTCAGGATTCCGGGGCATCCAGTGAACAAGTATTCTTTTTAGTAAATGCTCTGGCAAAAGTCTTCTTTTTCTTAATTTTCCGAAAGATTGAATACCAGCTGGCTACCCCAGAATATTAAATGACTAATTCCTGGGCGAAACATGTTCAAATATAGAGCCAATATCCGACCTGAGGCTATTCAGAGTGGGCTGAATGTTATAGGTCGTGAAATCATTAGTGGGATAAAGAAAGTAGATAGTCGCTTAATCTGGTCTATGTGAGAAGCACCCTCGAAAATCCGGGTTAGAATAGGTCTTCAGGTACCTATGCTTGTCGTAAGAGGCGACTAACGGGATCGGGTGGTCAGGCTTGCCGACATTGTTGATGCATGTCATCGTATCTCAGTTGCGTGCATCGATGCTCATATGATATCAATCACTGGATTGTCTGGTCCAGACTTGATTATTTACAGACCGCCGTCATATAGCTGAGTACGGGTCCTTTGAAATCTTGAAATCTTGTGAGAGTGTGGAATATGCAGTTATCGTATGCCCCAACTAAGCCGCTTTTTAAATACAGTTCCTAGTACTTTTGTAAAAGTCGAAGAAAGAAGCTTACTACATATTTACACGATAAGCACATGATCGACCCCTCTCGCATGGTTTATCGAGGATAACTGGGAAAAAAATAGAACGGAAACTTTAGTTATCATTTAAACGTGCATAAAGATTCTTGTTAATATTTGTGTAAATAGTACGGTGGCCCATAAGGGACATGGAGTTTGTTTTTCAATATTTTGATATTTCACTTACTGTTATCGTAACCTTTTGCAAATTAACACGATTTGTCTTACAAATATGTGATAATTCATGTGTAAAGAAGATATTGAATCGCAGAAAAGTGAAACGAAAATGTCAAAAACTAAAATGAAAATGTCAAAAAAAACAACGAAAATGTCAAAAACTAGAATGAAAATGTCAAAAACAAAAGCGAAAATGTCAAAAACTAAAATGGAAATAGTTTTCTGTGGTTTCATTTTAGTTTTTGACTTTTTCGTTTAGGTTTTTGACATTTCCATTTTAGTTTTTGACATTTTCGCTTCACATTTCAGCGACTCAATAGCTACTTGAAAGTACATTTTCCATGTTTTCGGTTGTTTTTATACATGATTTATTACATATTTGTATGACAAATTGTGTTAATTTGCTAAAGGTTACGATAAAAGTAAGTGATACTTAAAAAAAGGAAAAACAGACTCCACGTCCCTTATGGGACAACGTAAAATAGATACAGTTTCTTGAAAAAATCTAGTGAACGACAGATGCAAAGGGTCAAAGGCGTTCGTACTCTGATCGAGCATCTTTGTTAGAGTTAAACATGTGCTCTTAACATCACCTGACACCTACAACGCTGTTGAGAGTACCTCAGTCACTTATTAGAAAGGGGGCAAGTGTCTGTACATAGTGCTATTTTACGATATGGTTCATTCAAAATCTAGCGGATTTTAAGTTTGTAGTTTCATATCAAATGAAACAACTTACTGATTAAACGAACAAAGACCCCATTCCGAAGGTTGTGTGTCAAGCGAACCGATAGACTGGTACCCTGCTTTTCGCATCAGCTGGCGGCTGCATAACCCTACCGTCCGCGCAACAGAGGCAAGGAACAAGTCTAGCGAACAGACTGAACCACCCACCGGACAGAATAGAATCGCCCTTTTCTACTTCCGGTATACGTTTCTCACATGTTCGAAAGGAGGTAAACAACGCGGGTGTCAGCTCGCTTGAATTAAAAATGCCGGTAGCCGAAGATACATCAAGGAATGACATTTTCTTTGTGAGTATTTTAGTCATAAATCTGAATATATTTTTTGGTTGTACAATATCTGATTAGATCTATCTCTAAACAAGTGTCAACAATACTCTGTATACATCACTTGCTTGATAACGGTGTTAGAACCTACACCGTAACGTCGATCCTAATTGTAAAAAAGAAGTTGTTCATCCATAAATCTTATCCTTACTTAGTACTCCAACTTCTAACCGGTGAAGTTCCGGGGTAGAATAGGTCTTCAGCAACCTATGCTTGTCGTAAGAGGCGACTAACGGGATCGGGTGGTCATGCTCGCTGAATTGGTTTGAAGCATGTCATCGATCCCAATTGCATGGATCTATGCTCATGATATCATTCACTGGATTGTCTGGTCCAGATTCGAATATTTACAGACCACCATCATAAAGCTGGAATATTGCTGAGTGCGGCGTAAAACAACAAACCGACCAACCAACTAACCAACTCACAACTTACAACTTCTCAATGCCTCTCAAAGAAGAAATGTTGTGATGGCCGGTTGTTGATTGTTCTGAGTTAGTTTTTCTTTCATGTTCTAAGGTGGGAATTAAGAATTGAATAAATAAACTCAATAACATTTTATTTTATCATTTATGTCAGTTTCTTGGATCAATTGCTTTTACACAGGAGCACTTTTCGATAATATACAACAGTGCTAAATAGGAAATTATATCATGTTATATAAGACAAACAAACATGCAACATCTAGGCAAGGCTATAGGCCCCTAGAATATGTTACCAGGGACCTTTATTGTCTCTGGTGTTACGTTTTATTATCTCTCACAAAACACACATACATACACACGGAGGGAGCTCTGCATTTTACCATGATAACCTGGCACACTTTTTGATCTACGTGTTATGTATTTTGGGCAATAATTTGAATTTTAGCCTTCTTTGAACATGTTAAACATGATCTTATATAATCTCTCAAAAAACAGATTTGCCCCTGTAAACTGTTCCCTCATGCATGATATCATAATCTGTTTAATTTGTTAGATTTTACTATTGATGCCATCATGCCAAAAATAGTTGAATGTTAATCAGACAGAAACTTTTGTTCAGTGGCTCTCTATTAAAATTACATCACCTACATGTCCAGGTGTGCAATTCACACACTATTTCTTATTCCAGTTAGCGTGAGGATTGAACTCATGTTGCCAGATTAAAGGTTTGCTTGACCAATTAGTTGATTAATTATGAACCCAACCATGGGTGCATCCACTTAACCATGGGGGTCACCACACATGATTAGATCTTGTTTACCTGGCGATCAGGAGATCAGGAAGGAGATCCAAGGGCTGACGATAGAGTTGGGGATAGAGAAACCTACCCTTACATTAAGACAACTAATCCTATGCATTGAAAACACACACACACACACACACACACACACACACACACACACACGAGAGAGAAGTCCCACCTTGTGCTTGACCCTTTCCTCTTAGATTCACTCACAAACATATGCGTGTATCTGTGTGTCTCTGAGAGAGAGCCTGCTGCGTGTATCTGCGTGTCTCTGAGAGAGAGAGAGAGAGAGTGTGTGTTTTACGTGCGCTTTCCGACTTTATGCATATTTCGCACACTACTCTGTCTGGTCTGGACTTATGTACTGGGGGAGACCTCATCCTCAATATCCAACTACTCTGTAGCTCATTTCAGACTAGTGGTTAAGTAATATACTAGAACTTTGGTGAATACAAATGGTCTGTCTAGTCTTCACTAGTCTCAGACTAACAGAATAGTGGATGTGTCTATCCCTGATATAGGGGCGGTCGGGTAGCCAAGTGGTTAAACCGTTAGTTCGTCCCGCCGAAGATCCAGGTTCGATTCCCGACATGGGCACAATGTGTGATATTGCTGGAATATTGCTAAAAGCGGCGTAAAACCATATTCACTCACTCACTATCCCAGATATACATGAAACCTTGATATAGTGTGCATATTGTGTGTCATCGTACACCAAGGCTGCTCATGATACAATTACAAACCACTGGTCTCTCTGATCAGGACTTGATTATACACATGGCACCTTGATATAGCTGAAATAGTACCATGATTGCTAGTTGTGGTGATACACAACATTCACTGACTCGTTCTTGATGTGTAGGAAGATGAGGATCTGCCGTATGAGGAAGATATTCTGAGGAACCCGTTCTCGGTGAAATGCTGGCTCCGCTACTTAGAGCACAAGAAGGAGGCGGCCCGGGAGGTGGTCAACATGATCTATGAGCGGGCACTCAAGGAGCTGCCGGGGAGGTATGACATTGTAGAGAAGGAATGGCAGAATATTATCCACAGCAGCATTGTCATAGGTGGAAATATTTCAGTATTTCTCTCTGAACATTGTAATTTTTGCTCCATGCTGATTGGTTATAGATGGTTCAAATTGTTTGAAAGATGGTCCTTTTTGCTTCCCTGCCTGGTGTTTGGCATTAAGGGTATAAAGCAAGGACTGGCCAGAGTCGGTATGAGTAGGGTATCTTTGTTAAATGTACATCATGCTATATCCACGGGCTAGCACTGTAAAACAGGCATTTCTCCCGACAAGTACAAGCAGATGCACACATAAGCGTGCACATCGCTATATAAGTGCAATAATATTGAACGTGACATTGAATGCGAATGTTTATCTCGTAATTGTTCATGCAGAGCTACGGATAAGTAGATAGTAAAATAGAAACCCTCGAGTCAAAACTCAATTGCTAAAAAAGTTACCTGGAGCTCTGTTACGTAATGTATCCGTTCATGACATCACGAAATAATTTATGTGACACTAGAATAATGGACTGACCAAGCTGAATTACATACGCAATCACAAACCAAAACAACCTGTATTCATTTATCATTGGTTACAGCTATAAACTGTGGTATAACTACTTAAAACTGCGGCGAACCCAAGTACGAGGCCGGTGTGTCACAGATCCGGCTTATGAGGATGCCAACAGTGCCTTCGAAAGGGCTCTCGTGTTCATGCACAAGGTAAGATATGACATTTATATACTGTAAATCATGAAATTAATGCTTCTCCAAATTAATATGACTGCTGACCCCTAGCCAAAAATGCGACTCAAAATCAATGCAACACGGTTTATTAGCCCTGGGTAGAGCACTTCCATAAAAAAAAACAGTAAACAGTGTTTTCCTAAAAACAACACACAGTTTATATGTTTATTCTATTGACTGGCTTTCAAAGACAATAAAATAATTGAACCAACAAAAGTTCACTGATTGGTATGTGGAGAAGGTGTCAACAAACTTGAAGGTAGATGAGAGGGCACGGGTAGTCCATTCGTCTAAGGCGCCGCGATTCGCTGTGCAGAGTTGTGTCCCTTGGGCATGTCAGAAACCTATGATTGTAGGTTCGAATCCCGGTTCGCCCCAATTATGTTTATAGGTTTGTCAGCACCGTGCTCGTGGGTTTAACCGAAGTGGTAAACGTCTGAGACCTACATCACTTCGGGCTTTCCTAAAGCTGACATAACTGGAATAATGTTAAATGCAGCGTTAAACCCAACTCACTCACTCACTGAACGCAGATGACAAGTCAAAGGCTGTAGATCTGAGGAGTGTAGTGAAGCCCATCTGGCTTTGACAAAGTGTTGCGTGGGTGGCGTTTGTCTTGACTGCTAGAGTGGTCAATGATGTCTCGTTTGACACGAGTGGGTAGAACTCTTGACCCCAGCAGTGCTAACTCGCCGGATGCCTATTGTGCAATTCCTATATTTTGAATGACATTGTAAAATACTTGTTACAACTGCTGCTCAATGAACTGTGTTTGTGTTTATATTCAAATTGGTATTTCTGCTATTCAAAGTGTGCAGTGAGGCCATCTTATTGTTGATAGTCATTTTGGAGACATAAATGTGAAGTTTCATTAATACGAACAAAGACCACTCGCATTTTTTGCATTTATTTCAGGATTTACATATTTCATTCATTCCCAATCATATCAAGAACATATATCTATTGCTGACCTGGACAGATGTATGCTTGAAAAGTCCTTGAATTTAGATTCTGCCTTAAAAAGGACTTGAAAATGGGCAATCTGCCTTGAAAATGTTGAATTTTCTTTTCCAGTCTCCATTTCAGTAAATTGTCAAAATATGAATATATCTTTTCATCATGTTCATAGTTCGATGTAACATGATTTTTATAAAATGATTTCAAAATTAAGACATGCAGGTCTCCGATCTTTTGTCCAGAATAGTGAGGAAAGTGGGCAGGAGTTCAGTGTTTATACATCACTATTTAACATGTCTAATCTGCCACTGGCAAAGACACAAGTCATGTGGAAAGAGGCCTCGAATCTCCCACTTGTTGCTTTTATATAGACATACACCCAGCCTTCTAGAAACTCTCCCACTCCGAAAAGTCCCAAGCAGCATAACCTGCCATGTTCATGTCATCTTCCTGAGGCAAGGGAGTTAACTGACTATACAAATCCAGTTTCCACCCTTACCGAACTAGGCTGGTATTATGGTGTTATATTTTGACTGGACTAACGAGTCTATGCATAGTCCAATCAAAATTGCACAACGAAATCTAAATCCGGTTCGTAAACTGTCGTGCAGATTTCGGTCGATTGTAGGATTTTCAAACTATGTATACCACCATTTCGTTTGTCAACAGATATTTTCCAAATCTTTTCATGTTTTTAATCAAGGTGCTCACGTGATTTGATGCTCTTTGCGATGTAAGACCCGTTTTATCACAATATAGATCTTGATTATCGATGATCATCTTGACTGGGCAAAGCCATTTTGATTGAAGCAAATGCAAGTGATACGAGAGGTGGAATATGATTGGGCCACAGAAGAGGCTTAGAAGGGACATCACTTGTAATAGCAACTGGCAGCGCTATGATCTAGCCCAGGAATTCTAGCCTAGTTCGGCAAGAGTGGAAACTGGACTTTTAGAAATCAGTTAACTCTCTTGCCTGGGGAAGATGGGTTCATGTAAACTAGAGAGGTATCTCTAAAGTCCATTCACTGACGCAACGCTCGTCACTATATGGCTGAGATACTGCCGATGTGACATTAGATATTAAGTCACTCACTCACTAAACAGCAGTCAACGTTTTACATGTACATGATTGAATCTTCTGCAACTGAAAATTATTACAAATAAATTTTAAAAAGCCTCTACCATGCCTACTACCACATTAAGATGCCTTCTGAAAAACTGAAATAGTCTGTAACAATAGAGTTATCTCCCTTCCAATGATCGGCAGTTTCCAGATTGCTATTCCCGAATCTTACAAATGGATTGTAAGGCAGAAATATATTTGGAGTCAAATGCATCATGATGCATAACCTTGAATTTTTTAAGTAACCTTGAAAAGGCGTTGAATTTGAAACTAACCCTTTGTTGAGCATATTGAAGAAACCATGACCGCTGACCAAGATGTGGGTAAACGTACGCTCACCTCCAGTGTTTGGTGTTATTAATGTGGGCTTGCCTTAGTAGCAAGTCTTAACCTAATGCATGTGCAATTCCCTATTTTGACCATATTTTCTCCTGTTGTTTTTTTCAAGTGACTTGCCTTTGCATGTGTTTGTGATTTGTGCCACCGGTGGTGCAGGATACGCTCACCTTTTTGTGAACACCTGGTATCATTACTATTTGATGGTGATTCATAAATACATGATAATTATATAATCGGAATCGTTCAATCGAATCTGCTTTATGCAGAGATTTCTATTGGATATGGAAAGTGTTTTTTCGCTTTATTAACATAGGCTTGGGATTGAACCCATAGTTGTCATCCTAAAACTCAGTTGTTCGCCTTTTCACCTCAGATGCCCCGAATCTGGTTAGACTATTGCCAGTTCCTCATCGACCAGGGGAAGATAACCCGATCCCGCCGTACGCTTGACCGAGCACTCCGCGCCCTGCCCATAACTCAACACAACAGAATATGGCCTCTGTACCTCAAGTTTGTTCGCATGTATGATCTGCCTGAGACAGCCGTCCGTGCCTACAGAAGACATCTCAAGGTAACGTATGAGTTGTACTGTTCATCTCGACTAGACAATTAAAATAATTTTATGGGACCTATCCCACAACATGGTCTTTGTGTCAACATGACTAATACTATGTATCATGCTTTTGTTACTACTAATAACAAGTATAATACACGACTCCATTCAAGTGAATGCTATGGTGCTACTTTATTATTACCCCAATCAGTCGATCAGTGGGTAATCAAATGTCATTCTCAGCTCCCTGGGGAGTATACAACCCATGCAGTCTTGTAAGGCACTAGAAGATTTGCAGCTACATATAATCTGTGTTTCGAAGATGAGTTCCACTTTTGTATGGTGTGTCCGTTCTATCTTGATCTGCGGTCTAATCTCATACCCAATTATTATCACATGTTTCCAAGTCGTGAGAAAATGTCCTTATTATTCAGCTCGACTAATCAAAGTATTTGCAACAATTTAGCAAAATATGTATTTCTTGCTGGTAAGAAACGTAATTCCATTTACAAGGGAATACCTGTGTCATATAATAAACTCCAATAGTAACAGTTTGAATACTGCATTGTAAATCTTATAATTCAGCGCTCTGTCATATTTGTATGCCATCATACTCTGCACGTGTATAATGGGCCGGTGGCCTCATTACCTGAATAAAAGCATCATCATCATCATCATCATCATCACTAATAATAACAATAAGTCCAGGATAATCCATGACTCCTTTCAAGTGAATGCTATGGTGCTACTTTATTATTACCCCAATCAGTGGATCAGTGGGTAATCAAATTTCATTCTCAGCTCCCTGGGGAGAATACAACCCATGCAGTCTTATAAGGAAATAGAGGGTTTGCAGTTACATTACCATCTCATCCCACCAGGTACCCGATGCTGGGTGAACAGAGGCTTATTTTGAACAAAGTCACTTGCCTGAGGAGACACCACATGTAATCTGTGTTTTAGTATTGAGTATTGAAACATGGTCTCCCATCCACCTACTCTACGGGGCGGTCGGGTAGCCTAGTGGTTAAAGCGTTCGCTCGTCACGCCGAAGACCCGGGTTCGATTCCCGACATGGGTACAATATGTGAAGCCCATTTCTGGTGTCCCCCGCCGTGATATTGCTGTAATATTGCAAAAAGCGGCGTAAAAACCATACTCACTCACTCCACCTACTCTACACCTACTTCTTCTTATGTTTGCCTGACTGGTGACCTGATTAATGGCATACTTTGGAACCAGTACTTCAAGTTTAGGTTAGGTTGTTTTGGTGACATGAATTGAAAACACAGTTAATGGATGGCTAGGCCGGAACAAATTGACAGTCCTAGCATGTTAATACAAGCCATTCAAATGAGTAAGTGAGTTGAGTTTAACGCTGCTTTAAACAGTATTTCAGTTATATCACAGCGTGTCAGCTTTATGTGGGAGGAAAGCCCGAAGTGATTCAGGTCTCAGGTGTTTACGTCTTCCGTGAAACCCACAAGCACGGGTATGGTGCTGACAAACATAGAAATATAATTGGGGCGAACGGGGATTCGAACCCACAATCATAGGCTTCTGGCATGCCCAGGAGACGCAACTCTGCACAGCGAATTGCGGCACCTTAGACAAATGGGCCACGCATGCCCCCAAAGTCATTCAAATACCACTAAAACTCACATTTTGTGTTACATATAATCAGGCTATGAAACTCCCAAAAATTTCAGCCAGACCACAGGACTGGCTAGCTGAAATACTTGCCAGCCCTGACCAAAACCTGCCTGCCCACTATAATCATATGTTTCTCAGGATAAGCTAATGGGGTTTCTTTTTGGTTACATTTTATCATTCATCTTTACATGTGAATTAATGCTTATCATCGGGAAATATTTTGAATATTTTCACATATGAAATATAACCCGACCGTTGGGCAGGGGGATTTGAAAATCTGGCAGCCCGAGTTGAAATCAACCCGTCTCGGACGGTCGGGCAGGCAGGTATTTCGAACACTGATATAATTATCAGGCTAGATGATGACCCTATTCACACAGCCACAATGTCTGTCTCCCATAGGGCACTAGTTACAAACTTCAGCCCTTGACTGAACATGGCCTCCTACCATAGAGCACAGAGTAACCAGTAACTTTGAATGAATGTCAAAATATATTTACATAAAACATAAACAGTGATCATCATTTGCATATAATCAATGATACCTATGTTTTAAACACAACCAGCATTTAACCAACTATTTAACTCAACTCCCCCTTTGTAACTATGGTTACCCCTCCTTTGTAACTATGGTTACCCCTCCCTTTTGTAACTAGAGTTACCCCTCCCTATTTGTAACCATGGTTACCCTTTTCCACTGCCAGCTCCAGAAGGAGAACACAGAGCAGTACATTGAGTACTTGAAGACCATTGGCTGGCTGGATGAAGCAGCCATTAGACTGGCTGACGTCATCAATGATGAAACATTTGTCTCAAGGGAGGGCAAATCAAAACATCAGGTAGGCAAGCAAATGAGATGGGATAGTCTATTGGTTAGAGGGCCCAATTATCCCTTACATTTGTCTTGAATGAAGTGTCCCTTACATTTTTGTTCATTAAAGTATAGTTTACATTTGCTGTCAATGAAGTCTCCCTAACATTTTTCTTGAATGAAGTATCCCTTACATTTGCTGTCAATGAAGTATCCCGTACATTTGCCATCAATGAAGTATCCCTTATATTTGTTGTCAATGAAGTATCCCGTACATTTGCCATCAATGAAGTATCCCGTACATTTGCCAACAATGAAGTATCCCGTACATTTGCCAACAATAAAGTATCCCGTACATTTGCCATCAATGAAGTATCCCTTATATTTGTTGTCAATGAAGTATCCCTTACATTTGCTATCAATGAAGTATCCCGTACATTTGCCATCAATGAAGTATCCCGTACATTTGCCAACAATGAAGTATCCCGTACATTTGCCAACAATAAAGTATCCCGTACATTTGCCATCAATGAAGTATCCCTTATATTTGTTGTCAATGAAGTATCCCTTACATTTGCCATCAATGAAGTATCCCGTACATTTGCCATCAATGAAGTATCCCTTATATTTGTTGTCATTGAAATATCCCTTACAATCGCCATCAATAAAGTATCCCTTACATTTGCCTGTAGTTATGGAATGAGCTGTGTGAGCTGATCGCCAAGAACCCTGACAAGGTGTCATCACTGAAGATTGAGCCAATCATCCGCCAGGGCTTGAAGCGCTACACCGACCAGATTGGTGTTCTGTGGAACTCTCTGGCCAACTATTACATCCGTGGCCGACACTTCGA
Source organism: Haliotis rufescens (assembly GCF_023055435.1). Taxonomy (NCBI): domain Eukaryota; kingdom Metazoa; phylum Mollusca; class Gastropoda; order Lepetellida; family Haliotidae; genus Haliotis; species Haliotis rufescens. Next base: position 33,364,722 of record NW_025964372.1, on the reverse strand, counting down.
GCGGGTAGGGTTTCACCATTGTGAGATTAAAACAAAACTTCTATTTGGTTCACTAGACAACATCTCACTTCTATTTTTCCAAAATGAAAAAGCAGTGTAGAATGGAGCAATATAATAACCATGCTATATTTTGGATTTTTCACATATCGTTTCATCTACATCAAACATGGTGTAGTATCAAGGGGACAGACATCATTTGTGTGCAGAAAACAGTATGAAATCGAGGTTGATCGAAAACTGAACAATACGTGTCCAGAAGCTTGTATCTGACTGGTCGTTCACTTGTGTTTGATATGCGTGCTATACGGGTATTTAGAAACCTAGTGCAGGTAGATGTGAGTAAATCCGGCACTTCCACCACACCAGTATAGTCGCAGCCAACCACACACATAAACAAGATGTCTGTTGAGGCAAGGCTTTACTTCTCAGAGATGTAAATACAAGTTGGAGGTCATTGCTAAGCAACGCCAGAAAGAGATTACAAGACGTACAACTAGTATGAATAATATGGTATATGATTTGATTTTAAGGAGATTGGTCTGCTTTAAGACAAAACGATGATGTTGAGAGGATTTGATTCAAAATGATATGGTAAAAGATCTGATTTTAAGGAGATAGTTCTACTTTAAGAAAAGAAAGGAACTTTCTGACATCTGAACTGGACCCACTTCCAACTTTAATAAACATAAATAAAGCCTGTCTTGGATTAAATAGCCGAGCATTGGTCATATACCTGTATTTTGTTCCAGGCAAGGGACATCTACGAGGAAGCCATTCAGACAGTCATCACTGTACGTGACTTCACACAGGTGTTTGACGAGTACGCCAAGTTTGAGAAGTCCATGATTGCCGCCAAGATGGAAGCTATGGAGGAGGCTGGTGCTTCTGATGAAGGTCGGAATCACATGATGGTTACATATGTGTTATGCTTGTGTTATGCTTGTGTTCTTGTATGGGTATTCAGTGTTCCCATTTACCAGTATATTACCAGTTTTTTACCAGTATTATTAGCCTTGGACTGGTAATTCATGTGACTGCCAGTCCCTTTGGACTGGAAAATAAAGTACCTTATAAATCTTTGTTGTTGAACAAAACATTGGCAATATTCATATAAGTATATTTTTCAAACGAAGTAAGCTTATCTGTTACCATCAGGGTTTCCCCTTGTCTATTTTTAGTTCAAGGTCATAACATTTCGCTTTGCTTCGAGGATACTTATATACATGTATATGTAGCGACTTAGTCTCGAAATATTCAAAAAAGGAGACAATTGTAATTGAACTTTGTGTGAATGTTTGAATGACATGTAGAATTAAGTTACTTCAGAGATGATATTGCATTGAACATGATGTTGAAAGAATTAAAACTAGGTAATTATCATACTTTTTTTATTTGTTGAAAGTTGGAACTGACATAAATTAGGGGGAACTAGTAATTTTTACTAGTCGCCCTGGACTGTCAGTTTCTAAAGCCAGCAGAAACACTGGTGTTAAGTGTACAGGGGTCTTATTATTGGAAATTGTAATTCAAATTAAAAAATGTCATTGTTTTTTAGATGACCTTGACCTTGAGTTGCGTCTTGCGAGGCTGGAGAGTCTGATGGACCGTCGACCACTTCTTCTCAACAGGTAAGGGTGTACAATTTGAATGTTTATTGACAATGAAAACAGTTTGGAAACGTGATTTTCATTAGTTGTTTACACCAAAGAAATATACGTACATTCAGTTCACAGCACAGGTTCTACACCAGGCATCTCTGATTAATAACGTACAAAAAGATGATTTGATTATGAACTTTTTATTTCTGCACAGTTTTAGTCAAAATAAATTAATAACTTCAGTGACAAAATGCAAGCTTTTTTAACTCAAACATTTAAGCCTGCTTCAAGTCTGTCGATGTTGTGTTTACTTCTATGTTTTGTGTCTGGCAGCGTCCTTCTGCGACAGAACCCTCACAATGTCCATGAGTGGCACAAGCGGGTGACTCTGTTTGAAGGGAAACCAAGAGAGGTAATTTGAAACTGGCTCAAACGCATGATGAGAATTTTCCACAGTATTCTTTAAGCCAATGGCCACTTTTGTGATGTATGCCATTACGGTATACACATAAATCATGAAGATCCTGTAAAACCTTCACCCCTGAATACTGTTCCAAGTGCCATAAGACTGACTGTTCCCTTGCCACAAGGAAGACCACAGTTATTGATACAACATTAACTGCTTCAGTAGAAATGTTACAGTAAATTCCGCAAAAGTATAAATAAAAAGATTATTGCTGTTTTATTAAAAATAAGCCCATTAACATGATTAATTTACATGTTTTTGTGGGTTGTTCAGCAACCCGTGCTTGCCGTAAAAGGCAACTATGCTTGTTGTAAGAGGCGACTAACGGGATTGGATGGTCAGGCTTGCTGACTTAGTTGATGCCTGTCATCATATCCCAATTGCGTGGATCGATGCTCATAATATCAATCACTGGATTGGTCTGGAATATTGCTGAGTGCGGCGTTAAACAACAAACAAACAACAAAAACTTGTTTTTGTAAAATCAGTATTGTTTCTTTTATCTCATGATGAGTTTACCTCCTTCCTCAATAAAATGCCATAGATATGCTCGGCTATTGTGTGAAGTATTGAATAATGAAACCTGATATGACAGATCATCAACACATACACCGAGGCAGTTCAGACAGTCGACCCACAGCTGGCGTCCGGCAAGCCAAACACACTCTGGGTGGAGTTCGCCAAGTTCTACGAGAATGCCAAGCAAATAGAAGATGTAAGTTCAGACAGGCCTGGAGCTGGCCCAAATTTAGTAGCCGGGTACACGGGAATCACGCACGCACGAATACGGTGTAAGCGGTGGGCGTCTCAACGTGCGTGATTCCCGTGCAACCTTTCGAGTTGAGTTGATTGGTTCAACTGTGTCATATGGCCCTGCGTCACAGGGCCATATGACACAGTTGAACCAATCAACTCAACTCAACTCTCAACTCAACTCAACTCTCAACGTGCGTGATTCCTGTGCAACCTTTCGAGTTGAGTTGATTGGTTCAACTGTGTCATATGGCCCTGTGACGCAGGGGTAGCATTATGCAGATGGCTGTTACAATTAATGCTCGTTCCACCTGTGACGAACAGGTCTGGTTGTTGATGAAATATAGTGATAGCTAAATAGACAGATTTTTTATTCATGCACCGATTGTCTTTAAATGTAATATCCAGTGATGTATGACTGTTTAATAATCTCATACCAACTTTGACTGGAGTAGGTCCGATAGTTTTTCAGATATTGTAGTAAACGTTGGTACCTTAAATTACCTTTCAGACTATACCTTAGTATTGACGCAAGCTCCAATGTTTATACAGATCGGCCCCCACTCTATGAAGGTTCCTACACCAATGAACTCACACAAAGTGAAAGTTCTTAAATGTTTCATGTATATTCAGGCTCGGGTGATCTTTGAGAAGGCTGTGAAGGTGCCGTACAAGCATGTGGATGACCTCGCCTCTGTGTACTGCGAGTGGTCGGAGCTGGAGATCAGACATGAGTGAGTTCATTGATCCTTTAAAATATGCAGTAAACCATGTTTATTATGAACACACTTATAATGAGAGATTGAGTATACTTTAAAACCGCTTTTAGCAATATTCCAAAAATATCACCACAGGGGGAAACTGGAAAATGTGCTTCAAACATTGTGCCCATGTGAGGAATCGAACCCGGGTCTTCGGTGTGATGAGCCAACATTTAAACCACTAGGCTACCCCACCACCCCAACACACTTATAAAGATATGCCGGGTAAAACGACCGTATTGTTTGGTCCCGACCATTTGTTATATATATTATGTATATATGCTTATAACGAAATATGGTTATTACAAACTAATATCAGTGGGCGCTTTGTGTTCATTGTAACCATAGTTTCCTGTATCCTCTTTTCGATCAGTTTCAATGACTAATGATTAGTTGCTGTTTATTAATCAAACTGAAGAAATGTTTCAATAATTTCTTTGACATTTGACCCGTGAAGATCTGTGTCATTTACTTAACACCTCAGAACTTCCTGTTTGGAGAATTGTACAGTCTTGCATATTTTACAGTTCAAATGAACAGATTAATCAACCGTCAGCCTAAGTTATCTCCCCTAGGCAACGAGTGGGAAAAAAGGGTCACTTGAGAAAATATTCCATCTTACCCATGTTCTTCTTGCGAATGAGACCGCCTCTGTGGTCTGGTGGTAGAGCGTCCGGAAAACGGAAGGTCGGGGGTTTGATCCATGGCCGTGTTATACCAAAAGACATTAAAAGATGCTACTTGTTGTTACCCTGCCTGGCACTCGGCATTAAGGGGCTAAAACAAGAACAGGTTGGCTAGGAGTCAGTATACTGTGTCTGAGTGAGGTATTTATGTTAAACTGCAGCATGGTTTCTTTGTAGGCTAGCACCGTAAAATCAGTATTAGTGAAGCAGCCGCACGCACGCACGCGCATGTCACTATATAAGTACAATAATCTTGGACACAACCCCATTTCACCTGATCTCTTGTGAAAGAGCAAATGAGGACAAGTAGGGGACAAATTAAGTGAGACAAATTTATGAGTAAGATGTTCTCTTTCAGAAATAATGAAGGAGCTCTGAAACTGATGCAGAAGGCGACAATGCCGCCTCCCAGGAAGGTAGCCTACCATGACGAGGTCAGTCACATGACACACTGAAAAAAAAGGTTAGGAATCATGAATATTTATGGGGATATATTTTGAAATCTTCACTGCAAAGAAATACCCACAAAAATATTCATGGCCCCTAACATTCTTTGTTCAGTATATTTTAACTTTAGTTACTTTGCAAGCATTTTTCCTGCAATATAAAAATACTCAAGTAGATGTTGGTACAAATGTCGGTACAAATGTTGGTACACAGTTTGTACCTCATCCTCCATCATCCAGTGTTTTGTATCTCCATTCTATTCTCATTATGCTCGAGGCCGGGTGGCTGCCATGGCCTTGTCAATGTTTTCACCATATCCATCTCTTTCCTGACCCGTGAAGATTCCAGGGTAGAATAGGTCTTCCGCAACCCATGCTTGCTGTAAAAGGCGACTATGCTTGCTGTAAAAGGCGACTAACGGGATTGGGTGGTCAGACTCGCTGACTTGGTTGATACATGTCATCGATACCAATTGCGCGGATCGATGCTCATGATGTCAATCACTGGATTGTCTGGTCCAGACTCGATTATTTTACAGACCGCCGTCATATAGCTGGAATATTGCTGAGCGCGGCGTTAAACAACAAAAAAACAAAACTAAACTCCATCTCTTTCGTAATTTCCCAAGGAATTATTCTTGCACATAAAATGTGATTTGATTGGATGGATGTTATTAGTATCCTGCCAATCCAAGAAAACAAAGCTCTGTTAGCCTGTGGGTCCAGAGTATTTATCACAATGAAATAGGGACATTATACTCGGGATGATGGAGGATGGTTGTCATGCGTGTGAAATGTTCAGGAACTGATGGAATGGAAACTGTGACTGATGTTTCTCTTCAGACGGAGACAGTGCAGTCGAGAGTCCACAAGTCTCTGAAAGTGTGGTCCCTGTACGCTGACCTGGAGGAAAGCTTCGGGACATTCAAGGTAAGGAGGGGACAAAGAGCAGATGTTTGCAAAGTTTGCACATCAATTCGGACGCCATAAATGCAAAAATGTATTGTCGATTCTTAAATAAATATGTCAATATTAATCATCAACCTCATGGACAACTTATTTTATTGTTATCACATAAAAAACTGTAGAGAACAATACTAAATCAGTGACAACCTTCAAACGAGTTACATCAATTCTATACAGTAGTCGGCGAGGCCGAATCTTTTTAGGTATATGGAAACATAAATGCCAAAAAGATTACATGTTGAGCAATCAAATGCCACAGAATCACTAGCAATTTATTTATGTGATAAACATCCATGCTAAAAATAGGCTTTGATATGTTTCAAGTTGTAAAAAAGAATCTCCACTACATTAAGTTCGAGTTGCCAGTGTTTATATATATATACCCCGGTATTTTCAAACCCCTGTAGAGGTTATCAGTCTTTGTGTATTTATCCATTTCAGTAAATACAGTGCTAACTCTTGTTTATTGTGCCTTGTCAGTGTTGTGTTCGTGAAGAGTTTGTTTGTTTGGTTGGTTGGTTGTTTAACGCCGCACTCAGCAATATTCCAGCTATATGACGGCGTTTTCTAAATAATCGTGTCTGGACCAGGCAATCCAGTGATAAACATCATGAGCATTGATTCTCGCAATTTGGATACGATGACATGCATCAACCAAGTCAGCGAGCCTGACCACCCGATCCTGTAAGTCGTCTCTTCGTGAAGTGCACGTTTAAGGAATCACATACAGAATGTCTATCGGATGCTAATGACAACCACAATATGTGCATACATACAGATAACAAGGCTAAGGGAGGCATTTCATTTTGTTTACCACATAATAGGGGATATTTTCATTGTGTCCCTAGGGCACCCCAGAAACCTATGATTGTGGGTTCAAATCCCGGTTCGCCCCGATTATATTTCTAGATTTATCAGCAACATACCTGTGCTCGTGGGTTTCACCGAAGTGGTAAACGTCTTAGACCTGCATCCTTCGGGCTTTCCTCCCACATTAAGCTGACACGCCGCGATATAACTGGGATACTGTTAAAATCGGCGTTAAATCCAACTCACTCACTCACTCACTCACTCACTCACTCACTCACTCACTAATTATGAACCGTAATTGCTGCATTGTCCACAGCAACCTATGCTGGTATGATGCGACTATACTTGATCAGGAAGCCATTTTCAGTGACTTGGTTGATTCAGTTTTATCATACCCTACCATTGAGGTGATGTGTAGATGATACTCATAATATCAACCACTGGTTTTGTTTCTGGACAATATTCAGTTATTTGCTTGGATATTGCTGGAACACTGAAGCAGTAAGTTGTAAACAAACAAACAAACAAAAACTACTTTGAACACTGCTACGTTACAGCCATACTTGACGTATCTCTTTCCAGTCGTGTAAAGCTGTGTATGATCGCATCATTGACCTCCGGATTGCGACCCCGCAGATCATCATGAACTATGGAATGTTCCTCGAGGAGAATAACTACTTTGAGGAGGCTTTCAAGGTAAGACGTGGAGCAGGACATGGACGGTTTGTCAACCTGTGCCTGTATTATTTATTGGATACACATCCATGCATAAGATTGCCTTTGATGTATGTTAATTTCTAGAAAAGAACCTCGGCGACACAACTGATCTTGAGTTGTCATCGTACAAATAATCCTAACCCTTCTTCAAAACTCCACAGCTCAAGACAGTTCATGTACATGACATATGAGTAATAGTTGAACAATTTCATTATTACTTGAAAAAAATCAAAGTGAATTGCTTCAACATAAGTCTGTGCCAAAAACTACTTGCTCAAATTTGGCTCACAGGATCGTTTCATATACATATTTGTGTTATCAGATGGTATATTATTAGCTGATCTGATGGGACCAAGCAAAATTTTAGAGTCGGGCTTCGGACTAGTGGCTAAAGTCACAGACTACTACATTGCTGCTGTTGTCTATGGCAACTTACGCTGGCTCAGTCATGTGATACTGCAGTTGTATATGCAGTTGTTACCGAGATATGTTATACACTTGATGTTGACTTCTTATTCATTCATTACACAGGCCTACGAGAAGGGAATTGCATTATTCAAATGGCCGAACGTGTATGACATCTGGAATACCTACCTCACCAAGTTCATCGACAGATACGTGAGTAATGTGCATGTGAATTTCATCACAGTCATGTGTTGACTTGAGACTGTTATGGCTCATTTTACCATTTCGAGGTTGTCATCAAGCATTACTGAAAGTCTTCCAGGTTTAAATTGTCATGTGATGTGAAGACATCAAAATGGAATTCTTTTCTTGCTCGCATGACATGCAACAAGGAAAAATAATGATTCTGAGAGGTATTTCTGCAGGAAACAATGACTGATGACAAGAGTTATTTGAACACAGAAAATAGTATTTAATGCTGAATTTTTATTTGATTACAGGAAGTTTTCAGCCACATATGAATCATGTTTATCAAAGGAGATACTATATTGTGCATCCTTGACTATTGTCGACAGGTTAGTCCTTTATTAATATCCTACATCGGATGCTCTGAATATCAGTTACTATGGTTACTGGTGTATACTTCAGGGCGGCAAGAAACTAGAGAGAGCAAGGGACCTGTTCGAGCAATGTCTAGAAAAATGTCCTGAGAAGTTTGCCAAAGGTGAGAAGAAACATGATTTTGAAAATAATTACATTAAGTAATACGTTACCACTGTTATACCGAGGCTGTTGTCTCCCACAACTGCTGCTATAGTGAAATCTACCACAGAGATCTCAATTACCTCATGCAGCACGTGCGTAGCCACCTAGCTGCCATGTGACACCCTTCACTCTTGTCTCCTTCGTCTGCTTAGCAAGACGTGTTTTCTCCTGCTGAAGCGTTCCTGGAAGATTTGGTGATATTTATTATAGTTTATTCTCTAATAAACTGTGCTTGGGGCGTTGCGGTAGCTACGCTTGGTTATAATTTTCCCGCCCTTTTTTCTCTATACTTGCGGGGTTCGCGTATGCACGTTGTGTTTTACGTTTCCCCTGTTCTTGTATGTTTTGGGGGTTAACATAACTTATTTCTTTAATAAAAGTTATATGTGTATGTTATATGTTCACATTGCTCGTTTATTTTCTTGTGAAAATGCTCGTTTGTGAATCGTTGTGGTGCGGGCGTTGTAACCATGTTTTGTTCTTTGTTTATAGCAAACAATGTCTGACATGGATATGTCCCCAGTATCCACCCCCTCTACCCCTGCTCCTCGGAGTTGTGGGGTGTGCAGAAAGTTTTTGTCATCCCGGGATCCCCACGATCGTTGCCCGCGGTGCAGGGTTCCTTACGGGGACACCCGGTGTACCCTGTGCGAAGGTCTGGGGCCTGCGGAGTTTGAGCGGTACCGGCTGTACGTACAGTCCGTCTCCACCCCTGTGGTGGCCGGTTCGTCCGGTCGGGGTCCCCGTGCGGGTACCACCTCCTCGGCTGCGGCGGATCCCCTTGCGGCCCTCGGGCTGTCTGGGGCTTCCGTCGCCGCATTATTGTCGAAACTTGTGGACTCCAAGCTGGCGGCCTTATCGCAAGATAGGCCGCTGGCTGTTCCGTCCCCGGCCTCTTCGGTGGCCGCGGGTTCGGACGCGGGGTCCACCGGTACGGCGGCGGCTGCCGTGGTTACCGGTCCTTCCCCCGAACCGTTGCTTCCGCTATCGGTTAAGGACCGCGTTGCCATGGTGTATGACCTCTTCGAGGACATGCCAAAGCCCCTGCCGATACCGCGGGGAATCCACGGTTCCGTGGGTTCCTCCGAGGTATACGACGAGACGTCCGACAAGGCTTTCCCGGCATCAACCTTGCTGCGCGGGATTAAGCCTTCTTTGGAGAAGGCCTTCACGGCTGCCTCCGGTCGGGGTCTCCCGTTACCTCCCCCGTCGTGGAGAAAAGGGTCTTTCCCAGTACATGACCTTGCCTTTCCCGAGGCTGGTCCTTCTGCGGAAGCCCATGTGGAGCGTTTGGGGGTCCGTGCCCCACCGGTTGCCACGGTACCACAAGGTACCTTGCAACAGCTGGACACCCTCGCTCGACACTCCATGCTGGCAATGTCTCACGGAGACACATACCTGGCTGCAGCGGCCAGTCTGGTCGAAGGTTCTCCCACGGACCGAGACCAGCGCATTTACAACTGCTTGCTCGGTTTGAATGCTTCCCTGGAGTACGTTGCCGGGGCTTCGGCCTTTGTTTCCGGCACGTGCCATTTTCTTCGGCGCCAGTCGTATCTGGTTGCTTCAGGGTTGGACGCTGCTAATCAGGAGGTGCTCCTTTCGCAGCCTTGGTCTGCTCGGACCCTGTTACTAACAAGATCCCTGGGGTTCTGAAGGAACAACAGGCCGCTGTGTCTGCCGAGGCCTCTCGGCACACACTGGATCTTGTGGGGTCCTTGCATAGGCGCCTGGGTGCCGCTCCGAAGCGGAGCGCGCCCCAGGATGCTGCGTCCGGCAGGCCTAAGGGGTCGGGTCCTTCTTCCTCCGGGAAGAAGCCCCGCTCTGAGGGCTCCGGTAAGGGTTCTCAGCAGCCCTTTCGCGGGAAGAAGGGGAACTGGGGGAAGCCCAAGTCGTCTAAGGACGGCAAGGGCCCCTCCAGGTGACTCTCATTGGAGGGGTTCGTATGCCGACAGCGCCAACTTCGGTTGGCCCGTAGGCGAACCCGAGTCACTTGGCCCTGGACAGTTGCGCCTGCCGCAGCCCGTCCGGCCCCCCTCTCTTTCCCCAGTGGGAGCCAGACTCCAGACTTACTGGGAGAATTGGGAACAAGTGTTCGACGACCCGTGGGTGGTCAACACGATTTGGTACGGCTATCGGCTCGATCTCATAGCGAATCCGCCGCTCACCGTTGCCCCGTCGGCAGGTTTCTATTCGGAAACCGATCTTCCCTTCCTCGCCGATGCCATCGGCAGGTTGGTGGAGAAGAGGGCAGTTCGGGAGTTAGCTCTACCAGAAATAACACCGGGGTTTTACTCCAGGATATTTCTCGTTCCCAAGAAGGACAGTGCCGAACTCAGAATGATTCACAACTTGAAATCGTTCAACGAGTTCTACCTGCGCAAACCGCCCAAGATCAGAATGTTGAGCTTGACGGACCTGAAAGCACTGATCATGCCGGCCGACTGGCTAGCTTCGATCGACCTGAAGGATGCTTATCTGCATGTTCCGATTCACTCGGATCATCAGAAGTATCTCAGGTTTGTCTTTCAAGGCAGGCACTACGAGTGGGTTGTACTCCCATTCGGTCTTTCATCCGCTCCCTGGCTGTTCACCCGGTTAACCACCCCCATAGTGGGGTTCCTCCACCGGAGGGGTGTCCGGTACTTCGCGTACCTGGACGACTCGCTAGTAGCAAATCGAATGTCGGACACCCTGTCACGCCATCTCGTTTTCGCACGTCGGCTCTTGGAGCAATTGGGGTGGATTGTCAATCTCCCCAAGAGCGAGTTAACCCATTCTCAGAACTTGCAGTTCATCGGAGGTCGGTTCAACACGGTGTCCCATCGCCTATTTGTCCCCCCAGACCGGTGGCACAAAATTCAGGCGATGATTGCCAAAGTCTTAGCGGTGCAACAGACTGTTCACTTTTGGGAACAGCTGTTAGGGCTACTTGTATCAGCCCAGGACTGCACCGAACGGGGTCGTCTCCAACTCCGCCCGCTGCAACGGTTTTTAATCCAGTTGTTAGCAACGGAGGTGAACAGTGCGACCGTCGCCCTCCCGGATCGGCTCCGACCGCATCTGGAGTGGTGGACGCTCCCTTACAATGTCTTATCAGGAGTCTCTATGCGGCCCTACCGGGCCACGTTGAACCTGTATACAGACGCCTCTCTAGTGGGCTGGGGCGCCCATCTAGAGGGGGAGGTGAGCTCGGGGCTGTGGTGCGTAGACGAACTAGGTCTTCACATCAATTGTCTCGAGTTCAAGGCAGTGATCAACGCAGTCAATCACTGGAAGCATCGTCTCGTCGACGCCCGGCTCATGCTGGCGACCGACAACACGACGGTAGTGTCCTATGTGAACAAACTGGGGGGAACCCACAGTCACTCGCTACTCGATCTCACGTTCGAGTTTTACGCTCTGGTGGACAGTGTCCCGTGCCAGATACGCGCCCGTCACATCCCAGGTGTGCGGAACGTACTGGCCGATGCTCTATCGAGGCCTCAGGATCCGAGCCCCACAGAGTGGATGCTGAACCCAGTGGTGTTTCAGTGGCTGTGCGAACGTTTGGGTCGTCCGATGGTCGACCTGTTCGCAACACGGTTCAACAATCAACTCCCGTTGTTTGTATCACCAGTCCCGGACCCGAGGGCCATCGATCACGATGCTCTCGCGTTAGACTGGACGGGCTTGGACGCTTATGCTTACCCGCCGACAGCGTTGATACCACACATTCTAAGCCGGCTTCGAGGAGTTCGCTGTCGAATGTTACTGATCGCGCCCATGTGGCCGAACAGATCGTGGTACCCCGACTTGCTGACCCAGGTCACGCAGTCGCCACTCCCACTGCCTGTGAGACCGGATCTCTTGATCCACCCTCACACCCGTCAGCTTCATCCAAACGCAGGGCAGTTCAATCTGCACGCGTGGATGTTGTCACCGAGCGTCTGAGGAGTAAAGGTTTTTCTCGCCGGGCGTCTCGGGCATACGTTAGTATGCATCGTGATTCTACCCAGAAGGTGTATAATGCACGTTGGGTTATTTTCACGAAGTGGTGTTGTAAACATCACATTCATTCGCCAGATAAGGTATCTGTGCAGGATATTGCTCGTTTCATGTCTCACTTGCGAGAGACCCGGAAACTCTCCGGGGGTTCCATTGCCAACTATGTCTCGTCCGTTGCTACGGTACGGGACGTTGCTATGGGTACCAGTCTCTCCAAAGAGCCGGTGATACAGGGTATTATCAAGGGTTTCAAACAGCACGATCTTAAGAAGGGCCGCCTTCGGGCACCGGCCTGGGATCTTTCCCTAGTGTTGCAATCACTCACGGAAGCTCCGTATGAACCCTTGCATAGTGCTTCGTTCCGGCATGTGACTTGGAAAACAGCATTTCTCCTCTCCTTTGCCACGGCGGCACGTGTATCCGAAATTCATGCACTCGATGTCGCCAAGGTACGATTCGATAGGGGTGACGAAGGAGTGGTCCGCCTGGGCCTGCTCATGGGCTTCGTCGCCAAGAATCAGAGAGTCGGGCAAACGGAGAGAGAATTCACTGTAAGATCCCTCAAAGAAATCTTACATCCTGCTGATACTGAGGACAGAGCGCTGTGTCCGGTTAGGGCCCTTAAGTATTATCTTAAGGCTTCGAATGAACGTAGACAAGGGCGTGACCGTCTGTTCATATCGTGTAACCCTAATCGCACGGTTGACATAACTTGCAACTCGATTGCGTTGTGGCTTCGTTCTGTCATCAATCTGGCGTACCGGTCTCGGGGGTTACCGGTAGCGGGGTCAAACCCGCACGAGATCAGGGCGCTAGCGGCAACATTTGCCCTACACTCGAATATCTCTGTTCACAGAATATTACGAGGTTGTTACTGGCGTTCTGACTCGGTTTTTGCCAATCATTACCTCAGAAAGGTTTCTGATGAAGACGTGGAGGGGGTGCACCGTCTTGGGCCGCTGATCGCGGCACAAGCGGTCATCTAGGGGGTGTGTCCAGCGCAATTCCAAACTCCGCAGTCGTCAGTCCTTGCACGGTGGTCAATCTGGGTCGTCTCCAATGTTCCCACGCCGTGGGTACAGGAGTGGGGGTCCTGCAAACCAGCGCACTCACACCACAGGTGAGGCGGCTTTTTGTGTGTTTTGTCCTTATTTGTATTTTGACAATTATGCATTTAATTGTCTGTCGTGTATTCCAACCTTGCGATACATGCTTACGAATACTGGAATTAGGTCACGCGCCTAATGCATACTTTAAGTAGGCTTGCTCTGGGATATACGGTCTGAAGGAAATTAATTTCCCTCTTTTCGACTGTTTAACCTGATCTAAGATTTAGCTCACGCGGATACAGTGTTCTCATCCGCTGCGGCGATGAAATACCTATCCAGTGGGGCCGTTTGGAGTCACCAATCGTTTTGGCATTGACGATTGAGCCTTACGGTATGCGCTTGACAGTGCTTTGGTATTCCTATAGGGTAACGCCTAGCTAGGTGCATGCGCATCGAGTGCTTCCGCCTTGGTGTTTACTTCCGCTGGTCGGAAGGAACGCTAGCAGTCAGGATTCGGGTTGTAGGTGCTCCCCACCGCCTACTGTGGTAGTCAGCCTCGGTATAACAGTGGTAACGTATTACTTAATGTAATTTGTAGAATTTTCCTATTCGGAATATTCTATAAGTAATACGTTACCACTGGGCTGCTGCCCGCCCGTCCGTCCCCCGAGCACTTGCTCTCGCAGGAGACAAGAGTGAAGGGTGTCACATGGCAGCTAGGTGGCTACGCACGTGCTGCATGAGGTAATTGAGATCTCTGTGGTAGATTTCGCTATAGCAGCAGTTGTGGGAGACAACAGCCTCGGTATAACAGTGGTAACGTATTACTTATAGAATATTCCGAATAGGAAAATTCTACAAAATTTATACCCTATGTCCCAGCTCTGTGAAGGATGTTAGCATCATTGTCCTATGTCCCAGATCTGTAAATGATGTTAACAGTGTTGCCCTTTGTCCAAGCTCTGTGACTGATATTAACATCATTGCCCTGTATCCCAGCTCTGTGATTGATGTTAACATTGTTACCCTTTGTCCTTGCCCTGTGACTGATGTTAACATTGTTACTCATGTCCCAGCACTGTGATTGATGTTAACATTGTTACCCTATGTCCCAGCACTGTGATTGATGTTAACATTGTTACCCTATGTCCTAGCACTGTGAATGATGTTAACATTGTTACCCTATGTCCCAGCACTGTGACTGATGTTAACATTGTTACCCTATGTCCTAGCACTGTGAATGATGTTAACATTGTTACCCTATGTCCCAGCACTGTGACTGATGTTAACATTGTTACCCTATGTCCTAGCACTGTGACTGATGTTACCCTATGTCCTAGCACTGTGACTGGTGTTCACATTGTTACCCCATGTCCTAGCGCTGTGACTGATGTTAACATTGTTACCCTATGTCCTAGCACTGTGACTGGTGTTCACATTGTTACCTATGTCCTAGCACTGTGACTGATGTTAACATTGTTACCCTATGTCCCAGCACTGTGACTGATGTTAACATTGTTACCCTATGTCCTAGCACTGTGACTGATGTTACAGTATGTCCTAGCACTGTGACTGATGTTAACATTGTTACCTATGTCCTAGCACTGTGACTGATGTGAACATTGTTACCCTATGTCCTAGCACTGTGACTGATGTTACCCTATGTCCTAGCACTGTGACTGGTGTTCACATTGTTACCCTATGTTCTAGCACTGTGACTGATGTTAACATTGTTACCCTATGTCCCAGCACTGTGACTGATGTTAACATTGTTACCCTATGTCCTAGCACTGTGACTGATGTTACAATATGTCCTAGCACTGTGACTGATGTTAACATTGTTACCTATGTCCTAGCACTGTGACTGATGTTAACATTGTTACCCTATGTCCTAGCACTGTGACTGATGTTAACATTGTTACCCTATGTCCCAGCTCTGTGACTGATGTTAACATTGTTACCCTATCTCCTAGCACTGTGACTGATGTTAACATTGTTACCTATGTCCCAGCACTGTGACTGATGTTAACATTTTTACCCTATGTCCTAGCACTGTGACTGATGTTAACATTGTTACCTATGTCCTAGCACTGTGACTGATGTTAACATTGTTACCCTATGTCCCAGCTCTGTGACTGATGTTAACATTGTTACCCTATGTCCTAGCACTGTGACTGATGTTAACATTGTTACCCTATGTCCTAGCTCTGTGATAGATGTTAACATTGTTACCCTATGTCCCAGCACTGTGACTGATGTTAACATTGTTACCCTATGTCCTAGCACTGTGACTGATGTTAACATTGTTACCCTATGTCCTAGCACTGTGACTGATGTTAACATTGTTACCCTATGTCCTATCACTGTGACTGATGTTAACATTGTTACCCTATGTCCTAGCTCTGTGACTGATGTTAACATTGTTACCCTATGTCCTAGCACTGTGATTGATGTTAACATTGTTACCCTATGTCCCAGCTCTGTGACTGATGTTAACATTGTTACCCTATGTCCCAGCACTGTGATTGATGTTAACATTGTTACCCTATGTCCCAGCACTGTATCTGCTGTATGCACGACTGGAGGAGGAGCATGGACTGGCACGTCACGCAATGGCGGTGTACGAGAGAGCCACTAATGCTGTACTGCCGGAGGAACAATATGAAGTATGTACACGTGTGTGGTGTTGGTTGACATGTACAAAACAAGTGGGTTTAGTGTTCAGGTTGCTGTTCATTCCACAGTGTGGTAGAATTTTGAATTACATTTATTGCATAATTAATTAAAGTTATATGTTAAAGTTTTAAGGTTACAACAATTTAAGGTTTATGCTTTTTAGTCTGTATCCTCTGAAATCGGTTTTGCCGCAGCATTTACTACTTTTGTTCACACTTGTTTACATGGATTTTACTGATGTCATCTTGATTACATGCTGTTCCCGAGTCTTCTGACAATTCAGTATGGACCTTCTGTACCAGTAAGCCAGCTAGACTGTGATGAGGTCTCCTGTTTGTATTACAGATGTACAATGTGTACATAAAGCAGGCTGCGGAGATCTATGGCGTGACACACACACGGTCCATCTATGAGAAGGCCATCGAGGTGCTGCCCAATCAAGAAGCTAGGTTAGTGCTACTATTCATGCCCCAGTCATACATGATCAGCTTGACATGACCCAGTAGGCAAAAAAGAATTATGGACAGCTTCTTTTGTATACTGTAATAGTGACATGTAACAAATGTTATTTTGGGGGTCACGCTGAAGACCCGGGTTCAATTCCCGACATGGGTACAATGTGTGAAGCCCATTTCTGGTGTCCCCTACGGTGATATTGCTGGAATATTGTTAAAAACGGCATAAAACCATACTCACTCACACTGATCTAAGACCTGCATCACAGTGTTTTCCTCCCTCATTGAGCTGACAACAAATACTGTTCAAAGTGGCATTACACTGTCTCACTTCCCAGCTGTAGTTGCGACGTGTTCAGGCCAGGAACAAGTTAGTAAGAACAATGATTTGTGAACCCATCATTTCATTATTTTTATCCCCCGCCGCGCGAAAGCGCGAAGCGGGGGATATAGTATTCACGACCGTCCGTACGTCCCACCTGTTTGTTGCCGCGATATCTCAAGAACTAAACACTGGATTGTCTTCATATTTGGAACTATGGTGTATATACAGACTCTGCAGACACCAGTCGGTTTTGGTGACCTTGATCCCATTTTCAAGGTCACAGCAGGCAAATCTGCTTTTGGAGTTGGAAAACGGTGTTGCCGCGATATCTCAAGAACTAAACACTGGATTGTCTTCATATTTGGAACTATGGTGTATATACAGACACCGCAGACACCAGTCGGTTTTGGTGACCTTGACCCCATTTTCAAGGTCACAGCAGGTAAATCTGCTTTTGGAGTTGGAAAACGGTGTTGCCACAATATCTCAAGAACTAATCGCTGGATTGTCTTCATATTTGGTAGTATGGTGTACAGGCGGGGGATATTTCGTCACTCTGTGACAAATACTTGTTGATGTTATTTCCAGGGAGATGAGTCTGAGGTTTGCAGACTTGGAGAGGAAGTTGGGAGAGATCGACCGAGCGCGAGCTATCTATGCCCACTGCTCCCAGATCTGTGATCCCAGGGTAGGTACTTGATACAGAGTATATGACCAACACTGACAATAATCTGACTATCACTGGATAGATGCCTTACATCAGCAGGACATCCTGGCTTGAATTAGCAAGCAGTAGTTGCTTATTTTCTCAAGATCCTTGCATTAAAATTTCTATTTGAGACATGATTCTATTGATATAAGGTGTTATCATGGAGTCAGGATTGTAGTAGCCTCACTGTTGTCTGTTGTTAGGTAGCACCATCATTTTGGGCGACCTGGAAGGAGTTTGAGATCAAACATGGCAATGAGGACACTGTGAGAGAAATGCTGAGGATCAAACGCAGTGTTCAGGCCATATACAACACACAGGTGAGATATAGGCTGTATACAACACACAGGTGAGATATAGACTGTATACAACACACAGGTGAGATATAGGCCGTATACAACACACAGGTGAGATATAGGCCGTATACAACACACAGGTGAGATATAGGCCGTATACAACACACAGGTGAGATATAGGCCGTATACAACATACAAGTGAGATATAGACTCTATACAACGCACAGGTGAGATATAGGCCATATACAACACACAGGTGAGATACAGGCTGAATACAACACACAGGTGAGATATAAGCCATATACAACACAAGTGAGATATTGGCCGTATACAACTCACTGGTGGGATATCGGCCATATACAACACACAGGTGAGATATAGGCTGTATACAACACACAGGTGAGATATAGACTGTATACAACACACAGGTGAGATATAGGCCGTATACAACACACAGGTGAGATACAGGCTGAATACAACACACAGGTGAGATATAAGCCATATACAACACAAGTGAGATATTGGCCGTACACAACCTACTGGTGAGATATCGGCCATATAAAACACAGAAGAGTTGATACCATGTGTTGCTTGCAGATTGTAACAATGTTGTGTTTGTCCCAGGTGAACTTCATGTCATCCCAGATGCTGGCTGCAGCAGGTAAGGGTGATGCACCGGCTGCAGCAGGCGGAGTTGTCGTAGAGCCCAACGAGATGCAGAAGCTGGAGGAGAAGGCACGGCAGCTAGCGGAGGAGGCAGTGCGAGACCAGCCTCAGCAGCCGGACAAGAAACTACTGTTTGTCAGGTACACTGTGCTCCATCCATGTGTGTTGGATGTGTTGCTATTCATGTGAAGATCTGGGTTGGACTGGACCTTCAGCAACTGATGCTTGTCGTTAGATTCGCCTCATGGGAACGAGTGGTCAGTGGTCAGATGGTTGATGCATGTCATCGTATCCCAACTGCGTAGTTCGATGCTCATGATATCAATCATTGGATTGTCTGGTCCAGACTTGATTATTTACAGACAGTGGTTATAATAGCTGGGATATTGTTTTGTGCAGTGTTAAACAACAAACAAAGAAACTATTCCCCTTAAGGCAAGGCACAGATATGTGTTGTGAGAAGTGTTTTGTTTTCAGGAACGTTATTATTAATTTAATACCTCTGAATGTTTAAGGTGTTGGCATGAAGTTTATCATGCATTATTTTAGAGTTATCAAATTAATAAGAACTTTATTCAAATTATTTGATGTAATGGGCATTTTGAAATAAGAAACATTCTATCACTGACACTAACTGATTTAGACACTAATTTAGGCATTCAAAAATTCAGAATTGTAAGTGTTTCATATTGTGGAGGAATCATTTCATTGAACCACATTTGCTTGTATGATAACTTGAAGCCACCTTACAAGTGTGTTTGTGAAGAAACTGCTGATATTTGGAAGTTATATTTTTTATTGTGTCTGTTCAGGAGCTCGACCACGGCAGATGATATTGGCGAGATGGTGAAGACCGTCAACCCTGAGGAGATCAACATTGACTCTGACTTCTCCAGCGATGATGATGAGGAAGTAGAGGGTAAGTCATCCATCATCTTTCTGGACATATCACTGCCCCGTGGTCTAGTGGATACATCTGCCAGGAGAGTGAAAGGTCGGTGGTTCGATTCCCGGCCGTGTCATACCAAAAGATGTGAAAAGATGGTACCTGTTTCCCTGCCAGGCTCTAGGCATTAGGGGCATAAAACAAGGATTAGTCGGACAGGGAAACTGAGGTTAAAACTGCAGCATGGTATCAGTTTGGACCGGTACAAGTAGCCACACACACACACACAGACATAATGCTGTATTAATGCAAAAATCTTGAATGCGACGTTATACACTCTTGTCAAGAGGCGACTAAGGGGATAGGGGGATCACGCTCACTGAACACTGAAACAAAGGAATGATGCAGCTTCAGCAACAGATGACAGTCATAAGGTCTTGTTGCTTCAACATTATTAGACTGCCTGTGTGGTCTAGTGGTAGAGTATCCGCCCAGAGATTGGAAAGTCCGGGGTTTGCTCCCCGGCCACGTCATAACTAAAGATGTTAAAGGATGGTACTTGTTGTTACTAGGGCTGTGACGGGTAACTCAGGTACTCGGGTCGGGTGGGTCCTGAGTAGGACCCAGGTACCCACAGGACTTCCTGGACCCGTGGTTAGTCACATGATATATTGTTTGATGACAAAAACTCACTATAGCTCAGTGGTTACACCACAAGTCGCTAATGTTAGCATTTTTTTCTGACGATGCACACATTCCTTTTGATGTGTACATGTCTGAGTGAAGATAAAGCTTCAGTCAACTTCAGTGTACTGATCATTTGATACATGTATCTAATAGTTTAGGCCTTGAGACCTGCAGTGGGTACCCGGGTAATAGGGGATCGGGTACCTGAGTAGTAAATTTGGACTCTTCCCAGCCCTAGTTGTTACCCTGTCTGATGCTTGGCATTAAGGGGCGAAAACAAGGACTAGTCGGCTCAGAGTCAGTATAGTGTGTTTGATTGGGGTATTCATGTTAAACTGTGGCATGAACCTCAGTTGGCTAGCACTATTAAATCGACATTAGTCGACATGCACCTCAATATTCTTATGAATATTTTCTCACTGAATATTTTACTATATTGGCATCAAACATGCCATCTCATTTAGAGAATCTCACCCTCATCTTTTGATATGAATTATATCAACATTATCAAGGAGTTTTTAACTTTTATTTCATTATTCTAACAAGTTATGATATATTTGATATCAAAAGACACAAGCTTGAAATTTCTATTTACCATCCAAAATATTCTCTAACTTTTTCAGTTTGTAAACAGTCAGAACCAGTGCCCTGAGTGTAAAAAGTAGAGCTGACCAGCTTCAGTGAAATAAGTGATGTTGTTTGATTGTGATTTCATGGTAGCTATGACATCACAGTTGTCCACAAAGCATTGTGATGCAATTTCATTGTGGCAATATCTCTGGCAATATCTCCTTGCATATCCTCCTATGGAAGCTGGATGATAAATGCATGATTTCACACTATAGTTAATCAAGTACAATTCTCATGTTGAGTTGGCTGACCGACTCATCTTTTGTTTTTGCAGAGGTTGAAGTACAGACTCAGATCATCCCCAACAAGGTGTTTGGGGGACTTGTCAACGAGGAGGAGGAGGACTAAGCGTCACCTGGATATTTGTGCCTCATAAACATTTGTGGCAGTTATGACACTTCTCAGAGCTTCAGGTTTTCATAATGGTCAAGGGTCCATGGGTGGCCCTGTCTTCCAAGGTGCTGCAATTCGCTGTGTAGTGTTGGATCCCTTAGGGTGCCAGAAGCTATAATCGTGGGTTTGGATCCGGTTCACTCTGATTATTTTCCAAGGTCTGTCAGCACCACACCTGTGCTAGTTGGTTTCACATAAATGTTACATGTCTAAGTCCGGGATCACTTTGGGTCCCCCCAAATTTAAGCTGACATGCCATGATATAACTGAAATACTGTTCCAAGAGGCATAAAACCCTACTCACTTTCTCACTCACAATGCTCTTGGTGCAACAGACAAGATCCAGCATCTTGGGAGAGATTCATCCTATGTTGTAACACACTTGGCAGTATGCAGTGCTGATGGACAAGAAAATTGAAACACATTGATATTGTGTAATTTGGAATATGGCTTTCAAATCTGATAGCATCCTAAACTACATGTGTATTTCATGTTGTAGCTGTTAATGACCATACACAACACTGTTTGGTGGTGAATACAAGGTGTATATTCCTGTGTATGTATCGACCACCACCAGATGATCCTCTGATATGCTGATGACAAACACACGGACTGCAGCGCTTCTGTATTGTAAGATACGATTGTGGAATAAATACTGATACAGTGGCCACATGTTTGTTTTCTCTCTGGCACTCCACTGGATTAAAGAAGCCAGGTCAATATTCACTATACAAAATATCCAAAAAATATTTGTTCCCTTACATTATTTGTTCAGTATATAAACAGTTGCCCTTCCTGTGAGGATAATTTAGCTACTATGATTGCAGCGTTTTGGGTCACAATGAATTGATTATTAGATTTGTCTTCCATTTCGTTTTTATGATGAGGGAGGGGGCGTGTTATTGTTTGTGTAAATAAAATCTTTTGGGACAATCTCTCTGTTCAAGGCATCAGCGTATATTTACATCTATTGGAATAATGCTCATAATATCAATCACTATATTGTGTGAATCAGATTCGAGATTATTTACAGGGCAGCAAACAGCTGGACTGTTGCTGAGAGTAATGTCAAACAAAACACACCCAAATCCTTACATCCAAGCAGTGATAAATACGACTCTCTCATGTGTTCCTGTGTTTTTGTTGTTTAAGGCTGCACTTTGCAATGTTCCAACTACCAGTATATGACAGCTGTCTGGAAATAATCGAATCTGGACCAGACAATCCAGTGATTGACATGAGCATCGATCCACGCAATTGGGATATCATGACATGCATCAACCAAGTCAGCGAGTCTGACCACCCGATCCTGTTAGTTGCCTCTTACGACAAGCATAGTCGCCTTTTACTAGTCGCCTTTTACGGCAAGCATGGGTTGCTGAAGACCTATTCTACCCCGGATCTTCACGGGTCCTCTCTCATGTACTGACCTGCTCATGAAGAAAGGTTATAGGAGGAACTGAACATAGACTTCACTCTAAGAACACAGATAAGGGTCTATTAAGAGTCCGAGTCACTGAGCAGGCCCTACTAGCTCACCTGGAATACTTTACAGGGAGACAAGAGTTCGGAACTTTATAGATAACAACTTCTGGTTTATCGCATATAGCAACGTTTCAAAGTAGATTCATACACTGTCATCAAGCTCGAGTAACTACAACCAAGTGGAAAGAGGTGTGCATCATATGTTGTGGTAAGCAGCTGATTTACACTGACAACAACAGGTAATAGTTAAGTAGCACACAGATAATTGTCTGCAGCTAGGTGTACAGTATGAATAACAAAAAGGGCACAGGCAATGAAGCCAGATATACAGTAAAGATTAAAGAGTTGTGACAAGCTGATTGGATACTAATTACAAAGGCCTATTGCTTGGTTAGCTCTTCAAAGGCAGACGAGTTGTAATACCCTTGACCTCGGATCGTTTGTGAGGGCGGATTTCTGTCTTCTGAGAGTTTTCTTTTAGTAAACTGATGTCCCAACCAAACATCAGGACTTACAGAGCACCTGAAATCCTATTTTAAACCATTGGGCATCTGAATGAAAACAGACAAGTGTTGAATCCTTGGCAAGAAAACTTCAAATTTATTATGAACACACAATGTCATTTAGAAAGTGGTCAAATGTACCAAATGTTATATTTGGGATAACACTTTCTTAGTAAAGTTCAGATTCTTGTACTTTTTTGGGTTGAGTCCCATCCAGGATTCGAAAACACACTGCCAGAGTCAGGCACCTAATCGCCCGCACACAAAGTCAGGATCTAACCCACTCAGCCACCGAGGCTTCCGCAAAAATGAAAGTCCGACAACTAGTAGATCACGTACTTTGTGTACCCCTCTGTACTTGTCGGACTTTCATTTTTGTGGAAGCCTTGGTGGCTGAGTGGGTAAGATCGCTGACTTTGTGTGCTGGCGATAAGGTGCCTTAATCTGAGAGTGTTGGTTCGTATCATGGATGAAAACAGACAAGTGTTAAGTCCTTGGCAAGAAAACTTCATATATATATGTTCTGTTCAAATATGCCATAAGAACAAACACACGTTTTTATTTTTTTTTCTGTCGATAAGGTCCCGACTATCTTTCGCCTGCTGACTTGAACTGAAGGCTTTACATGAAAGTGTTTCCCTTGAAAGATTATGACTGATCACATCTAAATTCGTGTTTACCAGTGTGCGTATTCTAGTTCCCGCCTTCCAGAAGACCCTTATAGTTCACCAAACAGATGACACACAGACGGAAAGAAATCCAGCGTTTCTCTCGCATAACAGGGCAACAAGGCGCGAGTTGACATTTACCATGTATATCTAATTAGCAATCGCGGGTAAGTGCTAAGCCAGTCTAAAGTGAAACATTCCTGCCATTGCTTTTGATACCTTCATCCTGGAATGCTAAATAGTTGACTGTTCATAAAACAACTGTGTATCTTGTTAATTAAGAAAACCAGTTGATGCATTTAAAGTATTCCTTTTTCCGAAAAACACACGGATTGCCAACTCCTGGTGATATAAAGCCTTATTCAGATACAATGGGAGTAGTTTCGTCCACGGAGATCCCAGTGTAATTACATGTGGTCTGTGGGGGAGGGAATTGTTCAAATATCAAGAATATTTCTCGCCTGGTCAAATACTGCTACTTTGAAGACGGGCAACATTTAGAAGAGTCAATTTGAATTCCAACCCCGAGCGACCTCGTTATAGGGCCACACATAGTGTTATCAACATGTCGTCGTTTGCACGTTGCCATTTATCTTCATGTTATCTGCGTTTTGTTGCATGCATGTTGTCGTCACCATGTTGACGTCTGCATGCTATCTGCATTGTCATCTTCATGTTGTCCGCGTGTTGTAACATGCATGTTGTCTGCATATTGCCCCCTGCGTGTTGTCTGTACATTGTCGTCTGCGCGTTGCCCTTTGGTGTTGTCTGTATAATGTCGCTTGCATGTCTGTATATTGTCGTCTGCGCATTGTCAGTATTTTGTCGTCTGCATGTATCTGTTGTCTGCATGTTGTCGTCTGCGCGTTGTCTGTATATTGTCGTCTGCATGTTGCCGTTTGCGCGTTTTGTCTGCATATATATTGTCGTCTGCGTGTTTTCTGTATATTGTCGTCTGCGTGTTGCCGCCATGCGTGTTGTCTGTATATTGTCGTCTGCGTGTTTTCTGTATATTGTCGTCTGCGTGTTGCCGCCATGCGTGTTGTCTGTATGTTGTCTGTAATTTGTCGTCTGCGTGTTGCCGCCATGGGTGTTGTCTGTATATTATCGTTAGTGTGTTGTCTGTACATTGTCATCTGCGTGTTGCCGCCATGCGTGTTGTCTGTATATTGTCGTTTGTGTGTTGTCTGTATATTGTCGTCTGCGTGTTGCCGCCATGCGTGTTGTCTGTATGTTGTCGTTTGTGTGTTGTCTGTATAGTGTCGTCTGCGTGTTGCCGCCATGCGTGTTGTCTGTATATTGTCATCTGCGTGTTGCCGCCATGCGTGTTGTCTGTATATTGTCGTTTGTGTGTTGCCGTCTCCGCCTGTGTTGTAATGAGCTTTGTACGTTAAAATCTCGTTCTGTTAAATATGTTCTGTGATTACGAATTTAGGGTCGTGTTTTTTAAAGAAAACATTCCACGAATAACTGTTTTCAGAAAGGAACAGAAAAAGTTATCAAGGACAACTACCCAGCAAATCTTCACAACGCTAACATGTTAGATATCTACGATGGCAATACATCAGCCTAACGTTCCCTTATGTTATACAGTGAGTGAGTGACTATATTGTTACACCGCTTTATAGCAATGTTCAAGCAACATTACGACGGGGGGATCGAACCAGGGTCGTTGGCGTGAGGGTCGAACGCTTTAACCACTACCCCACCCTCCCTAACGTTATTCATGCTGCATATTCTAAATTGAAATGTTGAAATCCTCATCAATGCGTGTGACTTCAGAAGGGTATGACTTTTTTTATATGTTTCGATGACTGCTGTAATACATCCAATTTTCTTTGGACACAAAACATATCTTTTTAAAGGCATCAAGTGAACAATTATTTAGTTTATATTAATTTATTTGGTTTTCCTTACTACAGGCAATATGATATAGTCAGTCCCTTTGGAAGCAACAGTGGAGTGCGTTTTAATGTTATCAAACTATGAAACAGTTTTTCTAAAATGTAGTTCCGGTTGGGGGCGATTTGTAAGAGTTACTTAATGTCCTTGTGATAACTGTATTGGCAACATGTCCTGACGAGCATTACGTATCGAAAAATATATATGCATTAAAAAATACAGAGACCACTCGATCGCCTCAAATCCCGTCCGTGTGAAGCAATAGAACACGGACTATTTATCCATTTTGCAGGGCGTTATAGTGAGGGGATGACGTCACATGAATAAGCCAATAAGGGGGAGCACCCTCCAGTGTAATGAAAACGCACCCACACGCAAAGCTGTCCGCGGGGACTGAGAGGTGAAGTAACATTCAGCCGCCCCCCTCAGTGTCATCATGTTGCTCGCTTTTCTTGGACTTTTAGCTGTTTGGCTCGCCTCTGGTAAGACGTCAAAATATTCTTTGTTTCCTATAATTGATAACGCTGTGGGTTTTTTTCAAAATAGAGCTGGGTTACCTGCGGATTCAATCGCGCTCAATTGAATTTGAACCGAACGCGCCAAGCATACTTTGGAGTTTGTAGTAATCGCAGTATTGCATTTTGTAACCTATGATTGTACATATCACCTGCCTACCGACAATAGTTGAAATAGCAGATAGCTTGTGTGGGGAATTGTAGGTAAAAGTCCATGTGGGAGATTGCTTGTGTGGGGAATTGTGGGTAAAAGTCCATGTGGGAGATTGCTTGTGTGGGGAACTGTGGGTAACATTCCATGTGGGAGATTGCCTGTGTGGGGAATTGTGGGTAAAAGTCCATGTGGGAGATTACCTGTGTGGGGAATTGTGGGTAAAAGTACATGTGGGATATTGCCTGTGTGGGGAATTATGGGTAAAAGTCCAGGTGGGAGATTGCTTGTGTGGGGAATTGTGGGTAACATTCCATGTGGGAGATTGCCTGTGTGGGGAATTGTGGGTAACATTCCATGTGGGAGATTGCCTGTGTGGGGAATTGTGGGTAAAAGTCCATGTGGGAGATTACCTGTGTGGGGAATTGTGGGTAAAAGTCCATGTGGGATATTGCCTGTGTGGGGAATTGTGGGTAAAACTCCATGTGGGAGATTGCCTGTGTGGGGAATTATGGGTAAAAGTCCATGTGGGAGATTGCCTGAGTGGGGAATTATGGGTAAAAGTCCATGTCATGATGTGGGAGATTGCCTGTGTGGGGAATTGTGGGTAAAAGTCCACGTGGGATATTGCCTGAGTGGGGAATTGTGGGTAAAGGTCCATGTGGGAGATTGCCTGAGTGGGGAATTATGGGTAAAAGTCCATGTCATGATGTGGGAGATTGCCTGTGTGGGGAATTGTGGGTAAAGGTCCATGTGGGAGATTGCCTGAGTGGGGAATTATGGGTAAAAGTCCATGTCATGATGTGGGAGATTGCCTGTGTGGGGAATTGTGGATTATTTCGAATAGTCCATGTAATGGATTGCCTTTGTGGGGGTTTGTTGAGTGAGTGAGTATGGTTTTACGCCGCTTTTAGCAATATTACAGCAAGATCACGGCGGGGGACACCAGAAATGGGCTTCACACATTGTATCCATGTCGGGAATTGAACCCGGGTCTTCGGCGTGACGAGCGAACGCTTTAACCACTTGGCTACCCGACCGCCCCTTGTCCTTATTGACAATAGGCGTTAAAAGTGTTAAAAAGGGTATGAAATATCATAGATAAAGTAACTGATTGTGTTAACCGACCCTTCTAATGACTTTACAACCAATTGTTTCCAATGACTCTCCAACCGATTGTTCTAATGACTCTCCAACCGATTGTTCTAATGTCTGTCCAACCGATTGGTGTAATGACGCTACAACCGATTGTTCTAATGACGCTACAACCGATTGTTCTAATGACTCTCAAACCGATTCTCCGAATGATTTACTACATCCGACTGTTCTCATGACACATCTGAGTGTTCTAACCGAGTTAGATGACTGTTCTAATGACACTACAGCCGACTGTGCTAATGGCGATATATTTGACTGCTCTAATCATGCTGCAACCGACTGTTCTAATGACACATCTGAGTGTTCTAACCGAGTTGATGACACTACAACTGACTATTCTGATGACACTACATCCGACTTTGCTAATGGCAATATATTTGACTGCTCTAATCATGCTGCAACCGACTGTTCTAATGACACGAAAACCGAGTTGTCAAATGAGACGCTACAACCGTTTGTGCTAATGACATTACAGCCGACTGTTCTAATGGGGCTTAAACCGAATTGCCAAATGAAACTACAACCGACTGTTCTAATGGCAATACAGCCGACTCTCGTAATGACGCTATATTTGACCTCTAATTACGGTGCAACCGATTATTCTAATGACGCTAAAACTAACTGTTCTACTGACACCATAGCCAACTGTCCTAATGACGTTATAATCGAGTTCTAATGCCGTTGCCACCGATTGTTCTAATCAAGCTAAAACCGACCGTTCTAATGACACTACAGCCGACTGTCCTAATGACGTTATATTCGACTGTTCTGTTGACGTTGCCACCGATTGTTCTAATCACGCTAAAACACTTTTTCTGATCACGCTAAAACCATTGTTCTAATCACGTTAAAACCATTGTTCTAATCACGCTAAAACCGGCCGTTCAAAGTCAACAGGTGTTGTGTCACACTGAAGTATTCATCAGCCAAGAAGAAAACTGAATTATTATTTTCTTTCAAAATGAATATATGATATTGCACACCAAGTCTCATTTTCAACCAAAAACGTCAAATAATAAAAAGTGAATTAGTTAAGACCAAAACGTCACTTGCCGTGCGTGTTGGAAATGATCGCAATGATCCAGTCAGTATTCCGGCAGGGTGATGCTTGTTTACCCTCGGTCTAAGTACATGTATTGACTGTAGATAGAGATGCTAGGGGTGACACGGGTGGCCTGCCAGGACACTGCTTGCTATATGTACATAGGTAATCTATTACACACATCTCAGGTGTTCACGTCAACTGCCTACACGTGTGGGGTCGACGAGAAACCTTCATTAAATGATGTAAAGTACTGTTTATTTGTAATGTATGTATGGATATGGTTAAAATTAATGTGGCGATGGAGAGTTGAACTTAGGGGCCGACCTTTTGATATTGTCTGTTGGGATTGGGGATTCAGGCTGTTGAGAAAAAAACCCGAAATGATACAATTTCCTTTACAGTACAATTTCCGTTGTGGCACAATTTTCCTTACAGTACAATTTCCCCTACAGTACAATTTCCCTTACAGTACAGTTTTCCCCTACAGTACAATTTCCCCTACAGTACAATTTCCCATACTGTGCAATTTCCCCTACAGTGCAATTTCCCTTACAGTAAAATTTCCCATACAGTAAAATTTCCCATATGGACAGTTACCCATACAGTACAATTTCCCATATGGTACAATTTCCCTTACAGTACAATTTACCATATGGACAATTACCTATACACTACAATTTCCCATACAGTACAATTTCCCTTACAGTACAATTGCCCTTACAGTACAATTTCCCTTACACTACAATTTCCCATATGGTACTATTTCCCTTACACTACAATTTCCCATATGGTACAATTTCCCTTACAGTACAATTTCCGAACTAAGACCATTTCCCTATGGAACAATTTCTCCTCTAGTACAATGTCCCTAATGGTACGATTTCCCTTCAAGTACACTATCGTGAACCTATTGCATCACTCGACTCCACCCAAGCTTGTCTGTCTACAGCGTCCTCCCAGGGTTGTGAACAGGGCGTGATCGTCTCGTGCATCCAGCCCATGCTCCCGGTGTTGCAGGACCTCACCTCCAGCCTGCAGACCGGCAACATCAACCTCGCAGCACTTGCACAGGCCTGCCCGTAAGTCAAGGAATGGCAAGTTGGAGACTATATGCATTATTCCGTCTATTTCGATTTGATTGAGAGAGGATTTTGATATTTGGGACCCCTCCCATTTAGAAACGCTGGATCCTCCCTTGTCGTGTATTATATTACAATCTTCAGCGTAAGTGCTAAATATCAGCATTCAGTCCTCTTCCTTCTGTGTCATTATATATGTGTTATTCACTACTTCTTTTGAATGGAACCCATGACCATTTGATCCTGCCAAGGGAGGCAACCCCGAACAGCGCTAGTGTTTAATGTCATATTCTGATCACATTCTGTGCGTTCTATGTGACTGTGTTTGTTACATACTTCATTTCAAGAAAGTGGGAACTACAGTTTTATGTATCTACACAAAATCTATATTGCTACAACAGGATTACCCATTGCTCTATGGCTGGACCAATGCCGATGCTACGTTAAATTTTAAATCATGCACAAACTCACAACTGGCTGACGAGCCAGATGTTATCTACACATTCTACCATGAATTTGGAATTTACTCGATTCTGATTGCTCAATCAGAGGCTATTAAATCACAATAAACCCCCTCTGATTGAAACAGCTGGTTTGACGGCCGCCTCACCGCGGAAGATAATATTCATAGAATAGTACTATTTTCAGTCATTGTCGGTAGGCATATATAAATTATTACATCTACAATTACAGGTTACAAAATGCACAGATGCGGTTACTACAATATTCAAAGGATGTGTGGCAATACATTTCGTGCAGAAAGCACGATATAAATCTACAAGGGGAATGTATTTACGTTTTGGAGACAACAGAGAGCTTGGAATTTTGGCACTGTACTATATACGACTGTAACGTCATATCTTTTGCGTCACAATGAGCGATAAGACGTCATAATGGTGACGTGCAATGTAGAGCGAAAGCCTTACGAAGCTTGCTTTGTTTTCTTTAGGGACGCCCACCTCATGGTAGCTTACCAAGTTGCCGTGCTTATATGCTTTCAATGCCTGCCATATGTTCGAGTGAAGTATTAGGGTGTCAACAAACTGCTTGAGTATATACAGCGCCATATTTTGTTCGGTGATTCCGTAACTCAGATCGATAACCCACTAAATTTAACATTTGAAACCTCACGCTGCGCGTTCGGTTCCAAATTCAATTTAGCGGGATTAAATCTACAGGTAACCTAGCTCTACATTGAAAACACAGTATGTTTATCTCCTAAATGTCATTATGTTTCAACACAAGCTACATTGAACAGCGATGAGCTGATCATTGTCCTAGATTTTAAGAGTGCTTCAAGTGATGGGTAAGTTTGCACTAACAATTGTTTAATGGTCCTTACTAAATCTGCTTCAGCGATTACCGCACCTACAAAGACTGTACTTCCCCCCAGTGTCTACCCCCGCTGTTCAGAGATGTTAATCAGCTGCTGCTCGAGGCGTTCTCCTACATCTGCGACGACGCCTTCTCAGGTACTAAATATAAATATGTACAGTAAACTATAGATATGCTATTAAATCATTTATAAAGCATATTCAAGTAATTGCTTTGAAGGAAAAAATTATATATTGCCAAACCAATATTGCTGACAAAAACGTTAAAAACCAACTAATATTCCGGAAACTACCGAGAGTTAATGAGTAGAGTTGTCATCACGTGACCTGACGTCAAAGTGCAGAGTTGACTTGCAGACGATCACTGTTTCTGCATAGTGTTCGGTAGATTTTCTAACTAGCGTTCGCCATGACATCACCATAAAATGCCACCAATGAAAATGTTGAATTTTCACTCAATGACCTTACACATATTCGTCTATATGACATCTTCCCGAAGCAAGAGAGTAAACTGACTTTAAAAGTCCAGTTTCCACCCTTGCCGAACTAGGCTAGAATTACTGGGCTCGATCTTAGTGCCACCAGTGGCTATATTACCAGTTATGTCCCCTCTAAGCCTCTCCTATGGACCAATGAGATTCCACCTCTCGTATCACCCAAAATGGTGGCGCCAAGTCAGGACGATCTGATCGATAATCAAGATCTATATTGTGATAAAACGGGTCTTACATCGCGAAAGTGCATCAAATCACGTGAGCACCTTGATTAAAAACATGAAAAGATTTAGAAAATATCTGTTGACAACGAGTTGGCGGTGCACATGTTTTGCAAATCCTGCAATCGACCGAAATCTGCACGACAGTTAACGAACGTGATTTCGATTTCGGTGCGCGATTTTGATTGGTCTATGCATAGACTCGTTAGTCCAGCCAAAATGTAACTCCATAATACCAGCCTAGATCGGCAAGGGCGGAAACTGTAATTTTATAGTCAGTTAACTCACTTGCCTCGGGAAGATGTCCATATGAATACGAGCCCCTGGTCAGTTAGAATAGCCTTGAAAGGAGCCAGGAAAGCGATGAAGTGAAGACGATCAATCTGATGTCAACACGGAAAGACTAGGGAACACAATCTGGCATCAAGCGCTATCCTGACATTTCTAAATAAAATGGACTCTTAGCAATAAAATATCGTGACACAGTTATTCTGGGGGGAAATTACCAGGTGTAGATTGACGCTTAGCATTGTCAAAACACTGTTCTCTGTGTTGTCTTTATGCCAAACAATTAGCATAGTGATAGGGCTGAAGCTATATATGTTTTCTATACAAATGAATGTTATGTATGTGTTAATTGTATGGTCTAGTGATGGTTGGTTCATTTGGTTTAAACAGTTGTAATAATATATACTCCGTTGGTCAATAGAAGGATAATAGTGCCTGGCAGTTAGCTTACTACGTTCACAATGACTCTACATGTTGTCAAAAACATCCATCATTATAACATGGTCTACCATATATTAGAGACAGACACAAACGAAGAATGAAATAAACAGACGTTTTTAACAACAAGTAAATGAACTAAAACTGACAATATCACACTAAAAAAAACTGTTCCATAATATATTTTTTTCTAAACATGTAGACCACATTCACACTTATCTAACCTAAAACCGTTGTTTGTGTGTCGTACAATAACTCATCCTAGATTTCGACACAGAATTGACTGAAATAAACATCGGTGGTGGATCCAGAGGCGGGAACAATCATTCCAGAGGCAAATACATGTACTTGATATTTTTTTATTTTTCTTGACTAAAACATCTTCATTTATATAATCTGTCCTGTGTTTATATAAAAAAGGTGTATATAATGCACGTGTTGGTGATTATTTACGTACTTTTTATTCTTTTTTAAAATGACGACTCAATTAAGTCCAGGGCTTACAGATACTGTGAATATAGAAGAGTCTCAATTTCAAGTCTACTTTACCAAAGACGTCCTAAAATGTAGAATAGTTGATCCTGCATGTTTTATGAATAAAAGAAGATAGGCCTTTCTTGCAGCATCAGGCACATACAAGGGTTTTAGTATGCAATACCATGAACTGAATATGTGAATTTATGTACACCAAAGCTGTGCCAAATATTTTGCTAAATGTATCTTCGTAATCAAATTCTTTTAGTTTGTGTGGATCTCTGTCATAGACAGATGCCTAAAAATGAAAGAAACATAAAACGGCTGTCCAGTCGGTTGCCATATTTCTCCAAGGTGACATCGTTGTATCCAAACTTTCCTCCTCGCTAAATCGGCCTTTTCGCTGGGAAATCTCACGAATGACACTTGGTACTTTTGTTTCACGAACTACTACACCCCCACATGCCCCACATCGCGTCTTCCATACGCACAGAATAATGACAAATCACTTCATTCTCATGTAGTTCTCAAGAAAATGGCGGACGTCCTTCCACTATGACGTCACAGCTACAGCCCGGCCTCTAGCTGGCATTTCAATATGCATTCGCGCTGGTTGTGGGCAGTTGTTCGTTGCTTTTTAAATAACAACGAAATCACATATTACTTTTTAGGTGTAAATATGTACTTGGTATGACTATTTAACATTTTAAAGTGTTTTTTTTTCAATAGATCTCCTTTAACATTGGCAATTATCTCCTGTTCCGTCCGATAAGTTTCAAGTTTCAACGTTAGGCTAATCACACTCGCATTATTTTGGGGACGCATTAATTCCATGAGTTACTGTAAGCAGAAATCCTGGTATAATTAGGACACCTTCAATGTGGCTTCTGTTGCAACCAGGTTTATAATCGGATGCGAATTGTGTTAGCCTTTCTAAGAGACAATGTTAGAAGTGGTCATATTGCAAAGATTCATCATCGTATATTGATCTAGTGGTTTTAGAGAAGCGGAAAAGATACACGTGTGTATTGAGGATTATGACATTTCGCTATCTCAAGTCTTCGTGATTGACAACATTACGCCTATTCCATGTGAAATATTCCCTGCAGACATCCTGCGGTACAGGTCATGCTGGGAGAATTTCAACCTTAACGCCGATTTCCGAGACTGCGGCTTCCAGGCTAGCGACATCGGCTCCAGCGACAGGGACCCTTGCAGGTTCTATGACGAGATCGAGGCTTGTCTTGATGACGTCACAAGGACCCGCTGTGGGATGGACCAAGCACGGGTGATACGAGGATATCTTAGCGTGGCTAATGCGCAACAGAAACGAGATCTACAGTGTGAAACAGCGCCACCTATCGACCAAGGGGAGACAACAGGTACGTGGAACATATCGACCTATAATTTCATTTTTAGTAACCATACCACATTAGCCAACAATCAACGCTAACATATAATCACATATATAAACCAGTACACACAGCAAATAGCTAATTATAGGTTTTGGCACGGAGAAAACATGATCTGAAGATAATCTGATTTTCAAAACGTAGTCTTGAATGGAAGTTATTGTCTTGAATTGAAATCACCAGTTTGAAACCAGTGCCGTAAAGCTCGAAAAATCTGCTGTCTGATTGGTTAATGTCGACCTCTTGATAGTCATTTCATTGGTCGGTCAGTTTGGGAAAGGTCGTTCTGACGTGACCTGTAATGAGATGTCCTCAGATCTTTGTTTATCGGTAGCGAGAACTAAGATATGATATAACGATGAGTGTATCACATGTGTTCCTCAGCATCTCCTCCAAAGTTCCCAGTGCGGTGCTGGGACTGCAACAGTGGCATGTCACCTGACCAGAACCCACTGTGTCCCGTGAGCGGCAACCTCACCACGGATCTCCTCACCAGCGTCATGTGTGATGACGCCTGCTTCGTGAAGACGGCCCGCTGGAATAAACACAGTACGTGTTTAGTAGAGCTTATATTTTGATCAA
This sequence comes from Haliotis rufescens, assembly GCF_023055435.1. NCBI lineage: Eukaryota > Metazoa > Mollusca > Gastropoda > Lepetellida > Haliotidae > Haliotis > Haliotis rufescens. The sequence goes on along the minus strand of NW_025964372.1, from coordinate 33,329,844 downwards.
CAGGCAACCTCGCGGGGTAGAGGTAGTAGTAGTAGTAGTAGTAGTAGTAGTAGTGTGCATAGTTATAATGCCCCAAATCCACACCCAACATTATTACTCCTGTCAATGTATCAGTTTCCACTCAATTTTCATTCTCAGCTCCCTGGGGAGAATACAACCCAAGCTGCCTGTGAGGCAGTAGAAGGCTAACAGTAACATTACCATCTTATCCTACCGGGTACCCATTCACTGCTGGGATGATAATGTTTGTAATGGGCTTCGGGTGGCCACACTGTTAGGTCGTGGGTCGATGCTCTTGCTTCCACAACTAAAGGTTCGTCTGGTCCAGTTCTGATAAATGATTCATGTCTGTTTGTTTGTTGTTTAGCGCCACACTCTGCAATCTGCCTGCCGCGTGACGGCAACTTTTCTGTAATCAGATTTGAACCAGGAAAATCAATGGTGGAACATCACACCCATATGGGTACACACATCTAACATCCGTCCTCGCTGAAATATTCCTGCTGTACGACGGTGTCCTGTAATTAATCGAGTTGGGAACAGACAATCCAGTGATTGAGATGAGCAACGTCCAACGCTGTCGGGGTATAATGACACGCAATCAACCAAGTCACCGAACGTGACAACCCGATCTATTTAGATGCCTTTTAAAACAAGTATAGGCTGCTTGGGACCTATTCTAACCCGGGGTGATTAAGGGTAATAACACATTTTGTCTTTTTGTAACCACTGGACACATGAACGTTCTCTCAGAGCATATGACCTTACTGTCTGCTGGGTAATAGTCGTTGCTGTGACAATTGCCTCACTCACTCACCCCTCTCTCTTCCCAGTTATCTACCGTGGGTGTTCCAAGGGACATTACTTACCGGAAGCTCTGGAGCGGACCGGATGTCAAGAGAACCAAGCCGAGGGTGTGGTCTGGTGCTTCTGCTCAACCGAGAAATGCAACACACAGGATATGACGTCATTCTTGGAAGAGCGCGAGTGAACTGGTGCCCATGTGTTTGATCTATGATATGTTATGGTTCAACGTGATCTTTGAAGACATGTTCCATCTTGCTTAACGAATGTTCATTTAACCAGGACTATGGAAAGATCTTTCTTTAATTAGCTAATCATTCTCTAATTAGCCAAAAAGAGGTTTCACATCACAATATCGTGTCTCTCATAAAATTAACAACGTTGACTTAACGCCAGCGCAACAACCTATCTGCTCTAAGAGACCGACCATTTGATATTCTGGGGGGAATAAATTGTCCCTGAAAATTCTTGAAAAAAATAATTATGCTTTTGACTGTTGAAAAAAAGAAAGAAATTGTACGCCACAAAAATAATATTGTTGCAATGCACTTTCCTTTTAACTGAAAAAATATATGGTTTTGCAGCTGTAGCTTAAAAAAACTAATTCTCAGACAAACTCACAGGCTTCACCCAGAAAATCAAATGGTCGGTCCCTTATGACGACTTCCTGAGTTAGGTAAGGTGAGGGACGTGGAATAGGGACTCATGCTTGACAACGATGGTTGTATCTCAACTTCACGCCGTATTAGTGTAAATAAAAAGATTGTCGTTCATACTGATGTTTGTGAGTAGCTACATCAGCTTCTAATCTATTCTATTCTTTGGGAGAACCGACGTAGTTCATTTAAATCTGAAACGAATGCGATCCTACCGTTCAAAAACAACGTTTTATGGGTGAAGTTTTAACGTATTTACCCCATCTCTCGACAATCGGCTCCCCTTTAACAGTTAAACAAATCACTCTTGGCCTAACATACGAACAATAAAAACAAAGCCCTGATAAGCTATGAGGGAACCGGATACACATTCCAGCTCACCTGACCACCCGATCCCCTTCGTCGAGACGAAAGTGATGACAGAAGACAAAAACGGAAGGAAAATGTTTGCTAGCTCACAACGCCGGTCTTAATATTTCCGAACAACTTTAGTCGATTCCTCACATGAGTGACAGGGGCCGTAGTAGTAATCGGGGAAATAAGTCTTTGAATGAGTTGTTCGCAATATCGCGTAATTTTGTCGCGGTATAATTGTTTTTGTGTCCAAACATTAGCTGAGGGAAAGAAGCTATACATATTTATGAAATGTATCTTGACATTTTTCAGTTTAATAATATTCACAATTATTAGTGACAGATATCAAGTGTTTAACGATATTTAATATCGAAAGTAAATCGTTAAACATCTGATATATATAAACAAGAGTATCCTTTAAAAAGGCGAGGCTGGTGCAAGTCAGGCGTGTGGTGCAGATAGATACTACACCTGAGCCCCGTTCGACAAAGCAACCTTAGCGCCATGGTGATCGCTACTCTCATACTTTAACGTAGGCTTAGGATAGATTTGTGGAACCGTGCCCTGGACATTTTGTACGATACATGACGGTGAGGTTTATTTACTCAAACCATCGGAACTAGATATGTTGAATACCAGAATATCAGTAGTAATACCGGAGAAGGTGAGGTAAGGTGAGGTGAAATGGGGTTTAAAGTAGCTTTCAAGATAATTGCACTTGTATAAAGACGTGCATGCTCGTGTGTGTGTGCGTGTGTGTGTGTGTGCGTGTGCGCGCGCGCGTGTGTGTATCTGTGTGTGTGTCTTTGTGCGTCTGCTTTTCCTCCTCCTATCTGGTCTTATGCCAGTTTCATTCTTCGCGTTGACACCGAGTAACTGATTTCACAGTGGCTGAGTAAATCTCTGAGAGATATTCAATGCTATCAGGGGTATTGCTATTTACACTAGTGTACAGGACATACGGCAGTACTAACCTGAGGATACTGCTGATATAATGGCACAAATGCACAGGAAAAACTAAGGCGAGACAAAGAGTATTTCGCATATGTAGTACTCTGCTGTACCATGCATGGCGTTATTGTATTTGTTTGATGTTTAACGCCGCATTCAGCAATATTCCAGCTATTTGAAGGCGACCTGTAAACAATCGAATCTGGACCAGACAATCCAGTGAGCAACGATCCACGCCGTCGGGGTACGATGACACGCAATGAACTAATTCAACGAGTCTGACCACCAGATTTTTTGGATTGTCGCATACGGCCAGCATCTGGGACCAATATAAACACGGTCTCCGAAAATTAGATCGTTATTCCGTGAGCACATTTCACATCATTGTTATGATGTTAAAAAATGCTGTTATTTCTGAGGGTGTGGCGAAAATGACAAAACGGTTTACAGTATCCCTACTTTCTGTGATGAATCAATCAAGACAATGCAATACCAGTAATCCGCATATCACATTATGAAGCATCTTATTTAAAATACATTAGACTGTAGAGTCACGAGCACAAAGCCTACACTGTACGTGCTTAGATTTCATGAATATCATCCATAGATTGGTAAGAGCACCAGACTGCTCAACCATCCTTGTCACTATAAGACACCGGTTCTCTGTAGTGTACTGTGCTGGTTCACATAAATAAAAAACAAAAAAATAATATAAGAAGTTTACTTTGACACGATAGTTTATTGCACATCTTTGAAATAGGTCTGATTGTCGTCGGTTATCACTGCACGATCTCAAAACACCAGGCATATTTCCTGATGTCAAATTCACTGAAGGTTGACGGACGATGGTTTGCCGATTGGAAAACTACTGTTTCGGGAGCTTGACATCCTTCACACTGTCTGGGAGCTTGGGTGTATCTGGCATTGAAGGGTCAAAGTTCAAGCAAGTTATGTATCCGTATTTACTACTCTAAGCATTTCTTCAAAACTATACCGTCTCAAGTCTTAACATATTATTGAAGAGCATAATTGAATACAAATACCATGTTCTTCCAGTCAAACTATACCATAGCTTATTCACACTGGGAATATCTGGGCAGAAGAGTACCTAAATCCTACCCGGCATTTAATCGTGACCCGGCGTTTAATCGAGGAAATGCGGTACTCTGGAATCTCCACGGCAGCTTGAAGTACCTACCCTGTAGTATCCGCTGCTGAGAGCCGAGTGTCCGCCTGACCGGAGACTGCATCAGTAGCGTGATGGCGATCCTCATCTCTTCCTTCATGTCACGCGCAGCGTACTCCAGGGTTTCTGCGCGGTGTGCGACATTCTGCAGCATCTGTAACAGCATCGAGGGCTGTCCTCCCACTGCAACGTCACACACAACATTGAAACGCGCAGCTCAACGTTAAAACATCTACGTTGGAACAGAGACCATATATCGGCATATGGTCTCCGAGACAAACCACGGCTACAATTTGGACACCAAACCGTCAGGTGGCACTCGACCCTCAAAACCTTTGTGAAGTAAGAGCTGACCTAGACATGCGCTATCTGCAACTGTGAACTTAGCCACGTAAAACATTGAACCCACGTTCTTGCAAGGCTGAAACTCATCACGTGCAGCGCTGAAACACACAACTTACTTACTCACCCTTCAATCTACAATCGATGAAACCCTGCATACAGTACAACATGATTTTAATTATGGTTATATTCCAACATAATATTATGAAGTCTAAAATAGAAAATGAAAAAAAACGTTATTCGGGTATCAGCGTGTCACTGCGTGTTAGTGATTTGTATTACCAAAATATTTTTTTCCATTTCCCCCAACACCCAAAGTCATATGGAGCAGACTCCGTTGTGAATAAAATGAACACATATTTTTTTCATATTTGTATTATTGAGCCTAGTAAAATGTGTGTCCAGTTGTGTTTGCTGGTATTCAAGGTGGGGAAAAATATAAAAAAAGGTGTTCCTCCCTCATCAGTTTAGTTTTCAATAGAAATAAGAAAAAGCTGCCAAACAGAAAGACAAATATTCCAACACTGACTTACCAACTACCCGGGAACCCACTCCACAAAACAACCTAAACATGGAGATTGGCGTGCTTCACTTGCCCATTACTCTAAGACTGTCACAGTACTAAGATTGATTCATAAAGACTCTAGAATCTGCCTGTTTCAGTGTACCCGGAACCTAACTGTTTCATGGTGCCTCGAATTTACCTATTTCGTGGTACCTCAGAATCTACATGTTTCACGGAACCCGGAATCAACCTGTTTCATGGTACCCGAACTTACCTTTTCAAGGTACTCGTAATCTACTTGTTTCATGGTACCTGGGAATCTGCATGTTCCATGGTACCTCGGAATCTGCAGGTCTCAAGGTACCCGGAATCTACCGGTTTCACGGCACCCAAAATCAACCTGTTTCATGGTACCTCGGAATCTGCAGGTCTCAAGGCACGCGGAATCTACCTGTTTCTGGGTACCTCCGAATCTGCATGTTCCATGGTACCTCGGAATCTACAGGTCTCAAGACACCCGGAATCTACCTGTTTCAAGGTACCTGGAATCTACCTGTTTCAGGGTACCCTCAATCTAAATGTCCCCTCACAAACTACTGTTAGAGAACAATTTCCACTATTTGTCGAACCTGTTGTTGCAGTTGCTCTCTGCGGGGGTGGTGTGGAGGTGTAGGAGCGGACACAGACACACCTGGGACACGCCTTGTCGTACCTGAAACACGGGGCACTCTGCAGTTCAATCGATCTCATTAAAATCAGATGTAGTTCAATACACAGTTGAGTGAAAATTGTTTTACACCTCAGTCAGGAATATTCAAGCTATATCACGGCGGCTTGGTAATAATTGGGACAGGAAAACCATGACAAGTGTAAGGATTGCCGCCTTTAGGGTATCCCACTGAGACCTCCATCAGGTGAAAGAGGTGCTTTGATGTCATGAAAGTACAACTTAGTATTCTTTAAAAAATGGACTTGTATGTACAACACGTGCATTTCTACCAAACATGTTTTTCATGGCGAAGCATATCTAACTCCTATATGGTTTTGGGTATGAGTTGTTTGGCCGGGATTAATTTTGTTCTCAATATTTGTGTGCACATTTTCGAGAGCTTTCTTGAGATTCCGACTTTATTTGTGCTAATATTTGTTTGTTGTTTGTTTGTTTGTTTGTTGTTTAACGCCGCACTCAGCAATATTCCGGCTATATGACGGCGGTCTGTAAATAATCGAGTCTGGACCAGACAATCCAGTGATTAACATCATGAGCATCGATCTTCGCAATTGGGATCGATGACATGCATCAGCCAAGTCAGCGAGCCTGACCACCCGATCCCGTTAGTCGCCGCTTACGACAGGCATAGTCGCCTTTCACGGCAAGCACGGGTTGCTGAAGATCCCATTTGTGCTAATAGATTACACGTAAAAAGCATACATCTGTGTCTAATGATGGCGGAAATGAAAGAAACAAGAAATAGTTATGGATGGTGAATGCTAAAACGATTTCTATGGTGGCCGAGAAGGAACATCGCTTTTCCGCCTTCAATTACGGCCGCGAGAGAGCGATACAGCGATAACACGAGACGAGGCAGCGATATGAATATCGCTTTCTCGTCTCGTGCTATCGCTTTCTCGTCTTGTGTTTATCGCTTTCTCATCTCGTGTTATCGCTTAATCGCGGCCACAATTGAAGGCGGGAATGCGATGTTCCCTCCCGGCCACCATAGAAATAGTTTTATCGACTTAAGTTACGGCGGCGAGAAAGAGATGTCCCCTCTCGGCCTTCATAGATGATGCAATTATTGATATATTGATCAGATCGTACTTTTGAAAAGAAAAGGTTAAAGTAAGTCCCGAGTTTTTGCTTTCAGTTCCATTGTTGTCTTCGGCCCCTACAATATGTTTGGATGGATGAAATTATACACGCGTCTGCGAAAAAGACTTATTTCACAGTCGGAGATTGCGAAAGGAATTTTACTTAATCTAAACACTTTGAAGCTGAATACTCAGCTATTGATACTCACTGTCTTTCAGCAATTTGCCACGGAGGGCAGGCGGGGCAAATGACCACGGGGCACCTGGAGGGCGGGAGCGGGGTTGAAGGTGTCACTGCAGTGCACACACACGTCGAGCACGGTAATGTGTAGCTGAAAGTTCACAATAAGAAGTAGAGGAATAATTCCTCAAGAGCTAAACCGCTCAACAACAACATCGTCAACAGATCCACATACACCGTCGTGGGAGACAACAACATTCTCAAAAGATCTACTTACAACGTCGTGCATGGGAGAGTGACATCGTTGTAAACGTATCTACTTCCAAAGTTGTGTGAGACAACATCGTCAACAGATCTGCTGACAATATCATGCAAAGGGATACAACAACATCGTCAACAGATCTACTGACAATATCGTGCAAAGGGATACAACAACATCGTCAACAGATCTACTGACAATGTCGTGCAAAGGGATACAACAACATCGTCAACAGATCTACTGACAATATCGTGCAAAGGGATACAACAACATCGTCAACAGATCTACTGACAATGTCGTGCAAAGGGATACAACAACATCGTCAACAGATCTACTGACAATGTCGTGCAAAGGGATACAACAACATCGTCAACAGATCTACTGACAATGTCGTGCAAAGGGATACAACAACATCGTCAACAGATCTACTGACAATGTCGTGCAGAGGGATACAACAACATCGTCAACAGATCTACTGACAATGTCGTGCAAAGGGATACAACAACATCGTCAACAGATCTACTGACAATGTCGTGCAAAGGGATACAACAACATCGTCAACAGATCTACTGACAATGTCGTGCAGAGGGATACAACAACATCGTCAGCAGATCTACTGACAATGTCGTGCAAAGGGATACAACAACATCGTCAACAGATCTACTTACAACGTCGTGTGAGACAACATCATCGTCAACTGATTTACTTACAACGTATATCTATCTTTTTATCTATGCATACTCGCTTCATCGCAAGCAGAGTGATATCATACGTACGCTTATGTCTGACTCAGACCCATTTCACTCTAAACATTTTAATGTGGTGAAATGGGGTTTAACGTCGCGCCAAAGATTGCTGCACTTATATAGCGACGTGCATGCACGTGTGTGCGTGGCTGCTAGTACTAGTCCAGACTAATGCCGATTTACAGTGCCAGCCCACTGAGATACCATGCCGCAGTTTAACATGAATACCCCACTCAGACACAGAATACTGACCCCGAGACGGCCAGTCCTTGTTTTAGCCCCTTAATGCCGAGCGCCAGACAGGGTAATAACAAGTACCATCTTTTAACGTCTTTTGGCATGACGCGGCTGAGGATCGAACCCCGGACCTTACGCTCTCCGCTCTACCATTAACGGAGGCGGTCTAAACATTTTGAAACTGGGTGCCCAGACATTTTGGGATACTCACTGTTTTTCAGGGACTTGTCCCCGGGGGCACGTGGGGCAGGTGAGCACGGGGCACTTGGAGGGCGGGAGTGGGGTTGAAGGTGTCACTGCAGTGCACACACACGTCGAGCACGGTAATGTGTAGCTGAAAGTTCACAATATGCAGCAGAGGAAATGATTCTTCAAGAGTTAAAACGCTCAACAACAACATCGTCCTCATGCAACGTCGTTGGAGAAAACAACGTATTCAAGCGATCGACTTATAACGTCGTGCATGGAAGACAACAATGTTAGCCGATTTACTTACAACGTCGTGTGAAGCAACATCGTCAACAGATCTACTTACATTGTACAGCGTCCTGTATTGGAGACAACAATGTTAGCAGATCTACTTACAACGTCGTGTCAAGCAACATCGTCAACAGATCTACTTACAGCGTCCTGAATGTGAGACAACAATGTCAACAGATCTACTTGCAACGTATATCCATCTTCATTATGTATGCATACTCGCTTCATCGCAAGCAGTGTAATATTATACGTGCGCTTGAGCCTGACTAAGACCCATTTCACGCCAAACATTTTGAAACTGGATGCCCAGATATTATAGGATGATACTCACTGTCTTTCAGGGACTTGCCCCCGGGGGCACGTGGGGCAGGTGAGCACGGGGCACCTGGAGGGCGGGAGCGGGGTTGAAGGTTTCACTGCAGTGCACACGCACGTCGGACAAGATGATGTGTTGCTGAAAATTCGCGATAACTTATAAAGAAAGAACTAGAAGATTTAAAAGATTATTATCAAGTATTGTCCAAAGAATCAAGTTTTCGTAAAATAAACAAAATCTAGGCAAACTTAGGACAACGGTTACATCATTACATTCTGTACAGGTCAAAATGTTGATGATGTTGCTGTCAATGAATGAGTAAGACAACGACATCGTCAACAGATCTGCTTACAACGTCGTGAATGAGAGAGAGGCAACAACATCGCCAACAGATCTGCTTACAACGTCGTGAAATAGAGGGGACAACATCGTCAACAGACCTGCTTACAGCGTCGTGAATGAGAGAGACAACGACATCGACAACAGATCTGCTTACAATGTCGTGAATGAAGAGACAACACCATCGTCTACAGCTCTGCTCACGACGTTGGGAATAAGAGGGCGGCAACAACAGCGTCACATATCCCATATGGTGTACGTACATCACCTCATGGAACTCTCCAAGTCCACACATGGGGCAGGTTACCGCGGGACACCACGTCCTGGTGAAGGGCGTGGATGGCTTGTGCCTGTGCAAGTGCAGTTCATAGTCGATGACGAAGCCTGAATGCTGCTCGTGGTCATCTGACCGGAAACTGAGCGTGATGAGGTTGTTCTTTATCTCACTCCTTGGAACTGAAACATCACAGCGCCGCAACTGAGCACCATCATTGGGTGCGTTTTTGTTTGTTTTGTTGGATAACAGACTCAGCAATATTCCAGCTATAGGACGGCGGTCTGTAAATAATCGAGTCTGGACCAGACAATCCAGTGATTGACATCATGAGCATCGACCCATGCAATTGGGATGTGATGACATCCATCAACCAAGTCATCAAGCCTGACCACCCGATCCCGTCAGTCGCCTCGTACGACAAGCATAGTCGCCTTTAACGGCAAGCATGGGTTGCTGAAGACCTTTTCTACCCCGAATCTTCACGGGTCTCGTGTCAGTTAATGACGCTGTTTATATAGTACCACGTGGGTCGTTAGTCGCCTAATATACGACAAGCATCTATACCAAAAGTATAGGATAGCTCTGAACAGTTACCAAAAGATGGCACCACAATAAATACGCTCTTTTAATCGGTTATACTACTACTACTACTACTACTACTACTACTACTACCACTACTACTACTACCCGTCCATATCCACACAATAAACGCTAAGTTATTACACACACTGACAGACCAGTTTGCATTCTAATTCTCAGCTCCCTGGGGAGTATACACCCAAGCTGCATGTTCAACCACGTTTTACCACGACATATGAAGACATTTACATGTTGTGTTTCAAACTGGTGACTCGTAATGCTATCAACAATTGACGTACAATTGTAATACTATCTACAATTAGTGCCTGTGTCCCGCCAGACCCTCTGTATCGTCACTGTTACGTCGTCACACTCACTGATGATGGTGTTGTTGACGTAGCCTGGCGGAAGGCTGTCCCCGCACAGCGACGTCTTCAGCGTGTCGATGTAGAGGTAGTCGCAGCTGCAGAAGGGGCACATCTGGATGTCGAACCAGGTGAAGTGGAGGCTCACGTAGCCCTCGGTCTTGTCGTAGGGGACGCCGATGGACAGGAGAACGCTTGTGAGGTTCGGGGAGTATTTGTTGGGATAACCGGGGCTTGTGATAGTGGCCGCGGGGGCAGACACCGTGACGTAGTGTTGGGGAGCTGGGGACGAGGCAGTAACATATTGAGTGAGTCAATAAGTGTGTGTGTGTGAGGAAATTAAGTGAGTGAGTGAGTATGGTTTTACGCCGCTTTTAGCACTATTCCAGCAGTATCACGGTGGGGGACACCAGAAACGGGCTTCACACATTGTACCCATGTCTGCATGTCGGCGTGACGAGCTAACGCTTAAACCACGAGGTTACCCGACCGTCCCTGTGAGGAAATTAAATAAATCCTTTCACAAACAAATTTATTTCATTGAATCAGATGACTGTTGTCAGGTTATAAATGACTTCACATGAAAAGATGTTTCGCTGATTTATTGTTGTTTAACGCCGCACTCAGCAATATTCCAGTTATATGACGGCGGTCTGTATAGAATCAAGTCTGGACCAGACAATCCAGTGACTGATATCATGAGCATCGATCCAAGCAATTGGGATACGATGACATGCATCCACCAAGTCAGCAAGCCTGACCACCCGATCCCGTTAGTCGCCTTGTACGACAAGCATAGTCGCCTTTTACGGCAAGAATGGGTTGGTGAAGACCTATTCTACCCCGGATCTTCACGTGTCTCGTGTCAGTTAATGACACTGTTTACGTTGGTTATATTTAAGTTGAGACGCATTTCCATTAAACCACAAGGCTGATCTTATATTCGGCATCTTAGAAAAGAAATAAAGTTTGCTCTACCCCTTTTGTAGTGTAAGCTTCGGACAGAACTGTGAGCAAATGCAAAGTGTGATTACGTTGGTACAAGCAAACCACTACCTAATAGCGCGAGGTTCGACCCATACTGCCCGGGTACGACCAGAAACTATGTATCAGCCAGATTTATGATAACTCATACTCATAGTTCTGGCGTTACAATACATACACATCGTGGCGATCTCCCCAACCACGTCCTCTACATCAGCTTGTCGGGGGATGTCAACCTGCAATATGACACCAGACAGAATACATGGGAGTGAGTGAGTTGGACAGTGTTCCAGTCAGCTTTATATGGGAGGAATGCCCACATGCAGGTCTCAGACATCTTTCCGAGGCAAGAGAGTTTAAAAGTCCAGTTTCCACCCTTGCCGAACTAGGCTGGAATTCCTGGGCTCGATCGTAGCGCCACCGGTGGCTATTACCAGTTTTGTACCTTCTAAGCCTCTCCTATGGACCAATCAGATTCCACCTCTCGTATCACTTGTGTTTGTTTCACACAAAATAGTGGCGCCCAGTCAAGACGATCTGATCGACAATCAAGATCTATATTCTGATAAAACGGGTCTTACATCGCGAAGTGCATCAAATCATGTGAGCACCTTGATTAAAAACTTGAAAAGATTTGGAAAATATCTGCTGACAACAAGTTCGCGGTGCACATGTTTTGCAAATCCTGCAATCGAAATCAGCACGACAGTTTACAAACCGGATTTCGATTTCGGTGCGCGATTTTGATTGGACTATGCATAGACCCTAATACCAGCCTAGTTCGGCAAGGGTGGAAACTGGACTTTTATAGTCAGTTTACTCACTTGCCTCGGGAAGATGGTCTCAGACGTTTACCACTTTGGTGTAACCCACGTGCACGGGTATGGTGCTGACGAGCCTTGAAACATCGAACCCACAATCACAGGTTTCCGACATGCCCAAGGGACGCAACTCCGCACAGCGAATGTCAGGCGCCTCAGACGACTGGGACACCTGTGTCCAGATTATATGTTCCGGTATGTACATTGGGAAAAGGTATGGCAACGAGGCCGGATGCTATTCTGCACACGTTATACTGATATAACACATGTAGTTTTTCAAGCATGTACTATACAGATCGTTACTGATGATACACGTGCGCTTCGTAACCAGCATATGCACTGCACGAACCGCGCTATACTCGCGATGTTTGTTGTTTTACGCCGCACGAAGCTATATTCCAGATTTATTACGGTGGTATGTAAATGTTAAAGTCAAGACCAGACGATCCAGTGATTGAGAACTTGAGCATCGATCTGAGCAGTTGGGATTGGATGACATGCATCAACCAAGTTAGCAAGCCTAATCACCCGATCCCGTCAGCCTCTTCACACAAGCAAGGATTGTTAAAGATCTATTCTAACCAGGATCTTCACGACTTATGATGTGGTGGTCAAGATCGCGCAATATGTTTGATAAGTCAGAAATATCTATATTATCAGTTCTTCGAACGATAATTGCCGATTACATGTTTGTTTGTTGTTTAACGCCGCACTTAACAATATTCCAGCTATATGACGGCGGTCTGTAAATAATTAAGTCTGGACCAGACAATCCTGTGATTGACCCCATGAGCATCGGTCCACGCAATTGGGAGACGATGACATTAATCAACCAAGTCTGCGAGCCTGACCACCCGATCCCGTTAGTCGCCTCTAACGACAAGCCTAGTCGCCTTTTAGGGTAAGCATGGGTTGCTCAAGACCTATTCTACCCCCGGATCTTCAGGGGTCTCTGATTACAAGTACTTTGTGGAATTGTGATGTTGATTGTATACACATCTGTGTTACTTACATGCAGCCGTGCTTGACAGGCTAAAGCAATACTTAGTAACAACACGACCGTCGAGCCTGACGTAGACATCTTGTTCTTGTTGTTGTCAAAGTCCGCTGGTTATCTCGTGTGATGACGCCAGCAGCAGTGATGAGATTGGGATTCACCGTACACGAGGAAGTGCTACGTCTGGGTTATTTAGGAGATTAATCTACTGTGTTTTGAAATTTCATGTAGTCCCACTGTAGAGGAGATACCTCTTATTTTAATTTGTAACCGAGCGTTTCTCTGTAGGGTTGACATTGCATGCGGGTTTTTAAATTTTTAGTCGAACATGTCAATGAGTAATATATGGAACAAGAAACATCGTTATCACTATCCCCCGCCATTGGGCATAAGAATTTTGCTTGTTCGTGTAGTAGTGAGTGAGTATGGCTTTACGCCGCTTTTAGCAATATTCCAGCAATATCACGACAGGGGACACCAGAAATGGGCTTCACACGCTGTACCCATATAGTACAGTAGAGACTACCAGGAAAAAGGGCGGGTAACTCCAGAAAATAAATGTTACGGCATTTATTTTTCAAATGAATCTTGACAAATATCTCTTATAAGCATGCAAACTTTCATGTAGTTTCTCAGGAAACGTGTCCCCATTAAAGGCAGGATGCACAGAATCTATAAAAAAAATGTAGCAAGGGACGTAACTCTTGAAACAAATAATTTATGGTTAGGTAGCAATTTTCGAACTCACATCTTGATAAATATCTTGCTTATGAGTTTGCAAAGTTCGTTTGTGTAACGTCAGTAGTTGTTTTTTATAGAAAACACGTCTCCATTGCCGACACTAGGTAAAATAACAGTGATCAAGGGTCGCAACAGTGTGTGCACAGAATCTAAAATCCTGTAAGCAAGGGACGTAACCCTGGAAAATCATAATATATGGCACCATTTTTTAACTTCGGTAGTTTCTGAGAAAATGTTTCCCCTTTTCGCTCAGTGTACACATAGTTGAAAAGCATGGAGCCTGGCCTTAACTGTAAAAAAGTGAATTTAAGACATCAAGTTTCGAACTCACTTGAGATTGCGACCAGTAACATCAATCATGTCAATGTGTAAAATTTCCTTTCTCTGACTTGAGTTGTCCCCCGCCCCACTTAGTGATGTAATAATAACAGATAACTCTGAAATAACCTACCCGAATCTCTGAATTGCAGATTTTAAAATGTCAGTCGTGAATGAATTACCACCATTTAGACACACCGGAAAATACAAGAAGCCCACATGGCCTGTATCGCTCACCTGGATATTTACGCAATTATGACAAAATATACACTTGCATTGTATATCATATGTATATAATACTGCAAATATTTCGTAATTTTGACTCTGTCAGCATTTGAAATAGGTGGATGGCAAACATCTGACAGCATGAACGTGTATTTCTCTAGATACAAATGTAGCATAAAAATCTGAACCGTTTCCTTGTTATGTTCCTGGCATAAATGTATTATTCTCTTCACAACAACAAATGTATTCAATGTATTTGTTTATTAACCCTCATGGTGCCTGGACGTCAGCCAGCCTGCATACCGCTAAGTGTCGCACTGTGATGACGTCGCTGTTTAAAAAACGTATACATTGTATCAAAAGTGTTACAACGTCTTTATTTCTTCACACAGTGTAACCAAATTGTAAAACATGCAACTCGAGTTGATTGTCTTTCCATCAGTATCTAATGTCACCAAATCCAAAAGATCTATGCACTGCCTAGCCATCGATAAAAGTGCTGGTATTATAAGTTTCCTACTTTTCTACATTAATCGTAAAATGGAAGCATCCGAATATGGCAAGCAAAGTCAAGTACGGCCCTTGTTTGAAATCTAAATGTCCAATAATTCATATCATTGGCAAGTACATGTCCTAACAGTGATAGACATATGACATTTATGTTGAAGTACACATTCACTGAGAATTTTCTGTGAGTTATATTTACCGATAAAAAATCCCGATGAAATTGTGCGTGTTTTTGACGTCAAAATAGAATTGACGGAAGTGGTCGTGATTAATTCATACGCAGACTGTTTCAAAGATTATGTCGCAAAACGAATGACAGTTTGGAATGTATATCTTGAAGAAATCCCGACAATGTCCATGTATGTTTCAGTGACCGTGCTCTTTTATTAGTGATAAAAACAACTTCGGGGTAATTGACATCGTACATTTTCAAAGGACAAAATGTGAAACATCGCTAAACAGCCCTAACAATACTCAAATTGACATCGCTCAATATCGGGCATCATTATTATTTCTTAATAATTAACAAGATTATACTAACGTAATACGACCCAAGAGTAAGTACATGTAGATTCAATCAAAATTGTTGAAACGTTTTCATTGGCAGCAAATCTATTCAACAAACCTATTTTCGATCACTCGCAACTCGGGCGCCATGTCATTGTTTCACTATGACCACCAGAAAACATACGTCCTCGTCTCAGCTAGTATTTCGCACTTGGCTGCCTTACTTAGACCTTTGCTCAAAATATACTTGTATGGCCAGTCCATGAAATACCACTTTTTCTTTCATTTTTTCATTTGATTTATAAATACGACTTTAGAAGTGTATTTACACCTAGCTAGGTATGTGCATGTACATTTTAAGGACATACGTGATAGTTTATTTCCACTAGTTTCCCATTCCATCCCATTCTACTAAAGGAAAGTTTGAAATAGATAATGATGGTAGGTCAATGAAAGTAATGGAATTATTTGTCATAAAAGGAAAAATATATTCTTGCTATTGAACCTCGAACATTTAACCAGCAAAATATTTAATATAAATGGTTTTCAGTTATTATGTCTTTCCTTTTTTTCTTAATTTTGGCCCAGCTAAACTAAAGCTTGGAGGGAAGATATACAAATTAAAATGGTGAAAAAAGAACCACAAGAATGCTTTGATTTTGCTCTTAGACCAATATTTATTTTAAAAAATCTATTTCATACTAAGGATACAAAACAAAGTAATTACTACTATGTCACTGATCGAAGTATTTGGTAATTTAGTCAATGCAGAGTGAAAAAAGACATAAATAAAACTATATAAAACATCAAAACGAAATCACATTTACACTGAAAACATTTTGTCTTTCAGAAATCGATTAGCTATATATTGTGAGTAGATCTAATTACTTTTACTGTTGATGTTATAAATTGAACCATTCGAGATTCTAATAGATGAAGCAAAAATATTAAAAATCTAGGTTGTTTATATTCGATCCATTTTAACAGCTTTCTCACTGGAAAAAAATACATTCCCTTACTCAACTAAATATACATTATTTTTTTGGAATATCAAGCCTTCAAACAGATATGAAAAGCACATGTCAAGTTGTCAACATACCAAAATTAGAAAACTGCGCCAAATATTCTAACACTGTTACCAGATATGCTTTCTAGTTCAGTCAAAGAGAATATTGTTATTTGGAAAATGAAACCACGTGTATCCATTATACTACCACAACATTAGATCAGCTGTTTCATGTGACGTCATCCACGTCACAACACGCGAGGTCAAATCACGCGCACCTGTCCAGACGACAAATTCACAGCGGCGGGAAATCAACGACCGTCTATAAGCCTATTCGAATAAAATTGCAGATTTTAACGAAATAAAATTAAGTTTACTCATTGCTGACATTTCAGATGACATATCAAATAAGAGTTGAAGACTTGCAATAGATTATCATACGTTAATCGAGAGTACAGTGTACATCTAATATTAATATTAGATCTAATATCCATGGCAGAATGTTGGAAATACGAGCTGTCGTGTTATGATAATATATTCCAATTTCTGAAGAGATTAGTAATATGTATTTGATGATATATATGCTTACACAATTGGTTAATCAATTATCTTGTACAATCACAGCATGTACCCATGTACATTAGACTCACGGATAATACTATTTCAGCAAACCACAGCGCCATTATCACAGTTTCAATGAAAGGAAAAACAAATCGAAATCAAACTTTACAGCACATCGTATCCATAAGCGGTTAACCCAAATACAAAAAGGTATTGCTGTCATCATTGTAGAAGTTATGTTGATGTTTTCAGTAGTTGTATTATGTTTGTAACGCGTGTACCATCGACAGAAACGGGGGCCGAGCTACCACATGTGGAACCGACCTTGACACAATTTGTTTACAATTTGGCGTCGACTCACGTTAGATGTGGCCACACTTTTGAAATCTCCTTTTGCGACAAAATGTGAAGCAGTTAGGGCAAGTCACTCACACGGTCATGTAGTTTGAGCAATCACACATGACTCTTAGTCATTTCATTTGAAAAAAAGTGGCTATTATTTGTCTAAACGGGCGAGCATGTAGGACAACCGGTTGACAAGAAATCGCGGGACAGATATGATTCGAACGTGCCCTGTCGATCACTTCGGGCTTGGCCGTTCAATCTTTAGGTTTTGATCATGAACTTCCTGCCCATAAATATTCACTAGATCTATACCACCTTTATATTAACGATCATAGCTATCTTTCATTTCTTGGAATTGATTTTTTTCTGTATATCAGCATCATAAACAGAAAGACAATCTGCGCTGCCGTTTCGTCTCTAGCGCCGTGCTAAATCGCCATGACACGGTCGATAGCATATGCAATACTTGAACAAACAACTTCCGTGGCCGACTAAATGTTAGTACTCTTACGCCAATAACTGTACAGTGGGGACAAGTAAATCTTTCTAACCAGTCCGATCAGATTTCTTTTTCAAATTGGCTGTCTGATATGATAATAGTTACGTGTATGTGACATAGGTGCATAATAAAAAATTGCCTTCATTCGCATGAAGTTCAACATGGCAGAAAAAGATCGAGAAGCGCGGTAACCACGTTACTTATCTCGCCATATTTCCCAATCCGTAGCACTACATAAAATATGAGTTACCCGATATTAATGCTGAGATGATTAGGGTGATGATGATTATAATTTCATTCAATGAACGTCATAAATGTAATGGAAATATACACGGTCGTATTCTCATGTGTACCGACCATTCCGCCATTACCGATAGTCGATAAAAATATACAAAACGTGTAAATAAACTTGTTCGTAAAGGAGTGAACAGAATTGTATTTACGTGAATAAGTATACAGTTGGGAAAAATATGTCTTTCTGACCACTCAGGTCATATTATTTCTTATGAACAAGGATTTTGTCTGAAAATATTAACGTGTATGTGACATGGGTGCATAATCAAAATTCGCCGTCATTCGCTTGGTGTTCAAACATGGCAGAAAAAAACCGAGAAGAGCGATACCCACTTTACTAATCTCTCCATATTTCGCAATCCGTAGCATTGTGTAAAGTATGAGTTACACGATGTTAAAGCTAAGATGATTGGGGCGATGATGGTTATAGTTTTGACTTTGCGCACTCAGTGTTTGATATCAAAATTCAGTTTAAAAAGGGCAGTTTCTCGGGACCTTATATGGTCCCTTGGCACAAAGCGGGTGTGAAAAGTGAGGGACCATATATGGTCCCGTGGCACCAAGAGGGTTAAATGGTGGGGATAATGTCGGTTTGCATGTAATGGTCAAGTTTCTAACTCCTTTGGGAGTGCCAGACAGATGAACAGAAGGGCCAGTCCTGGTAGCATATGTGCATTCCTCTCATTATACTCATCAGCTGTACATAATGGTTATAAACTCTTTTTGGTCCCGCCCCTCCATTTGTACAATTATCACTACCTGATATTTCCAACCAAATATGGTTGATGTCCATCTCTTAGTGCCAGAAGTTGTTCAAAGCAATAGTGCCAAATTACCTTTTTAGCCCCGCCCCTCAGTCCCCAGGAGTTGGGGTGGGGTTCAGCCCCCCCATTTCTCCAATTTGAATCCCCACCTTTGGAACCAAATAGGGTTGATACCTATATCTTAGTTCAAGAGAGGAAGTCGTTTAAAGCAATAAATTACCCCTATTTCGCCCCGCCCCTCAGCCCCTTCCATTTGTACAATTTTGAATTCTCACCACCGGAGAATGCTTCCAACCAAATATGGTTGATATCTATCTTTTAGTTCCAGAGAAGAAGTCGATCACCTTGGTCGTTCAGACCCGGTGAGCTAATAAAATACAGACAAATCTAAAATATATAAGCACAGAGTATATTTTTACATTTTTTTAATCAGTTTTGAAGGGTACAGGTTGAGCCATTAATCTAATACTCATCACCGCCCTCCTCCTCTCCCTCGCCCTCAACAGAGTCGACTCCAACCTCTTCGTAGTCCTTCTCCAGAGCAGCCAGGTCCTCACGGGCCTCGGAGAACTCTCCCTCCTCCATACCCTCACCCACGTACCAGTGGACGAAGGCACGCTTGGCGTACATCAGATCGAACTTGTGGTCAAGACGAGCCCAGGCCTCGGCAATAGCGGTGGTGTTGCTCAACATGCAGACAGCTCTCTGGACCTTGGCCAAGTCTCCGCCGGGGACAACAGTGGGTGGCTGGTAGTTGATGCCGACCTTGAAACCAGTCGGACACCAGTCGACGAACTGGATGGTCCTCTTAGTCTTGATGGTGGCAATGGCGGCGTTGACGTCCTTAGGAACGACATCACCACGGTACAACATGCAGCAGGCCATGTACTTGCCGTGACGGGGGTCACACTTGACCATCTGGTTGGCGGGCTCGAAACAGGCGTTGGTGATCTCGGCCACAGACAGCTGCTCATGGTAGGCCTTCTCAGCCGAGATGACCGGTGCGTATGTGACGAGAGGGAAGTGGATACGTGGGTAGGGCACCAAGTTGGTCTGGAACTCCGTCAGATCCACGTTCAGGGCACCGTCGAAGCGCAGCGAGGCAGTGATGGAGCTCACAATCTGACCAATCAGACGGTTGAGGTTGGTGTAAGTCGGACGCTCAATGTCGAGGTTACGTCTGCAGATGTCATAGATGGCCTCGTTGTCGACCATGAAGGCGCAGTCAGAGTGCTCCAGGGTGGTGTGGGTGGTCAGGATGGAGTTGTAGGGTTCAACAACAGCCGTGGACACCTAAGAAGAAAAATTGACACATACTAATATGAACTTGTGTTTCATACATACACAAACAGATACTGTCCTTCAATTATTTGATATATTTTTTTATTTAAAACATCACTTTTCTTGCGAATACTTTAGATCTAGTTATGATTCGTGAAAAAGTCATTAAACAATACATGAATTGCACCACCATATACTCTGCTATGTGGGATACGTATTTGCCCTTCTCAATACTGATGTGTGGCAAATGCAAAATTCTGCAATAGGTTGGGACAGAGTCTAACGTTTTAGACTGCGTCAAGGTTTTTTATCTCGAATTTTAGATAAGACCAGCTTTGTCTACCAAATACGCGTTGGAAACACTGCACACAAACACATCTCAACATTTGATTCTGACATGTGTTGAATTTGTATGCACTGACAGTATGAAAACTTTATTTCTCTATACTTTTCATTGTTCCCTTCATCGTTTCCCTTCATGTATATATTGGCATGTTGCTGAGTTTAGCTCGTTTTAACATAAATAACTGTTACAAAATGAACTGCTGACTAATCTGATCGGACCAAAGGTGTTTTCTCCTGTTAAAATCAAAGATTGCTGGGGGCGTCTTCCAACACGGAATTCCAACGGGGAAAATAATCACAGTGTCCATTTTCAAACCTGTTCAAGGGGAGCTAATTCCGTATAACCTATAAGATGATATAACTCCCGTTGGACCATCCCTTCTATTTTGCGTATGTTGCAAGGGACACTGTCATTTCTATTTTGTTGTAGGTGGCATGTTGATAACCGCCATTTTTGAATGTGCTTGAATTAGTTTTGGGGCCCTTAGTTTTATCTATTTTACTGACTTAGAGTGGGATAAAGGTACACCTGAACATAGGAATCAGTTCAGCTTCAGCAATACATGTAGGTAATCATAATGATTTTTTAGATATCAATGTCGTCATGTCCCGAGGACGGACTTATCTTACCTGAGGAGCTGGATAGATGGCAAATTCCAGCTTGGACTTCTTGCCGTAGTCCACAGACAGTCTCTCCATCAACAGTGAGGCGAAGCCGGAGCCAGTGCCGCCACCGAAACTGTGGAAGATCAGGAAGCCCTGGAGTCCAGTACACTGGTCAGCCAGCTTCCTGATGCGGTCAAGGACAAGGTCGACGATCTCCTTGCCGATGGTGTAGTGACCACGGGCGTAGTTGTTGGCTGCGTCCTCCTTGCCGGTGATGAGCTGCTCGGGGTGGAACAGTTGTCGGTAGGTGCCGGTACGAACCTCATCTGAAACAGGGGCACCACAGACATTAAGATATGCTTGAATGCAAGAGTGCAGTATACCGAACATTTTCATTATATCAACATGTGATCGGAATTTGTTTCATATTACCAAGCATAGAAAAATAAATCTTAGGGACATTCTGTGCAACGGGGATGACAATCAGTCATGTTCTAGAAAATGGATAGACAGTTATTGGCGACGGAAGCCATATAATAAGCTCGCTTGGACCGTTAGTCTAAAAAGTTGGTTGGTTGGTTTGTTGTTTAACGCCGCACTCAGCAATATTCCAGCTATATGACGGCGGTCTGTAAATAATCGAGTCTGGGCCAGACAATCCAGTGATTAATATCATGAGCATCGATCCACGCAATTGGGATCGATGACATGCATCAACCAAGTCAGCGAGCCTGACCACCCGATCCCGTTAGTCGCCTTTAACGACAAGCATAGTCACCTTTTACGGCAAGTGTGGGTTGCTGAAGACCTATTCTACCCCGGAATCTTCACGGGTCAGTCTAAAAAGAGGTACACCCGACACGCACCTTGGACAACTGTGACTTTTAGGAAGCCGCTGGTCCAACTAGACCTTAGATTTTAAAACTGATTAGAACCCCGTATGAGTTTGCACATAGATCATTTAAATGATAAAGGCCGCCTAATACCTAATTGATGACACGAATGTTACCTAAGAGAAACATTAAAACATTGTGCAAGGTACTCCAAGGGCGACGCCTTATTTACAAAGGGAAACCACTCCCATCTACACGAGTAAAGTATGAACTATGATTGGCGATTGAGTTATCCAAAAGTTCACGACCATCACTATAATAACTAAATATCTTGCAGACACCTCATGGTTTTTTTTATATTTCCCGTCATTAGCGAAAATTTATATTGTTTCACTCTTCTTTCAATATTGCGTCGGGTAGGAATGGTACTTTTAGTTATTGACTCGTGCTAACTAGGCCTAGGCCTATCGCATACATATTTTGACTTGAAATCTTTAGTGGAGATTCGAAACACAGTTAAAGATTTACAATTAATAGTTGCGCTAAGATGTTTTATCGCCACGTAGGTACTTATAAAGGTAAATGACGTTTGAACTACTAAGTGACTTTCTATGTTTTATCAGGGACGATAAAGTCGTATGCTTGTCGTAAGAGGCGACTAACGGGATCGGGTGGTCAGGCTCGCCGACTCGGTTGATACCTGTCATCGATCCCATTATTGCGTGGATCGATGCTCATGTCAATCGCTGGACTATCTATTCAGCGTTAGAAATTAGGGGATTGCCACTAGTCCTATAGTCCTTGCCAAACAACCCAATACTTAACCCCCTGGATGCCATAGGGACAAATATGTCCCTCCTCTACAACCCTCACTTTGAAGTCGAATAAAATTCAAAATACATCATGCACACTAATACACTTTACAGTTTTGAATAAGGTGGGATATTCCCTGTTCTTTGATATCATCCATTGGCATTTTAGGCCAAGCAAAAGTACTAAAAATGATCTCTGAAAATTAGGTACTTCGTAAATGTCGCCATTTTTTACACATTACTAAATCACCACTCACGGCGTTATTTACAGCATGTTTTGAAATCTAAATTTCGGATATTTACTCCGAGAAATGAATTTAAAAAATAGCATATTAGTGATCACGGGTATCTGTCCTTTATGAAATCACCAATGATCATTCAGAAACGTCTCGCCGATAACCCTGGAATCGTTTAGAATGTTTTGGAAAATACGCAAACACGAACTCCGAAGTGAACTTTCCGCCATATTGGATAGTGTTTACAAAATCACGTTTCAGGTACACCGGTTATGAGGCGCCTGTTACATCACGTATATTTCAAACTTAGCTGGGATAAGTATGAATTCCTCATACATTTTAGAATCGAATGACCAATGGTCTTTGTCACCAATACGAAGTGGCTGGATGAAATCAAGCAATATATAAGTTAGGTGTGAAAACGAACGCTGTGCTCGAAAAACTGCACTTGTTTGAAATATAAACAAAGCAAAATACAGATTTTACAGTGTAGCATTTTCTCCTATTTTGAGCTATCCATTCGTCTATTCGTTCAATATATTGGCTCAACATTTTCAGAATATTCATGGGAAGAGAATCGTAGTAAGAATTAGGGCATTTAATATAGATACATTGACAATTTCTGTTGAAAATCAAATCATTGCAAAGTTACCGTCCTGTGTGACGCCATGACTGACGCAAATCACGCACATCGACAACGGTATTTATCGGAATTTCTGACTATTTCGGTTTGTGTCAATGAAAATTATAACAACAAATAACAGTACATAGATTGTCAGAATGTTTCTGATTACTTACATGTCACATTTATGTATATACGATCCCTGAATCAACGAAAGTCCCCTCGTAAAATCCCGCGTACTGTTGACAGTTAACACGCCATTTTGTAAAAGTCGGTCACAGGTAGTGATGTCATACGTCAACATTGTTGTACATATTTGGTAATTTCTTTGAGGTGAAGGTCCTTGAATGAGAGTGCACACATCATTGTACCATGCTGTTTACAGTTTCAGTTCTGATGTAGATTTTGCATATCTTTCATACATGTTTTCACACAATTAATTTCACTTTGGACATTTGTCAATGATATACGTAAATATAGGCCACAACATGTATGAACGAACCTTTGATAATCTCCTGTTTGTTTGAACATTGTTTACATAAGAATTGATAGGTTTTTAGTGTCGAATACGATATTTCTTTCCTTTGGACAAGTGTTACAAGATGAAGTGTAAATGTAACTGCAGCATGTACGTATTTCTTGGGATGTGTAAGTCAATATTATATGTTCATATAACCAATGTCCCTGAATAGCTGTTTCATTTTATTTTATAACTAAAACTGAATATATTACTTTAACAAAATGGATAATATCTTTCGTTAAAATATATGCACACATTTCTGAAAGAATTGTCTAGGTCTTGGAATTGTTTTTTTATGTCGTTTGATACACAGAACAGTGATATCTAACGATTCGCCAGGTGCGTGTTAGTCACAAACAATTTTCGAATTATTCCTCTCGTTTTTGCATTATATAACAATGGGTTCATTCTTTTTTCAATATTGTGATCACAGGATATTAAACTGTTTACTTTATTTCTCCAGGAATTGTAAAATGTATAAAAGTTAAATCCATGCCAGGTACCCCGTTAGTTCAATCTTTAACGATTATCCTGTAAATTCTATACCAATAGAGCTTTCTTCGCTTGTTTTATTGTGAAATAAAACAAGACGAGATGACGAGAAATAATAACATAGTAATGAACAAATATGTGTCCACTATTGAATATAATTTTGGTTGTTTTGGAATATTCTTTTGGGTATTTCATTACGTACATTGATGCCAAACAGGTGCGTGTCTTGTCCAATTAAGATACACGATAAACTATCTAATTGTTTACATATTCAAGACATCATTTACTTGGTGAAAGCAGTCATTTTATGTTGTGTCGAAAAAGCGTCAAATTCCGTTATACACTTCGAGATTTTCCATACCATGAACGAAAATTAGGGGAGATATATATTAATCAAAATACCATTGTCGTCTTTGTCCGACGTTATCAAAGATAAAACCAGCCATGACGTCAAATAGAATGGTGTTATGTTTTGGGGTATTTCATTACATTTGATGATAAGGCTAGTGCTCCATTAATAATGGTTCAACATTAGTCATATTAGTAATTACACTTACACATTCAGGAGAATCTAAGGACTAAGTTATAGGTTAGATAGGGCCATCCATTTCTCTATTACCTCTTTTTTTATACAGTACGATGTCATCATTTTTTATGGTTTTTTAAATTTTTTTATAACTAACCGTATACAGTTTCTTTATCGTTATTTGTGTTGGAATAGTTTGGTTCCTCGTGAAAAAAACACCACGAAAATATATTATCCTTACCCACAGCTAATTCTCACCAAGTGACCCGAATAAACTAGTGCTAAGCATAGCGGAGTTATGCCCCCTTTTCTTTGTACGTGTGTAACCTCTCTGTCGCCTTTTGACGTCATAGAGAAAAATCATTTCGTCATTTAGGGCATGCTATTTTTGGCACTGAATGTATGTCGCTATACATACGCATATAACTCCATTTGATATATAGTTATGTCGTTCAGATATTAGGCAGTATTTTGTTCGCTCACAGTTTCCGTAAAATTTCTAAATAAAAAAAATCGTCGCACAGTACTTTTATCGGCGTACGATAAAAAGCGGTGAAATTTCCTGTTTTTCAACGCAGAATAAATTCTCGGAAAACACTTAGAAGTTTATTTTTTAAAAACCGGTTTCATATTTGCAGTTAACTATACACCATCAAATAGGAAATTTAATATTCTCCACCTCTGCGTAATTTTATAGCCAGAGGTAGATCCAGTGCCGCGTGAGCACAATTCTCGCACTACCTTCACTTTTCCGATCTCAGGAAAATATGCGTCAGAAAAAAAACTCGGCATCCAGAGGGTTAGCCTAAGGTATCACAATTATAAGGACTAGTGGACTAAAACTGTTAGTTTCTACCACTGCTGGTCCAGAATCGATTATTTACAGACCGCCGTCATATAGATGGAATATTGCTGAGTGCGGCGTTAAACAACAAGCAAACAAACACGTGTCAACTGATCCTGATATTGTAAAGGACAATGGTAGAGCCTGAACAAGGCTCAGTTCTGCGACTTACCAACAACGGTGGGTTCGAGGTCGACGAAAACGGCCCTGGGGACGTGTTTCCCCGCCCCGGTCTCACTGAAGAAGGTGTTGAAGGAGTCGTCCCCACCCCCAATGGTCTTGTCCGAGGGCATCTGACCATCAGGCTGGATGCCATGTTCAAGGCAGTACAACTCCCAGCATGCATTGCCGATCTGCACACCGGCTTGGCCCACGTGGATTGAAATACACTCTCTCTGGAAATGAGAACATCTTTGTCAACTTTGACTTACGTATTAACGAGAAATATACCAATATACAGTCTGGTACATGAGAAAATAATAGGGCACCCACAACAGTTGTTAGTTTTAGGGCGCGAAAAATGGTATATCATCATGAATCTGTCTACAAAATAGGCTGGTAGGCCTAAATAAATAAGATCATTTTAACAAAATGATTAGGGACCCGAAAATGCTTTGAGTGCTAAAGTTTTAACGGTGATTTAATTCCAATATCCAAACCTATCTTAGAGAAAAGTGTCAAAATTTCGTTACTTTGATTCAAACGATTATTTTGTAGAAGCGTAGTCATTGTCAAGCGTTGGTCGTGTGTCCTGATTAGAGTCCAACAGCAAAATAAGACATTACCATGTTTCGCCTATCTCATAAACATTAGGCCTAGATCTAGACCGATAAGACATGGGTTAGAGACAGATGTAAAAGGAATTCTCACCATTTTTGTTGATCAAATCTTGCTGCTCTGAAAACGAGTCGCGACGAAACGTGTAACGTGCCTCGCAAACAACTCTCAACTGAAGGTTTTCAAAGCCCACACGACTTAGATTACGTTGTGTGACGTCATGGCATGACGTCATCAGGTAATATCCGAGACGTGTTCCGGAGGGCGGCGAACGCACGCATTTACTCGCGGTCAACATGGTCAAGCTATCTCTAATCGTTGCGTTGTGCTAGATTTTAGATAAGAATGGATGACAAATATTGACTTTCGCAATAACTGAAAATTGATCGCTTGTTGTTAACAACATATGGATCAGATTTAACAGGACATTTAAGGTACATCTACATTTCTATTTTGTTTTAATGTTAATTTTGTAGATTAGAATTATTTAAAACAGGAAAATATCAATTAATATCCACTGTAGGTCCCTAACAAATATCGATAAGAAAAACTGATACAAATAGGGCATAATCAGTGCAGACAAGGGCCGTTGATGGGTATTTAACCTGACAGAGAACATGTTTTGGTTTGTTGTTTTACGCCGCACTCAGCAATATTCCAGCTATATGACGGCGGTCTGTAAATAATCGAGTCTGGACCAGACAATCCAGCGATTTACTTCATGAACATCGTACTAAGCTCAACTCATCATACTGACTACAGTATATTACGAAGCGTTGCTTTCTTGTTCCGTTTTGGGTATCAATCTTATGACCATTTATTGGTATTGATTTTTAATATCATATAACGAAATATTCTTCTAGTTTTCTGATATAAAAAGGGATTCTTGATACACAGAAATGTAATATAGACACATCTATTAATCGAATGATAAATAGTGAGTGAGTGAGATAAAATTTAGAGTCGCATCGGCATTATATCAGCCATATAGCGACGAGACCAAGTTAATATATTCACAATTGAGTCATTTGTGCAAAGTTATATTTAGAAACAATTTATGAAACATATTTGAGCATAGCAATATCATGTATACAGTTTTAAAACACGGGTTACCAGTAACCAAAGCTAGGCGAGCTGGCTGGGGATCATGGGGATTTGCAGTATCCTGCATGATAATACCCCAGCAGGATTTACGTCATCACTTTAGCTACTGGTGTTTGTGGACAATACTAGCCAATATTAAAAAATACTCAGCAATTATTGGCTAAAAAACACTGGTTGATGATAGTTACATCGATTATGATAGGATTACGTGTCACACAGGGGGACAATAATTTTACGATACTTTAACCTCCTAAACAGTGCCTCCAATAATGTCAATTGAAAATAGCATCACACCAAATTTAAAAACAAGCATTTAATTATTCAGATACATATCTAAAATTTATTATAAGACCAATTTCTTTCAAGTAGCTGATAATGAGGCGACCGCTGACACGGGAAATGAGATCTTTCAGATTTAGGCTTTGATAATGTGAATCCCTTGCGATTGCAAAGTCCACACAGTCAATTTAAGCATTATATACATGTATGCTTGGCGGTGAACCTTTCATCACAAGGGAGACACTTTGGAGGTTCGTCCTCATCTGTCTTCAGCAGGTATCCGTGGATAAACTGACTGTTGCCAATACGACGTTGTCGTAAAACGACCTCATAATGTCTTGACTGACACAACCAAAGTAGGTATGACCGATTGTTGGTTTTAATTCGTGAAGTTTATTGCTTCCTACTTGGGTGTCCTACCTCTTCTCGTGAGTTGGTTTGACATCACTATACGGGATCAGTAGTGGAGATAACGGTTTGTCAAGAGCTGCTTTAGCTGCAGCATCGGCTTTTGGGTTACCTGTTAGGGCTCAGGCACACATCCAGGATATTTACTGCCGTCCTTGATAAGACCATTCCCGATTGAAATATGTCACAAGTCTGACCAAGATCTTGTTATTCGTGACGGGAGATTCACAAACTATCGGCTGAGTTTCCCGAATGTTATGGGACGCACCATACTGACGGGAGTGCTTGACCGACCTCTCTGCACATTTCCCGATCAGTATAAGTCTCTGTTACGAACGTATACGACTGCGTTCAGACAATTATAGGACATTCCAGATCATTGAGGATAGTAATATTGTTCAGGAAGCGTCCTGATTCAGCCGTTGCCAGCCAAATTCGTCCCGATTCTCCCGTTCTCAATCCAAATCGGATCCGATTTGTATCTTCAGAATGGTCAAAAACGACCGAATCTGTCCCGACAGGGTCCCGATTCTCCCGAATGCGAGATCAGACAGTAAACGGACAGTGAACCGACAAAGACGGTTCGCATTCGGCAAGATCTGGACTCAATCGAAAAGAAACTGCAATGAACAATTCATGCCCGTTCATCACGACAGCGTCCCGACATCGTCTAGACAACACAGACCATTGTTACGAATTTGATCCGATACAGCAGAATCGCTCACGACATAGTCAAGATTGTAATCCGACTAGATAAAATCGGCTGAGTTTCCCGAATGTTATGGGACGCACCATACTGACGGGAGTGCTTGACCGACCTCTCTGCACATTTCCCGATCAGTATAGGTCTCTGTTACGAACGTATACGACTGCGTTCAGACAATTATAGGACATTCCAGATCATTGAGGATAGTAATCCGACTTTTACACTTTTCGTGTCGTAGCGCTATCTTATCTCAAACAGGAGCCATAATCGGCACTGTGTGCACCTGGCCTTATGCCTATACATGACTTGGTAACCAGCAAAAGGCAATGTCATATTGGCCAGTAGAAAGATCATTTTTGAGTTCTAAAATGTCTATAATAATACCCTGATGTGAGACACTTTTAAGTGCCTGAAGGTAAGACAACGAATCAGCGAAGATGATGAAATTTTTAGATTTTTATTTTTTTATGTTTTAAAGGTATGGGTCAAAGCTGTTACGATAGCTTTGGCCTCAGCAGTAAATATAGAACATAGTATATCTGGTATTCTTGAGGAGACAGTTCTGGATCCAGTGATGTTCGCACTTGCAACTTTGCCACCATCCTTCGACCAGTCTGTAAAAATGGACCTGTGAGAATTATATTTTGTTCGCAACTGATTGTAAGCTTGTTGATAAACCAAACGATTTATCTCGGAATTTTTTAGTTGGGTTAGAGTGAGGTCTACTTCTGGCTTCAAACAGAAAAATAATTTCGTTGATGTTTTCCACGTATTAAGAATTAACAACCAAACTCAGCATACCTCAGAGTTGAACGATATGTTTGATTTATATTTTATGACCAAAGTAGTTGAAATGTGGTTAGAGAAAAGGCATATTAATCTTTCAAGTTGGTTATTGAGGAATATGTTCGAGACAATGAATAGTTTTACTTTGTGTCCATTATAGGCTACCCGGAACAAGGACCCGTAATATACCACCCTCGATTGCCCAATGTATTACTCACCGTTCACTGATGATTTGAGAATCAGAACCATTTCATATCTGAATAAACCTAAAGACTTTGCCAAACAGATGCATGGAAGGTCGGGATATATGAAACAAAGAAAATATGGTGTTTATAAACTTCCCCTACGTCTGATTATCTCAGTGAAATTATTCCATCTTAAGTCTCAGACAAAAACAATTATCGTCTGGTTTTTTGTTTTGTTTTGTTTTTTGAGTAAATAGAGGTTATCACGCGAGTGTGTTTGGGGATGGTAAATATCCTGCATAAGGAATAAACATTGTATTTAGCGAGCCTTGGCGAGCTAAATACATAGTGTTTATTCCTAATACAGGATATTTACTATCCCCAAACACACTCGCGTGATAACCTCTTTATCATATAATGTCATTCTTGTGCATCAAAATCGCTTTCCCTCCCTCACAAACATTGCCGAAACATTGCGAGTTTTCCTGGAATGCGCGCATTAGTAATATATTTATTACGTCACTGGGTAAGTGATGTGTCAGTCGGACAGTGACAGTAGCCAATATAGTTCCAACTAAAATATGTTTCTTATACAGTGGCGAAGCAACATATACGCAAAACAACAACTGTTTTTAATTGCCTTTCGCGGCAATCCATCGGTCTGTCCTCTAGAGTAACTGCCCTTTGTCAAAGGGAAGCTACTCTAACCCTAGTCTATGAGACGTCACAGCCACGGTCAGACGTTGTTGACAGTCGGTCTGTCCTGTCATAACGTTAAGAAGTGTAGTCAGATGTACACACAGCGACAAAACGAAACAAGGTAACAATTCAAACGTATTTCGGCCAAATCCATTTTTGTGGAGAAAGGTTCAAGCCGCAGAGGTCTACAAGCACAGATATGGCTACTGATCCCGCTTGGCTAGGCCTCGTGCCCTCGCAAAATTGTTTCGGAATCTATATCACCAAAGTTGCAAAAACTTATAAAATGCCTTATCTACGTCACAGTTAGACAATGATCTTCAGTATATTAGACTGTTCTTTTGATAATGATTGTAACACATTGACATTAATATACCTATAATGATATATGATCCATAATTATCCGTCATAGCAATTATCCCTGTAATTTATCCATAGGATTTTATGAACGTTTGCTCATAAAGAGAATTTAAACTTTAGTCAATTGCCCTGACACTACAAATGATATATAGATCCTGTCAAATTATGCATTGTCCTCTCATGATCGGCTGCATCGAATTAAACGCTCATAAATTCAATCGACATGTATCGGACAGATCGCACTGCAAATGTCGGTATATTTTCTAAATTTATTTACATGCAGAAACTATACAAATATTAGAATATATTTTACACCCATGGATATAGTATGAAACAATTTTATACTGCAACTCTTCATTTAGTGACTATAAGTCAACATGGAAATTCTTATGACGGCGGTCTGTAAATAATTGAGTCTGAACCAGACCATCCAGTGATTGACATCATGAACATCGATCTACCCACATGGGATCGATGACATGCATCAACCAAGTCAGCGAGCCTGACCACCCGCTGCCCTTTGTCGCCTCTTACCACAAGCATAGTCCCCCTTGACGACAAGCATGGGTTGCTGAAGACCTTTTCTAACCCGGACCTTCACGGGTGTTCACTTACTAGCCACCGTGAGGACTTATATGATAACTTTCTACAGTATGCTTATGTCCAATTGTCATAGTTTCTACATGTCTTTTGAACATCATGGCTGTAGAAACTTTGGTTTTGAACAAAGTGGCAGTTTCTAATGTGAATTCTAAACAGTTTGGCACGAATCAACCAGCGTTGTGTGTGAGTCAGCCAGTTTGTTTTCGGGAACGAGTTGATTAATCCTAAAGCTGATTCATAAGGTCAACTATGCAGAGTCAGTCGAAAACGCATTCCGCGTCATTCGTACAGTGAGATTATATGCGTATTTTACAGACGCTTCCATTACTAAAATACGGAAGTAGAAAGTGACGTCACCACGTCATCTCGGCAGCGCCCTCTGTGAAAATGTTCGGCCATGTGTAATTTGTTATGATTCTTTGGAAGACAGTGGAACATTTTACCTGTCAAACATTGTCAGATGGAATTATGATGATTGATCGGTAAGAGAGCGACACTAGTAAATTATGAACAACATGCGCGTATTGCTAAGAGCATGTGCCACTAATATCAACAGCAAGTTCGCTTTGTTTTGATGTAATTATAATGTCAAATTTTCCACCGTCTGTCATTTGGTTCGTCAGCAACATCAATTTCCTTGTTTACAGATAACATCCATTTGGGCCAACGTCTGTTCGGTATTTTCTTGACGGAATATTAAACATTTTGAGTAACATGTTGCATTTATCTGTAGCAATTCGTGTCATAATGTTTGTGCAGCATAAATAATTATTTGAAAATCCTCTCCGTGGGATGATGGTGATGAAATGACAACAATGAATGATAACGACAAAGATCATAATCATTACGATTTTGGCAGGCTCCTGGCAACGTTGGCCGCACATGGTGATGATGATAATGAAAGCCGGTAAACATTATTTTGATGTATTTCAGGA
This sequence comes from Haliotis rufescens, assembly GCF_023055435.1. NCBI lineage: Eukaryota > Metazoa > Mollusca > Gastropoda > Lepetellida > Haliotidae > Haliotis > Haliotis rufescens. The sequence continues at coordinate 33,296,927 of NW_025964372.1, read as the reverse complement.
AAAATAGTGGCCAAGCTGAAAATATCAGCTTATTAATGATGTAAGATATATCATTTCACGCATGTATTGAGACTAGAAAGTGTGGGTGGGGATATATAGCAGACGATATATTACTGCTATATCCTTGAGGGTACTATTTGGAAGAAGACATGTTCATGTTGTTTTGACCAGAATAAGAAAAAGACCATATGTAAATAGTTTTTATGTGATGTATTTTAAGATATTTATAAGATATTAAAAAAAAACACTGAGAAAATAGAATGGCAAGGAGGGAATGGCTAACATGAGAGTGAATAGTGTTAGGAGCAGTATAAGAAACTGACATGGTATAATAGTTTACACTTGGCATCCAGACATTTTTCTTGTACATAATGTGTTTCATAAAGACCTAACATGATGAGTCTGTTGACCAGGGAAATCAGGCTAAAGTGTCCCAAAATTTACCCAGGTTGCTATGGCAAAAAACAATTATTATTGCAAAACATAATTATTGCCAAAGAACGGATTGTTATTGATCAGTTTGGCGAAAACAGATCATCATGACCATAATTGAAGAAGACAGGTCCAATAGCATGTTTGATGATAGGAAACAATAAAGGATTGTTTATAGTTAAATAATTTTTCTGATTCATGAACAGCATTTATTTATTATTTGATTTAACAACTATTACAATGATTACAATGTAATTAGTAGGGGTGAAATGATACAGTAAGGTCAAGATGTGGTATGTATCATGATTCATATGTCATGATATAATACGTATTGCGATAGACCCCTGAAGATCCGGGCCGGAATAGGTCTTCAGTAACCCATGCTTGCCATAAAAGACGAGTATGCTTGTCACACGAGGCGACTAACGGGATCGGGTGGTCAGGCTCGCTGACTTTTGTAAAAGGCAACTAACGGGATCGGGTGGTCAGGCTCGTTGACTTGGTTGATGCATGTCATCGATCCCAATTGCGTGGTTCGATGCTCATGCTGTCAATCAATGGATTGTCTGGTCCAGACTCAATTATTTACAGACCGCCGTCATATAGCTGGAATATTGTTGAGTGCGGCGTTAAACAACAAACAAACAAACAATACGTATCGCGACACCCTTATTTGTGTCAAATCACAATGAAACTTCTTCACTATATATTTCGAAAGTAGGTTCCAAAGGAACAGCTAGCGTTAGATACATGTTCGTCGTAGCTTCTTTCAGTAGTGAACTCACAACACATTTTGCAAAATTGGACTGAACAAAAACACTGGGGCCATTAGACAAGTAGTAAGTTATTTCGTTTTGCAAGTGTATGGTCTTGTATCGATACAGAAAACAAAATGTACCATAATGTCGTATGAATACTGATGATGCACTGGTGCACCAATGTTTTGTTTCATCTCTAATAATTAGCATAATCAAGGTCAATTTGCTGACGTCATGTATATGTTCATAGTTCATTGTACATTGTCGTTAGAATAGGTTAACAATAGTAATACAGAAACTGTCACTGCAATGGATGACTTTGTAGACATGATAGGTAATTCATTCAGTGGTGAGTCATTCCTAGTATATACTAAAACACTTGTTGCCACGTCATGGAGATACATGTACCTGCCATACTTCAAGGCTTTCCGATGGGTTGCAGTGTTTTCAGCCTAATCGGTTTACCCAGAAAATGACCGTGGAAGCAGTATTGGATTAACCTTTATTCTAAGTGTAGAGTTACACCAGCCTGTTGTGACAGGGATTTATCTAGACCTGCTCAGAGATGAAATACTTGGCCTCAAGTCTGCAGCAATTGTTAGCCAAAATTCTAAAACTGAAATTAAAAATGTTGCATTTAATGTTGATTGAGTTGTCATGGTTAGTCATAATGTTGTGGCTTTACAGAGGCGTAGGACAGTGAAGAAGGGGGGGGGGGCGCCAGGATTAGATCTTGTCGTTCATGCCTTGCGGGTGGATAGTTTTGAGATTGAAGATCCATTTAGTTCAGTGGATCAGTGATTGGCCGTGCTCTGGTCTGACTCAGCTGGTAATGTAGGTCTCTAGAGAATGTCACACTGAATTGAAATGTTTATTGACTGGTTTGTCCCTTTGGTAGTTGATGTTGGCAAAGTGTTCTTTGAGTCTGATGCAGAAGGGATGTTTTGTTTCTCCTACATATTGTTTCCATCATCTGGAGCAGTTTAGTATATAGATTATGTTTCTACTCTTGCAGTTAAAATGCTTTTGGCATTTGTATTTTTTGCCTGTCGTGTGCCCGCTGAAGGTGTTAGCTGACTTGATATTCATGCAGATCTTGTTTGTGACAGTTGTCAGCCAAGTTGGTAACAGTTCGACCACTGATTTGTGGTTTCAGTGGTGGGTATGTGATGGCTGCTTTCATGAGGATATCTAGATCAGTCTGATGAGAGAGAGCCAGCTCGAAACTAGTCACTGATACCAGAGATTTCTCTTGGGTTTTAGACCAGTACCTTATCTTTGCAGAGGCTTAATTTCCCTAATAACAGGACTAACAAATAGGGAAGAGGCTTTAATCATGTTAATGCTAAGTTTCATCATGTTTACATCATTGAATTTGAACACCTCTGAATTTAAGAATGCTCAGCATGCTCAGCAATATTCCAGCTATATGATGGTGGGTTGCTGAGGATGCTAAATGTGGCATTAAACAACAAAACAAACAAACATTCAGTTGATCACTATGCTCATGAGGATCCAAACTTGTCAAAAGGTGGATGCTGATCATCTGATCGTGATTAAGACTCTTACTACCTAATCCACTTTGGTTTACCTTGGTGACCTGTAAAGCTGTGAAGGATCAAGTATGCACAGGTGGGGTTATTGCATAATGAGTTCATAGTAGGTGGATGGGATGAAATAGCCTTGATCTCTGTTGATTGATGAATATGGTGGTGAAACTGTGTACTGGCCCTGCAAACAAGTCATGAGTCAAGTTATCATGTTTATAGTGGATGTCTGATGATTCTGATCATGCTAAAGTAATGAGGACTGAACATGCTGAATGGTGTACCGGTATACTGCAATATGCTTTTCAATAAGTAATACTGTACATATTGCCATAGTCTTTTTGTGTTTTAGTTATTATTTGTATCTTTAAACTTAAAATCAACACAGAAATTCATTTTCAAATGATGATTCCTTTTGAAACGACAGAAACGCAAAGTAATTTTTTTCTCAAGTTGTTGTCTCCCCTGTATCCATGACTACAAAATGGTGGCAACTAACCATGCTGGCTTTTTACATCATACTATTTACTTTAGTATGTGGAAAATAGGCTCTGCGTGTACAATCAGGGTCAAACACTTTAGCCTCCAATATTATTAGTTATGGTGTTTTTGGTTGCCGTATACAGTGTATATTGGGTTAGCAGGAAAATATTGGGTGAGGCGTGAGCCGAATTTGATTTTGACTTGAGCCATCTTGGATTTTTACTGATGGTATACAGGCTCATGTAGATTCAGAAGTTCTGCTCTCTGATCGGTCAATCTCACTTTGAGGCATAATAAATCACAATATGTATCTCAATACCATGAATACAGGTACCTGTATTACAACAGATTGCAATACAATATTTTTGCCAATACACAGCCAATACACAGCCAATACACATCCCTATGAGACCTATGGTCAGTGAGGTAATACTGAAATGTAAATTCCACAATGGTTTTCTCCTATTCTGACATTGTATGAGGTCAAGTGTTGGAGTCCGTTGTCAAACATTGTATTGAGCCACAATTAGGAAGAAGCACAAGGCAGCTGGTATAGTAATGATGGTATGGATAGGAATTAGTGGAATATTGGTTTGGGCCCCATTTTGCCATGGTTGGTGGCTACTGGTTGGTCTTCTGTTTGTTTGTTGTTTAACGCTGCACTGAGCAATATTCCAGCAATATGACGGCGGTCTGTAAATAATCAAGTCTGGATCAGACAATCCAGTGATCATGGTGATTGACATGACTGTTGGTCGCCACTTACAACATGCATAGTCGCCTTTTACGGCAAGCATGGGTTGCTGAAGACCTATTCTGCCCCGGATCTTCACGGGACGGCATGTCTACTGAGGCAATAGGGTAGCTCAGTGGCCCTACATTTTGTTTTTGCTTGGTTCCCGGATCCACAGACATTGACAAGAATGACAAGGTTGTTCAAATCGCCAACAGCAAAGATTGCTTTGAGAATACAAATAAAACAAAGAAATTTTTCCAAAGTTATATTGTCAGCATGGTGGGTGAAAGTCAAATATAAATGTTGGTGACTTTCTTTATTGCATGTTAACAATGTCAATCACTGGATTGTCTGGCCCAGACTTGATTATTTACAGACCACCCTGATATAGCTTGAATATCCTTGAGCGAGGTGTTAAACAACAAACAGAATAAGTCACTATCCCAAACTCTAATCTACTTCATTTTCTGTCAGCACACTGGACAGACTAATTGTTAACATGGTTAATAACCATGACAACAGGATTATCAAATTAATAAATAATAGATATGGTGAATAGAGTGTGTCAGTCTTGTTCATCTTGTTGATATGTTTGTTTTATTATAAGCGCAATAACATGCATAATCACGCATGTCATCATTGATCATACTATAACCTAATTTGTTGTGGGTTTTGATTTTATTGGAATCACTTTTGACATTTCCCAATTGCTTGTGAGAAAGTTCAAATTGTCTCTGTTTGCAGTGTGACCATGATTGTGTACCTTAATGTCGGTGGGGGAGGAAGTCCTAGATGTTGGGAGGGTGTGTGGGAATATACCGTATTCGACGTAATAAGGGCCCCGCTCTAATAAGCGCCCACGGCGATATTTGCTAATATATTGGCCAGTGAACAATCCCAATTAGCACACCTTCCGATTGATCAGTGTACACAAGACTTTTTTATTCGCGTAAAAATACGCACTAGTGTGCTATATTCTTCAGGCTGTCAGCATAAACCATGAAATTTATCTTTCAATTCTTTTTTTCCCCACCAAATAATATTCTAATAAGAGCCCCCTATTTCTAATTTTGAGAGCGCCCTGGGCGCTTATTACGTCAAATACGGTAATACAGGAACACTGCATTAAGAATGGTGAGGGAACTCGGTTCACCAGTGTTTCCCCAGCTGTGGAGTTAATGCTAAAGGGGACGTAAGTGTTGGCCCATTGTTCACATTGTTCCTGAGGACTTGGGACACTGTTCTTGAGTAACATAGGGGCATAGAATGTATGTATGTAGGTTTTACAACTGGAATGTCAACCTGATAATAGGAACAATTTGTATTTGAAATGTCAAATTTAAGACCTTACTTGTACATATTTCACGTGGATATGTGAGCATGGTGAGTGAGTGAGTTTGGTTTTACGCCGCTTTTAGCATGTTTAGCAATATTCCAGCAATATCACTTTGGGGAACACCAGAAATGGGCTTCACACATTGTACCAATGTCGGGATTCGAACCCGGGTCTTCGGCGTGAAGAGCGAACACTTGAACCACTAGGATATGTACCCGATGTACGGGTGAACAGGTGTTATTTGTTCTGGGTATGTATTTTAATACTCTCTATATACATGATACAGTCATGGGGGCGGAGGGGTAGCCTAGTGGAAAAAGTGTTCGCTCGTCACACTGAAGGCCCGGGTTCAAATTACCCACATGGGTACACACTATGTAAAGCCTGGTGTCCCCCTTGCTCACTCACTCACTCACTGATTCGTCTGGTAATTTCTTTGTCAATGATATCTGTTGTCAAACGGTTGAAACTAATACAGTGAACAGGCAAAATACATTCTAGGCAACATTAAACATTTGCTGCACCACACATGAAACACATCACTGAAATCTGAATATTTGTTAGTTAGTGCAAACTTGATGTGTGTACAATACAATACAATACAATGGCTCTGAAACCATATTACTAAGAAATGTTAGCAACCTGTGTTAAGCTTGAGATACATGCAAATGATGTACCACAGGCTAGTTAACTAAAGTCAGGGCTAGTGACATCACTGACAATGGTTTTTCACTAGCCTGAAGATCCGGGGAGAATAGGTCGTCAGCAACCAATGCTTGCTGTAAAAGGCGACTATGCTTTTCGTAAGAGGCGACTCACGGGATCGGTTGGTCAGTCTCACGGACTTGGTTGATGCATGTCATTGATCCCAATTGCGTGGAACGATGCTCATGTTGTCAATCACTGGATTGTCTCGATTATTTACAGACCACTGTCATAAGCTTGGAATATTGCGTCAAACAACAAGCAGATGCACAACAAGCCTGAATATCTAGTTGGGTCAAACATTTTTCGCCCAGAGTGTTTACAAGCATGTGCTGAGATCATTTGCATTTTGTGTAACACATCAAAGACACTCTATATTCAATGGTATTCATGATATTCATGATGTGTGTGATGTTTTGTTTTTCATTTTCAAAAACCAGGCCAGAAGACAATAAACAAGTTATCGTCACAATTTCAGTGTACAACCTTGAGACACTGTCACGAGTTCACCGTAACTCTGGTTATTACGATGTTGTAATGATTATACATGTGGACAAACCTGATCTCTCCTGAACTGTGGAAGTGATCGAGGTAATGTTTACAGCCTTGTGTCATATGAGTTGTTTTGTAATGGGATCCGTGTGTACGATGTAACGTGAGCCCTGGTCCTGGATCTACTTTTCCAGCCCAGACTGATGGTTGATACAACCCACAGCTGTTACACACACACTGGCCTGGTTAATACCAGTGACATCCCATGTTATTATAGTACCGTTATACAAAAAAACCTATTGGGAACAATGAGTTCTACAATCATGATTGTGGAGTATATTCAAGGGTGTGGTCATTGTTTTGTGGGCTTCAATTCACAGCTGTGACAAAGAGACATATGTTTGTGTATATTCTGTGACTGGACAGTTACAGGAATATAAATGTTCTATGCAAAAATAGAAGATATCTGTGGATGAAGTTTGTTAAAATCAAAGGAGGATATTTGGTGGCGATTTGTATTAGGTTACCATAGTTACAGCGTGATGATGACTTCGGACAGCTTGTCAGGTAGGATTGTGACACTTTGTTATGCATGTGTTAACGTGGTTATTCAATACCAGGACATTATGTGTATTGCGTCAGTGGCACGGCTTAAGCCATAAATTATTATGGCATGCTTGATATATATCTTGGTGACTCAGAAATACTGTTTTTGATGACATAGTAGGTATGATATATAGCCAGGGATAAATGTACATTTACACATGTAAACTTGACTGACTCAATACCCAGGGATTTACCCAAGATTCCGAACTGAGTGCCCTTGGAAGGCAATTGGGGGAAAATACATCAATATTTTGTTAAAATTGGTGTGTGAAATAATTACTTCTACAAAACCATAACCAATGATAACATTTGTTATTAATAAATAACATGAATTGGAATTTGTAGTTCTAATTTGGGAATTTTTATTTACATTTGCTGCAGAATAAGGCCTCAGAGCAGGTCTGGATAAATTCCAGAGTACCTCTGATGGATCAATCAGAATGCAGGATTTAAGACATCATGGCCATGATGATTATGATGATTGTAGAATAAGATTATGACTTGTAGATATCAATGTGATTTAACATTGTTTACAATTACCCTGTTTAAAATTCTTATGGCAAATCCATGTTCAGGGCCTGAACATGACGGGACCCAGGTTTAAGAGGGATATTGGCAGCTGCCACTCATGTGGAGTTACCAAGAAACTGTGCTCACTGCTGATATACATTGATATATTAGTTCATAGATTTATGACAATGTATGAAGTAAATGATTTTTATCACATATTGAGGTGGTATGAGTTCCGGGTTCCAGAAGTATTTACTTCTTGTTATGTGAGAACTTGACAACACTGATCAGGGGAGGTGTCAATGCTTTGTGACAACAATTTCAAACAGCCATATTAATATTTGTCGTGTGGGCGCCTGTCTTTAGTGGAGGTGCTGTTGTGTGTATACTAGTTGAATGTATACTACAGAGTCAAGATTCCCAGCACTGCCTAATCCATAAACAATGATAAATAAATGTTTGTTTGTTTGTTGTTTAACGCCGCACTCAGCAATATTCCAGCTATATGACAGCGGTCTGGACCAGACAGTCCTGTGATTGACATCATAATCATCGATCCACTCAATTCTTGAATTGGGATCCATGACTTGCATCAACCAAGTCAGCGAGCCTGACCACCCGATCCCGTTAGTCACCATGGTCACCTCTTATTGACAAGCTTACATAAATGAATGAATTAAAATAACATGACAATGATAATACTTAGTTTATTTGTCTTACCACACTATCTTTGCTGAATATGAGAAATATGATGATAGTAAGTGATTTGTTAAAAAAATAGGTAAACATCCTGCATTTAAAACTGAATTACATTTTGTTCCACTAAGCAACTCATAAGAACTGACATTTGATAAAGAGCATGCCAGATCTACCCAACATGCCTATGCTCATAATGCTTATCATGCTTATTGGTTAGTAAACAATCAGAAAACCATAACGTGTCCTTAACATGCCAAAGGCCAATCATGCTAATGTTATATCATTGTAAGACATGTTGATGCTAGACAGTGTATACTGTATATGGTATACGCTGTGTATCACGCTATGACCAGAGATGCCATACATCCACATGTATAACATGATATGATGACATGGAGGAAGGAGCATGCAAAGTTATGGGCTTGTAAAGGATGTTTTATGCAGATTTTGTGTCAGCAAATCCCATTGGTTTGTCAACCCTAGTAAGCTCAGAATCGATTTTTTACGCTCAAACATTGAGAATGGATGTGATAAAAACATTGAGAATGGATGTGATAATATGCACCCTATGTCCCATGTGATGCAAAAATGTATGGCTCCATGAATTATTAAAATCAATTCATTTGCAGCATCTATGTTGAATATGTTGGAGGTGTCTGGAATTTCTATTCTGAATCTGATTCAAGTTCAGACTATGTTCTGTCAACTTGGGGGGCGGTCGGGTAGCCCAGTGGTTAAAGCCTTCACTCGTCACACCGAAGACCCAGGTTCGATTCCCGACATGGGTACAATGTGTGAAGTCCATTTCTGGTGTCCCCTGCCGTGATATTGCTGCGATATTGCTAAAAGCGGCGTGAAACCATACTCACTCACACTCTGTCAACTTGGCTATACTTGATATATGTCCAATTTCTTCACTCAATCACCAAGTTTCATTTCACTTATATTTGCATATAATTTATAATAACCAAAGATCAGATCAAGGTTTGGGCAGTGGTATGACCAGTGATGACGTCATGATGCCAGAGAGGAAGGGGATTCCAAATTAAGTGGATCCTTCAGCATCTTCTATGGTATTTGAATCTAACATGTGCTTAATCTTTAAGCTTAAGAAGTACAGTTATGACAAGGACCCTGTGACTTCCAGACCCATGAAGATCCGGGGTAGAATAGCTCTTCAGCAACCCATGCTTGCCGTAAATGGCGACTATGCTTGTTGTAAGAGGCGACTAACGGGATCGGGTGGTCAGGCTCGCTGACTTGGTTGATGCATGTCATCGTATCCTAATTCCGTGGATCGATGCTCATGATGTCAATCACTGGATTGTCTGGTCCAGAGTTGATTATTTACAGACCACCGTCATATAGCTGTAATATTGCTGAGTGCGGCGTTTAACAACAAACCAACCAACCAACATGATGCCAGAGAGGGAGCGATTCCAAATGTTTGAAAAGTAAGCGGGTCCTTTAGCATGTTTAGCATCTTCTATGGTATTTGAATCTAACATGGCCCTAATAGTCTAATTATACTAAATCTTTAACTTGTAGAAGTATGGTTATGACAAGGACCCTGTGACTTTCATGCTCAGTTTTGATAACCGTGAAGATCATGGTTAGAATTAGTCTTCAGCAACCCATGCTTATCTTAAGAGGCGACTTACGGGATCAAGTGGTCAGCCTCACTGACTTGGTTGATGCATGTTATCTTATCCCAATTGCGTGGATCGATGCTCAAGCTGTCAATCACTGGATTGTCTTGTCCAGAGTTGTTTATTTACAGACCGCCGTCATATGGCTGAAATATTGCTGAGTGTGATATTAAACAACAATCAAGTTAATGCTCAGTTACATGAACTCAACTTGCTGAATTTTCATGTAAGTTTTGAGATGTCCCCTCAACCAGGAAATGAGATGATAAGCAGCTTGCACACTACAACAGCTGCTCTGTAAACAATGCTATTGTTAACACAAGGTGTTTGGAAAGTTCTTGATGGTGTGGAATGAGGAAACTCAGGTGTGTTCAAGGCTCTCAGTACAGACATGAGACAATAGGATATACAGTTTACAGTGGAGACAACATGTGCTTGCCACCCAATACTTGGCAGGGTTTACCTTGACATACAAACAGGGGTCCAGGGGACCCCTAATTACTAATTTCAAGGGTCCTTACACAAATTATGAGGGTCCTGTAAAGTAATAAAATGGTGTAGAGTACTGTACTGTAAGATTTGATAATTACTTCAATTATATTTCTTGTCAAGAATTTATTACAATGAATATTATTGTGCATGCCTTGGGATGGAGTATATATCTTTATCTGCGTCCATTCTATACATTTCTGCATACTAGACACACATTTCTGTGTTGGTTGGTTGTTTTTTGTTTAACGCTGCACTCAGCAATATTCCAGCTAAATGACAGTGGTCTGTAAATTATCGAGTCTGGACCAGACAATTAAGTGATTGACATGAACATCAAACCACGCAATTGGGATCGATGACATGCAACAACCAAGTCAGTGAGCCTGACCACCCGATCCCGTTAGTTGCCTTTTACGACAAGCATAGTCACCTTTTACAGCAAGCATGGGTTGCTGACGACCTATTCTACCCCCGGCCTTCACGGGTCTATTTGTGTGTGGATTCTGGCCATTGTTGATCATGTTGATGTCACTACCAATAGTACTAGTCCTGAGATGGTACACTTTGTTGTCATACTAAACCTTGAGGGCAAGGTCTCGATGTGATATGGTCATTGATAATGATGATAATATGCGAGTACTTGGCACTTATGACTATTAATTAGCTTTAGTCTGTTAATTGGATTGATTAGACATAGTACATCAAGTAGATTAAGTTCTATCATTAAACATGTTAAAATGTGTGTTTTGATGATTTGGGATAGATGTTATTTGTGATTCATCGTGTTCATGTTGATATGCAGTCGCATTGTTGAAGTGTCTGATCTTTTATGCAGTGTGTGAGATCAAATATTTTGTCAGGCTGCCATCCATCTTCCCGAGGCAAGGGAGGTAACTGCCTTTAAAAGCCCAGTTTCCACCCTTGCCAAACTAGGCTGGAATGATGGAGTTAGATTTTGGCTGGACTAGCAAGTCTATACATAGTCCAGTCAAAATCGCAGAACAAAATTGACATTCGGTCCATAAAATAACATTTGGTTCATAATAAAATAACATTGCCACTGCCGTGTCAACTGCAGGATTTGCAGAGCATGTGTACCGTCAAATGGGCGTCGACAGATGGTTTACAAATCTGTTCATGTTTTTAATAAAGATTCCCAAGTGATTTGATGCACTTCGTGAGATAAGACCCATTTTATTAGAAAAAAAGATCTTGATTATCAAGCAGATTGTCTTGACTGGGTGCTATGATAAAAAGAGGTTGAATCTGATTGGTCAATAGGAGGAATATAGAAGGGACATAATCTGTAATCACCATTGGTGGCACTTCGATCGAACCATGAAATTTTAGTCAGTTAACAACCTTGCCTCGGGAAGATGGCTGCCATCAGGACCCACAGACTTTAGAAAGTTTAGAAGCTTCAGGTCCAAACTAAACACTTCAGGCCCTTATTTAAAAAGAAAGCTTTTTGTGACAAAGAAATTTACTGCAGGCTATGAGGACCAATACAAACATGAAACTATGGCCCCCATGAAATCTACGTGTCACGAGCCTGTGCTTATTTCGAACACTGCTTTTATGTGAAAGTCTATAGTTGATATCCCCAATATTTTTCCATGGTTTTAGCTCCCCTACAACTGTGATCTTGACTCTACTATGCTTCCATCATGTTCATGATTTCATCTTCCGACTTTGATCACGATGCTACTGTTTCCATGGTTACAGCTCCCTGCCCCGACTATGAGTGAGTGAGTGAGTTGGGTTTAACGCCGCTTTTAACAGTATTCCAGTTATATCGCGGCGTGTCAGCTTAATGTGGGAGGAAAGCCCAAAGTGATGCAGGTCTCACACGTTTACCACTTTGGTGAAACCCACGAGCACGGGTATAGTGCTGACAAACCTAGAAACATAATCGGGGTGAACCGGGATTCGAACCCACATTCATAGGTTTCTGGCGTGCCCAAGGGACGCAATTCTGCACAGCGAATCACAGCGCCTTAGATGACTGGGCCACCCGTGCCCCCGCCCCGACTATGATCACAACTCTATTGTTTCTATGGTTTCAGCTCCTTCTGCTGACTATGATCACAACTCTACTATGTTTCTATGGTTACAGCTCCCTGCCCCAACTATGATCACGACTCGACTGTTTCTATGGTTTCAGCTCCCTGCCCTGACTATGATCACAACTCTATTATGTTTCCATGGTTACAGCTCCCTGCCCCAACTATGATCACGACTCTACTGTTTCCATGGTTTCAGCTCCCTGCCCTGACTATGATCACAACCTTGCTGTGTTCCATGGTTTCAGCTCCCTGCCCTGACTATGATCACAACTCTATTATGTTTCCATGGTTACAGCTCCCTGCCCCAACTATGATCACGACTCTACTGTTTCCATGGTTTCAGCTCCCTGCCCGGACTATGATCACAACCTTACTGTGTTCCATGGTTTCAGCTCACTGCACTGACTATGATCACAACTCTATTATGTTTCCATGGTTACAGCTCCCTGCCCCAACTATGATCACGACTCTACTGTTTCCATGGTTTCAGCTCCCTGCCCTGACTATGATCACAACCTTGCTGTGTTCCATGGTTTCAGCTCCCTGCCCTGACTATGATCACAACTCTATTATGTTTCCATGGTTACAGCTCCCTGCCCCAACTATGATCACGACTCTACTGTTTCCATGGTTTCAGCTCCCTGCCCTGACTATGATCACAACTCTATTATGTTTCCATGGTTTCAGCTCCCTACCCTGACTATGATCACAACCATACTGTTTCCATGGTTTCAGCTCCTTGCCCACTCTTCTGACTATGATCACGACTATACTGTTTCCATGGTTTCAGCTCCCTGCCCCGACTATGATCACGACTCTACTGCACTGCTGATATGGAGGATGCCGTGAGCCGAGAGTCCGTGGATTCCTCCTCAACAGGTGATGACTTTGTGGTTGTCAACGCTGACCCAAAGTTCAAGTTGACTGGTGATATTAACGACCTAGACGAAGAGGTTGGTGCCGGCAAGTTCCTATCCCCCAAGATGGCTGCGTCTGCTGCAACCACTCCCGAACAAAATGGCATGGAATTGGAGAAGGTTGAGCATGCGATCCGTGGCAGCCAGTCGGCTGATGTCCTCATCCCTGATGCGTCCAACATCACAGGGCCCATCAGTCACTCGGAGAACATGTCTGTGATGGGCCTGGGGTCTGCAGACGCTGGTCTCAATCAGATTACTGCAAGTGAGTATATGTGCCTGTATGTCCAACCAACCTGTGAAGAGCTGGATTAGAACTGGTCTTCCGCAACACATACTTGTCTTAAGACCAAATGACCAATTGCATAGATCGATGCTCATGGTGTCAATCACTGGATTGGATTGTCTTGTCTAGACTCAATTATTTACAGACCACCATCATTTAGCTTGAATATTGCTGAGTGTGGCAACAGCCAACAAACAAACAAAAATTGTCCAAGCCGTGTTTGCCACTATTGTGAGAGATCTTTTGAAACATTTCTTGTTTCATGGATGAGTATACCCTTGTTTTACCATCAGGAATTTTGTTGTTGTTGATGATTTTTGTATCAAATGTTTACCATATTTACTCAGTATTCTTGTGTATGATATCTGTATTCTACTATGATTAAGGGGGTGATGGGGTAGCCTAGTGGTTGAAGCAATTGCTTATAACGCCAAAGACCCAGGTTCGATTTCCCACATGGGTACTATGTGTGAAGCCCATTGCTGGTGTTACCCGCTGTGATACTGCTAAAAGTGGCGTACCCACACACACACTCACTCACTCACTCACTCACTCTGGAGCACTCATCTATCATAGCTTCATTTGCGCTGTGATATTGCTAAAAGCGGCATACTCACTCACACACCCTGACACATTAAACTGACTCTGAGCCGACCAGTCCTTGTTTCATCCCCTTGATGCCGAGTGCCAGGAAGGGTAACAACAAGCACCACCTTGTAACATCTATGACTATGATGTCCCTTACGTGTGAGATGGCCTGCAATGTGACTAATTGATATTTAAGTGTTCTCACTCGAAATTAGTAAAATACAATATTCTATGGAGATGATAAATATTTCTCTTCAGATCGTGGCCGATCGACCTCTCTTCCCACAATTCCCGGCACGGACTGTACAGTCTTCGATGGAGTCACCTACCTCGGCTGTGCTACAGTCAATGCGCCGCGCAGCGAGGTGGAGATCTACCGCAACATGGCAGTACTCAACGACCAATCACAGATGGCGATCCATGTCACCCTCACCGTGCCCAGTACATCTGAGGGATTTGTAGGGTAAGCCAGTTATCCCCCTTAGATCAAGGTTACAGTAAATACGACATGGAAGTTGACTAAAACAGTTCATACGCTATGATCTACAGAATGACATCCTACTCTTTAACATTGTTTGGTAATTCATATGTTTTGAAGCTACATGACAGTAAAAAGATTCACATATTTATTGAGTTGAATACATTTTTCGAGACTATCTTGAGCATAATAATAATAAACCAAAGCTATGAAATTTAACTAAAATTTTGTCTGTTGGAATAAAACAAATCAACTGTCAACTTCCATTCCTTATATGCTGTTGCCATGGTGACATGATGTGTTTGATACGGTAGCTGTATGCCAGGTAGACCTGAGAGGGTACACGTAGATTAAGTACACGCTGGAGTGATTTTACCCAGTATGGGATATTAGATGGTTTGGTTGTTGTGCTATCATCAGTTATGTTTTCGTGTTATGGCCCTAAGAGTGATATGTGATTACATGTGTAGGAAGCAATACAGTGTAGGATTGAAAAGACTTTTGTTATTTTGGTTAGGATTGCGACACAATGAATTATTCTACATCTAAACGCAGGAAAATACGTTGGAACAAAACTGCCATGTGAATATTTAATATTGATTCAGTCTGTGCCCAAAATTTTCGCGTCATGCTTGGCTCTTCGTATCATTTCAAATTTGAGTCTTTGGAGTTATTTGGATTATTATTTGCTGAATTTACAAGACAGAACGAAGCCCATTTATTGTGTCCCGCACTGCGATATTGCTGAAATATTGCTAAAAGCAGTGTAAAGTCATACTCACTCTAGACCAAACAGAATTTTACTGGACTTGGTCTTCAGACTGGTGCAAAAGTTGCAGACTGCTGTTTTGAGGTGCCAATTTCCAACAATTCCAATTTTCATTCTTCTCCACCATGGTGACACCAGTTTGACAAGTAAATATTAAGTCGTATGACCGAGATTAGTGTACCGTGTCCAAGAATTAGCTCCTTAATTATCAGTGATTATGGTGTCAATGTTTTGTGCAAACATTTTTGCATGCAAGATTATTTTTTAGTATCTGTTTTTTGGTGGTGTTCTTGAGTTGTATTAATTTCCGTAAGTACTAAATTTGTTTGATGGTCTCGTGTACTGCTGTCTCTGTAGTATGTATGATGTATACTCAGTTATATCGATAAGACTAAGAATTCGAAAGTGATGCACACAGTAAACATGGCTGAAATTGGATCTTACCAAACAGGAATTATCTGCTTTCAAATCTAAAAAAAATACATCGGTTGAATCATGTTAATGATCAGAATATAGTTTCATTGTAATTGTAGCCATTTTGATTCCAGAAGATTCTCAGTGATTTCTTTTAGTCTACTGAGTAAGCTTGGATTTATCATTTAAACATGGCTGTTGTTTGAAACTAGACAAATCTTGAAATAGTGTTGAAAGAAATTCCTGAGTTTGAAATGACAAAACCGTTTCAAAGTAACCTGTTAGTTGTAACCATGCTAACATGCTCTGCTAGACAATATAAGAGGTTTAGACAAAATTTCAACATTTTAAGAATTGTATGAACAATAAAGACAATGATTGCGTCATGTAAATGGAAGAATGATTATGAAGTGGCTTTAATAGTTCATTAAGAGAAGGAACGTGAATTGTGTACAGAATTATAAATCTGATGCATAAACCGTTAATACATACAAAATTTAACATGTTAACATGACGTATGTAGATATAAAGATAACATACACTATATTTCTAATAGTTTGTTCTGTTTCCATGTTTCCATACATAAACCGTTAATACATACCAAATTTAACATGTTAACATAACGTATGTAGATATAAAGATAACATACACTATATTTCTAATAGTTTGTTCTGTTTCCATGGTAACTACGTTTGATGGCTTTCTACTTTGTTGCAGCCCTGCCGATGGAATGGTTCGGTATGCCCCTATGCTTGGTTCCACTGTCTCAGTGACTCTCATGCTTGCTACTTTGAGTTTGCTTCATGCTCTAGTCAGCTGACCAAGACAAAGCTAGGGACGTTCTCCACACAGATATCAAATTGGGGAATTTGCCTTTTTTGGCGCCTTTCAAAACCAAGTCCAAAACACAACCCTTGTAATACTTTATTGACTTGTACTTTTAGACTTGGCTAGGGACGTTCTCCACACAGATATCAAATTGGGGAATTTGCCTTTTTTGGCGCCTTTCAAAACCAAGTCCAAAACACAACCCTTGTAATACTTTATTGACTTGTACTTTTAGACTTGGCTAGGGACGTTCTCCACACAGATATCAAATTAGGAAATTTGCTTTTTTGCGCCTTTCAAAACCAAGTCCAAAACACAACCGTTGTAATGCTATTGAGTATTCAGACTAGTACTGTTAGACTTACCAAGGGGTGTTCTCTATATGAACAGATATGAAATTGGGGGCTTTGCTTTTTTGCGCCTTCAAACTAAGTCCAAAACACGATCCTTGTCATACTTTTCAGACTAGTACTGTCAAATTTTGCATATTTTTGCTCACACAAAAAATCAGCCATGTGTAAGATGAACATTTTCATAGTAGATAATATTATTGTAAAATCGAAGGTATAGCTGGTTAGCTTTTAATTTATGCAAACTATGTTACATTGATTTTTCAAGTAATTTACACAGTTTGTGAGAAAATATTAAGAACGATTCTTTGGATGTGCTTTCAAATTATGATGAAAAGTTTCACACACTTCTGTGGAACAGCATAAAGAACTATTTCTGAGGATACAGTGCAGCGTGATGTAGAGGAAATAGGTTCTCTCCACGAGGCCATATGATGCCTTTGTCTAATACTGGCGTCTACATTTCACCATTGTGTGTTGTCAAGTTGTGCTGTTGTGTTGTTGTGTGTTGTGTGTTGTCATTAAGTCAGTATTTTGGATTTTGTTTTACGCTTTCCTTCTGATTTTTTTGCACATCTGTTTTCAATTTATATTCATTTGCATGCCTGCCTAATCTTTTCACCACGACCACTTTTGACACCTAATATTGTTGATGTTACCATGGTAACAAAGGTTAGTCTTTCACAATAACCAATATTTCACTGGCGACTATTGATACCAAATTTTGCAGTCACCATGGTAACATGGTATAATCTTTGTAGATGTAGAAAGCACATGTACAAAATCTGGGGTAAGTGCATTGGATGTGTTTACTATGTTTATATGAAGTAACCATGGTGAAAATATGTATGTGGAACCTATTACCTATGTCACCAGGAATGTTTCTACTGGGTCCTAATAACCATGGTAACAGGGAATCTTTATATGTAGATTAGAACATGGATGCATTAATTGTATATTGCTAACAGGGTTATAGGGTTTCACCTAACCAATGAAAGTATGGAATAGTTTTTTGAGAGTCATGACTGAATTTGATTTTTAGTCCACATGATATTGAAAACAGGAAATTACATAGACATGACAGACATTCTGTTGATTAAATAATTGTAATAATGAAAAATAAATAATTTTGTTTCTGCTCCCCTTACTACCTTCCTCAGCAACCTTCCTCAGCAACCTTCCTCACATCAATTCATTGTCCCTGCAGATAAAGAAAGTTTCACGTGTGTTTCTCTTCTTTTGATGCTTGATGAAATACTACGTATACAGACCGCCTACCTGGTCTAGTGGTAGAGCATCTGTCCAGAGAGTGGAGTGAGTGAGTTGGGTTTAACGCAGCTTTTAACAGTATTCCAGTTATATCACGGCGTGTCAGCTTAATGTAGGAGGAAAGCCGAAGTGATGCAGGTCTCAGATGTTTACCACTTTGGTGAAACCCACGAGCATGGGTATGGTGCTGACAAACCTAGAAACATAATTGGGGTGAATGGGAATCGAACCCACAATCATAGGTTTCTGGTGTGCCCAAGGGATGCAACTCTGCACAGCGAATCCAGAGAGTGGAAGGTCGGGGGTTCGATCCCTGGCTGCGTCATGCGTGAAGACGTTTAAAGATCTAAATAAGTGCAATAATCTTGAACACGATGTTAAATCCCATTTCACCTCACCTCACTACGTATACAAAGTCCTATCAAACATTTATTGACTGTGCATTTGCAGATACCTTTAACAGTTTGTTCATTAGAAGAAAATAAACATAAATTATATACCACATCACATTTTGAAAGATTTGGAAGAAAAATTTATTATTTTAGCCTAAAGTGTGAATGCTACAGCCAACCTCACATTCTTTTAGTGACCCAAGTACCTAGAGTACCTCGAGACAAAGAAAGTCACTATGTGTCTTCCCTTCCCTCGTAGTCGTAGTCTGACCAATTCTTCCTGCTTAATGCAAATCACAACCATAGACATTCAACTTACAAAGATGCCTTGAACAGGTTCTTTCAAAATATTTTCCACATATATTTGATACATGTACATATAAAACATGATAAAATGTTTGATGAAATTCTATTAATTAATGTATTGTGGGGGTAACTGCTAACATTCCCTGTGATGTTTATGCAGGAACTGGTCACACTGTAGTCCTGCACCATGACTGTGGAATATATTCATTTTATAAATGGTATGGCATACAAAAGCACGTCTAGCCAGATCTAATCAGCATAGGAATTTTATTTTTTATTTTTGGGGTCAAGAAGGGTATTGTTTAATATAAGATTTCATAGACTAAATGTTAGTCTAGTCATGCTGGTACTGAGTGGTAAAAATAGGTTGAGTCAAATATTGTGAAAATGTATTTAGGAGTATTTAGCATGAAAATTGCATCAGTAATGCAGAACGCCTGCTTCATGAGAAACCCTGGGGATAACTCATGGAATGTACTAACATCATTAGTGTCCGTTGTTTACAGGGCGGAAGTGATCCAGAAATGTCATGATGCCATGTCTTGATATTTTGCATGATATGTCAGTGACACATAATTATTACACGAGACTGATGATTCATAGTAAATTGTATGATATATGATGTTACCACAAGTCAAAGAAAACCAAGAAATTTTTTTTTTCGAGTCCAGAAATTCTTGTCGTATTTACTTTAAGACATTGAATAATGCAGTACATATACTCAACCACAAAAGAAACGCAAGTTGTACATAAAATGCGGCCTCCGTTAGCTGTGATACTGGTCGCACGTCATCTCATTGAGTCGACAAGTCTTCAGAAGAAGGCTCCATTCCTGTACACGACAGCAGTTAGACGCTGACGGAACACGCGTAGGGGGGTCCTGTGATAACTGAAGCCTCCCCACACCATGATGCTTCCTCCTCCCCACCGAACACAGCAGTTCACGTAACGCTCATTATGTGGTCTCCGCACTGATGCATCCATCGCATTCGTCACCACTCGCCCCTTTCCGTAACCTGCAAGAAGACTCGTCCCCCTATCGACGAATGTTATGTGCGAAAATACGACAAACCAATCAGAATGCGCGTATGATTTCAAGTTCTTCGTCAAATAATCCCTCAGAAACAATTTTTAATTTAACTTACGTCTTACATCTAAAAATATACCAAAGACACAGTTAAATGTGGTCAATCATACTGTAAAACCCCGCATGTCCCGATGTGCTTTAAATTGCATCTAAAATATATATAATATATGGGGAAATATATGTGAACCATTACGCAACGAGTTGACAATTGTTTTAGGTATGCCCGTTTGCGCTAAGACGGAACCCGGTCGCAAAAATGGCCATGAGAGGGGCACGAGTCGCTATTCGGCTTGTCCCGGAATGACACGAGTTGGTCACGAATGGCATCCATCAGTGTGAGAAAGGTTGAACCTTAATTTGTCTGAGGAGATAACTTGTTGCCACGGTTGTCGTTGCCAACGCAGGTGCTGTTTTGACCACTGCAGACGTTGTTGGCAGTGATGTTGAGTTTGGGCCCAACGTAAGGCTGACGACACCTGATTCACGCCGCTCTAAGACAACAAATTGTGTCAGCTGACACGGGAAGACGTGGACCTTGAATGGTTGCAGCTGTCTGTGTGGTCACTTAGATGTAACGGTTCCGTGCTGGAGTAGTAACCCTCGGCTGTCCGCAACAAGTCCGGTCTTGGACACTGCCTGTCTGTTGATGCCTTGCGACCAATCTGGTGATGGTAGACACAGGACATCCATAGTGCCTCTCCACTGCAGTTAACGTTGATCTGGCCTGTAGCATCTCAATGGCAACGCCTCTCTGGAGATCAGTTAATCGGACCATGTTTCCTGTCCTTTTTCAATGTGGAGTGTGAAATGCTTGGTGTTTTTTTATATGGTGGCTTATAAAGGTTGGACAAAGGGGAAAATGTACACATTTTTACATGTGACTTGCTTCTGCACGTGCAAAAAATGTCAAACATGACAAAACGACTGTGTTCCTGTGACATGCTCAAAATGAATGATGTAAACCATGAACAGTGTTTCTTCAATGCGTCTCTTTACGTTTGTATACATTTCTTTGTACAAATTACTATTTTGTGCGTTTTACAAAAAAAAAGTTGACTTGCGTTTCTTTTGCGGACTATCAGATCATGAAAACAATGTGGACAAACATCATGAAAACAATTTGTGGACTACGAGATCAAGAAAACAATTTGTAGACTCTCTGATCATGAATTTAACTTGTGGACTTATCAGATCATGAGAACAGCTTGGCGAATCATATCCGATTATTATTTTGGTATCAGTAGTCATCGTTATCATGTTGATGTTACCTTAGTTTACAAAACACACTGTCAAGAAAAGACTTTCAAATATTATTGAATATGCTAATCAAAACTGACCGATGTATGTTATGTTTATTTTGTGATATTATTTGATTCATATATAATATCATTGCGTTAGTGATATGTGTATTAGATTTTGAGGGGCGGTCGGGTAGCCTGGTGGTTAAAGCGTTCGCTCGTAACGCCGAAGACCCGGGTTCGATTTCTGACATGGGTACAATGTGTGAAGCCCATTTCTGGTGTCCCCCGCCGTGATATTGCTGGAATATTGCTAAAAGCGGCAAAATCAAACTCACTCACTCACTCACTCACTATAAGATTTTGAAATGCAATGAACCTAAAGTGAACTCAGTAGGGAAGCCTGACCCAAGGATGGCTGTAACCTGACCTTGACCTTTGTTTCAGATTGATCGATCCAGCAAGCAACACAGAGATTGCCAGTTACCGTATTCACCGCATTCTGTTCTGTGCACGAGGGCCCACTGACAGTAGCGAAAAGAAGTGCTTTGCATTCACGTGCAGCCATGGCGATACAGCCGAAACCGCCATTTTCCAGTGTCATGTGTTTCGATGCGACCTCCCAGAAGCAGTAAGTTGTTGAAACTGTTAAGATCTGGGTTAGGATTGGTCTTCAGCAACCCATGCTTGTCGTAAGAGGCAGCTAATGGGACTCAGTGACTTGGTTGATGCAGGTCATCATATCCCAGTTGCAAAGATTGATGCTCATAATATCAATCACTGCAATCTGCAATTTAAACAAAATTCACTCTTGCAGACATTGTAAATCACCATTGCATATATGTATTTTATTTTGGGCTTTTCTCATACTGAAGATCAATCGGACTTGTATCAGCTTACTGCTGTTAAAGGCTCAATCTACCCGTGAAGATCTGGGTTGGAATAGGTCTTTAGCAACCCATGCTTGCTGTAAAAGGCGACAATGCTGGTCGTAAGATGTGACTAAAGGGATCCAGTGGTCAGACTCGTTGACTTGGTTGAGGCATGTCATCATATCCCAATTGTGTAGATCGATGCATATGATGTTGATCACTGGATTGTCTGGTCCAGACTCGATTATTTACAGACCGCCATCATATAGCTGGAATATTACTGTGTGAGGCGGTAGACAGTCAAACAAACTAAGGGCTCACTCATGTACTGACTCACTCACTGTAGGTGGCCAAGATCTTGTACAGCTTCGCAACAACATTCCGGCGAGTTCCTCGGAGTACGCGGACAACAGCTGTAGCAGTATTGCCGGAGGCTGATCAGAACTATGTGTTCACTGTGGGCATCGAGTTCAAGGAAGATGATGGCAAGGGGAACTACTCTGCTGTGCCAAAGGATAAGTCAGTGTTCAAGTTCCGCTCTAACGTGGAGAAGAGGATCAGCATCTGTGTGACTCACACTGGTCCAATTGAACTCAAGATTGAACGGTGAGATTGGAATGAGACAACATAAGTCTGCATGTTTACTGACTTCATAATTGCAAATTTAAGCAAGAACGAATTATGTCCAACTTTTCATACAAGTCTCACCAAAATTTTACGAAAGTAAAAATATATTTTCTGAGGGTAAAGGCTATTTTTGAACATTTTTGTTTAGAAAATCCCTGTGAACATTCTGGGAAAGAATAGGTCTCCAGCAACCAATGATTGTAAGAGGCGATTTGTTGGATTGGCTGGTCTTCAGTAGCCCTGATGGCAGGGATTGTTGCTCATAATATCAATCACTGGTTTGTCTGGATCAGATCTGATTGTTTACAGTCTGCCATCATTTAAGATGGAATATATTGCATTATTCAACCAAAAAATCAAACCATTTAAACATATTTTGAAAAATACATCTGAAAATGATTGAAATTAACATATATTATTTGTTTTCAGATGTTTTGGGCTTTTGATCTCCCCTGGGAGGAATGTTAAACACAGTGATATGCAGCTTATTGAGTTGGTAAGTAACCTTGGTAACCATCAACAAAACTTGAGACATGGCTCTTAACCTATCCTTGTCATAGTAGTCATCTATATCCAGATCAGATATTGACATCGCTGATAATGTGCTATACCAAGCACATACCAAGACAACGTAAATTTTCATGAATCTGCAGTGTTAATTGTTTGGGATAAAAGACCTATTCTGACTGCAGCATTAAGCTATCATGGGCGTTCATTTAGTATGCCCGACCTACCTGACCAATGAAAATAAAGTGTGGGCAAGTGGGAAAATATGATTTAGTTGCCCTTGGGCAAGTATGAAGGTCAGTGGTGTTAACTTTGAAAAAGATTCGTAATTGCCTTCACATGGGAACTGTGGGATAGGGTTAGCCACACAACCAGTTGACAGAACTTCTTCAGCAAGAGGGATGGTCGGGTAGCCTAGTGGTTAAAGCGTTCGCTCGTCACGCCGAAGACCCAGGTTCAATTCCCGACATGGGTACAATGTGTGAAGCCCATTTCTTGTGTCCCCCGCCGTGATATTGCTGGAATATTGCTAAAAGCGGCGTAAAACCAAACTCACTCACTCACTCACTCTTCAGCAAGACCTCTCACAGCTCTTTCTCTCTGTCCGGAACAAGCAGTAAATGCATTAATGAGTAATGCAGGATAAGTATACAAATATGAAAAAAATATCTAGGATTTTACTCGTTATGAGTATCCGGACTCATACACTTACATACCCTCCCAACCCTCCCTGCTCTCCCTGCTGTGTTTTGGGCTGTTAAGTAGGAAAATGGAGACAGTGACAAGTCAACTGGATTGGTCACGTGGTTCGGGTGGGCCTGTGTGTTTCGGTGAGATGTTTTTTCTGTTCTCTTGGAACACAGCACCGATTGTTTCCACTACCTTTAAAATGTGAGGAAATAAGCAATTCATATGAGCCAGGATAAGTATAAATGATATTATTTCCCTTGAAACACATTGTGTTTTACCTTACCTGACTCTACACAGTGCTATAGGTGTAGCGTCACGTAAGTATAAAAACATTGCATTTAATCAGAAATCCTCATTCTGCTGAAATTGGTATACAGTACATACAAGCCACCTCTACAAAGCCATATCGTTAGTTTACTATTTGACAATAATTTGTCATTCCAATTTGGGAATTCTTACGGACATTTGCTGCAGACTTGGAGCCAAACATCAGCCCGTCAGAAGCTCTGGATAAATCCCTGAAAACTGTATGACATTGAGGTTGTATGTTTTGCACTGATGCTTCAGAACTCGATGGGCTATGCTGGTGATGGCCGCAGTTACACCATCTCAGGGCAGTGGGATCCCAGCGAGAAGTGTTTCCTTGTGCTGAACGAGGAGACGCCAAAAGGTGAGATACGTGTTCCCTATATACTTTGATGTGAGGTAAGATAAGGGACCAGTTCAAAAGTTTGATGTAGGATAAAAAGCTTACTTCCTAAAGTTTTGGAGTAGGGGATTGTCCTGCAAGTTTTCCATCCGACAAATCAGGCTCCCTGATTTTATGTAGTAACTAAACTTAACTGATCCTGTTTTCATTTATGTACTGTAAGGAATTGTCATGAATACAATCAGTCTTTCACATGGTAGGATTTTATCATCACTGGCAATTGTGTTAAGTCCATCTGGGGCAGTGCATAATATTGAATGGCAGATTTGATCTATAAAAACACTACAAATGATTTCAACACCTAGAAAGTAAACTGCAGTCGATAAACAATCAGAAAAAGGAGGGGAAAACACAAAAATGCTTGACAGAAGAGGCCATGAAACTCCAGAATTCAACATTTTCTGAATTAATTTTATTGGGTGTGGTGTGGGGGACTTTAAGTTTTTTATTCGACATCAAACTTTTGAACTGGTCCCTTATCTTACCTTACATCAAAATATTAGCTTTTGATTGGTTAAGTAGCAGGCAATTATTTTCCAATTTGCCTGTTTCAAATCAAATGGAACCCATCTTAGGTAACTTTTTATTTCGCTTAAATATTGTTGAGTTTCTGAAATGAACTGATGTTTATTTGAATGCATTGGGTAAAGGGAGGTAACTCGGTTCGTTTGCGCCATCTGCTTGTGAAGCTGCCGACATATAATCTGGACTTGGATGAATGAATGAACATACACAGTTGCCATCTTGACGGTAAGAGTGGTATCTCACAAGGAAATGTCATTAGTCCTTCCCAAATTTTGTTTTTCCCCGCCACGAAGTGGAAAGGGGATATAGGAATAGGTGCTGTCCGTCCGTCCTTCTGTCTTTCCGTCAGTCAGTTTTGTTTCCGGAGCAGAACTAAAAAACATGAGATAAATCTTAACCAAACTTGGCACACATATAGGTCTAGTGGTGAACTGGTGCCTTTTGATAGTTTGGGATTTAAAAAAAATAATTTTTCTAGTTTCCATGGCAACAACTCTGACTTAGTCTGAAAAAGGTGGTAGTGCTCATTTCCAGAGCAGATCTTGAAAACCTGCAATATTTCTTGCCATGCACACAACCAGACATGTCATATTGGCGGGTGATATGAGTATTTCATGCTTGTAATAACTTATCTTAATTTTGAACCTGGATTATATTCATTATTGACTAGTTTTTACATGTTCTTGTTCTGTGTGTGTGTTTCAGATACACGAGTGTTCCTTACGGTGGCTGTCGACCTGGTGATCTTTGGTATTCAGGAACCAGTCAGGTTTGCAGTGGAGACCAAAGCACGCATCTATCCTTCCAATGAGCGATTCTGGTACTTCACCAAGAAACCCCACTTTGAACAATTCCATGTGAGACTGAAACAGGTAGGCACTACAGTCCTTGTCGTATCATCTTAGCTGAGACTTGCTCTGTGGTCTAGGGATAGAATGTGTGCCTGGAGAGTGGAAGCCCGGTTGTTCGATCTCTGGCCATACTGAAAGACATTTAAAGATGGTATAAATCAGTATACTGTGTCTGAGTGGGGTATTCATGTTAAACTGTGGCATGGATTCTCAGTGAACTACCACTATAAAACCAGCATTAGTCCAGACTAGTACAAGAAGCCACACACACACACACATGCATGCATGTCGCTATGTAAGTGTAATAATCTTGAACGTGACTCCCAGCATCATTTGTAGTACAGTTTAGTGTTATCATATGTATTTTCTAAGCTTATCATACTAGTTCAAACAGGATTTGACTAGACTGGCTTTGGACTAGTGTCTAAAGTCGCTGACTGATCCATGGTTTTTGTGTGCCTAGCCTATTCTTGTAGACCCTAGCCATGATATTGATTGAATACACAAGATTAGTGAATGAGCAGGCAGCAGGTCGTCTTGGCACCTTTTTGTTTCATTGCTAATTTAATACAATGCTAATATAACTGATAATGACAGTTCACATTTGTTATGTGATCTTTGAAATTATGGCATTTATGGCACAAAATATGTTTCCCAACTCCTGGATGGATCACTTGTCCATAGGTTGAAGGCAATAACCATGATGGCGCCAACTTTGAGGTTGTCCACGTGGAGAGCCAGACGGAGATGGACAGGAAGAGCACCGGCATGAGCCTCAGTCTGAGCAGCAGCAAGCACATCCCTGAGCCGGTCCAGACACCACAGGAAGAGGAGGAGTCAGGTAGGTCCACCTCTCTCTAAAGAGTGAAATCAGGGAATCTGAACCCTAAACAGTCCTGGATCTGGTCCAGACACCACAGCAAGAGGAGGAGTCAGGTAGGTCCCCCTCTCTCTAAAGAGTGAAATCAGGGAATCTTAACCCTAAATAGTCTTCGATCTGGCCCAGAAACCACAGGGTCAGGTAGGTCGAGCCCTCAAGAGTGAAATTTGGGAATCTTAACCCTAAACAGTCTTCGATCTGGCCCAGAAACCACAGGAATCAGGTAGGTTGAGCTCTCATTAAAGAGTGAAATTTGGGAATCTTAGCCCTAAACATTCCTGGATCTGGCCCAGACACCACAGGAGTCAGATAGGTCGAGCTCTCTCTAATGAGTGAAATGATAGATACATAACTCTAAACCATCCCAGACCTGATCCAGACAATACTGCAGGTAGGTCGACCTCTCTCAAAGCTGTAATGATGGATAGATAACCCAGAGACATCCAGAGCATGTTCCAAGATCACAGGTAGTGGAGGTCGATCTCTCACAAGGATAAGGGTGGAGTGATGGACCGACAACCCTGATACAACCTTGAGTGGGTCAGTTAATAATGTCTTTGGGCTGATCCCCATTGTGTCCTCTCCTAGATGGTGATGAGCCGCTGCTGAGCGGGCCAGTTAATAATGTGTTTGTGCTGATGCCTATCATGTCCTCTCCCAGATGGTGATGAGCCGCTGCTGAGCGGGCCAGTTAATAATGTGTTTGTGCTGATGCCTATCATGTCCTCTCCTAGATGGTGATGAGCTGCTGCTGAGCGGGCCAGTTAATAATGTGTTTGTGCTGATGCCTATCGTGTCCTCACCCAGAGGGTGATGAGCCGCTGCTGAGTGGGTCAGTTAATAATGTGTTTGTGCTGATGCCTATCGTGTCCTCTCCCAGATGGTGATGAGCCGCTGCTGAGTGGGTCAGTTAATAATGTGTTTGTGCTGATGCCTATCGTGTCCTCTCCCAGATGGTGATGAGCCGCTGCTGAGCGGGTCTGGGGTGGTGAGCAAGGAGGTGACAGATGAGAACCTGCTGGACGCCTGGCACGATGTCCTCACCAAGTGGCACGCCAACCTCACACAGCGCCCCAAACAGGTGACGCACCTGGCACGGAAGGGTGTGCCTGAGGCTCTCCGCGGGGAGGTGTGGCAGCTCATCACTGGTTGCCATGACAGCAGTGAACTTCTGGAGGCGTACCGGATTCTCATTACCAAGGTAGGTGTAGTTTGTAGGGCTGGGATGAGTACAAATTTACTACCTGGGTACCCAGCCCCCTATTACCTTACCCTACCCGGGTACCCGCTGTAGGTCTCAAGAGTTAGATACACAATGTCTGATTGGGAGTAGTTTGACCGTAGCCCTGGACAAAATGTATAAAGATACACATATATCATGCCTACACGGAAGTTGACTGAAGTTTATCTTTATTCAAACATAAAAGTCAGAAGGAATGGGTGCACAGTCGGAAAGAAATGCGAACATCAGTGACCTGTAATGTAACCATCTTCAGTTGTAGATAATTTTTGTCATTAAATAATATATCACATGACTAATCACGGGTCCGGGTAGTCCTGTGGGTACCCGGGTCCTTCTCAGTACCCACCCGACCCGAGTACCCGAGTACCCGAGTACCCAAGTTACCCGTACCAGCCCTAGTAGTTTGGTGTGTATCGTGTTAGTTACAGAAAAGTTTCCTGGAAACGTTGCGAAATGAAACTAAGGATTATTGCTGATTTATTCAAAACATTTAACTATTGATGCTACTCGGAAGCATTTGTGGTTGAATTGGTATGAAATATTATGATTGGAGCAGATTGTGGTGTGGCGTTCCTGACTGTTAAGACATTCAAAGTACATTCATTCTACCATAGTTTCAATCGTAGCATGCTTGAAAGTTTTAATTGTTGGCTTAACTTACTAACAATCACCAGTAGCCAGAGGGATGGTGTAAATCCTGCTGGGATACCACGTTACTGTAAGTCCCCATGGTCCCTACTATGATATATTTACAGACTGCCTTCATATAGCTGGAATATTGCTGAGTGTGGCGTTAAACAAGTTATTCCAAGAAAGTTTATGTCTGTAATGTACCTGTTTGTGCTATATACATTGTTCCTCGTTGTCACAGGAGTCTGCGTGTGAGCCGGTGATCCAGCGAGACATCAACCGTACATTCCCTGCTCATGACTTCTTCAAGGAGTCGGGAGGTCTTGGACAGGATTCTCTCTTCAAGATCAGCAAGGTGAGTCAGTCGGGCCTCATGTGACCAGTATGTAGGAAGGATAAGGACCACTCAGGTTTTAATCGTGGAAAGTAGGGAAGACACTATAAAAAAAGGCTTTGAATCACCTCTTGTTGCTCATATATGGGTGCAGCCATCCTTCTAGAACTGCCTCATCCAAAACTTCTTGCACAATCAATGTTTGTCACAACCAGGGGTTACTTGAAATCCCAGTTCCTCGCTGCTGTCGAGTGCTGACTTCAATCAGTTGTTGGCACAGGCACTACAAATAAACTGAATACAATCTCTACTGACGGATACTCCAGAGAAAAATGACCCACCGATTGATCACATGTTGTGTGTGAACTGATGTTGACTTGATTGTATTTCAGGCATATGCTATCTATGACGAGGAGATCGGCTACGTCCAGGGCCTCTCATTCCTTGCTGCTGCACTACTACTGCATGTAAGTATGTCCCCAGCGCCCCATGTTGTAGCCTGGTGCCCCAGGCTAATAACATGGCTACCCAGTGCAATGTGCTTACCACATTCTTTGTGTTCATTTAACTCTAGTATGCCAGCATGTTGTTTACAACATCGTTTTCCAACAAGCAGTAGTTGCCCGATTGATGAGTAGTTGGTATGTGACTGAAATGTCTGTCCTCCAGATGCCCGAGGAGCAAGCCTTCTGTGTCCTGGTGAAGATCATGTTTGACTACGGCCTGCGGGACCTGTTTAAACAGGGATTTGAGGAGCTCCACCTCAAGTTCTACCAGCTGGAGAGACTCATGCAGGTAGGCTATGAATGGTGGTGGGTGTGGCAGGCTATGGTGTTTTCATTTTGGATGTAAGGACAGGGAGCTTGTGTTGGGGAGGCAGGCGATGATGAATATTGCAAAATGTGGTGTTAAAGAACAAAGAAACAGATCTAATGTTAACAACTCATGTATATATATATATATATATTGCTGAGGGCAGTGTAACACACACACACAAACACACACAAACACACACACACACACACACACACACACACACACACACACACACACACACACACACACACACACACACACACTCTTTCTTATTGTTTTGTGTACTGCAGGATTAACTGATTGTTGTGTGTTTTGCAGGACCAGCTGATTGATTTATACGGGCATTTTGCTGACATGGGTCTGGAGATCCACATGTTTGCTTCGCAATGGTTCCTGACACTCTTCACTGCCAAGTTTCCCCTGCATGTAGTGTTCAACATCCTGGACCTATACCTCAGTGAGGTGAGTTGAGATCACATGGTGTTCCTGTACCTCAGTGAGGAAACCTTATAGTGGCTCCTTGCAAGTACCTAGGATGTTACATTTGGTCAAGATGTCAGTGTGTTACTTCTGTCCATTTCCTGTGCCACGATTTGCTGCGGGGGTTCCAATCCTGGATTCAAACAACAGTTTATGAATAGTGCCCCAGTGATCAGTAAAGTCGAAACTTGTCTGCTTGCGACTTAGACAACTTTGAAAGCTGTTATCGTCATTGGTTTTCTGCCAACTTCTGTCCTGTTCCCATTGTTATCTGACAGTTGTACTTGTTCATTTCAGGGCAAGGATGTTATCTTCAGTGTGGCGCTGGCCTTGTTAAAGGTGAGTCACCTAACTTTATATTAAAACATGGGTGGTCCAGTGGTTGAAGAGTTCACCTGTCACGCTGAACCCCTGGGTTTGATTCTCCTCATGGGTTCATTGTGTAAAGATCATACTTTGCCTCGGGGATTCCAGGGTTAGAATTGGTCCCCAGCAACCTATTCTTCTCCACTTAAATTATCAGGTGGTGAGCTTATAACTTGGATTGACCTTAATATCACTGGTTTGTCTGGTCCAGACAAACAAACACAAGTAGACTGAGCCAGGTAAGTTCCTGATCAATTGTGCATGTGTGTGTTTTCCAGGATCTTACATGAAGCCAGTAAGTGTAATCCACCAGGCTGACTTGATCCTGGATTCCGGGCCTGTGTCATATTGATTGATGTATTGATCTGGGTTTAGGACTTGGTAGTTGAAGACAACGCAGGAATGAGAAGGATGCTGCTACACGACCACCAGCATCTCTTAGAACATTAGATCTACAACTAACTGTCTCGTGGGGTCCAAGCTGTCACTGCAGGGTGTTGATTCCCAATGTGGGTACAATGAAAGGAGTACATTCCTTCATTTGCGACTGTTTGGGAAACTTTGGGACAGGGAGGTTTCAGGAATAGGCTAGTGGTGATGAAACTATTCCCGTTGTGGGCACGGGTGTGCTATTCACTTGAAGAGTTGTGTCCCTTTGGCATGCCAGGAACCTATGATCATGGGTATGAATCCCAGATTGCCTTGATTATGTTGATTAGATTTTATCAGCACCTTACCAGCATGCCCATGGGTTTTACCAAAGTGGTAAGACCTGCTCTACTTTGGACTACTGCCCCCGTGGGTTTCTGGGTTGGTATAGATCCTCAGCAATGTATGCTGGTCATGAAAGGCAACCAAATGATTGGGTTGTCAGGCTTGGTAACTTGGTTGATACCCGATGGCATGGTTCTACAATCACTGGATTGTATGGTTGTACAGGCTGCATCATACAGTTGGAATATTGCTGATTTCTGCATTAAGACAACAAACACACTGTTTAATTACTCACTGCTTGAAATGAAGATGAAATGAAGAGTGTGACCTGGCCAATTGACCCGAGAAGACACGGGAAAGAATAGGTCTTCAGCAACCCATGCTTGCTGTAAAAGATGACTATGCTTGTAAGAGGTGACTAACATGAATTGGTTGGTCAGGCTCGCTGACATGGTTGATGCATGTCATTGTATCCCAATTGCGTACATCGATGCTCATGTTTTTGATCACTGGATTGTCTGGTCCAGACTCAATTATTTACAGACCGCCGTCATGTAGCTGTAATATTGCTGAGTGCGGCGTTAAACAACAAACAAACCTTGCTAATTATGACATTGTTCCTGATGCTGCCGACCAGTGGACGTCCTTGTCAAGATACAGGCTGCTGTGTTATGTGCTGTGTGTGCTGAAGAAAATCCTGTACATAGTCTTACTTCTTTTCCACAAGTTTAAAGTTGTCCCCACTGATATTTTGTCTTTGTTGCAGGGTTCCCGGAAAGACCTTCTAGCACTGGACTTCGAGGGAGTCCTCAAATACTTCCGCGTCCAGCTGCCCAAGAAGTACCGCACTGACGATGCTGCGAAGGAACTGATGCGGATGGCGGTCAGCTCCAAGGTAAATCTTTCAGTACATCTCATTGACTGCCATCTATGTTAAATGAATCAAATTAATACAACCTCATCAAGCAATGTTAACTGAATCATTATAATACAATTTCGTCAAGCAATGAATTTGTAAACTCAATCTTTTGTTACTGAAGTAAGATTAGTACCTCATGAACAAATTGCAGAGGTGCCAACTGTTATGATTTGGGCGTAATAGGTACGATTCGAATTTATGCTTGTCCCCAGTTTACGATATTTGTAACTTTTGTTTATGAATTATATGGATTAAATATCGCAGAGCGAATTGTTACTGCGCTGGTGACATGAAGCAGTCTGCAGTAAGACTATGCTGACCAATGACAGCCATACTTACATAGTTACATAGTGTTAAAATATCCACTACTTGGTGATATGAGGTCTCTGATTGGTTGTTATGTTAACACACTCTTGATCTGTGCGTTTGTAAACAGGGAACTAATTGCATGACTATACTAGATTTTACTTTGGAACTTAAAACACCACACTGTCTTTCTGAAAAACAGCTAGTTAGTGTCAAAGGGTGCATTTGATGAATGTGTGGAGCTGTGACCACGTGTTTCATCCCCTGTAATCTCTCTCCTCTGCCTCCAGGATTATTTGGTATGCTACATGATCATCCATTTTGTTCCTCAGTATTGCTTTATATCAGATACCGACTCTGTATAAATTTCAATTTTTAAGTTCCATTTAGTAATCAGAGATAAACATATGTACAGTGTTCCCTTGCTATTGTGTTCTTCAATACCGCGCTAACTCGGTTATAGCGCATGGTAAAGCATGGCTCCCAAAATGTACTGACATAAACTCAAGTTTTTCAATGACACAATGTTTTATCCCATCTCAGACAACATTATCGAGGGATCACTGTATGTCCTTCTTACATTCACACAGTGAAAGTAGATCAATCTGTATCTTTAAAGAAGCCTTGAGGTTAAGGCATTTGCTTATCATGCTGAAGGCCTGGGTTTGATTCCCACATGGGTACAATCCCATTCCTAGAATATTGCTAAAAACACAGCAAAAACCGACTCATTCGTTTATTATATTGTTTTATTATTTGTACATTTATATAGGAAATCAAATGACAGTATTTCTATTGGTTTAGAAAAAAACTATAGGTTGTGTAAGATTGACCTGTATTGAGTCTTGGGCAGATTTGTATTTAATACAGTGCTTTGGCTACATCCATTGCATGGGTGGCGGTGTGGTTCTTCAGTATATATATGCATGTCACAGCTGGTAAACTGTAGACATGGAGGGTATGCTTCTCCCTCCCTGGGTGTGATATGGGAGTTACCACATTATGTCTCACTGAAATGTTTTGTGCTTCACCCTACCTGGGTGTGATATAGGAGTTACCACATTATGTCTCACTGAAATGTATTGTGCTTCACCCTACCTGGGTATGATATGGCAGCTATGACAGAATGTCTCACTGAAATGTTTTGTGCTTCACCCTAACTGGGTGTGATATGGGAGTTATCACATTATGTCTCACTGAAATGTTTTGTGCTTCACCCTACCTGGGTATGATATGGGAGCAATGACAGAATGTCTCACTGAGATATATAATGCCTGGGTATGATACGAGTGTTATCACATAATGTCTCACTGAGATATATTGTGCTTCACCCGACATGGGTGTATAGAGGAGTTATCACATAATGTCTCACTGAAATGTATTGTGCTTCACCCTACCTGGGTATGATATGGGAGTTATCATATGTCTCACTGAGAAGCAGGATCACAAGGATTTTGATATGACATTGTAAAATAATTCAAACAAATTCAAAATTGATAGAAAACAGCTTGTGCTATGTCATGTGACTTACATAGTCTAGAAAAGGCGTGCAGCATTTTTCTGTGAAGTGTGGTTTTAGGGATTTATTCTGCCTCTCAGAAATCCACACGCATTCTGTATTGCCCACGTGGACAATCAGATCTCATCATTCTGACATGGGGGTATGATAATATGTTTTTCCCTACCTGGGTGTGATACAGGAGTTATCACATAATGTCTCACTGAGATATGTTGCGCTTTACCCTACCTGGTTGTGATACGGGAGCTTCGACATACTGATTTTCTTGGATATATTGTGCTTCTCCCAATCTCATTAAAATCAGATCTTACTTCTCGCTACCGCTAAACAAAGATCTGAGGACATCCCATTACGGGTCAGGTCTGACCGGCCTTGCACGAACTTTGACCGACCAATGGAATGACCAATCAGAAGGCAGGTTTCTCGTGCTTTACGGCACTAATTTCAAATTGGCAACTACGCTTCGAAACATATTTTGACAAATTCTCGATTAAAAATTTGAAACCTAAACAAAAGAACATTCTGGAATGGCTAATAGATGGTTTAGATGGTATGGATTCAGTCGTTAAACCTGTAACTATCCTTCGGAGTTAAAGTTTTCGAGGCTGCATGATTAGAAATCACATTCCGACTGTCACTTTCATAATCTGGTGGGCGATGCTCTGATTGGTCGGGTGAAAGGTCGTTCTGACGTGACCCCTAATGGGATGTCCTCAGATCTTTGTTTAGCGGTAGCGAGAACTAAGGTCTGATTTTAATGAGATTGTGCTTCTCCGTGCATGGGATAATTCGTGCTTCTTTATACCTGGGTGTGATATAAGAAATAACATAGTGGACACTGGGATGTATTGTGCTTCTCGTTCATAGGTGTGATACAGAGTTATAACATTGTCTCACTTGGGTGTACTGTGGTTCTTTATGCCTGGGTATTATACTAGCTATATTGTTCGTCTCCCTATCTGGTTCATTGCTGACAGTTGTTTTGTTGGGAGTCCACAAAAAGATTTCTGTTAAAGTGATTTCGTCACAAATATAATGTGGTAACAAGTAATTACTGTGTACATGGTATGTGTTGAGTAATTATTTTATTCTATATAAGGCATGAGAATGTGCTCATCACGCAACTAGTGACAGACAAATAGTGAACCTCAGATGTTATATCATTAATTATGCTGTCCTTATGTTGGTAGACTGATTGTTTCACATAGTTCAATATTTGAAAAGAAATTGTTCTTTGCTACAGGTAACTGCTCGTAAGTTGAAGAAATACGAGCGAGAATACGTGCAGATGAAGGAACACCAGCTGCAGCAGGAGAATCCCATCGAGAGGTTTGAGGTGGGTGATGCAGTGACCACAGAACATGTTGGTTGATCCTGTGCTAGGAAAGCAAGGAAGGGCTGGATAAGGATAGTTATCTGTCTCATTAGAATCAGATCCTTTACTTTGATACAATATCTCTCTGCATGAACATCTGAGGACACCTCCATTTGTGTATTGCTGATGTTAAGCAATTTTTTAGAGTCGGGAATTATAAGATTAACTACCGTATTCGACGTAATAAGCGCCCACGGCGATATTTGCTAATATATTGACAAGTAAACAATCATAATAAGTGCCCCTTCCGATTGATAAAGGTACACAAGACTTATTTATTCGCGTATAATACGCACTCGTGTGTTATATGCAGCCTTAATAATGGGCAATTAAATTCTGGAATAATATATCTGTCATATATAAGCATTTAAGGCTGTCAGCATAAACCACAAAATTTATCTTTCAACTCCTGTTTTCACCAAAATAATATTCTAATAAGAGCCCCCTATTTCCAATTTTGAGAGCGCCCTGGGTGCTTGTTGCGTTGAATACGGTAATTGTTTTGCATTTGATGTTCATCCGTATTGTATCTCCACGTGACCTTTTTACGAGCCTCACCTTATTTCGAGCCCCTAAACAATACATCACCACATGCTTAATGACGAAATCCAGGTAGTCTCTTCAAAGCCTACTGAAGTCAGCAAATTGTTGCCGCTGAAGTTATGTTCTGAATTAAGCTACACGAGGAAAGATATTCAATAAGTAATGAAAACATACCTCAAAACTTACTTTTTTACTAATGAATATTTTAATCAAACTTGATCTGATGATAATTTTGCGTCAGTACAATCACGCACTGATAATGTGTTGGCTACTGTTTATAAACTTCCTGTCTGTAATATCACGTTATTGATCATGTTGTGCATCTATTTTTAATTTGTGCAAGTTTTGTCCCTTAGACGGGGCAGAATCCTATTATCAAGGGTTTGAATTCCATATTTGGACTGATCATGATTCTTGGTTTGTCCGCATCGTACTTGTGCTTCTGAGTTTCTCCAAACACGTAAATGTCTAAGGGCTTTCCCCCACAATAACTTGATGTATGAAGCATTGTTCATTATGAAGTAAGACCCAACTCCATCACTCACTGATGGAAGGGAGGTCTGACTAAGACTTCACTAACCCATGCCGATACTACTTTCAGCGTGAGAACAAGCGCCTCCTCGAGGACAACCTCCGTCTTGAACAGGAAAATGATGACCTCGCCCATGAACTGGTGGAGAGCAAACTGGCCCTTCGCAGTGAGCTTGATGCCGTGAGTAGATAGATGCTTGTTGTTGCAGATGGTGGTAGATTTATGATCATCTTCTCTTTGGCATACATGTACAGTGTTGCCCAAAAGCTGAGAAATTCTCAATAAGGCCATTATTATCACTCATCTCAAAGTAACAATGATGGATTTCCATGCGGCTTCTATGGTAACGCAAGGGTAGAAGGGGACTAAAATGGGGATCTGTTGTCATACACTGATGATATGGGTTACAGCACACGTTCATATGATAGCCGACCCGTGAAGATCCGGGGTAGAATAGGTCTTCAGCAACAAATACTTGCTGTAAAAGGCGACTATGCTTGTCGTAAGAGGCGACTAATAGGATCGGGTGGTCAGGCTCGCTGTCTTGGTTGATGCATGTTATCGTATCCCAACTAATAGGATACCAAGTGGTGTTGCTGTTTCATGTTGCTTTGGTTACCTGTTGCATGGTTATGTTTCAGCTGGAGGACTCCCACGAGGCTCTGATGAAGGACCACATGACCACCCAGAAGATGTTGACGGAGACGGAGGAGGAGAAACGACGACTTGAGACTGAGTCCTCACAGGTGGGGGATGACTTCTTTAAACTTTGGAATAGAAATCAGTTGCTATTTTTACATATCTTTGTGCTGAACATACGACGCACATTATGAAATGGTCAGAAATCCTGACAAGATAGTACAAGACAACAAACAGCAGGAGGTAAATTATTAAATGTGTTGATGATTGGTAGTCAAACAATTCTTGTGTCCTGAAATTATTGTATCTGAAGACAATGGTGTCGTAAGAGCCCATTTGTCTAAGACACTGCAATTTTCTGTGCAGAGTTACTTCCCTTTGCCATGCAAGAAACCTATGAGTGTGGGCTTGAATTCTAGTTTTGCTCTGATTATGAATCTTGGTTTGTCAGCACCATACCCTGTTATCATACCGAGTTCTTTAGTGTGTGTGAAGTGAAGCTCCTGTAATAGTCCATGGTGACAATATTGAATTAGTAAACAGTAACTCAAGTTGAATGAGTTCCTTTGAAGGATGGTTACGGAACTTAAGGCGAGAGTAAGATGTTTTGATACTCATTTGTGGTTCAGCTAAAGGAGATGTGTCGGCGGGAACTGGACAGGGCAGAGTCTGAGAGCCAGCGGAACTCTGCCATCATCGCTGACTACAAACAGATCTGCTCCCAGCTGAGTGAGAGACTGGAGAAGCAGCAGACGCATTCACGCGAGGAACTGGGACGTATTAAAGTAAGGAGAGGGCAGGGGATCCAAAATGGGGCAGACATATTCATGAGAGGAGCTGAGATATATTAAGGGAAGGAGAGGGCAGGTTATCCTTACGTAAGGGGTACCTTGTGTGTGAAAAGGGCCCTTATATCACATTGTGACACAACAGAAATATCGTTCAATGCACACCCACATCCACTCCTCAAAATGTTGTCAAATCAAGTTTTTCATAGTTGGGAGAGGAGTCGAGTTCCAATATTGGTTTGGATCTGAGAAAGCAGAATAGGACCTTAGTGCCTTGTACTTGTCAGATATGATTGTGGGTTAAGATCCTGGTTTGCCCCAGTTACGTTTCTAGGTTTGTGTGCACCATACTCCTGTTCATGGTTTTCACCAAAGCGTAAAACGTCTGAGACCTGCATCACTTTGGGCTTTCCTCAAACCATTAAGCTGGCACACCGTGATATAGCTGGAACACTGTTCAAAACAGCGTCGACCCCAATCTCACTGGGGATTATTTGGTGCAACTCTGTTATTTATCGGCTGCCATGATATAGCTGAAAAGATGCTGACTGTGGGCGTTAAAAACATCCATTTACTAACTATGACTAAGATATCACACTGTTGATGACCTTTGACCTTCACATGGCCTTTCACGACCAAGTTGAAAATATATATCATTGTTCTCTCCGATAGGGTCAAGTGAAGTCATGTGATAAATGCTCCAAGATGTTCACCGAGGACGGCAAGGTCAGACTGCCGGAGGTCAAGGCCAACCCGGAAGACAGCAACCCATGCGTGCTGGATCTGAGGAAGCAGGTTCGAGAGCTGGAACTAGAGCTGGCCCAGACGAAGCTGGCTCTGGTGGAGTCTGAGTGCAAGACACAGGACCTCACTCACCAACTCAACTCAGCCATCAGCGAAATACAAGCATCCAAAAACACCTGGTTCCACAAAACCATCAGCTCCATCAAGGAGGTGACAACAGTCAATAAGAAGGATCCCAAGGAATGAGCCCAAGTTTGTGTGATTTCGTTGTCAGGGACGACAGTGGAGGTTGTGCAGAAGGAGGTCTAGCAGGAGATGATTGTGACTCTTTTAACAGAGAATATTACTGTGTTGATGACTTACTGAATATGTGTCATGTGGAATGTGGATGTTGTGTGCCAAATCTGTGGAAGGCAGCGCTGACTGTACAACTCATATTCAACCTACTGGAGATGACTTAGGTGTGTCCTCTGTAAAGGACAGTCTTTGACGCAGGAGCGACATTAGTACAAGGGTGTTCTTAGTACAGGGGTTTCCACAATTCAATGTTGTCCTCGAATCAGAGGTGTCCTGAGTTGAGGTTTTCTCTGTACAGGGGTGTCCTTGGTACATGGGTGTCCTCAGTACAGGGGTGTCCTTAGTTGAGTATTCTTGGTAGTTCTTGCATGATTCTGGCGCATCTTAAGAGATATCTTAGCCTATCACCAGCAGGCACTCTGGTGTCATGACCTTGTGTTGTGTTGCAAGCATTGATGTCAAGGTCACCTTAGAATCTTTGATCTGGGCTGCGAGAGAGAGAGTGCAATGTGGACAGTCTAACTTACACTTGGAGAGTGTAGCTATATGCTCAGATCCTGTAAACTACACACTGTTAGACACATGTAGCTGTACCAGCAGGACATCGCTGTACAATATATCTACGACAAATTGGTGTACCAATAAACATCAATGTGCGATATGTTTACGATACTTGAGGATGTACCAGCAAAACATCTATGTCTGATAAGTATCTATGACATTTGCAGGCGCATAAGGGTGCGATATATCTACTACACACACAGTGAAAATATATCAGAGATCCTCAATGCAACACATACAGAGGTATCAGAAAGCAGCAGCCTGGAAGATATGTTGACCACACCAAGTACCAATGTACTGATAGACTGAGGAAGCTTTGTTGCTGGCAGGACATCCAGGTCAATCTAACCTTGACAGGTGGTGGTTGTGTGAAGCAATGACTGTAAGTTCAAGGACAGAAGTTCAAGGTCAAAAGTTCAAAGACAAGTTAAGGTCAAAAGTTCAAGGTCAGAAGATTGATGTTTCAGTTACCAGTTTCCTGTGACATATAATCAACACTTGTGTGTGACCAGTAGATCACATTGTGATGCCATGTCTAGTCCCTATATATAACTTATTGTTCCGCCCCGCACTGGCATGTAACATGAGGGGGCTGATGATGAAATCAAAGCCATGGTGGCGATCGACAAATAATTTATAACTTAAAATATTACAAGATATGCATTTCTGTCATGTTTGGTATGGTTAGTTACAAAATGAGAGGAAATTTCATAATTTCATTGCACATTTTCACATGACAAGCTGCAATGGAATGAAGATATTTTATTTATTGGTTGGTATTTGTTATGTTAGTGTTTCTAACTCATTCCACTGTCTTTGTTACAAACATTGCAGTTCTTATGGATGTTATATAACCCGGTAGGCTGATTCAAGGGCTCCAACAATATGACACATGCATCCATATAATCTGTATCGCAACCATACTTCGAGATTTCAGAATTGAATTCACATTTATTACTTGTCAATGTGGAAATCAATTTATTCCATTTCGGTCTATTGCGATATGAATGGTATGACAACAATTGTGCAATACGAGTCATATCCACCACCTATACATAATTCAGCCTTCTCAAGGAACACACTACCCAAGCCTGAGAGGCTCCAAGGCCTTGTACAAAAAGAAATCCAGTTTTTTCTTAGAGTAGTTTCGTTTTGGTGGAACTTGTTTCTATTTACATATTTGGGATCACGACAGGGTACCATGTGTGTTTTCTTTTCAATGCAAAAGCAAATGTCAAAAGGTGACGTAAACCATACTCACAAAAACGAATCAAGTGTCGATTGAAACTAATTTATAATCATGATCATGCATATAGTAGCCATCGTTCCCATCCGTTCCTTCCTTCATCCATGTGTGTTGTACGTTATTGGTGATATCAGTGGCTGCCAGTTTACAGACATAATGTAGTAACTTGTCTGTCAGAATTGGAATAGTTTGCCTCCTTGTCATACATTCTCATTTGTGTCCTGTCATATTTTGCAACGTTTGTGATTTTGATATGCAATGGAAAATATTTCTGATCCATCCTCACCAAGCAAGGGCATAATACTAACATTCATCTTTGAGCATAATGTATGATGAGGTCTTGCGAGTGGTTAGTGTTCCGACACCCACCTCTGTACCCTAGTATGGTATATCAAAAGTTATAACCATATTCTCAATGTTCCTAGATACAAGTTTACGATTATAACAATATCTGAACTGATGTGATCATCAACCAGCAGTTACACACACCCTTCCCCTCCAACAAAAACACAACACAACAACACACACAACACACACACAACAACACACACAACAATAAGTTATCATACATGTTTCCTTACCTGTCAGGGTTAATGAAGCTGATATGAGAAAATTGTGGCAAGCTATTATTGTCACAAAAGGTAAAATCTTGATGATTTTTGGAAAATGTACTCCGTATTGGAACTTGATTTTTGGACCAGAATGATGTCTGCAATTTGTGTATTGCAAAATGTCCCTAAAACAACCCTATCCCTGTTTGTAACCCCAAACGCACTTGCTTTGGCCTATATGTTTAATACACCAAGGGCACTTGTCATGCCAAAAATGATAAATAATACATGCTTATTCATTTGGAAGCTCTGAAAAGACTCTTACTACTGTGGATGGTATAGGTTATGTACTGGTCATAATGAAACTGCTCCGCAGCCTATTTAGCATAAAGGTGTTGCTATTGTAGCTTTGTGATTCATGCACAGCTTGACTCCCTTATGACATTGAATGTTGTTATTGTCAAGTGCTTGTTTTACAAGTTTTATTTGTATATGCAGAAGCAATGCATTTTATTTTGTATATACAAAGCTTGAGACTGAGGAAGTTATGTTATTTATTTTGAGATGTTGTATAGGCTAATCTAATACTGTATATATATATATGTATATATAAAGATTATTGTATTGACCAGTCCCTGAAGGGTTCCACAATGTTGTGTTTTTGCTGATTACTTTCCTAACTTTACCATTGAAGTACAAATGTCTCGTAACAGTTGTGGGGGTGGGGGTGGGGCATGGTGGCCCTGTTGTGTGAGGCTCTGCAATATCTCTTTGCAGAGCACTTGGTTGCACGCCAGAAACCTATGATTGTGGGTTCAAATCCCAGTTCGCCCCGATTATGTTTCTAAGTTTGTCAGCACCATACCCGTGCCCGTGGGTTTCAGCGAAGTGGTAAACGTCTGAGACCTCCATCACTTTTGGCTTACCTTCCAACTCAAGGTGACACCCACGGGCACGGGTATGGTGCTGACATACTTAGAAACATTCCGGTGAAATAACTGGTATACTGTTAAAAGCAGTTTTGGACACTCACTCTCTCATATCAATGGTCCAAATGCACTATGACTAGTACTAATATTGGTTGATCTGATATGTTAATTGTTATATGCCTGGAACATTTGCAGAGTGAGGCTTTTTACAACAAGTGAAACAAAACAAAGTTGTAAATTTAGATAAATGTTAAAATCCAAAATTTGTGCAACAGACAAAACCCAGAAAGATTTTTGTTTCATCCTTTAATTTGTTTTCAGTAACATGATTATGGCTTTGTGAAGGTTTGAGGTACATGAAGAGAAAAGACATGCCAGTACATAGAATATTTTGGAGAAAATTCAAAATTGAAGTATGTTTTGCTAGGAATCCTTCATGGACTGTTCTGCATGTGTAGTTCTGCTTTCAGTGTCCAGAAGTCGGGATAAATGTGTGCGGCTGTTGCCATCTATATGATGTGATGGTCAGCTATGGCTGGTGTATAGTGAGCTAGCAGCTGTAGCAGGAACCAACATGTCTTGTGTATGTTCTTATGTTGGCGTATGAGCACTCTTAGCATTCATTTTGAGACGTGATTATTGATGAACAATTCGGGTTCTGAGATTAGCTTCGGTAAAATGTCCCTGTATTGCAGGATTTTCATTTATTCTTTGCAACAAAAAGTGAAACTTGACATACTGACAACTCTGAACAGACCGCACAAGTGTATCAAAACTACGGTGCTACTGATTGGTCAGCT
This sequence comes from Haliotis rufescens, assembly GCF_023055435.1. Classification (NCBI taxonomy): domain Eukaryota; kingdom Metazoa; phylum Mollusca; class Gastropoda; order Lepetellida; family Haliotidae; genus Haliotis; species Haliotis rufescens. The sequence goes on along the minus strand of NW_025964372.1, from coordinate 33,253,501 downwards.
GGTCATGGGCAGACTGGCCACGGCTCCTGTTCCTTATCCTTTAGGTTCTTGATTTAATTTGTTTTGTCAATTTACAATCTCATTAAAATCAGATCTTAGTTTTAGCTACCGCTAAACAAAGATCTGAGGACATCCCATTACGGGTCACGTCAGAATAACCTCTCGCGAACTTTGACCGATCAGTGAAATGACTGACAAGAAATCGACATTAGCCAATCAGAAGGCAGCTTTCTCGAGCTTTACGACACTAGTTTCAAACTGGCGACTACACTTCGAAACATATTTTCACGTATTCTCGGTTAAAAATTTAAAACTGATAAAAAAGAAATGCTCTGGAATGGCTTATAGATGGCCTAGATTGTATGGATAAAAACCTGTAACTGTCGTTCAGAATACCTGCTGTTAAATATTTCGAGGTTGCACGATCAGAAAACACATTCCGTCTGTCACTTTCATGATCTGGTAAGAGACGCTCTGATTGGTTGGATGAAAGGTCGTTCTGACGTGACCCGTAATGGGATGTCCTCAGATCTTTGTTTACCGATAGCGAGAACTAAGATCTGATTTAATGAGATTGGTCAATTTATGAATGGTTAACTGACCCAGTGTCTAGCCATCAGTGCAAGCCACAGACATAGATAGATATGGATAGACGTTAGCACTAATCTAATAGCTGACATGTTTCTTATATGTTCAAGGTATCCTTCAGCCTATGAAAGAAACAACCTGTGAACCCTTTTGTATTATGACTACTTTCCTACAAGTGTATGAGAATGGCTTTCTGTCAGTAATAGTGTTAATGCATTGGCTGGGTGGAATACGACTGATGTAATACTGTGTTATATATGCATGTATCTGTGGACAGCTGTCTCTGTGTTCACTCCAACAATGTAACAATGTTCAATCATGGCCCAGTACATGCCCCAGTACACCTATATCATCCCAGCATCTCAATACACCAATATAATACTCGCATGTCCCAGTACACCTATAGCACCTTAGCAGGTCCCAGTACACCTATAGCACCTTAGCAGGTCCCAGAACACCTATATAACCTTAGCATGTCCCAGTACACCTATATAACCTCAGCATGTCCCAGTACACCTATAGCACCTTAGCAGGTCCAAGAACACCTATATAACCATAGCATGTCCCAGTACACCTATATAACATCAGCATGTCCCTGTACACCTATAGCACCTTAACATGTCCCAGTACACCTATATAACCCCCGCAGGTTCCAGTACACCTATATAACTTTAGCATGTCCCAGTCCACCTATATAACCCCACCATGTCCCAGTACAACTATATAACCTTAGCATGTCCCAGTACAACTATATTACCCCGACCATGTCCCAGTACACCTATATAACCTTAGCTTGTCCCAGTACAACTATATAACCCCACCATGTCCCAGTACACCTATATAAACGTAGCATGTCCCAGTCCACCTTTATAAGCTTAGCATATCCCAGTACACCTATATTACCCTAGCATATACCAGTAATATCCTACATCACCCCATCACCCACTCTCAGTACACCTAAAGCTTGCCCCAGTACACTTATATCACCCTTGCAGCTGGTGACTAACACACACAACTGCCTTCAAGCTGATGTGCTATACTGTCACAAAAATGAAGTTTGTTTCGACCCTTTCTTTACCAGAAATGTTAAACATTAATGACGTCTTGATCTGGCACCATTCCAGAATCAACATGAAGCTGATGAAACAAAAGTTCCATATGAGTATGTTTAGAATGTGTGTTGTATGTTTATAACAATAACAATAGAATTACACACAGACAATAATAACAAAACTTGCTATATGTTCTTTAAGCAGCTTATGAATCTATCTTGAAGTGGAAGCTTCAATATTTTACAGTTATAATCATTGTATGGTGCGAACTTTACTACTGTGATACTTCCTCCCCAACACAGATATTCACACAACAATGACATATTGACACTCTCAACAACACCGATACCCTGACACTTGCTCCCCTACACATGCATCTTGACACTTTCTAAACATTGATGGACATCGTAATACCACTTCAACAACAGTGCTTTCCTAACAATTTGCCAACAACACCTTCATCCTAACAGTTTCTCTGCAACATCTGCATACTAACCAGAACAGCTGGGCCATCGTGTACAGCGCTATAACAAGAGGCATCACCCACAGTGAGAGTACTACGGCTGCAGCAACACAGTATTGTCAACATTGTGTTACATTGTTACACCCACATCCATAAGTGGAGTAAGTGGTTATATATCCCACCAGGTAAAATATCAACCTGGAATGTGTGGTTATATATCCCACCAGGCAAAATATCATTCTGGGATAAGTGGTTATATATCCAACCAGGCAAAATATCAATCTGGGATAAGTGGTTATATATCCCACCAGGCAAAATATCAACCTGGAATATGTGGTTATATATCCCACCAGGCAAAATATCAACCTGGAATATGTGGTTATATATTCCACCAGGCAAAATATCAACCTGGGATAAGTGGTTATATATCCCACTGTGCTATATATCAACCTGAAATCAGTGGTTATATATACCACTAGGTTATGTATCGACCTGGAATGTGGTTATATATCCCACCAGGCAAAATGTCAACCTGGGATAAGTGGTTTTATATCCCACTAGGTTATGCATCGACCTGGAATGTGGTTCTATGTGAAAAGTCCAATGAGAACAAGCACTTGTATAATACATTACCCACAAATCATGCACATCCTGGACACTTCTTCAATGACCTACCTATGCCTGTTTGAACCTGTTGTATCTATTCAGTATTTGCATTCTATTGTGGTTATTTCTGTGAAATCACTGCTAACGACAGCTGACATGAGAACTGTTTTAGAATGTTTATAAATATATGAATACTATCTGACAGTATAATCTCCTTGTTGTTGTATTCAAGCTGAGTGCCATATATATACACTTGACAAAAATGAACGCTGTGATATAACTGGAATACAGTTAAAAGCGGCGTTAAACCCAACTCACTCACACTGACAAAAACGAAATGTGTACATACATTATCTTATTGTCTTCAGAAATGTGATAGCATAATGCAATACCCGATATATGTTGTCCTGTGACTCTGCAAACACACATGGGTTGGTCGGACAGGTCGTGACCCTCACGTCAGTTTCAGTTTGATTATTATTCCAGATATGCCCCGAAGACTCTGTAGTGATAGATTGTGTGTATTTCGGGATTGCTGTTGATTTGCTTTTTGCTGAATTAGCAATTTATGCAATTTAAATGCTTCAAAAGTATTCTAAATCATGACCAGGTCATCTCCGAGAATGAGTTTTTGATATTGACCCTTACATATAGCTATCATCTATTATCGAGCTAACATGCTTAGAATCATGCCAAATATTAGATATAATGAGATTAGATCAAAAGAATTTTTTGTCATTTCTTTTGTGGTATATAAGGGTCACTTGTCGTTATTACACGCCACTGAAAAGTGGCTCCTTGTACTCTCTTCTGTAATAAGTCTGGAAGAAAGAAACGTTGGAAAATATGTGCTCAAATGAGAAACAAATGAATTTGTTTTTTGTAGACTGATGTTAGCGCTGTGTCCGCCAGCCCCATGTGGTTATGTAAACACTGGGGTGTCTAGTTAAGCACGAGAGCCACAGCACCAACCACTATAGGCCTGTACAGTAGATGTGTGTCTGTCATATGTGGTGTAAATAAAACAATCAACATATCACCTTGTCTCTTTTCTTTCTGTAGCAGCTCTTCCGGGGCAGACCCGTGAGGATACGGGGTAGAATAGATCTTCACCCCCATCCTTCCCGTAAAAGGCGACTGTGCTTTTCATAAGAGGCGGCTAACGGGATCGGGTGGTCAGGCTCGCTGATTTGGTTGATGTATGTCATCTTATCCCAATTTCGTGGATCAATGCTCATGATGTCAATCACTGGATTGTCTGGTCGAGACTCGATTATTTAAAGACCGCCATCATATACCTGGAATATTGCTGAGTGCGGCGTTAAACAACAAACAAAACAAAAATATTTCGGGGCAGGAGGGTGATGGGGTAACATAGTACTTGAAGTGTTCGCTAGTCACACTGAATTCCCCGGTTTGATTCCCCACACGGGTACAATGTGTGAAATCCATTTCTTGTGTCCCTTGGCTTGATATTGCTTGCATATTGCTAAAAGCATACTGACTTACTCACTCCAAGGCAGGATAATGCCATGTGGACAACCTCCTTGCCTTGGTGGACAGAGGGTCAGCCCAGTGAGAGGGGCACGGGTGGCCCAGTCGTCTGAGGTGCCGCGATTTGCTGTGCAGAGTTGCGTCCCTTGGGCACGCCAGAAACCTATGATTGTGGGTTCGAATCCTGGTTCGCCCTGATTATGTTTCTAGGTTTGTCAGCACCATACCCGTGCTCGTGGATTTCACCAAAGTGGTAAACGTCTGAGTCCTTCATCACTTCGGGCTTTCCTCCCACATTAAGCTGACACGCCGTGATATAACTGGAATAATGTTAAATGCGGCGTTAAACCCAACTCACTCACTCACTCATCCGTGAGCTTATTGATCAGTTGTAGGATTAGGTTTCCATATAGAAAGAAAACAACTTCAGTTCTCCATTGCCTTTGTGATTTTAATTTCTGTAGAGTGCAAATAAATGTAGAAGTGACAAGTTTCCACATATCATAAGTCTCTAATACTGAATATACAGGCCAGCTGGAGGTCGGCTGGCACATCACAGAATCTGCACCTGATGGCTAAATCACCCAAACCAGTTTACACTGACAATACAGAATACTGGACAAACTGCCCTCTTATATACTAATCAAACCAGTTTACACTGACAATACAGAATACTGGACAAACTGCCCTCTTATATACTAATCAAACCAGTTTACACTGACAATACAGAATACTGGACAAACTGCCCTCTTATATACAGTACTACTCAAAACAAGTTGAAGAACACATGATTATTTTCATGTCATGACAGATTAAGTGTTCTTTGACTTCTTTTGAGTAGTATATTATTGTGTATACCTGAGTGAAATCCAATAATTATTTTGATAGACCTATTTTTTTTTAGCCTAATTGATTTTTCTTGCACTGCCATATTGCTCATAGCATAGGAGTATGATATTAGATCTTTGTGGCAAACAATTCGGTTTGTTACAATGTCTAAGTAAGAACTGACTTCAATAATTCTTTGGGCATTTACAGTGATGTAAACATAATTCTGGTGTGCACACAGTGTAAATCACGTAGCAAAATGTGCACACCGATTTTTTAGGATCATATCTCCATAAAAGCAAACACATATTGAAGTCAATCCTTATAAATATGTCAACAATAAAAACTTCACAGCCCGCTTATTTAATCATTAAACACCAAAAACTGTAGACGATACAAAATAAGTGAAATCATTCAGCGAAGACAACCCCCGCCCATTCTATTATCAGTCAATGCATTAGGTCACACAAGTCGGGTTAGTGGGCGTGACCTATTATTTTGGGGTTTATGGAAACCAATGCATCACAATTGCTTGGTTAGCTAATCAGTCGCACAGAATCACTTGCAATATATTTGTAGTGCTTTAAATTGCGTTTTTGATGTTTAAGATAACAATGTTTCACTGTATTAAGTAAAAATGTAGCTGGCATTATGAATATTAATTTGTTCAATGCAGTTAAAACATTAGATAAAAAAAACATCTAAAAAATTTATATTGTGCCATCTTCCTTTGGCAAGGGAGTTTACTGAGTATAAAAGTCCAATATCCACCCTTGCCAAACTATGCTGGAATATCAGAGTTATGTTTTGGCTGAACAAACAAGTCTATGCATAGTTCAATCAAAATCGTGTATTGAAACCGACATCGGGTTTGTAAACTGCCGTGAAGATTTAGGTTGATTGCAGGAATTGCAAAGCATTAGTACCGTTAACTGGGCATCTACAGATATTTTCCAAATCTTTTCATGTTTTCAATCAAGGTGCTCACGTGATTTGATGAAATTCACGAGGTAAGAGCTGTTTTATAACAATACAGATCTGTATTATCAATCTGGCTATCTTCCCTGGGCACAGCCATCTTGTTTGAAGCAATATGAGAGGTGGAATCTGATTGGTCAATAGGAGGAACATATAAGGGACATAACTCTTAATAGCCACTTGTGGCAGTATGATCAAGCCATGGAATTCCAGCGTAGTTTTGCAAAGTGGAAACTGAACTTTTAAAGTCAGCCTCGGGAAGATGATATTGTGCTGATATGTGTAGACCACATGTGTAGACCGCAGTATCACCTGAGAATGGACATGATCAGTAACCCTGTTAATTCAATAACAGCCAGACTGTAACACTGCCCTTTACAAATAAAACACTTACTCCCGGGTTTTTATGAGATCTAAAACCTTCATCCCAGGGAAAAAACCGAGGTCAAATAATGACGTATAAACTTCAGTACAAACTAGATACACAGCCTAGTCTTCACTAGCCCGCTAACAGCCTACAAGCATTCTTGTTACTATAACAACAAACTCACAAACATTGTATACACGATACTGTTTCAAAATTACAAAAAGACACAGAGATCACTTCGGTGCTTCATTAACAAAATATTATGATAACCCAGCCCTTCACAAACAAGCAACACTCTCTACATCAATACAAAGTCAACAACACATTCAATATTGCACATAAATATTATAAATTCCACTAAATGAGATCCACTTTAGCTGCCACATCCTCTTGTTTCTAAGCCTAATTGCTGATTTAGATCAGAAAAGGCATGACAGGCAATTATGACAAATATTGTAAATCCTACAGTTATGATGAATAAGGCTTAAAAGAATAAAGCCTTGGTTTTCAGGCAATAACTTTTGAACATACAGTGCAGACAGGAGGTGTTTTTTTTTTTGCTTGTTCAAACTTGTATGTAACCAAATAAACAGTTGTGTACCATCAGTGAATGAGTATGGTTTTACACCGCTTTTAGCAATATTCCAGCAATATCATGGCAGGGGACACCAGAAATGGGCTTCACACATTGTACCCATGTCGGGAATCGAACCCGGGTCTTCGGCGTGACGAGCGAACACTTTAACCACGAGACTACCCGACCGCCCCTTGTGTACCATCAACCTGGGAAAGGGCTCCCTACATAAACAAGCTTGCAAACTCCTATTGCCGCTATGCCCATAACACGAGATGCACATAATGCAGTGCACATGTAAAGGGAAGTAACAGCGTGCTATACTGGATCGCATTGTTTTTAAGTATTACTTTTGGGTTTTTTTAATTTGAAAATGGAATAAAAACAAAGCATGCAGCAGACTTTATGAGGTGCCTGAGAGCCAAGACCATTATTTCTTTTAGCCTAGCCAATCCATTTGTGTCAAAAACAGCCTGTTTAGACACATGCTACATACATGTATGTATTATTATGCAGTAACATATTCACGTTAATTAAACACATATCGGCCAGCACTAGAGTGGTTCTGATCACAGGTCTTCAATTTCAACGGTAAATTATTCAAATCATGTTTGTCACTTCCAAACTAATTTATTTCCCTGAAGGATGATTATAAACAGTCAACTGGAACCCTTATGAGGAGTACAAGCTTTGGACGAACTGGGCACACTGTGTATGTTCTTGTACACCTGTGTATGTTGATACATATTAATACTACTCTACATACACTTTAATATCGATACAATCACTCTGAGTATTCAATATTGTCTTGATACAATCACTCTGTATGAAGTGTTCTATTGATACAATCACTCTACAAACATTGTTCTATTGATACAATCACTCTAAAAACATTGTTTTATTGGTACAATCACTCTGCATGCATTATTCTACTGATACAACCACTCTGCATACAATGTTGTATTGATACAATCACTCTGCATACAATGTACTGATAGTTCTCTGCATACAATGTTTTATTGATACAATCATTGCATACAATGTTGTACTGATACAATTACTCTTTATTCAATGTTTTATTGATACAATCACTGCATACAATGTTGTACTGATACAATTACTCTGTATTCAATGTTTTATTGATACAATCACTATGCATACAATGTACTGATACAGTTCTCTGCATACAATGTTGTATCGATACAATAAATGCATACACGGTTGTTATGATACAATCACTCCGTATTCAGTATTGTTTTGAAACAATCACTGTATTTTTTTCACTCAAAATTGTATTCTAACAAGCACCTTTTTTATACATAGTTCATATTTTTGTATTGATACAATCATTCTGCCTACAAAACAGTCCCTTGCGAACAGTTATAACAGTCTGAAGAGTACAATGTTATATTGTAACAAGCACATTGTACCCTTTTGGGAAATGTCTGCAATGAACAATGCAATGGCAGTTCCTGTCTGAGGTACATCAATCATGTATGATCACTGGAATTTGAAGTTAAATAAAATAATGATATTTTATTACATACGAGGGTAAACATATCGGGGTTCATAAAAATCATATGTGCCCTAGGGTCATATCACGTTACAAGACAACAGTGTATTGTTTCCGTCATCCAGACGGCATTGTTGACATCATTCAAATGTTTTTGTAACTTGAGATCGGAATGACGTCACACAAGAAACGACGTCAAAGCAGAAGATTATTGACGTCATTCGACAAATTGTGGTTCCGCTGCTGTTGCGACTTGCTGTCCTTATAGGTAAACACTAAAATTCATCTCTGTATGTACTATGTACACATCTTCTTCGGTAATAAATAGAACATTATATTTGTGTTCATGTCATACTATGTTTACGACACCTGTGCCTAAATTCTGGTATTTCCCGTGCTCTTGCTCGGGAAATACGGGAATAAACACACTTGTGTCTTGAACATAGCATGACATGAACAATCACAATCTCTCTCGGGAAATACCAGAATATACACTATCATGTCGTGAACACAGTATGACATGAACACTCATATAATCTCCTCTATTTATGCCTCAGTTTACCATGAGACACCCTTCTCTACACAAACACACTATGGAGACGGGTATCTCATACTTAACATGACATACGATTTCATTGTTTTGTTCAGAGCTTTGGATATTGGTTGCACAATCAATGCACGTAACATAAATCTGTCTACAGTGTTGAACAATTATTGATATTCACATCCTCTAAATCTCAGTCAGATCAGCTACGCCATCAGGGATGAGGTCATCTCCGTACTTCATTTTCCAGATTACAGTCCCTTGTTGAAGTACAGAGTCATGGGGAGTCGATCTCCGTACTTCTCCATTGCTTTCTCAATTCTCTGAGGCTCCATTGCTCGAAGTCTGTCAGTCTGGATAGGGCTGAGGGAAATTGAAAAACTGAATTAATGTCCATGGAAGTAGATTAAAAAAAATCTGTCTGTAAATAATCAGGTCTGGACCAGACAATCCAGTGATTGACCTCATGAGTATCGATCCACGCAATTGGGTTCGATGACATACATCGACCATGTCACCTGACCACCCGAACGCATTAGTCGCCTCCTACGACAAGCATAGTCGCCTTTTATGGCAAGCATGGGTTGCTGAAGACTTATTCTACCCCGGATCTTCACGAGTCTGATGCAACAGTGGATTGCGATATTTTACTTCCCGATTCACAGTCGCACACTAAGTAAAACATATCGATCCATACCTTAAATGTGTCTGTTAATAACTGCGACACCAAACTAATTAGTAGTGAAAATTATTACTGAAAATGTAAATATTTTATCCAGTGCGCCATACTTGACATTGCCTACTGTAAATCATCAGTGTGTCATGTAGTGGCCATCCAGTCTATGAAAAAGATGGCTAAAGCACCACAGATAAAAGCACATACATGTCATTGTATCCTAATTGCGTGGATCGATGCTCATGATGTCAGTCACTGGATTGTCTGCTTCAGACTCAATTATTTACAGACCGCCACCATATAGCTGCAATATTGCTGAGTGCGGCATTAAAATGTAAACAAACAAAACAAGTACTGCATTTTCTTGAGTATAGTGCGCACTTTTTTTAAAAAAAAACACAGCTGCATCTAAATTAACAAGATATTGGAATATATTATTCCTAATAAAAAAATAGTTTCAGATACAACTTTTGCCGATCCTTGCATTAAAATACTGTATCATTGGGTGTGTCTTGACCGAATCACCGGTAGATTCCAAGAAAACGTGTGTACAGCTGATTGCTGTGTCCGGCTTAGTTTACGAGAAAATACACAATGTAATCTTAATCCCTGGATATAAAACAATGCCTAGCTGAACGTAAAATACAATTTAAACGGTAAATCAACATGTCTGGTGATTTTTTATCTCAAATTTCGAATTTGTATTGACGAAGTTTCTCATCACCCGTTCGTTTGTCGGACTTCGCTGAAGGGGTACGGTGTAATTTTTTTCTGTGCATAATATTCAAATTTCTTTTTTTCCAAAATATTGAACCCGCTAGAGGGGGTGCGCATTATACATGGGTGCGCACTCTACTCAAGAAAATACGGTATCGTCATACGCATTGGATCGTGAACAAGGTATTCTGATACGTATCGGAGCTCACAGTTGGTGTATCGTCCCAGCCCATATAATTCCTGCTTAGGTTCAATCAAGGGAAGCTGCCCTTACATTGAGAATGTCTCCTGAGTCCTTTGATATCAAATATGTCAACACAAATTCATAAAAGGTTTAAACTTTAATTGAAAAGCGACTAACGGGATCGGGAGCTCAGACTCGCTGACTTGGTTGATGCATGTCATCGATCCCAACTGCGTGGATCGATGCTCATGATGTCAATCACTTCGATTATTTACAGTCAGCTGTCATATAGCTGGAATATTGCAAAATGTGGCGTTAAACAACAAACCAACCAACCAATTTTAGCCCTTGATCAACTATCACTATTTTCAGGGACAGTTTTGAGAATGCCAAGCTAATTTTAGTACGATGGATGGCGAGCCTTGTTAGTGGTATTCCGGATGTGCAGTAGGTTGGATGCCATGAAATGTCATTGTTTTTAGCTCTACGCTTATGAACACGCATGGTCCTGTAATCTAAGTGAAATCCCAGTCTAATGTACGTGTACCAGCTGTGTACACTGATATGACTCAACAGCTATTACACTGGATACCGAGACAAACACAGTGGTATGCCAGATGCCTTGAGTGAGGACAAATTATTCGTTCCAGTTTTTATGATTTGAAAAAAAGATAAGTGCCACAGCGCTGTAGCTCACCTAGATATGTAGTCAATATTCAAAATATCATAGACAGCATACGAACAAAGCTGCTGTCAGCATTTCTGTGCAAATATTTTCTGTATAAATACTGAGAACAAACGTGTTTCACAAAACAAATGATTTGAATTTAATATGATGTATAATCATATGGAGAACCATACATGCCAAAGTTAATCATCCTCAGGCTTGCAATTTCATGAGTCATAACTGCATTTTGAGAGATTTTAAGAGCATTACATTACACTTTGAGCCAAAATTGCTGAGGAGTGGCCATAAACTGGTTCTTTGGAGCTGGCGCCATACTGTAAATCAGAATAAGACCTCTTGGGTCATGTGTCATCATTGGTGTGAAGAAACATGTGAAGTGTCAGCTTCACTGGTCCGGTGGCATCGGAGGGGAAATTATTTACAGCCACCACTTAAGCCAATGTTGCCACTGACAACGGACAAGCAGGCCATGACATAAGCTCGACTAAAACTTCCAGCCCTACAAGAATACAAAATGGTCAGTCCTTGAAAACAAAGTCTATTTCTTCAGCTAGAGACTCACCTGTCAGCAGGACATATCTAACTGTTCTGTAACATTTTCTGGTTGGTTGGTTTGTTTGTTTGTTTGTTTGTTGTTTAACGCCACACTCAGCAATATTCCAGCTATATGACATTTTCTGGTTGATTGGTTGATTTGGTTTGCTGTTTAGTTGCCTCTTATGACAAGCATAGTCGGTTTTTACAACAAGCATGGGTTGCTGAAGACCTATTCTACCCCTGATCTTCACGGGTCTTTTCCAGTACTACACTAGCAACATGTCAAAACATTCTCTGTGAAGTGTCCTAACTTTACTCCAACATCAATGACTCACCATCTCTGCGGGAACAAGGCACACGCAGTTGGCGTCATGAACAGCAGCCTGCAACAGTAGTTATACTATCAGAGGGAGAAATCATTACATCAGCTGTGGGAGAAGTCATAATTGCAGTTGATAGACCAGTACTTATACCAGCTGACACACTCCGGCGCAGTGGTGACTCAGCATAACACCACTGCCACAGGCTAATTTGCATATCACATGTCCGGACTTTTCTCTTGTTTGTAAACAAATGCGCTTTTTCAGAAATCAGAATAGAATGGACTAATGCAAGAATTTGGCAGGGCTTTACATACTGTTTTGCATAATTATATAAATATGCTACTACAACTTTGCATGTTGCATGACAATACATGTTACACATCAAAGTGACCGTATCACTAGCTCTCCGTGGGGCTTCAATGACAGCACGTGGATCTGTACAACCAATGTAAACATAGGATAACTATGCAAATGGAAACAGTTTTTCACGATTTAGGATATTTTCTCTATGAAAGTTGAAAATTCTATGACAAATGTTCATCTGGATATGTAGACTTGTCAAAAATGAAACGTGTAAAAAACATATGCAATATCTTGAATGGACTGCATAAGATGTGACGAATCGTCACATGGCACTGGCCTATGGCAGAGGTACTATGCTGGTCGCATGGAACTCTGGGTAGGAGAGTGACAAGCTGAGGGTCAAGTCATTATTACAGTTGAGAGATCAGTCCTTATACCTGGAGAGGGAGCAGTCATTACAGTTGAGAGATCAGTCCTTATACCCGGAGAGGGAGCAGTCCTTATTACAGTTGAGAGATCAGTCCTTATACCCGGAGAGGGAGCAGTCATTATTACAGTTGAGAGATCAGTCCTTATACCCGGAGAGGGAGCAGTCATTACTACAGTTGAGAGATCAGTCCTTATACCCAGAGAGGGAGCAGTCATTATTACAGTTGAGAGATCAGTCCTTATACTAGCTGGGAGAGCAGTCATTATTTCAGTTGAGAGATCAGTCCTCACACCAGCAGAGGGAGCAGTCATTATTACAGTTGAGAGATCAGTACTTACACCAGCGGAGGGACAAGTCATTATTACAGTTGAAAGATCAGTCCTTATACAAGCTGAGGGAGCACTCAATATTACAGTTCAAAGATCAGTCCTTATACCAGCTGAGGGACAAGTCATTATTACAGTTGAAAGATCAGTCCTTATATCAGCTGAGGGACAAGTCATTATTACAGTTGAAAGATCAGCCCTTATACAAGCTGAGGGAGCAATCATTATTACAGTTGAAAGATCAGCCCTTATACCAGCTGAGGGACAAGTCATTATTACAGTTGAAAGATCAGCCCTTCTACCAGCTGAGGGAGCACTCAATATTACAGTTGAAAGATCAGCCCTTAAACCAGCTGAGGGACAAGTCATTATTACAGTTGAAAGATCAATCCTTATAACAGCTGAGGGAGCACTCATTATTACAGTTGAAAGATCAGTCCTTTTACCAGCTGAGGGAGCACTCATTATAACAGTTGAAAGATCAGTCCTTTTACCAGCTGAGGGAGCAGTCATTATTACAGTTGAAAGATCAGCCCTTATACCAGCTGAGGGAGCACTCAATATTACAGTTGAGAGATGTCATTATATCATCTGAGGGACAAGTCATTATTACAGTTGAGAGATCAGTACTTACATCAGCTGAGGGACATGTCATTATTACAGTTGAGAAACCTGTACTTATACCAGCAGAGGGAGCAGTTATTATTTCAGTGAAATAGTCACTCACACAAGTCCAGACAGTAGCACCTGCAGAGGGGCATTGATGAATCGATTTTTCCTCATGAACCTCGTCTTCTCCAGTGACTCCATCAGAATTGGCAGCAATGCTGCAACAACCACCATGGATCAAGTCTCACTGCCCTTTCATACTGGTAACTAAACATTGCAGTTATTTCACACACAAAGATCAGAACAATGGATGCCAGTGAACAATCTGCCTTCACATCACTAGAGGATATAAGGAGGATTTTATTATGGTACATAAAACACATTAAAAAAGAATTTTGTTGAATAAAAGAGTATTTTTCATAATGCCTGGTAGTGAGTGAGTTGCGTTTAACGCCGCTTTTAACAGTATCTATTTATATCGCGGCATGTCAGCTTAATGTGGGAGGAAAGCCCGAAGTGATGCAGGTCTCAGACGTTTACCACTTCGGTGAAACCCACGAGCACGGGTATGGTGCTGACAAACCTAGAAACATCATTGGGGCGAACCAGGATTCGAACCCACAATCATAGGTTTCTGGCGTGCCCAAGGGACGCAACACAGCGAATTGCGGTGCCTTAGACGACTGGGCCACTCGTACCCCCAATAATGCCTAGTAACGCAAGCTGAATTCATATTCTTTATTTACAGATAAGCCAAACCAGATGAGCCAAAAGTATAGTGGTATAGTGATCAGATATGAAATTAATCTGGCCTAACTAAAGCCTAACTTACTCATGCTTGGTGTTGCCATGACGATTCTGGAAAAGACCACCTGACCAATCCCCTTTGAGGCAGCATACTGTAAACACAGAGTAAATGTTCACTGCAGATGAAAGGACAGTTCCTTCCAACAAGCAACAACGAGTGAATGTTGTTTTATGCCATAGTCAGCATTATTTCAGCTACATCCCGACAATCTGTAAATAATGATGTCAGAGCCAAGGAAACCAGGGGATGATAGCACGAGCAACGATTCACAACATGGAGGTAGGATGTTTGTTTGTTTGTTTGCTTAACGCTGCACTCATCAATATTAAAGCTATATGATGGCGATCTGTAAATAATCTAGTCTGGACCAGAGAATCCAGTGATTGAAATCATGAGCATCGATCCATGGGATACGATGACATGCATGAACCACCCGATCCCGTTAGTCGCCTCTTACGACAAGCATGGTCGCCTTTCACGGCAAGCATGGGTTAATGAAGGCCTATTCTACCCCGGATCGGAGGTCATCTTCCCGAGGCAAGAGAGTTAACTGACTATAAAAGTCCAGTTTCCTCGGGAAGATGATCGGACGTAGGATGACAAAACTTAACAGGATCACGCCATTATCTAAGTCAGATCTTACAACAAGCGTAGGGGAACTGGAATGCCACGGAGTCCACACAGGGTAACAAATTATTGAAAATTAACATGGCATAGAAACTGTTCGAGTTGTCCTGACCTTAGATTCCATTACTTTGTTGTTGTTTTCATCATACAGCTGGATCCCGTCCGCCAGTTCACTGAAGCAGAACAGACGCACATTGAAACAGTGGCTTCGCAGGCACTCCTGTGGATCAGAAACTGAAACCACTTACACAGGCAGGCAAACTTTCAGGATTAGACACAGAATAAGACAGGTGTTTCAGAAGCAGAAGCAGAAGCAGATAGAGTTTCAGCAAAGACACAGAATCAGACAGCTTCAGAAGAAGACACAGAATAAGTTCAGAAGCAGATAGAGTTTCAGCAAAGACACAGAACCAGACAGCTTCAGAAGAAGACACAGAATAAATTCAGAAGCAGATAGAGTTTCAGCAAAGACACAGAATCAGACAGCTTCAGAAGAAGACACAGAATAAATTCAGAAGCAGAAGCAGACACAGTTTCAGCAAAGACACAGAATCAGACAGCTTCAGAAGAAGACACAGAATAAGTTCAGAAGCAGAAAGAGTTTCAGCAAAGACACAGAATCAGACAGCTTCAGAAGAAGACACAGAATAAATTCAGAAGCAGAAGCAGACACAGTTTCACCAAAGACACAGAATCAGACAGCTTCAGAAGAAGACAAAGAATATGTTCACAAGCAGATAGAGTTTCAGCAAAGACACAGAATCAGACAGCTTCAGAAGAAGACTCAGAATAAGTTCAGTGCAGAAGCAGACACAGCTTCAGCAAAGACACAGAAACTTACAAGAGTTTCAGAAGCAGATAGAGTTTCAACGAAGACACAGCAAAGTTTCAGCAAAGACACAGAAACAGACACAGCTACAGCAAAGACACAGAAACAGACACAGCTACAGCAAAGACACATAAAAAGAGACAGCTACAGCAAAGACACAGAAACAGACACAGCAAAGACAAAGAAACAGACACAGTTTCAGCAAAGACACACAAACAGACAGTTTCAGTAAAGACACACAAACAGACACAGCTTCAGCAAAGACACAGAACCAGACACAGCTTCAGCAAAGACACAGAACCAGACACAGTTTCAGCAAAGACACAGAAACAGACACAGTTTCAGCAAAGACACAGAAGTAGACAGCTTCAGAAGAAGACACAGAATAAATTCAAAGCAGAAGCAGACACAGTTTCAGCAAAGACACAGAAACTAACAAGAGTTTCAGAAGCAGATAGAGTTTCAGCAAAGACACAGAATCAGACAGCTTCAGAAGAAGACACAGAATAAATTCAGAAGCAGAAGCAGACACAGTTTCAGCAAAGACACAGACACTTACACGAGTTTCAGAAGCAGATAGAGTTACGGCGAAGACATAGCAAAATTTCAGCTAAGACACAGAAACAGACAGTTTCAGCAAAGACAAAGAAACAGACACAGTTTCAGCAAAGACACAGAAACAGACAGCTTCAGCAAAGACAAAAACAGACACAGTTTCAGCAAAGACACAGAAACAGACACAGTTTCAGCAAAGACACAGAAACAGACACAGCTTCAGCAAAGACACAGAAACAGACACAGCTTCAGCAAAGACACAGAAACAGACACAGTTTCAGCAAAGACAAAGAAACAGACACAGTTTCAGCAAAGACACAGAAACAGACACAGCTTCAGCAAAGACAAAAACAGACACAGTTTCAGCAAAGACACAGAAACAGACACAGTTTCAGCAAAGACACAGAAACAGACCGGCTTCAGCAAAGACACAGAAACAGACACAGTTTCAGCAAAGACACAGAAACAGACACAGTTTCAGCAAAGACACAGAAACAGACACAGTTTCAGCAAAGACACAGAAACAGACACAGCTTCAGCAAAGACACAGAAACAGACACAGCTTCAGCAAAGACACAGAAACAGACACAGTTTCAGCAAAGACACAGAAACAGACACAGTTTCAGCAAAGACACAGAAACAGACACAGCTTCAGCAAAGACACAGAAACAGACACAGCTACAGCAAAGACACAGAATCAGTCACAGCTTCAGCAAAGACAAAGAAACAGACACAGTTTCAGCAAAGACACAGAAACAGACACAGTTTCAGCAAAGACAGAAACAGACACAGTTTCAGCAAAGACACAGAAACAGACACAGCTTCAGCAAAGACACAGAAACAGACAGCTTCAGCAAAGACACAGAAACAGACACAGCTTCAGCAAAGACACAGAAACAGACACAGCTTCAGCAAAGACACAGAAACAGACACAGTTTCAGCAAAGACACAGAAACAGACACAGCTTCAGCAAAGACAAAGAAACAGACACAGTTTCAGCAAAGACACAGAAACAGACACAGCTTCAGCAAAGACAGAAACAGACACAGTTTCAGCAAAGACACAGAAACAGACACAGCTTCAGCAAAGACACAGAAACAGACACAGCTTCAGCAAAGACAAAGAAACAGACACAGTTTCAGCAAAGACACAGAAACAGACACAGCTTCAGCAAAGACAGAAACAGACACAGCTTCAGCAAAGACACAGAAACAGACACAGTTTCAGCAAAGACACAGAAACAGACAAAGTTTCAGCAAAGACACAGAAGTAGACAGCTTCAGTAGTAGTAAGTAAATATATATTCAGTGCGTGAGTATGGTTATACGCCACTTTTAGCAATATTCCAGTGATATCACAGCGGGGGGACACCAGAAATGGGCTTCACACATTGTACCCATGTGGGAACCCGGGTCTTCGGCATGATGTGCGTACGCTTAAACCACTAGGCTACCCCACCCTCCCTGTAGACAGCTTCAGCAGCAGACACAGACACAAGTTCAGCAAAAAGAAACAGAGGCAGACGTGAAACAGACAGGAGCAGACACATATCACACACCTCTGCCTCATGAGGGGGATGTTGACCATGTTGGCAGCAGCCACAGCAGCGTAGGGAACAAACCTCTGCACCAGCGGCGCCGCTCTCTGCAACACGGACAACATGTTTTGTTGGTTTGTTAACACCACACTCAGCAATACTCCAGCTACATGATGGCGGTCTGTAAATAACTGACTCTGGACAGACAATCCAGTGATTGACATCATCAGCATCAATCAACGCTATTGGGATCAGATGACAAAGTCAGCAGGCCAGGCCACCAGGTCCCATTAGTCGCCTGAAAACCTGGAGACGAATTCTAACACAGATTTTCAATGGTAGACAACATGTTCAGCGGTGTAGGGAATGATACGTGTCCCGCATAAGGTGTTCGGGCGTCCTCGCTATACATACAACATATACACAAACGGGATGATCTACAGTACAGGTTTACACTGACAATGCTGGTGGACAAATGTACATGATATCAATCCTTCAAAATGACTTTAAAAAAAGGAAAAAAAAAAGGGAAAAAGAAAGGTGTGAACTGTTGCAAAGTTCCTCACTTTTTTTTTATTTATTTGTTGTTTAAAGCTGCAGTCAGCAATATTCCAAGTCCATTTAGTGAATAATAAAATATGGACCAGACAATCCTGTGATTGATATCATGAGCATCATCTCAAGCTGACGGGGTACGATGAGTGAGTGAGTTTGGTGTTATGCCGCTTTTAGCAATATTCCAGCAATATCACGGCGGGGGACACCAGAAATGGGCTTCACACATTGTACCCATGTCGGGAATTGAATCCGGGTCTTCACTGTGACGAGCGAACGCTTTAACCACTAGGCTACCCTACCGCCACCTGGGTACAATGACCTGTAATCAACAAGTCACCAGGCTGAACCAATGATCAAGTTTGATCCTCGTACAACAAGTTTAGGTTGCTGGGGACCTATTCTAACCCAGAATCCCAAGAGGTGTTCTGTCACAGAATCAATATGATGTGGGACTGATGGGAGAGACAGACTGGAAAGGGAAGCTTGAGGTTTGGGCCAGACAGACAGGACCAGATGGTAATGGTTACGAGATAAGAATGTTGTTGAATCTGACCTTGGCTAGTACATGCTTGAGTCCGAGGGCAGTGACGAGAGCACACGATGTGGCGCTGACATACGCTACAGCCATACGTCTGAAACATGCCACAACACTGTATACTTGATCTCCAATACAGATGAAATTGCAATGATTCTTCTACAGACAAATGGCATAAGGTATTTTATGATTTTCATCACTAAATATGTTCACGATAGATTTATCCTTATATTATGTGCCAGTATTAGACCCTAGTGTCAAAAAACACTGTGCTTCCAACATCATATCAAGTGTATATTTATTTATTCGTTCGTTCGTCCGTCCGTCCGTCCGCCCTTCCGTCCACCCATCCATCCATCCATCCATCCATCCATCCATCCATCCATCCATTCATTCATTCATTCATTCATTCATTCATTCATTCATTCATTCATTCATTCATTTTATTTATTTATTTATTTATTCATTTATTATATAACGCCACACTCAGCAATATTTCAGCATATGATGGCGGTCTGTAAATAATTGAGTTTGCACCAGACAATCCATTGATTGACATCATGAACATTGATCAACACAGTTGGAAACAATGACATGCATCAACCATCAACCTGATCCTGTTAGTCGCCTCTTATGACAAGCATAGTCGCCTTTTTACGGCAAGCATGGGTATTGAAGACCCACAGACTCAACCTCCAGTAAAAAGATAAAAGGGAACATGGTTCACTCACTTCGTGGAGATGTCTGATGCAGCGTTGCGGTTGGTGTAGTTGACAAGGGCGTTGAAGGACTGGTTGGCCCACTGCCAAAATACCACTGCAGTGTTTGACCTGGACAAGAATGATAGGAAGTTATCTACTCGTAGAATGTTACCAGTGTGTACCCACCTACTTGTACAATGTTACCAGTGTATATCCCACCTACTTGTACAATGTTACCAGTGTATATCCCACCTACTTGTAGAATGTTACCAGTGTGTACCCACCTACTTGTACAATGTTACCAGTGTATATCCCACCTACTTGTACAATGTTACCAGTGTATATCCCACCTACTTGTAGAATGTTACCAGTGTGTACCCACCTACTTGTACAATGTTACCAGTGTTTCTCCCATAACAGGGCTTGATCTTCAATCGCCAGCAGTGGTTTATTCGCAGTGGTTTATTTTTTTTCACCCAATCTGATTGGCTGGCTGAGAGTGGAGAGTTGTGTCATCGTGTTTTGATTGGCTGGCTAAAAATAATTGACGGCACTATTTTCGGATCGGGGATACCCGAGGTCGTCTAGTACAGGAAATCCCCAGCTGGCAAAACATTACCGTAGTGACAATGTTTCCATTGCCGAAAGTTGATGACGGAGAGACAGTTTGTGGGGGAAAAAGGGGTGTGATATGTGGAGATATATCAGAGAATTTCGGCTTCCCAATGTACCAGATTCAGTTGCAGAATGAGAAAACGGTAACCGAAGCGAGATACCGCATCGATATCACGGGACCAGGGGAGCAACTTCGGTACATTCTTTACTGGGCGTTTTCAAGGCTAATAACAAAGCTCATGAAACAGTTAATTAATTCATGTAAAAATACCGATGAAATAGTGAAACAAACCATATTGTTGGGTATTTTTAAAAAACAACAACTGTCAACCACATAAATTTCGGCCAGGTTACAACAAAGTGTTGATCTAGATCTATTAAAATAATTGAGACTTAAATTTCATATTTTAAGAAAATAAACACTCAGATAATTTGGATCTAGAGCAATACTCAATTTTAATGCAGGAAACGATCAATCTTTGCCGGACGGACCGTACATCTCACGACCAAGATGTTTTTCAACCACAGCAGTTGTTTCCCCTTTCAACAGGTGGAGTTTACCCAGATCAATATAATTAATGTATTTTGGCCTATAATTATTTGGTATTTTTTAAACATGAAGACTTCAATTATTTAAACATACTATCTCAGGACAATTAAGAAACTCATTATGAAAAAAGATCATTACCCTGTTAAAACTTGAATATATTAAGTCATACCTAAATCTAAAACTCCAGAAAGTAATATATGTATTTATATTTTTTCTTAACTATTTTGATTTATTATAGGGAGCAGACAAAATGATGAAGATAAAGATGGTGGGCACCAATCAACCTTTTCAAGTATTTTTTTTAAAAGCAATATTCTTTTTTTTTCAACAATGATGTACATTTATGCATCTTAAAATATATTGTGTATTTTAGATAGGATGAAATAATCTCAAAATTAATTTCTTATTATTAGTTTTAGGTAGAAACTCAATATCACAGTCAATTATTTTCAGAATTTACAGACAATACAGAGTATTAAGACATGTAGAATTAGGTTTGTCTCAAGTATATTCTTTAAACCAAAGATTTATTATTTCCATGATTACTGAAAAAACCCACTTCTTTAGAAATGCAATTGTTATATTATCATAGCAGATAAAGAGTCCCAATATGCATAGCTAGCTTAATTTTAATGATAATTATTTAGCATTTCTTGGGATGATAAACTGGTCATATGACAAAATAAGAAATGTATTTTTATTTATTATTCTCCTATTACAAGGTTTACAGTGGTTTATTTTTTTCACATAATCTAATTGGCTGCCTGGGAGTGGAAAGTTGTGTCGCTATTTTAATCAGAGACCTTAAATTATTCTAATGTGTAAATTTTCAGAACATGGTAAGTAAAGAAAAACTGAAATTTATGGGTGATGAAGAAATGACCAACAAGAGGTCCTCTTATTACATTTTACCATAAACCCCATTTCTTTACAATAGCATATCTAATTTAAATTTTAATACTTTTTGCCAAAAAAAATCACATATGAACAGGTCACTAAAATACATATTTATTATTATGTCTTGTTTTCATGAAGATAAAAACAATTTTTAAGAACATGTTAATTTTAAATTAGCTTATCAGTAAGTCTTAACTTCTAATCTGATAAAATAACAAAAGAATAAAGTTTGGAGGTAACTGTTGCAGTAAAATTACAATGTAAAATTACAAGGGTATTAAAATGCCAATATTTGTAGAACTACTGAAATGATAATTTATTGTTTACATACTACCCTATGTAATTATGTTTCACACACAAAAAATTATTGTGCTTGTCAAATTCACATTGTTTCTTGTCATTCACAAATATGGGGAAATTAGATGACTCATTTTGTAACATTTGGTGTCATGATGTTCAATATTATGTTCAAAAGAAAAACTGTCCACTGAAAAAGTTTTTTTTATATCATAAAAACACATGGGCTCACAATGTTCAGGAACAAAAATAATTTTAAAAAAGATTACATGAAATATTCATCATTTTACACATTAAATTATTCACTGTAAAACTAGTATTAAAGAGGTAAATTCGTCCAAAAATATTACAATCGATTGAAGGATTTGAGAAGACGTAATCAGCTGATCAGTTGCCTGAGTTGGTAATCATAGAATCTTGCCTGATCAATCCTGCTCACAGTTCCTTTGGGCACTTGTTTTTCGTTAACAATAGTTCACAATATATAAGAAAATATTTAATTTCCTCTTAATTGGGTTTATAACATTTGTTTCTAGCGAACAAATAAATGAATAACGTATTTACAAACACTAAAAATGTGGGCCTATTTAGTGTTGCGCATTGAGAATGATAGTCACGGCGAGACGAATGCAAATAAAGTTATGGGCCGAGAAATCCAAAACCATTAACAAATATCAAATCACATTACTAATTCTCAAAACGTTACCCCCATCAGCTTTTAATAGTTAACAAAAAACATAACATGAATGCTAACAAGTGGCTTGCCTGTCACGGAAAATTCGTGTGAGTTGTCTTCGCTAGATCCTTTTTACCTGTTTATGGTACAGTTGTCTTACTGAGCATATTCGAAAACGAGGCTGGGGGGAATCCCAAGTGGTTACTAAACACGGGAAATCTTCAACTACGAGCTCGACTTTTTATGGCATATTGTTATGGGAGAAAAAGGATTAACCACTGTGTTCGGTTGTTACCGAAAAATCTACACACGAGTGATTAATCTGTCACGATTAGAACGAGGCGTTGCGGTTGGTGTAGTTGACAAGGGCATTGAAGGACTGGTTGGCCCACTGCCAAAATACCACTGCAGTGTTTGACCTGGACAAGAATGATAGGAAGTTATCTACTCGTAGAATGTTACCAGTGTGTACCCACCTACTTGTACAATGTTACCAGTGTATATCCCACCTACTTGTAGAATAATACCAGTGTATATCCCACCTACTTGTAGAATGTTACCAGTGTATATCCCACCTACTTGTAGAATGTTACCAGTGTATATCCCACCTACTTGTAGAATGTTACCAGTGTATATCCCACCTACTTGTAGAATAATACCAGTGTATATCCCACCTACTTGTAGAATGTTACCAGTGTATATCCCACCTACTTGTAGAATGTTACCAGTGTATAGCCCACCTACTTGTAGAATGTTACCAGTGTATATCCCACCTACTTGTAGAATGTTACCAGTGTATAGCCCACCTACTTGTAGAATGTTACCAGTGTATATCCCACCTACTTGTAGAATGTTACCAGTGTATATCCCTCCTACTTGTAGAATATTACCGGTGTATATCCCACCTACTTGTAGAATGTTATCAGTGTATATCCCACCTACTTGTAGAATGTTACCTGTGTATATCCCACCTACTTGTACAATGTTACCAGTGTATATACCACCTACTTGTAGAATGTTACCAGTGTATATCCCACCTACTTGTAGAATGTTACCAGTGTATATCCCACCTACTTGTAGAATGTTACCGGTGTATATCCCACCTACTTGTAGAATGTTACTAGTGTATATCCCACCTACTTGTACAATGTTACCGGTGTATATCCCACCTACTTGTAGAATGTAACCAGTGTATATCCCACCTACTTGTAGAATGTTACCGGTGTATATCCCACCTACTTGTACAATGTTACCAGTGTATATCCCACCTACTTGTAGAATGTTACCAGTGTATATCCCACCTACTCATGCTACTTGTAGAATGTTACCAGTGTATATCCCACCTACTTGTAGAATGTTACCAGTGTATATCCCACCTACTTGTAGAATGTTACCGGTGTATATCCCACCTACTTGTAGAATGTTACCAGTGTATATCCCACCTACTTGTAGAATGTTACCAGTGTATATCCCACCTACTTGTAGAATGTTACCAGTGTATATCCCACCTACTTGTACAATGTTACCGGTGTATATCCCACCTACTTGTAGAATGTTACCGGTGTATATCCCACCTACTTGTAGAATGTTACCGGTATATATCCCACCTACTTGTAGAATGTTACCAGTGTATATCCCACCTACTTGTAGAATGTTACCGGTGTATATCCCACCTACTTGTACAATGTTACCGGTGTATATCCCACCTACTTGTAGAATGTTACCAGTGTATATCCCACCTACTTGTACAATGTTACCGGTGTATATCCCACCTACTTGTAGAATGTTACCAGTGTATATCCCACCTACTTGTACAATGTTACCGGTGTATATCCCACCTACTTGTAGAATGTTACCAGTGTATATCCCACCTACTTGTACAATGTTACCGGTGTATATCCCACCTACTTGTAGAATGTTACCAGTGTATATCCCACCTACTTGTACAATGTTACCAGTGTATATCCCACCTACTTGTAGAATGTTACCGGTGTATATCCCACCTACTTGTACAATGTTACTAGTGTATATCCCACCTACTTGTAGAATGTTACCAGTGTATATCCCACCTACTTGTACAATGTTACCGGTGTATATCCCACCTACTTGTAGAATGTTACCAGTGTATATCCCACCTACTTGTACAATGTTACCGGTGTATATCCCACCTACTTGTAGAATGTTACCAGTGTATATCCCACCTACTTGTACAATGTTACCAGTGTATATCCCACCTACTTGTACAATGTTACTGGTGTATATCCCACCTACTTGTACAATGTTACCGGTGTATATCCCACCTACTTGTAGAATGTTACCGGTGTATATCCCACCTACTTGTACAATGTTACCGGTGTATATCCCACCTACTTGTAGAATGCTGCCAGTGTATATCCCACCTACTTGTAGAATGTTACCAGTATATATCCCACCTACTCATGCTACTTGTAGAATGTTACCAGTGTATATCCCACCTACTTGTAGAATGTTACCAGTGTATATCCCACCTACTTGTAGAATGTTACCATGTATATCCCACCTACTTGTAGAATGTTACCAGTGTATATCCCACCTACTTGTAGAATGTTACCAGTGTATATCCCACCTACTTGTAGAATGTTACCAGTGTATATCCCACCTACTCATGCTACTTGTAGAATGTTACCAGTATATATCCCACCTACTTGTAGAATGTTACCAGTGTATATCCCACCTACTTGTAGAATGTTACCAGTATATATCCCACCTACTTGTTGAATGTTACCAGTGTATATCCCACCTACTTGTACAATGTTACCAGTGTATATCCCACCTACTTGTACAATGTTACCGGTGTATATCCCACCTACTTGTACAATGTTACCGGTGTATATCCCACCTACTTGTAGAATGTTACCAGTGTATATCCCACCTACTTGTAGAAGGTTATCATGGCTCCGATGAGGATCATGCCACCCGGGACTTGGAAGGACATCCGACCAATCACGTTCTGCAGGTCCCCGGAGTCGGGGTGGAAGGCAGAGAGATACAGCTGCTGGGCTTGGCGGACGCTGGTGGGGGATGTGTTGGGTGGTTCCTCACCCCGCCTACAGACAACATTGAAGTGAGCTGGCGAGAATTGTGGAGTGATACATCACAGAACTCCCTAGCTATACAATAGACAATCTGCTATTAACAGACCCAGACAATTCTATAATTAGTGAATGAGTGAGATGGTTTTAAAGGGCAAGTAAAATGAAAAAGAATGATTGTGATTTTGTTGTGAATATCACTATTTCCTAGGTACATCTAGTCAATTTCGTTGAGAGCAAAATTCATAATTTTGTAAATAGTATTTAAATGTCCAAGTGAAAGTGCTGAAATCACACGCTCCGTAATCGGCTTCCCCTCAAAAAGTATTTGAGGATATGGCGTAAAGCTGCCAGTGTAGAGGTGACAACTGTTTTCCTTGGCTGATCAATGTTTGCCACTTTTATCTATCTTGTGATTCTTAGCCATTATACATACAGTATTCAACATAATAAGTGCCCAGGGCACACTCAAAATTAGAAATAGAATATTATTTTGGTTAAAAACAACAGAGTTGAAAGATCGTAAATTTCGTGGTTTATGCTGACAGCCTGAAATGTTTATATATATACGACAGATATTTTTTTCCAGAATTTAATTTCCCATAATTAAGGATGCATATAACACACATATTATACACGAATAAATAAGTCTTGTGTACATTGATCAATCGGAAGGGGTGCTAACTGGGATTTTCACTAGCCAATATATTAGCAAATATTGCCTTGGGCACTTATTACGTCAAATACGGTATACTGTTCCAGTTATTACTGTTAATCCAACCAAAATAATCACATTGCATACATTGTTGAATGTGTGTAGCATATGAATACACAATGCCAAGTATAAAAAAAAGTACGAGAATCTGTACTTTACTAAGAAAGTGTTATTCCAAATATAGCATCTGTTACGTGTGTAGCATAGTTGCTATAGTGACTTCACATGCCCTTTAATACCTCTTTTGACAGTATTTTTAATGTGGCAGGAAAGCCAGGAGTGATGCAGGTCTCAAACGTCTACCATTTTGTTGAAAACTCTCAGCTTGGGTTTGGTGCTGACAAACCTAGAATCAGAATCAGGTTGAATCTAAGACTAGAACCCATGTTCACTGGTTCCAGGCATGTCTAAAGGCCACCATTGACCTAAGAGCATGACAAACCCAGCCTCATGATATTGGTCAATTTGGGATTTGAACCCAAGCCCAGCGAATGCTGACACAGATAAGGGAGGCAACTCTCTCAAAAAATTGTGGTGCCCTCATCTTGGATAACAAGAACAGAATTTCTTTTCTAAACTTTTCTGTTGCGACAACCATGTTGAAAATGTTTATTCATCCAAAATAAAAAAACAACTTTTGTAGCCTGGAAAATGTTTTGTAACAATGATATACAAAGTCCGCAGATTAGGAGATAAAGAGCAATACGTTCCTTGTAAAGGAAGGATGATTGGACAGCTGGACCAAGACCTGTGGTATACTGACAATGTACCACACCCGTTAAGATCCGGGTTACAATTGGTCTTCAGCAACCCATGCTTGTCTTAGAGGTGACAAACAGGATCTGGTGGTCATACTTGCAAACTTGGTTGATGCATGTCATGAAAACCCAATTGCGAAGATCGAAGCTCATGATCACAATCACTGGGCTATCTTTTCCAGACATGATTATTTATAGACCACAGTCATATAGCTTGAATATTTCTAAGCCCAGCGTTAAACCACAAACAAGCAAACAAACAAACTTTGTCCCAGTGATATCTGCAGTGATCCCAAAACAAGGTATGCTAAAAAATCTGGAATACAGGTTGAGGCGTGCTTTCATACGGGTACACATGATACAAGCCTCACCTGTACTGCTCTAGTAGAGTCTTGGCCTCATGAAACTGGCGTGTTGGGAGCATGGTCAGTCGTGGGTCAGTGACCCAGAAGAAGTACTTAAGTCGTCCGAGGAATGTCCCCTGATTCCATCGTGGAGCATCCAGGTCAATTCTCCCCAACATGGCAGAGTCTGATCCTGCAAAGACAAGGATGAGATGGTCATGTGACGGTTAACCTTCTCATACCTCACATCGTCTTCGCAAGGACATTTATCATTACAACTTGTGGGAATAATAATTAGAACACTTTAAATATCCTTCATTGTCCTTGATAATGGACTGATTGGAAAGCTGCATTATGAAATATATGCTTCCCTTATCTGCCACTCAAATTGTTGGAAATGATACCAAAATATTTTATGCTCCTTCAGTCCAGTGATGGGATTCGAACCACGGACCTTTGGATCCGAGGTCGGAGGCCTTGTCAACATGACCAAAGAGGTTAACCCCGTCAGCAAGCTGAGGTAAAGGTAAGGATGTCATCTGTAGGATGACTCCACGCCCTGCTACATACAGAAGGCACGTCCCGGGCCGCATAGTAGGGTACTAAGGCTTATTTTGCTCAAATTTAATATGAACGTGCTCAGCCCCACGTTGGGCGCCAATGTAGCGGCCATAAAATTTCCGAGTCCCGTGATGGGGTTCAAACTACGGACCTTCTGAGCAGAGGTCGGATGCCTTGTCCACATGACCAAAGAGGTTAACCCCGTCAGCAAGCTGACAAGGTAAGGATGTCATCTGTAGGATGACTCCACGCCCTGCTTCACTCCTGTTTACAATGGTGTACAGAACTGATCTGAGACCCACCCTTAGAGATACCTAAATAAATATACTGTCACCTCTAGGCCTCTGGCTCTGTGTCCTTCACGGAATCTCTATAGCTGTCACGAACCACACGTACTAGTTACTGTTATATTACTGAAGACATCGTGACACCACCTAACTTAAGTTCTATGCACTTATATATAAAGATCTACACCTGTCTGCTGTATCCAGTTAAAATCTGCAAAGTATGTTTTCATATACACAAGAGCGAGACATCGTCAGTGCACATGTTCATTAGACCATGATTAGGCTAAACGCATATAGCATCGTGTATTGTAAACAGCTAAGTAAATAATGTGATAAACGTTTGCAAACAGGTGAAATTTTTTCTGTTGTGTTTGCCGTTGTAATTCATTAACTAAGTTAAAGAGGGACAGTGTTATTATTTTACTGGCTGCACTCACGTTTCACTTCAAAGATGAGAGTTATCCCCCTTCCCAAACTCTTGCTAATGGAAAGGCCGAAAAAAGGAATACGCAGAAAGTCCTGACGTCACACGTAGTTACCCCGAACAAAGATAAACCATCGAAAATGGTAAGGATTTTTCGATTTAATACATTAGTATTTACATATTTTTTTTTTCGTATTTGCATTTATTGAAACAGTAGAAGTATACCTACATATTGTTTATGTGTACATGTATATTGTTTCCTTAGTTAAACGTTTTGAGGGACATTTTACCTGTTAATGTGAAGATGTTCACCTGGCATGCCAGTTTATGATAATAGAGGCGATCTATGTAGCTTATTGAATCATACCTGCCTATGTTCTTTGAAGAAAATAACTGGTCCAAATAATCACTGACATCTTTTCAATAATATAATCTCTACATTATGATTAATCATTACTGCTTTAGTAGTCTCAAATCGGAATACAATACGTCAGTGACAACCACTAATTTTCAATATTTCAGCTGGGAGACTATGTGATTAGATCAGTTGCTATGCTAAACGTTTGCCTTTGGACAAATAGCTTCTACAAACGTATTTACTCTTTTCATTAATCATGTTAATGTCCAAAGATTGCACACAATTGTGTGTTCAAAGCAATTACAGTTTCATTTCTTTACCTTGCTACCTGCCAAGTTTCTATTCTAAAATATCTTTGATCTATTCTGTTCGGAATATGTACTGGTCATGGACCAGTTATCACATTTCTTTCATATTATTTCTGAAATTTTCCATGTACAAAGTTAACTGTGCAAATAACTTTGATTTGTGTGAAACTATGAGCAAATGTGTATATTTCTGTCAGTGGAAAAAATCTTGAGATTTCTGTTATAATGCGACGACAGGGAAAACAGTGGCAATAGAAATTTCTCGTCTACCAACTGTATCAGTTATCGCCATCATCTAAACAGCACATGCCACGTGATCAAATGCATATAGGGTTATGTTTTTTTGGAAAAATAGCTCGAATAGGTTTAAGAATTGAATTTTGGGGAAGAAGTGACAGACAGATAGTAAGCAATGACAGAACTGAACGTGCATCATCGTGTTATTGGATTTTTCTGTACACATAATTTAGTCATGTGACACCACCTGCATGTCACTTCTAAAGTTGTATTTGAGCAAGGTAATTATATGGATTGTTTTTTCATTTTTTGGATAAATATTCCTCTCTTCTAATGAAATTGAGCAAAATTAAATGAGATGCTGTGTGCTGTAACTGGGAGTTGCTGATAATTGGTCCTCATTGATAACTGGTCGCTAGCCAGTAAAGTTTATTACAAAACTTCACTATTTTTAGTTGTTTTTTTTAAATTTAGCATAAAAGTAGTTTCATAAATCCTCTTTGTTAACCAAAACTGTTTTTATTACTCAGATATACACCATATTGACAGGTCATAGTGATATATTTTACTGTGGTAGTGCTGACTGTCATCATGGTCATGTAAGAAATATGTGGAATAGTTGTTGTGTGTGTTGACTATTCATGCAAGGACAAGAAACATCTCTATCATCATCATGATCATATCATTGATGTGATAGTACCAAAATGAGTGATTAACTTACTTGCCTAGCCATTGTGACGTTTGATTGTTTTAATGCCAAAAGAAGTGACCATGCTGACAGCATGAATTCCTAGATGTGTTCGACCATACAAATGTATGTACAAATATAAACATCCAAAATGCTAACAGATGCATGTGTGCTTCCTGCAGGGTCTACTTGCACTGTTGAGAAAGCTGAAGTCAACTGCCGACAAGGAACTAAGAATCCTGTTATTGGGACTGGATAATGCTGGCAAGACAACTCTATTGAAGAAACTGGCATCTGAAGATGTATCCCATACAACACCAACGCAGGTACCTCAAATCACTGGATTGTCTGGTTCAGACTGTCATATAGCTGGAATATTGTGAGTGTGGCATTAAACAACAAACAAACCTCAAATATACATGATGTATGTCATATTATATGATATATGTGTAATTGTGTGTGTCTCAAGAACTGACTGAATACAGGCCCTGTGACTTGCTGTTTTTCATGCTGCCATACTCTGATCATGCTGATGGTAGGAGGTCAATACTCATGCTGTCAGTATCTGGGTTTTCTGGTCAAGAAATGATGACCAGTATTTACAGGCTGCAATATTTCTGAGTGCGGCGTTAAACAACAAAGAGTAGCCTATTTTTGTCCATTTCATGGATATACGAACATGACAATTGCAAAAATAATTTCTTGACCAACCAATAAATGCCATTGAATCACTTGCACTTTACTCATACATATATCAACTTAATTGCTGAAAATGAGTTAACACACAGACATCAGTTCATATCTACTCTTTCTGGCAGGGATTCAACATCAAGTCTGTGCAGTCGGGTGGTTGCAAGCTGAACGTGTGGGACATCGGAGGGCAGAGGAAGATCAGGCCATACTGGAGGAATTACTTCGAGAACACAGATATATTGGTGAGCTTTTGTCTAGCTATTGTCTGTGGTTGAAAGGTATTGAGGACATGGATCCTAAGTTATATGATTGTGGGTTTGAATCCTGGTTCAGTTGTGTTTCTCGGTTTGTCAGCACCATACCCACCAAAGTGATAAACATCTGAAACCAGCATCAGTTCGAGCTTTACCAAATTAAGCTGACATGCCATTATAAAACTGGAATACTGTTCAAAGCAGCGTTTTTGCTGCAACAACACAAGAGGATAATACATATAAATATTTATTAACAGGAAATACATTAGTGCTAGGGAGATGACTCTGTTGCATAGTAATTCAGTTGTCGTGAACCGTGCAGAGGTCACAAACCAGGAAGCAGTAGTAGGACCCAATGCATCGAGACGTGTTGCCCTGGGTCGTGGACCTGGACAGTCTCGTGGGATATGTTATTCGTCCTGGATCATGAACCCAGGATTATCCCGGGAATGTGTAAGTCCTGGGGTCGTGGACCCGGACCATCCTTGCTGTGGCTTCCTACCACTACTTGTAGGGACCTGTAGTCCATTCCAGGTTAATACTGATATTGAAAGGACTATAAATCCCCCAAAACGAGGTAGCATGCAACTGAGATTGGGATGGATGAAGTTATAACAGGAATGTTGTGATTTGAAGTGAATTCTACATGGAGAATAAGCCTTCCAGCCTATGGAAAGAAAATAAACTGGCAGAAAGACAACAATATTAAGAACCTAATAACACTACTGCATGGTCGCGATAATATAAATGAAGCTATGGACATACATCAACATTTACATCTAACTTACACTGTTTGTGTATGCAGATTGTGGTATCATTCCTTGGTGTATGCCAGTTTGTCAAGTTTAGATTGTTTATTGTTTTCAATTGCAGATATATGTGATTGACAGCTCAGACAAGAAGCGATTTGATGAAACATCACTGGTAAGAGACATTGTGTTTTTTGGTCTAAATGTTCATACAGCTGTTATCTTGATATGCTAGAACTTCCGTTTTACCTTACCTGATGCTACATAGTGCTTTAGCTTCCGTACCGTAAGCTGATCGAGGTTCCTTTAGCCAGAATCAAAGCCATTCAGTCCGAGGTCCAGCGAGCCCTGTGTCAACCCCTCAATCTCTGTCAGTGGCTGACTCTTCTGGGTCTTCTGACCTCTGCACAGGATCTTTCCTCCATGAGTCTCCCTCCGTGGTCTTCTACATCAACAAGCAGGGATCAACCTAGTCAGCATCTCTGCTAGAGCAGACCCATAACTCACAGAGTGGATGCTTCATCCAGAGGCTTTCCATTTCTTGTGCACCAGCTTGGCACTCCCAACATCGATCTGTTTGCCACAGGGAGCATTCAACAACTAACAGTGTATGTCTCCCCAGTTTCAGACCCAACAGCCTGGGAGAGAGAGATAGCCTTCCCATATCCTGGGTAGGCCAAAGCGCATATGGTTTTCCTTCCTCAAGTCGTTCGTAATGTGGCCCAGACCAGGCATCAGAGACTGCCTTTGGTTGTGCTTAGTCAGGCAGAGTGTGGAATCCCAGTCTCCTCCATGCTCGCTGGAGAACCCAGTCTTGCAGTTACCGTCTTGGTCGAACCTCCTCCTCAACCCACACACCAGACAGCCTCATCCCTCCCCAGATGTCTATCTTCCCGAGGCAAGAGAGTTAACTGACTTTAAAAGTCCAGTTTCCACCCTTGCCGAACTAGGCTGGAATTCCTTGGCTCGATCGTAGCGCCACCAGTGGCTATTACGAGTTATGTCCTTTCTATGCCTCTCCTATTGACCAATCAGATTCAACCTCTCGTATCACTTGCATTTGCTTCAAACAAAACGGTGGCGCCCAGTCAAGACGATCTGATTGATAATCAAGATCTATATTGTGATAAAACGAATCTTACATCGCAAAGTGCATCAAATCACGTGAGCACCTTGATTAAAAGCATGAAAAGATTTAGAAAATATCTGTTGACAATGAGTTAGTGGTGCACATGCTTTGCAAATCCTGCAGTCGACCGAAATCTACATGACACTTTACGAACTGGATTTCGATTTCGGTGCGCGATTTTGATTGGACTATGCATAGACTCATTAGTCCAGCCAAAATATAACTCATTAATACCAGCCTAGTTCGGCAAGGGTGGAAACAGGACTTTTATAGTCAGTTAACTCACTTGCCTCGGGAAGATGCCAGATGTCAACAATCTTCACATCTGGCTTGTCACCAGTGCTCCAGATGGGCGGAGGGTTTCTCGGCTTTTACAGTGGAGGCTATATCCCGGACTTCCATTTGACAATGACAAATGGGGGTCATTTCACGCCTTTTGCACACCCCGCCACATCACTCAGGTTGATGCTACTGTTGCCCAGGTGGCTGACTTTGTGCTGTTTCTGTAGCAGAAATGTCACCTTGCTGGTGCCACCATTGCTACTTACCTCGTGGCCCTCAACTCCCTATTTGAAGATTGCCCGAGGTACCTGCCTGGCCTCAGTGCCAGAACTCTTCACCATCGTCTTCATCATTTGGGACGACCAGAAGAAGTTCCGTCATCCAGCTTGGGACCTCAGTATCAGTGTATGGGACTTACGTCAAGCGCCCTATGAACCTCCTTTGAGGACCTCACCATCAAGACCTGCTTCCTCCTGGCCCTTGCCATAGTGGCTAGAGTCAGCAAACTCCACACACTTGATGTTGCTAGAGTCAGTTTCGACCAGCGTGTCCTACTGACAAGTCCACCTTGGTCTTTCCTGGTTTTTTTCCCCCCGGTTAACCTGATCGCCAGTTCCACATCCTACAGAATTTACTTGTGAAACATTTTGGCAGTAGGTTGAGTAAAATCAGAAAGCATTATGCAGGACTTTTGTAATCATCTTAAGGTTTGATTTGGCCTGTTTTGGGTCTAATAAATATTATAAATATATAATATCATTGTCATTTTTATTGTCAAAGCGATCTTTGCTGTCGTTGGTGTAAAAAACCCTTCCTTATCTTTTGATTATTTTCCTTCTGAATTTTCGATTTTTACGGTCAGCAAAATATGTCATGTGATTTAAAGAACTTTGTCCTGGAATACATCCTGGGATGATTAAGTTTTCCTATGACTGAAGGAGAAGATTTCATCATCTATGATATCTATGAACACAGTTGTGGAAGTTTGATTACCATTCAAATCTTTAGGGAAGTTAAAAGTCCCATGACTAGTCTAGAATTAGCCTGGTACTGTTTTCTGACCTACAACACTATAAATTTGATTAACATATTTGATAACATTTGATGTTTTAAAGTTTACATAGTCTCTAATCACACTCATCATGCTCATTGACAACATAGAAGACAAAAATAAGTGACAAACTTGATGTTTACATATCCCTGATGAATGTGCTAGAAACATATGGGTGACAATTCCAGGAACTGAAGGAGCTATTGGAAGAAGAGAAGCTCGCCGGTGTCCCCCTTATCGTGTTCGCCAACAAACAAGATCTGGTGACTGCCACCTCGGTTAGTGACATCGCCGAAGGACTGCGTCTCGAAGTAGTACGAGACAGGAAGTGGCAGCTCCAGGCCTGCTCAGCAGTCACGGGGGAAGGGGTTAAGGTATGGGAGTAGTCATAGTTCTGTGGACATGTACAATCATAAACAATACAGATAACTGTATGTTTAAATAATACGCATAAGATATGGCCCATATTCAAATGATATTCAGAAGAAAAAAATATGAAATTCTCTATGATTCAAACTCGTCTCCAAACCAAGGCAATATACAATGATCCACATTAGTTATATAACCATGATGACAGAAAGGCAATGATACACTGTGATACATTCCATGGATAGAATGATACACATTCTATTTGACATATATACAATGATGCTTGTCATGAGAGGCGACAAACGGGATCCGGTGGTCAGGCTCTCTGACTTGATTGATGCATGTCATTGAACCCCAATTGTGTGGATCGATGCTCATGATGTCAATCACTGGATTGTCTGGTCCAGACTCGATTATTTACAAACCACGATCATATAGCTGGAATATTGCTCCGTGCAGCATTAAACAACAAACAAACAAATATATATATATATATAACAGATACACACAGATATACACCATATATACGTTACACCAGATATCTGATGTCTGTTTTGGTGTTTCAGGATGGGATGGAGTGGGTGATGAAGACGGTGAAGAAGAAATGAAGACAGCTGTCATCTAGGACAATCATACATTATTCTGTACACAGTTGGGGTCAACTGAGGGGAGGGGGGAGTCTTTCCATCTTTAGTCATCTTAAGTTACCCTGGCAATGACATGTCAAGGTCATAAAACACATGGCAAGATGAATATCAAATTGCAAGAAAATCAAATTGTTATCATGGACTGTAGCTGATTCTTCTATGACAGGGCTTTTTATAATTGCAGTGTATCATCGATAGACATAACCGTCCAAGCCGTCGTCCGCTCACTCATAAATAAGCATTTTAGAAAAATATTTTACTTTTTTTATATGACTATAAGACGGTTAAATATCACGTTAGTTTATGAACATGCTTTTCTTGTGAGATTGCACACAGTGTATTACTGAATGTGCAGATGACCTCAGTGAAGTCGATTCAATGCTTTGGCATTCTAAAGGGAGGACTATTTTCGGCAGAGGGTTTAAAGAATGGATGAGTCATTTACATTCTCCAAAGCAGATGGTTGTTGAAATATTGTACCTTTATGTCAAACTCATATGGACCAATTTCAGTCTCTACTTGCAAAGTTTCAACTATCAGTTACATGTTACCGTTCATTCCGTTTAAGTGATGGGTATTTGTATATCTGATACATATTTATTGTTACATCCTAATATCAGATGCTGATGCTGCTAAATGGGTGGGGTGTTTTATACTTGATAACAGGAAGGAAGGATAGTTATCATACATGATCTGTGCATAATATGGGGCAGGTTCTACGTACAGTGTAAATAATGTTTGTTGCAGAAACAAATTTGAGCATCATTTTATTCATCTCTGCAATTTGATTCTATCATTCCTTGAACTACCAGAAAGCACCCGCTTTAGATCAGTGCCTATTGTCACAGAGTTGGTCAATAAATTCACATTGTACTTCAGTCTTTGAATAGGAGCTACTGGTGTGTGCAAGGTGATGGTGCATTGCGTGAATGTTATCAGATCTTCTTTTTCTTTTAGTAATTTTATCATTTGTGATACTGGTTGCCATGGAAACAGTCCAGCTGACCCATATCATTCCTGCTTTGTGTTCGTATCCGTCCATGTTCTTCATGTTGAAGTGCTCTTACTGTTCTCACACTCGCTAACTCACCGGTTGGCTGGCATCTCCCAGCTGTTCCCGTCCAACATACTAGTTGTGTCCAACAGCTGTCTGTCCATCCATCACTCCCGGCAGGGGAATCCGATTAGATCCATTGGATGCCACGTCGCCCTTGTGGAATCCCAGGGAAGGGGATTAGGTCACATGTCTGCATAGTATAATATAGATCCTCACCTGATGATCCATCAAGGGAGACAACTGGGCACATTTCTCTTTCCTGACAATATCAGCAATGTTAAGCAGTGTTCAATGATGGATTGAAGTCAAGGCTCCTTATCATAACCCTAATAGGTACCTCGGATTAAGATAATCTGAAAGACCTGTGACACTCTTTTATTTTTTAACACTGTTAGATAGCCTAGTCCTCATGAGGGCTGCAATGTGTTGAAATCCTGGCATCCATATTTATTATTGAGACTGGGACATTTTAACCCAACACTTAGACCAACATAGGCCTTAATGTTCTGCTGTATTGTGTGTAGCTCACCTTGTTCCTGTTGACGTGGATGGGCGTTATAGTTCATACCTACCAGATTTAGACCCTACAGGTAAAAGGGAGTAGCAATTATAAAAATGGACGTGAATTGGTTTTGAAATCATTTTTGGACAGTAAATGGCTGAACACAGCAATAGTCTTTCAGGGTTGTTTTTCATGGAATTTGCATTTTACCAACCAGCTTCAACTGATGCCATCTCAACAACAGCACAGTTTAAAACATTCAGTTATGATGATGAGCAGACATTTATATTCAATACAAAGCATTATTTCAGCCTGTGTTCTTTTGAATCTCTAGGATATCTGATGTGTTTGAGTTGTCTTTTACTCATCACGGGGATGAGAATGGATATTTACCTTTTCAGCTGAAACTTCTTTACAATTGAACGTGGTCCATAATTTGGGGGTGTTTATGGGGGAAGCCATCAGATTTAAAAGAATTCTTATCCCTGTTAAATCCGTTAAAGCCATTAGGACCCTCCTAAGGAGGGATCTGTCACCAGGCATCGATTCAGTGCCATACTGCCTGGGTAATAGTATCTTGTCAGCTGGACACAAGGAGGGCGTGTTGCAAGGTATGAAAATGAACTGTAGAGTACTCTCTTTTTACATGTAATACAGGTTTTTCAACCTTTGTTTTAAATAGATGTCTCAAGTTTATGAACTTTGTGTCAGTTAAATCTGCTGGAGTAGTATGGCTCGTATCCCCTCTGCATACTGTTGATGTGTGTAGGAATCAAGCCCCTAGATAAGACACTGAGCACTGTTTTGAACTTATCAATTTTTTAGTAGTCTGTTGTTGAGGCTGCCACAGCATGACACAGATCCTCTCTTGTGGAGCAAGATTAATACTAATGACTCTGTTATTTAATACTCATTGTGGACGAGGAGCAAGTTGTTTGCAAGAAATGTTAGGTGTAGGACAGTACACAATGTTGAAGATGTCCAGGTAATAATTGTCCTGTGCTGTTAGAAATTTATTTTGTTCATGTCACAATTCTACACAAGTCCCGTTTCCAGTTGAAATCCTATTATTTCACCATATTAATGGACTCCCTAAAGATGAGGAATGGAAACTGATAAGAGAACACATGGAGAATCTCACCTCTATGGCTTGTGAGTAAACAGTACAGCTG
This sequence comes from Haliotis rufescens, assembly GCF_023055435.1. Classification (NCBI taxonomy): domain Eukaryota; kingdom Metazoa; phylum Mollusca; class Gastropoda; order Lepetellida; family Haliotidae; genus Haliotis; species Haliotis rufescens. Next base: position 33,214,860 of record NW_025964372.1, on the reverse strand, counting down.
GCCAGCATCAGTGGCAGAGAGATTACTGATGTCATTTGAGTGTGATGTCATGCTGACTGATGCCATCACAGTGGTTCACAAAGCATTGTTATGCAATTTCCTTGTAGAGATATCTCACCCAAGAGGAATCTCCTGTGGAAGCCACTTTTGAATGATGATTAGAAATTGAAAAGTTGCTAGAAGTTATTAAATAAATTACTGCTGTGTTCAGCAAAAATGTTTCACTGAAATTTTGTAATGTTAATTGTTTATTTTATTGCCAAATAACAGCGTTAGAAATTGGCACTAGTCCTATAGTCCTTGCCAAACTGGCCAATAGTTAAGGTATCATAAGGACTTGTAGAAATTTGCCATTATTAAGGGGTTTGCTATATGTTATCATTCTAAGGAATAGTGGACTAAAACAGTTAGTTTCTATCACTGAATAATATCAAAATGTCTTCAAACGAAATGCATAGTTCTCTTTTTACCTGTACCTAAAGCTATATATACATGTGAAAGTTATTAAGATATTTATTGTTAGGATAGATATACTATAAAAAGTGTTTGTCTTAGTCCACGTGTCAAGAATGTTACTAATGTCTGTTCAACTGCAGTATAAATATGTAACCAGTTTAATGAAGTTGTAGGAAGTGTCTGTTCTGTAGATCTGATATATTTTCAAGGAAATCAGTTTATGATGTTTGCCCTTGTTTTAATGAATTCATGTTTGTAATTATTTCGTTCTGATCCCCAGAACCGTATCTGTATACTTGATCCGTCCTGTCACTTCTACATACCGACGACACAGCATCACTTACAATTCCCTGTATATGTTGAAATAAATCTCACATATTCTACTTGGTGACTGTTGTGGCTTTCCTGGACAACATGAGGATAACAAAATGTAATCTTGTTGCTTTGGTATATGTTTTATTAACAAAACAAAACAAAATGAAAGATAATACACCGACAACAAATGGTGTTATCTACAATCTTAGGTTAGACCATGATAGGTTACATGTTAGATTTTCATTCTCACTTGCCTAGCTACCAAATTCTGAACATCTTATTTTCCACACACGTATATACAGACAAAATCACTGTGTCTCATCAACCCATGCTTGACGCAAAAGGTGACTATGGTTGTCATAAGAGGCGACTAACGGGATCGGGTGGTCAGGCTCGCTGACTTGGTTGATGCATGTCATTGTATCCCAATTGCTCATGATGTCAATCACTGGATTGTCTGGTCCAGATTCGATTATTTACAGACCGCCGTCATATAGCTGTAATACTGCTGAGTGCGGCGTTAAACAACAAACAAACAATTGATGAACTACATCATATACATAGTGCAAATCACATCCATCAACAATTGACACAGATGCCTTGAAAAGTTAGTTTATTTGATAATCCTTTAAACAGTCTCCTGCCTCACATTTTTTTAAAAGTTTGATGAAAATCTAATGATGAGCTTATCATGGCCTTTCACTGGTTCAGTATATCTGTACAGGGTATAAATGTGATAACAGTCTGTACACAAACAATGTACAGTTTCATAGATCTAAATCAATCTTAAATATCAGTATACATCTTTAATAACCTGTAAATGCAGAAAATAGAAAATATTCAATGAATAATAAATTACTCAATTTCACAAGATCGCAGTATGGTAAACCCGTACTGGTACATTTGTAAACTCTTTGAAAGTGCATCTGAAACTGAAGTTACTTTAAACCATTCTAGTATAAAACAAGAACATGAACAGAGACCATTCCTCAATGATTCTTATAGGATAGTTTCAGGAACAGTTCTTTATATCATTTGAATGTATACTACTCAACTTTTGATAGGGATAATGAGATATATTCTGTTTGAATATACACTTGACCTATGAGAGTCGGTGTTGTGTATCATGGCGAGATGAAAATATTTCTATGAAAGCAGAACAGTATAGATTGTCCCACTGTTCCATCTACACAATGTCTGTCTATGCACATTGCCACACAGGGGAAAAGCTTCTCCATTAATGTGTGTTAAATATTTCAGGTGACATCAATCAGCCAACTACAGAAATCTGGTACCTTTAAAATATTCAAAAACAAAACGTAGAAATATCAAAGTGAGATTCATCAGTATTCATCCTCATTTCATTTACCGAAACAAAAATACACATGAACAAAATTTGACATCACCAAAAAAACACTATTGCACATGAGTGCATCTTTAAAAAACAACGTAGTTTAGATCAGTGATTATTTCTCAACAATTTACCACAAGTGCTTTGACCCTAAACATCAGCCTGTTTCTTCACCAGCTGATGGTTGTGACAGACCGGAATAATCTTGATCAGTCAACATTGCATTTTCACAGGAAACAAGATTAATAATTTCCGATGTACACATTGAATCTTGCTAACAATACTGGAATTATGACCACAATTTCCTTACAAGTTGTTAATGTACACTGGGCATTTAAGTGTTTATGTTTATTTGACAACAACAATAAATAAACGACTAAAGGAGTTTGATGGAGGAAGCTACAGACTGTGCACTACGGCCTTGATGAAGTCACTGGTGGATCCGTAACCACCCATGTCCTTGGTGCGTATCTGGGGAGAAAGTCACATGTTTATACAACAGCTGTAGCTATAGGTCAATACCTTCAGTTTCCTCCTCGATATCCGTTGTAGTATATTTACTCGGTACAGTCAAGTCTTGTTAATCCGACACTCGTTAATCCGACCATCGGCTTTATCCGACACTAATGATGAGAACCGATTAAATCAGTGCTATTTAGACCCGTTAATCCGACAGTCTGACACTCAGACTCCGACACACCTAATTTGCAACAAATTATCGAAATCACTAATTAATCAGTCTCGTTAATCCGACACAGTGATCTGCGTACTCCATGGTCATCTGCCCGTGAGTACACAGCCCGTGTTTTGATACGAGACTAACCGGCTGGTAGCTGCATATTACAACTGCTGCAGAGATAAACTTGCTTAACAATAAACAATTAATGCTTTAAATAAAGAAAACAAGACTAATCACATGCTTAGATTACCCCAATCTCATTAAAATCAGATACAAGTTCTTGCTATCGCCGAGGACATCCCATCACAGGTCACGTCAGAACAACCTTTCGTGAACTATGACCGACCAATGAAATGACTAACAGGAGGTAAATGTTAGCCACTTAGAGAGCAGCTTTCTTAAGCTTTGCGGTCTCTGGTGTTTGTATCGTTATCTTTTGTGTAGTTGTCTGATTTTCGATCACGAACGTTGATACTACTCAATTCCGTTTATCCAACATACTCCTTAAATTTAGACATATAATCATATGCAACCAACAATGTTGGATTATTGGGACTTGACTGTATTAGAATAAATAACCAGGACCCATCTGCTACCATAGTCTCCTATAGGAAGCGATGTCATCGCCTCCATCTATCTTATCAGTAGCTTTGCACAAAGCTTCCAGTCTGTGACTTCCAGACAAGCCACTAGTACGAAGCCCTGAATCAAGTAAAAGTCTGTTCCGTCTAGTAAGCTCAACAAATAATAGTCCAAATAATAACACTGAAATCTAATGAAAATGATGCTAAGATCTGTGAGTGAGTGAGTTGGGTTTTAGCCGCTTTTAACAGTATTCCAGTTATATCGCGGCGTGTCAGCTTAATGTGGGAGGAAAGCCCGGAGTGATGCAGGTCTCAGACGTTTACCACTTCGGTGAAACCCACGAGCATGGGTATGGTGCTGACAAACCTAGAAACATAATCGGGGCGAACCGGGTTTCGTATCCACAATCATAGGTTTCTGGCGTGCCCAAGGGACGCAACTCTGCACATGAATCGCCGCGCCTTAGACGACTGGGCCACCCGTGCCCCACTAAGATCTGTGTTTCATGCTACTAGTCTCCAAAGTTTTAGGCACAGACTGAGAACTGATGGCTGTTTTTAGTGTGAAATATTTTGAATTGGACTCAAAATGAAAGTTGATGATGGCTAATGGGTCTAGGGTAACTATCATTATAGAGTAAAGATATAATAAACTGGATTATCAATCCTTTAGTTTCAACTATGTCAATTTTTTAATGAATAAATAAATGAATGGCTGCATCACTGCTCTACTATAACTCATCAATCACAAACTCTTTGCATGATATTAATTCAATCAGAAGGTTCCAAATTAGAAATTAGGAATCCATGACTGGTGATGAACACCAATAGGATGAGACAGATTTGAAATGGTCTGTCGTATGTCATGGGACTTCCATGATTGAGATCGGGGTTAGAATTGGTCTTCAACAACCCATGCAACCCAGGATCGGGTGGTCAGGCTCGCTGACTTGGTTGATACGTGTCAGTGTTTCCCACTTGCGTGGATTGATTCTCATGATACCAATCACTGGATTGTCAGTCCAGACTTGTTTATTTACAGACCACTGGTTGCTGAGTGCGGCATTAAACAAGTGAACAAACATGCTCATATCTACTGACCTTGCCAGTCTTGATGACACGGATGACAGCCTCCTCGATGAGCTTAGAGTGGTACTCCAGGTGAATGTGTTTGAGCATGTTACAAGCGCTAAGCAGGACGGCAGTTGGGTTGGCGATGTTCTTCCCTACAGCCTCAGCAAAAGCATGGCGGGCACCCTGTTAACATAAAGTGATGACATGGACAGGAAATGATGTCATGGACAGGAAGTGATGACATTGACAGGAAGTGATGACATGGACAGGCAGTGATGACATGGACAGGATATGATGTCATGGACAGGAAGTGTTGACATGGACAGGAAGGGATGACATGGACAGGAAATGATGTCATGGACAGGAAGTGATGACATGGACAGGAGGTGATGACATGGACAGGAAGTGATGACATGGACAGGAAATGATGTCATGGACAGGAAGTGATGACATGGACAGAAAGTGATGACATGGACAGGACATGATGTCATGGACAGGAAGTGATGACATGGACAGGCAGTGATGACATGGACAGGATATTATGTCATGGACAGGAGGTGATGACATGGACAGGAAGTTATGACATGGACAGGAGGTGATGACATGGACAGGAAGTGATGACATGGACAGGAAATGATGTCACCGACAGGAAATGATGTCATGGACAGGAAGTGATGACATGGACAGGAAGTGATGACATGGACAGGAAATGATGTCATGGACAGGAAGTGATGACATGGACAGGCAGTGATGACATGGACAGGATATTATGTCATGGACAGGAAGTGATGACATGGACAGGACATGATGACATGGACAGGAAGTGATGACATGGACAGGAGGTGATGACATGGACAGGAAGTGAGTGAGTGAGCGTGTTGGGTTTAACACTTCTTTGAACAGTATTCCAGTTTTATTCCGGCATGTCAACTTCACATCCTAGAACCCACGTTCATGAATGTACCCCGACAGGAGGTGATGACATGGACAGGAACCGATGTGAAACTGCTGCAAGGCTACCACCACCCTATTGGAGAACTCAAAACATTCATTTGCTTAATATTTTCTCTGAAATGTGACATACCTGCTCAAAGATGGCAACATCCTTGCTGTAGCTCTCTCCTGGTACAACACCGGCACCGCCGACCAGCCCTGCTGCCAAGTTGTCAAGGATGTTGCCGTACAGGTTAGGCATGACCATCACATCGAACTGGTGGGGGTTCGACACCATCTGGAAGTGTCATTGACAATGATTTGAAAAGTATCTTGACATAGAAACATCATCAGAATTCACAGCAAAGTCAAAGTCAAATCTCATTAAAATCAGACCTTAGTTCTCGCTACCGCTAAACAAAGATCTGAGGACATCCCATTACGGGTCATGTCAGACCGACCTTGCGCAAACTTTGACCGACCAATAGAATGACCAATCAGAAGGCAGCTTTCTTGTGCATTACGGCACTAATTTCAAATTGGCGACTACGCTTCGAAACACAAATTTGAAACCTAAACAAAAGAACATTCTTGAATGGCTAATAGATGGTCTAGATTGTATGGATTCAGTCGTTATACCTGTAACTATCGTTCGGAATACCCTGTGTTAAAGTTTTCGAGGTTGTATGATTAGAAATCACATTCCGACTGTCACTTTCATGATCTGGTAAGCGACACTCTCATTGGTCGGATGAAAGGCCATTCTGACGTGACCCCTAATGGGATGTGTTCAGATCTTTGTTTAGCGGTAGTGAGAACTAAGGTCTGATTTTGATGAGATTGGGTCAAAGTCATAAAAGTGTGTGAGTGAGTCTGTTAGGTTTAACGCCACTTTAGACAGTATTCCAGTTCCATCACAATCACAAACATAATTGGGGCGAACCATAAATTTGAACCCATGATCATAAGTTTCTGACATGTCCAAGGGATGCAACTCTGCACAGCGAATTGCAGCACCTTAGATGACTGGGCCACTCCTGCCCCCATGAAAAGTAGAGAAAGACATAATCTGGACCCAATGACAGGTAAAAAATCATGATGAAGTAAATAATTTAGTCTCATCTGGTGACATTACAGACATGGAGGGAGTGAATTATGTTTTGTTTTGTTTGTTGTTTAACGCCGCACTCAGCAATATTCCAGCTATATGACGGCCGTCTGTACCAGACAATCCAGTGATTGACATCATGAGCATCAATCCATACGATCACATGCAATGAACCAAGTCACCTGACCACCTGGTCTTGCCTCTTACAACAAGCATAGGTTGCTGGGGACCTAATGTAACCTATCATTACAGCTGTAATATGGCTGGCCACATACTTGCATGCAGCAGTTGTCGATGATCATAGTTTCAAACTGTATCTTGGGGTACAGGGCAGCAACCTCCTCACAACACTTGAGGAACAGTCCGTCACCAAGCTTCCTGAAGTGTACAAAATAGGACTCTGCTGATATGGGGAGTCAAAATCTTGAAGCCATTGATCAATTAACTAAAATCTAGGTACAAACTTTGAAGGTCAAAACAATGCAGAAGGCAAGATATGAACTAAGCACATACAGAGTAAATAAAGAAGACCCTGTATAAAGTTATTCATCATCCCAAACTGGCTTCCACAGGAGATATCATTTGTGTGAGATCAAATACTATCTCCTAGGACATATCCCTACAATGCTTGTGATGCTATTGTTTACCATGACATCACAATCTAATGACATCACAATCTAAAGACATCACAATCTAATGACATCACCAATCCCTCTGCCACTGAAACTGGTTAGCTGTACTTTTTACACTCAAGACACTGGTTATTACTGTTTATGAACTAAATAATAGGAAGTAAGATTTTGGATGATAAATAGAATCTAACCATGCTAACCCTTGTGTCTTTTGATATCGATTAATCAACATGCATTGATAAAACGAAAAGACGCCCGGTAGAGATTCTCTACATATCTTAAAACTTTGAGATTCACAACACAACTTACATGATGTTGGCTTTGTGAACTGCTGTGACCTTTTCTCTGTTGTGACGGAGGGCATAGTCAAATGCAAACTTGGCAATTCTCATGGAGTTATCCCGGGTGATGATCTTGAGACACTCGATCACTCCTTCGACACTCTGAACACATGATTGACACAATCAAACTGGAGATTAGCATCTTACTCAAACCTGACCCATCTTCTCTGTGTCCATAGTTCATGAGCCATTGTCTGTATGACCAAGAGCATGTCACAGCTTTTACCACAAGCAAACAATAAGAAGGCAGTGGTGATGCCATAGTTCATGAGCCATTGTCTGTATGACCAAGAGCATGTCACAGCTTTTACCACAAGCAAACAATAAGAAGGCAATGGTGATGCCATAGTTCATGAACCATTGTCTGTATGACCAAGAGCATGTCACAGCTTTTACCACAAGCAAACAATAAGAAGGCAATGGTGATGCCATAGTTCATGAACCATTATCTGTATGACCAAGAGCATGTCACAGCTTTTACCACAAGCAAACAATAAGAAGGCAGTGGTGATGCCATAGTTCATGAACCATTGTCTGTATGACCAAGAGCATGTCACAGCTTTTACCACAAGCAAACAATAAGAAGGCAGTGGTGATGCCATAGTTCATGAGCCATTGTCTGTATGACCAAGAGCATGTCACAGCTTTTACCACAAGCAAACAATAAGAAGGCAATGGTGATGCCATAGTTCATGAACCATTGTATGTATGACCAAGAGCATGTCACAGCTTTTACCACAAGCAAACAATAAGAAGGCAATGGTGATGCCATAGTTCATGAACCACTGTCTGTATGACCAAGAGCATGTCACAGCTTTTACCACAAGCAAACAATAAGAAGGCAGTGGTGATGCCATAGTTCATGAACCATTGTCTGTATGACCAAGAGCATGTCACAGCTTTTACCACAAGCAAACAATAAGAAGGCAATGGTGATGCCATAGTTCATGAACCACTGTCTGTATGACCAAGAGCATGTCACAGCTTTTACCACAAGCAAACAATAAGAAGGCAATGGTGATGCCATAGTTCATGAACCATTGTATGTATGACCAAGAGCATGTCACAGCTTTTACCACAAGCAAACAATAAGAAGGCAATGGTGATGCCATAGTTCATGAACCACTGTCTGTATGACCAAGAGCATGTCACAGCTTTTACCACAAGCAAACAATAAGAAGGCAATGGTGATGCCATAGTTCATGAACCACTGTCTGTATGACCAAGAGCATGTCACAGCTTTTACCACAAGCAAACAATAAGAAGGCAATGGTGATGCCATAGTTCATGAACCATTGTCTGTATGACCAAGAGCATGTCACAGCTTTTACCACAAGCAAACAATAAGAAGGCAATGGTGATGCCATAGTTCAGTTCATGAACCATTGTCTGTATGACCAAGAGCATGTCACAGCTTTTACCACAAGCAAACAATAAGAAGGCAATGGTGATGCCATAGTTCATGAACCATTGTCTGTATGACCAAGAGCATGTCACAGCTTTTACCACAAGCAAACAATAAGAAGGCAATGGTGATGCCATAGTTCATGAACCATTGTCTGTATGACCAAGAGCATGTCACAGCTTTTACCACAAGCAAACAATAAGAAGGCAGTGGTGATGCCATAGTTCATGAACCATTGTATGTATGACCAAGAGCATGTCACAGCTTTTACCACAAGCAAACAATAAGAAGGCAGTGGTGATGCCATAGTTCATGAACCATTGTCTGTATGACCAAGAGCATGTCACAGCTTTTACCACAAGCAAACAATAAGAAGGCAGTGGTGATGCCATAGTTCATGAACCATTGTCTGTATGACCAAGAGCATGTCACAGCTTTTACCACAAGCAAACAATAAGAAGGCAGTGGTGATGCCATAGTTCATGAACCATTGTCTGTATGACCAAGAGCATGTCACAGCTTTTACCACAAGCAAACAATAAGAAGGCAATGGTGATGCCATAGTTCATGAACCATTGTCTGTATGACCAAGAGCATGTCACAGCTTTTACCACAAGCAAACAATAAGAAGGCAGTGGTGATGCCATAGTTCATGAACCATTGTCTGTATGACCAAGAGCATGTCACAGCTTTTACCACAAGCAAACAATAAGAAGGCAGTGGTGATGCCATAGTTCATGAGCCATTGTCTGTATGACCAAGAGCATGTCACAGCTTTTACCACAAGCAAACAATAAGAAGGCAATGGTGATGCCATAGTTCATGAACCATTGTCTGTATGACCAAGAGCATGTCACAGCTTTTACCACAAGCAAACAATAAGAAGGCAATGGTGATGCCTGTCGTACATGTTGGCTACATTGGTGCCAACAGACCAAGATGAGAGATGGTAAGAACCTGGGATTTGAACTTGTGATCCTGCTAGTAAAGGGACACAACTTTACAGTTTGTTGCAGCAGCTTTGTCCACTGGGCTTCCCACACACCCGCCTCAAAGTAGTGGTAATCTTGAGCCAAACTTAAATTTTTTGTCTGGGATACGACCTACTTAGTGCATTATTCTAAGAAAAAGGTGGAGATACGACCTACTTATCTCACCATGGTGTAATAAGCTTGAGAAATGACCTACTCAGCTCACCATGGTGAGACAAACTTGGGATACAACCTAATTATCCCACCATGGTGTAATAAGCTTGAGAAATGACCTACTTAGCTCAACATGGTGAGACAAACTTGGGATATGACCTACTTAACTCACCAGGGTGTATTAAGCTTGAGATATGACCTACTCAGCTCACCATGGTGAGACAAACTTGGGATACGACCTACTTATCTCACCATGGTGTAATAAGCTTGAAAAATGACCTACTCAGCTCACCATTGTGAGGCAAACTTGGGATACAACCTAATTATCTCACCATGGTGTAATAAGCTTGAGAAATGACCTACTTAGCTCAACATGGTGAGACAAACTTGGGATATGACCTACTTATCTCACCATCGTGTAATAAGCTTGAAAAATGACCTACTTAGCTCAACATGGTAAAACCAACTTGGGATACGACCTACTTATCTCACCATGGTGTAATAAACTTGAGAAATGACCTACTTAGCTCAACATGGTGAGACAAGCAAGATGTATGGAGGACTGTCCCGCAACATGACAGATTCTGTGACACCCACCTCGTGCTCCAGTGCGCTGTATTCCCCCTCGGTCTGTTCACGTATGATGACAAAGTCCAGGTTGTTGTGGCGGGTCTTGAAGCCCGGCAAGCTCCTTACCCACACCACGTTGGCAAAGAGATCCAACTCTCGTCTGTCACAACGTAGATCACGATAACAGATCAAGAAATCCAGGACACAATGAGGCTGGACAATGTTTTGTTTTTGTTTGTTTGTTGTTTAACGCCGCACTCAGCAATATTCTAGCTATATGACAGCAGTCTGTAAATAATCGAGTCTGGACCAGACAATCCAGTGATTGATATCATGAGCATCATTCCATGCAATTGGGATCGATGACATGGATCAACCAAGTTAGCGAGCCTGACCACCCAATCCCGTTAGTCGCCTCTTATGACAAGCATAGTCCCCTGTAATGGCAAGAATGGGGGTTGCAGAAGACCTATTCTACCTAAAGAGGGCAGGTAGACCTGATTATGAATTTTACTTTTATTTTTTTCTAAAAAATGGTACCAGTAACTTGCAGTTCAAATGACAATTGAAGACAGTGGCATAAAATAAAGAGAACCCTTTGGAGCAACTCAGGTGAAAAACGAGAACAAAGGTTTAGGATCAAGAGCTGTGGACGAGGGTCAGTGAGAAAACCTGAAACATGTACAATTTGTTTGGGCCTTATGAAACGTGACATTGCTACACGGAGCCTGTGTTGTTGTCTTACAACCATTGTCTGTGGGGACACCTAAGAAACACAGGAAACTAATGCACAGAAAGGAAAGATAACTCTACCTGAGCCTCATGTTGAGTGTACGCAGTACGCCTCCCTTAAAGCTGGTTGGCGTTGTGATAATGCCCTTCAGACCGACGCCATTCCTAAGAAATGACTCAGTGGCTGTTGACAAACTGGCGCTCTGACCCGGTTGAACTTCACTGGGAAAGAAAACACAAAAATTAATCTGCATATAAGATTATAAGAAATCACATTCAGCGGCAATGTTTGGCACTTTCATCTGGGCCATGCCAGTTTGTTTTCTGGTAAAACAGATTTGGTTAATCAATCTACAATGTTGTAGGAGAATACAGTACATCTAGAGTATTGTCAGTACTGAAAGATTAAAAAAAACCCAGAAAACAGATGTTCAAACTAAGAAAATTTTCAATCCAACAAATTAGTTTTTTTCCTCAACACTAAAGTAGGCTCATGTGAAAAACAAGAAAATACTGCCACGGCACTGAAGCTCACCTGGATATGTAGTCATCAGTCTACAGTGCCCCAATACACACCAGTAATATTCACTTCACACTAAGTTTCAACTAAGCCTCATAAACCTTCTAAAGAGAATAATGTTTCTAATGACATACAGTATTTCCAATTGTTTCACAAACAAACAGTAAAATCCTAAATATTTGAACAAAATAAGATGTCATCATAAGAAGAAGCCAAAGTTCAGCTTCCTCAGTCTGGCAATTTCAAAGAAGATAGAATTTTGAGAGAATTTAAGATGATTACAGTGCAGAAATGACTGAGCAGTGGCCATGAATTGTTTTTCAATATTAGGGACTCAGTATTTATAATGGGTGGGATTTGTATCATATTTTGCTGACCCCGCTCCTATTTAAGGTAACATTGTCTCATGGTACCCCGCATTGAAAATCAGATTCAAACCTCAATCAGATTCAGATGTTATCACTGGTGAAAACAAGCACATAAACTTCCAGCTTTGTCTGAAGAGATTTCAGTTTGAGGAAATGCATTTTGAGACAATTTAAGAGCAAGGTAAAAGTGCAAAAGTCAAACCAAGGTCAAAATTTATGACATTGCAAGAAAGCGAACACATACGTTGAGCCCCACCACTAACTACACAATTACCAACTTTCATGACATTTTGAACAAATTGACTAAGTATGGCTACATGTAGTTTTTTCAACATGGCTGCTGCTGTGCTTGTGTTTTCAACTATTGCTATACCTCAGGAAGATCTCCTCAAAGTCGACAGGAACGCCGGCAGCTTGGAACACATCCATGACGCCGCCCATCATCTCTGGGCCGACGCCATCACCGGGCACCATCGTCACAACATGGCGACCAGCTGGCTTCGACACAGGCTCAGGGATATTCTAGACATTCAAAATTAACAATTCAGTCGATAACTTGGAGGTGAAGTGTGAAAGTGCACACTAAGTAATACAAACTAAATATATTTGATGAACTGATAGCTGATGTCACCGGGGCACAATGTAAAAAGATTCAAGCATGTTTAACTGGGAATGAAGATGCTAAGTAGGGAGTACTACTTGGTTAGTGGAAATTTCAGCTTCTGGATTGGTTGAATGGACAATTAAAAATATTTCAAAGGTATTGTTACATCAGAACATTCTGTTTTTCGACTCCTGCCAAAGTGATACACTAAGCCCAAAGTCGTCATTTTGATTTTGATACTCAATCTGTTACAGTTACCATGGTTGCACAGGGTGTTTCCGAAGTATTTCCTTCCTTGCCTCAGGAATGTAACATGAACGTTTAAGATCAAGTAATTTTCTGTGTAACTGATTTGATTGACATCTATTCATGCTAATTGGAACACCTCTGAGTACGATCTCTGAGTACGCAAATGTAAAAATTCAAGGCTTTTCAAGCTAATTTGGTGATTTACAAGGCTTTTGAAGGATTACACACAAAAATCAAGGCTTTTCAAGAGGGACCTTAAAATTCAAGGCTTACAAACCCCCTTTTTTAGTGTTCCCAGGACTCACAATGTTAATTATTTACATTCATTCTCAGTTTGTACAAGTAAAGACACAAGTAAAACCTGCAGTGCAGTTCCACTAGTTACCATGGTTACAACAGAACAAAGCTATGGGACATGCATGACCATATTGACACTGGTGTGACAACACATACCGCGGTTTTGTGAGGAGTCGTGTGGAAGCCATTGCTGGCAGGAATTTTGCTCACGCTTGGCTGCGACAACAAAAAAACACAACAAAATCAAATCATTACAGGACAACAGAGAACAAAATAAAATAAAAGATCACACCATAACCATGATAACAACATCACAACGACTGTGTACATAATGATGGCTAAACAGGCTGATGGTGATATAGTAATCTGCCTTGATTGTAACATAACTCATTGTTGTCTTAATTTGTTACATATCCCTTTTGAACCAGGATAATCAAGTTTTGATATTACAGTGAGTCTAGTTTTACGCCTCTTTTAGCAATATTCCAGCAATAACAGGGCAGGGAAACAAGAAATTGGCTTCACACATTGTACCCATGTGGGGAATCAAACCCAGGTCTTCGGGTTGACGAGCGAATGCTTTAACCACTAGGCTGCCCCACTGCCCCTTCATGTTACAATATACATGACATAGGGATTTTCCCAGACTGCTGGAACATGTAGACCTAACTCACCAAAAGAGAAATCAACCCATTCTGCAAAAGCAATTTTGCAATGCTAAAGCTACTGAATTCATGCAAGGTATATCCTGTATATAGTTGCATTTTTCAATGCAATATTCAATTTGTCTTGGTAAATTGCCCCAGTGGATGGATATCAATGGATGAATTCATTGAAAAAGGCAGGTATTTTATTAATTTCATATATCACTCCATAAATGGTGGCCAGCTGGTGGTTACAGAAATAAATGATAATAATAATGTGTGACGTGAGTGTGTGTTGTTGAGTGCCGCAGCCATATGACTGAGGTCTGTAAATAATTGAGTCTGCTCAATTTAGTGATAGATATTTGATTATAAGGAACAATCCGTGCTGGTTGGTTGACACTTCATCAACCAAGTCACCAAGCCTGAAAATCCAATCCATTAAGTCGCCTCTTTCCAGCTATTTACGATCAGCATGTAGGTTGCTAGGGCCCAATTCTAATCCGGAATCACCAAATGATAATAATAATAATAATAATAATAATATATGTTTCAATGTTTTGCTAAATACCATTTTTATTTTTAGACAGGTGTGATCTGTAAATTGATTCGGATTAATTAACTGACCATGATATAAGCGGAAGATTAACATGCTAATACATATTTTTAGTTTTCTACTACATGTACTAAGGTTAAGCGTTCTTGTAAAAACACCAAAAGGTTCAATACATGAAGACAACTTAATCTGTGGGAACTCGTTCTCTGATCACGCCCATGAACTGTCAAAATACGTGATCACAATGTCAATGTCAAACTGTCCGTCTGCTTTTTCGGCCAGAAAGTTCATCAAATACCATAGTGATATATAAAATACCCCATGATGATATACTTTAAGCGACACTTAACAAATAAATCATACCAACTATTGGATAAACTCACAGTGCACAGAGAACGCAAGTTTGAGACCAATGTTTTTCCGATGTTCAAAGTCGTGGATAACCTCGTGGTCGCCATGATTGTATCTGTGACGTCAGAAGGGGATTTCCAGAAATGAGCATAGAGTATATAGTTTCATATAGATTTAATAAAACGTAGTTTTAGTGACAAATGAATAGTTTATGAGTCTGCATATTAAGATTAAGTTATTATTGTTTTGTAACCTGCCGATGTAGTGTTTGTTTTTAAATTTTAGAGTAAGTAAATGTTAACTCAAAATCGCAATAAACAACTAGTCCCTAACACTTCTATTAAACTGGTTTCCGATGGTTTCTGTGCGGCGTCTCTTTGAAGAGATATTTAGAGACGGGACCAGGCTCAACACCATTCGCACAACCATGCAACCAGCTGAAAGATAAATGTTTCTAGCCAGTGCAGAAATCAGTGTTAATATTATCTGCTAACATTTCTTATTTTGAGAAGCCGTATACATTAATACTCAAACATGTTTTTAAGAAGCAAATTGCAGTATTTGAGAAGAATAGGCATAATTTTCAAGAATCAGGTATGACAGGGACTGACAGAGATAGTACTTATTACTTAACATGCAATTTCTGTTTTAATTACATTTGACAAGAGTGTACACTTTACAGTGTGATGCTGCGTTTCTATTCTCAGTGATATTGTTTGCTTTCACTATCTTATTGTTTGGACCCTCTGTAATACTTTCTTAGGGTTCCAGGGGAGGTTGGGTAGCCTAGTAGTTAAGGTGTTGCATAGCTTGTCATGCTGAAGGCTGGGTTCAAGTCCCCAAATGGGTACAACATGTGAAGCTCATTTCTGGCGTGAACAACATACTTCCTCACTTCTCTTAGATTTGATAATTTTCTAATTTTACAATATCTAATCTCTTTATTATGTTTAGAGTTGTGTTTCAGAATTTACCATTTTCGCGATTTTAACCCTTCATCCCTGTAACTAATTTAGGGTTTAGTGCATAACAAATTGAAATACAGAAGGTTATAAAACAAAGTAGTTAGATCTAGATCATACAATGAACAAAACAGGATTTAACAAACCAAGAAAATGTAAGATAGATTTTGCAGGTTTCAGTAAGTTTATGGGGAAGTTGTAACATTTCAACAGTACCCATATTTTAATGTAAGCACTGACCAAATCAGTTACTGATTAATGAATTATGTCAATATTTTAATTTCAGACAAATTTAAGCAGAAGAAGTATTGCAACATCAGGTGTGAGACTGGCTCATGATGAGTCACATGATGCTCCCATCAGCCGATTCCCGGTACCGGATGTCCAGGAGTTGCCAGACGACCTCAAGGAAAAGTTTGGCAAGGTCAGATAATATGAGTGATTGAGTTGGGTTTAGCGCCGCTTTGAATAGAATGAATTCCAGTTATATCACTGCATGTCAGTTTAATGTGAGAGAAAAGCCTGACGTGATGCAGGTCCCAGATGTTTACCACTTTGGTAAAACCCATGAGCATGGGTATAGTGCTTACAAACCTAGAAACCAGGATTTGAACCCACGATGCAGTGCCTCAGATGACTGGGCCACTTGTGCCCCCCCCCATCAATATGAGAGAAAATAAATATTAATTAATGTATACGTTACATAAGTTTACTGTTACAGACATTTACTTAAAGAGATCTATACATTTTGTGATAATTTATTTTTAAGCTCTTCATTGTTTCATATGCCATTCATGTTGTTAGAGTGAGTGAGTGAGTGAGTGAGTGAGTGAGTGAGTATGGATTTATGCCGTTTTTAGCAATATTCCAGCAATATCACGGCAGGGTACACCAGAAATGAGATCGACACATTGTACCCATGTGGGGAATTGAAGCCAGGTCCTTGTCGTCACTAACAATCTATTTAACCACAAGGTGAGTGAGTAAATATTTTTGTTGTTGCAGTCAGCAGCATTCTGGCTATATGTAATATATATAAAATCCAGAGAGCTCGGGGTATCTGAGGGCAACCTCGTTTATTATATCTCCATTCTGTACTGATAAATGTCCTGGACCCGTTTACGAATATACCTATATTTTGAGACGGGTTTTAAATAGACATCCAGATTACACTGTTGTTTCATGATTAACACAAGTGGCAATATCACCAGTACTAGTCGCAAATACAACTAGAACATTTTGTAGCATAACAGCTTCCCTCTCATGTCATATTACTTGTTCATACTTTTATAACAGTCTTCTAATGCAGTTAAATGTACTGCGGACTTGCTTGGGCGAGGCAGTCATTTCCAGTGTAGATCTTAGTTTATTTGTTGTTTAATGCTCCACTCAGCAATATATCATGAACATCGATCCCACAATTGGGATACGATGATATGCATCAACCAAGAAAGCAAGCCTGACCACCCGATCCTGTAAGCGCCTCTTATGGCAAGCATGGGTTGCTGAAGACCAATTCTAACCCGAATCTTTAGAATGTAGATCAATGTCAAACTCGCATTCAGAAGAGACATTTTAATTTATTGATGATTGCACAAGCAAGAGAAATTCTGTGCCAGGCTAGTGATAAGACTAAGAGAGATGGAGCTGTCGACATGACTTCCTGAATGGGTCCAAGGTATAGATCATAATACAATTGTGATGTGTTACCATGGTTGCACTTTATCATTGTGGATGATCAGAGGGTGAAAATTTGTTTTATTTGGTGAATTCCACTTGATTCTGACACATGTGTTCACTGTAATTAGGTCACAACACTCAACAGGTTGTGTGGTCTCAGTTTTGATAATTTCCTTGTTTGCCATTTTCCAGTCCAAATTTCTACCAAATGTTTTTGGGGCTCTGTCGTATCGACCTGACGAACTGCGAGCATTTATCAACTACCATGAAGTGCTGATGCGAGACAGTAGTAAGTAGTCGTACTTGACCTGTATGGAGTCAAAAGTACTACTTGGTGACAACTTGTCTTCTTCAGCAATGCTTCAGTGCAAATGTAAAACATCTGTTCAACTGGTAATAAAACTTGTTTGCTGCCTGTCAGCATCTTTGAATTCATCAACCATTATCAGATCAGCATGTAGGATCATGAATAAAAGAAACTTCTAGTTGGGATCAAAATATGAACTAGTCAATGTCCATTTGTATGTCATGCCAACGACCCGTGAAGATCTGGGGTAGAATAGGTCTTCAGCAACCCATGCTTGCCGTAAAAGGCGACTGTGCTTGTCGTAAGAGGCAACTCGGGCTCGGGTCGTTAGGCTCACTGACTTGGTTGATGCATGTCATCATATCCCAATTGCATCACTGGATTATCTGGTCCGCCGTCATATAGCTGGAATATTGCTGAGTGCGGCGTTAAACAACAAACGAACATTACATTCATTTTGATTCCCATCTATTTTATTTCATGGGGAACTTTCTGTTGTTTTCTTTGTGAGAAACAATAATCCCTGGCTGGTGACCTGTTTATACTGACAATTACACTTCAATACAAAGAAACTGTGAGAAAAAATCTGTATGCAGATACTAGCATCTTCATCAACCAGTTTAAGTGTGGATACTTGCATTTTCATCGACCACTTTCAGTAGAACATAAACCCATGAAGATCCAGGGTAAGACAGCGGAAATCTATCCTGAATTTTGGACAAGTCGAAAAAGGAAAAAAGTTTATCACCTGGCCAGGTGAGCTAAAAGAAGTCTGCCTCCTTGGGACCCTGCACACCCCAGTGATGCCTATAACTTATGCTGAACTCCAAACAAACCCTCACATGAAACAAGTTGTAATTACTAAAGTTATCCCTCAGTGATACTTACCGGTATTTGTTTGACTTCTCTATACCCAGGTAATGTGACAAAAGCAGACAAGGAGATGATCGCCGTGGTTGTGAGTGCGGACAATCAGTGTCTGTATTGTGTGGCTACTCACAGTGCACTCTACAGGCTACACTCGCGCAACCCTATTCTGGCAGACCAGGTGAGCTAAATGTCTTTGTTGTTGGGGAGTTGGTTTGCAATATTTCCACCAAATCATGGCGGGGGATGCCAAGAGTGGTCATACATGGTACATTTTTAACAAATATTGAGAACTATGGCACCAGGGGCCCATCCCAAAAAGTGATCAAGGTGCTAAGACCGTCGTAAGTCTGTGTTAAAGTATGGGAGTTACGACCATCTTAGTGTTATGACTGTCGTAAGTCAATGTTAATGTATGGAAGTTACGATCATCTTAGCGCTTTGACTGTCGTAAGTCAATGTTAAAGTATGGGAGTTACGACCATCTTAGCACTAAGACTGTTGTTAGTCTATGTTAAAGTATGAGAGTTACAATCATCTTAGCGCTATGACTGTCGTAAGTCTATGTTAAAGTATGGGAGTTACGACTATCTTAGCCCTATGAGGGTCGTAAGTCTATGTTATGGGAGTAACTATCTCAGTCCTACAAATCGTTTTGTGTAACGGGGCCCTGGAGTAAATAGTTTTCAATATTTGTCTAAACACAACAATAAAATTTGATGTGAGCATGTTGAGAGGTTGAGCCTGAGGTTGAGACAAAGTTTACTTATGACATCTGGTTGTGGTCTGGCTCAGTGACTTGGTTCATTGCTTATCTTTATATCCCTATGGTGTGAGACTTTCCTGGACGTTATAGACAATCAGCAGTTTAACCGAGATGGAGTCATTGGGTTAGATGACTAGCAGAACAGTACATGCTCTGCCGACCTAACTGGGTTCGAATCCCGGTTCTCCCCGATTATATTTCTTCGTTTTTCAGCACAATACCCATGGTCATGGGTTTCACCGAAGTGGTAAACGTCTGAGACCTGCATCACTTTGGGCTTTCTTCCCACATTAAAAGCTGACACGCCACAATATAACTGGAATACTGTTAAAAGCGGCGTTAAACCCAACCAACCTACTCACTCGACCTATCATGGTCTACAATGAAAACAGATTAGAGTAGTAGTGTTTACGATTCTTAGGGTAAAAAGAGATTAACTAGTGTTCTTGAATGTTATTATGTTGTTACCATGGTAACCACTGTCAGCATTTTTTTTTAATGTTCCCCTTTCTACCAGCTGTCCACCAACTGGAGAATGGCAGATCTGGACATACGACAGAAGGCGATCCTGGACTTTGCAACAACCGTTGCCGCATGTCACTCACCGGCAGACGAGCAGTTTGAGCGGCTGTACGAGAACGGAATGAACCACGATGATGCCTGGGACATTGGGGCACTGGCATCCTTTCTGAGCATGTCCAACAGACTAGCTCACTTCCTGCGTGTGAAACCAAACCCCGAGTTTTATTTGATAGGTCGAATTCCAGCGTCTGAGAAAAATAACAAGTGATACAATATCTTGGAGAAATGTGTTGTGGATGGACAATCAGAATAATCGTGCTGTGTGTTAAGCTTGATGACATAGGATCAGACTTGACAAATTCTATTTCCCTAAACAGGTTTGTATTACTGATCCAAGTTAATTGTATCTCGTTTTCTTCAAAGCTTGAGGCAGAAAGTCAATATTTATGGGATGGAAATGTCCAAGATATTATTTTGACTGTTTGAGAAAATCTTTCTTCTAATAGTCTAAATATTTATGAAAAACTGTAGAAAATAATTGAGACTATCGGATGGTAGAACATAGATATGGTCTGAAACTGGAAGTCGAATGTGCAGGTCCTTTAGTTGGCAAAATGTCATGGAAGTAAATACAGAAGTGAAGTGGCCGACTGGTCCTGTTTTAGTTTCCTGTGGTACTGGTGACCTCTCCTCAAGAACATAATAAATATTGCTTCCAAATACTGAGTCAACTGTTACTGTTACGGAATCAACAATTCCTTTGATGATGCAGAAAATCAGGTCAACTCCTTTGGAGTTGCAAATGAGGTGTGGGTCAGACATATGAATGTAAAGGATTGCAAAGAGTATATTTGAGGCCCATTAGGAACAAAGCATCGAGTCTGGTCCTCACTAAATATCATCAATATTGTTGTAGAACAGGTAGAACTTTGTCCAGGGATATACAGTCAAGTCTCGTTAATCCGACACTCGTTAATCCGACACAAATGATGGGAACCGATTGATTCAGTGCTATTTAGTCCCGTTAATCCGACATTCTCGCACCCCGACTCCAACACACCTAATTTGCAACGAATTGCCGAAATCACTCATTAATCAGTCTCGTTAATCCGACACAGTGATCAGCGTACTCCGTGGTCATCTGACCGCGAGTACACAACCCCGTGTTTTGACACACACTGACAGACTATTTTAAGTAGATGAAGCAAGTTGTTAAGACAGTAGCACTGCATTTACACGAGGAAACGTGTGTCGTTGATCATGTGATAAATTCAGTGAGTAATGTCTCTATTGTTATGTATAAATGGGAAAATTATTATTTTTGCATAGTCATTAATTATAAATTAAGGAATGAATGAATAAACAACATAACAATATTAATATTTCGTTTTTAATGATTTTATTACAAGGTACACACGGTTATAATCTATCGTGAAGACGTCCGATTTTCGATCACAAATCACTTAATTTCGTTAATCCGACATACTCGTTAATCCGACACAATCATGTGCAACCAACGATGTCGGATTAACGAGACTTGACTGTATCTAGACCTGCTCACTCGGATATTCGACACCAAGTCTGCAGCAAATGTCAGTAAATATGCCCAAATTGGAATACAAAATTTCCCAATTTATGTTCATAATATTATGGCTTCATAGAGGTGACTTGTATTTTTACAGATAACATGACCAATAAAGTTTACTTGTTTGTTGTTTACGCCGCACTCGGCAATATTCCAGCTATATGACGGCGGTCTGTAAATAATCGAGTCTGGACCAGACAATCTAGTGATTGACATCATGAGCATCCATCCACGCAATTTGGATACGATGACATGCATCAACCAAGTCAGCTAGCCTGACCACCCGATCCCGTTAGTCACCTCTTACGACAAGCATAATTGCCTTTTCTGCAAGCATGGGTTGCTGAAGATCTATTCTACCTCGGATCTTCACGGGTCTCAAGATGTGTACTGGTACCGGGGATGGAAACACAGACCGAAAGTCAAAGCAGCTGCCTGATCCTGTCTTAGTTGCCTGACAAGTGTGTGAACTGGACACTTCTCATGGAAATAATAATAAATATTTCTTCAACTGTTGTACTATTATTGTTATTACATTGGTGTTTTTTCATATTGGCCTTGTTACAGGTCCAAGGTCTGCCACATACGCCCAAGGCAACACTGAAGGCCAATATAGCCTGGTAAGGGCCAATATGACCGACTGAGGACATATTGACAAGGCCAATATGAAACACCCATTTAATTATATATTAATGAAATTACTACCTCAACTGTATGATTCACGCTCTAACGAAGTGTGATGACAGCAGTTTGTCGTCTTGTTGCGATTGCAATGTATGGAACTGAGTCGCGCGCAAAAACTGTTTTGGCCCACTCAAATTCCGTATTGATCCACTAAGCCTTTATTGGCCCTTCGGTTCTATATAATGAGGGTCGATGTGAGCGTACGAACATCTATATAATGAGGGTCGATGTGAGCGTACGAACAGTCAACAAGGTGTTCATTGCAAAATACAACGAATCACAAAAGAAACTCAAGAATGTAAAATGATTGAGAACAATTTTATTTTCGTATGAGGCACAGAGGCGGACCAAGGATTTTGAAAAGAACATAATACCTAAGTCCCAAATTGACTTGACAGAGGGTACAGTTAACCTGCAAGGGGGATGTGCACCCACTGCATCCCTATGGATCCGCCACTGAAGCATGTTAGGGAGATAATAAGCATGATAAGTCAGGTCCTCGTCAAATATCATCAATATTTACAGAAAGGAAATCCATGAACGACCATTTTGACTGCAGTTTCCCCAAAATTTGTTTTACTGATTGTGACTCTCAAATGTCTGGAGATGGACTATGGGTCATGGCGTTAATGATGCGTAGCAGGGTGGACAAATGTTTTTGCTTACTGTAAGTAAATTATTAAGTTGATCCATAAAGGAATAATTCAAAGAAACTTACTGTATGTTGAAGGCAAATTTATGACACGAACAAATTTCTCATCAATATTGTCAAAAAGACAAAAGATCAGTATGTAATTGAAGTGATTCTTAACCACAGTGCCCTAAAATAATTTAAGGTTATAGGTTTTCAATATCATATCCTTCATTTATTTTTTGGAGTTCATGACCTGAGACTTCACACCCCAACCACGTAATGTCTACGTACAACACAGACAATTTTACAGAGACTGAGATGCATGTATCACGACAGAGAACACCAGAAATGTACCCATGTGAGGAATTGAACCCAGGTCCTTGGCATGACGAGCGAACGCTTTAACCACTAGGCTTCCCTACAGCCCCATGATGTGAATGGGGCTGACAAGTTTGAATGGAATTGAACATATTTTATTTTCGTATTCTTGAAAGTTCTGGAATTAATATTTGGAAATCAACCCTGACAAAGAAAAGGAATTGGTCGGGCCTGACATAAATGGCCCTAAATGATTCCAACTCGAAGACCCCTGTAGTCTGTCAGTCACACAGAAGAAACTTTTAACAGTATTCCAGCTGTATACCGGATGTCAGATTAATGTGGGAGGAAAGCCTGAAGTGATCCCTGTTTCGGACATTTACAACTTTCGCGAACCCACGAGCATGTGTATGGTGCTCACAAACCTAGAAACATAATCAGGGACACCAGGATTTGAACCCACACAAGATGATAAAAGTATTTTATCATTTAACTAAAGCATTTATCCATGACATAAGCTTATGACATAAAAACATGTATGTCATACCCCAATGACATAAGTATGCAAATTAGATAACCGGAAGTGGGACTTTTTTGCCGGTGCACGTGAGTAGGTGTTTACAAACAACATGGATACCTTTGATGTTGGAGACATTATTTCAATTATTCTGCAAAAGTCTGTTCAAGTATTTTGTTTAAAATAATCCGAGGAACTTTTTTTCTCAGCGAAGGAATATGTCATAAAGGAGTTAAGAGGTTGTTTATTTTGGTTTACACGGCTATGGAAAACATGTATCACTACGC
The DNA here is from genome assembly GCF_023055435.1 of Haliotis rufescens. Lineage (NCBI taxonomy): Eukaryota > Metazoa > Mollusca > Gastropoda > Lepetellida > Haliotidae > Haliotis > Haliotis rufescens. Next base: position 33,190,817 of record NW_025964372.1, on the reverse strand, counting down.
ACGATCTATACGTAAGATTTCGACAAGTTGCTGATGTTAATGTTTAATGCAATTATTCCTTAATTGGGAAGCAAAAATGTGAAAATGATAAATAGAATTCATCACTCGTGTTTTTTAATATGGGAAATATCGAAGGCTCGGCAAATACTGATTAACTAAGACTCGGTTGATATTTCCCATATTAAAAAACACTCGTGATGAATCCTCTATGTACGTAATACTTAAATACGAGGGCACAAACTAGATGATGGAGAAAAACTATTTAATTCCTATTTCTGGGGCATGACTGTGAAACATTGGTATGTTGTACATGGGAGCAGTTTATCGCTGCATACCTATTAACACAAAATGACCATGAACTTGAAAATATATATCCTGCTAAAACAGCCAACGATATTCCTGGGTGATTCACGCTGCCAGGTTTTCACTGCAATGCTGGATCTGCCCGCCAAGAGAGACCAGCTCACATTTATACTAATCAAAAAAAGTTAAGGACCACCTGATTCTTTCATATTGCTATAGTAAATCTGTCGTGGTATGACAGATTAAATATAATAATATGAAAGATTTGGGTGTCCATAACATTTTTTTATTAGTATATAACACATAGGAATGTCGCAGGAGTTCCACCCTCTCTCACTCTCCAGGGCCAGCCATTCACTGATCATGCTGATACAACGTCCCAAAACTCAGTCACAAAACTTGCTAGGGCTGGGATGGGTAACTCGGGTACACTGGTCGGGTGGGTACACAAAGGACTACCCGGACCCGTGGTTACACTATATGGCTACACCCCAAGTCACTAATGTTCGCATTTCTTTCTGACTATGCACCCTTCTGACTTATATGTTTGAATAAAGATAAAACTTCAGTCAACTTCAGTGTATGCATGACCAAATCGTTTAATACATGTGTGTAAATACATTTTGTCCAGGGCTAAGGTCATACTATTTCCAATCGGACATTTTGTACCTATCTCTTGAGACCTACAGTGGGTACCCGGGTAGGGTCGGGTAATAGCGGGGTGGGTACCTGGGTAGTAAATTTGGCATGCTCAAGATAAATTTAAAGTGACTGAAAACAATATTGAAGCTTGATATCATGATATCTGTAGCCACATTCACATCAAAACATGGGTGAAAATACAACCAGACAATGGTAGAATGAGTTCTTTCAACAAAAACAATTTCTGAAAAAAGTCTAACAGAATGGCTTTATTACAGTCATACTTATGTGTCGGTGGTAAAAACGCCCCCCACCCACCAGTTGCCACGCCCACCCCATCCCCTACGTTGCCTCACTCCGTGGGTGTCTTGTCCCGCCCTTCTGTCCATGCCTTGGCGATCGTCCTCTTCATGTCATCATCCCCATCCTCATACATGTTCTGCATCATCTTCATCAGACTTGCATTGGGGTCTTCCTTGTCACTGACTGATGGTCTGAAAGGTTACCATGGCAACTTGTTTATTAGCAAACTACGCCACACAATTCTTTGTATAACAAGAATAAATGTAACCTGATCAGGATGCTGATGAAACCGACAGGCTTCATAATCTTGTTCCACAAAATGATCTTAGCACTTAGCTGGCAGATGAAACTGACTGGCTTCGTAATCTTGTTCCACAAAACAATCTTAGCACTAAGTTGGCAGATGAAACTGACTGGCTTCCTAATCTTGTTCCACAAAACAATCTAAGCACTAAGTTGGCACATGAAACTGCCACGCTCCTAATCTTGTTCCACAAAACAATCTTAGCACTAAGTTGGCACATGAAACTGACAGGCTTCATAATCTTGTTCCACAAAACGATCTTAGCACTAAGTTGGCAGATGAAACTGACTGGCTTCCTAATCTTGTTCCACAAAACGATCTTAGCAATAAGTTGGCACATGAAACTGACAGGCTTCATAATCTTGTTCCACAAAACGATCTTAGCACTAAGTTGGCAGATGAAACTGACTGGCTTCCTAATCTTGTTCCACAAAACGATCTAAGCACTAAGTTGGCACATGAAACTGCCACGCTCCTAATCTTGTTCCACAAAACGATTTTAGCACTAAGTTGGCAGATGAAACTGACTGGCTTCCTAATCTTGTTCCACAAAACGATCTTAGCAATAAGTTGGCACATGAAACTGCCACGCTCCTAATCTTGTTCTACAAAACAATCTTAGCACTAAGTTGGCACATGAAACTGACAGGCTTCCTCATCTTGTTCCACAAAACGATCTTAGCACTAAGCTGGCAGATGAAACTGACTGGCTTCCTAATCTTGTTCTTCAAAACGATCTTAGCACTAAGTTTGCAGATGAAACTGACAGGCTTCCTAATCTTGTTCCACAAAACGATCTTAGCACTAAGTTGGCACATGCAACTGACTGGCTTCCTAATCTTGTTCCACAAAACGATCTTAGCACTAAGTTGGCACATGAAACTGACAGGCTTCCTAATCTTGTTCCACAAAACGATCTTAGCACTAAGTTGGCACATGCAACTGACTGGCTTCTTAATCTTGTTCCACAAAACGATCTTAGCACTAAGTTGGCACATGCAACTGACTGGCTTCCTAATCTTGTTCCACAAAACAATCTTAGCACTAAGCTGGCAGATGAAACTGACTGGCTTCCTAATCTTGTTCCACAAAACAATCTTAGCACTAAGTTGGCACATGAAACTGACAGGCTTCATAATCTTGTTCCACAAAACGATCTTAGCACTAAGCTGGCAGATGAAACTGACTGGCTTCATAATCTTGTTCTACAAAACGATCGTAGCAGTAAGTTTGCAGATGAAACTGACAGGCTTCCTAATCTTGTTCCACAAAACAATCTTAGCACTAAGTTGGCACATGCAACTGACTGGCTTCCTAATCTTGTTCCACAAAACGATCTTAGCACTAAGTTGGCACATGAAACTGCAACGCTCCTAATCTTGTTCCACAAAACAATCTTAGCACTAAGTTGGCACATGCAACTGACTGGCTTCCTAATCTTGTTCCACAAAACGATCTTAGCACTAAGTTGGCACATGCAACTGACTGGCTTCCTAATCTTGTTCCACAAAACGATCTTAGCACTAAGTTGGCAGATGAAACTGACTGGCTTCCTAATTTTATTCTATAAAACGATCTTAGCACTAAGTTTACAGATGAAACTGACTGGCTTCCTAATCTTGTTCCACAAAACGATCTTAGCACTAAGTTGACACATGCAACTGACTGGCTTCCTAATCTTGTTCCACAAAACGATCTTAGCACTAAGTTGGCACATGCAACTGACTGGCTTCCTAATCTTGTTCCACAAAACAATCTTAGCACTAAGTTGGCACATGCAACTGACTGGCTTCCTAATCTTGTTCCACAAAACGATCTTAGCACTAAGTTGGCACATGAAACTGACAGGCTTCCTAATCTTGTTCCACAAAACGATCTTAGCACTAAGTTGGCACATGCAACTGACTGGCTTCCTAATCTTGTTCCACAAAACAATCTTAGCACTAAGCTGGCAGATGAAACTGACTGGCTTCTTAATCTTGTTCCACAAAACAATCTTAGCACTAAGTTGGCACATGAAACTGACAGGCTTCCTAATCTTGTTCCACAAAACGATCTTAGCACTAAGCTGGCAGATGAAACTGACTGGCTTCATAATCTTGTTCTACAAAACGATCTCAGCACTAAGTTTGCAGATGAAACTGACAGGCTTCCTAATCTTGTTCCACAAAACGATCTTAGCACTAAGTTGGCACATGCAACTGACTGGCTTCCTAATCTTGTTCCACAAAACGATCTTAGCACTAAGTTGGCACATGAAACTGCAACGCTCCTAATCTTGTTCCACAAAACAATCTTAGCACTAAGTTGGCACATGAAACTGACAGGCTTCATAATCTTGTTCCACAAAACGATCTTAGCACTAAGTTGGCAGATGAAACTGACTGGCTTCCTAATCTTGTTCTACAAAACGATCTTAGCACTAAGTTTGCAGATGAAACTGACTGGCTTCCTAATCTTGTTCCACAAAACGATCTGAGCACTAAGTTGACACATGCAACTGACTGGCTTCCTAATCTTGTTCCACAAAACGATCTTAGCACTAAGTTGGCACATGCAACTGACTGGCTTCCTAATCTTGTTCCACAAAACGATCTTAGCACTAAGTTGGCAGATGAAACTGACTGGCTTCCTAATCTTGTTCAACAAAACGATCTTAGCACTAAGTTGGCAGATGAAACGACCCAACATTACATAACATTTTTACAACATTTCCCCTCCCTAAGTCAAGATTACTTTTTTTCCAAATGAAATTAATTCAATTACAATGAATACATATATAACTATTTATGTCTTGTTTAATGTGAGTTTACACATCTTTGATAAAAAAGAGGGCATAAAAGTGTAAAATCAGGTCTGAAATGCTCTAATTGAATTCCAACATAGAGCTGTGGAAATTCACCCTTTGAAAAGCCACATAAACAAGAGGCCTACCTGACTGGCCATAGCTTGGTGTATCAGGGGAAGCTTATGTGAAGAAAGCTGTCAATGTTTACTACTTTGGGCAAATCAATAACCATGTGCATGGTGACTAATAAACTTGAAAAAAATAAAATCAAACACGATAATTTTCATAAACAGCTTAGCCATGTAAGCTGACACTGACTCAAAATGTCGACTGCTAACATCACACTGTGTGAACAGCAACTTTTAGGATGATAATATATTATAATATAATAATAATAATAATAAGTCCATCTCTTACTACCGGGTACCCATTCACTACTCGGTGAACAGCAGAATCCATTTCCATTGAAGTGGGAAGTCACCCCCGTCATTCTTCAAGATAATATGAACTCACACACATGTTTTTTGTCTTTCTAAATGTGTGTTTTTCAAAGGTTTATTTCAGAGGTTTGAGGATATGAATCTCGAATAAACCCCGACAATATGTTGGGTTTTTTTTCTGCCTTCAATTTGGCATATTAACAAAAATAATAAAAAACCCACAAGATATGAAACATGTCTGGCACAAAGATGTGTGAATGTCAAACTAACTTTTTTGTTTCTTTGGCTTTCCTCTCTGCCTCCGTGACGAAGGCCCAGGTGGTGGATGAGGCTTTCTTCATCATCAGCAGAACACAGTCAGTCTTCACCTGGTACAGAGGGGAGGCATCTTACAATACACACACACAGTCAACTATGGTTTTAACAAACTCAAAGAGATCACTAATGTTAGTTTGTAATAACTGTACTTCGTTATAAGCATATAGTCAAGTCCCGTTAATCCGACATTGTTGGTTGCATATGATTATGCTTGATTAACGAGTATGTCGGATAAATGAAATTAGGTAGTATAAACGTTCGTGATCGAAAATTGGACAACTACAGGATAGATAACGATTTAAACACATAATAAAAAAAGGAAATAATCATATTGTTGTGTTACATTGTTAGCGGAATATGTTTTCTAATCATGCAACCTGAAGTTTAACACAAAACTACTGTTACGGACTGTATGACTGATTCAAAATACTTTTTAAAGCATAGTCTAGAGTGGAAGTCATCAATTTGAAACTAGTGCCGCAATGCTTAAGAAAGCTGCTTTCTTAGTGGCTAATGTCGACTTCCTGTCAGTAATTTCATTGGTTGTTTGTGAAAGGTCGTTCTGACGTGACCTGTAATGGGATGTCCTCAGCGGTAACGAGAACTTGTATCTGATTTTAATGAGATTGAGGTAATCTAGGCATGTGATTAATCCTGTTTTGTTAATTTAAAGAATTAATAGTTTATTGTTAAGCAAGTTTATCTCTGCAGCCGTTGAAATGTGCAGCTACTCGCCGACTCATCTCGCATGAAAACACGGATTAATGAGTGATTTCAGCAATTGGTTGCAAATTAGGTGTGTCGGAGTTGGAGCGTAATTAAAGGATTAAAGGGTCTAAATAGCACTGATTTAATTGGTTCCTATCATTTGTGTCGGATTAACGAGACTTGACTGTAATCAGCATATATACAACAAATGGCCGAGACTAATAAATAAGTTTGTTATATCGGTCAGTTAATTATAAGGGTGTTCATTATAAATGTAGTTCACTGTATATACTATTCCAAGTTTGCTAAGGATCACCACTTCAAAAGGCAATACATCAAATTGTGTTCAACAGCCAAAGACAATATTGCCTGAAGACATGTTTAATGAACAACAGTCTGCTGTCATGTGCCACACAATGCCAACATACAACATGTGACCAATAATCATGACAGCAAATTCAAGGTCAAACAGAGACAATTATGCACTTAGCAGAAACGACAACACCACAGGTGTTCCACAGGTCATTTCTGAGTGTGGTGGCAGTCACAAAGTGATGATGTCTTGCAATCAGGAGAAACCTGGCATTACATCATATTAGCAAGTTACAGGGACTTAGAGTAACCAAAATGTAGCTGGTGCCAGTTCTAAGAGTGAACTTATGATAACTGGAGGCAGGGACAGTTCTAAGTCTAAACTTATGGTAACTGGTGCCAGGGACAGTTCTAAGAGTGAACTTATGGTAACTGGTGCCAGGGAGAGTTCTAAGACTAAACTTAAGGTAACAGTTGCCAGGGACAGTTCTATGTCTACATTTATGGTAACTGGAGGCAGGGACAGTTCTATGTCTAAACATATTGTAACTGGTTACAGACAGCGAAGTGATGATGTCTTGCAATCAGGAGAAACCTGGCGTAACATCATATTAGCAGGTTACATTGACGTAGAGTAACCAAAATGTAGCTGGCGCCTGGGACAGTTCTAAGACTAACCTTATGGTAACTGGTTTCTGGGGTGATCTCTTCACAGAGCCGAGCAATGAACAGTTCATGGTTCTTCTTGTTGAGGCCCTTCACGACGAGCTTCACTGACCTGACAACACGGTCAGATGGGTTAGACAATCCGATATACATTGCACAAAGCATGTACTTGAAGACAGGAGTTCTCCGTTGGGTGTTTCCAATGGTTTTTGTATTATTTTCTGAACTCTGTAAAGTTCCTCAACATGCTCAAAAGAGTTATCACGATAATTGCGGAAAAATATTTCCAAACCCTGGTCATCTGAATGTACACACTGGGTCAATATATCATTGGGATTACAAAGTTCCAATGTTCGACATAGCCATAGGGTGAGTGAGTTAGTATGGTTTTACGCCACTTTTAGTAATACTCACATTAACATGATTAATATGAGGGCGGGAGTGTGGTTTGGTCTGTGTCTTACCTGTTTGTAAAGGTGGAGGTAACGTTCTCAGCAGGAATACCCTGTACGCCATCCAGTGTTACGTACAGCTTCATAAACTTGTCGGACTGGTCCCATGCTGTCGGTGGAAAACATCACAAGTCACTAGGGTCGACCATTGGGGCTATTTTCACTATTGTGATTGTGTTATAATTAGGGCTCGGACGAGTTCAAATTTACTACCTGGATACCCGACACCCCATCTCCAAACCCTACCCACTGTAGGTCTCAAAAGTTGGGCAAAAAATGTCTAATTGGGAATTGTTTTACCGCAGCCCTGGCAAAAAACTATTTACAATGTAGATACATGCATCAAACGATCTGATCATGAGTACACTGAAGTTGACTGAAGCTATAACTTTAACCAAACATATCCAAGGAATGTGAGCATCGTCAGAAAGAATTGCGAACATCAGCCACCTGTGGTATAGCCACTGTGAGTGTTTGTCATTAAACAATATATCATGTGACTAACCACGGGTCCGGGTAGTCCTGTGGGTAATCGGGTCCTACTCAGTACATACCCGACCCGAGTACCTGAGTTACCAAACCCAACCATAGTTCAAATAGTAGCCAACACTATTGCAATAGTATTGCATTCTGACCACACAAGAGCTGAGGAAAACAATACACCTCAGTTCTTTAAGAGTATTTTTCAAATTCATATTGGAACCAGGGACTTCAGTCCAAGTTTAAGTGTACTAGGAAAACCCGAAGAAATGCAGGTCTCAGACGTTTACCACTTCCGTGAAACCCATGAGCACGGGTATGGTGCTGACAAACCTAGAAGCTTTGTCTTCACTCAAACATATAAAAGTCAGAAGTAATTATGACTTGTAGCAGGTTTTAACATAGATAACCTACTCTAACACAGTATACTGACTCCATGCTGACAAGTGAATGTCAGGCAGGGTAACAAAAAGTACCATCTTTTAATATTATTTTTTGGTATTATGAGGACGGGGATCGCACCAATGACCTTCAGCTCTCTAGGCAGAGACTCTATCCAAGACACCACAGTTGCGGTCGGCTAATGGTGTGAAGTATTGACTGTGTTATTCATCATTACAAAGATGTATGAAGCAATCTCATAAATCATATCTCTTAATCTGAAACCTCTTTGCAAGAAGACCTGAAGCCACCTCCACAGGTGGTCGTGTCATGTGAACCCTGAGCGACCTTTGACAACCCTGTCTGAATGAAGAATGCCAGGGTTCTCAGAAACTAACAGTTTTAGTCCACTAGTCCTTATAATGATAAGGACAAATTTCGACTAGTCCTTATGATACCTTAACTATTGGGCAGCTTGGCAAAGACAACAGGACTAGTGCTAATTTCTAACGTTGGTTCTCGAGCCAATCAGAAATATCAACTTTCTAAAACAGTTTGACTTCATTTCTTTACCGAGGGCACGGACAACCCAGTCGTCTAAGGCGCCATGATTTGCTATGCAGAGTTGCGTCCAATTTTCACCAATAAGCTACCCTACCATCCCATGATACACCATAAACTCACCGTACTTTTTGATCGGCTCAGTGTAAATGCTGACCTCTTGTCGGACACTGGACTGCGGAGCAACTGTGTTGACTGGGGTAGGGTTTTCTTGCAGAGAAATCATCGACTCGATCTTACGAATCTCCACGGACAGTGCCTTCTGGACGCGCGGTCGTGTCGAATCATTCTCAAACTTCCTCAGTTCCTCGATGTCCTTCTTGAGCTGCAACATATAGGCAGATTCCTACCATGTCCTCTCAACGTATTTAATGGTTACTATAACCAAGCTGTCATGTTCTATAAGGATCTGCAACTGTTTCTGCTGTAAGTGGCTTTAGTAATATGTAGTTAATGGAAAATAAATGCAAGTCTGAAATCAAATTAAGGCATGACAATGTTTATGACATAATACATACAGCTTACTTTTTAATGAAATAGACCTCATAGGTCTGAGGCTAAAAAAAAAAAAAGTCTTGAAGTGTAACCACTGAGCTTTAGTGAGTTGTTGTCATTAAACAATATATCACGTGACTAACCACGGGTCCGGGTAGTCCTGTGGGTACCTGGATCCTACTAAGGAACCACCCAACCCGAGCTACCTGTCCCAGCCATTTTCAGCGTTCGAAATACCTGCCTGCCCGACCGTCCGAGACGGGTTGATTTCAACTCGGGCTGCCAGATTTTCAAATCCCCCTGCCCGACGGTCGGGTTATATTTCATATGTGAAAATATTCTAAATATTTCACATGTAAAGATGAATGATAAAATGTAACCAAAAAGAAACCCCATTAGCTTTTAGACAACCTAACATTTAGCGATGTGCTTATGCTACAAGCAAACAGTTTTCATATTTTTAGTTAAATTATCCTGAGAAACATATGATTATAGTGGGCAGGCAGGTTTTGGTCAGGGCTGGCAAGTATTTCAGCTAGCCAGTCCTGTGGTCTGGCTGAAATCTTTGGGAGTTTCATACCCTGCCATAGTACAGTCCTGTGTGGACTGTGGGACCCAGCGTTAGAAAGTAACTGTTTTAGTCCACTAGTGCTTATGATGATAACATATAGATCTAGCAAAACTCTTAATAATGGCAAATTGCTACAGGTTCTTATGATACCTGAACTATTAGGCAGTTTGGCAATTACTATAGGACTTCTGCCAATTTGGGAAATTTCTAATGCTGGCACGGACCCATTGCATTTCGCGAATTCCATACAAACCTTAGTCTAAACTTATGTCTGATATACAAGAATGTCCGAGACTGACAGTTCCCATATAGTTATTGCACAGGCCCCTGAAGCAGTATAGTGATATAACTGAAACAGTGGACCCATATATATAAATAGACTATTTATATATATGGGTCCAGTGTTTCAGTTATATCACTATCCTGCTTCAGGGGCCTGTGAGTTATTGCTAAAGTTGTTCATTAACTGTTTATATGGCCAGTTAATCACTATTCGTTTTATTTCGCGAGTCAATACGGATGATCAGTCGTGGTCGTGTTAATCAGGGCTAGAAAATGTGTCCGACTGCTCGATCACGTGGCTTACGAACATTTCGCGTTAATTTGTAAGTTTCCAATGACAATATTAGCATTGATTATAGACACAATGAACAAGCTCTAGAATATTCTCAGGACCATGCATGTTCGATACTGAAAGTAAACTGTACTCTACATCGTGGTTTAATTCGCACCAACATAAACTGGAGATAATCCAGAGTAATAAAACAATTTTAATCAATCTATAACACAGCTCACCTCTTCTATCGACGCCATGGTTGCGGAATGTAAGCAGAAGTTTATGCAGTTGAATATTCCTCGCTGTCTGACCTCACGTGGGATTCCCCACTATGGTTTACTTCCGGTATTCCCTCACAAAAACACTCGGATCCGCTCGGTTTATTCCGCTACATTCGTCACCACTCGTATATTTCCGTAACCGACGTTCGGCTTCATTCGTCACGAATGGTTCGGCTTGTCCCGGAATGGCGATTCGAGAACTCTCTGAAGCGAGTCTATTTGGTTAATATTGTCGGTTACAGTTTCTGTAACAAACTACAGAGGAATGGGATTATTGGAGATCACCACTCATTCTATACATTTGTACAATATTCTTCATAAGAATACGTGTCTCTTTATTTATGGAAAACAACTTATTTTATTCTTTGTAACCACGTTTCGCTTTTTTGCACCTTCATCGAGTGAATACTGAGTGAGCATACATAGCAAAGGCGGGTAATTTGAGATCGCGAGAACCACGGGAATGGATCCGAGGGTTAGTGTAGACAGAAACCATATACACTCTTCAAAAAAAGAAACGCACAGGTAGATTTTTAGTAAATTTGTTGTAACTTGAAATATGGAATTGTGGAGCTCGATAGTCACATGTTGTCGTTGTACAAAGGCAATGAAAACCTTTCATTGTCATGTCACATAAGGCCACAAGGTTGCGCTGAACTTAGTATCTCGTGTGACCGCCAAGGGCAGTAATCACGGCTCTGCATCTCTTCGGAACTGACTGGATAAGTGTACGAATTCTTGTCCTGCGGAACGATGCGCCATTCTGCTTGTAACGCGTTGGCCTAGGGCTGGGACGAGTCCACATTTACTACCCGGGTACCCACCCCTCTATTACCTGTCCCTACCCGGGTACCCACTGTAGGTCTCAGGAGATGTCTCAAAATGTCCGATTGGGAACAGTTTTAGCATAATCCTGGCAAACGTATTTAGATACACGTATTAAACAATCTGGTCATTCATACACTGAATTTGATTTAAGTTATATCTTTATTCACACATATGAAAAATCAGAAGGAATGGGTGTATAGTCAGACAGAAATGCGAACATTAGTGACTTGTAGTGTAACCATAGAGTTCTAGATAATTTGTGTCATTAAACAATATATCACGTGACTCCTAGGAGCCATAGGTAAAAGTTAGGTAAGCAGTGAGGACTAGTGTCAGAAGTCCATCGAGAGGATGTGGCTGGCATCTAAAACAAAAGTACTACCTCTACTGCTACACCCCTACACCCCAAATACCTCCACCACTTCCACCACCATGCATGTTAGCCTACCTAGCGATCTATAAGCAGTTTTGTTTATTGCATGGCTTAGATATAGTACAAGGAGGCTTCTGTGTGATTCCAGAGTTCTGAATTCAACTTCTACGCGGCTACAAATGTATGATTCGACATCAAGATAATTCAAATAGGACAAGACTGGGTGATTTTATTGCAAAAAATGATATGATGGCGGCCATCTTGAAAGTGGCCGCCATCTTGAATTGTTTCAGTGGCTAACGGGTTTTATCAAGAGAGTATTTGTGCCAATTTTGCTGCTTGTATCCACATGTGAAAGATTTCCCCTTTCTGCAGGACAAGTTAGTCGCCTCTTACGCCAAGCAAAACGCCTTTTACTGCAAGCATGGGTTGTTGAAGACCCGGATATATGTGAACCGGTGCCTTTGCGTGCCACGGGTTCGACACGGGGAATGACGAGCATGTCTCAAAAGTACGAAAGTAGTCCGACAGTGGGCGTGGTCTAAGTTAATTAAGGTATATAGAAACACTGACGCTAAAAGTGCACGGTTAGCCAAACAAAATGATGTGGAATCACTTGCAATTTAATATTTGTGTTATACATGAATGTATGTGGTTCAACAGTGTTTTTAAGCCAACTCATCGCTGAGTATTTTTTAATATTGGCTAGTATTGTGCACAACCACCCATTAGCTAAAGTGATGACGTAAATCCTGCTGGGGTATCATGCAGGAAGAAGCCAAGGTACTGTAAGTCCCCACGATCCCCAGCCTAGCTTTGGTTACTGATGGCGTAATGTCCGTGTTTTAAGACTGTATCCATAATATTGTTATGCTCAAATATTTTTCATAAATTGTTTTTAAATAAAGTTGGCTCAAATATGTTTCATAAATTGTTTTTAAATATATAAATAAATAAATTGTGAATATATTAACTTGGTCTCGTCGCTATATAACTGAAATAATGCCGATGCGATGTTAAATTTTAACTCACTCACTCACTATCATCAACGTTTCTATATGACGCCGGGGACACCTACAGTACGTTATATTATCATACATCATGCATAAAAGAAATAACATCCTCGCTGGCATTCCCGGTGTGATATTGCTGGAATATTGCTAAAAGCGTCGTAAAACAATACTCACTCACTCATTCCTCATCGCTAGTGAGATGTCAATATATGGACAGAGGCACGTTAAGTTGACAAGTATTCAGTTTCATATTTCGACTAATTGTTTCATTTGTTATGCGGTGAAACCTACCGTAACTTGGATTACGCGTCATCATCCACACGGCGTGGATCGTTGATCACAATATCAATCACTGTTGATCTGTTCCAGACTGGTTATATAAGGCCGCCGTCATACAGATGGAATATTGCTGAGAGCGGCGTTAAATAACAATAATAGGTCATCAGCAACCCATGCTTGCCGTAAAAGGTAACTATTCTTGTCGCAAGAGGCGACTTACGGGATGGTCAGGCTCGCTGACTTGGTTGTCATCATATCCCAATTGCGTGGCTCGATGCTCATGATGTCAATCACAGAATTGTCTGGTCCAGCCTCGATTATTTACAGACCGTCGCCGTGTAGCTGGAATATTGCTAGGTGTGGGGCTAAACGACAAACAAATAACGACAATTGACACGGACTGCTCTGGTAGGAGTGCTTTGTTTACAAATATGAGAAAAGATCGGTCACGTTTGTTTGAAATTAGTTTTGGGCCAGTGAGTGTTATAGAGAGGCTATCAATAATAAATGCCCTTTACAACCCTATTTTGGCTACCGCAATTGTTTTGGCTTTCCAACTCTCCCCTAAAGGGATGGTATAAACCCTCCTGCTTGGGTATCGTGTACCCCATGGCCTTTGGTGGCCTCGCTCAGATCGCTTACTTTGTGTGCTGGCGATAAGGTGCCTCACTCTGGCAGTGTGGGTTCTAATCCCGGACGGGATTCAACCCCAAAAGTACGAGAATCTGTAATTTACTATGAAAGTGTTATCCCAAATATAACATTTGTTACATTTTACCTTTTTCTAAATGGCATTGTGTGTTCATAACATAAACGTGCTATTTTTCAACTTATTGATCTGTCCATCGTTGACAGGTTTTAATATGTTATTATTAATATATAGCATTTCAAGTCAGGATATGGCTGACATACTGCCGATGGGACTATCAGTTTGAACTCACTCACTCAATCACTCCTGCATTTTATCTGTTTCGTGTCCTTTGCATGTGTTTGTGACGGGTGCTACCGACGTCTCAGGCTATGCTCACCTTATTCCGAACACCTGGAACGTCATTATTTGATAGTGATTCATAAACACATGCTCATGATATCGGGAATCTTACAATCGGCTCTGCTTTTGGCATTTCCTGGCATCTGATACTCATTAATAGATCTAAAAAGAGTTTTACACCCTATAAGTAACAAGTTTCCATGACATGACTGGTCGATCGCAATCACTCACAATCTGATAGCACAAACAAGAACACGTTCCATGTGTTGGTCACACAGGAAAGCAGGTGCCCTTATAATGACTAACTGTCGAAGTATCAATACATCACTGCAAAGTACTCGTCGTTAGGCTTTAATGTTTTATTCTAAATTCATACATTTAAGTGCAATGCGTTACAGGTAGCGCGACCTTTTAGCAGGTTTTAAAGACAGCACATTTATCATTCTTTAGTTAGCCTGAAGGGGACTCTATGTTCCATATATCTCAAAGGTAAAACGCGTCTGACACTGACTGGCCACAACGGCTGCATACGTTTGTTAAGAATCAATTGCCTGAAAAGATGACTCTATGGTGTTGCTCGTTTATCACAACTTTGAATGGTGTGCCCAATCCTTGAGATTTAACTGCATGATTTTATTTTCATATATTAGTCATAGTCCATGACGAACATTTCACTTAGACAAGTTACAAAACGCCTAAATATTTTAGTTATTTTACATATTGAGCCTCGCTGACTTGGTTGAAGCATGTCATCGATCCGAATTGCGTGGATCGATGCTCATGATATCAATCACTGGATTGTCTGGTCAAAACTCGATTATTTACAGGCCGCCGTCATATAGCTGGACCATTGGTGAGTGCGGCGTAAAACAACAACATGCACATAAAGCACATTCTCTGGTATTACATCAATAAAACACACCCTTGATTTAGTTCAAGGTAATACAGTAAACTACGGTTATAACGAACTCAAAGGGACCACTAATTTTAGTTCGTTATAACCGTAATTCGTTATAAGCATATGTACAGCTTAACTACAGCATATAGTCGGGACTCAAAAGTTAGTTCGTTTTATCCATTAGTTCGTTATAAGCGTGTTCGTTATAACCGTAGTTTACTGTACTTGAATAATGTGAAAATATTTGAAACACTATAGTTAAAACACTATTTACCGCTACAGTTGTGGTACTACAACAATCGTTTTTTAACGGAACTATTTAAGCTTGTATCCTCACACAATTTCCAGATCTCTTTGCATTAACACATCCAAACATTACCTTGGCCGCATATTGCTTCGAGTATTACGGCACGGGGCGGTCGGGTAGCCCAGTGGTTAAAGCGTTCACTCGTCACGCCGAAGACCCGGGTTCGATTCCCGTCATGGGTACAATGTGTGAAGCCCATTTCTGGTGTCCCCCGCCGTGATATTGCTGGAATATTGCTAAAAGCGGCGTAAAATCATACTCACTCACTCACTCTTACGGCACGTGGTCTGCATGGAACTAACACTTTCGTACAAGGTGTATTTTGGGTAACAAAAAAAAATAGAAATGAGAATGTAATATGTATTTGTTTATTTTGTTAAGTATTGAAATAAGTATAGTAAGTAATTGAGAAACCCGTGAAGATCCGGATTAGAATTGGTCTTCAGCAACCCATGCTTGGCCTGAGAGACGACTTTACTTGAGGTAAGAGGCGACTAACGAGACCGGGTGATCGGGCTCGCTGACTTGGTTTATACATGTCATCGTGTCCCTGTTGCCTGGATTGATACTCATGATTTCAATCACTGAATTGTCTTGTCCAGACTCGATCATATAACTTGAATATTGCTGAATGCGGCGTTTAACAACAAAGAACGAAAGAAAACAGTATGTTTCTTGTTTTGTTGCCATTATATTTTGTTGAAATAATACAGATTTTGTTAAGATTGATTACGTACAGGTAATTAAAAAGTAAAAATTTTCAAAGGTTGATTTGTTTCTCAAGAGTGAGTGAGAAAGTTGGGTTTAATGCCGCTTTTAACACTATTCCAGATATGTCACGACGTGGAATCGTAATGTGGAAGGAAAGCCTGAAGTGATGCAGGTCTCAGACGATTACCACTTTGGTGAAACCCACGAGCACGGGTATGGTGCTGACAATCCTAGAAACATAATCGGGGCGAATCGGTATTTTAACCCACAATCATAGGTTTCTGGCGTCCCAAAGGGATGCAAATCTGCACAGCGAATCGCAGCGCCTAAGACAACTGAGGCACCCGAGCTATCCTCATTTGATCACTGGATTGTCTGGTTCAGACTCGATTATTGACAGATCGCCGTCATACAACTGGAATGTTGCTGAGTGCGGCGTTAAACAACAAACAAACGAAGTATCTGCATGAGGGACGCACATTTAATACTCTCGAGGGATGTGGGCTTTTTTTGTTAGAGACAGGATATTTTTAGTCACTGATTCAAATCCGCAATGGTTTTCTGTTAAAATTTAAGCAAAGGATTTAAAAGTGAATACAAATTGATGAGAAGCATTGTTTGAATTGCTCATGGTGTTAAGTCATCCGTATGTAAACATAAACGTCCACCTTTGATCGTCGTTTTGTTCATCACACATCTGCAACTGTACCACTGCCTGTCCTGTGTGGATAGGAATCCTTGATTTAGCTTGAGTAGCACAAAGATACATTGACTGATGGAAAGTGATCAACTGATTATTGTCATAAGTCCATGGCATAAATCCTTTCTCGCCAACCTTAGATGGACACTCTTTGATCACCAGAAGATTCCACTCACCATATCCAACACATCTGTCTTCATATTTCAGCCTCCCATACTTATCCAGAGCGAAAGTATTGTCTGGAACAAGAATAGCCTCGCCACCCTCATTTCCTTTTGTGCCTATGTAACCGTCTTCAAAGATGAAAAACGAGTGTTTGGTCCTTACGTTTCTTATTTCGCCTGAATTCACATCCTCCCTCGATGGTATTTTATGTTCAGGCATGAGAGTCTTTAAGAACCAAGCAAACGACTTACTGTTGTGCCTCTTTCGTAAAGCTTTCCTATCCTGCATGGATTTCAATTCTGCTTCGGTAAAGAATGGAAAATGGGATCTGAAGTCAGCTTCGCTACGCCCTGGAAAATGAGTTCCGATCACTGCTGATCGGACGATGTCTTTAAACCCGTCCATCCATATCTCAGCTACGCGGAGTCTATTTTTGGTTATCGTATATATCTTGTCTTCTGAACCAAAACTGTACTTATTGTCTTTAAATATGTGCCCAACCTTTGAACAGGGAACTGTTTCAATTTTCCCTCCTGTCATCCAGACATTAAAGGAAAGATCGAATTGTTCACCTCCCCAGATCTGAAGGCCTGGATCGAAACGTCCGACTGCATTAAAGTAGGACTTTCTGACGGCGATACAGGATCCTTGTAATATCGGGGTAGGGAACGGTTCCCAATCGTTTTCGAGAAACTGGTTGACATACAAAGGCTGAGGAAACCACATGTACCTGTTGACAGAAAAATAGGTGAGTGAATGTTGTTCAGTGCGTCTTTCTTAATACTGAACGGTAAGCACCTTGGCTAATAAGAAACAACTGATGTGGATATTCTTGCTTGGAACAACGAAAAAGATCGTCGTCGTGCCACTTGTTTCGTTGAAGAACCAACATCAATCGGTTCAGACCAGCTCGTTTTCTAACAAGAACATTTCCCCCGGATCGTTGCAACAATCGCAACACGATTATATCATTACAAACGGTAATTGAGTTAAAATTAAAGTCACATCGGCAATATTTCAGCCATATCGTGACGAGAACATTAATAATACTTGAATTTATACTTAGTACCTATTCAAAGTAAAGAAACTATTTTGAATACTACACATTATAAGAAAGATATAACTATTTGCGACTATCATATACACTTGCAAAGGGATAAATCTGTACAATCAGAAAATAAAACAAAACATGAAAATGACATGTAGTTGTATGAAGATTGGGTTGACTGTTGAATAACAATACATAAGTAAAGGGTACTGAAACTATATCGTTTTTATCCTTTACCTCATATCCCATCCAAATCCGCCCCTGTACTTGACGTTGTCATCCGTTTTCAGAGCCAGTGTATTGACATCTATTGGAGTTATGTACGCTTGGACCACACTGGCTGGCCGATTCTTAATCCTCTCCAGCAGTGGTTCTGCCCAACCCTTACAAACCTCCATATGGGCATCAAGGAAAACCACGACTTCTCCACGTGCTTCTTCTTCCCCTTGCAGTCTTGAAAGTATCAAACCCTTTCGCTCTTTGTTACGTATTATTCGAATTCGTGAATCCAAGATTCTGAAATATTCTTGTAGGTCTTCACCTAGATATGAAAAGGTGCTGTTATCATCCACTAGAATTACCTCCATCAGGAGCTGTGGCGGAGTTCGGGCCAACAAGGCGTGAACATGACGTAAAAATGGCGTCAGAGCCTCGTTGTGGAATGGAGAGACGACTGATAGTGTAGGCAGAGAAGCGTAGTTGAAATTCCGGTTTTTGCATTCATCTGATCTTTCATCTATCACGTCTCGTGTGACTAAGATCTCGTCACTTCTCGTCAAATTAAAACCGTAGTAGTCATCTCCTGGTCTGTCGTGGGTTTTCAAAAGTTTTTGTAACAGTGAGTCAAGTATGTATGATTTTTCACTGTCATACTTGAGTGGCTGGTTGGTATTGAGGTATGGAATATCTGCTTTTTGTCTTGGTTTGGATTGCCTAAAAAAGAAATGTTAGATGGAAACATGCATTTTAAAATTTATTTTCAGATTCTGCTTGTTACAGAACATGGAAAATGGTAATATTAATAATAATCTGCTTGGAAAGTGCCTAAGTGCAAATGCAGTGTATGTTGGAAGCACTGCATTATTTTACCCGTGTGTGCACTCGATGTATTGGTTAGCCTGGTCCAGACTTGACTATTTACTAGATAAAGCCTGGTCCAATAAGGATACAGGACCCTGAAGATCCGGGGTAGAATAGGTCTTCAGAAACCCATGCTTGCCATAAAAGGCGACTATGCTTGGCGTAGGAGGCGACTAACGGGCTCGGGTGCCGACTAAAGGGCTCGGATGGCCAGGCTCGGTGACTTGGTTGATGCCTGTCATCGATCCCAATTGCGTGAATCGATGCTCATGATATTAATCACAGGATTGTCTGGTCCAGACTCGATTATTTACAGACTGCCGTCATAAAGCTGGAATATTGCTGAGTGCGGCGTTAAACAACAAACAAACAAACAAACAAACAAACATTCACTCGGGATATTACGTTTAATCTCAGAAGTATCTGTTCTTATGCATGTGAGTATATTTTGATACAATTGCATCTGTCAACATGAGGACCAATCAATAAAGCGACATGGTACTCACATGTCCCATTGCTTAACGATCCTTTTCCTGCGAGTGCCATAATCATTTCGGTCATGATAAACCAAGCTCGACAGTATTTCCAGAAGAAATAGCGTGGTGACAACATAAACGAATACTGTAGCAGCGACCGTGACAGTCCTTTGTCCGTTCATGTTCCTATATGAAACGTAAATGCTTGAGTGTTATCAATAATAACACCATGTCACTAACAACATCTGTCGCACACACGAGATTGATGATTGGTTCACGCAAGTACCAAGCGAACGTCTCTATGTACTATGTGTAATGATACATGTATCTATGGCTTATATCTGAATTTGCAGCACCGAACTATTAATCTTACCACTTTTACAGGTGTTATGATCGAGTAGGGTGTGACAATTGAGCCAGTAGAATACCGAGCAGTGATTAGGTTTTTATATTTGAAAGGTCGCACACCAAGAGAAACTTTCGATGAAATGAAAGCAACTTATGGGGAAGATGCCCCATCATATGACGTTGTTAAACACTGGCATGGCCAGTTCAAGTGTGGTCGGACATCCGCAAGTGAAAACATGTCACCTGAAACAGTCTCGTGTGAAGTGGGGTGTTCCATTTGGTCACTGGGGGTTGTAAGGTTTATGTCTTGAAGACAATGTTATCTTCAGCGGTGTGTGTGTGTGGCTGAGTGGCTGTGTGAGTGAGTGAGTGAGAGTGAGCGGGTGGGTGGGTGTCTACTGTACCATAGTGAGGTAAAAAAGAGACAAGTTTTTATCTATTATGTAAGGTAAACATTTATTTCAGTGAAAAGAATGCCACCATACATGGAGTTGATGCAAAATGTATTGATTCCGGTTGATATCCCTATGCCTTTTCATATAAAGACCTTATCTTTAGTCATTTAGGCTATACATCTTTCAAGCTAATTATTTCTCAAACACTTCCTCATAGGTTCAATGATAAAATCAATAACAGTTTGATAGACTGAGTGTAATGTCAGTGGCTACTTCAACATAACATTTCCTTCTGATTCATACAACTACAGCAGAAGTTATTCATCCAGCAGGTGCAAACAAATCTGGATTTGAAAAAGCTGTTTTACTAACACCTCAAAGTTTACGTTTTGGGGTAAATTTTGATACAACTAAAAGCAAAATGAATCCCAAAATATATTCCTTCTTGTAAGTGCCATGAGAATGTGAAACATCTGAACTGAGGAGTTGTCTCTTTAAAATTACATTATCTTCTGGTACAGACATAAGCTTGGCGTGCATACAACCTTGCTAAGACGTCCATATTTGGCTATTAATCGATACCAAAACATGTCTGAAGAACTACAACTCGTTCACCCTATCAAGGTTTAAGCACGTCATAATCATTAATAGGCTTTAAAAATAACCTTGACACAGAATGATGCCTTCAAAGCGTTACACACAAAATAATAGGGCTTTCCAAATCTGGCAAAACAATGATACAAACAGTCTTTGCCCATAAGTAAAATGTGTTTTTAAAAAAAGTGAAATCGGTTTAACAAAACATATGGAGCTCAGTTGCAAAACTTGTTGAAACATATTTAAACTGAAACTAGTTCCCTGAACAAGGTTTATCAGATATGATAAACTAAGGTTTGGTCAAATAAATCACAAAGTGTACCTACACTTGTTGCACCAATAAAACCTATCAGAAATATTATCACTCATCTTGTTTCAAGATGAACAATGACAAAGTATCACAAATGTATATAACATTCTTTTTTTAACAAAGTATGTCCTCAACAAGACAGAAGAGGAAGTGCATCTACACTCAAGGAAGCACTAGTGCTAAGCTGTCATACTGCATTAAACAGTTCCTGTTGTAGTGATATACTCCTACAAATGGCCCACTACAATTTGTCTCAGTCACTCAGGCCACATGACCGTTTATTGTGACCACACTTGTCACACACTGAGCATTTTGCTTTCAGTACAACTCTTTTACAACATTCAAGGGATTCAAGCCTATTCTGTTTCAGAATGATTTGTTTGAGAGCTTCCCTGCCCTTATGAGAAGTAGAGCGAAAATACCATTTAGTTGTATTGTCATTTAACTTTTCAAATCCTTGTTGGCTGAATGTCACCAAATTACCATGTATCTTAAGCATATCTGTGATGTGGTATGCCAAAATATGCATATAAGGCGTCACATCTTTGCTTTGGTAAACAAGTCCAAAAGTGGCCACCCACCTTTTACATCTCTCATCAAGAGCTAAAACTTCACTCTCCTCAAAGCTTTCTTCTTGAAGCTGATGATAAATATGTTTCAGTTCACTCCACAACAGAGATATCGACTGTAATTTGGAATGTTGGGGAATGAAATCAGCAAAGACTATGTTATCTGCAATTTTCCTGTGCTCAGGACCAGTAAAATCTCTAAACGTGAACCTACCAGACTCCCTATCATTTCTGAATTGAAAATCAACTCCCAATCCTTTAACAAAATTTTCAAATTTTGATACATTAGAGCACTTGCCTCTGATGTAAATACTGGTGCATCTGGCAATGTTGTCCATTAACCGGAGTTCTGATATCAAATGCTTCACCAGTTGATCAGAAATACGAAGATACAGGTGTAACATGTCAGGTACTCTCCTCCAGAGAGGTATAAAATCAAAGAGGGGAGTGTGGACACAGTTCAAATTTTGTGATTTCTTTCTGGCCAACTCAGTGATCTCCTCTCTTGTTCTAGCCCCATGGTTGACATCAGTCACTGACCACTGCAAGGTAGTATCGTGTCTGTCTGAAGCCGAACATTTACACCACAGACAACTGTGTTTACATGAACAGGACGCAATTCCAGAGATCATATTGAGAAATTTCAAATCCCCTCCCAGATAAAACTTGATTTGAAAGCATACACCATCAAGATGAATATATTCTAAGTCCTTAGCTTCTTCAATAATTTGAGAAAGAGCAGTTGAAACACAATCATAAGTTTCCTTGGCAGAAAATACTGCTAACAGATGGTTTCCCTTTACTGAAGTACACAGCATATCATCTAGTATTGTGAACCCAAAATTGATAAAAGTTCTCCTTCTCCCAAACTGTGTTCCATCACCTGTACGTTTCACACGAATAAGTTTTGTTTGTAAAATGTTTGTGGTGTCATGTTTCATTTCAAGAATTTGTGAAACACAGCTAATGAGTCTTTCTTTCAAAGACTGCTGAACCCCAAAGCTTGGATATGGTGTGTCATGAAGTAAAACATTTTCGTTGCATTCCTTGATTTTTTTAAGAACCTTGTGTGATCTTGGAAGGGTAGGCACTATCATTGATAGTTCATGGTAAGCCTTGTTTGAAATACCTTCTGAATCTTTCACATAAACAACTTTGTTCAATTCCACCTCAGGAGGAACGGTTTCTTTGACCATGTTCTCCTTCATAGATATCTGGATTTGCCTTCCTTCACTGTCCAGAGTTTGTACTGAAATAGGTTCAAGCTCATATCTGTCTAAAAATGCTAAAGATTGTTTACAGTCTCTCACAATCATATGTTTCCTTTTATACTGTTGGGACCTGGACACCTCCCCATTAGGAAAATGCAATTTCAATGAGCGTCTATTGGACACACTTGAAAGCAAGTTTCCTTGTTGTACATTTAACAATTTTGTGGATAGCAATTGAACCTTTTTCCTTAGATTTACATTTTGTAAAAGTAAGGATTTGGCCTTCCTAACAGAAGATTTGTACTTGTGAAGATAAGACATGCTTTTTAACAATTTTGATTTTAATGTTTTTATGTTGTGTTCAGACACAAATACTTTGAAGGAATATTGTTCCTTCTCCCATGCCCCCAACAGAGTC
This sequence comes from Haliotis rufescens, assembly GCF_023055435.1. NCBI lineage: Eukaryota > Metazoa > Mollusca > Gastropoda > Lepetellida > Haliotidae > Haliotis > Haliotis rufescens. The sequence goes on along the minus strand of NW_025964372.1, from coordinate 33,167,539 downwards.
TTATACTGCTTCCCACCCTTCCGTCTGGTTGTATCATGTTTTGAAACAAGCTTTTTCAAATATGAAGCCATTGTAGATGACATTTTGCCATAGTGAAGAGTACTGCAGTCAATCTTATTTTGTCTGCAAACAAAAGTTATTATTTCATTGCATATATCTGGTGAAAATGTGTTTTTCACCGGTGTTAATCTCTTAAATTCTTGAAAAAGTGTCAGTTTTGATACACTTACATTAAATACATCTGATATGCCAGTCATTCCTGATCTCCTAGTCAGGTTGTTAAGTGGCATGATTGAGCAGTATGTAACACAATAGAACAGAGACACAATGGGTGGCCAATTCATACCTAAGCTATATAATACAGATACATTCAAAGCTTTCTTGAAACACTGTGCAGTAAAAACAATCTTCCTTCAAAGGCAAATTATAGCAATTCAAGATTTCAAACTTATTTTACAACATTATCAAATGTTTGTTCCTAAAATCTGTCTCAAGTAAGTTAATGTCCAAAACATGTATTTTGTTAAATGTGGGCAGATTTCAACGAGCTGTTGTGAAATGTAAGCGAGTAGATAAAAATGCTTTCTTGAGTTAGGATTCACAACCAGCTTCAGGGCAGGGAAATCGACACATGTTCATTCAGTTGTTCAGTATGCACCGTAAGAGACACAGATCATTTCTGTTACCCTTTTCCTTGACAAATCTGAGGAAAAACATAAAACCTCTATGAGCAAGCTTGAGCTCATTGTTCAGGGTGTACTCTTCACGCATCTTTCGCTCATAGTAACCAAACAAAACTGTTTCCCTATTGACATAAGCAAAATCATTTGCTTTGTTAACAATTCTGTACCACCAATCGTTTCCAAATAAGATGTCTGGTCCATGGACATCATTGAACCTGAACTCATGTCTTACATAACTGGACTTTGGTGAAACATTTCGGGCAATATCAGTGAGTGGGGTGCTCACATCTGGAGATGCTATTGGAAACCGTATAACAACCTTTGAATCCACCCCTCTGGAAACAGTGAGATTGTCCTTCACCAAGGACAAGACATTAAAAAGAAAAACATCTTTTGGGTCACTGCTGATAAGGGATGACCTTGTTACAGTGGCAGATGCCTTCACCCACTGGTCATACTTTGTGGAAAACCCAATGTAGTGGACCTTTACCAAATCAGTTCCATCTGCATCAGTTTTAGAATCGACAATCTTTACATAAAAAAGCTGAGAACTTCTCCAGCCTTTCTCCTTTGGTGTACATGGGTTCGGCAGCCTAAATGACGGCCCAGTGTTGAGTCTCAGGTAATCAAGGTTCTGTTTCTCCCTCAGCGTTGGAGGCATTCTGGCTGACAAAGTGAAACCATTACAATATAAACGATTTGAAAACAGTTTGAACTTCAAATTCATTTAAAAAATGGGAATAACTTGAATTTTACTTATGTTTTTCATATTGGGAGTTTTGGCTCTACTATTTATGAGAACAATATAAAATATGATTCAACAAAGTGGTAGGTAAAAACATGTCACTTTGGTCTTTGCGAGAAAGGGTTTGTAGAGAATTGAGATAAAAAGCATTTCAAGATATCGGTCCTTTTTTGTGTGTGTATTATGATTTTAACATTATCCTGTCTACTTTAAGTGTTTTTCAGCAGTTGTTGTTGATATAAGATAGATAGATCTACCAAATGCTATTTCACAACAAATGTTTAACACTTCCTGAAGTATAATTAATGTACTGAAAACCATCAATATATATATGTTAACACTACTGATGTTCAGATTATCCACTGTTAACATGGCAAATTGAAATGGGGCTATATTTGTTGTTTTGAGTTAGAAAAGTGTTTGAGAACAACATTAGTTTACCATAGACAAGTCACGATTACGACTATATCGATTCGTGTATTGGATTTAGGCTCAGCACGGGCAACAGAGACTGTCAAGGAGGCCTATTTTCGCCCAGCAAATAACTTTGATTTATACAATTATGTAAACAAATGAGAGTTATCGCCCCTATCTAAACCTTCGTCACCTACGCCTTGTCACAATGGTATAACCCACATTCGACTCAACATTTACACTTGTCATATTTCTTCGCAAAAGTCAGTAAATAAAGCTTTGCATATATCCAATTGGACCTTGACATGTTATGTAAATTTATATACTGAAATGTGATAAAAATGAACTAACCAAATGTTTTGAAAGCAGATAATATTTCTCTCGTCCGCTCGCCTGTCTTTGCCGCATGTGCTGGATCCCAAACGAGGCTCGTCTAAATGTATATTAACTGGATGTGGACTGGGTGGTCTAATTCAAAACTGAAATACGGCGGGCATTTTACACCAATCGCAGTGATTTTTTCAAAGAGCTCTCAATATCGACAGGAAAAGATAACTACGGTGTAACTAGCTACCTGGAAACCATTTTACGGGTGCTTGCTGAAATCCCTTTCAAGGTCAGTTCAAACAAACATGCAGTAATGGACCTTCGATATATATCAAAGTACGACCAAAATACAACTTTTTTTAAACAAATGTCGCAAGGTATCATTTTAAACAACCCTGATATATATAATTCAGTTGTAACCAGATATACAAAATCAACATAGGGTTGTGTGTGGTCGAGAGAAATAAGGGTATCTTAGAAAGTAGGTCAAACCATTACACACAGTACTATGCTTAATGCGACTTTTGTTTTGGTTTGGGAAACAGCTGCCATTCCTGGTCGCCCCCATTCAGCCATTGATGAGGACACTATCCATCAAGTGAAGACCGCCATTTTGGCAGACCGACGTATAACTGTTCGCCAGTTAGCACAAGATGTCAAGATCAGTGTAGGGTCTGTGGAAAAAATCATCCATGACAATTTGAACATGCATAAGGTGTCTGCACGGTGGATTCCCAGGTTGCTCACACCTTTCCAAAAGCAGGAACGAGTCAATTGCTCAAAGGATCTTTTGGACATGTGCCAAAAAAAACAGGCAAACTTTTTTGACAGACTTATCATACAGGATGAAACATGGGTCCATCACTATGATCCTGAGACTAAAGTTCAGTCGATGCAATGGAAGCATGTGGAGTCACCACCCCCAAAGAAGGCACGTGTCCAACCCTCTGCAGGCAAGGTCATGCTCACGGTGTTTTGGGACCAGCACGGAGTAGTGATGATGGATTTCTTGGCAAAGGGTACCACAATTACAGGAGCTTATTATGCTTCACTGCTGCGGAAATTGCGGGACGCTATCAAGCTTAAGAGGCGTGGCATGCTGACCAAGGGTGTCCGTCTCCTGCAAGACAATGCTCCAGTACACAACTCTCATGTTGCCCAGACAGAAGCGCGGTCCTGTGGCTATGAAATCCTTCCACATCCTCCTTACTCTCCTGACCTTGCACCATCTGACTTCCACCTCTTTCCAACCATGAAGTCATTTTTGAAGGGAAAACGTTTCACAGATGATGAAACACTGATTTCTGAAGTCAAGTCCTGGTTTGAGACGCAGAATGAGGGCTTTCACAAGTGAGGTCTCCATAGTTGCATAAAACAATGGGGGAAGTGCGTAACTCTTGGTGGTTCCTATGTGGAGAAAGACTAATACCTATGCCAAGTTTCATTCCACTAGGTCCATCGAAAGTGGGTCAGGGGAAATCTTTAATGAACACCTCGTATATATGAGCATGGATCATGACCGGTGATACACGTGCATATATCAAAATTGCCAAAGTACACATTTACTTCGCTAAAACTACCACTGAACTGTTTTTTAAAAGATTGTAATCTGGTCACTATTCTTAATACACCGAGAGTGGAAAAGGTAGCCTAGTGTTTCGCTCGTCACGCCGAATTCCCGGGTTCGATTCCCCACATGGGTACAATGTGTGTAGCATGGTTGATGCATGTCATCGATCCCAATTGGGTGGATCAATGCTCATGATGTCAATCACTGGATTGTCTGATCCAAATTAGAATATTTACATACCGTCGTCATATAGCTGGAATATTGCTGAGTGCGGCATTAAACAACAAACAAACAAACAACATGACCCCGTGGACACTCAGTGTATAATGTGTCCCCAGGACCCTATTGCTAGTTATAAGCCCCTAGCAACCTAAACTACCGGCCAAAAGAAGGTATACACTTGAAAATTGGATTTGACCAAAAACGTTACATACGTTTCCATAACATTACTAGGCTGAAAATAGTCGCCGATACACTGCAAACTAAAGTCTATAACACAAATATGATACACGCATCAAATACACCGCCATCGAATAAGTTATAACCATTTCTTGTTTGTTTCATTTAGCCACCATCAACCATAGATGTATACTGTCTTTTGCCCGTCAGTTTATGCGTTCGTCCGAGGCAATGGATGGATCGGGTTGTCAGATTCTGCACTGGTGGGTTCCCCCTTGCCTGAAGTCGACGTTTGGTAGCTCCCGTGTTGCTGTAACTACCCCGATGCACCGTTACAGACAGGCCGGGCAGACAGTCCAAGACAGGCAGACCTGGGGTAACTACGCCCAATGAAGACCGGTACTTAGGTACTTTGCATCTCCGGAATCGATTCCAAACAGTGACGTCATCAGCGAAAATTGCCTTAGGACTTATGGTTAGTCGACAGTCAGTGGCCAAGCGACTCAGGCTTCAAGGAATTCAGGCTTACAGATGGACAGAGGACAGTTATTGACAGTGCAAGGTCGTCGTCAGAGATTGAGATGGACCCTCACTGTACATCGTTGGCAGCGACGTGATTGGCAGAGAATCGTCTTCAGTGATTAAAGCCAGTCTGTTCATAGCTGATGGAAGGCATGGAGAAATGGAGAACGAATGAATGATTCGTTTAGGAGGTTCAGGAGGTCGTGCCGTATGGTGGAGGGTTGCTATGGTGTGGGGAGACATGTGTGGTCAGGAGAGAACCCAACTGGTCAGTGTTAACTAAATTTGAAAGCTCAATGTTACATGCATTACATTCTTCGTCATAACATTGTCCTACCATTTCTACAACTACCACGTGGTGTCCTTTATCAGCACGACAACGTCAGACCCAATAACTTCCTCGCAACCATCAACGTCAACGTGTCGCCATGGCCTGTACGATCACCAGACAATTCTATTTTAGAACACCTAAGGGATGTCATGGATCGTCGTGTTCGATAGCGACCACATTCACTGCCAACTGACAATAACTGTCTAGGTCCTCAAAGAAGATGTATCCCATGTGACGTCATCAGACAACTGGTTTCTTTCTGTGCGCCGGAGACTTTTTTCGTGTGCAGGGGGTGGTTATACACGCTATCAATGTGACGTGCCGAACTTGAGCGATTTTAGATATGTGAGCCCTATGCCCATTACGATAAAAGTTTGATTTTGCTACCCCTGCTCAATTCCGGCAACTGTCAGGCCAATATCGGACGCTTTTTGGCTCTCATTATAAATGTTAATTTCGTCGAGATTTTGATCTTTACAATACATTTTACTTCATGCATCTTTCTTTTGACTGTATCGATTTTTCCATCACAAGGGATTATTATTTCAAGGTTTCATCCATAAAGGATCTTTTTGCTGTAAGTTCTCGTTTAATTCTTGGGTTTTTAAAAGAAATAGAATTGACTGATAAATTTTGATATGTATTGTAAAAAGTATGTGATTTTAATTTGGTAAAATGAACTAATAACTGAGATTGTTGGTGGCTGTACCTTCAAAGGGGGTTGAAGTAACGTAAAATAATTGTCCCCCTGAGAGGGTACATAAGTCCTATTTCATTCAAAGTAATTTTCTTTTTCAATGGTTTTTAATCGTAGAATTCTTTGTTTTTTTTAACGATTTGGCTTAAACTTACTGACAATCACCAGTAGCCAGAGCGATGGTGTAAATCCTGCTGGGTTACCATGTAGGTAGCAGAAGTATCGTAAGTCCCCATGGTACCTAGTATTGGTGATCTATAGCCCATTTTTATTGTGTACTGTTGTGAATTGTTCAAATTTTATGATGATATGCTAGTTTTAAATCTACATCTGTGATAGTCTGGTGTTTTTACTGTCCTTTGTCGACAGATTTTAATGTCTATATTTATGTATTATTAATGTACAACTTGATTTAGTCACGATATTGCTGAAATATTGCCGATGTGACTATAAATCTTAACTCACTCACTCACTCACTTTCTTTTGTGTATAGTAATTTAAAACTATGATAAAGTTTCTTTTGGCTATCAGGGGACCGCTTCCGTGGCCTTGTGGTAGAGAGTCCGCCCGGAGAGCGGAAGGTCCGGGGTTCGATCCCCGGCCGCGTCATACCAAAAGACGTTAAATGATGGTACTTATTGTTATCCTGTCTGGCGCTCTGCATTAAGGGGCTAAAACAAGAACTGGTCGGCTCGGAGTCAGTATACTGTGTCTGAGTGGGGTATTCGTGTTAAACTGCGGCATGGTATCTCAGTAAGCTAGCACTATAAATCGGCATCAGTCCGGACTAGTACAAGCAGCCACATATACACGTGCATGAACATCGCCATATAAATGCAATAATCTTGGACGAGACGTTAAACCCAATTTCACCTCAACTCACCATCAGGTGATTGTTGTTGATATATTTATTTGAAAGGGACCTTGACTGTAAGAAGTACTTTCCCATAATATACTCCGCCAAAAAAACCTCGCTGAAGTGATTTTTAGATGTATATTCTATACATCATAAAAATAATCCATGATAATGGATTATTCCAAAATGGCACACATCATTCTCATGACTCAGGTTCAATATGGCGCTAATGGAACAGTAGATTTTCAAGGTGGAGGTCATCTGTTCTCAATATTTTGTATGACCACCATTGGATTCCAACAGTGAATGGCATCGTCATACCATGGACGCAATCAGATCCCTAATTGTGGCCTTGGGAATGTTCACCCACCCTGCCTGCAGTGCCTGTGCCAACTGTCGGAAGTTCCGTGGTTGATGCTGACGTGCTCGCAGTCATTGATCCAGTGCATATTTATTCGATTGAGTTAACAATCTGGAGATCTTGAGGGCCATGGCAGGAGGACCTGGATGTTGTGATTCCTGAAAAAGGCTGTTGTCAGTTTTGCCGTGTTAGGTATTGCTGGAAATTGACCTTTGCTTGTTGCATAAAGGGAAGGACGTGTGGCCGAATAATCTCATCCGTGTAACGTTGTGCCGATAAATTCCCCAGAACTTGCACAAAGTCTGTTCTACCAGTGTAGGTGTAGGAGATGGCTGCCGCCATTATCACACGACCACCGCCAAATCTGTCCACTTCATGTATGCAGTTCCGTGCATAACGTTCCCCGAGACGCCTGTATACACGACATCTACCATCTGCACGGCGAAGCGTAAAACATGACTCGTCACTAAACTAAACTCGTCTCCATCGTAGTTGTGGCCCTACTCTGTGACCTTGACACCATTGACGTCCCTATCGACGATGCAGGTCCGTGACCTTGACACCATTGACGTCCCTTCGGACGATGCAGGTCCGTCAAAATAACACCTCTAACAGGTTGTCTAGCGCGAATACCTGCAGCACGTAAACGATTCCTCCCTGTCTGGGCTAATATCCTTCGCAATCCTGGTATTGTCGTAGTTGTTGAGGTTATGATAACTGTTCCACAGTCTTATAATGGTGCTTGGTGCTACGTGGAAAAACCTGGCTACAGCTGAAGATGATTCTCCTGTTTACTACGGCCGTTGGACTTCCGTCAGTCGTGGCATATTTTCGTTGTTCACTTGCTGTGAGATTGTGATGGCATGTAAAACCCAACGTTTTATTCCCCAACAAGTGATGTTGCATGTGCATCTCCTGTTGGTGTATTTCGACGCCAGGGTCTCACCCAGTTGTGTTTTTGCGAATTGTCCATGTTTTCACAAAATTTCTGAAGTACATCATTCTTTCCACACAAAACAACACCAATCCATGCAGAGATGACCAATTCATTTTTGGTATTAATTTTAGTTTATTTCCTCAAGATCACGTGAACCAGTCAGATCATAACATTCGGACATGTAAGCAAGATGGACGGCATTGTTGAAGTAAAATGTACTCATGCCCCAATCGTAATGACGTCACACCATTATAATGTGACGTCATGTTGACTGTTTGTGTCTAGACACAGTTTTCAATAAACACGACACATAATCCTCAAAACAGATAATTATTAGTGTGTATGAATAGATTTTACGCAATTAAAATCATGATTTTGTATTTTCCTCGCTATCGTTCGAAAATTACAATAATTGCGACACTCGTTTTGTAACAGAACAAAACAACATGCTCAAGTTCAAGTTTGGTGTCCCCGCTGTGCCATGACTAGAATATTGCTTCTCACTTACTTTTTGTACCAGTACTGTGCCACTGCATGCCTTCAATGCCTTCAATGTGTTAAACAATGCGTTAACTTTAAAACGATATCCCCAGTACTATGCCACTGCATGCCTTCAATGTGTTAAACAATGTGTTAACTGTAAAACGATATCCTCATTGCTATGCCACTGCATACCTTCAATGTGTTAAACAATGTGTTAACTGTAAAACGATATCCCCAGTACTATGCCACTGCATGCCTTCAATGTGTTAAACAATGTCTTCACTGTAAAACGATATCCCCAGTACTATGCCACTTCATGCCTTCAATATGTTAAACATGTGTTAACTGTAAAACGATATCCTCATTGCTATGCCACTGCAGGCCTTCAATGTGTTAAACAATGTATTAACTGTAAAACGATATCCTCAGTACTATGCCACTGCATGCCTTAAATGTGTTAAACATGTGTTAACTGTAAAACGATATTCTCATTGCTATGCCACTGCAGGCCTTCAATGTGTTAAACAATGTGTTCACTGTAAAACGATATCCTTATTGCTATGCCACTTCATGCCTTAAATGTGTTAAACATGTGTTAACTGTAAAACGATATCCTCAGTGCTATGCCACTGCAGGCCTTCAATGTGTTAAACAATTTGTTAACTGTAAAACGATATCCTCAGTACTATGCCACTGCATGCCTTCAATGTGTTAAACATGTGTTAACTGTAAAACGATATCCTCATTGCTATGCCACTGCAGGCCTTCAATGTGTTAAACAATGTGTTCACTGTAAAACGATATCCTCATTGCTATGCCACTTCATGCCTTAAATGTGTTAAACATGTGTTAACTGTAAAACGATATCCTCATTGCTATGCCACTTCATGCCTTAAATGTGTTAAACATGTGTTCACTGTAAAACGATATCCTCATTGCTATGCCACTTCATGCCTTAAATGTGTTAAACATGTGTTAACTGTAAAACGATTTCCTCATTGCTATGCCACTGCAGGCCTTCAATGTGTTAAACAATGTGTTAACTGTAAAACGATATCCTCAGTACCTTGCCAGTGCATGCCTTCAATATGTTAAACATGTGTTAACTGTAAAACGATATCCTCATTGCTATGCCACTGCATGCCTTCAATGTGTTAAACAATGTGTTAACTGTAAAACGATATCCTCGTTGCTATGCCACTGCAGGCCTTCAATATGTTAAACATGTGTCAACTGTAAAACGATATCCTCATTGCTATGTCACTGCAGGCCTTCAATATGTTAAACATGTGTTCACTGTAAAACGATATCCTCATTGCTATGCCACTGCAGGCCTTCAATGTGTTAAACAATGTGTTAACTGTAAAACGATATCCTCATTGCTTTGCCACTTATTCAACCCATGTTGGGTAATACCTATGCTGAATACGTCTGTTCAACTTCTGCTGGTTTTTCTTCAACAGAACGATTGTTTATTTGGCGTATGACAAAAAAGAACCATATACAGATGGGGCGTCAAAGTATACCAAAGAAAACTTCATGAAAATAATTGCTGTATGTTGTCTTACTTGTCTTACTATTTCATAGTGGTTGGTACAATTGAGTCTGTTTTTAGCAGATATTTCCTTTCGATTATGAAAAGGACTTCGTCGATTTTATTTACCTGTCTGGTACACATTCAAAGCATCTCGTACGCTCCACATTTCCAGAGTGAATGTGTTTGACTCGCGTTTATGTCAGGTGTGCCGGGTGCTACCGGTAGTGTAGGACATGCTTACTCCTTTGGGGAACACCTGGTGTCATCACTGACACACCTGGTGTCATCACTGACACACCTGGTGTCAACACTGATCCAACCATATACATTTCACGGTTATTTTGTCATCTGTTTCGACTGGTTATTCTCTGGTATTGACGTTTTATATTCGTGGACCACAATGTTTGGGTCAGTGAGGGTGAGGACCTTGCAAACGGCAATACTTTGGGACGACGGCTGTTGTTGAGAGCGAAGGCAAGGGCGAGGGCGATAATTTACTGGGACGAGGGAGATACTTGACTGTAACGAGGGCGAGGGTTAGGGCCAAGGCAATACATTACTGGGACGAGGGAGATACTTGACTGTAACGAGGGCGAGGGTTAGGGCCACGGCAATACATTACTGGGACGAGGGAGATACTTGACTGTAACGAGGGCGAGGGTTAGGACCACGGCAATACATTACTGGGACGAGGGAGATACTTGACTGTAACGAGGGCGAGGGTTAGGGCCACGGCAATACATTACTGGGACGAGGGAGATACTTGACTGTAACGAGGGCGAGGGTTAGGACCACGGCAATACATTACTGGGACGAGGGAGATACTTGACTGTAACGAGGGCGAGGGTTAGGGCCACGGCAATACATTACTGGGACGAGGGAGATACTTGACTGTAGCGAGGGCGAAGGTTAGGGCCACGGCAATACATTACTGGGACGAGGGAGATACTTGACTGTAACGAGGGCGAGGGTTAGGGCCACGGCAATACATTACTGGGACGAGGGAGATACTTGACTGAAACTAGGGCGAGGGTTAGGGCCAAGGCAATACATTACTGGGACGAGGGAGATACTTGACTGTAACGAGGGCGAGGGTTAGGGCCAAGGCAATACATTACTGGGACGAGGGAGATACTTGACTGAAACGAGGGCGAGGGTTAGGACCAGGGGCAATACTAAACAGTGCTGAGTGGCGAATGCGAGGGCGGTGACAACGGCTATACTTAGAGAGGTGGCGGGAAATATATGTTACGGCTCGCGTGTTTTGCATGAGTTAATGAAATAAATTAATATTAACCCCTCATGATCCCATTTTTCATTTCTTACCACTTTAAATACAATGGTGTGCATGATATCATGCTGAAAGTGTTCATCTCTCATGAAATAGTCATGACTAATCGATACCAATACATCGAACTGAATTCCAAGCTGTTGCAAAAGAAAATGGCAACACCAAAGAAACCAGTGCACCACCAATAGGTCACGGCACATATTCGATTGTACATTTTAACATTTCACTTTATTGATGAGTAAATGAAAAGAGCGGATGCGACAGACGTCATATGCATTTTAATCCAGACCACTTCGTATATATAATATGATAAATTGACAGTTGTCAGCGGAAAACATCGGTAACTTCTCAACAGCTGGGTATTGAACCGAAACGTTTCAGATACTTTCAGAATAAATTTTGAGACCCGTTAACATCCGGGTTAGAATAGGTCTTCAGCAACCCATGCTTGCCGTAAAGGGGAATTTGCTTGTCGTAAACGGGATCGGGTGGTCTGGCTCGCTAACTTGGTTGATTGAAAGATCTTCTGAAGCTCAGATAAATGTACAGATGATCGATACGGTGTTGTGAAATTAACGATTGCGCTATTCTAGGTTATTCTGAGGCAAACATAACATAACATAACATAACATAACATAACATAACATAACATAACATAACATAACATAACATAACATAACATAACATATATTAATGTCTACACTTTAACACAACAGACGTAATTCCAAATTTACATATAGTTTTTACTTGCATCAAATCAATAAAATTGATATCTGTTTCGTCGAATAATCGAGAGGGGCGGTCGGGTAGCCTAATGGTTAAAGCGTTCGCTTATCGACATGGGTACAAAGTGTGAAGCCCATTTCTGGTGTCCTCCATCGTGATAATGCTGGAATATTGCTAACAGCGGCTTAAGACCATACTCACTCACTCGAATAATCGAGACTAGTTTTTCTCTGGCGTTGACATTTATATTCACATTTACTTAGATTAGAATGGAATATAAAAGATTAAAACAGTTTCCCATAACGACAAACATTGTTTGATTCGCCTCATGGGTAAAATATATGTTTTGGGGTGTCCTAGATTATTCTAAACAAATGTGTGAATATGCGTTAGGCGAAAACACACTTGAATTTTGGGGTTACATTATGACGTCATTCTAGTGTTGTGTACTTCACAAATAAATATTGCAAGGGATGCTATATTTTATCTAGGAATGACAGCTTGCATAATGTTTATAGGATATCTGGGATAGGTGATTTTATAAAAGTATTTGTTTTTTTAAAAATTTGAAACCTCACGCCATCGCTCTCGATCTGAATAAAATTTACAGGTTTCAATCTAGGTTTGAAACCCCTAAAGAGGATCACAAAAGGTTTATATCCCATTTCAGTACTATAGCTTTAGGACCATTGTTCATGTTGTTCGGAATAGAAACATACATGAATATACGAAATAGAATGTTCTGGAAGTTACCTTAAATTTCACGTTCACAAATCGTAGCCGTTTTACAATCTAACGTCACTTATTTTGTGAAATTATGAAATTGTGAACATGAATAAAGTATTAATGTTTAGTTGAAAAGAAATATTTCAATACTAATTTAACACCCTGTTATATTTTTGTCGTATTTCACCGAATCGTTTCCATTGTAATCATGGCGAGGTTATTTTTCGATTCAATCTCAGGGGTAACTCGTAAGCTTATGTATTAATGACAACATGAATTTAGTTACTAAGGTTCAAGCTTTGTCAATACCATTCCCATGCTCGTGGTTTTCACCAAAGAGGAACACGTCAAAGATCTGCATCACTTCATTCTTTTCTCCGACGTAAAGCTGACACGCCAAGATATAAAAGAAATGCTATGCACAGCACCGTTACACACTCATTCATTCAAATTTCAATGCAGCGGATTTACATTGTCAGAAACATATTGAAAATAATAAACAAAGTCATTATCATTTTCACAATTTAATTCAATTACAATTAATAGAACACAATTGAAAACATTAACTCGTTGCATTATTTTACCGGGATCCCGGATTAGAATTGGTGCCAAGCAACCTATGCTGGTCGTTAGAGGGGACCAAATAGATAAGGTGGTCAGGCGTGGTGACATTTTGTGTGAATTTTATCAACATTTCTTTCCTAGAACTTCAAAATGAAAAAGTAATTTTTTGAATATCCCGTTTAAACATTAAGGTTAATCATCTTGTATGTTCTTGAAAATCATTCCAAAGGTCACCACGATGATATTTAGCTTTTCAGTTTTATCCACATATTTATCAAAGAATCGTTCAAAGTCTTTCCCTCGTCACTAAAATTCAAACATAAACTTCCATGTTTGGTATTCGTTTTTTTGGGCACATGTCTGTAATTGTACTAGATCCTTCCCAGTGTGGATCGGAAATGTTGATCTAGCTTGAGAAGCACAAATATACTCCGAATGATACGCAGTCATCAAATTGTGATTCGCATGTACCCATGTCATCGATGTTTCCGACTCAGATTTGGATGGACACTCTTTGATCTGCAGAAGAAACGTCGACTCATCATATCCAACACACCTGTCCAGATATTTCAGTCTCCCATACCTATCCAAAGAAAATGTTTGTTCTTTTATTATGAGGTCGCATCGTACAGTTGTACCTACATACTCGTCCTCAAATACAAACCAGCACTGCTCACTCTTTGTGTTTTTTATTTCTCCAAAAGACACATCTTCCTTCGATGGAATAATCTGTTCAGTATGGACACTCTTCAAGAACCAAGCAAATGACTTACTATTACGCTCTTGTCGCAACTTCTTTCTTTCCTGTAAAGACCTCAGTTCAGCTTCCGTAAACACTGGCAGAGGATTACGAATATGGGAGATTGCAGCACGGACAAAATATTTATATTCATCCATCCACACCTCCGATACACGTAGATAATTTTTCAAAATCGTATGCACCCTTTCATTTGAACCAAAACTGTATTTGTTTTTTTTGTAGATGTGGCCAACCCCTGAACAAGGTACTGTTTCAATTCTTCCTCCTGTCATCCAGACATTAAAGGATAGGTCAAAGTGTTCACATCCCCAGATCTTAAGACCTGGATCGAAACGTCCGACGGCATTAAAGTAGGACTTTCTGACGGCGATACAGGATCCTTGTAGTACTGGGGTGGGAAATGGTTCCCAGTCGGATGCCCGAAACTGATTCAAATATGGAGGTAGAGGAAACCAAGCGTAACTGTTGAGATGAACATGACAGGTGTACCAGCATTGCATATTTGGCATTTTTATCTTTACAATGTAGCATCAGGTGCAAGCAAAACGAAAAGGTGACTAAATAACTATTATCAAACCCTACAACTGTTTTCATTCATTTGGCATACCATACAGGACGTATGGTCTTTAAAACTGTGGTTGATCCCCAAATGTATTGTGCAGATTTGCGTCCCTTACACCAGAATAGGATTATAGCAAATTCGAACCCCAGATTCACTCTGAGTTTTATTCTTGTCTTCTTAGTACCATAATCGTGTTTCACCATTAAGGAACACGTTTTTCATCTGCATTACTGTGGTCGTCACTAAAATATGAAATAGTCACTCACATGCTTCATTTTCTTTGGGGCGATCGGGCAGCCTAGTGGTTCAAGCGTTCGCACGCCATGCTGAACACCCGGGTTCGATTCTTGACATCGGTACAATGTGTGAAGCCAATTTCTGGTGTCCCGTGCCGTGATATTGCTGGAATATTGCTAAAAGCGGCGTAAAACCATATTCACTCACTTCATTTTCTTAATTGAACATAATGTCACCATTATTGCAGATGGGCTGCAAATTAATTGCAAATAATTTGACATAGTATAATATTCCACCAAAGGTGACACACAAAGCAAGGATATTGGTTATATATGACTTTGTATTTTAAAAATTGCATCCCAGTCTTACCTCATGTCCCATCCAAAACCTCCCGTGGACCGTAAAGGTTCCCCAGTGTCTAAGCGAATTGTATGGTCATTAATCCCAATGGGATGTGCTTGGACCACAATGGCTGGCTGACTCTTAATCCTCTCCAGCAGTGGTTCTGCCCAACCCTCACAAACCTCCATATGAGCATCAAGGAAAACCACGACTTCTCCACGTGCTTCTTCTTCCCCTTGCAGTCTTGAAAGTATCAAACCCTTTCGCTCTTTGTTACGTATTATTCGAATTCGTGAATCCAAGATTCTGAAATATTCTTGTAGGTCTTCACCCAGATATGAAAAGGTGCTGTTATCATCCACTAGAATTACCTCCATCAGGAGATGTGGCGGAGTTCGGGACAAAATGGCGTGAACGTGACGTAATAATGGCGTCAGAGCCTCGTTGTAGAATGGAGTGACAATTGATAATGTTGGAAGAGAAGAGTAGTTGAAATTCCTGTTTTTGCATTCAGATGGTCTAGCATCAGGTACGTCTCTCATCACCGAGATCTCGTCACTTCTCGTGACGTTAAATCCGAAATAATCATCCGCTTGTCTTGGATGAGTTTTCAACATTTTTTGTAAAAGAGATGCAAGTCTGTATGATTTCTTAGCATCAATTGTTCCTTGCTTATATGTGTGGACGGGTAAGGAATAATCGCGTATCACTGATTCTGTTTCCCTTAGAAAGAAAGAAACAAATAAAGTATTAAAGTTGGAGGAAATTAATAATTTGCCTGTGGAAACGTGATACTTTGTACATCCAAACCGTTACATAAATATAAGGGGAATGAAGTGTTTCCTCAAATTTGTCTTGTGGGATAATGGTTGCTTTGACGTGACAGAATTAATTATAAATCTTTCATAGATTCGTTTACTGAACACAGTGGCAACAGGTACATCACTATTCTCAAAGATGCGGGACAATTTGTTAAAACCAAACCAAACGTCCTCTGAAGTTTGTTTGTTGGTTGTTTAACACCGCACTCAGCAATATTCCAGATATATGACGGCGGTCTGTAAATAATCGTGTCTGGACCAGACAATCCAGTGATTGACATCATGAGCATCGATCCACGCGATTGGGCGGATACGATGACATGCATCAACCAAGTCAGCGATCCTGACCATCCGATCCCGTTAGTCGCATCTTACGACAAGCATGGGTTGCTGAAGACCTGTTCTACCCCGGATCTTCACGGGTATTATCAAAAGTCTAATGTGATAACAGACATATCTGCTTCAGATATTTCAGTATCAAGAGTGTAATGTTATATCTGAAGCAGGTGTATTTGTATCAAGTACTTTCTGTAAATAAGGATATTATGTTTTGGGGATTTCATGTAAAAACATAGCATTTAGATACAGTTCAGATTGATCAAGGTGTTGAAATGATTAGTCATTTAACATCTTTTTACAAACAGGTGTACTGATATCAATCAACAGAATCAACAACAATATCCTAAATTAGAATTGTATACCTCATTGAAAGCCAGTATTCATTTTGAAAGTTATTTATCCAAAGTAATTGTTAAATATTTATCGTATGACATTTTGATCTTTTCGGTGCTCTAGTCATAATTTTGATGAAAGAGAACGACAGACGAATGAGTCTGAGTAGAGAAGGTAGACTTTGTCTTTTATCACCTTTGTTTGAAATGGCCCTTCTATGCCGAGATGTGCCGACAGTCTCTTATCCAAAACTACAGTCGAACCCCGTTATCTCGAGCCTAGCAGGACCGTGTTGTTACTTCGACATATCCGGACATTAGAGATACCGAGCATGAGCATTATACAGCAAGACGGTCGGGACCGGAGAACAGGTTCTATATATCAGTACGTTCGAGATAATGGGGATCAAGGTCATAAGGTTTGACCTTTTGGGTTTAAAAAAAAATAAATTCAGTCACTAATTTAGTACAGAATTCCCCTCCATCATGAGATCGAAATAAACAATAAAATGCCTCGTATGAAATTCGACACAGGTTCATATTAAAAATGGCAGACCCAGTCTATATTTTGAAGGTGAGTTTAAAACAAATGAATACTGTTATTAATCAATCTTTACCCGTTAAATATGTTTTCCTGAGTCTATTACAGAGTTGTAGTACGACGGGAGGCGACATAAGGATCCGAATGGTAATTTCAACGCTTGTTTCCAGCTACATAGAAGGAGAAGGAACATATATTACACTGGATAATGAGAGATAATGTTATCTAGACCTTCATTCGTTTGGCTTGTGTAACTGAGTTGGATGATTTTGAGAAAAAAATGTTTATGGGCGGCTGCTGTCCTTTAATAGTCCATACACTGATAACCTGGTGATCAGCCCGTCTATTCAAATGCAATGCTTTATTTAAACAAAACGGATTCAAAGTGTAGCACCAACTCTTAATGTACTGTGTTTAAATGTTCGGTTAAGACTAGGTGTGTTACTGTTCTACAGAAACTAAAACATAATGCGCTTACTTATTTACTGAACTATAATAAATCCTTTATCAATTCCGATTGAACAAGGGGCACTGGGGTAGCCTAGTGGTTAAATCGTACGCTCGTCACGATGAAGGGCCGGATTCGATTCCCCATATGGGAAAAATAATTGAAACCCTTTATATTGTACCCTGCCGTGTTATTGCTATACTATTGCTTAATTTCGCGTAAAATCCAACTCACAAATTCATTCATTTGCTTTGAACACAGGGCCGACCATTTGATGTTTTTCTAATATGAACATATGTTGTCGAAAGAACATGGAAAAGATTTAATATTGCTAAAACTGGCACAAAATCCAACTCACAAATTCATTCATTCGCTCTCATTAAACTCAGGGCCGACCATTTGATATTTTTCTAATATGAAAATACATGGAAAAAATATATCCTCATGTTTCAACATAATATATCGTTACTTGACATGCAGGAAGTTCCGAAGATAATGTGTTCTGAGTACAGAAAAACGACTCTACACATATTCCACCATCACGGGTGGCCCTGTCGTCTAAGGGGCCGCGATTCGCTGTGCAGAATTGCGTCCCTTGGCTTCGAATACCGGTTCGCCCCGATTATGTCCCTAGGTTTGTAAGCAGCATAGCCGTGCTCGTGGGTTTCACCGAAGAGGTAGACCTGTATCACTTCGGGCTTTCCTCCCACATTAAACTGACACGCCGTAATATAACTGGAATACTGTTAAAAGTGGCGTTAAACCCAACTCACTCACTCACTCACTCACTCACTCACTCACTCACTCACTCACGAGAAATGTTAGACAGCGTATGTGTTGAAGAGCTAACTATAAATTAATCAGCTCTGGTCAGCTGAAATATTGCGTCATGCAAACTCAATAGCTTGAAACAGTTCTCAATCATTGTAGTTCGTTAAAAGTCCAAGTACTTACGGTTCAGAATAAAAAACGTTCTTAGCCTTGAGACGATGATAATTTTTACCCATTGTTGACAGGGCTCCAAGTAGCACTCCCATGGTGAGTAGGAAACAAAATATCAAATATCAAACAAACATCCCAGCCTCCAATTCCAATAACTGGGCCAGATTCGATTATTTACAGGCAACCTCTGGTGAACTGGAATATCTATGAGTGCATGCATACTCAATAGTTTGAAACAATTCTCGATCATTGTAGTTTGTTAAAAAATCAAAGTACTTACGGTTCGGGATAAAAAACGTTCTTAGCCTTGAGATGATGATCATTTTTACTGACATAAGGGCCCACTGTTGTCAGGGTTCCAAGTAGCACTACCGTGGTGAGTAGGAAACAAAATATAGTCACCAAACTCAATACAAGCAACGGCTTTCGACTTCTCATCTCGCTTGATTTCTTATTACTGACCAACAGACTGATATAACCGATAATGATGTAGCATTCAAACCACCTGCTGCATAAATGATTTGCTCACAGATGCTGAAAAGTCAATTTTCAAATACATCATATACTTTAAAGAACTAGCCCAAAGACATCTTCAAATGAATTGGTTTTGTGATTTGCTGGGCAGCGTGGATCATTGCATATAATACCAATCCATTTGATATTCATTTATGTTCATATATCAATTATAATGTCACATTTGCCGAAATCTATTGTAAATACCAAACACAATCATAATCGGTTTCCTTCACTTTCACATTGAACACAATTGAATTATAATTTATTTAACCCCATCTACGATTATCAAGTGTGTGCTATCCTCGTATATATGATAAATATGATCGACTTATCTTCATATTTGAAGACCCGCGAAGATTCGGGCTAGAATAGGTCTTCAACAACCAATGCTTACTGTAAAAGACGACTAACAGAATCGGTTGGTCACACAGACTCGCTGACTTGGTTGATGCATGTCACCGATCCCAATTGAGTGGATACTGAGTGATGGTCATGATATCAATCACTGGATTGTCTGGTGCAGACTCGATTATTTAAAGACCGCCGTCATATTGCTGGAATATTGCTGAGTGTGGCGTAAAACAACCAACCAAGCAGCCAACCATATTTGAAGTATAATTAAATTCAATTATGTCAAAACTTTTTATTTTTCAACCAACATCCTACAGTACAAACTTAAGGAAACACTTCAGTCTATGATCCACGAGGCATTTGTTTTTCCGCCTTATGGAACGTTTTGTAATCCAGACTGGTTATTCCACAAAGCGATGGAAGCGCTACGGCTGTCGTAAGCTGATGTTATGGAATCTGAGTTACGATCATCTTAACGGTGTGGGGCGGGGCCCTGGAAACAAAATATAGTCACCACACTACATACCCACAACAGCTGTCGACTTCCTATCTCAGTTGATTTCATATGACAGACCAACTAGTTTGATCACAGATATTTAAACAATTCACAAACTTTAAAAAACTAGCCGAAGTTTTATTAGACATATTCGGATGGTCAGGTTCGGAGACTTGCTTGATGGCTTTGATCATTGCTTATAATATCAATCACTTATAATATGTATATATTTCAATATCTCAATGATCACAATACATTTGCAAAAATCTATGGAAAATATCACACACAATCGTAATGCTTTTCCTTCATTTTAATGGAACGCAATTAAATTATATTGTAAAGCAAACCACTGACAATGTCAACTCATGACCTCTTTTCCTGTGAAGAGTCTGAGTCAGATCTGGTACCTAGCAACCCATATAGATTGGGTGTTTAGGTTTGGTGACATTTTGTGTGAATGTTATCATTTCTTTCCTAGAACTTCAAAACGTAACAATAATTGTTTGAGTGTTCTGTTTTAACGTTTAGATTAAATATTTTGTATTTTTCTGAAAATCAGTCCAAAGGTCACCAGGGTGATTTGTTTTTCAGTTTGATCCAAATATTTATCAAAGAATTGTTCACAGACTTCCTTTCGTCACTAAAATCTGAACATAAACGTCCATGTTTGGTATTCGTTTTGTTTGTCACACGTCTGTAATTGTACCAGATCCTTCCCAGTGTGGATCGGAAATGTGGATTTAGCTTGAATAGCACAAATATACTCCGAATAATACGCAGTCATCAAACTGTCATTTGCATGTACCCACGTCATCGATGTTTTCGACTCAGATTTAGATGGACACTCTTTGATCCGGAGAAGAAACGTTGACTCATCAAATCCAACACACCTGCCCAGATATTTCAGTCTCCCATACCTATCCAAAGAAAATGTTTTTTCTTTTATTATGAAGCCACATTGTCCAGCTGTACCTATATAATCGTCCTCAAATACAAACCAGCACTGCCCACTCTTTATGTTTTTTATTTCTCCAAAAAACACATCCTCCTTCGATGGCACCATCTGTTCAGTATGGACACTCTTCAAGAACCAAGTAAATGACTTACTATTACGCTCTTGTCGCAACTTCTTTCTTTCCTGTAAAGACCTCAGTTCAGCTTCCGTAAACACTGGCAGAGGATTACGAATATGGGAGAGTGCAGCACGCACAAAATATATATATTCATCCATCCATATCTCCGATACACGTAGATTATTTTTCAAAATCGTATATTCCTTTTCATTTGAACCAAAACTGTATTTGTTTCCTTTGTAGATGTGGCCAACCACTGAACAAGGTACTGTTTCAATTCTTCCTCCTGTCATCCAGACATTAAAGGATAGGTCAAAGTGTTCACCTCCCCAGATCTCAAGGCCTGGATCGAAACGTCCGACGGCATTAAAGTAGGACTTTCTGACGGCGATGCAGGATCCTTGTAGTACTGGTGTCGGAAATGGTTCCCAGTCGGAGCCCCGAAACTGATTCAAATATGGAGGTAGAGTAAACCATATGTACCTGTTGAGATGAACATGACAGGTATACCAGCATTGTATATTTGGCATATTGACGTTTCAAATAGAAAATAGCATAATCGAGAAGTGTGACCAAATAACTATGCCCAAAATGACTGTCTTCATACGTTTTGCATAGTGTACATGACGCATGGTCTTTAATTAAGAATTGAGCTTCACTTTGTGTGAGTTCATTGGAGTAAGAACCTTCATAGAGTGAGGGCCAAACTGTATGAACAATTTCTCACCTCAAAGGATGTAGGCAAAGATCTAAACACAATTTTATTTAGTACGTGTGACTTCATGTTTACACTGACAGCCATACAACAACCAGCTATATCGCGGAGTAAAATAGTTCATCAAAAAGAGAGGTGACATGGGCGTATTAATGCACAACTTGCTCTTCAGAAACATCTTAAGCAGCACGTGTGTTCAAATCATATCCTCATTAGATGAGAAATGTCTGTAAAAGCCTACCTCAGTAAGTCAGTCACATGACAGCGCATCGTAATACATTTACATCAAGTACAAGACGTCAAAATGGCCGACACGATAAACGTGACGGGAGAGATTTCAGAAGTTGTTAATGAACCTGTGGCGGTTACATGTGTTAGTAATCACTGATCAACTGGCCGATCATTGAAAGGTGAATAAAGATGCGTCAAACAGACACTAAGGTTAATTCATAGATCGAGTCGACACTACGATAGTTTAGATGTGCATTTCATCGTTTGTTCATTAAGATAGGCCGCAGCGAGGATATTCGTGAACAAACATGAAGTCACGCTCTCACATTTCTCAATGTATACTGAAAAGCTGAGACCAAGAATAAAGGTTCTAAATGATCAGAAAGATCGCTTATGTGTGTTTTCGTGCTAGGGAATTCCCAGGGGTTTCCCCAGGAATGTGAAAGTACTCCGTCAGTGTTTACGTCATTTCAAGAACACGGTCTCGTGAAAAACGTATGAACGTCAAATTGTGTCGTTCATACACTTATCTCTCTCTCTCGTCCAATGGAAAAGCCGTATATCGTGTAAACTTCAAATTAAAAAATTATTGTAATGTAAGGAACACCGCATGTTTGTAATGCATCCTTTGGAACAGAATTCGCATAATCACAACTTCGAACCTTAGATATGCTCTGATTATGATTCTTGGTTTGTCTGTACCAAAGCCGGCCTTAACCAGGGTTCATCATCGAGGAAAACATCTTTGTCCAGGATTATTTGTGTCTCTCTTCCCAAATGTCGTGATGTAACTTAATTACTCATTAATTTGCCTTATTTGAGTAATTAACAGATCGACTGCCAACGTTAATTTAAAAAATATTGACAAATTACAATACTATTCAAGAATGTGACACGCATGGCAAGGATATTGGTTACATACGACCCGTTATTTAAAAAATTGCATCCCAGTCTTACCTCATGTCCCATCCAAAACCTCCTATGCAACTTGCACGTGTCCCAGTGTCCAAACCAATTGTATGGTCATTGATCGGAATGGGATGTGCTTGAACCACAATGGACGGCTGACTCTTAATCCTCTCCAGCAGTGGTTCTGCCCAACCCTCACAAACCTCCATATGAGCATCAAGGAAAACCACGACTTCTCCACGTGCTTTTTCTTCCCCTTGCACTCTTGAAAGTATCAAACCCTTTCGCTCTTTGTTACGTATTATTCGAATTCGTGAATCCAAGATTCTGAAATATTCTTGTAGGTCTTCACCCAGATATGAAAAGGTGCTGTTATCATCCACTAGAATAACCTCCATCAGGAGATGTGGCGGAGTTCGGGACAAAATGGCGTGAACATGACGTAATAATGGCGTCAGAGCCTCGTTGTAGAATGGAGTGACAATTGATAATGTTGGAAGAGAAGAGTAGTTGAAATTCCTGTTTTTGCATTCAGAAGGTCTAGCATCAGGCACATCTCTCGTCACCGAGATCTCGTCACTTCTCGTGGCGTTAAATCCGAAATAATCATCCGCTGGTCTTGGATGAGTTTTCAACATTTTTTGTAAAAGAGATGCAAGTCTGTATGATTTTTTATTATTTGTGACTTGCTTGTATGTTAGGGCGGGTTTTTGTCTCACTGATTCTGTTTTCCTTAGAAAGAAACAAAACAATAAAGAAGGTTAGTTCAAGTCAAATTATTTCTATGTGAGTGAGTGAGTGAGTGAGTATGGTTTTACGCCGCGTTTAGCAACATTCAAGCAATATCACGGCGGGGGACACCAGAAATGGGCTTCACACATTGTACCCATGCCGGGAATCGAACCCAGGTCTTCGGCAAGACGAGCGAACGCTTTAACCACTTGGCTACCCGACCGCCCCTTATTTCTATGTAAACATGATACAAACCAACCAACAAATAATACACATGTAACCCGATCCTCGATTATCAATGTGGATAATACTCTCGTACATAGGATAAACATCCGGGACCCATTAGACACCACGTCCATCTTTGAATTATGAGAATAAGTTCGATAATGTTAAAACATTTGAGTTGTCAACCACTTTACAACAAGAAAGAAACGCTTCGTTCTTTGACCCATGGGGCATTTGGAACTCAACAAGAGATACATCGCTATCTTCCAAGGTTCAGGACAGTTTGTTAAAAATTAAAGCAAATTGCATCTGAAGTTTTTTGAGAAAACAGTATGTGAATAACTGGACATCCAGTAGGTGTCCCCATGGGCACCAATTCTGTTCCCCTCCTTGATGATCTGTTGCTTAACCAAGAGTATTATGTTATATACGAAGCAGGTATATTTATTTACATTACCTTAAGCAAATAAGGATATTATCTGTTTGGCAATTAATGTACACAAATATCATTTAAATATAGTTTTATGTCAGCTCAGATTGATCAAGATGTTGCCAATATTAGTCACTTTATATCTTTTTGGAAACAAAGGTGTATTTTTAATCAAGTGTTTTATCAAGTGTATCCGTTTAACAATATCGTATGGCACTTTGCTCATTTCGGGTCTCTAGCAATAATTTTATGTAAGAGAAAGATAGACAATTGTATCTTATTGGAGACTATATCCTTTTTGTAATTTTCATACAAAAATCCGAAAATCACTTTTGCACCTTCTATGCGGACTTGTGCCGACAGTTTGTTATCTCAAACTATTATTACAATTTCCCAAACTCTCCTCCCACCTATTCTCCATAATGCAACCGCCCTATCTCATCTCAAAAATATAGTTTTATAGGTTTTTTTTCAGAATAATTGACATGCCTTTGCATGGGTTGTGATGGCTGCCACAGTTGTGGCAGGATACGCCCACCTTTGTCGAACACCTGGTATCATCACTTTTTGATAGTGTTTCATAAACACGTGCTCGTGATATAGTCGAATAGTACAGTCGACGTAAGAACGTCCTTCAGTGAGCCAGTTTATGTTTTTACTTGGCTTCTCGACTCAGACACATATCTAATGTATCTATTGTCATTGTAAAATGGGTCGGGGGCCCCTTTCGGAATATTGTAAAACACTCTAACTTACTACAGAAATACCCCGCTCATGAGATTGAAATAAACAGTCAAAATTCCCGGTCTTATGTTCAGTAAAGATTCACATTCAAAATGCGAACCTTGTCATCTTTTGTAGGTCAATCACTGGATTGTGTGGTCCAGACTCGATTACAGAACGCCGTCATATAGCTGGAATATTACTGAGTGCGGCGTTAAACAACAAACAAGCAGGCAAGCAAGGTGAGTTTAAAACGAAATGAATACTGTCAGTAATCAATAATTACCTGTAAAATATCTTTTCCGGCGTCTAAAGACAAAGTTGTATTGCGATGGTACATGAAAAAACGATCTGATTGGTAATGTCGACGCTATTGACAGATTGACCCAGGGTGTTTTCATTGCAGAAGGAAAATATATTATACTGGATAATGAGAGACACTGTTAAGACTTGGTATGTTACTGTTCTACTAAAACATAATGCACTTACTAACTAAACAAAAGTAAATGATCTTTTATCAATTCAGACTGAATAAGGGGCGGTGGAATAGCCTTGTGGTTAAATCGTTCGCTAGGCCTACGCCAAAGGCCCGGATCCGATTCCCCACATGGTTACAATAGGTGAAGCCCTTTTCTGGTGTACCTTGCTATAATATTGCTAAATTTGGCGTAAAATTCAACTCACAAATTCATTCATTCGCTCTCATTGAACTCACGGCCGACCATTTGATTTTTTTCTAAAATGAACTTACATGGAAAATGATATGCGTCCTCGTGTTTCACAAAACATAATACATCGTTACTGGACATGCGGGAAGTTCTGAAGATAATGTGTTTTGAGTACAGAAAAACGACTAAACACTTTCCATCATCAAGTTAACACGATTTACAGCTTTTCCATTGGACGAGAGGTCGGTCACATGATCGCGAAATTGACACAATTTGACGTTCATACGGTTTTTTTGGCTGATACTGACGGTCTCCAGCAAACTATGAATTTACCTTAGTGTCTGTTTGACGCATCTTAATTAACCTTTCAATGATAGGCCAGTTGATCAATGATGACTTACACATGTAACCGCCACAGGTTCATTAACAACTTCTGAAATCTCTCCCGTCACGTTTATCGTGTCGGCCATTTTGACGTCTTGTACTTAATGTAAATGTATTACGACGCGCTGTCATGTGACTGACTTACTGAGGTAGTTCTTTACAGACCTTTCTCATCTAATGAGGATATGATTTGAACGCATGTGCTGCGTAAGATGTTTCTGAGGAGCAGGTTGTGCATTCATACGCCCATGTCACCACTCTTTTTGATGAACTATTTTACTCCGCGATGTAGCTGGTTGTTGTATGGCTGTCAGTGTAAACATGAAGTCACACGTACTAAATAAAATTGTGTTTAGGTCTTGGCCTACATCCTTTGAGGTAAGAAATTGTGATAATTTTTTTATAAGAATTATA
Organism: Haliotis rufescens; assembly: GCF_023055435.1. Taxonomy (NCBI): domain Eukaryota; kingdom Metazoa; phylum Mollusca; class Gastropoda; order Lepetellida; family Haliotidae; genus Haliotis; species Haliotis rufescens. The sequence goes on along the minus strand of NW_025964372.1, from coordinate 33,141,179 downwards.
AGAATTGTCGCAAGCTCCGACGTTCATACAGTTTGGCCCTCACACAAAGTGAAGGTCAATTCTTAATACATCGTTACTGGACTTGCAGGAAGTTCTGAAGATAATGTGTTTTGATTATACTAAAACGACTAAACCCTTTCCATCATCATAAGAAATGTAAGACAATGTATGTATTGAAGAGCTAACTAAAAAATTAGTCCCTATCAAACAAACATCCCAGCCTACAATTCCAATAACTGGGCCAGATTCGATTATTTACAGGCAACCTCTGGTGAACTGGAATATCTATGAGTGCATGCATACTCAATAGTTTGAAACAATTCTCGATCATTGTAGTTTGTTAAAAAATCAAAGTACTTACGGTTCGGGATAAAAAACGTTCTTAGCCTTGAGATGATGATCATTTTTACTGACATTAGGGCCCACTGTTGTCAGGGTTCCAAGTAGCACTACCGTGGTGAGTAGGAAACAAAATATAGTCACCAAACTCAATACCAGCAACGGCTCTCGACTTCTCATCTCGCTTGATTTCTTATTACTGACCAACAGACTGATATAACCGATAATGATGTAGCATTCAAACCACCTGCTGCATAAATGATTTGCTCACAGATGCTGAAAAGTCAATTTTCAAATACATCATATACTTTCAAGAACTAGCCCAAAGACATCTTCAAATGAACTGGTTTTGTGATTTGCTGAGCAGCGTGGATCGTTGCATATAATACCAATCCATTTTAATATTCATTTATGTTCATATATCAATTATAATGTCACATTTGCCGAAATCTATTGTAAATACCAAACACAATCATAATCGGTTTCCTTCACTTTCACAATGAACACAATTGAATTATAATTTATTTAACCCCATCTACGATTATCAAGTGTGTGCTATCCTCGTATATATGATAAATATGATCGACTTATCTCCATATTTGAAGACACGCGAAGATCCGGGCTAGAATAGGTCTTCAACAACCCATGCTTACTGTAAAAGGTGACTAACGGAATCGGGTGGTCACACAGACTCGATGACTTAGTTGATGCATGTCACCGATCCCAATTGATCGGATACTGAGTGATGGTCATGATATCAATCACTGGATTGTCTGGTGCAGACTCGATTATTTACAGACCGCCGTCATATTGCTGGAATATTGCTGAGTGTGGCGTAAAACAACCAACCAAGCAGCCAACCATATTTGAAGTATAATTAAATTCAATTATGTCAAAACTTTTGATTTTTCAACCAACATCCTACAGTACAAACTTAAGGAAACACTTCAGTCTATGATCCACGAGGCATTTGTTTTTTCCGCCTTATGGAACTTGTTTTGTTTTGTAATCCAGACGGGTTATTCCACAAAGCGATGGAAGCGCTACGGCTGTCATAAGCTAATGTTATGGAATCTGATCTACGATCATCTAAACGGTAAGATCGCTTTTTGGAGCGGGGCCCTGGAAACAAAATATAGTCACCACACTACATACCCACAACAGCTGTCGACTTCCTATCTCAGTTGATTTCATATGACAGACCAAGAGTTTGATCACAGATATTTCAACAAATCACAAACTTTAAAAAACTAGCCGAAATTTTATTAGACATATTCGGATGGTCACGTTCGGAGACTTGCTTGATGGCTTTGATCATTGCTTATAATATCAATCACTTATAATATATATATATTTCAATATCTCAATGATTACAATACATTTGCAAATATCTATGGAAAATATCACACACAATCGTCATGCTTTTCCTTTATTTTAATGGAACGCATTTAAATTATAGTGTAAAGCAAATCACTGACAATGTCAACTCATGACCTCTTTTCCTGTGAAGAGTCTGAGTCAGATCTGGTACCTAGCAACCCATATAGATTGGGTGTTTAGGTTTGGTGACATTTTGTGTGAATGTTATCATCATTTCTTTCCTAGAACTTCAAAACGTAACAATAATTGTTTGAGTGTTCTGTTTTAACGTTTAGATTAAATATTTTGTATTTTTCTGAAAATCAGTCCAAAGGTCACCAGGGGGATTTGTTTTTCAGTTTTATCCAAATATTTATTAAAGAATTGTTCACAGACTTCCTTTCGTCACTAAAATCTGAACATAAACGTCCATGTTTGGTATTCGGTTTTTTGGGCACATGTCTGTAATTGTACCAGATCCTTCCCAGTGTGGATCGGAAATGTGGATTTAACTTGATAAGCACAAATATACTCCGAATGATACACAGTCATCAAATTGTCATTCGCATGTACCCACGTCATCGATGTTTTCGACTCCGATTTGGATGGACACTCTTTGATCCGCAGAAGAAACGTCGACTCTTCATATCCAACACACCTGTCCAGATATTTCAATCTCCCATACTTATCCAAAGAAAATGTTTGTTCTTTTATTATGAAGCCACATTGTCCAGTTGTACCTATATAATCGTCCTCAAATACAAACCAGCACTGCTCACTCTTTGTGTTTTTTATTTCTCCAAAAAACACATCCTCCTTCGATGGAACAATCAGTTCAGTATGGACACTCTTCAAGAACCAAGCAAATGACTTACTATTACGCTCTTGTCGCAACTTCTTTCTTTCCTGTAAAGACCTCAGTTCAGCTTCCGTAAACACTGGCAGCGGATTAAGAATATGGGAGATTGCGGCACGGACAAAATATATATACTCATCCATCCACACCTCCGATACACGTAGATTATTTTTGAAAATCGTATATTCCACTTCATTTGAACCAAAACTGTATTTGTTTCCTTTGTAGATGTGGCCAACCTTTGAACAAGGTACTGTTTCAATTCTTCCTCCTGTCATCCAGACATTAAAGGATAGGTCAAAGTGTTCACCTCCCCAGATCTCAAGGCCTGGATCGAATCGTCCGACGGCGTTAAAGTAGGACTTTCTGACGGCGATGCAGGATCCTTGTAGTACTGGGTTTGGAAATGGTTCCCATTCGGATGCCCGAAACTGATTCAAATATGGAGGTAGAAGAAACCATTTGTACCTGTTGAGATGAACAGAATAGAACATAATAGCATTATCACAACTTCGAAACTTAGATACGCTCTGATTATGATTCTTGGTTTGTCTGTACCACAACCGGCCTTAACCAGGGTTCATCGAAGAAAACATCTTTGTCCAAGATTATTTGTCTCTCTTCCCAAATGTCGTGATGTAACTTAATTACTGATTAATTTTGCCTTATTTGATTAATTTAAGATTACTTTTCTATTAAAACAGATCGACAGCCCACGTTAATTTAAAATCAATTGACAAATTACAATACTATTCAAAAATGTGACACGCACGGCAAGGATATTGATTACATACGACCCGCTATTTAAAAAATTGCATTCCAATCTTACCGCATGTCCCATCCAAAACCTCCTATGCAACTTGAACGAATCCCAGTGTCCAAACCAATTGTCTGTTCATTGATCGGAATCGGGTCTGCTTGGACCACAATGGCTGGCTGACTCTTAATCCTCTCCAGCAGTGGTTCTGCCCAACCCTCACAAACCTCCATATGAGCATCAAGGAAAACCACGACTTCACCATGTGATTTCTCTTCCCCTTGCAGTCTTGAAAGTATCAAACCCTTTCGCTCTTTGTTACGTATTATTTGAATTCGTGAATCCAAGATTTGGAAATATTCTTGTAGGTCTTCACCTAGATATGAAAAGGTGCTGTTATCATCCACTAGAATTATCTCCATCAGGAGCTGTGGCGGAGTTCGGGACAAAATGGCGTGAACATGACGTAATAATGGCGTCAGAGCTTCGTTGTGGAATGGAGTGACGATTGATAATGTTGGAAGAGAAGAGTAGTTGAAATTCCTGTTTTTGCATTCAGATGGTCTTGCATCAGGCACGTCTCTCGTCACCGGGATCTCGTCACTTCTCGTGACGTTGAATCCGAAATAATCATCCGCTAGTCTTGGATGAGTTTTCAACATTCTTTGTAAAAGAGATGCAAGTCTGTATGATTTTTTTTTATTTGTGACTTGCTTGTATGTTAGGGCGGGTTTTTGTCCCACTGATTCTGTTTTCCTTAGAAAGAAACAAAACAATAAAGAAGTTTAGTTCAAGTCAAATTATTTTTATGTAACATGATACTTTCTTGACCCAACAAATAATACACATGTAATCCGATCGTCAATTATCAATGTGTATAATACTCTCGTAAATAGGATAAACATCTGGGACCCATTAGACACCATGTCCATCTTTGAATTATGAGAATAAGTTCGATAATGTTAAAACATTTGAGTTGTCAACCACTTTACAACAAGAAAGAAACGCTTCGTTCTTTGAACCATGGGGCATTTGGAACTCAACAAGAGATACATCGCTATCTTCCAAGGTTCAGGACAGTTTGTTAAAAATTAAAGCAAACTGCATCTGAAGTTTTTTGAGAAAACAGTATGTGAATTACTGGACTTCCAGTAGGTGTCCCCATGGGCACCAATTCTGTTCCTCCCCTTGATGATCTGTTTCTTAACCAAGAGTATTATGTTATATACGAAGCAGGTTTATTTAGTAATATTACCTTAAGCAAATAAGGATATTATCTGTTGGCATTTAATGTAAACAAATATCATTTAAATATAGTTTTATGTCAGCTCAGATTGATCAAGATGTTGCCAATATTAGTCACTTTATATCTTTTTGGAAACAGAGGTGTATTTTTAATCAAGTGTTTTATCAAATGTAGCAGTTTAACAATATCGTATGGCACTTTGTTCATTTCATTTCGGTGCTCTAGCAATAATTTTATGCTGGAGAAAGGGAGACAATTGTGTCTTATTGGAAACTTTACCCTTTTTGTAATTTTCATACAAAAATCCGAAAATCACTTTTGCCCCTTCTATGCGGACTAGTGCCGACAGTTTGTTATCTCAAACTATTATTACAATTTCCCAACAGCACTGAAACTCTCCTCCCACCTATTCTCCATAATGCAACCACCCTATCTCATCTCAAAAATATAGTTTTATAGCAATTTTTCAGAATAATTGACATGCCTTTGCATGGGTTGTGATGGCTGCCACAGTTGTGGCAGGATACGCCCACCTTTGTCGAACACCTGGTATCATCACTTTTTGATAGTGTTTCATAAACACGTGCTCGTGATATAGTCGGATAGTACAGTCGACGTAAGCACGCCCTTCAGTGAGCCAGTTTATGTTTTTACATTTGTACTTGGCTTCTCCAGTCAGACACATATCTAATGTATCTATTGTCATTATAAAATGGGTCGGGGGCCCCTTTCGGAATATTGTAAAACACTCTAACTTACTACAGAATTATTCCGCTCATGAGATTGAAATAAACAGTCAAAATTCCCGGTCTTATGTTCAGTAAAGATTCACATTCAAAATGCGAACCTTGTCATCTTTTGTAGGTCAATCACTGGATTGTGTGGTCCAGACTCGATTATTTACAGAACGCCGTCATATAGCTGGAATATTACTGAGTGCGGCGTTAAACAACAAACAAGCAGGCAAGCAGGCTGAGTTTAAAACAAAATGAATACTGTCAGTAATCAATAATTACCTGTCAAATATCTTTTCCTGCATGGTTACAATAGGTGAAGCCCTTTCTGGTGTACATTGCTATAATATTGCTAAATTTGGCGTAAAAATCCAACTCGCAAATTCATTCATTCGCTCCCATTGAACTCAGGGCCGAAAATTTGATATTTTTCTAATATGAACTTACAAGGAAACAAATATGCGTCCTCATGTTTCACACAACATAATAATTTTTAAATTTGAAGTTAACACGATATACGGCTTTTCCATTGGACGAGAGGTCGGTCACATGACCGGGAAATTGGCGTTCAAAAGTGTATGAACGACACAATTTGACGTTCATACGTTTTTCACGAGATCATGTTCTTGAAATGACGTCAACACTGACGGAGTACTTTCACATTCCTTGGGAAACCCCTGGGAATTCCCTAGCACGAAATCATACATAAGCGTTCTCTCTGATCATTTAGAACCTTTATTATTGGTCTCGGTGTTTCAGTATACAGTGGGAAATGTCAGAGCGCGTGACTGCATGATTGTTCACGAATATCCTCGCTGCAGACAATCCTAATGAACAAACGAAGAAATGCACATCTAAACTATCGTATTATCGACCCAATCCGTGCCTTGGCTGATATTGACCATCTCCAGAAATCTATGAATTTACCTTAGTGTCTGTTTGACGCATCTTTATTCACCTTTCAATGATCGGCCAGTTGATCAATGATGACTTACACATGTAACCGCCACAGGTTCATTAACAACTTCTGAAATCTCTCCCGTCATGTTTATCGTAAACACTTGATGTAAATGTATTACAACGCGCTGTCATGTGACTGACTTACTGAGGTAGGCTTTTACAGACATTTCTCATCTAATGAGGATATGATTTGAACACATGTGCTGCGTAAGATGTTTCTGAAGAGCAGGTTGTGCATCCATACGCCCATGTCACCTCTCTTTTTGAGGAACTATTTTACTCCGCGATATAGCTGGTTGTTATATGGCTGTCAGTGTAAACATGAAGTCACACGTACTAAATAAAATTGTGTGATCTTCGCTTACATCCTTTGAAATTGTGATAAAATATTTTATAAGAATTGTCGCAAGCTCCGACGTTCATACAGTTTGGCCCTCACTCTTGGAAGGTTCATACTCCAATGAACTCACACAAAGTGAAAGTTAATTCTTAAATACATCGTTACTGGACTTGCAGGAAGTTCTGAAGATAATGTGTTTTGAGAACACAAAAACGACTAAACCCTTTCCATCATCATAAGAAATGTAAGACAATGTATGTATTGAAGAGCTAACTGAAAAGTTAGTCCCTATCAAACAAACATCCCAGCCTACAATTCCAATAACTGGGCCAGATTCGATTATTTACAGGCAACCTCTGGTGAACTGGAATATCTATGAGTGCATGCATACTCAATAGTTTGAAACAATTCTCGATCATTGTAGTTCGTTAAAAATTCAAGTACTTACGGTTCGGGATAAAAAACGTTCTTAGCCGTGAGATGATGATCATTTTTACTGACATTAGGGCCCACTGTTGACAGGGTTCCGAGTAGCACTACCGTGGTGAGTAGGAAACAAAATATAGTCACCAAACTCAAAACAAGCAACGGCTCTCGACTTCTCATCTCGCTTGATTTCATATGACTGACCAATAGACTGATAATTCCGATAATGATGTAGCATTCAAACCACCTGCTGCATGAATGATTTGCTCACAGATGCTGAAAAATCAATTTTCAAATACATCATATACTTTAAAGAACTAGCCCAAAGACATCTCCAAATGAATTGGTTTTGTAATTTGCTAGGCAGCGTGGATCATTGCATATAATACCAATCCGTTTTAATATTCATTTATGTTCATATATCAATTATAATGTCACATTTGCCGAAATCTATTGTTAATACCAAACACAATTATAATCGGTTTCCTTCCCTTTCACAATGAACACAATTAAATTATAATTTATTTAACCCCATCCACGACCATCAAGTGTGTGATATTCTCGTATACATGATAAATATGATCCGCGAAGATCCGGGCTAGAATAGGTCTTCAACAGAATCGGGTGGTCAAACAGACTCGCTGACTTGGTTGATGCATGTCATCGATCTCAATTGAGTGGATACTGAGTGATGGTCATGATATCAATCACTGGATTGTCTGGTGCAGACTCGATTTTTTACAGACCGCCGTCATATAGTTGGAATATTGCTGAGTGTGGCGTAAAACAACCAACTAAGCAACCAACCATATTTAAAATTTAAATAATAGAGGATATTTAATGTGTTTTCTCAAATACCAGTTTTATCTCATCAAGTGAAGTGGGGAGAGTCTAACATTTTCACTCGTGACTGAATTTTCTATTTATTATATGCATGTTTTATTTTTATTACTTGCAATTTATGTATTTTTTCGAAAACAGTGTCTGATAAATTACTAAGTTCTCCCTGTCGCCCCTTTACCACCGCCGTATAAAGGGGGTTTGAGAAAAGAATATAGTTCATGAATAAAACTACCCCTGTTAATATATGTTATGCGAAATATATTATTTCATATCGAGTATTAAGTTCCGTGGACATTTTTGTTTGTCATAATTAAACATTCCTGTTCAAAATGAAAACAGAAATCATTTTCAAACAGCGATTATTTTATTGGCGTAGGAATACATAAACAGTTAGTACTATGACCATGTCGAACGATCAGCTGAGCGCTCTCAAGGCTTGCAAAATCCGCAAAATTTGATCAAATTTTCTCACAGATAAGTATGAAAGTATAAACACATTTATAGAACCCGAACATTTTAACTGAAACATTGTTGCTTGCTGTCATGAATTAAATTAGGAAAGTTCAATTCTCGGAAAATTCAAGCGGGCGCTTCTCGCCTCGGCGTTACATCTCGCTGTCGCCAGTTGTTCCTAGTGTCTGGCGAAGCATGTCCGGCGCAAGAGTGATATTAACATTGCCATAGATGTTATTTCTAGACATCAGACTCGTCAAGAAGTTCTTGTTGTCAGTTGAAGAGAAGTTATGCACCTGCCGTTGAGACTGAATACAGTCGGCATCTGAGGCAGGTGGACTGACCGTGCAGATGGGTCCGACTCGGTGTGTAGGACAGATCGCACCTGTTGACCCCATTTCCATTGATGTGTTGTCGGACAACAGGTGCGAGATGTTTTTTTGTTGATTGGAATTAAGGTGACTGTACTGGTTGATGGAATTCACATTCTGGTGACCTGTTAAATTAGAGTATGACGATATATAATTTATAATTATTTTTATAAATTAATTTATCAATTAAAAGTACGTAGTCTCATATGACTGTAAGTAGGCTAACATTTCATGATTATAATATAATTCCTCAGTCTGCTGTTAGAAGTTAGAATGTGATAGTTTATGCTGATACAATAATGGAATTGTATGTGCATTTGAAAGAAATAGTCCATATAGGAAAAGAAATTGATATTTTAATGGTTATTAGTCAAACAAAGGTATATTGTTAGTTTCAGGTATATTGTTAGTTTCAGGTATATTGTTAGTTTCAGGTATATTGTTAGTTTCGGGTATATTGTTAGTTTCAGGTACATTGTTAGTTTCAGGTATATTGTTAGTTTCAGGTGTATTGTTAGTTTCAGGTATATTGTTAGTTTCAGGTATATTGTTAGTTTCAGGTATACAGTGTATTGTTAGTTTCAGGTATATTGTTAGTTTCAGGTATATTGTTAGTTTCAGGTATATTGTTAGTTTCAGGTATATTGGACAATGTGTTCAAATGAGGTATTGCAGAAGAGTGAAAATTTGAGAATACTAAAATTTACCTGTAAATATAAATAATTCCAATGCATGCAGGTGGTATTTTTATCGATGCAGTCCTCATGTGGGGATACTATATGCTATATTATCTGGCAGTTAAATTTGCAGAAAATTCATCATGTTTGCCTAATGATTCATGTTCACTTTGATCTGCAAAAAACAAATATTACCCGTTGTGTGCATAATTTGGTTCGGGGGGAGGCCCTTGTCGTTCAGTTTCTGCACCAGATGTTTTCTCACACTGCAATGAAACAATGGGCATATATCAGCATGAGAATAATGTATGTATTCAGTTTAATTTGAAATTATGACATATTTTCCCAAACCAGAATTTTGGACTGAGTTTGCTATATTTAATAGAAATAATGATAATCTTTCTTTCTTACTCAGGTTATTATAACAAGGGGTAATTTGAAAGTTTTAATTATGATTAATGTTTTGCAGCCAGTTGAACATGTTGAATTATGGCTGTTGTAAAGCAGTATTGTGTTTCATATTATGTATATTTTTATTTATGTTTTAGAATCTGTCGTGATTAATGTAATGTTTACCTGAAGGGTGTTATGCGTTCATTTTGTTCAAATGTTGTTCCGCTTTTCATGTCTTTCATTATGTCATAAATTGTGTTGATTCCCATGGCATTTTTTTCAAACCATGAACCACTTTTTTGTTTTTGGTAGTTGATGGCAAGAAAGAATGGAGTGTCGCCAGAGAGCATCGCATCTGGTCGCTTCTCCCGGTACAGCTTGTACAAGGCAACTGGGTCTTTCTCTGGTGTCTGAGGGATTGCATAAGCACGAGGCTTGGTGTCCCGCATATTTCTCGCATCTGCTCCAGTCCTGGTCTTGGTCTGCCGCTCACTGTCGTACTGAAAGTACTCTGTACCATCATCATCGGTAAGTAGGACAACATCGCCCCATGTAAGATTGTGGCATTCATTTCCGGTTTGCATCCCAAAATGCATGGTACAAATAAACCACATTGAGTGAAGTAGTGATTGGGGATTTTGGGGGCCAAGTTTGTCAAGAGCATTCATTTCTTCTATATTTGCGTCACTTAACTCAACCGCTGCTTTGGGTTTATTCCATTTACCCTGGGATTTTAGAGACTTTTGTTTCAGTGTGAGGGTTTCTTTCATTTTAGAAAATTCTACATCATCAATTGTTTTGTTATACCCTTTCTTTTTCATAACCCGCTGAATTGAGCTGATGAATGACCAAAGACTGGAAGGCTCATACTCCCCACCATCTTTCATTTTCACGGACAAGATGAACATGCTCAAATAATTGCTCAGCTCAGTCGGAGGCTTGACTGTAAACTCTCTGAATTCCAGATTGGCCTCCAAAAATTCCTGGAAGACTCTTACATTCTGCTCCGTCTTTCTTTTAGTGTTCTGATTTACCTCAGTGTCCAGAAACTGGTCCACATCCTCAACTGTCACTTTGGCAAATCTGCTGTTTTCTTTCTTTTCAAAATTTCAAAATCAATGTCAACTTGACTTAACAATAAATCAATGTCAGAAGTGTCCATTTCGTCCATTTATTGTTGCTTAGCAGACGTAAACAAAGGGGGATAACTTTTTAATGTTTTGATTCAGGAGAAAGTAGTTCCGGCACCTTGTTTATATCAGTCATTAGTGACTAATAACTTGATCTATCGTCACTGATAAATTCCAGTATTTCATTCATATGTATATAATAAAATTCAATTATGTCAAAACGTTTGATTTTTCAACCACCATCCTACAGTACAAACTCAAGGAAACACTTCAGTCTATGATCCATGAGGAATTTGTTCAGACCAAGAGTTTGATCACAGATATTTCAACAAATCACAAACTTTAAAAAACTAGCCGAAGTTTTATTAGACATATTCGGATGGTCAGGTTTGGAGATTTGCTTGATGGCTTTGATCATTGCTTATAATATCAATCACTTATGCATATTTTTCAATATCTCAATGATACAATACATTTGCAAATATCTATTGAAATTATTACACTCAATCGTAATGCTTTTCCTTCATTTTAAGGGGGCACGGGTGGCCCAGTCGTCTAAGACGCCGCGATTCGCTGTCCTGGGTTGCGTCCCTTGGGCATGCCAGGAACCTTTGATTGTGGGTTCGAATCCCGGTTCGCCCTGATTATGTTTCTAGGTTTGTCAGCACCATACCCGTGCTCGTGGGTTTCAGTGGTAAACGTCTGAGACCTGCATCTCTTCGGGCTTTCCTCCCACATTAAGCTGACACGCCACGATATAATTGGAATACTGTTAAAAGCGGCGTTAAACCAAACTCACTCACTCCTTGACTTTAATGGAACGCAATAAAATTATATTGTATAGTAAACCACTGACAATGTCAACTCAAGACCTTTTTTTCAGATCTGGTACCTACATCTTCCCGAGGCAAGAGAGTTAACTGACTTTAAAAGTCCAGTTTCCACCCTTGCCGAACAAGGCTGGAATTCCTGGGCTCGATCGTAGCGCCACCAGTGGCTCTTACGAGTAATGTCCTTTCTATGCCTCTCCTATTGACCAATCAGATTCAACCTCTCGTATCACTTGCATTTGCTTCAAACGAAACGGTGGCGCCCAGTCAAGACGATCTGATCGATAATCAAGATCTATATTGTGATCAAACGAATCTTTCATCGTGAAGTGCATCAAATCCTGTGAGCACCTTGATTATTAACATGAAAAGATATAGAAAATATCGGTTGACAACGAGTTAGCGGTGCACATGCTTTTCAAATCGTGCAGTCGACCGAAATCTGCATGACACTTTACGAACCAGATTTCGATTTTGGTGCGCGATTTTGATTGGACTATGCATAGACTCGTTAGTCCAGCCAAAATGTAACTCCATAATACCAGCCTAGTTTGGCAAGGATAAAAACTGGACTTTTATAGTCAGTTAACTCACTTGCCTCGGAAAGATGGGTACCTAGCAACCCATATAGACTGGGTGTTTAGGTTTGGTGACATTTTGTGTGAATGTTATCATCATTTCCTTCCTAGAACTTCAAAACGTAACAATAAATGTTTGAGTGTTCTGTTTTAACGTTCAGATTAAATATTGTGTATTTTTCTGAAAATCAGTCCAAAGGTCACCAAGGTGATTTGTTTTTCAGTTTTATCCAAATATTTATCAAAGAATTGTTCACAGACTTCGTTTCGTCACTAAAATCTGAACATAAACGTCCATGTTTGGTATTCGTTTTTTTGGGCACATGTCTGTAATTGTACCAGATCCTTCCCAGTGTGGATCGGAAGTGTGGATTGAGCTTGAGAAGCAAAAATATACTCTTCAAGAACCAAGCAAATGACTTACTATTACGCTCTTGTCGCAACTTCTTTCTTTCCTGTAAAGACCTCAGATCAGCTTCCGTAAACACTGGCAGTGGATTAAGAATATGGGAGATTGCAGCACGGACAAAATATTTATATTCATCCATCCATACCTCCGATACACGTGGACTATTATTGAAAATCGTATATTCCCTTTCATTTGAACCAAAACTGTATTTGTTTCCCTTGTAGATGTGGCCAACCTTTGAACAAGGTACTGTTTCAATTCTTCCTCCTGTAATCCAGACATTAAAGGATAGGTCAAAGTGTTCATCTCCCAAGATCTCAAGGCCTGGATCGAAACGTCCGACGGCATTAAAGAAGGACTTTCTGACGGCGGTGCAGGATCCTTGTAGAACTGGTGTCGGAAATGGTTCCCAGTCGGAGCCCCGAAACTGATTCAAATATGGAGGTAGAGGAAACCAAGCGTACCTGTTGAGATGAACATGACAGGTATACCAGCATTGTATATTTGGCATATTGACGTTTCAAACAGAAAATAGGGTGTCAGCATAATCGAGAAGTGTGACCAAATAACAAAATGACTGTCTTCATACATTTTGCATAGCAAACATGACGCATGGTTTTAAATGTAATGTAGGGAACACCGCATGGTTGTAGTGCATCCTTTAGAACAGAATTCGCATAATCACAACTTCGAAACTTAGATACGCTCCTATTATGATTCTTGGTTTGTCTGTACCACAGCCGGCCTTAACCAGGGTTCATCATCGAGGAAAACATCTTTGTCCAGGATTATTTGTGTCTCTCTTCCCAAATTTCGTGATGTAGCCTTATTTGATTAATATAAGATTAGTTTTCTAATAAAACAGATCGACTGCCCACGTTACTTTAAAATAAATTGACAAATTACAATACTATTCAAAAATGTGACACGCACGGCAAGGATAATGGTTACATACGACCCGTTATTTAATAAATTGCATTCCAGTCTTACCTCATGTCCCATCTAAACCCTCCCCTGCAACTTGAGCGTGTCTTAATCCTCTCCAGCAGTGGTTCTGCCCAACCCTCACAAACCTCCATATGAGCATCAAGGAAAACCACGACTTCACCATGTGATTTCTCTTCCCCTTGCAGTCTTGAAAGTATCAAACCCTTTCGCTCTTTGTTACGTATTATTTGAATTCGTGAATCCAAGATTCTGAAATATTCTTGTAGCTCTTCACTTAGACATGCAGACATCGATTGGCAATTAAGTGATTCTAGACATATACATGTCATGGCTACAGGGTAATTAGCCTTTGGAATTAAATGTTCATTAAGACAGAAGTCGTCCCCAATCGGTCGCTGTGACATACATTGGTATTATTCATGAAGATCATGGATGTCTGTGGTGTTGCTACATATATGCAATGCACTGTTCCTGATTGCATTAAGTACAATACTTTACATTCACAAAAAGGCATCATAGTGAAAACCATTCATCATGATGCTGACAAGCCTAGAAACATAATTGGGGGAATTCGGATTCAAACCCACAATCAAAGGTTTCTGACGCAAGCGACGCAACTCTGCATGGCGAATTTCGGAACCTATGACAACTGGGCCACCCGTGTCCCACGTTAACATGCATGAGTTTTTCGTCTTAAATTAATGGACGTATGATGTCTTTGCTCGCCATTTAGAAGTTGCAAAAACATGAACACATGGCGCTTTGTTGTGTATAACCTTAAAAGAGTAAAGAAAGATAATTGTTTTGAATTCCTGGTATGTATGGATAATTGAATTTATCATATGATGGGTAGGTTTCTCGGCAGGATGAAGCCAACAGATAAAAACGATATCCGTTGGGGTCATATGCGGAAAGAGATACAAATATCAAGTAGGGACTACTTTTAGTGTTTATAAACAAACATAGGCGTCGCCCTTGTCTTTCGGCAAACTAGTCAGAATTAACCATCGGGAATCTGGATAAACTACAGAGATAATTGCTATCATTATCAAAAGAACAATCTAATATACTTAAAATCAGTGTCTAACTGTGACGTCGCTAATGCATTTTACAAGTTTTGGCAACTTTGGAGATATAAATTTCGAAACATTTTTGCTAGAGCACTAGGCCTAGCCAAGTGGGATCAGTTGCCATATCTGTGCTTGTAGACCTCTGCGGCTTGAAACCTTTTCCACAAATAAAATAGTTGGATTTGGCCGAAATATATTTGAATTGTTACCTTGTTTCGTTTTGTCGCTGTGTGTACATCTGATTGCACTTCTTGACGTTTTGACAGGACAGGCCGACTGTCAAAAACGTCTGAACGTGGCCATGACGTCTCATAGACTATGGGTAGAGTAGCTTCCCTTTGACAAAGGGCAGTTACTCTAGCGGACAGACCGATGGACTGCCGCGAAATGCAAGTAAAAACAATTGTTGTTTTGCGTATATGTTGCTTCGCCACTGTATAAGAAACAGATTTCAGTTGGGACTATATTGGCTACTGTCACTGTCCGACTGACACACCACTTTCCCTGTGACGTAATAAATATTAATGCGAGGAAAACTGTTTAGGTAATGTTTGTGAGAGAGGGAAAGCGATTTTCAAGCACAGAATTAAAGAATGACTTATATGATAAAGAGGTTATCACGCTTGTGTGTTTGGGGATGGTATATATCCTGTATTAGGAATAAAACTATGTATTTAGATTGCCAAGGCTCGCTAAATACAATGTTTATTCCAATCTCATTAAAATCAGATCTAAGTTCTCACTGCCGCTAAACACAGATCTGAGGACATCCCATTACGGGTCATGTCAGAACGACCTTTCGCGAACTTTGACCGATCACTGAAATGACTAACAAGAAGTCGACATCAGCCAATTAGAAAGCAGCTTTCTCGAGCTAAACGGCACTCGTTTCAACCTGGCGACTTCAATTTCAGAATACGCTTGAAAAATATGTTGGCACAGTTCTCGATTAAAATTTTGAAAACTGAACAAACGAACAATCCGGAATGTCTAATATATGGTTGAGATTGTATGACAGTATTTCCCATGTACTGTGCAACGCCTCCTCCGTTCAAATGTTTGACCCACGGAAGCGAGAGACAGACGATAAATATGACGGAATCAGTCGTACGAGCCGTAACTGTCATTCGGAATACCCCGTGTTAAGGTTTTCGAGGTTGCATGATGAGAAAACACATTCCGATTGTCACTTTCACGATCTCGTAAGCGACTCTTTGATTGGTTGGATGAGAGGTCGTTCTGACGTGACCCGTAATGGGATGTCCTCAGATCTTTGTTTTGCGATAGCGAGAACTAAGATCTGATTTTAATGAGATTGTGTTTATTCCTAATACAGGATATTTACCATCCCCAAACACGCTCGCGTGATAACATCTATGGATATTGCATTGTGTATATTTTGCTTTGACGTGAATGTTTTCTTTACATGGAGATTTGTACATTTATGAAAGAAATCAAGTATATCAAGACGCACTGAATCAGCATTGCCTCAGCACCACTACCACAATAATGGAAGGGAGACTATTTGCCGTACATGGCACCTAGTGCAAGAATATATTACGTACGCTTCGTTGACTATTGTCCAAGTGAATGTTTGTATGTTTTGTTTTGTTTGTTTGCTTGTTGTTAAACACCCCATTCCAGGTATAGTGACGGTTGTCTGTAAATATTCAAGTCTAGACCAAACAATCCAGTGATTGACATCATGAACATCGATCCACGCAATTGGGATACGATGGCATGCATCAACCAAGTCAGCAAGCCTGACCACCCGATCCCTTTAGTCGTCTTTTACTGTAAGAATTGGTTGCTGAAGACCTATTCTATCCCGGATCTTCATGGGTCTGATTGTGTTTGGTAACCATGGATAAATGTTTATCAGTGATGTATTTATGACTACCTATTATACGTATGCATTTTTGTATGACGACGTTTCCCGTGCTTTCATCGTGGCGTTTTTGGCATCATCATGTTCCACAAACAATCACGTTATATTGTTAAATACGTTTGTCTACCAGTGAAGATCGGGGCTAGAACAGGTCTTCAGTAACCAATTCTTACAGTATAAGGCGACTAAAGGGATCGAGTGGTCAGGCTTGCTGACTTGGTTGATGCATGTTATCGTATCCCAATTGCGAAGATCGATGCTCATGATGTCAATAATTGGACTGTCTTGTGCCGACTCGATTATTTACAGACCGTCGTAATATAGCTGGAATATTGCTGAGTGCGGCGTTAAACATGAGCAATCTTGGGCATCCTGGGATCCTGGTGGTCTTTATTAGACAATAAGCATTCATTCCAAGTGACTGAGGCTCGTATTCTACCACAGAGTGTATACTTCAGTGGTCACATACACATAACATAAGATATTTACCATGCAGGGGTATCTGACAACTACCCAGTGACACCTGCAAACAGTCAAATGGTTAC
Organism: Haliotis rufescens; assembly: GCF_023055435.1. Classification (NCBI taxonomy): domain Eukaryota; kingdom Metazoa; phylum Mollusca; class Gastropoda; order Lepetellida; family Haliotidae; genus Haliotis; species Haliotis rufescens. The sequence continues at coordinate 33,124,027 of NW_025964372.1, read as the reverse complement.
ACGTAGTTTTCCTTCAGCTGTCCAACCTCAGCAGACCGCCTCCGTGGTCTAATGGTAGAGCGTCCGCCCGGAGAGCGGAAGGTCCGGGGTTCGATCCCCAGCCGCGTCATACCAAAAGACGTGAAAAGATAGTACTTGTTGTTACCATGTCTGGCGCTCGGAATTAAGGGGCTAAAACAAGGACTGGTCTGCTCGGAGTCAGTATACTGTGTCTGAGTAGGGTATTCATGTTAAACTGCGGCATGGTATCTCAGTGAGCTAGCACTATAAATCGGCATCAGTCCGGACAAGTACAAGCAGCCACACACACACACACACACACACACGTCGCTATATAAGTGCAATAATCTTGGACGCGACGTTAAACCCCATTTCACCTCACCTCACCTCACCTCCAACCTCTGCAAGCTTAAGTATGCTGGAACGCAGTTTTAACAATCGTCTCTATCGGTGAACAGAAATGTGTTTAATTAATATTATCTATAACAGCTGCAGCTGTGTCGTATAGAATAGTGGTTTGATTAATAGTGTCTCCACCTGCTATCTCCACCTGGGCGGTTTCACTCGAACAGGTAATCAGATGATTGTCGTATGTTTAAAGCCGCACTCAGCAATATTCCAGGTTTATGGCGGCGAATTGTAAATTATCGAGTCTGCAACAGGCAATTCAGTCATTGGCATCATGTGCATCGATCTACGCAACTGGAAGTGGCATCAACCAAGTCAGTAAGCCTGACCACCCGATCCCGCTAGTCATCCTTTTTGACAAGCATACGTTGCTGATGACCAATTCTACCCCGGTCTTCAAAGTGATCTGGAGCGGTCGGGTAGCCTAGTGGTTAAAGCGTTCGCTCGTCACGCCGAAGATCCGGGTTTGATTCCCGACATGGGTACAATGTGTGAAGCCCATTTCTGGTGTCCCCCGCCGTGATATTGCTGGAATATTGCTAAAAGCGGCGTAAAACCAAACTCACTCACTCACTCAAAGTGATCTGATTTTATATCTTTCATGTCTTATAATCAGGTGTAATCAAATTTGTGTCGCGATAGATCTGTTTACTTTCGCATGTTGTTATGGTTTTTATATGTTAAAGAATGACAGTTTAGTGGGACGAAGGTTAGAAAGTGCTTCAACAGTCACATGTGAGTGTTTAAGTGGATGTGAATAAAATTACCATTAAGATAACTGCTTTGAGGACGTATTTGTTGGACGTATTTAATGCATGGCTCATAGTTCACACAGCATATTTTATCCCATAATATGTTTAAGTGATTGGTCACTTCAAAATGCTGTCACACAATTCACAACATTTCTTTCCTTACAAATCGAGACTGGTTATTCGCTGGCGTTGGCGTTTCATAATTACTCATAGCCCTTTTGTGTAATACCTAATATTGAATCAAAACTACATTTTTGTCTTGAATGTCCATGTTATCAGGACTTAAGAGAAAGTCTTATTCTAGAATTTTATTATAAATTCCCATCGAACAATAAGCTTATTTTATTATTCACATCACAGAAAATCACGGTCATAAATAATTGGGCTAAATTTATCTTTTTAACTTTAAAGAAACGTAGTAAATATTTTGCATAATATGGATGTCCATCATTTAATATTTGCATAAACAGAAACTGTAATCATATTATATGGCGCTTCAGCGCTTATTAAATCAAGTTTCATGTATAATGGGCCGTTGGCCCCCTTTACCGTAATAAACACACTCTCATAGCTGATTTCGTTGGTCAAAGCTGATCATACCCAAATCGATCACTTATTAAAATCTCTTCATTTAATTGAAAAGGGACATTTGATCTACCTTTGCATATTTCCTGCTCACTCCTGATGTGGATTTATTTTCATTCAAATAACAGAACGTTAACGTCAGACAATAACCAGCCTCGATTATCCACCAAACAGATTCTATTGTAAAAAGGCAAAATAGCTGGGGAAAATGTATAAGCAGGTCACCGTCTTATGACAGAAATCCTGCAGTGCGGCGTTAAGCAGTAAAGCTACTTAGTGTAGCGTACACATTTTCTTAGTGGCGGCTGCTGCTAGGACGTGGTTACTCTTCTCGCGAACACCTGGTGAGTGAGTTGGGTTTAAAGCCGCTTTTAACAGTATTCCAGTTATTTCGCGGCGTGTCAGCTTAATGTGGGAGGAAACGTTTACCACTTCGGTGAAACCCACGAGCGCGGGTATGGTGCTGACAAATCTAGAAACCTAATTGGGGCGAACCGGGATTCGAACCCACAATCATAGGTTTCTGGCGTGCCAAAGGGACGCAACTCTGCATAGCGAATCGCGGCGCCTTAGACGACTGGGCCACCCGTGCCCCCGAACACCTGGTGTCATCACTGATTTTCAGTGATCCTTCCAGGAAACAAACCAGACAATCAAGTGACACAATAGCGCATTTACAGATTTTGTTGAAACTGAAAACGATATGTTAATTTTCTGCTGTGTACAAGTGCAGAGATTATATAAGTGAAGAAAACGACGATTTTTTTGTATTCTTATTATTATACGCCACTCCGGCGATATCACGTCAGCGTATTCTGTTGTAATAATTGTATTTGTTATTTGCCTTCTCCATCAAAGCTGAGCTACTGTACTAAATACTAGTCTTGATGAAACTGTAACACATGTTAATCATGACTCTAAATGACGTATATTTTGTTTCTAAACATGTTTAGATCTTAAACCTATTAACATAATTCGTTTTACAGTTTGAAAAAAAACAACGTTTTGTTCCAGAAAATGCCGGACAGAATTAAGTTAGCCTCCAGTTTCACAAAACAAATTATTTACCAATCGGAGACAACAACCAGTACTATTAATCCGACCACTTTACTATATTGTGCAGGTGAAACTGTCGTAGATAAATAGAGAATCTCACCCGAGTGTCTTTTGATATCAAATATATCAACACTCGTTGATATATATGATATCAAAAGACACTCGGGTGAGATTTTGTTTATCATCCAACATCATTCTTCCAACTTTTTTAGTTTGTAGTAAGTAATAAGTATCAGAGCCATTAGTGATGTCATTTGATTGTGACGTCATGGTAACAATGACGTCACAATGGTCTGCAAAGCATTGTGGTGCAATTTCATTGTAGCGATATCTACAGTGTAGATATCGCTTGATCTCACCCAAGTGGTATCTCCTGTGGGAGCCAGTTTTGGATGATAACATAAATTAAACACCTTCATGTTCACAGACGGGGGCAATTACATATCACAGCGATCATGCACCAGCACGAAACAGTGGTAGGGTAACTGCAGGCGGACAGATTGTTTACAGACTGTATATTCTCTTGCATTGACGCTATATATCTACATGTGTAATTGATTCGCTGAACGATGGCTCGGCAGCGGTCAATATTTTTGTGGACGAGTTTTGTTGTTTTTTGGTTTGCGTTTTACATACTCTGTTTATGTCTATTTTTGACGACTGGATCGAACAGAGAAAAAGATCGACCCCAACAAAAAAGGTAAGAGCGAGATACGGAAACTAATGTTGACACAACTTAACCGGTGATTGTGCAGCATTGTTTTAATTTTTTGCCATAAACAGATATATTTATGAATTGGTTTTTAATGTTGCTATTTCATGCTGGGAACCAACTCGATGAGAGCCGCTATTTGTATATCCGAACAGATATACTACTACTACTACTACTACTACTACTACTACTACTACTACTTCTGATAATAATAATAATAATAATAATAATAATAATAATAATAATAATAATAATAATAATAATGACAATAATAAATCGCATTGCCCCATATCCATTTTTCAAAGCATGCTCATTTTGTGACACAATTGTTACCCTGTCGTTGGATCAGAGTTCTTTCATATTACATTCTCAGCTCTTTCTACCGGGTACCCATCATATATTACTCATCCATGGAACAACCATATGTGTAATAACGTGGTGTGGGGTCGAAGCCCTGGATGAATCTGGGATGACTCTAAAAACATACTCAAAATATTTGAATTACAAATATCACCAACAGAAGAGCCTCGTTTCATAAGATCAAATTCGCTTCAGTGTTGCTGGGGGGACGATGCCACATGTAGAATAAATGAGTTAGCAGTGACGCTTAATCAACACCAACAACGGCGCACGAAAGATAACGACGCACAGTTGAAATAAATTGTTTTGTTTTGCTGTGTTGTCATTGTTTTTTAATTATTGAACCATTTTATCCGTTTGACAGAAGAACCGCCTCTATGGCCCAAGGCAAGACTAACGACAATGCCCAAGTGCACTTCAGGGCACTGTTGGATTCCAGCCCCAGCCACAAGGAAGAGCTGTTACGACGAACACGTCATTACCTTTTGAAGACACAGAACATATCATCTTCCGATAGTTTTGGCTTTAACGTTGATGTAAGTGACAAGATACCCGTTTTACGACAACTACCGGACACACGACCAGATGACTGCAAGAAAACCGGATACAACATGTCCACCTTACCCACTGTAACCATCGTGTCACCGATGTATAATGAGGCTCTTTCAACACTTTTGCGCCACGTCCACTCACTTCTTGCCCGGACGCCAAAGGAACTTCTGAAAGAAATAATTATTGTGGATGACAAAAGTGAACACTCCTTTCTAGATAAACGTCTTGACGATTATTTCAAGATTCTCGATTCAAGGGTAAAGGTCATGAGAAATAATCATCGGCAGGGTCTGTCACGGTCGAGGATGATAGGAGCTTCAGTAGCGGAAGGGGAGGTAATCGTATTCCTAGACAGCCACATGGAGGTAAACGTAGGGTGGCTCGAGCCCTTGTTGGAACAGCTAGTGAATGGTGGACCCGCCACGATAGTACAACCCGATGTTGTTTCTGTAGATGCCAAAACATTGAACTTCTCAGAAGAAAAGGAGACCACCTTTGTAGGTGGATTTGGATGGGATTTACGGTAAGTTTGATTCGAGTTTAGTTTCGTTATGACAACAAGTCGATGATGTATCAAATGTCCTTGGAGGCGGACCCGTGAAGATCCGGGGTAGAATAGGTCTTCAGCAACCAATGCTTGCCGTAAAAGGTGACTATGCTTATCGTAAGAGGCGACTAACGTGATCGGGTGGTCAGGCTCGCTGACTTGGTTGCTGCATGTCATCCTATCCCAATTGCGTGGATCGATGCTCATGTCAATCACTGGATTGTCTGGTCCAGACTCGATTATATACAGACCGCCGTCATATAGCTGGAATATTGCTGAGCGCGGCGCTAAAACGAACAACCAAATTCTAGGAGGCGACTTGAATTGCCAAACAGGAACTGAGTTAGATTTTGGAGAAGATGACATAATGAAAAATCTATAAATTTAAGATTGTGAGTTCTGTGTGACAGTTAAAACACACAACGTTTCTCATGTGGTAAACTTACCAACAAGTATGAACAAATGTTACTTAATATATGCAGTGCTTATAATTTAACACAAAAGATACATTGTTGCAAGCTGTAGTGGTAAAAAAATCCTGATAGAATCCTGCGACGACCACCCTTGATATATCACGGATATATCAAATCAGCGTAACAACAAACTGACCCATCCAACCGTTTATCAGATTGAACTACTCCTTAGAAGTTAGGTTAATTGTATGTTATATTGTCTCTTAATTGATTAATTGGCGTAAACATTCCCGTCCGTATCAAGCCCTTCTTTGTGGAATGTACAATATTTTCGCTTTTGTATATATGACCAATGATCAATACACTCTATGATATCATACCTACCTCAGTGACTGGGAATGTATGTATCTTGTCTTGAAAAGCCAACTTCTATACCAGAAGATTATTGTGGTATTTATTGCTCACAGGTCACACTACATTTTAACGCTGCTTTTTTCTTCAATGGCTGGAAAATTTGAAAAATAATCAGTAGCTAAATATTTTAATAGGGTTTGTACGATTTGCCGAACTTGTCGGTGACTACAACGTTTTTTGTTGGTTATCAGAAAGGAATCTTATATTTTCTCTGCAGATACTCTTGGTTTTTCAAGCCCGACTATTTACAGCAGGTTCTTAGGACCATGGCAGATCCGATACCCACCCCTGTATTGGTCGGGTGTGCCATTGCGGTCTGGAGGGAACATTTCATGTCAACTGGCGGATTCGATCCTGAGCTGCAGATCTGGGGTGGCGAGCACCTGGAACTCTCCTTCAAGACATGGATGACCGGAGGAAGAATACTCACAGTTCCTTGCTCAAAGGTCGGACATGTTTTCAAATCCGGGCCGTTTCGCTTCCAGGAAGATTTTCAAAACATATTACGTAAAAATTTGATGCGAGTAGCAGAGGTGTGGATGGACGACTACAAGGAAATATTTCTCGCTACTCAGCGATATGAAGCAATAATGCCAGAATTTACCGTATCCGATCTAGACTCTATTAAAGAGAGAAAGCGTTTACGTCAGCGTCTAAGATCAAAAAGTTTCAGATGGTTCCTGAAGGTAATAACACCTGACATGAAAATTCCAACTAAAGATGCTGTTAATTATGGTGAGATTGAAAACGCTTTAACCCATTCATGTATAACGGCGACATCTGGCGGTGTACTGACTCTCTCCTATAGATGCTTTCGACATAGAATCCTTCCTGAGAATCAATTCACTATTGACAAATATGGCCAGTTTCTACATGACGGAAAATGCATTGTTCCAACAACTGGGAAGTTGATCTTAAGAGAAACTTTGTGTTCTTGTAACGCTAGTAAAGAAGGGCAGTGGCAACTGAATCCAGGTCCTCTTGGGGGACACATACAGTTTGGGATTGCCAAAAAGCTGATGTATTGCGTGGTGCCGCAACAACTTGATGGTATGATGGTGTTGACGCTAGAACGCTGCTCCCTAGTGCACGACAGGGACGACAGCTATTGGGAATTTCAGTATCACCTACAGTATAGTCAGGATGACAGACATCTTGGTTTTATTACGACATGACATCGTATTGTACCTATGTTAACGTCTGTCAAACACAAATATACAAAACAAGAAAATGATTGTTAGTCTGATGGAAGTTAAAAATTAATGTACAGTAAACTACGGTTATAACGAACACGCTTATAACGACCTGACGGATATAACGAACTACTTTTTTGGTCCCGACTATTTGCTTAGGTTATGCTGTATATATGCTTATAACGAACTACGGTTAAAACGAAATAAAATTAGTAGTCCCTTTGAGTTCGTTATAACCGTACTTTACTGTATATGTTAAAAATATAAAAAAATGGGCATATACACAAATAGTTTAATCCGTTGATCGAGTGTTCGGATTGTACTGAGTTTTGTCCTGGCATTGTAGGCACTATATTAGTGTGTGTGGGTTCATAAACACATGGAATCGTACAATCGACTCTGCTTTTAGCAGAGATATCTTATGGAAATGAAAAGGGTTTTGTCGCTCTTATTTTCATCTAAGCGGTAAACGTCACTTTGGGATTTCTTCCCACATGAAACCTATACATCGCTACTTCACTCTCACTCACTCGGCGGTCGGGTAGCCTAGTGGTTAAAGCGTTCCTGGGTTCGATTCCCGACATGGGTGCAATGTGTGAAGCCCATTTCTGGTGTCCCCCCGCCGTGTATTGCTGGAATATTGCTAAAAGCGGCGTAAAACTATCCTCACTCACTCACTAGGGTTTAAGGCTGTGTTCAAGATTATGGCACCCAAATCGTGACGAGCATTCTAGTGCGTGTGTGGCTGTTTGTACCAGCCAGTCCGTATTTATGCTGGTGTTATTGTGCAGGCCTACCTACTGAACTTGTATACCCATTACATTACCCTGACTAACATCTCTTAGTATCTTTTGGTGTGAGTTTGTTTGTTGTTTAACGCCGCACTATTCCAGCAACATGACGGCGGTCTGTAAATACTCGAGTTTCCACCAGACAATCCAGTGATTGATATCAGGAGCATCAAACCACGCAATTGCGATACGATGACGTGATACAACCAAGTCAGCGAGCCTGACCTACCTATCCCGCTAGTCGCCTCTTATGTTAGAAACATTCAACGACATTCAATTATTCTAATCTCATGCTGACAAGCAAAGTCGCCTTTTACGGCAACCATGGGTTGCTGAAGACATATTCTACCCCGGAACTTCTCGGGCGACCTGATTACTTACAGACCGCCGCCACATAGCTAGAATATTGCTGAGTTCGGCGTTAAACGACAAACGAACTAAAGCCTGGTTTCTCTGATTCTTCGTCAATCTTGGCATGGCGCTAGTATCGAGATTGTTGGATCCACATTTCTGGGTGCCGTTTATCAGAAAAGGCAAAAGGAAATGCACGTCATCATTAAATGTGGATACAGACTAGCGTCATAAACGAGAAATAAGGTAAATTTTGCTGTTCAGAATATTAACTGCTGTAGCATACCTCTAACTCTCGGTACACTGTGTTTTTTGAAACTCCAGACTAACTGGTCTACCGATGTGGATCCACAGACCATGTACCGTACATATCCTACTATTTTCCCTTTCTAGCCCACAAATCTTATCAAATCTTAATTCCAAACGTTGCGTGTATACCAGCACACTGTGAAACGTTTGCGTTTATATCACTTGAATGCCAGGCATCGATACACTTGTAGTGGCTCTCTCTCTCTATATGCATTTGTTAATGCCCTGGTGCCCTAGATAGATTTGATCCACAATCTTAGCTCTCAACTGTGCTGGCACAACGATGCGATCCCTGAATATCAAGAGATGATTATCGACTGAGACATCAGTGCGTATCTGGTGGTATGCACGAACTTGTGAAGGTAGATCACGGCCATGGTGCCGTTGTACAAAGCGATCTTAGCGCTAATGTGCTCGTAACTCCAATACCTTACGACAGTCGTAGGGGCGGTCGGGTAGCCTAGTGGTTAAAGCGTTCGCTCGTCACGCCGAAGACCCGGGTTCGATTCCCGACATGGGTACAATGTGTGAAGCCCATTTCTGGTGTCCCCCGCCGTGATATTGCTGGAATATTGCTAAAAGCGGCGTAAAACCTCACTCACTCACTCTTGGCAGTGTGTCTGGTACAAGGAAATTCTTGTCTGGTAGATATTCAGCATTGGTATTGAAACGTTAAAGTCTCTTAAGCAAGCATTGAGATCATGGCAGTTGATCAACGATTTATGATCCGTCTGAAGCTTGAATGATGTAAGGCCGTTAGGGTGCGTGAACAGAAGAACGTAATACATCACCATGTACTTGAAGCAGTACTCCAGCTATGGCGTGACTACTGTCATCAGCACTGGCCACTACTGGTAAAGCTGGATCATAGAATCATAGAATACGTGTACTTGACTACTTGTTAACGTGTCTTTAACTGCTGTGAATGCAGTATCTTGTGCTGGACCCCAAATCCATACTGAATCATTCGTGAGTGATCTCTACTCGACGGGTTGTTGTGACCATTTCACACTGACCTTGAACCTGTAGGTATGACCATGGTGAGTCTATGTTTAGGGAGTGGGCACTCGGCTATTTCCGCTGGATCCCTTGCACAGTTTCTGCGCATGCACGGTAGCATCAGAATACTTCCAGTTGTGTTGACAAATTTACGCTGTCACCAAAGAAATAAGCTCATGACAGCTGACGTCTATTCTCTAGTTGTATCCTAACTATATACATATCTGTTATCATGCATGTACACACTGATTAATTAATTTCCATGTTTGTACTCTCCAATAATTATGGAGGAAATAAAGATTATTCATTCATTCATTCCATATGGTTACTGTTTTTTCACTATTTATATTCTAATTTCATTCATAATACCACACCATTACAGGGCGCATGGGTGGCCCAGTCGTCTAAGGCGCCGCGATTCACTGTGCAGAGTTGCGTCCCTTGGGCACGCCAGAAACCTATGATTGTGGGTTCGAATCCCGGTTCGCCCCGATTATGATTCTAGGTTTGTCAGCACCATACCCGTGCTCCTGGGTTTCACCGAAGGGGTAAACGTCTGAGACCTGCATCACTTCAGGCTTTCCTCCCACATTAAGATGACACGCCGCGATATAACTGGAATATTGTTAAAAGCGGCGTTAAACCAAACTCACTCACTACAGTACTTCTTGAAACTTTACAGTGACTTCAAATGTTAAGTACAATAGATTGAAGGGGAAGAAATGATAGTGCATTGTACTAAGAAGAATTATGTCTGTCATTATGCAGATTTAGAGTCAGAATGTGCTCATTCGAATTAGGAACGAGACTAATTGATTATCCTGAATAAATATTGCGCAGTTAAGATCATATGTGATATAAGATATATAAGTAGAACGGGTGTATAATCTTTTTTAATTTGGCAAAATACACGTATAGGTTTGTTAAATATGATTATGTAACGAATTTTGTTTTAATTCCTTTCATTCAAAATGTCTTCGGAATTTAAACTATGCTTGGAGAATAGATCTGACTTGATGGAAGATGTGACGTTAGCCAGCTGAGACTGTACATGTGGACACACAGTTGCATCGATTGGAGCATATATACATGTGGGCTCTGTTCAAGCAGGGCTGTACAGGAAATGCTATGTAACAATTCTCTGTGTACTAATAATGGGGGCGGTCGGGTAGCCTAGTGGTTAAGGCTTTCGCTTGTCACGCCGAAGACCCGGGTTCGATTCCCGACATGGGTACAATGTGTGAAGCCCATTTCTGGTGTCCCCCGCCGTGATATTGCTGGAATATTGCTAAAAGCGGCGTAAAACCATACTCACTCACTCACTCTGTGTACTAATTACATGTGTGGATGTTATCAGTTCTGCGTGGTGGCGAGCACCTGGAACTCTCCTTCAAGACATGGATGACCGGAGGAAGAATACTCACAGTTCCTTGCTCAAAGGTCGGACATGTTTTCAAATCCGGGCCGTTTCGCTTCCAGGAAGATTTTCAAAACATATTACGTAAAAATTTGATGCGAGTTGCAGAGGTGTGGATGGACGACTACAAGGAAATATTTCTCGCTACTCAGCGATATGAAGCAATAATGCCAGAATTTACCGTATCCGATCTAGACTCTATTAAAGAGAGAAAGCGTTTACGTCAGCGTCTAAGATCAAAAAGTTTCAGATGGTTCCTGAAGGTAATAACACCTGACATGAAAATTCCAACTAAAGATGCTGTTAATTATGGTGAGATTGAAAACGCTTTAACCCATTCATGTATAACGGCGACATCTGGCGGTGTACTGACTCTCTCCTATAGATGCTTTCGACATAGAATCCTTCCTGAGAATCAATTCACTATTGACAAATATGGCCAGTTTCTACTTGACGGAAAATGCATTGTTCCAACAACTGGGAAGTTGATCTTAAGAGAAACTTTGTGTTCTTGTAACGCTGGTAAAGAAGGGCAGTGGCAACTGAATCCAGGTCCTCTTGGGGGACACATACAGTTTGGGATTGCCAAAAAGCTGATGTATTGCGTGGTGCCGCAACAACTTGATGGTATGATGGTGTTGACGCTAGAACGCTGCTCCCTAGTGCACGACAGGGACGACAGCTATTGGGAATTTCAGTATCACCTACAGTATAGTCAGGATGACAGACATCTTGGTTTTATTACAACATGACATCGTATTGTACCTATGTTAACGTCTGTCAAACACAAATATACAAAACAAGAAAATGATTGTTAGTCTGATGGAAATTAAAAATTAATGTACAGTAAACTACGGTTATAACGAACACGCTTTTAACGACCTGACGGATATAACGAACTACTTTTTTGGTCCCGACTATTTGCTTTAGTTATGCTGTATATATGCTTATAACGAACTACGGTTAAAACGAAATAAAATTAGTAGTCCCTTTGAGTTCGTTATAACCGTACTTTACTGTATATGTTAAAAATATAAAAAATTGGGCATATACACAAATAGTTTAATCTGTTGATCGAGTGTTCGGATTGTACTGAGTTTTGTCCTGGCATTGTAGGCACTATATAAGTGTGTGTGGGTTCATAAACACATGGAATCGTACAATCGACTCTGCTTTTAGCAGAGATATCTTATGGAAATGAAAAGGGTTTTGTCGCTCTTATTTTCATCTAAGCGGTAAACGTCACTTTGGGATTTCTTCCCACATGAAACCTATACATCGCTACTTCACTCTCACTCACTCAGCGGTCGGGTAGCCTAGTGGTTAAAGCGTTCGCTCTTCACGCTGAGGACCTGGGTTCGATAAACCTCACTCACTCACTCACTCACTCTTGACAGTGTGTCTGGTACAAGGAAATTCTTGTCTGGTAGATAGTCAGCATTGGTATTGAAACGTTAAAATCTCTTAAGCAAGCATTGAGATCATGGCAGTTGATCAACGGTTTATGATCCATCTGAAGCTTGAATGATGTAAGGCCGGCCGTTAGGGTGCGTGAACAGAAGAACGTAATACATCACCATGTACTTGAAGCAGTACTCCAGCTATGGCGTGACTACTGTCATCAGCACTGGCCACTACTGGTAAAGCTGGATCATAGAATCATAGAAATATGTGTACTTGACTACATGTTAACGTGTCTTTAACTGCTGTGAATGCAGTATCTTGTGCTGGACCCCAAATCCATACTGAATCATTCGTGAGTGATCTCTACTCGACGGGTTGTTGTGACCATTTCACACTGACCTTGAACCTGTAGGTATGACAATGGTGAGTCTATGTTTAGGGAGTGGCCACTCGGCTATTTCCGCTGGACCCCTTGCACAGTTTCTGCGCATGCACGGTAGCATCAGAATACTTCCAGTTGTGTTGACAAATTTACGCTGTCACCAAAGAAATAAGCTCATGACAGCTGACGTCTATTCTCTAGTTGTATCCTAACTATATACATATCTGTTATCATGCATGTACACACTGATTAATTAATTTCCATGTTTGTACTCTCCAATACTTATGGAGGAAATAAAGATTATTCATTCATTCATTCCATATGGTTACTGTTTTTTCACTATTTATATTCTAATTTCATTCATAATACCACACCATTACAGGGCGCATGGGTGGCCCAGTCGTCTAAGGCGCCGCGATTCACTGTGCAGAGTTGCGTCCCTTGGGCACGCCAGAAACCTATGATTGTGGGTTCGAATCCCGGTTCGCCCCGATTATGATTCTAGGTTTGTCAGCACCATACCCGTGCTCCTGGGTTTCACCGAAGGGGTAAACGTCCGAGACCTGCATCACTTCGGGCTTTCCTCCCACATTAAGATGACACGCCGCGATATAACTGGAATATTGTTAAAAGCGGCGTTAAACCAAACTCACTCACTACAGTACTTCTTGAAACTTTACAGTGACTTCAAATGTTAAGTACAATAGATTGAAGGGGAAGAAATGATAGTGCATTGTACTAAGAAGAATTATGTCTGTCATTATGCAGATTTAGAGTCAGAATGTGCTCATTCGAATTAGGAACGAGACTAATTGATTATCCTGAATAAATATTGCGCAGTTAAGATCATATGTGATATAAGATATATAAGTAGAACGGGTGTATAATCTTTTTTAATTTGGCAAAATACACGTATAGGTTTGTTTAATATGATTATGTAACGAATTGAGTTTTAATTCCTTCCATTCAAAATGTCTTCGGAAATTAAACTATGCTTGAAAAATAGATCTGACTTGATGGAAGATGTGACGTTAGCCAGCTGAGACTGTACATGTGGACACACAGTTGCATCGATTGGAGCATATATACATGTTGGCTCTGTTCAAGAAGGGTTTTTACTGGAAATGCTATGTAACAATTCTCTGTGTACTAATTACATGTTTGGATGTTATCAGTTCTGCGTTCTGGGATACAGTGATGTAAGTATCTACTACAATTAACAATACATTCATATAATAAAAATATATAAAAATAACTCTCTGCTGGAATATGTGGTACATTCGATCGGGTAAGAATCGTATAATGTATGACCAGACGATTCATCTAATCATACCCCATACAAACAGCCAGATTTTAGTAACAATGCTATTACATGAAAATTTAAAATTCTGATTTGCAGATAAATTAGAGAAAGTGGCTACAGTACATAATCCCTATAAATCAAAGCTGTTAATAAACTGAAAATCAAATCTATCGTAGACACCCCTGTAACGTTGCGTTACCAAGTTTTATTCATTGCTATGTTTGCTACAATTCAAAATAGTTTAAAGTTACATTTTTCAGAGGAAAGGGCATACACACCAGAGTCATATTGCTTCCGTGTGTGAATGCAGGTAATACTTGGCATCTCAGTTCCCAGCTTCATAATGTTTCACACATGTGGTATATCTGAATTTGTAATGTGCATATGGAAGCATACACAGCATGAAAAGGACTTTCTATTCACCAATCTACAACAACTCAAAATAGTCAAACAGGTTTGTGTTGTCTATGCAATATCCTATCCTTAGGAACCGCTTGTGCACAGGCAAGTTGTTTAGTACAATATTTATTTTTTATTAAAATCTATTTCAGTTTGTTTCCACCAATTTCTCTGTACCCGTTTATGCATGTTTATGTTACATGATCTTATTGATCATTTCAGTGTTCTCAAATCTCGGGGATCATAAAACACTTTAATGTTTCTCCTTCCTATTCTAACTTTATAAGGTTTCAGATCATAACCATCATCTAAAACACAACAGATGATACCAAGATATATTTTATTTGTATTTATTGTTTGTACGGTCTTATTTTATTAGTCTTTAAATCTTATGCCTAGTGCATATGTTCACAACAGTACCGTTAGCTGAAATAAGCAATGTAACATCCAGTTGATCGTCCAGTTATCTTTCTTTAGTTATCTTTCTCTTCAACTTTTTGTGTCTTTCAACCTCATTTATCTACAATTAACGAAAATATATAATATAATATAACTGTTTATTCGTGGTGTGGCAGATTGTAATTGAACGAGTGCAGGTATTGTAGACTCACCTGCACATTAGGCGGACTCTGTAATTAGATACAACTTTCTCTAAGGCGAGTGACATTGTGTATTCAAGAGTAAGCTGACCTAATTATAAGAAGAAGATATATTTACTGAAGGCATTAATCAACCTGCATATACAGAGAGACAGTTAAAATGAATTGCGATTACTAACATCATGTTCACTTTCTATTCACCAATCTACAACAACTCAAAATAGTCAAACAGGTTTGTGTTGTCTATGCAATATCCTATCCTTAGGAACCGCTTGTGCACAGGCAAGTTGTTTAGTACAATATTTATTTTTTATTAAAATCTATTTCAGTTTGTTTCCACCAATTTCTCTGTACCCGTTTATGCATGTTTATGTTACATGATCTTATTGATCATTTCAGTGTTCTCAAATCTCACGATTCCGACCTCCACCCAGTTGCATGTGTCAATATATGGAAAATAATGATTTTATCTACAAGCTGTTATGGATGTGAATTGTTACCAGCCTTATACGGTGAAGAACTTGAAATGATTGAATGTACACAACGTTACTTTGCTCGTCATATACAAGGGTTTGGTAAAATACATCCAACCGATTCGTCTATTTCTAACTTGGGAATGTGGTCGATGAATGGCCACATTGATAAATGTAGACTACAATTATTAGGAAGGCTCTGCAATAACGACTGTAACTCAATAAGAAAAGATCTATTTTGTGCTCACATTGCTACCAACGCTATTGTCAATATTAGCCGTCCAGTAAGCATATGCAACATCCTTCTCTATACTGCTAAAAAATACCATTTAGATAACTATATAAAGGAATATACTGATAGCGGTTAATTCCCAACCAAATCGGCTTGGCGAGCTCTTATAATCAGGTGAGGTGAAATGGGGTTTAACGTCGCGTCCAAGATTATTGCACTTATATAGCGACGTGCATGTACGTGTGTGTGTTTGTGTGGCTGCTTGTACTAGTCCGGACTGATGCCGATTTATAGTGCTAGCTCACTGAGATACCATGCCGCAGTTTTAACATGAATACCCTACTCAGACACAGTATACTGACTCCGAGCCGACCAGTCCTTGTTTTAGCCCCTTAATGCCGAGCGCCAGACAGGGTAACAACAAGTACCATCTTTTAAGGTCTTTTGGTATGACGCGGCCGGGGATCGAACGCTCTACGGGCGGACGCTCTACCACTAGACCACGGAGGCGGTCATCTTATAATCAGACGTCTATCAGAGAATGAACAGTACATCTGGAGAGAGAGACTAGCACAGAGACCAGATCTTTCACGATACCATAAAATTCATAAACGGTTACAAATGCATGTATTTTATAATGTAATGTATCTCTATCCATATTTAAGACAACCTCTGCAACTTTGTATTAAAATCGGATCAAGAGCAAAAGTGTCGAAAGAATGTAACCATTGTAATAGACATTGCTATGACTATGATTGCCATATCATTTTGCACTGTGAAATGTTTATGCCTGAAAGAAAAAAATTCTTCTCATGCCTGATTGATAAACTTGATGTAGATGTATACGTGAAAATAGATATGCTTGACGATGATGATATGCTTTCATTCTTTCTCGGTGCAGATGTCCATGACTTGACTAACAAACTAGATTACGATGCTTGTATTTGCCCATGTAAAATCTTCGGATTCAACTCTGGAGGAAATGAAAAAAATTCATTCTTTCATTCATTCAATACAAGATAATAAGTTGTCTTCCTGACCGTCTGTCTTAGTGGCCACATTAATCAGGACGTCCCTCCATACATGTACATACATCAGCTGTGATATAACCAGTGTCAGAGTGGTATTCATCAAACCACTACAAAGTATATGCTAGTACATACATGTATACAAGTACATGTACATACATCAGCTGTGATATAACCAGTGTCAAAGTGGTATTCATCAAACCACTACATAAGTATATGCTAGTACATACATGTATACAAGTACATGTACATACATCAGCTGTGATATAACCAGTGTCAAAGTGATATTCATCAAACCACTACATAAGTATATCCTAGTACATACATGTATACAAGTACATGTACATACATCAGCTGTGATATAACCAGTGTCAAAGTGATATTCATCAAACCACTACATAAGTATATCCTAGTACATACATGTATACAAGTACATGTACATACATCAGCTGTGATATAACCAGTGTCAAAGTGATATTCATCAAACCACTACATAAGTATATGCTAGTACATACATGTATACAAGTACATGTACATACATCAGCTGTGATATAACCAGTGTCAGAGTGATATTCATCAAACCACTAAATAAGTTTATCCTAGTACATACATGTATACAAGTACATGTACATACATCAGCTGTGATATAACCAGTGTCAAAGTGATATTCATCAAACCACTACATAAGTATATGCTAGTACATACATGTATACAAGTACATGTACATACATCAGCTGTGATATAACCAGTGTCAGAGTGATATTGATCAAACCACTACATAAGTATATCCTAGTACATACATGTATACAAGTACATGTACATACATCAGCTGTGATATAACCAGTGTCAAAGTGATATTGATCAAACCACTACATAAGTATATCCTAGTACATACATGTATACAAGTACATGTACATACATCAGCTGTGATATAACCAGTGTCAAAGTGATATTGATCAAACCACTACATAAGTATATGCTAGTACATACATGTATACAAGTACATGTACATACATCAGCTGTGATATAACCAGTGTCAAAGTGATATTCATCAAACCACTACATAAGTATATGCTAGTACATACATGTATACAAGTACATGTACATACATCAGCTGTGATATAACCAGTGTCAAAGTGATATTGATCAAACCACTACATAAGTATATCCTAGTACATACATGTATACAAGTACATGTACATACATCAGCTGTGATATAACCAGTGTCAAAGTGATATTGATCAAACCACTACATAAGTATATGCTAGTACATACATGTATACAAGTACATGTACATACATCAGCTGTGATATAACCAGTGTCAAAGTGATATTCATCAAACCACTACATAAGTATATCCTAGTACATACATGTATACAAGTACATGTACATACATCAGCTGTGATATAACCAGTGTCAAAGTGATATTCATCAAACCACTACATAAGTATATGCTAGTACATACATGTATACAAGTACATGTACATACATCAGCTGTGATATAACCAGTGTCAGAGTGATATTCATCAAACCACTACATAAGTATATCCTAGTACATACATGTATACAAGTACATGTACATACATCAGCTGTGATATAACCAGTGTCAGAGTGATATTCATCAAACCACTACATAAGTATATCCTAGTACATACATGTATACAAGTACATGTACATACATCAGCTGTGATATAACCAGTGTCAAAGTGATATTCATCAAACCACTAAATAAGTATATGCTAGTACATACATGTATACAAGTACATGTACATACATCAGCTGTGATATAACCAGTGTCAAAGTGATATTCATCAAACCACTACATAAGTATATGCTAGTACATACATGTATACAAGTACATGTACATACATCAGCTGTGATATAACCAGTGTCAAAGTGATATTCATCAAACCACTACATAAGTATATCCTAGTACATACATGTATACAAGTACATGTACATACATCAGCTGTGATATAACCAGTGTCAAAGTGATATTCATCAAAACACTAAATAAGTATATCCTAGTACATACATGTATACAAGTACATGTACATACATCAGCTGTGATATAACCAGTGTCAAAGTGATATTCATCAAACCACTACATAAGTATATCCTAGTACATACATGTATACAAGTACATGTACATACATCAGCTGTGATATAACCAGTGTCAAAGTGATATTCATCAAACCACTACATAAGTATATGCTAGTACATACATGTATACAAGTACATGTACATACATCAGCTGTGATATAACCAGTGTCAAAGTGATATTCATCAAACCACTACATAAGTATATGCTAGTACATACATGTATACAAGTACATGTACATACATCAGCTGTGATATAACCAGTGTCAAAGTGATATTCATCAAACCACTACATAAGTATATCCTAGTACATACATGTATACAAGTACATGTACATGCATCAGCTGTGATATAACCAGTGTCAAAGTGATATTCATCAAACCACTACATAAGTATATCCTAGTACATACATGTATACAAGTACATGTACATACATCAGCTGTGATATAACCAGTGTCGGAGCGGTATTCATCAAACCACTACATAAGTATATCCTAGTACATACATGTATACAAGTACATGTACATACATCAGCTGTGATATAACCAGTGTCAAAGTGATATTCATCAAACCACTACATAAGTATATCCTAGTACATACATGTATACAAGTACATGTACATACATCAGCTGTGATATAACCAGTGTCAGAGTGATATTCATCAAACCACTACATAAGTATATCCTAGTACATACATGTATACAAGTACATGTACATACATCAGCTGTGATATAACCAGTGTCAGAGTGATATTCATCAAACCACTACATAAGTATATCCTAGTACATACATGTATACAAGTACATGTACATACATCAGCTGTGATATAACCAGTGTCAGAGTGATATTCATCAAACCACTACATAAGTATATGCTAGTACATACATGTATACAAGTACATGTACATACATCAGCTGTGATATAACCAGTGTCAGAGTGATATTCATCAAACCACTACATAAGTATATGCTAGTACATACATGTATACAAGTACATGTACATACATCAGCTGTGATATAACCAGTGTCAAAGTGATATTCATCAAACCACTACATAAGTATATCCTAGTACATACATGTATACAAGTACATGTACATACATCAGCTGTGATATAACCAGTGTCAGAGTGATATTCATCAAACCACTACATAAGTATATCCTAGTACATACATGTATACAAGTACATGTACATACATCAGCTGTGATATAACCAGTGTCGGAGCGGTATTCATCAAACCACTACATAAGTATATCCTAGTACATACATGTATACAAGTACATGTACATACATCAGCTGTGATATAACCAGTGTCAAAGTGATATTCATCAAACCACTACATAAGTATATCCTAGTACATACATGTATACAAGTACATGTACATACATCAGCTGTGATATAACCAGTGTCGGAGCGGTATTCATCAAACCACTACATAAGTATATCCTAGTACATACATGTATACAAGTACATGTACATACATCAGCTGTGATATAACCAGTGTCAAAGTGATATTCATCAAACCACTACATAAGTATATGCTAGTACATACATGTATACAAGTACATGTACATACATCAGCTGTGATATAACCAGTGTCGGAGCGGTATTCATCAAACCACTACATAAGTATATCCTAGTACATACATGTATACAAGTACATGTACATACATCAGCTGTGATATAACCAGTGTCAAAGTGATATTCATCAAACCACTACATAAGTATATCCTAGTACATACATGTATACAAGTACATGTACATACATCAGCTGTGATATAACCAGTGTCAGAGTGATATTCATCAAACCACTACATAAGTATATCCTAGTACATACATGTATACAAGTACATGTACATACATCAGCTGTGATATAACCAGTGTCAGAGTGATATTCATCAAACCACTACATAAGTATATCCTAGTACATACATGTATACAAGTACATGTACATACATCAGCTGTGATATAACCAGTGTCAGAGTGATATTCATCAAACCACTAGATAAGTATATCCTAGTACATACATGTATACAAGTACATGTACATACATCAGCTGTGATATAACCAGTGTCAAAGTTATATTCATCAAACCACTAAATAAGTATATCCTAGTACATACATGTATACAAGTACATGTACATACATCAGCTGTGATATAACCAGTGTCAAAGTGATATTCATCAAACCACTACATAAGTATATCCTAGTACATACATGTATACAAGTACATGTACATACATCAGCTGTGATATAACCAGTGTCAGAGTGATATTCATCAAACCACTACATAAGTATATCCTAGTACATACATGTATACAAGTACATGTACATACATCAGCTGTGATATAACCAGTGTCGGAGCGGTATTCATCAAACCACTAAATAAGTATATCCTAGTACATACATGTATACAAGTACATGTACATACATCAGCTGTGATATAACCAGTGTCAAAGTGATATTCATCAAACCACTACATAAGTATATGCTAGTACATACATGTATACAAGTACATGTACATACATCAGCTGTGATATAACCAGTGTCAGAGTGATATTCATCAAACCACTAAATAAGTATATCCTAGTACATACATGTATACAAGTACATGTACATACATCAGCTGTGATATAACCAGTGTCAAAGTGATATTCATCAAACCACTACATAAGTATATGCTAGTACATACATGTATACAAGTACATGTACATACATCAGCTGTGATATAACCAGTGTCAAAGTGATATTCATCAAACCACTACATAAGTATATGCTAGTACATACATGTATACAAGTACATGTACATACATCAGCTGTGATATAACCAGTGTCAGAGTGATATTCATCAAACCACTAAATAAGTATATCCTAGTACATACATGTATACAAGTACATGTACATACATCAGCTGTGATATAACCAGTGTCAAAGTGATATTCATCAAACCACTACATAAGTATATGCTAGTACATACATGTATACAAGTACATGTACATACATCAGCTGTGATATAACCAGTGTCAGAGTGATATTCATCAAACCACTAAATAAGTATATCCTAGTACATACATGTATACAAGTACATGTACATACATCAGCTGTGATATAACCAGTGTCAAAGTGATATTCATCAAACCACTACATAAGTATATCCTAGTACATACATGTATACAAGTACATGTACATACATCAGCTGTGATATAACCAGTGTCAGAGTGATATTCATCAAACCACTACATAAGTATATCCTAGTACATACATGTATACAAGTACATGTACATACATCAGCTGTGATATAACCAGTGTCAAAGTGATATTCATCAAACCACTACATAAGTATATCCTAGTACATACATGTATACAAGTACATGTACATACATCAGCTGTTATATAACCAGTGTCAGAGTGGTATTCATCAAACCACTACAAAGTATATGCTAGTACAAACATGTATACAAGTACATGTACATACATCAGCTGTGATATAACCAGTGTCAAAGTGATATTCATCAAACCACTACACAAGTATATCCTAGTACATACATGTATACAAGTACATGTACATACATCAGCTGTGATATAACCAGTGTCGAAGTGGTATTCATCAAACCACTACATAAGTATATGCTAGTACAAACATGTATACAAGTAGATTTGTACAAGACAAGAGACACGACGCAAGCCGATCATAAATCAAATATGCATGTCAATAAGAATATTTAATGAGAGCATTATTATTGCAGGAATATATTCCATGTATTTATCGAACATTACATGTACCAATCCATTCACAGTGTAGCATCAGGGCGTACATTGTATGCATGGAGACCATTGCCATGGCCAGCCACGCATTGACGGCGTGATAGTCTCATAAAACTCCTAGATTAAAATCGTTTTCGTTGAAGTCCTTGGATTTTGCAGATTATTCGCAAATTATTCGCAAATTATTCGCAAATTATTCTCGACATATGTGCAACTTACCCGCTCATTATTCGCAATTTTACTGCAAACTACAAACGTTTGGGTTGTAGTGTACTGTACACAACTTATAATGTACGTCGAACAATCAGCTACTTCCTTTTCAGATAAGAAAAGGGTCACCTGATCAACAGATTGCCGTGAATGTAAACGTCTATTGTTAATACCATTAACGTTCAGAAACATTCAATCTATCCGTCCTCCCCACACCGTACATATCCATATAACTTTTGTGGTCTATGATAATGCATTATTGATTGAATTTGTCCTGATGTATAACATATATTATACATTATGTAAATTAGGTGTTAGTCGAAATCTTGATTATTTAGAAGTCATGCCAATTAAAGTTACTGGTGTTACATAACATGGAAATCGGAATAAGATTATTATCCAAGGTTTGTGATTACTAAATATATGTTTACATTAAAACGTTAAAGTCATTTCATCATATCTACATTGTACATTTAAATGTTGTTTGAAAATTGTCTCTCTATATATTTTTACTGCCACGAATAAAGACTACTCGACTCCACAGCCTTCTTTCTGTTTTAAGGTGATAACCGAGCAGTCCGCTCTTCCAAATTAAATCCTCGACTATCGTAAGTCATTGTGACAATAGCAAACGGGCCCACTACACATAACAGGCAAAACGCCCCCTATTGATCCATGGCACCAGCGAGATAGTCGTGCAGTGTTGATTTGTTTTGACGCCATAGTTGTAGTATGCGGGGAAAACCTCGTTTTGGAGTCTGACTTTGGGGTCGTGCATAAATATTAAGAGAGGTCTATTGTGGCATAGAACTCGAGGAAGCAGGATGTGTACCAAGTACATTCACAGGTATTAATGTTGCTCTCAATTAACTGAAATATTATTTTATTTGTCTACATGATGTTTTCGAATTTACCATTGTTTTACTTATTCAAAGCGTCAGTGGATAATGAGCTCCGAATATTTGCCAAAACAGATTCCTATGGCTTAAAAGGAAAAAATAGTGATGAAAGTTGTATTAATTGAATGGATAAGACATACAGAGACACTCTGTAATAATGTCAATACGCATCAACACTGCATCTCAGTTGCCGTACACCCGGGCCCACTTGCACAAAGCGATCTTAGCGCTAAGATGATCTTAACTCCCATACTTTAGCATAGGCTTACAATAGTCTTAGTGCTAAGATCGCTTTGTGCAAGTGGGCCCGGACTGCTGCTAGCTGAAAAATAGCCATCCATGTCGCAAAGTTCAAAACAATGGTAACGCTCAGCGGCCCCAGCGTCTAGGGACATAATGATAGTACTTGTTTGCTTGTTTGTTTGTTATAATGTAGCCACCCTTTTAAAAATATGCACTGTTTCTGTATGATAGTGTTTCAGTGTGATCAAGCCTAAAGGTCTTTATATTGTACATGTAAATATGCTTACTGCCTCCTAGCAGCTGGTTAATGTGTGTACCGATGGATATGTCCTGGAAATGTGAACCTGATGCATAAATGATGTAATATCTGCCGTAGAATCGATTGTTATGGCAGCAACCAGATCATATTGCAAGGAAACAAGGTTGGCCTGAACAGGTTGTGTCCTTCGTGCAAACGCATGTGTTGTCTATTGGTGATCGATACCAATATATAATCCAAAACTGTCTCCCACAGGAAATGGAGAGATCGCTTGTTTGAGATCAAGCGATATCTACATTGTGTATATATCGCTGCAATGAAATTGCATCACAATGCTTTGCAGACCATTGTGACGTCATTGGCTACCATGACGTCACAATCAAATGACATCACTAATGGCTCTGCTACTGAAGCTGTTAGCAGTATTTTTTACACTTAAGGCACTGCTTATTACTTTCTACAAACTGAGATGTTGGAAGAATGATGTTGGATGATAAATAAAATCTCACCCTCGTGTCTTTTGATATCAAATATATCAACACTCCTTGATAAAAGTGGAAAAAATCCTCGGCAAGCCTCGGAGTTTTCCCACTTTTATCAACTCGTGTTGATATATTTGATATCAAAAGACACTTGGGTGAGATTCTCTATATATATCATTCCTTTAATGCCTATAATCCAAACCGTCTTTGTGTGTTTTAACGTTGTATAGAATAACCGAAACTGCCCAAACTGTCATTTTATGAGAAAAAATAACGAACAATTACATATTTATCTCTAAGGAAGAGGGTTTCATGTTTACCTCTTGTCTCATGCATTTTTTCGCATTCTGTTCCTTTTTGGTGTGAGGCAGAAGTGTATCGCGCCGCCATAACGTAGATCATTGTCAGGCAACCCATGAAGATCCGGGTAGAATAGGTCTTCAGCAACCCATGCTTGCCATAAAAGGCGACATATAGCCGGAATATTGCTGAGTGTGACGTTAATCAAACAAACAAAACATTGTCCGGCCCAGCCTCGATTATTAACATGCTCAGGCCCGCTAGCTTTGTTAATGAATGCCATCGTATTCTAATTGCTGAAATCGAATCGTGCATGATGTTAATCACTGGATTGTCTGGCCCAGACTTCATTATTAAAAAGCTACCGTGATATGGCACGAATATTTCTGAAAGTTACGTAAAAAAACATCCACTCATTCACCTTTATCCATGGTTGTTTTGTTTGTTTGTTTGTTTGTTTGTTTGTTTGTTTGTTGTTGACGCCGCACTCAACAATATTCCAGCTATATGACGGCGGTCTGTAAACAATCGAATCTGGAGCAGACAATTCAATGAATGACGTCATGAACATCGTTCTACGCAACAGGGATACGATGACAAGCATCAACGAGGTCAGCGAGTCTGACCACCCGATCCCGTTAGTCGCCTATTATGAAACGCTAACTTCACGGGGCCTGCAGATTGTCGCGACCCTTACATAGATGTTGCTAGGTACAAATGTGCACATAATTTATATAAACCATGAAACATGTTTTCTTTGCACAAACATGCGGGATGTGGCGTTACATGGCTTTCAGAGATACCATTCGACAACACTACGATTCTCTATTGCATTCGTCACCACTCGCCCCTCTCCGTAACCTGCAAGAAGACATTCGATGAATGTTATGTGCGAAAATACGACAAACCATTCAGAATGCGCGTATGATTTCAAGATCTTCATCAAAGAATCCCTCAGAAATATTTTTTTTATTTTACATATGTCTTGCATCTAAAAATATACCCAAGACACAGTTAAATTTGTTCAATCATACTGTATAATTCCGCATGTCCCGATGTGTTTTAAATTGTATCTGAAATATATGTGAACTATTACGCAACGAGTTGACAGTTGTCTTAGGTATGCCCGTTTGCGCTAAGACGGAACCCGATCGCAAAAATGGCCCTGAGAGGGACAGAACGACCTTTCGCGAACTTTGCCCGACCACTGAAATGACTAACAAGAAGTCGTCATCAGCCAATTACACTTTCTCCAGCTTTTCGGCACTCGTTTCAACCTGGCGATTTCCATTTCAGACTACGCTTGAAAGATATGTTGACACAGTTCTCGGTTAAAATTTTGAAAACTGAACAAACGAACATTCTGGAATGTCTATTATATGGTTGAGATTGTATGGCAGTGCTTCCCACGTAGGTTGCATGATTAGAAAACACATTCCCACTGTCACTTTCATGATCTGATGAGCGACGCTTTGATTGGTCGGATAAAAGGTGGTTCTGATGTGACCCGTTATGGGATGTCCTCAGATCTTTATTTTGCGATAGCGAGAACTGATATCTGATTTTAATGAGATTGCAGAGTGCCGATCCTGTGTTTGTTGTTATAGACGGACATTCATATATATTGTCATTGAATAGAAGGCACGGGTGTCCCATTCGGCTTAAGGCACCGCAATTCCCTGTGGAGAGCTGCATCCCTTGAGTGAGTGAGTAATATGGTTTCACGCCGCTTTTTGCAATAGTCGAGCAATATCACGGCGGGGGACATAGAAATGGACTTCACACATTGTGTCCAATTTGGGAATCGCACCCGTGCCTTCGATATGACGAGCGGACAATTTAACCACGATCGCTTGAGTGCCATTATAACTATGATCGTAATCCCAGATATAGCCTGGTTATGCTTGTGGTTTATCAGCACATGACCCGTGCTCGTTGGTGTCACCAAAGTGGTAAACGTCTAAGATCTGCATAACATTGGGCCTGCTCATACGTCCATCTGATCAGGTTGGTTGATTTGGTTGGTTTGATGTTTAACGCCGCACTCAGCAATATTCCAGATATATGACGGCGGTCTGTAAATTGTCGAGTCTGGACCAGACAATCCAGTGATTGATATCATGAACATCGATCCACGCAATTGGGATCGATGACATGCATCAACCAAGTCAGCGAGCCTGACCACCCGATCCCGTTAGTCGCCTTTTACGACAAGCATAGTCGCCTTTAACGGCAAGCATGGGTTGCTGAAGACCTGTTCTACCCCGGATCAGGACATGCATTGATACAACTGAAGCACTGTTCAAAGTGTCATTAAACAAAAGACTCACTTACTCACTTACTTAAAATACTTTTAATGCGACATTACAATATCACAATGTTAACAGTGGTTTTTTTCATCTTGTTATCTTGTCATAAAGGGTGTGTGATTTTAAAAAGGACCCAACCCATCTTTGGGAGAAATAGTTTGTTGTGTTCAAACTTCAACTCGAGGGAAACCCAAAAATCCTGGACGAAAACTACAAAGAACATTAAAAGAAAAGATTAACTTTTAACTGCAGGTAATCAGTCGTGCATTGGGAGATTTATTATATTAATATGAGAAAATCGGATGTTCTTTAATTTCTTTTGAGTAGTATATATTTTTTGGTCGCTGTATATTCACCTCTTACTTTCTGTTGTAGGTGTGGCTCAAAGATAATGAAGCAACTCTCCCTCCGATTTCTGTTTGCCTTGGTGCTCAGCTGTATGCTGGTAATATACTTTACCAGGGATATGATTGGAAACAAAGATTCTTCTCCACTCATCCCTGATTGGGGAAAGCAGGGAAAGAATGTATTGCGTTCTGGGATTAAACTGACTGACCGAAGTAAACAGCATATCAGCTCTCATGATAGTTCACTTTCGCTGAATTCCTTGCAGAGTCATCTGTCCGGCGGTACCATTATCTCTTCTGGGTACAGCGCTGGTTATAGAACCATGCCGGCCATTCATCTGAGTGATGGTGAAGTGAGGAGTTTGAAACTGTTGCGAAGGCTACATGTTATAGAAGAAGCCACTGTTCCTGTTTCTCTAGATACTAAAGTTATTCTATGGTATGTCCCAACGAGATATCACCCAGTTTTATCTCAACTTCACAAGCTTCGCCATTGTCCGGAAGTTAAGTGTCGAGTGACAACAAACAGGGCATTTTATAATCAAAGTGACGCTCTTGTGTTCACTGCACAGCTTATTCGAGATTATAAACCTCCTCCTAAACTACCGAATCAAGTATGGCTTCTACATAATCACGAATCCCCTCACCTCTGGGCTAGACATATGAATCTTTACAATGAACACTGGAAAGACACTTTCAACTGGACAATGGACTACCGAGAAGATGCCGATGTAAGAGCTCCATATGGATATTTCGAAAGAGACAAAAATGGCATGTTTCATAAAAGGACAGTATCTTTGTCAAAAAATTACACAAATATTTTGGCATCAAAGAAAGGTGTTGTTGCCTGGCTGGTGAGTAATTGCCACACTATGAGCCTACGCCATAAATATGTTGCGGAGTTGAACAAATATGTCAGGGTCGATATATTTGGCGAATGTGGTTCGAAGACATGTGCAAGATTAAATGATAGCTCTTGTCTTGAAACAATTGGAACAGAGTATAAGTTCTACCTCGCCTTTGAAAACGCTTTCTGCAAAGATTATATTACAGAAAAATTCTTTCGTTATTACAACGCAAACATGATAGTGATTGTTCGGGGAGGAGGAGATTACAGAAGCGTAGCTCCAGAGGGAACCTTTTTGAACGCAGCAGATTTTGAATCGCCCAAGGCACTGGCAAATCACATCAATATGTTGGATAAGAATGACGAGGAATATATTCAACTCGTTCGTCTCAAAGACCAATATGAACCCATTTTTGAAGAATGGCCTATTGTACAGAATGGAGTCATAACCTATATGGCATATCACAGTGATGCCAGAGCAATGTGTGAAATATGTGATAGGCTGTGGAACAAGGACAAGTATAGGAAAGCATACACGGACGTAGGAGTGTGGTTCAAGAAAGGATTGTGTTATTATCCAAAAGACGTTTAGTTGAACTAAGTCAATAGTTTCATCACACTTAAAGCAGTGATTTTAATTAAGTAAATAAAGTATGTAGGGAAGTTGGTCATCTTTTTATTTCCTGTTATTTTCACAACATTTATTTTCAGAGTTGATAAAATGGGAAAATGAGAATAGACAATGTACATTTATATCACAGCTGGAGCTTCATTAATTGAGGCTTTTTATCACCTTCAATAACATTACTCTAACCGTCAATAAACCCTGACCAAGGCTATTACATATCCCTGTCGTACCATCAACTCAGTCATAATCATTTTGTTTATATTACTGGCTTCAACCTTTGGGTAACGGGACCCAGGCCCGAAGAAATGACATTTAAAGTTGGATCCATGTCGACTATTTGTTGAATTATACACTGCTTAACTGACAACTGAACTGCTTGGATAGCAGAATACAGAGACAAAGAACTCAAGCGAGTTGTTCTGATAAATGATCATCCAACCGTCAACCAACCTTGACCAAGGCTTTACATACCCCCGGCGTACGATAAACTCATAAAAGACCCCAATCAGTCATAATCCTAGTGTTTATACTGGATTCACCCTTTTGTCTATACTACTGACTTCGTCGGTCAACATGTCTACTAACCCTTTGTTCAGGCTTCTCCACTCCACTGTGATATGAGCTTCATTAATTGAGGTATATCATTATGTTAAAAAACACTACATATATTTCTGAGTTTGAGGGGATCCAATATGATCCCCATTAATTGAAGTTTATCATTACGTTTACAGACAACCTATACTTTGCCCCAGCAGTTAAACCATCGCTTTCAGGTAGATGTTGTTGTTATGATCTGTGTATTTGCGTTAGAAACAGCGTTTTGTGGGGCGGTCGGGTAGCCTAGTGGTTAAAGCGTTAGCTCGTCACGCCGAAGCCCCGGTTCGATTCTTGACATGGGTACAATGTGTGAAGCCCATTTCTGGTGTCCCCCGCCGTGATATTGCTGGAATATTGCTAAACGTGGCGTAAAACCATACTCACTCACTCACTCTTTCTGTTTTAAGCAGTCAGCTCTTCCAAATTAAATCCTCGACTATCGTCAGTCATTGTGACAATAGCAAACGGGCCCACTACACATAACAGGCAAAACGCCCCCTTTTGATCCCTGGCCCCATAAATAACAACATGTGATACAGAGAGAGTATATATACATATGTACATATATACAGCAACGTAAAACCATACTCACTCACTCACTCATGCGTTTTTGTCGCGAAAGTAATTGTTACCTTCACTTTGTGTCTAATAAAATGTGTAATGTAACTCCATTGTATATGGTCCCGTGGCCTTTCATACAATAAGGAATTGGACCGCCCCAGTGGTCTAGTGGTAGAACGTCCGCCCGCGTCATATCAAAAGGTGTTAAAAGATGGTACTTGTTGTTACCCAGTCTCGGCATTAAGGGGCTAAAACAAGGCATGGTATCTCAAAGAGCCAGAACTATAAATCGGCATCAGTCCGGGTTTGTACAAGCGGACACACACACACACACACACACACACACACACACACACACACGAACACACACACGAACACACACACACACACACACACACACACACACACACACACACACACACACACACACACACACACACACGAACACACACACACACACACACACACACACACACACACACACACACACACACACATGCATATCGCTGTATAAGTGCAATGATCTTGGACGCGACTTTAAACCCCACTTCATCTCACCTCACAAATAAGGAATTGAACTGAAGTATATGATAAGTCAGAGGTATCAAAACACAATAACCGCATCTGTTCAACTGAATATTAATAAACAACAAATACATTTTAGCAATATGGTACAAAGTTTCACATTTGAGGGAAATTAAACTGAAGAATTCACAATCCAAACTGTGGCCTAACCTGTCCATGATACAACGAAGTGTGATGCTGTACACTGTGTGTCTATACTCTACAGGGGCGGTCGGGTAGCCTAGTGGTTTAAGCGTTAGCTCGTCACGCCGAAGACCCGGGTTCGATTCCCGACATGGGCACAATGTGTGAAGCCCATTTCTGGTGTGCCCCCGCCGTGATATTGCTGGAATATTGCTAAAAGCGGCGTAAAACCATACTCACTCACTCACTCACTCACTCACTATGCTCTATATTCATTCACCTGTACACGGCACATATTCTGAAAGCTGATAATACGCAATCAAAAGTTGTTTTGACATAGTGTCACTTCAGGTAGGTAAGTGTGACCAATCGACAACTACGTGATCGAAAACACATACCAGTGGACATACAGGCCTTTGAGAAAGTATTTTGAGTAACACGAGTATGTATAATGAAAACGTTTTTGAAATATCGTAGATTAGTCTCTTAACAGCGTATACATAGAGTTCTCTCTTATTCTGCACAGATGTAGCGTCTCTCTTACGTTTTGCACAGATACAGTCTTCTCTCTCGTTGTGCATAGATACAGTCTTCTCTCTCGTTGTGCACAGATACAGTCTTCTCTCTCGTTGTGCACAGATACAGTCTTCTCTCTCGTTGTGCACAGATACAGTGTTCTCTCTCGCTGTGTACAGATACAGTCTTCTTTCTCGTTGTGGACAGATACAGTCTTCTCTCTCGTTGTGCACAGATACAGTCTTCTCTCTCGTTGTGCACAGATGCAGTGTTCTCTCTCGTTGTGCACAGATACAGCCTTCTCTCTCGTTGTGCACAGATGCAGTCTTCTCTTACGTTTTGCACAGATACAGTCTTCTCTCTCGTTGTGCACAGATACAGTGTTCTCTCTCGTTGTGCACAGATACAGTCTTCTCTCTCGTTGTGCACAGATACAGTCTTCTCTCTCGTTGTGCACAGATTCAGTCTTCTCTCTCGTTGTGCACAGATACAGTGTTCTCTCTCGTTGTGCACAGATATAGTCTTCTCTCTCGTTGTACACAGATACAGTCTTCTCTCTCGTTGTGCACAGATGCAGTCTTCTCTCTCGTTGTGCATAGATACAGTCTTCTCTCTCGTTGTGCACAGATACAGTCTTCTCTCTCGTTGTGCACAGATACAGTCTTCTCTCTCGTTGTGCACAGATGCAGTGTTCTCTCTCCTTGTGCATAGATACGGTCTTCTCTCTCCTTGTGCACAGATGTAGTGGTCTCTCTCGTTGTGCAGAAAAAGTGTTCTATATCGTTGTGCACAGAGGCAGTGTTCTCTATCGTTGTGCATAGATGCAGCATCTCTCTCGTTGTGCACAGACACAGTGTTGTCTCTCGTTGTGCACAGATGCAGTGTTGTCTCTCCTTGTGAATAGATGCGGTCTTCTCTCTCCTTGTGCACAGATGTAATGGTCCCTCTCGTTGTGCATAGATGCAGTGTTCTCTCACGTTGTGCACAGATACAGTGTTCTCTCTCGTTGTGCACAGACACAGTGTTGTCTCTCGTTGTGAACAGACACAGTGTTATCTCTCGTTGTGAACAGACACAGTGTTGTCTCTCGTTGTGAACAGACACAGTGTTGTCTCTTGTCGTGTACCGAATCAGTGTTCTCTCTCGTTGTGCACAGAGGCAGTGTTCTATCTCGTTGTGCACAGACACAGTGTTCTCTCTCGTTGTGCACAGACACAGTGTTCTCTCTCGTTGTGCACAGACACAGTGTTGTCTCTCGTTGTGAACAGACACAGTGTTGTCTCTCGTTGTGAACAGACACAGTGTTGTCTCTTGTCGTGTATCGAATCAGTGTTCTCTCTCGTTGTGCACAGACACAGTGTTCTCTCTCGTTGTGCACAGACACAGTGTTCTCTCTCGTTGTGCACAGAGGCAGTCTTCTCTCTCGTTGTGCACCGAAGCAATTGTGACGTCATTGGTTACCAATCAAATGACATCACTAATGGCTCTGCTACTGAAGCTGTTAGCAGTACTTTTTACACTTAAAACACTGCTTATTACTTTCTACAAACTGAAAATGTTGGAAGAATGATGTTGGATGGTAAATAAAATCTCACCCTCGTGTCTTTTGATATCAAATATATCAACACTCCTTGATAAAAGTGGAAAGAATCCTCGGCAAGCCTCGGAGTTTTCCCACTTTTATCAACTCGTGTTGATATATTTGATATCAAAAGACACTTGGGTGAGATTCTCTATATATATCATTCCTTTAATGCCTATAATCCAAACCGTCTTTGTTTGTTTTAACGTTGTATAGAATAACCGAAACTGCCCAAACTGTCATTTTATGAGAAAAAATAACGAACAATTACAAATATACTCTAAGGAAGAGGGTTTCATGTTTACCTCTTGTCTCATGCATTTTTTCGCATTCTGTTCCTTTTTGGTGTGAGGCAGAAGTGTATCGCGCCGCCATAACGTAGATCATTGTCAGGCAACCCATGAAGATCCGGGTAGAATGGGTCTTCAGCAACCCATGCTTGCCGTAAAAGTCGGCATATAGCCGGAATATTGCTGAGTGTGGCGTTAATCAAACAAACAAAACATTGTCCGGCCCAGCCTCGATTATTAACATGCTCAGGCGCGCTAGCTTTGTTGATGAATGCCATCGTATTCTAATTGCTGAAATCGATTCGTTCATGATGTTAATCACTGGATTGTCTGGCCCAGACTTCATTATTAAAAAGCTACCGTGATATGGCACGAATATTTCTGAAAGTTACGTAAAAAAACATCCACTCATTCACCTTTATCCATGGTTGTTTTGTTTGTTTGTTTGTTGTTGACGCCGCACTCAACAATATTCCAGCTATATGACGGCGGTCTGTAAACAATCGAATCTGGAGCAGACAATTCAATGAATGACGTCATGAACATCGTTCTACGCAACTGGGATACGATGACAAGCATCAACGAGTTCACCGAGTCTGGCCACCCGATCCCGTTAGTCGCCTATTATGACACGCTAAGTTCACGGGGCCTGCAGATTGTCGCGACCCTTACATAGATGTTGCTAGGTACTAATGTACACATAATTTACATAAACCATGAAACATGTTTTCTTTGCACAAACATGCGGGATGTGGCGTTACATGGATTTCAGAGATACCATTCGACAACACTACGATTCTCTATTGCATTCGTCATCACTCGCCCCTCTCCGTAACCTGCAAGAAGACATTCGATGAATGTTATGTGCGAAAATACGACAAACCAATCAGAATGCGCGTATGATTTCAAGATCTTCATCAAAGAATCCCTCAGAAATATTTTTTTTATTTTACATATGTCTTGCATCTAAAAATATACCCAAGGCACAGTTAAATGTGTTCAATCATACTGTATAATTCCGCATGTCCCGATGTGTTTTAAATTGTATCTGAAATATATGTGAACTATTACGCAACGAGGTATGCCCGTTTGCGCTAAGACGGAACCCGATCGCAAAAATGGCCCTGAGAGGGACAGAACGACCTTTCGCGAACTTTGCCCGACCACTGAAATGACTAACAAGAAGTCGTCATCAGCCAATTACACTTTCTCCAGCTTTTCGGCACTCGTTTCAACCTGGCGATTTCCATTTCAGACTACGCTTGAAAGATATGTTGACACAGTTCTCGGTTAAAATTTTGAAAACTGAACAAACGAACATTCTGGAATGTCTATTATATGGTTGAGATTGTATGGCAGTGCTTCCCACGTAGGTTGCATGATTAGAAAACACATTCCCACTGTCACTTTCATGATCTGATGAGCGACGCTTTGATTGGTCGGATAAAAGGTCGTTCTGACGTGACCCGTTATGGGATGTCCTCAGATCTTTATTTTGCGATAGCGAGAACTGATATCTGATTTTAATGAGATTGCAGAGTGCCGATCCTGTGTTTGTTGTTATAGACGGACATTCATATATATTGTCATTGAATAGAAGGCACGGGTGTCCCATTCGTCTTAAGGCACCGCCATTCCCTGTGGAGAGCTGCATCCCTTGAGTGAGTGAGTAATATGGTTTCACGCCGCTTTTTGCAATAGTCGAGCAATATCACGGCGGGGGACATAGAAATGGACTTCACACATTGTGTCCAATTTGGGAATCGCACCCGTGCCTTCGATATGACGAGCGGACAATTTAACCACGATCGCTTGAGTGCCATTATAACTATGATCGTAATCCCAGATATAGCCTGGTTATGCCTCTTGGTTTATCAGCACATGACCCGTGCTCGTTGGTGTCACCAAAGTGGTAAACGTCTAAGATCTGCATAACATTGGGCCTGCTCATACGTCAATCTGATCAGGTTGGTTGATTTGGTTGGTTTGATGTTTAACGCCGCACTCAGCAATATTCCAGATATATGACGGCGGTCTGTAAATAATCGAGTCTGGACCAGACAATCCAGTGATTGATATCATGAACATCGATCCACGCAATTGGGATCGATGACAAGCATCAACCAAGTCAGCGAGCCTGACCACCCGATCCCGTAAGTTGCCTTTTACGACAAGCATAGTCGCCTTTATCGGCAAGCATGGGTTGCTGAAGACCTGTTCTACCCCGGATCAGGACATGCATTGATACAACTGAAGCACTGTTCAAAGTGTCATTAAACATAAGACTCACTTACTCACTTACTTAAAATACTTTTAATGCGACATTACAATATCACAATGTTAACAGTGGTTTTTTTCATCTTGTCATCTTGTCATGAAGGGTGTGTGATTTTAAAAAGGACCCAATCCATCTTTGGGAGAAATAGTTTGTTGTGTTCAAACTTCAACTCGAGGGAAACCCAAAAATCCTGGACGTAAACTACAAAGAACATTAAAAGAAAAGATTAACTTTTAACTGCAGGTAATCAGTCGTGCATTGGGAGATTTATTATATTAATATGAGAAAATCGGATGTTCTTTAATTTCTTTTGAGTAGTATATATTTTTTGGTCGCTGTATATTCACCTCTTACTTTCTGTTGTAGGTGTGGCTCAAAGATAATGAAGCAACTCTCCCTCCGATTTCTGTTTGCCTTGGTGCTCAGCTGTATGCTGGTAATATACTTTACCAGGGATATGATTGGAAACAAAGATTCTTCTCAACTCATCCCTGATTGGGGAAAGCGGGGAAAGAATGTATTGCTATCTGGGATTAAACTGACTGACCGAAGTAAACAGCATATCAGCTCTCATGATAGTTCACTTTCGCTGAATTCCTTGCAGAGTCATCTGTCCGGCGGTACCATTATCTCTTCTGGGTACATCCTAAAATAATTATTAGACATAATCATACCAAACAAAGAATGGGAGACATGAGTCTCTACAGAACTTGTTGTTTCTAATACAGTTGTTGTTGTCTGTATACATTTTTTTAATATACCAGTTTGAGTCTACATGTGAACACAATCGATGGTTGAAATGTTAGTCTAAGAACAAAACATGAACTAATTCTAAAGAACTCTGATGTATAAAGTTACCTTCATCTTTGATTGACTGATGTATTTTCAATCTTTATTCAGCACCGAAGAGGCCACAGGCCTAAAGTACGAAGCATTAAGTTTATGAATAAACTGTTATAAAGTATTCATAAAGTATCAGGGGTCATTTCAACATGCAAAATGATTGACATAGTCCTTTATAGAGCGAGGATTGGGCTGTTTTCTCACCCGATTGACTGACATACAACATTCACATGGTTTAGAATGGTACAATGAATGGTAAAGCATGCAAATTACTCTATTACGCGATATTTAATAAGAAAATATCATATCTCCGTTAAAACATAAAACCAATATTTATGAGTCTACATATTGATATAAGACTTTATCACTGTATCCAATTCCAACATTTTAGATATAAACTTTCGGACAGTTCAGTTCAAAATTCTTCAACCTTTAATACATCACAGGGATTTGTAGCTAGACGACGGGAATCTACAGTCTTGACTGTGTGTGTGTTTTTTTATGAGAATGTTTCTCACCGACCTTAGCGTGTAGGGGTGTGATGTCCTGGGCAGGAAATGACAGTGTTTTGACCACTCGTCTTTCATTAATAAACGTTATGGGCATCCCTAATTAACATTTACTAATTCATGTTAAACCAACACGGGATGTTTTCTGGAAGTGGACAATCGCGAATGTAATAGGGCTGACACGACATGTGTTAATAACTGTCCTAGAACTTCTTAAGTTACTAAACATTCTTTATATCTAACGACTAATATTATATCCACCTATATACCACTTTATTGTCTCATATTGCGGTAGTAAAGAAAACACAGTGCTCAAAGTGAAGCCCTTTTCACTCCACGTTCTCAACATCGTCTCTATAAGAAGTGTTTGGCAACTATTGAACTGCATGGCAAGTATTTATAAAACGACCGGGGGAGGAAATATTTTGGGGGGAGATTTTATTTCGTAGGGTGGGGGAGAATGTATTTCGAGAGGGGCGGAACTGTACCGGTATAAATGACACCGGCCGCATGGAACTCTGGGTTGGAGAGTGTAGTTGTCGCAGCGCGCATTGATCCGGGAACCAGACCGGAAGTGACAGTTTGGACCGTCGCTTATATCACTTCAAAAGGAGAGTTATTTCCCTTTGGAACAAAAAGATTGCCCAATAGTCAGTGTTGATAAGTCAATAATGATCGGTTAATCATCACACGAACAGTGATGATGGCGTTGAAATATGAGCACATACAGTCGTGCTGTGACTCGTTTGATTGAATTTGTTGTTATTTATTGTCAAAAAAGAAAGACGATATTTGCAATTGCAAAAAGCTCCCAATTTATGCATCACACAATATGTTATTGCAAATTTCCATTTCATCTACCCTGAGCCTTTTTCCAATATTAAATGTTCAGCTCTTACAAGGAACGTCACAGAAAGTAGTTTAGGTAATGGTGATTCTGCCGCAACCCCACTGGAGCCAGATTTATATACCTATACTGCTACTACAGGGGGAATTTTTTATGTGTAAACGCTGATGCGATTCAACGATCGTCATGAGATTAAGTTAAATTGACTCTAGCTCACCACTACCTTGAGTCAATCAATGATACCATAGAGGGAATTTTTAGCACAAAAACGATGATGAGACTAAATTGTAATGAAAATATTCTCTATTATTTTTACTCATACGCATACCATAATTTTTTAACAAAGTGATATTCAACATTTTTACTAAGTTCTTCGTTCATTTTACTAGGAGACCAGACTATATACTCTTCTTGGTAATTGGAAAGAAACAATTGATGACCGTATTTGGTTGGTCTGACATCATTGATATAATATATACCTTGTGGTAATTCTCTCCATTTGATAATTTTGTCCCTGAGCATAAATGCTTCGATAGCTTTTTCGAGTTCTTCCTTTGTTGGTTTGTAATTTCCATTATTATATATTTATGTAAGCATTCGTTTAAATGAATGTATGATTTGTTATGCGGTGCGATCCAATGATAGGAAACAATCTATTTTTAATCTCCAACCAGTTCTTTGGTTTTGGCACGGAATAATTGACGCGCTTGTGTCCCCTGTTCTATGTACTTTTTTTCTCGTCTTCGCTAATACCACTGATCTTACGATATTAAGATCGAATCTCCTGCTTTATTGTGTTGTATTTGGTGAGTTCTGACAACACTGAACGAAAAACCTCCTCGGATATCTTACAATCAGCCAGTGCTGTTGAAATATGATCCTCAATGCTGTTCAACTTTGCTTCGGCGAGTATCGGGGGCACGGGTGACCCAGTCGTCTAAGGCAGAGTTGCGTCCCTTGGGCACGCCAGAAACCTATGATTGTGGGTTCGAATCCCGCTTCGCCCCGATTATGTTTCTAGGTTTGTCAGCACCATACCCGTGCTCGTGGGTTTCACCGAAGTGCTAAACGTCTGAGACCTGCATCACTTCGGGCTTTCCTCCCACATTAAGCTGACACGCCGTGATGTAACTGGAATACTGTTAAAAGCGGCGTTAAACCCAACTCACTCACTCATTCGGCGAGTATCCGAATATTATCATGTTTTAATGCTTTCTTTGGCAACTTACGAGAAATAAATTTTGTCGCTATTCCTGCCAGTCCAGAGACTCCAGCGGCTATTTCCATGTCAAGTACGATAGGCGTGGCGATTATAGTTGATAGTAAACCAACACCGGCTACACCGAGTCCCCTGCCAGCCTTTACAAGCATACGTTATCAATGTCCCTCGAGTACAAGCAAGTAATATCCATGTACTGGTACAGCATAGCATTATTATGAATATGAAATCACAATAGCACATTTTCTTTTTAAAACAGACAAATTGTGCGTTGATAATGCTTTAATCTCTACATTAACAATCCCGGAAGGTAACTAACCCCTTTATTGCACCACTGTGCCCAAGCTTGTTCTATTATGCCAACAGTTCAAACTCGAGACCTAGCAACATATCCGATTACACTTGGCCCAGGCTGACCCTAGCGGGATTCCGTCAGTTCTCAATGCAATACTCACGCGGTAGTCTGTCTCCTAGGCCTGGTCCTGCGCCATGACTGTGGAATTTATATTTTTTAGGTATTCTGTTTTACTAAATTCCTAGGCAAGTCTAGATCATACTAACCAAGTCTAGTTTAGTTGATTCCATAACAGCAGAAGGAGAAAGGTTCTTCCGAATAAAAAAAATATATTTTAAAGAAATGTTTTCATTGACTATGTGTTACTCTATCTGTCCCCAGATCCTAGAGAATATATTTGAAACGGACTCCAAGTCAAGAATGATTTGACAAGTCTAGATTGCCTAAGTTCTGGTCCTGAAATCAAGCATCGTTCTGGGATCCATTTGTATTCTATTGAGTAGATTTATAATTTTAACTGCGTGAAATTGTATTTCTGGGATGTTGGTTGATTTTAGATGTGGGTATTTATAGATAACAAAAAAATATGAAATATATATTATTTATGATGTAGCTAAGGTATGTGCACGTGTAAAAACTGTAGTTTGTAGTCAACCAAAGAAGATAATCAACACAACAGATTGTATATTGTTTTGAAATATCTCGCCTCATGAACACGTTCCTTATTTCAATATTGTATTCAATTCCACCCATGACTGTACACAACATTTATTTATTTACATGTATACGACGGCTACATGGGCAAGTATAACGGTAAACACAAACGTGTGTTTGTTTAACATTTTTGTGTGTTGAAACACTGTTATATTAAAGGGAAATATAACCATTTAGTCTGTTCGGGTAACCAATTCTAGCTATTATTTCCTGAATAAAATATTATCTACTTCAGGCATACACATATTATTTTGTGTCATGTGGCACCAGATGTTGTTATCAACCAATACTCATGTCGTAAACAACCATAGAAATGTGAAACATCAATGCTAGAGAATAACCAAGTTCGATTTTCCAACGAAAACATTCCTTTTGGCGTAAACGTTGACAATAGCGGTAAAAATATATTAATGGATCACTGAAAATCTGTTGCCTCCGATGAATAGTTGAAGTTATGCCGCAACAGTAAGCTCTTAGAAGTCTTGTTTGCCAGCTGGGACCATGTCAGTTTATCAGGTATGAAATGCATTTACACGTTGAACGCATTGACAGATAGTATTAGTTACCTTGAACGGTTGGTGAAACCGCCCAAATCGAAACAGTTCATTTATGGTGTAGTATTGTCCACATATTGATATAAGACTTTATCACTGTCTTCAATTCCAAAATGTTAGATATAAACTTTCGGACCCAACACAAGCCAAACACAAGTATTTTATAAAAATCCCTACGAGATTTTATTTCGTAGGGTGGGGGAGAGTTTATTTCGAGAGGGGCTGAACTGTACCGGTATAAATTCGCCGGGAGAGGGGGGGGGGGGGGGGGGGGGGGGGGGGGGGAGGTATTCTGGGGGCGAATATATTTCGTGACAACGGAACTACTGATGTAACTGATTTCAAAGATCTTATTAATCCTCGCAAACATTCGGTTTTAACACTAACTACGTAAAAACTGTCAACATATCCACGCCGTTATACTCTGATTAAAGATCTAAAATATATTCCTTAATACAGGCTACCATTTGAAAATGGTATCAGTGTAATACCAGGGGCTAGAATATCATGGTGCAACCAGGTTTCTGTTAAACATACAACATCATAACTATCTAATTCAGCACTGATTAAATCTACTTTAAAATCTACTAAGACTGCGTACGTTTACATGTATAATCTTTATAAGCAAAGTAACCCAAAATATAGATAATGTGTATCATCTTCCCGAAATGATTAGCATGTAGAATAGATTCAAAAACACCTGTATTGAACAACATCAACCGGCATCGTCAAAGCAAAGTGTACATGTAATTGTTACAATGGGGCTGGCGGTGAATATTAATGAAGAACATCTTGTTAAAAAGACACACCGAAACTGATTTGCATAACTGATGACCACAACATATTGCAAAATATCAAAATAGTAAAAATGATACAGTTTAACCTCACACTGAAGAGAAAACAAGAACGACACAGAAAAGTAAAATAGTACGTCATATAGTACTGAGATAAAGTAATCTGAGAAGGGATTCATACGTTATATACAACTTAAAAATATAATATTATGAAAAACGAAAGGAAAGGTGGGACACCCCCCACCCCCCACCACACACCCAACACCCCACACAAGTAACTAAATGTATAATTCAGAAAAAATAAAGGAGATAAAAAAAAAAGGAATAAAAAAACACATAAACAAATTAACATTAAAACTATTGGCAACTGCATGGCAAGTATTTATAAAACGACCGGGGGAGGAAATATTCTGGGGGGAGATTTTATTTCGTAGGGTGAGGGAGAGTTTATTTCGAGAGGGGCGGAACTGTACCGGTATAAATTCGCCGGGGGGGGGATTTTATTCTGGGGGCGAATATATTTCGTGACACCGGCCATTCATCTGAGTGATGGTGAAGTGAGGAGTTTGAAACTGTTGCGAAGGCTACATGTTATAGAAGAAGCCACTGTTCCTGTTTCTCTAGATACTAAAGTTATTCTATGGTATGTCCCAACGAGATATCACCCAGTTTTATCTCAACTTCACAAGCTTCGCCATTGTCCGGAAGTTAAGTGTCGAGTGACAACAAACAGGGCATTTTATAATCAAAGTGACGCTCTTGTGTTCACTGCACAGCTTATTCAAAATTATAAACCTCCTCCTAAACTACCGAATCAAGTATGGCTTCTACATAATCACGAATCCCCTCACCTCTGGGCTAGACATATGAATCTTTACAATGAACACTGGAAAGACACTTTCAACTGGACAATGGACTACCGAGAAGATGCCGATGTAAGAGCTCCATATGGATATTTCGAAAGAGACAAAAATGGCATGTTTCATAAAAGGACAGTATCTTTGTCAAAAAATTACACAAATATTTTGGCATCAAAGAAAGGTGTTGTTGCCTGGATGGTGAGTAATTGCCACACTATGAGCCTACGCCATAAATATGTTGCGGAGTTGAACAAATATGTCAGGGAATAGACAACGTACATTTATTTCACAGCTGGAGCTTCATTAATTGAGGCTTTTTATCACCTTCAATAACATTACTCTAACCGTCAATAAACCCTGACCAAGGCTATTACATATCCCT
The DNA here is from genome assembly GCF_023055435.1 of Haliotis rufescens. Taxonomy (NCBI): domain Eukaryota; kingdom Metazoa; phylum Mollusca; class Gastropoda; order Lepetellida; family Haliotidae; genus Haliotis; species Haliotis rufescens. Next base: position 33,081,412 of record NW_025964372.1, on the reverse strand, counting down.
GTCGTACCATCTACTCAGTCATAATCATTTTGTTTATATTACTGGCTTCAACCTTTGGGTAACGGGACCCAGGCCCGAAGAAATGACATTTAAAGTTGGATCCATGTCGACTATTTGTTGAATTATACACTGCTTAACTGACAACTGAACTGCTTGGATAGCAGAATACAGAGACAAAGAACTCAAGCGAGTTGTTCTGATAAATGATCATCCAACCGTCAACCAACCTTGACCAAGGCTTTACATACCCCCGGCGTACGATAAACTCATAAAAGACCCCAATCAGTCATAATCCTAGTGTTTATACTGGATTCACCCTTTTGTTTATACTACTGACTTCGTCGGTCAACATGTCTACTAACCCTTTGTTCAGGCTTCTCCACTCCACTGTGATATGAGCTTCATTAATTGAGGAAAATCATTTCGTTAAAAAACACTACATTTATTTCTGAGTTTGAGGGGATCCAATATGATCCCCATTAATTGAAGTTTATCATTACGTTTACAGACAACCTATACTTTGCCCCAGCAGTTAAACCATCGCTTTCAGGTAGATGTTGTTGTTATGATCTGTGTATTTGCGTTAGAAACAGCGTTTTGTGGGGCGGTCGGGTAGCCTAGTGGTTAAAGCGTTAGCTCGTCACGCCGAAGCCCCGGTTCGATTCTTGACATGGGTACAATGTGTGAAGCCCATTTCTGGTTTCCCACGCCGTGATATTGCTGGAATATTGCTAAACGTGGCGTAAAACCATACTCACTCACTCACTCTTTCTGGTTTAAGGAGATAGCCGAGCAGTCAGCTCTTCCAAATTAAATCCTCGACTATCGTCAGTCATTGTGACAATAGCAAACGGGCCCACTACACATAACAGGCAAAACGCCCCCTATTGATCCCTGGCCCCATAAATAACAACATGTGATACAGAGAGAGTGTATATACATATGTACACATATACAGCAGCGTAAAACCATACTCACTCACTCACTCATGCGTTTTTGTCGCGAAAGTAATTGTTACCTTCACTTTGTGTCTAATAAAATGTGTAATGTAACTCCATTGTATATGGTCCCGTGGCCTTCCATACAATAAGGAATTGGACCGCCCCAGTGGTCTAGTGGTAGAGCGTCCGCCCGCGTCATATCAAAAGGTGTTAAAAGATGGTACTTGTTGTTACCCAGTCTCGGCATTAAGGGGCTAAAACAAGGCATGGTATCTCAATGAGCTAGAACTATAAATCGGCATCAGTCCGGGTTTGTACAAGCACGCACGCACGCACGCACGCACGCACGCACGCACGCACGCACATACACACACACGCACACACACACACACACACACACACACACACACACACACACGTCGCTGTATAAGTGCAATGATCTTGGACGCGACTTTAAACCCCATTTCACCTCACCTCACAAATAAGGAATTGAACTGAAGTATATGATAAGTCAGAGGTATCAAAACACAATAACCGCATCTGTTCAACTGAATATTAATAAACAACAAATACATTTTAGCAATATGGTACAAAGTTTCACATTTGAGGGAAATTAAACTGAAGAATTCACAATCCAAACTGTGGCCTAACCTGTCCATGATACAACGAAGTGTGATGCTGTACACTGTGTGTCTATACTCTACAGGGGCGGTCGGGTAGCCTAGTGGTTTAAGCGTTAGCTCGTCACGCCGAAGACCTGGGTTCGATTCCCGACATGGGCACAATGTGTGAAGCCCATTTCTGGTGTCCCCCCGCCGTGATATTGCTGGAATATTGCTAAAAGCGGCGTAAAACCATACTCACTCACTCACTCACTATGCTCTATATTCATTCACCTGTACACGGCACATATTCTGAAAGCTGATAATACGCAATCAAAAGTTGTTTTGACATAGTGTCACTTCAGGTAGGTAAGTGTGACCAATCGACAACTACGTGATCGAAAACACATACCAGTGGACATACAGGCCTTTGAGAAAGTATTTGGAGAAACACGAGTATGTATAATGAAAACGTTTTTGAGATATCGTAGATTAGTCTCTTAACAGCGTATACATAGAGTTCTCTCTTATTCTGCACAGATGTAGCGTCTCTCTTACGTTTTGCACAGATGCAGTCTTCTCTCTCGTTGTGCACAGATACAGTCTTCTCTCTCGTTGTGCATAGATACAGTCTTCTCTCTCGTTGTGCAGAAATACAGTCTTCTCTCTCGTTGTGCATAGATACAGTCTTCTCTCTCGTTGTGCACAGATGCAGTGTCTCCTCTCGCTGTGCACAGATGCAGTCTTCTCTCTCGTTGTGCATAGATACAGCCTTCTCTCTCCTTGTGCACACATGCAGTTTTCTCTCTCGTTGTGCACAGATACAGTCTTCTCTCTCGTTGTACATAGATGCAGTGTTCTCTCTCGTTGTGCATAGATACAGTCTTCTCTCTCGTTGTGCACAGATACAGTCTTCTCACTCGTTGTGCACAGATGCAGCCTTCTCTCTCGTTGTGCACAGATACAGTCGTCTCTCTCGTTGTGCATAGACATAGTCTTCTCTCTCGTTGTGCACAGATACAGTCTTCTCTCTCGTTGTGCAGAAATACAGTCTTCTCTCTCGTTGTGCAGAAATACAGTCTTCTCTCTCGTTGTGCAGAAATACAGTCTTCTCTCTCGTTGTGCAGAAATACAGTCTTCTCTCTCGTTGTGCACAGATACAGTCTTCTCACTCGTTGTGCACAGATGCAGTGTTCTCTCTCGTTGTGCACAGATACAGTCTTCTCTCTCGTTGTGCACACATGCAGTCTTCTCTCTCGTTGTGCACAGATACAGTCTTCTCTCTCGTTCTGCACAGACACAGTGTTCTCTCTCGTTGTGCACAGATACAGTGTTCTCTCTCGTTGTGCACAGACACAGTGTTGTCTCTCGTTGTGCACAGACACAGTGTTCTCTCTCGTTGTGCACAGATACAGTGTTCTCTCTCGTTGTGCACAGACACAGTGTTGTCTCTCGTTGTGAACAGACACAGTGTTCTCTCTTGTCGTGTACCGAATCAGTGTTTTTCTCGTTGTGCACAGACACAGTGTTCTCTCTCGTTGTGCACATACACAGTGTTCTCTCTCGTTGTGCACATACACAGTTTTCTCTCTCGTTGTGCTCAGAGGAGGTGTTCTCTCCCATTGTGCACCGAAGCAGTTTTCTCTCTCGTTGTGCACCGAAGCAGTTTTCTCTATTGCACCACTTAGTGTACTCCTTCCAGTTAAGCTGACACATGGTCATATATCTAATGTTCTGTATAAAGTGATGTCGCCCGTGTCACCGCCACCGAATTTACCATTTACACACTCACACACACACTCACACACACAAACACACACACAAACACAAACACACAAACACACACACACACACACACACACACAACCAAACACACACACACACAAACACAAACACACACACAGACGCAAACACAAACACACGCACACACACAAACACACACACAACCAAACACACACACACACACACACAAACACACACACAACCAAACACACACACACACACACACACACACACACACACACACACACACACACACACACACACACACACACACACACACACACACACACACACACACACACACAAACAAACACACACACACACACATACACAAACACACACGGGCATCCATACTTACTACTAATATACGACGTGACAGCCGCAGACCCACCAAACATTAAGCTCTCTGTATTATAGGCATGAAAGTGTAATATATATTTAGATAATTAAAGGGAAGTTAAATCAATAAGTCATAAAAATAAGAGGTAATGTATACCAGATATTATAACAAGAATTGGCGCCATCTTAGAGTGTGGGGACACACTCTTTGTCAGAACGGGGGTCGTATTATAGGCATAACATTACAGTAATTACCAACTCTGTAGGACACATACTTAGACTAATAGAGAGAAATCAAAACAGTAAAACATAGGTATAAGAGAAAACTACGCGTTGGAAAAACGTATGATGAATTCATAACGTACGTAGTTAATAACCAGGGGGAAGGAAGTTGCAGCCTTAGGGAATAAAAACACTTGGCCACTGATATATAAAGACAAAAGCTAGTAGGTTATATACACAAGGAAGGAATGTTGTATATCAGAGCAGTACGATAGTAATAACATCAGAAGGAATATACAAGCTACCAGACAGAGAGTAGGTATAAGAGGCCAAGCAGAGACTGACCACAGATACACATTTATCATATAACGGGTAGGTTTCTCGGCAGGATAAAGCCAACGGATAAAAACTATATCAGTTGGGGTCATATGCGGATAGAGATGCAAATATCAAAGGTCAAGTAGGACTACTTTCACTGTATATAAACAAACATGGCGTCGCCCTCGTCATTCGGGGATCGAGTCAGAGTTAACCATCGGCAATCTGGATAAACTACAGGGATAATTGCTATCATTATCAAAAGAACAGTCTAATATACTGAAAATCCGTGTCTAGCTGTGACGTAGATAAGGCATTTTATAAGTTTGGGCAACTTTGGAGATGTAGGGCCTAAATTTGAAACAATTTTGCGGGGGCACGAGGCCTAGCCAAGCGGGATCAGTAGCCATATCTGTGCTTGTAGACCTCTGCGGCTTGAAACCTTCACCACAAATTAAAATAGTTGGATTTGGCCGAAATATATGTGAATTGTTACCTTGTTGCGTTTTGTCGCTGTGTGTACATCTGACTACACTTCTTAACGTTATGACAGGACAGACCGACTGTCAACAAGGTCTGACCGTGGCCGTGACGTCTCAGAGACTAGGGTTAGAGTAGCTTCCCTTTGACAAAGGGCAGTTACTCTAGCGAACAGACCGATGGATTGCCGCAAAAGGCAATTAAAAACAATTGTTGTTTTGCGTTTATGTTGCTTCGCCACTGTATAAGAAATAGATTTCATTTGGAACTATATTGGCTACTGTCACTGTCCGACTGACACGTCACTTACCCTCTGACGTAATAAATATTAATGCGCGCATTGCAGGAAAACTCGCAATGTTTCGATTATGTTTGTGAGAGAGGGAAAGCGATTTTTAAGCACAGAACTAAAGAATGACATTATATGATAAAGAGGTCATCACGCTTGTGTGTTTGGGGATGGTAAATATCCTGTATTAGGAATAAACACTATGTATTTAGCTCGCCAAGGCTCGCTAAATACAATGTTTATTCCTAATGCAGGATATTTACCATCCCCAAACACACTCGCGTGATAACCTCTATATATCGTATTGGGGGAATAATCCGGATTCCGGGAATCAAGGAGTTCATATTACAAAAGACCTATTAGGGATTTTGATTTTGATATTCACTCTAGGACTGGTGCTCCGCTCACGATCACCAGAAACCAAACTTAGGCACCAGCATTTCGACTGAGACTGAAGCTTTGCGGCCGACGTCGCGTATTTAAGAGACAAATAGAGTGGGTTGGCCGCAACACAAAGTGAGAATAAAAGCTGTCAAACAAAGAACAACCTGGTGGAACTTGCTGGTGGAACTGCGGTATAATTAAGGTCCAGGGTCCATCGGGTATTGACGTTGTACCTCTCGCAGCATCCCAAATCGTCAGGACCGAAGTACGAGGGAAAATACCGTAGTTCATGTGAAGGTACGCGAAATGCTACCTTCCAATTACCGTCATTAACATTCTTAAATATACCTTGGACATCTGTTGTCAGTACAAATTGTAATACGCTCTTCAAGTTGATTTCTATCTGCTTTTGTGTGCAAATTCTTTTACCGCTCATACTTGGAATATAGTAGGAAAATGTAACTCTGCATTTTATAAACAAACTTTTTGAAATTATTTTTTGAAAGTGCCTTCCGACTGAGAAACAACTACGCTCCTATAAATGTTAATGCGGTCGGAGCAGATGTTTCAATCGGAGGTTGTTGTTGTGGTTTGAAACCTAAGGCTCGAGTACTTGTCAACTATGTCGATTTATAGATTATATATTTTTAATTTCATCAGTTAATTGGATTTGAACATGAAACAAGTCAAAATATCGATGTTTTGTTTTTCATTTGATAAAAAAAGTAATTATTTGTGTTTATAAATGCTTTCTCTATAAACACGAAGAAAAAACAATCAATTTGTTGTTCTCTATGGTCGTTTGTAAAAGATTAATTCCACATTATTTTCTTAAAATTTATTCAAGAAAACTAAAGTCATATTAGACGTGTATGAAGGGTTTGTATAAGAGTGGATGGTATACACCTGCACGGATGTCAGTTATCATAATCAGCAGGGCTTCAAGACTACCTGATTACTCTTTGACCGGTTCTGCCTTCGGAGCCCAGGAGGGGCGGTCGGGTAGCCTAGAGGTTAAAGCGTTCGCTCGTCACGCCGAAGACCCGGGTTCGATTCCCGACATGGGTACAATGTGTGAAGCCCATTTCTGGTGTCCCCCGCCGTGATATTGCTGGAATATTGCTAAAAGCGGCGTAAAACCATACTCACTCACTCACTCGGAGCCCAGGAGAACAGGAGCCCAGGAGCCCAGGAGTCCGACAAGATAATCTGTACTGTATAAAAAGTGTGGCACAATGCCTTCGCTATAGGCAGAATTGCCTTGACCTTTTGAATAAGTGCCTCCATTAACTGTATTGTATTGATTGTTAGTTTTAACAACACAGAAATAATCATTATAATGTGGGTATGTAAAAACTGCAGGTTGATAATGTAAGTGAGTGCGTATGGTTTTACGCCGCTGTTAGCACCCCTTGATAATGTGAGACCGCCTCCGTGGTCTAATGGTAGAGCGTCTGCCCGGAGAGCGGAAGGTCCGGGGTTCGATCCCCGACCGCGTCATACCACAAGACGTTAAAAGACTTGTTGTTACCCTGTCTGGCGCTCGGCATTAAGGGGCTAAAACAAGGACTGGTCGGCTCGGAGTCAGTATACTGTGTTTGAGTGGGGTATTCATGTTAAACTGAGGCATGGTATCTCAGTGTGATAGCACTTAGTCTATAAATCGGCATCAGTCCGGACTAGTACAAGCAGCAACACACATACACATACACGTGCATGCACGTCGCTATATAAGTGCAATAATCCTGGACCCGACGTTAAACCCCATTTCACCTCACCCTGATAATGTGAACAAGAACATCTCTATCATATAATTTGTTGAGAGGTGTGCAACGAAGTCACAGTGTTGTGGCTGTAGGCCGCTGTCAGCAATATTTCATCAATATGACGGCATGGGGCATCAGAAATTGGCACTCAATGTCCCCATTTGACCACTATGTCGAGTCTCACCCATTTGTCAGACGCATTAAACACACAAAGGCCACGGGGGGCACGGGAGCCAGTCCTCTTAGGCGCCGCGATTCGCTGTGCAGAGTTGCGTCCCTTGGGCACGCCAGAAACCTATGGTTGTTGGTTCGAATCCCGGTTGGCCCAGATTATGTTTCTAGGTTTGTCAGCACCATACCCATGCTCGTGGGTTTCACCGAAGTGGTAAACGTCTGAGACCTCCACCACTTCGGGCTTTCCTCCCACATAAAGCTGACACGCCGCGATATAACTGGAATACTGTTAAAAGCGGCGTTAAACCCAACTCACTCACTCACTCATAAAGGCCAAGTATGCCTTCTCCCACTATCCAAGGGTACACGTTATAATTACCACCCAAAGTATCAAATATTTTGAGTTACGAAATAAGAACAATATCAATATGCCGCTGCACGAACCGCTACATGCCAGCATTCATTTATACCTTCCTCAATCAAACTATTGGACCCGTCAAGACCCGGGGTAGAATAGGTCTACGGCAACCCATGCTTGCCGTAAAAGGCGTCTATGCTTGTCGTAAGAGGCGACTGACGGGATTGGGTGGTCAGGCTCGATGACTAGGGTGATGCATGTCATTGTATCCCATTTGCGTGGGCCGATGCTCATGTTGTCAATCACTGGATTATCTTCCCCAGACTCGATTATTTACAGACCGCCGTCATATAGCTGGAATATGTGCGGCATTTATTGTAGAGAGGGGGATGTCATAAAACATTGTAATATGTATGGGGGACATGATTTATTGCTTCATAAAATTGGGTCGGGGGCGGGGGGGGTCGATGTACAAATACTCTGGGTCACAAATCAGAGTTGGCCAACATGGTGCAATAATGCTGACCTACTACCGCTGTGCATATAAGGCGTAAAGCTGTCTGTTATCTGGCGTGTTGAGATAACGTCAGACGCCTCCAGCAAGTCTAGTTCAACACAATGGACGCCCTGACACTGTTACTTGTCGGAGCTGGAGTCGTGGTTTGTGTCATCCTGCTGGGCTATATGTGAGTATCACGACCACGTTCATTACTCACGCCATACATATATAGCACATTATGTAAGTGGCATCGCATGACACGAACTGTATAAAGCAAACACCGATTGCTCGGTCCACGAATATGTCGTAGCTCAGCGGAAATAGCCGAGGATGTCCGAGAAAAGTGAGATTATCGATCGCCTGAATGCGACCTGAAGGCGGACTTCTGTATAAATTCACAAGGAGCTTGTCAAAAGAGCCTAGTCAGCTAAATATTTTATTCTGTGAAAACAAACCACCCGGAAACCCCAGCGTCTAGACTATTACTGCTTGCCAGCGTCAACATATTAACATGTTATCAAATGTGTTTATCCGCGCGATTAGGCTTGGGCCAATTTCGTCTAAATTAACGAGGTTTTATTGTTTCGACTATTGGGGATAATTACAAATCGTAATGCTCTATTCAAATAAAAGCGACAAAACCCTTTCCATAATCATAAGAAATCGGTCCATTATACGATTCCGACGGAATTGCCTAAAAGCCGGGCCAGCGGGTAATACAAAAATGGATTGCAGAATAATAAAACGAAACGTGCATATCTAGGTAGATCTCAATTGTCCAGAAACGCATAGTTTTGCTCATTTAATTGAGTTTGACTCAAAATGCATTTTCAGCAATGTAATAAACTGATAATTATAGCTACACACCGAGAGTCCTCGTAGAAAAGTCAGTGTCTTGACCGTGTCTTATCTTTGACGAGAAGGTTTCTCACCGACCTTAGCGTGTAGGGGTGTGATGTCCTGGGCAGGAAACGACAGTGTATTGACTACTCTTCTTTCATTAATTACCGTGTTTGGCATCCCTAATTAACCTTTACTAATTCATGTTAAACCAACACAGGATATTTTCTGCAAGTGGATATTCGCGAATGTCATAGGGCTGACACGACACGTGTCAATAACTGTCAAAGCGATTCTAAAATTACAATACTAGACTAGTATTATATCTATCTATATACCACTTAAGTGTCTCGGTAGCAAACATGGTGAAGCCCTTTTCCCTCCACATTCTCCACATTCCCTCCACATTCTCCACATTCCCTCCACATTCTCCACATTCCCTCCACATTCTCTCTATCAGAAGTGTTTGGCTTGTGTTGGGTCCGACTTGGTCCGGGCTGTCAAAATCTACTTTAAACACACAGATCTATCTTCAAATGTGTTTACATCTATGGACTAGTGTTATATCTACCTATAAACCACTTTACAGTGTCTCAGATCGCTGTACTTAAAGAAAACAAGGTGCTCAAAGTGAAGCCCTTTTCCCTCTACATTCTCAACATAGTCTCTATCAGAAGTGTTTGGCTTGTGTTGGGTCCGACTTGGCCCGGGCTGTCAAAATCAACTTTAAACACACAGATCTATCTTCAAATGTGTTTACATCTATGGACTAGTGTTATATCTACCTATAAACCACTTTACAGTGTCTCAGATCGCTGTACTTAAAGAAAACAAGGTGCTCAAAGTGAAGCCCTTTTCCCTCTACATTCTCAACATAGTCTCTATCAGAAGTGTTTGGCTTGTGTTGGGTCCGACTTGGCCCGGGCTGTCAAAATCAACTTTAAGCACACAGATGTATCTTCAAATGTGTTCACATCTATAGATTAGTATTATATCTACCTATATACCACTTTATAATGTCACAGTGTATCGCATCTAAAGAAAACTGGTTCGTTAAAGTCAAGCATTTTTACTGTATTTTCTTAAGAAAATCTATGTCAGAAGTGTTCGGTCCGACTTGGCCCGGGCTGTCTAAATCAACTTAAACCTCACAGATGTATCTTCAAATGTTCACATCTTTAGATTAGTGTGATATCTCTCACAAAAGGAGCGACATGTTACACTATGTATGGTCATCACGCTGCATCATGTAACTCAGTGCGAAGCACTGTAAACAATAAATCCTTGATTCCTTGAAACCTTAAATCCTTGCATCATGGAACAATTAAATCTTTGAATCCTTGAAACCCCGAAGCATTGATTCCTTGAAACATGGAACAGTTGACTAATTAAATCTTTATCTTTTGATTCCATGAAAGCTTGTAACATTGAATCCTTGAATCCTTGGGTCATTTAAACATTTAATCTTTCAATCTTTGATTCCTTGACACATTGAATCATTGAAACAATGGACAATTGTAAGGTTAAATATTGAAATCTTTTCAATCTTTCATTCCTTGAAACATTCAATCCTTGAAACCTTGAAACCTTGGAACATTGAATCCTTGAATCCTTGAACAAAGCGTATTGTGTGTGTTCAGATACGCCACATGGACACACGACATGTTCAAGCTGATGGGGATCCCCGCGCCGGAGCCAGGCCTGCTGGGGATTGTGACCCGCTACAAGACAGAGGTATTACCGTACATACTCACATTATAGCAGCAGCGGCAAGTAGACGAGTAGTCATTGTTTGTTTCTTTGTTTGTTCCTTAACGCCACACTCAGCAATAGTCCAGCTATATGACGGCGGTCTGTCAATAATCGAGTCTGGACAAGACAATCCAGTGATTGACACCATGAGCATCGATCTACGCAATTGGGATACAAGGACATGCATTAACCAAGTCAGCGAGCCTGACCACCTGATCCCGTTAGTCGCCTTTTACGACAAGCATGGGTTGCTGAAGAACTATCCTACCCCGGATTTTCACGGGTCGAGTCATCATTGACAAACTGGGCGCAGTCTGTTTCAGAAACCTCTAGACAATGAAAACAAAAAAATCATACTTCCAAGGTATTTAATATTTGTCTTCACAAGTATGTTCGGAATGCAACGCAGAGAACTTCAAACAATGTTTAACATGTTTACCACACTCGTTATCATACTAAACGTAAATGTTGTTTCACGCCCCAGGCACTATATCACCAACATTCCACCTAAATCACGTTGGTCTGTAAATAATCGAGTAAGGACCAGGCAAACCAGTCACTACAGCATGTGCACGGATCCACGCCATTTTATTATGATCACAAACGAGAAGAGAACCTGACCACCCGATACACAATTTAATCGACTCACCACGAGAATGTTATGAGTGAGTGAGTATGGTTTTACGCCGCTTTTAGCAATATTCCAGCAATATCACGGCGGGGGACACCAGAAATGGGCTTCACACATTGTACCCATGTCGGGAATCGAACCCGGATCTTCGGCGTGACGAGCGAACGCTTTAACCACTAGGCTACCCGACCGCCCAGAATGTTATGAAGCTTAAAAGACATATTGAGTTAAGCATCACGCACAACCAATTCAGGTATAAATATTCCATTGATTAAGTATACCCAGATATAACCGCATAATGTTACCATGACAACGACGAATTCAATATTTATATTTTCTCGGGCTGATTTACAGTGAAACACTGGTAATATGGACGGTACTGTTCCTATTGTCCTGATTAGCAAGTGGCCTGCTTACGGAGTAACGTGTCTTTAATCATATACAATATCATACAATTGTGTCCGGGAGACGAGGGATCTGGATTGACGGGGTGTCACTTTACAATATTAATAACAAGTCAAGTCAAGTTCATTTCTCATAAGGGCGGTCGGGCAGCCTACTGGTTAAAGCGTTCGCTCGTCATGCCGAAGACCCGGGTTCGAATCCCGACATAGATACAATGTGTAAAGCCCATTTCTGGTGTCCCACGCCGTGATATTGCTGGAATATTGCTAAAAGTGGCGTAAAACCATACTCACTCACCAATTCTCATAAATAACATGTGATACAGAGAGGGTATATATACATATGTACATATATACAGACATAGACATGTTCAGTTAGAATTCCTAGATAGTAAAAAAAATTAGTAGTAATAACAGCATAAGATTATACATGGTATGTGTGAGTATATACAGATATACAAAATATAAACTATTCCCATTATTTATACAATTTCATTAAACTGACTATTATTATTCCGCTGCTTTTCAGGGCCTAGCTGGGTGCGACCAGCGCCTTATTAAGGAACATGGCCGTGTTGTTGGGTACGTATATCGGACGAAATCCATCGGTAACCTTGACTGCTTATGCAAAGACAGTAAAAGTATACTTATGGTCTCTGATTTCGATATTGGTACACTGTAGTCTTGTTCATCCGAACTCCTTCAGTGTTGAATAAAGACTTTTGTTCAAGACAGAAATCCCCAAGATTTGACCCCAAAGGATTTGCTCTCTGGTCATGCGGGTTGCTTGCAAAAATATGTGTTGTTAAAAAAATGAAAATGATCGGCTCCTCATTTAACAGAAAAAATGCGTGTTTGTTATCTCCTAGTTGCCGAATATTCTATTTCTTACAAAAATCCTGGTAAGCGTTGTCATATGATTTGCTGTGCACACAGAGTGGGAGAAACAATATAATCCAAGTCATCATTAACGTTATTCAGTTATCAACAGACATATTTGATGCTTTGCTTTTTAGTATAATTGCTGTATTAAACCATAGAATTTAAAAATATTTCGGGGCACATTGGCACAGTTCGTGTTTTGGAATCCCGTTTCGCCCTGAATATGTTTCCCGGCTTGTCAGCAATGTACACGTGTTCGTTGGTTTTACCAAGGTGAAAACTAAACCTTGCATCACTTCGGGCGTCCCTCCCCCATCGAGCTGGCACGCCGTGATATAACTGCAATCCTGCCCAAAGCGGCGTTGAACCAACTCCAAACTGGTTCCCATTTCAGCGTGTTTCATGGTCGAATCCCTTCCCTCCTCGTCTCAGACCCCGCCATGATCAAACAGATTTGTGTGAAGGACTTCTCTAACTTCGTCAACAGATCGGTGAGTGCTCATGGATCTTGAGTGAGCGAGTGAATGCTTTTTTGAGCACTCTTTAGGGCATGGATCATCATAAATATACACATCATTATTAACTGCTTAATAGATTAATTATACATATTTAGTTTTACCAAAATTAAGCTTTTCGTGAACACCTGGCGTCATCACTGGCTCTCACTATCCATTCATATAATTTTCACCCCTATTTTGTCTTTTAGGCCCAATGGGATCTGTTTTATGGGATAATTGAGAGTTATTACTCCCTGGCGTTGAGGTTTTATATTTACAGTGCAGACAAATTGAGTGGATTTTGAATGGCTTGAATCAACTTGTTGGGTCTGTCAATTGGATCGAGCTGAGTCTCCATTTAAGCACTCATCGAATGAATAAATGCGGTTTTTGATACTTTAGCACACACGTCACCTAAGACTTGTAGTAGTTGCTTATTTGCATGTCTGTCTCAGACGTTCGGTCCTGTGCCGAAGATCGTGATGGACTGCATCGCTGAGATCTACGATGAACATTGGAAGTTCATGCGCTGTGTCCTCAGCCCTACCTTCAGTACAGGTAAACTCAAACAGGTAAATACTGCCTTCATTACCGGTAAACTTAAACAGGTAAATACTGCCTTCATTACAGGTAAACTTAAACAGATCAATAGTGTCCACGTTACATGTAAACACAAACAGGTAAATAGTATCTTCAGTACAGGTAAACTCAAACAGGTAAATACTACCTTCATTACAGGTAAACTCAAACAGGTAAATACTGCCTTCATTACAGGTAAACTGAAACAGGTAAATGCTGCCTTCATTACAGGTAAACTTAAACAGATCAATACTGTCCACGTTACATGTAAACACAAACAGGGAAATAGTATCTTCAGTACAGGTAAACTAAAACAGGTAAATACTACCTTCATTACAGGTAAATACAAACAGGTAAATACTGCCTTCATTTCAGGTAAACTTAAACAGATCAATAGTGTCCACGTTACATGTAAACACAAACAGGTAAATAGTATCTTCAGTACAGGTAAACTCAAACAGGTAAATACCACCTTCATCACATGTAAATTCAAACAGGTAAATACTACATGTACCTTCATCACATGTAAACTCAAACAGGTAAAATACACTTTGTAAGTATGTCTCAAAATAAAGAAAATATGTACAGGTGAATCTAACCAAGGGAGTATACATAGACATACAGGTAAACATATATACATGCCATTATATACAGACTAACTCAAACATGTATGTGTATATTCAAACATATATACAGGCAAATATACAAAGACAAATGTACATAGTCAAATATATACGTATACACTCAAACAGGTGACAGTTGACAGGAACAATTATACTAGTAAAAACTTATACTGACATCTTAGCACAACTCAATGCATACAGACAAACCCCGACCACAAAGGGGTATTTTCAGTTGTAAATTTGAAATAGGTAGACAAGTGATTCGGTTAGCTTAAAGGAATACGAAATGGGCTTTTACGGCTTAGCAAGGCGTGTGAGTGAGTAAGCTGGGTTTCGTTCTGGTTCACGCTGCAACTGATACATTTTTCAGTTCTGTGAGGGTGTGTAGGGGACGGTGCGTGTGTCCCGAGGGACAGGCACGCAAACGGTACTGCATCCTTAGAAAATCGGCTTTTTTTCCATTTGTCCTCAGTGTTTGTACTTGACAAAAAATGTTTACTGTGTTAATATTTTCTGTTAGTTTTACTCAGTTCTAATTTGTAGCAAAATTGAAACAGTGAGAACTGGTATATAATTGTAGAACCCGAAATGCTTCTTGCAAATGAGGACTACCATCATTGGATATTTACGTGTCCTCCGCACAAGTTAGTGGTGTCGGAGGAGCGTGAATTTCGAAGGATGTACTGCGCATCTATGGTACAAATAATTCCGAATCGGAACTTCAAAGTCGTTACCAGGTCCTGTTGCCAGCTAAGGGGCATAACTCTATAGCGTTGAATCTAGGCTATTGAGAATCTTTGTTTCAGGATGATTGTGTCCTGTAAACTGAGAGTGAGTGAGTTGGGTTTAACGCCACTTTTAACAGTATTCCTGTCATATCACGGCGTCTCAGCTTAATGTGGGAGGAAAGCCCGAAGTGATGCAGGTCTCAGACGTTTACCCCTTCGGTGAAACCCACGAGCACGGGTATGGTGCTGACAAACCTAGAAACATAATCGGGGCGAACCGTGATCATAGGTTTGTGCGAATCGCGGCGCCTTAGACGACTGGGCCACCCGTGCCCCCGTCCTGTAAACTGACAATGTGTAATGTTTGAATGAAGATTTCTGATTTGGGCAGATGATGGTCCTGATAGAGAGATGTACACAGTTGCTGGTCAGGAACGTGGATAAACATGCAGGGGAGAAGAAAAACATCGAACTGAAACAGTAAGGCTCGATCAGGGCGGAAGCTAGGAATCATGATCATAACGCATTAACATTGGAAACAACAAAGACATCATCAAAATCAGACAATGCTATTAATTTCTATGTATATATTATGATTTTTCTAGATATACTAACCAATCCCGTTAAAGCCGATCTAATAGATCCGGTGGTCATGCTCGGTGACTGGATTGCGTGTCATCGTAAACCGAGGGCATGGGGGTTGCTCATGATATCAGTCACTGGTTTGCCTGATCCAGACTTGATGTTTTACAGGCGGCCGTCATTTAACTGGAATATTGCTGAGTGCGGCGTCAAACAAAAAATACCAACACACAAACTTATTCTTGATACAGTCTGATGGGTTGCTACACCATGGACGTGATCGCCAACACCGGCTTCAGCATCGACCTCGACAGCCAGTCCAACTCCGACAACGTCTTCGTCACCTACTGCCGGAAGGCAATGAAGCTAACCTTCCCATTTATCTTCCTTGTTACACGTGAGTTACATGTTGTTACTTGACCCAATCACGCGAGATCTCGTTAGCACTTTGGTAACCTGTGTTCTGTATAATATAATAATATTATCAACAAACGCTATAAACAAATCTCTGATGAAACAGACCCGTGAAGATCCGGGGTAGAATAGGTCTTCAGCAACCCATGCATGCCGTATATGGCGACTATGCTTGTCGTAAAAGGCGACTAACGGGATCGGGTGGTCAGGCTCTCTGACTTCGTTGATGCATGTCATCGATCCCAATTGCGAGGATCCATGCTCATGATGTCAATCACTGGATTGTCTGGTCCAGACTCGATTATTTACAGACCGCCGTCATATAGCTGGAATATTGCTGAGTGCGGCGTTCAACAACAAACCAACCAACCAACCATTCTGGTGAAACAGTCATTTGGATATTTCAGAATATGAACTGCTGAACATGTATTCAATGAAACTGCATACAAACCGCACATTGACTGATATTAATATACGGGTCGTATCGCATACTGAATCTAAAAAGAACTAATACTGTTTTTACCATGTGACCTATGTGTGGATTCCTTAACGGTTGAAGTTGAAACTGGTACTTTCAGTGCTGTTTCCATTCACCAAGTCCGTGTTTGAGAAGGTGGACTTCCAGATTCTGGACACCGACAAGGACAAGGCCAAGTTCCGTTCTATGATAAAACAGGTGATCGAGGACAGAAAGAACAACCCCGACTCCGTGAGTACTCCAATATAACAGCATCGCGGCATTATGGGGTGGAGGCAATCTCATTAAAATTAGATCTTAGTTCTCGCTTCCGCTGAACAATTGTCTAAAGACATCCCATTTATATGGGTTCCGCCAGAACGACCTCTCATCAGACCAATCAGAGCGTCGCTTACCAGATCAGGAAAGTGACGGTCGGAATGTGTTTTTTTTTAATCATGCAACCTGGAAAACGTTAACACGAGGTGTTCCGAACTACAGATACGGGCTGTACGACTGATTCCGTCAAAATCATCGTCTATCTCTCGCTCCAGTAGCATAAACATCTGAGACTTTGCATAACCCGTGTGAAGTGCTGCCATACAATCTCGGCCACCTGTTCGACATTCCAGAAGGTATTGTATTCAGTTTTCAAATTTTGAATCGAGAACTTGGTGAAACTATTTTCAAAGCTAGTCTGGAATGGAAGTCACCAGTTTGAAACTGGTGCCGTAATGAGCGAGAAAACGGCTTTCTGAATGGCTAATGTCGACTTCTTGTTAGTCATTTGATTGGTCCTTCAAAGTTCGCGAAAGGTTCTGACGTGACCTGTATTTGGATGTTATCAGATCTTTGTTTCGCAGTAGCGAGACTTGATTTTAATGAGATTCGGGTGGAGGAGGCAGGTTGTGCTTCGTGCTTGTCATGGGATCCGACTGACGTAGTTATAACAGGGTGGAATACTACATGGATGTGTGTCCACTGAAGAGTGAGTGAGTGATTATTGAATAACGCCGCGTTAGCAGTCTTCTAGCCATACACGGTGACTGTCTACTGAAGAACACTAGGGGTGACCTGACATTCTTGTGCAACCTGACCTGGGTTCACTTGCAGTAAGCGACCTAGCACTACGACGATCGTAACTCCGATACTCTATCACAGACTTACGATAGTCGTAGCGCTAAGATCTTTTCGTGCAAGTGGACCCAGGTCGTTGTTCACTACAGGGTTGTCCTGTTCACATTTTCAACGACGCCGAGATTTAGGCGGCGTATTAACTTATTAACTCACACACTCCAAATCCGAGAATATGTTATAATATGAGGCTTTCCACTTAGTCTTTGGTGTAAAGGGCGGTGGGGTAGCTAGAGGTTACAGCGTTCGCTCGTCACGCCGATGGCCAAGGTCAAAGTCAAAGTCAAAGATATTTATTGCATGTAAGGTCCATATACAAAGGAAATTACATGTGAGTAGTTTTACATATTGAGATATATACTAATGTTTAACAATTCGTTTATGGGAGAAATTGCATTTTTAACATATACAGCCAGTTTAAATGCAACAGCAGCATCTTTTGAAAAGAGAAGAGAAATATAAGCATGATGATATGACAGATAGCGCTCTGCTATAAACTTGTTTGTTAGATCACAATAAGGACGTAAAAGTAAAATGAATTTTATTTTCTTTAGCTGACTGACGTAATGGGCATAACCTCTTTGATCTTTCAGTGGACATTTCTCTTCCTTCATTCAGCATTAGATATAAAGATCCAAACATAAATTGAATAAATGGACGCCGAAGGGTTATTGATGTTAATGTTAAATATTTTTTGGGTTGAAAAAGACTCATAAATAAAAGTTCTTTACAAGTCATACCTTGAGCTGTTTTCTAGACTGGAATGCCATCTTGGTAAAACATATTTATAGATTGTTCACAAAATTGTTTCAAGAAGAGTTAGAAACCACCAACTGTTTGGTTCACCCATACAAAGTCGTAGCCGCGAGAAAGCCAAAGGTTTCTAATATGTGATGTCCATGTTACTTTGCCCATGTCATCTGAATGTACAAGCCTATCATAAGCAAGTTTGGGGATTCTGCCATCATGCATTCCAAGAACATTAAACACGTATTTCACTTATATCACTAACCCTATATCACTTATCCACCACTGAACGGTTAAAAGATAATCATAAATCACACAACCTGGCTTATGTAGTACATGTCACCGCACAGGGCCACGGTGACATCCTGCAGGCGATGTTGGACACCCACAAGGAGGAGTCTGCAAGAGACGCGGATGATGATTCTGATGAAGATACAGAGACCACGCTTGATTTCAAGTACTTCAAGAAGCGAGGTAGTCACCATAAAGGGAACATCGAAAATGTAAACCTTGTTCTTTGAACGTGCAGAAAACACAGTAAAATGTAATGGACTCCCTTTACCGTAATGGTTGACAGTGACAAAACATGGTCCTCTTTGAGAGAAAATGACCAAGGACGGATCCAGCATTTTTTTAAGAGGGGGTCCAACATATGAAATTCCTCTCTTTGTCAGTTTTACTGCCTACAAATTACTACATTTGATTTTCAAATGGAGAGGGTG
This sequence comes from Haliotis rufescens, assembly GCF_023055435.1. Lineage (NCBI taxonomy): Eukaryota > Metazoa > Mollusca > Gastropoda > Lepetellida > Haliotidae > Haliotis > Haliotis rufescens. The sequence continues at coordinate 33,062,266 of NW_025964372.1, read as the reverse complement.
GGGTGTGGAGGTGGGGGTGGTGTGTGTGTGTGTGTGTGTGTGTGTGTGTGTGTGTGTGTGTGTGTGTGTGTGTGTGTGTGTGTGTGTGTGTGTGTGTGTGTGTGTGTGTGTGTGTGTGTGTGTGTGTGTGTGTGTGTGACTGGTCCCTCCATATGATGTCAGATATCAAATATGAAATGTGTGTGTCAATATGGACGAAGACCACGCATAGCCACCACCTTCAAAATACCAACACTACACTTGGCTGTGTTAGTGTCTGCGCTTACCCAGATCTACGTGACGTACGTGTAGGTGTATCGTGTTTATATTTCAGGTTTGACAAACTACGAGATCTTCTGCAACTCCCACATCTTCCTCCTTGCCGGCTACGACACCACCTCCAATGCTCTGACCTTCACCGCCTATCTCTTGGCCAAACACCCCGAGATCCAGGAGAGGTTGTACCAGTCGATAAGGACTCACATTGGTGATGTAAGTACCCACACTGTGATCCAGGAGAGGCTGTACCAGTCGATAAGGACACACATTGGTGTTGTGTAATCACACAACCTGTGATATAGGTTTAAAACAAAATTTATGTTCAACACCATTTCTGTTTTCAAAAAGATCCGTCCTGGTAAACGAGTATGCGGCGGGATTTGGCGTTACACGCTCACAGTAAATGCATGCAATATCACTACTCCATTGCTGTCCGAGATATTATGTCATTAGCGGAATAAGCCGAGTGGATCCGACTGACCGATATCCAGGTGGGATCCATTATCCAGTAGCTAATGACACCCACACTCAGAAGATTCTTCAAAGAAATCTATCTGACGCCAATTTTAGATTTGATAAGTGTATTTCCTTAAATATGGCAACAGACGTGCTAGTGTCCGCCAGCGGTATGCCAGTGATGTGCGCCCTCATATGTACCAGATCGGTCTGCGAAAAAGATATTTTGAATTCACTTCTCCCATTTAGACATTCAGAAAAATATATTGTCAAGTCTCATTTGATTTACATCCCGGAAATGTTTTTGCCTCAGCGTGTATACTTCTGTTTATGTAGAAGAAGCCCACGTATGCCGAGGTGACGAAGCTGCAGTATCTGGAGAACGTGTTCCTGGAGACTCTGAGACTCTACCCTCCGGCAACCAGGTCGGTGGAGCCCGAGGCAGACGCTTCCTACACCTACATACATATCGTTCTTGTGCATGGACCGCCTCCGTGGTCTAGTGGTAGAGCGTCCGCCCGGAAAGCCGAAGGTCCGGGGTTCGATCCCCGACCGCGTCATACCAAAAGACGTTAAAAGATGGTACTTGTTGTTACCCTGTCTTGCGTTCGGCATTAAGGGGCTAAAACAGGGACTGGTCGGCCCGGAGTCAGTATACTGTGTCTGAGTGGGGTATTCATGTTAAACTGCGGTATCTCAGTGAGCTAGCACTATAAATCGGCATCAGTCCGGACTAGTACAAGCAGCCACACAAACACACACACGTACATGCACGTCGCTATATAAGTGCAATAATCTTGGACGCGACGTTAAACCCCATTTCACCTCACCTCTTGTGCATGTAAGACTGACGTCACTACTACTCAATAATACTGGTGAGGTGAGGTGAAATGGGGTTTAACGTCGCATCCTAGATTATTGCACTTATATAGCGACGTGCATGCACGTGTATGTGTGTGTGTGTGTGTGTGTGTGTGTGTGTGTGTGTGTGTGTGTGTGTGTGGCTGCTTGTACTAGTCCGGACTGATGCCGATTTATAGTGCTAGCACACTGAGATACCATGCCGCAGTTTAACATGAATATCCCACTCAGACACAGTATACTGACTCCAAGCCGACCAGTCCTTGTTTTAGCCCCTTAATGCCGAGCGCCAGACAGGGTAACAACAAGTACCATTTTTTAACGTCTTTTGGTATGACGCGTCTGGGGATCGAACCCCGGACCTTCCACGTAGGCTGTCCTCTCAATAATACTGAACAAAAGCCTTTTGCATCAACACCCTGCTTGATCGTTATGATGCATCTCTTGCAGCTAGCGGTTGAGTGGGAAGGACAGCATTCACTCCATATGCTTTGTTTGTTTGTGGAAGAATATATTATGTATGCTTCGTTGACTATCTGTTAGTGACTATTTGTTTTGTTTGTTTGTTTATTGTTTAACGACTCACTCAGCAATATGCCAGCTATATGACGGCGGTCTGTCAATAATCGTGTCTGACCCAGACAATCCAGTGATGAACACCATGACCATCGATCCATGCAATTGGGATACGATGAGATGTATCAACCAAGTCAGAGAGCTTGACCATCCGATCTCTTTAGTCGCCCCTTACGACAAGCATAGTTACCTTTTACGGCAAGCATGGGTTGCTGAAGACCTAGTCTACCCGGGTCGTCATGGGTGACGTATGCTGTACCCCATTTACAAACCTGGAATTCCGTCTCTTCCAGGATCACGCGAGTTCCAGGCAAGAGCACCACCATCAACGGGTACCACATCCCCGCCGGCCTGCCTATAATCATACCGGTGTACGCCATACAGCACGATCCAGAATTCTGGTCAGATCCGGAAAAATTCGACCCTGACAGGTAGAATGAGCTAAGGGGTACATGTATATATGGCCGAATGGTCTTTTACTTAATATTCCTAAACATGTCTTTCATTTCTACCAATCACTGTGCTGTTACTTATTGCATTGTATTTTTAACAAAAGGACTAAAGTAGAATAACGTTCCTCTTTTCAAAATCGGACGGCGCAGAAATCCATGGCACAGATGCGTCCATTAGGCATTCCAGAAATCTATGATTGTGGGTTTGAATCCTGGTTCATCCCGATTATGTTTCCAGGTTTGTCAGCACCGTACCCGTGCTCGTGGGTTTCGCCAAAAGTAGGAAACATCGGGCTATGCATCATTTCCTCCAAAATTAAGTTGACACGCCATGAACATACTGTTCAATGCGGCGTTAAACACAACTCACTTTACATTATCCAGGTTTCTCCCCGAGAATAAGCATGAGCTTCACAACTACATGTGGATGCCGTTTGGCGTCGGGCCCCGGAACTGTCTGGGCATGAGGCTGGCCTTGTTGGAAGCCAAGATGGCGATAGTGGCGTTAGTGCAGAACTTCCGGTTTGTTGTGAGCCCGGAGACAGAGGTCAGTTGTTTAACCCGTAGCCACCATTATTTCCACACTTTCGTTAGCTCACCTGACTATAAGCCCTGTCACCCGTCGTATCTGTCGTCCCCTATGCATCTTCCCGAGGCAAGGGAGTTAACCGACTTTAAAAGTCAAGTTTTCACCCTTGCCGAACTACGATGGAATTTCTGTGATCGATCGTAGCGCCATCAGTGGCGATTACGAGTTATGTCCCTTCCGTGACCCTCTAATTGACCAATTAGATTCCACCTCTCATATTACTTGCATTTGCTGCAAACCAAATGGCGGCGCCCAGTTAAGACGATCAAATCGGTCATCAAAATCTATATTGTAATAAAACGGGTCTTCCTTTGCGAAGTGCATCAAATCACGTGAGCACCTTGATTAAAAACATGAAAAGATTTGGAAAATATCTGTTGACGCCGTGTTGGCGGTACACATGCATTGCAAATCCTGCAATCGACTGAAACCTGCACTGCAGATTACGAACCGGATGTCGGTTTCGTAAACCGAATTTGATTAGGCTTTGCATAGATTCGTTAGTTCAGCCAAAATATGACTCCATAATTCCAGCCTAGTTCGACAAGTGCGGAAACTGTACTTTTATAGTCAGTTAACTCCCTTGCCCCGGGAAGATGTCCGCTATGGTAAATTGTAAACATTTTCTTCTGACACTTGTATTACAATTCAAGCGGTTCCGATCCACATTTCAATATGACGGCACGGCTGTCATAATGGAAACTAGTTTTTCCACAATAAACAAACATATATGTTTCATGTTATTTCTGTATTTTGAAATCTGGCGTTTCTATTACCTTTTTAAGGCGAAGATGTCATTTTGTCTAAAAAAATATTTGTTTACGTCTTCTTTGTATTTACACGGGGTATTAAGACAAAAGGGTCAATTTCGGTGTCACAACATATCTCTCTCTTCTTTATGACTTAGCATTTTAACCATGGTGAACTATAATGAATATTATCGTTCTATGGGGCGTTTTGTTGATTACATTGTACGTTTTGAAAGGTATTTCTGTTTGCATTTTCAGGCTTCTGTGAAACTTGAAAAGGGAGGTTTCGTTAGACCAGAGAACAATCTTTATATCGGCGTTGAAAGACGCGAGCAGACTACATTACAGTCTTCAACCCAGAGGCACATATGAACTAATTACCTTTCACATGACGAATCTTCACAAGATTACACACGAATTGGAAACTAAGTTGTCTGTGCGATATATTTAGTAACGAGGTAACTGGTAAGGTCAAGAAACTGAAGATGTCCCTTGTTGAGGTGAATGTCTGGGGCGATTTCCATCACCTATCGTCAACAGTACTGTAGGGGACGTGACGGAGTGTGTAAGTAGTGTTTTCGTCATTTTAAGAATACGGTCTCGTGAAAACGTATGACCGTCAAATTGTGTCGTCCATACACTTATGAACGACAATTTCGCGGTCATGTGACCGACCTATCGTTCAATGAAAAGCCGTATATAGAGTAAACATCACGTAAAACATTATATAGCTTCAAACGCCATACATGCTAGCGCTTATTACGCATTACGATCAGTGGTGGTAAACGCACAGATCAGGACCTCGTTCAGGGGCTACGTTCAAACCGCTTTGTACGCAGTGCGAGAACTTTAACGACTGTCTAAAACAGAACAATTTTATTCAAGATTTAGAATATGGGAATCTATTTTTGAAATAAATATATGTTTACAAAATATGGTTAGTGTCATGAGTTTTATTCCTCCTTGTCAAACAAGATGACGTCATCAGTCAGTTGTGAGCAGGGCGGGCCAAGTTGTCGAAGGCGCCCCAATTCGCCGAGTTACGTCCCTTGGGTACGCCCAAAACCTATCATTGGGTGTTCGACTACCGGTTCGCCAGTTTTATCAGTACCATACCCATGCTTATGGTAAACGTCTGAGACCCGCATCAACTCGGGCTTTCTTCCTATATTAAACTCACAAGCCGTGTTATAACTCAAAATACTGTTAAAAGCGGCGTTAAACCCACTCTCACTTGGAAGCAATAAATTCATCTAAACAACGGACAGTAGAGCGTCGAATGGATGGATTGACGCTTGGACCTCTCGGCTCACTGGAATAATTTCAGCCCCACCGTAATAATATAAATATACTTAATTAATATAATGGACGTGGAATACACCCAACTGATGCATCCTCACAGCGCTGCATTATTACCCCGGTAAATGGATCAGTGTAAACTCGAATTTCATCTCGGCTCCCTGGGGATCAAACAACCAAAGCTGCTGGAAGGCTTACAGTCCTATTACCATCTCCTCCTCCTCCTCCTCCTCCTCCACCTACTCTCAAGAGTCAAGGGCGGTCGGGTAGCCTAGTGGTTAAAGCGTTCACTCGTCACACCGGAGACCCGGGTTCGATTCCCGACATGGGTACAATGAAGCCAGTTTCTGGTGTCCCCCGCCGTGATATTGCTGGAATATTGCTAAACGCGGCGTAAAACCATACTCAATCACTCTTCTGGACACTGTCCAGCGACTGGCAGAATGGGTGTCGCTGCTGCTGCTGAATTCTCGAATGGATAACACGTATGTAGCGGTTTTTTTCTGTTTGGTGATGACAGGGGGGCTGCCACTCCTAGAACTATCTCTGGTCATCCCCGGTGACTGTGACTGTCATTCGGCTCCAGCCCAAACTCCTTGTGACGTGGTCGTGCCTTGTTCCTTTATGTATATGGTCACGATATGGCTGAAATATTGCCGATGTGACGTTAAATTTAACTCACTCACTCCTTTATGTATACTCACTCAAGAGTCAAGCTTGCCTAACAGTCTTCCATCCACCTACTCTCACTTTAATCTCTGGCGAAGAAAAATGGCTCGCGGAATACAATTTATATTCCCAATGTATGATATTTACGATACGGGAACACACTTGCCTAATGGTCTGTATATTTTAAAGAATGTTAAAACAGAAACCCTCTATACGTCGCACTCAACAACATTCCAGTCATATGACAGCGGCAAGTTAATACTCGAATCTGGACAATCCAGTGATCGATATTGTGGGCAATGATCCACGCTGTCGGGGGATTATGACATTGCATGTCACCGAGCGTGACCACCAGATCGATTTGGTAGCGTCTTAGTAGCGACCAGTTTACGTTATTAGGTTGCTGGGGACCACTTCTAAGCCGGAATCACCGCGAGGGGACTAATTCAGTAATAGAACGATTTCAAAGAAGGAAATACAAAGAAAAGGAAGAAACCTATTCATTAAAAAAAGACGTTTGAAAAATGTCTTTCTATTACGTCTTAGATTAAGCGTTCGCCAGAACGAGGAGCGTTAATGTTACTACCAGGCTGATCCCTGTGTCACGTGCTGTTCGTGTGCAGGCTGTGTTCGTAGAAGTCTTGGTTGGCTTGCACAGATCCAGAGTTTTCAGGAAGTCCCTTCCCAATTGGGTAGTGTTGAGAAGACTGTTGACATAGTCGGTAATGTCTCCTCCTTTGAGGCAAGGGTGGTCCATGGCCTTCTTCACTGCTGTCCTACACGACTCCGAACACGACGTCCAGTTGGTGCAAGACACGTCTATGTCATCGTAGATCATCATGGAATCGTTGCTCTTGCCGTCCACAAAGTCCAGAGCATTGCACCCAGCCATGACGACTGATCTGGTCTTGACGGCACAGATCTCCACTGACTTGTAGGTGTCACAGTAGGGCTCTGACATGGCTTCTGACGGGTAGAACCACAGATAGCCATAGCACATCTCGTCCGAGGTGGCATCTCCGTAGTACACAGTCTTTCTGGAGTTGGTGGACTTGTAGGTACAGGTGGTCAAGAGTTCATCGCCCGGCTTCACCTCTATTGGAGGGTCGAATCTGGAAAAGATAGAAATGAAAGACAGTACCTTTAAAACTCGTCCTATACTATCCAGGGTATATTATATATCAATTCAATTATGATAAATACTCGAAAAGCGATCTTAGTGCCAAGGTGATCGTAACGCCTATACTTTAACATGGGCTTACTATCATAGTAGTGCTAAAATCGCAAACTGAAACGGGGCCCTTGACCTATTCGCCAAATTAGCTTTGTTTTGTGTCCCGTTTGAATTACATGATGCTAACAGTGAGTGAGTACGGCTTTACGCCGCTTTTAGCAATATTCTAGCAATATCACGGCGGGGGACACCAGAAATGGGCTTCACACATTGTACCCATGTCGGGAATCGAACCCGGGTCTTCGTCGTGACGTGCGAACGCTTTAACCACTAGGCTACCCGACCGCCCCTCAACGATCAGTAAAAAACGCTTGTGATCGATGCAATTCTCTATTTTGACTTGTACCACGTTCCCGTGTGTTTTTCAGGTGAACGATTACTTGACTTTGCACTTGTTGGAGATGGGTTCCTGATATACTGACCTTTTCATGAACACTTTGTATCATCACTTTTAGATAGTGATTAATAAACACATGCTCTTGATACAGTCGGAATCGTACAATCGATTCTGCTTTTAGCAGAGATACGTTGTGCCTATGGAAAGGGTATTGTCGCTTTTATATTCATGATTGAAAGTGGTGATCATCCGTCAACATTCGTATCTTTCCGTAACCAACAAGAAGGTCCCGGAATAGACCGAGTTGGTCACGAATGAAGTGGCGATATCACCATGTCGACTCGACTTCTGAGTGCCGTCTCAAATACAACCGAAATGTCGTTTAGCGTAAGTGCTTCCCTAACCCTGATTCGTGTAACTACATCTATATGTTATGGTAGTCATTTTTGTGAAGCCATTCGAAATAGGAGTGAGTGAGTGTGGTTTGACGCCGCTTTAAGCAATATTTCAGCAATATCACGGCGGTGAACATCAGAAATGGGCTTCACACATTGTACCCATGTCGGGAATCGAACCCGGGTCTTCAGCGTGACGAGGGAACGCTTTAAACACTAGGCTATCCGACCGCCCCTCGTGTCATTGTGACAGACTGAAACTTGTTTGCGTGTTGCTTAAGCCCGCACTTCCTACTATTCAACCAAAACCACACCGTTACACTTTAGTTTCTCGAGGGTTTCTTCACAATATGAAATATCGATTATATTGTTTATCAAAATATCGAATTTATACTTTCTGGTAAATATAGTTTTTCACCACTAAGAGTGTTTGTACTTACTCATAGAACTTTGGGTCGTCATAGCTGAAGACGAGGTCGTTGGTGATGTACCTCAGTCTTGTGCCGTCCCGGATCAGTTCCACGGACTGGGCGGTACCTACGTGGAACAGATACAGTCAGCTCTGGATATGTCGAACTTCATATATACCGAACTATGGATATACCGAACTCCGGATGTCACGAGCTACAAAACTAACGAACAGTAACGAAAGGGACCTTATGGGTGCTGGGAAACAATCGTGCCGTGACGTTTAAAAGAATGACGTTTGACGTCAACTAACTTCCGTAAAAATCGCCACGTGTGCGGACTGTAAAGAAATATCTTCCTCTCTTTTTATCTCGCGTTCGATCGTTCGTTATGCAATGAAAACATTACTTTAAAAACAATTCAGCATACATGCCTACGTTCGATTGATCAGACTTTATATCTAAAAACTGAGGCAGTTGTTACATATACCAGGCCTCCCCAACATGCTGTTTCTCCCAGTGATTAGATGAGGGTGGTGGATGTTATCACAAACTACAGTGACGTGCGTGTTTCATCTCTGCCTGGTCGTATGCCCAAATAGAAGCATTATAGGGTGATGGCTTTGCCAAGTGACACAACAAAGACTGGAGTGTACAATATGTATATTGCATCGTCACAGAATCAAAGCACTGTATCCCTGTCAACCTCTAATTCCATATGGTTAAAATACCTACCTCGCATGTAATGCACCCGTCATCTAATCTAGCTAAAACAAAGACTGGTCGGCTCGGAGACAGTATACTGTGTCTGAGTGGGGTATTCATGTTAAACTGCGGCATGGTATCTCAGTGGGCTAGCACTATAAATCGGCATTAGTCCGGACTAGTACAAGCAGCCACACAAACACACACACGTGCATGCACGTCGCTGTATAAGTGCAATAATCTTGGACGCGTCGTTAAACCCAATTTCACCTCACCTCACCTTATATTTGGTGTCTGCTGTGACGGTGGCCCTGAGCAAGTCAACTTCCTTATTGATAAAGTTGATTACACCGGAAAAGGTGCTAACTATTCCCTATAAAGCTCTGTTCATCACTATTGAGTGAGTGTGTGAGTATGGTTTTACGCCGCTTTTAGCAATATTCCAGCAATAACACGGCGGGGGACACCAGAAATGGGTTTCACACACTGTACCCATGTCGGGAATCGAACCCGGGTCTTCAGCGTGACGAGCGAACGCTTTTACCACAAGGCCACCCGACCGCCCCTCATCACTATTGGGACACCTTTGCCATACCTTCAGATTCAATCAATCTGCACTGTGATAATTGTGTGGGGCAAAGTAAGAATAACGCTTCACTGGTGTATTTGATCTGGAGGATTATAACAGGAAGATATCATTCTTAATTAACTTAGTTTCCTGCATGTTGGTCATACCCGGTTTGGGCCTGACTGGTATTTGGTATTTATTCAAGCAGAAGTATCGAAGATCAGACGTTTCCTTTTTGAATGACATAGCAGATGTCCGTAAGAGGTCATCAAAGTATCAGAAGATTCATCTGTCCATGATGTTGGCAATTAAGCAGTTTATGTAATTAGGAGGAATGTGTTGATTGTACATGTATGACGTTTACTCTTTGTTTTGTTTGATATTCGGACTTTGTTAATCCGTCACTGGAATCCTGTGTTCACCTGATGTATTCTAATCATATACCTACTATTGAAAATTCATATTTCCTTAAATAGAATTGCATAAGTCACTTTATCAGTAATTGTATTCCTGTAATGTTATGTTCTATAGGCCTGTGGCCTCCAAGTTGAAAAATAAAGGTGTTTGATCTTCGTCGGAATAAAAACTGCGGATAGTAAACCAAGTTTTTAAAAAGGATCTGGCCTAATCAGTTGGTCCAAATAATTCATATTCTACAGCAGCGTATGGTTCGTAAGGGAAGTTAGATTCTACACTGGACATTAGAGGGTAGCAGGGAATGGTTCGTAAGAGACGTTAGATTCTACACTGGACAATAGAGGGTAGCAGGGAATGGTTCGTAAGGGAAGTTAGATTCTACACTGGACAATAGAGAGTAGCAGAGAATGGTTCGTAAGAGAAGTTAGATTCTACACTGGACAATAGAGGGTAGCGGTGAATGGTTCGTAAGAGAAGTTAGATTCTACACTGGACAATAGAGGGTAGCAGGGAATGGTGCGTAAGAGAAGTTAGATTCTACACTGGACATTAGAGGGTAGCAGTGAATGGTTCGTAAGAGAAGTTATATTCTACACTGGACAATAGAGGGTAGTAGGGAATGGTTCGTAAGAGAAGTTAGATTCTACACTGGACATTAGAGGGTAGCAGTGAATGGTTCGTAAGAGAAGTTAGATTCTACACTGGACAATAGCGGGTAGCGGGGAATGGTTCGTAAGAGACGTTAGATTCTACACTGGACATTAGAGAGTAGCAGTGAATGGTTCGTAAGAGAAGTTAGATTCTACACTGGACAATAGCGGGTAGCAGTGAATGGTTCGTAAGAGAAGTTATATTCTACACTGGACAATAGAGGGTAGTAGGGAATGGTTCGTAAGAGACGTTAGATTCTACACTGGACATTAGAGGGTAGCAGTGAATGGTTCGTAAGAGAAGTTAGATTCTACACTGGACAATAGCGGGTAGCAGTGAATGGTTCGTAAGAGAAGTTATATTCTACACTGGACAATAGAGGGTAGTAGGGAATGGTTCGTAAGAGAAGTTAGATTCTACACTGGACAATAGAGAGTAGCAGTGAATGGTTCGTAAGAGACGTTAGATTCTACACTGGACAATAGCGGGTAGCAGTGAATGGTTCGTAAGAGAAGTTAGATTCTACACTGGACATTAGAGGGTAGCAGAGAATGGTTCGTAAGAGAAGTTAGATTCTACACTGGACAATAGCGGGTAGCAGTGAATGGTTCGTAAGAGAAGTTAGATTCTACACTGGACAATAGCGGGTAGCAGTGAATGGTTCGTAAGAGAAGTTAGATTCTACACTGGACAATAGCGGGTAGCGGGGAATGGTTCGTAAGAGAAGTTAGATTCTACACTGGACAATAGCGGGTAGTAGGGAATGGTTCGTAAGAGAAGTTAGATTCTACACTGGACAATAGAGAGTAGCAGAGAATGGTTCGTAAGAGAAGTTAGATTCTACACTGGACAATAGAGGGTAGTAGGGAATGGTTCGTAAGAGAAGTTAGATTCTACACTGGACAATAGCGGGTAGCAGTGAATGGTTCGTAAGAGAAGTTAGATTCTACACTGGACAATAGCGGGTAGCAGTGAATGGTTCGTAAGAGACGTTAGATTCTACACTGGACAATAGAGGGTAGCAGAGAATGGTTCGTAAGAGAAGTTAGATTCTACACTGGACATTAGAGGGTAGCAGTGAATGGTTCGTAAGAGAAGTTAGATTCTACACTGGACAATAGAGGGTAGCAGAGAATGGTTCGTAAGAGAAGTTAGATTCTACACTGGACATTAGAGGGTAGCGGGGAATGGTTCGTAAGAGAAGTTAGATTCTACACTGGACAATAGAGGGTAGCGGGGAATGGTTCGTAAGAGAAGTTAGATTCTACACTGGACAACAGAGAGTAGCAGTGAATGGTTCGTAAGAGAAGTTAGATTCTACACTGGACAATAGAGGGTAGCGGGGAATGGTTCGTAAGGGAAGTTAGATTCTACACTGGACAATAGAGGGTAGCGGGGAATGGTTCGTAAGAGACGTTAGATTCTACACTGGACAATAGAGGGTAGCGGTGAATGGTTCGTAAGAGAAGTTAGATTCTACACTGGACAATAGAGGGTAGCAGAGAATGGTTCGTAAGAGAAGTTAGATTCTACACTGGACAATAGCGGGTAGCGGGGAATGGTTCGTAAGAGAAGTTAGATTCTACACTGGACAATAGAGAGTAGCAGTGAATGGTTCGTAAGAGAAGTTAGATTCTACACTGGACAATAGAGGGTAGCAGGGAATGGTGCGTAAGAGAAGTTAGATTCTACACTGGACATTAGAGGGTAGCAGTGAATGGTTCGTAAGAGAAGTTATATTCTACACTGGACAATAGAGGGTAGTAGGGAATGGTTCGTAAGAGAAGTTAGATTCTACACTGGACATTAGAGGGTAGCAGTGAATGGTTCGTAAGAGAAGTTAGATTCTACACTGGACAATAGCGGGTAGCGGGGAATGGTTCGTAAGAGACGTTAGATTCTACACTGGACAATAGAGGGTAGCGGTGAATGGTTCGTAAGAGAAGTTAGATTCTACACTGGACAATAGCGGGTAGTAGGGAATGGTTCGTAAGGGAAGTTAGATTCTACACTGGACAATAGAGAGTAGCAGAGAATGGTTCGTAAGAGACGTTAGATTCTACACTGGACAATAGCGGGTAGCGGGGAATGGTTCGTAAGAGAAGTTAGATTCTACACTGGACAATAGCGGGTAGCAGTGAATGGTTCGTAAGAGAAGTTAGATTCTACACTGGACAATAGCGGGTAGCGGGGAATGGTTCGTAAGAGAAGTTAGATTCTACACTGGACAATAGCGGGTAGTAGGGAATGGTTCGTAAGAGAAGTTAGATTCTACACTGGACAATAGAGAGTAGCAGAGAATGGTTCGTAAGAGAAGTTAGATTCTACACTGGACAATAGAGGGTAGTAGGGAATGGTTCGTAAGAGAAGTTAGATTCTACACTGGACAATAGCGGGTAGCAGTGAATGGTTCGTAAGAGAAGTTAGATTCTACACTGGACAATAGCGGGTAGCAGTGAATGGTTCGTAAGAGACGTTAGATTCTACACTGGACAATAGAGAGTAGCAGTGAATGGTTCGTAAGAGAAGTTAGATTCTACACTGGACAATAGAGAGTAGCAGTGAATGGTTCGTAAGAGACGTTAGATTCTACACTGGACAATAGAGAGTAGCAGTGAATGGTTCGTAAGAGACGTTAGATTCTACACTGGACAATAGAGAGTAGCAGTGAATGGTTCGTAAGAGAAGTTAGATTCTACACTGGACAATAGCGGGTAGCAGTGAATGGTTCGTAAGAGAAGTTAGATTCTACACTGGACAATAGCGGGTAGTAGGGAATGGTTCGTAAGAGGAGTTAGATTCTACACTGGACAATAGCGAGTAGCAGAGAATGGTTCGTAAGAGAAGTTAGATTCTACACTGGACAATAGAGGGTAGCAGAGAATGGTTCGTAAGAGAAGTTAGATTCTACACTGGACAATAGAGGGTAGCAGAGAATGGTTCGTAAGAGACGTTAGATTCTACACTGGACAATAGAGAGTAGCAGTGAATGGTTCGTAAGAGGAGTTAGATTCTACACTGGACAATAGAGGGTAGCAGGGAATGGTTCGTAAGAGGAGTTAGATTCTACACTGGACAATAGCGAGTAGCAGAGAATGGTTCGTAAGAGAAGTTAGATTCTACACTGGACAATAGAGGGTAGCAGAGAATGGTTCGTAAGAGAAGTTAGATTCTACACTGGACAATAGAGAGTAGCAGTGAAGGTTCGTAAGCGAAGTTAGATTCTACACTGGACAATAGAGGGTAGCAGTGAATGGTTCGTAAGAGAAGTTAGATTCTACACTGGACAATAGAGAGTAGCAGTGAATGGTTCGTAAGAGAAGTTAGATTCTACACTGGACAATAGCGGGTAGCAGTGAATGGTTCGTAAGAGAAGTTAGATTCTACACTGGACAATAGCGGGTAGCAGTGAATGGTTCGTAAGAGAAGTTAGATTCTACACTGGACAATAGCGAGTAGCAGAGAATGGTTCGTAAGAGAAGTTAGATTCTACACTGGACAATAGAGGGTAGCAGAGAATGGTTCGTAAGAGAAGTTAGATTCTACACTGGACAATAGAGGGTAGCAGTGAATAGTTCGTAAGAGAAGTTAGATTCTACACTAGACAATAGAGGGTAGCAGTAAATGGTTCGTAAGAGAAGTTAGATTCTACACTGGACAATAGAGGGTAGCGGGGAATGGTTCGTAAGAGAAGTTAGATTCTACACTGGACAATAGCGGGTAGTAGGGAATGGTTCGTAAGAGAAGTTAGATTCTACACTGGACAATAGAGAGTAGCAGTGAATGGTTCGTAAGAGAAGTTAGATTCTACACTGGACAATAGAGAGTAGCAGTGAATGGTTCGTAAGAGAAGTTAGATTCTACACTGGACAATAGAGGGTAGCGGGGAATGGTTCGTAAGAGAAGTTAGATTCTACACTGGACAATAGCGGGTAGTAGGGAATGGTTCGTAAGAGAAGTTAGATTCTACACTGGACAATAGAGAGTAGCAGTGAATGGTTCGTAAGAGAAGTTAGATTCTACACTGGACAATAGAGGGTAGCGGGGAATGGTTCGTAAGAGAAGTTAGATTCTACACTGGACAATAGCGGGTAGTAGGGAATGGTTCGTAAGAGAAGTTAGATTCTACACTGGACAATAGAGGGTAGCGGGGAATGGTTCGTAAGCGAAGTTAGATTCTACACTGGACAATAGAGGGTAGCAGAGAATGGTTCGTAAGGGAAGTTAGATTCTACACTGGACAATAGAGGGTAGCGGGGAATGGTTCGTAAGAGAAGTTAGATTCTACACTGGACATTAGATGGTAGCAGTGAATGGTTCGTAAGAGAAGTTAGATTCTACACTGGACATTAGATGGTAGCAGTGAATGGTTCGTAAGAGAAGTTAGATTCTACACTGGACATTAGATGGTAGCAGTGAATGGTTCGTAAGAGAAGTTAGATTCTACACTGGACAATAGAGAGTAGCAGTGAATGGTTCGTAAGAGAAGTTAGATTCTACACTGGACAATAGAGAGTAGCAGTGAATGGTTCGTAAGAGAAGTTAGATTCTACACTGGACAATAGAGGGTAGCAGTGAATGGTTCGTAAGAGAAGTTAGATTCTACACTGGACAATAGAGAGTAGCAGTGAATGGTTCGTAAGAGAAGTTAGATTCTACACTGGACAATAGAGGGTAGCGGGGAATGGTTCGAAAGAGAAGTTAGATTCTACACTGGACAATAGCGGGTAGTAGGGAATGGTTCGTAAGGGAAGTTAGATTCTACACTGGACAATAGAGAGTAGCAGTGAATGGTTCGTAAGAGAAGTTAGATTCTACACTGGACAATAGAGAGTAGCAGTGAATGGTTCGTAAGCGAAGTTAGATTCTACACTGGACAATAGAGAGTAGCAGTGAATGGTTCGTAAGAGAAGTTAGATTCTACACTGGACAATAGAGGGTAGCGGGGAATGGTTCGAAAGAGAAGTTAGATTCTACACTGGACAATAGCGGGTAGTAGGGAATGGTTCGTAAGAGAAGTTAGATTCTACACTGGACAATAGAGAGTAGCAGTGAATGGTTCGTAAGAGAAGTTAGATTCTACACTGGACAATAGAGGGTAGCAGTGAATGGTTCGTAAGAGGAGTTAGATTCTACACTGGACATTAGAGGGTAGTAGTGAATGGTTCGTAAGAGAAGTTAGATTCTACACTGGACAATAGAGGGTAGCGGGGAATGGTTCGTAAGAGAAGTTAGATTCTACACTGGACAATAGCGGGTAGTAGGGAATGGTTCGTAAGAGGAGTTAGATTCTACACTGGACATTAGAGGGTAGTAGGGAATGGTTCGTAAGAGAAGTTAGATTCTACACTTGACAATAGAGGGTAGTGGGGAATGGTTCGTAAGAGAAGTTAGATTCTACACTGGACAATAGAGGGTAGCGGGGAATGGTTCGAAAGAGAAGTTAGATTCTACACTGGACAATAGCGGGTAGTAGGGAATGGTTCGTAAGGGAAGTTAGATTCTACACTGGACAATAGAGAGTAGCAGTGAATGGTTCGTAAGAGAAGTTAGATTCTACACTGGACAATAGAGAGTAGCAGTGAATGGTTCGTAAGCGAAGTTAGATTCTACACTGGACAATAGAGAGTAGCAGTGAATGGTTCGTAAGAGAAGTTAGATTCTACACTGGACAATAGAGGGTAGCGGGGAATGGTTCGAAAGAGAAGTTAGATTCTACACTGGACAATAGCGGGTAGTAGGGAATGGTTCGTAAGAGAAGTTAGATTCTACACTGGACAATAGAGAGTAGCAGTGAATGGTTCGTAAGAGAAGTTAGATTCTACACTGGACAATAGAGGGTAGCAGTGAATGGTTCGTAAGAGGAGTTAGATTCTACACTGGACATTAGAGGGTAGTAGTGAATGGTTCGTAAGAGAAGTTAGATTCTACACTGGACAATAGAGGGTAGCGGGGAATGGTTCGTAAGAGAAGTTAGATTCTACACTGGACAATAGCGGGTAGTAGGGAATGGTTCGTAAGAGGAGTTAGATTCTACACTGGACATTAGAGGGTAGTAGGGAATGGTTCGTAAGAGAAGTTAGATTCTACACTTGACAATAGAGGGTAGTGGGGAATGGTTCGTAAGAGAAGTTAGATTCTACACTGGACAATAGCGGGTAGTAGGGAATGGTTCGTAAGAGGAGTTAGATTCTACACTGGACATTAGAGGGTAGTAGGGAATGGTTCGTAAGAGAAGTTAGATTCTACACTGGACAATAGAGGGTAGCAGTGAATGGTTCGTAAGAGGAGTTAGATTCTACACGGGACAATAGAGGGTAGTAGGGAATGGTTCGTAAGAGAAGTTAGATTCTACACTGGACAATAGAGAGTAGCAGTGAATGGTTTGTAAGAGAAGTTAGATTCTACACTGGACATTAGAGGGTAGCAGTGAATGGTTCGTAAGAGGAGTTAGATTCTACACTGGACATTAGAGGGTAGTAGGGAATGGTTCGTAAGAGAAGTTAGATTCTACACTGGACATTAGATGGTAGCAGTGAATGGTTCGACAGACAAGTTAGATTCTACACGGGACAATAGAGGGAAGCAGTGAATGGTTCGTAAGAGGAGTTAGATTCTACACTGGACATTAGAGGGTAGTAGGGAATGATTCGTAAGAGAAGTTAGATTCTACACTGGACATTAGAGGGTAGTAGGGAATGGTTCGTAAGAGGAGTTAGATTCTACACTGGACATTAGAGGGTAGTAGGGAATGGTTCGTAAGAGAAGTTAGATTCTACACTGGACAATAGAGGGTAGCAGTGAATGGTTCGTAAGAGAAGTTAGATTCTACACTGGACAATAGCGGGTAGTAGGGAATGGTTCGTAAGAGAAGTTAGATTCTACACTGGACAATAGAGAGTAGCAGTGAATGGTTCGTAAGAGAAGTTAGATTCTACACTGGACAATAGAGGGTAGCAGTGAATGGTTCGTAAGTGGAGTTAGATTCTACACTGGACATTAGAGGGTAGTAGGGAATGGTTCGTAAGAGAAGTTAGATTCTACGCTGGACAATAGAGGGTAGCTGGGAATGGTTCGTAAGAGAAGTTAGATTCTACACTGGACAATAGAGGGTAGCAGGGAATGGTTCGTAAGAGAAGTTAGATTCTACACTGGACAATAGAGGGTAGCAGTGAATGGTTCGACAGACAAGTTAGATTCTACACTGGACAATAGAGGGTAGCAGGGAATGGTTCGTAAGAGAAGTTAGATTCTACACTGGACAATAGAGGGTAGCAGTGAATGGTTCGTAAGAGGAGTTAGATTCTACACTGGACAATAGAGGGTAGTAGGGAATGGTTCGTAAGAGAAGTTAGATTCTACACGGGACAATAGAGGGTAGTAGGGAATGGTTCGTAAGAGAAGTTAGATTCTACACGGGACAATAGAGGGTAGCAGTGAATGGTTCGTAAGAGAAGTTAGATTCTACACTGGACAACAGAGAGTAGCAGTGAATGGTTCGTAAGAGAAGTTAGATTCTACACTGGACAATAGAGGGTAGCGGGGAATGGTTCGTAAGAGAAGTTAGATTCTACACTGGACAATAGAGGGTAGCGGGGAATGGTTCGTAAGAGAAGTTAGATTCTACACTGGACAACAGAGAGTAGCAGTGAATGGTTCGTAAGAGAAGTTAGATTCTACACTGGACAATAGAGGGTAGCGGGGAATGGTTCGTAAGAGAAGTTAGATTCTACACTGGACAATAGAGGGTAGCGGGGAATGGTTCGTAAGAGAAGTTAGATTCTACACTGGACAACAGAGAGTAGCAGTGAATGGTTCGTAAGAGAAGTTAGATTCTACACTGGACAATAGAGGGTAGCGGGGAATGGTTCGTAAGAGAAGTTAGATTCTACACTGTATATTGGAGGATGGTGGGTTGGTTGCGAGTGACTTTGTTGTTGTTATTTACAAGGGTATATAGATATAAGAATGGGTCAGCATACCGAGATAGTGCATGTGGTTGGTGCCGCCTGAGATGAAGATAGATCCAGTGAGGGCGGCGTTGGTACACGTGGAGGAACAACGAGAGGTGAAGGTCGTTGCCTCCTTTCCAGGAGGAATCTCCAGATACGTCTGTCCCACACTGAGCACGGCGCCGTTGTTGGGTCGGAGTTGAGTGGTATAGTAGACTACCATACCCGATGCATCAAACCAGCCTGACCTCTCTGACGGATTATTCCAGTGGAACTGACAAGACAAATAGTGTTAAGAAAGACCCGGATTATCCATCGGGATATGTACGGTGTTTCAGGCGAAGGAGCATGTGAATGTTGACGCAATATTCAAGTTATGCCACATTGACGTTTTCCGACCGTTTATCACCGACATACCGACATACCCCTAAAATCTGCCCGATAAAAACAAGCATGCTACACGTTACATACTGAATCCAGTTCCGGTTCTGCTACCGCATTTTTAGAGTTATTTTCAATTCCGAACTCACCTATTCGTGTGAAAAAACAGGAATATTTCAATGTGGCCTCATATCACGGCGAGGTATTTCTTTGAAAATAGTTGGAGACTGTGCTCTCATGGCATATTAAAAGTGGCAATTTGTGTTGCCATGGTGATCTACAACTTACTGAAAATCAGATAAGGACGGAAACACTGAAAATGCATATTCGATTTTTTTGTAATACTAGTATTTGGCAAACTGGCCAGAAAAACACAATTTATGTTGTTCTGTGTATTTAAGCATGATGTAATCAAACACAATAAAGTCGTCGTTCGGGTTCGAATCTCATTCCATGTGTTTCAAAAAGGACTTTAACACATACACCATGTTTGATGCTTGAAACATGATTATGCGTTTCCATTGTGTGTCAGTATATTTTATCCATAAGACATCTGTAGAAGATTATCTCTTAACTGAAGCCACGATCATTAAAACTAACCTCTAGAGCAAATCTGCTGTATCGGGATTTGCCAAATAAAAGCCCGAACCTTTCATCTAGGCAGTCTCCAGCTTCTCCAAGAGTCCATGCGCCAATCATCGTAGTGCAGGAATTAGCAGCATTCATTCCGCACTGATATGGTGCCGTCGGAAGGGGGGCTGGCGGTCAAACAGAAATAATAAACCTTTTCTTGTTTCAATCAAATTCGTGGCCCATTTTAAAATATATTTACATGACGTTGAAGTAACAGGAAACCAAAATACCCCAGATACCAAATTTATGTACCCACATTAAACTTTAAAGGTAGGCAAACAAGGGGAATTGTAATGACTTGAACCACAACCGCAGTTATTATAGGGCTGGTTGGTTGGTTGGTTGTTTTACGCCGCACTGGGGGGGGGGGGGGGGTGGTAACGTGTATTCTTAACACAACTGGGTGGGATTGGGCAAAGAGTATATTGGTTATCGTCTTTCATTTTAAAATAAAATAAACTATACGTCAACTATTTTCAGTTGAGGTTGTTTGGAGATGTTCGTGTCAAAGAGGTTTATCCTTCATTGAACGTTTCAACTGCTCCCTTATGAGGTTTCAAGCTTCATCTCACCGTCGGAGTCGTCGCAGCCATATATCAAGATGTGATGCATGACGTTGTCGTTGTCAATGTACGGCTTGTAGCCGATGAGGTGGTGGTCGACGTCGCTGGGCATGTCAAACACCATGCACATGTAGGTCGTTTCCTTGGCCGGGACGGCGGTGCGGGGAAACTGCAGCGTGACGTTCAGGGTGTCTGTAACACGACATGTAATCACATGTATAACGATATTATACCACAGAAGTCTAAACACATAACACGCATGGAGTCTGATTTATTCTGGTTACACAGAGCGCCAGTAGACAGTGATGTCAATCACTGGTCCAGATTCGATAATTTACAGACGTCATATAGCTGAAATATTGCTGAGTGCGGCGTAAAACAACAGACAAACCTTTACAATACAGCAATGATACATTAGTGCCCAGTGACGACGTCAAAAGGGAGAAATGAAGTATATCTTCGAGGATAATAGAACTTTTATCCTTTTATTTTCCCGGATACCATGTCCTTTCCCGTCCGGTAAATAAGTTCAATATTGTCTTTGTCAGACATGGGTTTTTCGCATCCACAAGATGACATAAAGCTGAAATTTACCACAAAAATTCACAAATATCATCGAGTGTTACTATATCTACATTCTGTGATAATCGTTGGTGTGAGTTAGATTGGCATAGAAGGACGCGCTTTCACTATAAATAGCCGTTCAGTCGGAAAACCCATATCATGTCGTGTATAGAATAACCCACTTACAACTCGTTGCAATGATCGGTTCCTCTTTGTTATAATGTACTTACAAAAATAATTATCAGATATCTCGTTATTCCTCGAAGCACGTAGGTTATTCTCTAAGAAAACCATCGCCCCAGCGGTATGTGTAATTGGCGTGGGTTTGGCACACAAGTTCGACCTATACTTCACCCTGTCCATTTCAAGTTCAAAAGGGAGATCACCATTTCCACTGAACAACTGGCTTTGGCGAACATGGATCAACTGTATTATACATACATGTCTCTGATGTTCACCGCGTTGGTGAACCAAGGAGCACGGATATGGTCCTGACGGAACAAGACACATACTCTTGGCGATTCTAGGATTGTATCAAACTATCAGCGGATCCTGGTACAACTAAGGGACGAAAACTGATTTGTGCCAGAACTATAGATGAATGGCAACGGGTTCTTTGAACATATTTAACCTGAATTCCAGCAGGATCTTATACTTCAGAGTCAACACATATTCCCAAGAGAACATCATCAAGTCTGCGACTGTACCTGGGTTTTCTAGCGCCGGACATTCTAACACCGCACCAGTACAGTCCACCCAGTCGTTCTTGCCTTGACAACCTGCAGACCCAAACGGGGTACACACGCCTAGACAAAAGATAAAACATATAAATATTTCATTCATAAACTCAGGTTGGAGAACCTCTTGTGTTGAGTAAACTGTTTCGTGAACTAATCAACTGATTTCATTTAACTATTTTACCCGTGAAGATCCGGGTTAAAATTCTTCAGCGACCCCTGTTTGTCGTAAGAGGCGACTTACGGGATCAGGTGATCAGGCTCGCTGACTCAACTGCGTAAATCGATGCTTGTGATGTCAGTCATTTGATCGTCTGGACTCGATTATTTACAGACCGCCGTCATATAGCTGGAGTGCGGCGTTAAACAACAGACAAACATTTTACTATTTCAATGTTTATTACCAAAACGCCACAGCCGGCGAAACTACAGCTATATGACGACGGCCGTAAACAATCGAATCTGGAATCGACAAACCAGTGTCCGGGGGTCACTATCAGTGAAATCACTTGACCATCTGATCCCCACTGGACATTGAGAATGGTTGAGTATGGTCATGTTATGTAGTTAGGGCATTTTGAAGTCTACTTGTCTTACCTGGGTGTGTGATGTCTGTGGTCCTGTTGGGCAGCGTCCTGGGGGTCCACTCACAGTCCGGGTCCCCCAGCTCCACCCCGTTACTCACACCGTCCTCGTCTGAGTCAAGCCGGCACAGCTCTGGCGTCCACTGCAACACAGGACACGATCGATTGATCCGAAACAAGGCTCTGCGAAATATTAGCTCAAACGGGGAAAGAAATTGCTGAAAACTTTCATCAGGCTTCTGGAGTTACTGATTCGAAGATTAGAAATGGTCTTCATGCCGCCCATCTCCATGTTCGATGGTCACGTGTTGTGCGGCCCCTTACAAATCGCCATGTTGCCAACAGACATCAATTGGGTAATCGTCGCTGGTCACGTGTCACGTTTTCGGACGAGTCCCGATTCACTTTACACTTCCTTGATTGACGTGGTCGTGTGTGGCAACGTCGAAATGAACGTCAAGCTAATGTCAACCTGAGACCTCATGACAGACGGGTCGGTTAAAGTGTGGGGTGGCATCATTATGACCGCACTCCACATTGTGCAAAGAAGGGTCACTGGACAGTACTATCGGGACAACATACCGACACCCTTTGTTGTCCCGTTTGAATGGCGTGTCAGGCGACGTTTTGTCTTTCAGGACAACACCCCTGTTCACTGTGTACGAATCGTCAATTCTCACCTACATCAGCACAACATTCACAGAATGACATGGTCAGCAATGAGCCCAGACCTTCCCCCCACACGTTTGGGGGCATGATACGGAGACGTGCTCGTCAACGTCATACGTCGCGGACCATGTAGGCTGAACTTGGTCTGGCGCTGCAAGAGGAGTGGGTCAGACTCCCTCAAATCGCCATTGGAAGACTCATAAGGGGGTGAGTGAGTGAGTGAATATGGTTTTACGCCGCTTTTAACAATATTCCAGCAATATCACGGCGGGGGACACCAGAAATGGGCTTCACACATTGTACCCATGTCGGGAATCGAACCCGGATCTTCGGCGTGACGAGCGAACGCTTTAACCACTAGGCTACCCGACCGCCCCTAGACTCATAAGGAATATGCAGTAAGCAGTATGCCTCATCGAGTGAATGAATGTTTGACAAATCGTGGCGGTATTATGCACTACTGATCCAAAGACGTCAACTTTGAAATTTCCGTTCATACCCCTGTCGTCTTTCAAGATCGTAGGCGGTCATAACATCAACAGTTATACTTCACTACCAGTTGTAATATGTTCCAAATCATCATTATCATCATACAACTATTACTAGAAACCAACAATTCTTACAATTTTGGACATTTTAAGTTACTTTCGAGTATCTCCTACTTTTTGAAG
The DNA here is from genome assembly GCF_023055435.1 of Haliotis rufescens. Taxonomy (NCBI): domain Eukaryota; kingdom Metazoa; phylum Mollusca; class Gastropoda; order Lepetellida; family Haliotidae; genus Haliotis; species Haliotis rufescens. The sequence continues at coordinate 33,038,889 of NW_025964372.1, read as the reverse complement.
AGACCCGTGAAGATCCGGGGTAGAATAGGTCTTCAGAAACCATGCTTGCCGTAAAAGGCAACTATCCTTGTCGTAAGAGGCGACTAACAGGATCGGGTGGTCAGGCTCGCTCGTACTTTCAGCACCTAAGACTTGGTTTGATTCCCACCTACACTTTGTAAGGCCTATTCTAGGTGCCATAGAGTATAGTATAATTCTCATGCTGTCACAAGCACGCAACGTAAACATTTTGACAGCGCTGTATGTGAGACTGCCACTCCACGCGGGGTTTAGGGTCTATTTAGAGGGTGTTCGGAACGCAGAGGGGGTGGTACGCGGGACGCGCATAAAATGTATTTTGTAAGCAGATTCATCATTTAAAAACATAATAACTGTTTTCGCAATAAAATCCGGACATAATATATTTTTTCAATTTCTTTGCAGTAATTCAACTTTAAATAGCAGGGGGCCCGTGTGGCCCAGTCGTCTAAGGCGCCGAGATTCGCTGTGCAGTGTCGCGTCCCTTGGGCACGCCAGAAACCTATGATGGTGGGTTCGAATCCCGGTTCGCCCCGATTATGTTTCTGGGTTTGTCAGCACCATACCCGTCATCATGGGTTTCACCGAAGTGGTAAACCTCTAAAAACCCGCATCACTTCGGGCTTTCCTCCCACATTAAGCTGACACGCCGTGATATAACTGGAATACTGTTAAAAGCGGCGTTAAACCCAACTCACTCACTTTACATAGCACCCTTTTCTCAATGCCTTTAAGGTTTGTGTTAAGTAGTATTTTAGATTCAGCAATGAAAAATTAGATGATATTCGAGATTCAGGGGGTGGGGTACCCTCATATGTCGAGTGCCCACGCTACAAATATCCAGTGCGCTTGCTACAAATAGTGCGATTTGAACAAGTAAACAACATCTTTTACCTGGTGATTATTTGCAGCAAAGTCCAGCCCAAAACTGTTTCTCGGTCCTCCACCCTTGACGTTCTTGTGTCCCACCCCCTTCCAGATGAAGTTGGGTTTACAGGGGTGTCCGACGCGTTCTCCGTTAGGCAGGCGGGTGCGGTAGTGACCGTACCCATCGACACCCCACACAGCGAGCAGCGACCAAAGGGAGATAACTAGATGACACCTGATACAAACAACAGCGTTTTTCTGAAGCTGCGTATAACACCAAACTCACTCACGTACAAAATATTTAAGACCCGTGAAGATCCGGGGTGGAATAAGTCTTCAGCAACCCATGCTTGCCGTAAAAGGCGACTACGCTTGTCGTAAGAGGAGACTAACGGGACCGGGTGGTCAGGCTCGCTGACCTGGTTGATACATGTCATCGTATCCTAATTGCTTGGATCGATGCTCATGATGTCAATCACCAGATTGTCTGGTCCAGACTCGATTGTTTTTCAGACCGCCGTCATATAGCTGGAATATTGCTGAGTGTAGCGTTAAACAACAACCTAACACAATACCTTAAGATGTATGATCAACTAACTTGTATTTCCAGCCAGATGGAATCAATAGCATTCTAGAAGTGAAGTTGTCGCGCTCACAAAATCAATCAAAAGTGTAAAAATTACCAAAGCGCGACACTAAGACAACAGGACATGGTGACCGATGTCGCATTGTCGCGCTTTAATAAGATTAAAATCCACAACTGCGTTTTATAAACGCGTTAAAATGCACGACAACGAGACAATGTTCCTTCTTGGATTCAAAAGCGATCACTGCTCAAAAGGAAGCGAGTAAATAAAGATGAACATTGAATCATCATACAGTATTTTTTTAGTTTGAGTAAACATGGTAAAAAAGGTGTTGACGGTCTGAATTCGTGATACTTCACCCGAAGAGCTGTTGGCGCGTCTGGCCAGTGACAGACTAGAGTTTCATACACCGTACACATCCCGTTCCGAAATGTCAACCAGTTCGTTAAAAAGTACATATAAGGCATTACATGTATACATCACAAGAAAAAGGTGTTTCCTCTCGAAGAACTTATGTTTTCTGGGTCGGGCACTGTTTGCGTTACAACTACTAAGTCTTGTTGACGCTCCGAGGTCACCGCGACCTTACCCGCCGGTTTGTAGAACCAAACCTCCTCATCTCTCTGAGTGATATGTCTCACCACCTATGTTTCATCCTTCAGAACGATGCCTCGCCACCTGTTTCATCTCATTGTACCCATGTCGGGAATCGAACCCAGGTCTTCGGCGTGACGAGCAAACGCTTTAACCACTAGGCTACCCGATTGTCCCATCATCCCTTACAATGCTACCTCTCCACCTTATGTCATTCCAAAGAATGATGACTGATTGAATGATTGTGGGTTCGAATCCCGGTTCGCCCCGACTATGTTTCTAGGTTTGTCAGCACCATACCCGTGCTCGAGTGTTTCACCGAAGTGGTAAACGTCTGAGACCTGCATCACTTCGGGCTTTCCTCCCACATTAAGTTGACATACCGTGATATAACTGGAATACTGTTAAACGCGGCGTTAAACCCAACTCACTCACTCACTCATCCTTTGGAGGGCAGTCGGGTAGCCTTGTGGTTCGCTCGCCACGCCGAAGACCCGGGTTCAGATCCCGACATGGGTACGATGTGTGAAGCCCATTTCTGGTGTCCCCCGCCGTGATATTGCTGGAATATTGCGGCGTAAAACCATACTCACTCATCCTTTGAATGAAGTCTCACCGACTATCTGTCATCCCTTAGACCGAGTCCAAGAATCAGTGACAATGAAGCAGAATCGAGTGTATATACCCATAGGCTAGTGTGGCTATGAATAGCAAAAGCTGTAGTTATGCTTCGTATAACATTGAATACACCAGCCCGACTATAGCAGCCCATTCCCTTCCCCGCCCGCCTTACGTACTGCTTAATATATCCGACATATATAACACCGACTACACCAACATATTATACAACTCTGAATATATCCCGCCCGTATATCTCACTTAATGCATTATACCCGAATAAAACTCGGAATATGAAAAAGCGTATACCCAACAGTTGGTATAGTGTCCTACCTATCCATTGTTAGACACCTGTGTCCGCCTCAGTACGCCAGCAATATGTCTACCAGGCCTTGTGCTCGCAACAACACCCAACAGGTCACGTCCCACTGAACCAGTCAAGCACGACCGAGAGTAGATGCGGCAGGTCTCCTTTGTGACATGGCTAGCTTAGCTATATATCATGTGCACCCGAACATGTTTCGTCCAGGGTGTTGTATTCTCAATTTCAGATGTTTGCTTACATGATCGCTTTTTTTCATATTTGCACTGAACAGTCATCCATATACCAGCTACATCACGGCGGCTTGTTGTTATACACGCCATATACACCAGTAAGGAAGGTGAGGTGAGGTGAAATGGGGTTTAACCTCGCGTCCAAGATTGTTGCACTTATATAGCGACGTGCATGTACGTGTGTGTGTTTGTGTGGCTGCTTGTACTAGTCCGAACTGATGCCGATTTATAGTGCTAGCTCGCTGAGATACGTTGCCGCAGTTTAACATGAATACCCCAATCAGACACAGTGAACTGACTCCGAGCCGACCAGTCCTTGTTTTAGCCCCTTAATGCCGAGTGCCACACAGGGTAACAACAAGTACCATCTTTTAACTTCTTTTGGTATGACGCGGTCGGGGATCGAACTCCGGACATTCCGCTCTCCGGGCGGACGCTCTACCACTAGACACGGAGGCGGTCCAGTAAGGAAGAGAATATATAGATGTCAACTTCTTTGTTATGAGGAACACAACGTTTCGCAGTATATGCTTACTCCTTCATCAGGTGAATAATAAAGAAGTTGATATCCATATATATTCTCTTCCTTATGTGTGTCACTTCTAAATGCCCTTCAAAGACAAGTGTTTGGCAGCATGAGGGGCGATCTATGTCTTTGGGTTACGATGACATACATTGAACAAGGTCACACATTGTGACGACCGATATGAGTGGACTTTCCATAAACGTGGTGCTTACACCACAAGTTATTGCACACATTAGAGTGAGTGAGTATGGTTTTACGCCGCTTTTAGCAATATTCCAGCAATATCACGGCGGGGGACACCTGAAATGCGCTTCACACATTGTACCAATGTCGGGAATCGAACCCGGGTGTTCGGCGTGACGAGCGAACGCTTTAACCACTAGGCTACCCGACCGCCCATTTTGCACATTAGAAATATGTGGGTCTTATGGTCCCTTCTTATCATTGTTCACACAGACCTCTATATATCTTCTATCAAAGGGGTTGTCTGTCCAGACTCGATTATTAACAGGTCGTCTTCACTCAGCTGGAATGGATATAATGCTGCATGTGCGTTAGACAAGAAACAAATGCCATTAAACGTTTTTCTAATAAAACACATAACTTCATTTCATATTAGTAAACGATTATGAATAAATCATGAATGATTTCAAATGCGTGACGCCATGCAAATATTCAGCTCCCTCGATCTGTGTTAAATTTAAATTATATTCATTTCATTTACCTAACGGGGGCACGGGTGGCCTAGTCGTCTAAGGCGCGAGATTCGCTGTGCAGAGTTGCGTCCCTTGGGCACACCAGAAACCTATGATTGTGGGTTCGAATCCTGGTTCGCCCCGATTATGTTTCTAGGTTTGTCAGCACCATACCCATCACCATGGGTTTCACCGAAGTGGTAAACGTCTGGGACATGCATCACTTCGGGCTTTCCTACCACATCAAGCTGACACGCCGCAATATAACTGGAATACTGTTAAAAGCGGCGTTAAAACCCAACTCACACTCCCTCATTTTGCCAACTATAGAAGGATAGAGCTTCATATACATTGTCCTTGACGTTGGGCATTGAGGTGGCAAGATTGTGAGTGACTGTTACCTAATAGGACAATCCAGTGATTGATATCATGAGCATCGATCCACGCAATTGGTTGGTTTGTTTATTTGTTGTTTAACGCCGCACTCAGCAATATTCCAGCTATACGACGGCTGAGTGTAAATAATCGAGTCTGGACTGAGCCTGTCGCTGAGTGCGGCGTTAAACAAATAGCAAACAGCATAACTAGAGGCAAGGAACAATACTGTGGTTGTGGGTAGGCTGTAGTAGGTGCGTGTTTCCCCAATAATCGATAATGGCAGCACATAAATATAAAAACAAAAACAACGCTAGAGAATAACCAGTCTCGATTATCCACCGAAATATTTTCCATTCGGCGTAAAAGACAAACAAGTGGTAAGAATTATATAAATGGGTCACTGAAAATCAGAGATGACACCAAGTGTTTGCGAATATTGAAAGCATGTCCTGCCCTACCGGTTTCACCCGCCACTCACACAATTGTGTTATTGCCTGGGCCGTGTAATAGTGGCTATGAAGGAACTGTCGCTCTTTTGTAAATACTTGCATGATGATAAGGAAAGGCCGGGTCACCATCACTTTGCACTTATTGACCTGAGGCACGGCAATCTGATTGGATAATGAACGAATGACGTCACAGAAAAGAACTCACTACTTTTGCACCCTTTCTATTTCAAAGGAATTTCACAACATACTGTTGTATAGTTTTAATTACACTGATAAGGCCATGTTAGAATGTATAACCATTGGTCTATTTTTAGCGCGAGAATTCACGGTTATTGCACCATCACTTGTAAGGTCCTGTGCCTCACTGGTCATGTCTCTTTTTAGCGTGACGTCATTCGTTCATTATCCAATCAGAATGCCGTGCCTCAGGTCAATAAGTGCAAAGTGATGGTGACCCGGCCTTTCCTTATCATCACTTGCAAACACTTTCTAGTTGCTTGATTAAATGACGGACGTGACGGGTAGTTACATTGTCACTTGAAATTCCATGCTTGACCCTTGTTACGAATTTACCTATTATCAGAACTGCTTCCCCCTGTTTACCTTATAAAACATGTCGATGAAGCAATTCTTCGATAATAGACTGAACACGTCCCTATTACTACAGCTAAGACAAAGCTTATGAATGTGACGTCATACTAGTATTTAACAGTGGATATGGTGCATATTGGAAGTTAAAATGACAACATCCTGCTCCTCCACAGCACGTGGTTTCTTGTACGATGTAGCATATCATGTACCCGTGGACCGACACAGCCAATGACTAAATACGTATTACAAAGTTTTATTGACCAAAAAATACCCCAAATAAAGATACAAGAATGACACAAACGGTAAAGCTTGAAATAGCGATGCAGATACATACATGTGTGGTGATTAGATTAAGCAAACATATCTGTCATGTCAAAACCTTTTTTCATGTGCACACTGAACACACTATGTGAAGGCTTAACATGACATTGTTGTTTATTCAGCAATGTTACGTAGGCCATCGTCCCGTGTCACAACCAATGTACAGCAGCCACTATTATAATTGAAATTTACATCAGCAGTTTTGGCCTTAATTGCATAGACTTATAAATATACATAGCCAAATTTCTTATGATATTACATTTATCACTTGACATCAAGACATTGAATTTATGCGATGTGGGAAATACATAGTAGTTTTCTTGGAATGTACTGTTCACGCAGTTCGGCATACATCGTGCACACAAACAAGAAATGATACTCATCCTCAACGAAACCTTTTTTACAAACATTGCAAAACCTTTCATTTCTTGGAACATTTGCATTTTTGCCAGTCCGAATTTTTGGTTGGTGAGAATTACATCTAAACTTTGCTAAAGCTACACGAAACTTATGGATAGAGAAATAAACATGGCTAAATTCCATTTAAAATAATAACTTTCTTAACTTTAATGCCCAAATGGTTTAACCATGACTCATATCTAACAATATCGTAAATGAGTCAAGTCCGGATGCCAGGACAGCATGATATTTGTACTTGATCAACAAGATCCTTAATGAACAATGAAAACAGCAAGGGGCTTAAGACACATCCCCGACAAACTCCCACGCTACAGTCAAACATATCTAAAAGTAAAGTAATAAATTTAACACACGATTTTACACTTTCAAAAATAGTCATGATACAACACAACATTTTAGGCCAAACCCCATTGTGTTGTAGGACTGACAATAATTTTGAACGATTGACTAAATCGAAAGCCTTAGCAAAATCCACAAAATTAAACATATAATTTGCCTTTCTTTTTCCCCCAAGAGACGACCAACAACAGACTGTCATATTAAAACAATATCCACAGCTGAATAACCCTGCAGAAACCGGCTTGCGATTCCGAATTGTTTTTCATACGCATCACACCAAAATCTTAATCTCGCATTCAAAACTAAAATTTTAATTTTACTAAAAACACTGAAAATTGTTATACCTCTTAGTAAGATGTAGAATTAAGATCTCCCTTCTTATGTAATGGCACTATCAATCCTATCGACCACGATTCTGGGAAAACAGAACCCTAAAAAGTCGATTTAAAAAACAGTAAGAAGCGGTAATAAAATATCACTTGCATGCTTAAAAAAATCGGCAGTGATATTATCATTCCCGGGCGATTTTGAAGTTTTGAGATTGTCCAAAGCAGCTGCCGCCTCCTCTTGAGTAATTGGTAAATCCAAAATGTCGGCAGTAAATGCATCAAAATCAAATATCCCCAAGATAAACATTGACATCGTCCATATTATTATTTCAAATTACTATCATCTTTATTCAATCTTAACACTTTAAGTCACCTGTCTCTCTCACATCGATAACACTCACACTCCTGATCATGCCATGATTGTTGAGATTTCTGTGCAAAGCAGGCCCGTTTACGTTTCACGTTTTACATATTGCATCTGTATATTTTTCTATGGCAACATTCATACTTTTAGACATAGATTGTAGACATTCTTCAAACAAGGAAATGACATCATCTACAGCCTAACATATTGCATCTGTAATTTTTTTCTATGGCAACATTCATACTTTTAGACATAGATTGTAGACATTCTTGAAACAAGGAAATGACATCATCTACAGCCTAACAAATTGCATCTGTAATTTTTTTCTATGGCAACATTCATACTTTTAGACATAGATTGTAGACATTCTTCAAACAAGGAAATGACATCATCTACAGCCTATCAAATTGCATCTGTAATTTTTTCTATGGCAACATTCAATACTTTAAGACATAGATTGTAGACATTCTTCAAACAAGGAAATGACATCATCTGCCAGCAGCTTATCCCTAAACAGGCCAGCTTTGTTTACGTGCCACACATGACGGTAATCATCCGCTGGTTCACAATGAGAGATTGATGCTTGTCAGAGACTTCAAGCATGCAACACTGTATCACAAACGATACAAGGGTAAACAGAAGTGTCTACACAAAACATAGATGCAGGAATAGTAGCAGACCAAAATATACAGCAGTAATATGATTGCCATGGCATCAACAGCAGCACATAAAGATCAAAAGTTAAAGTTTTGCAATACACAGAATACACACCATGTGTTCCGTATTTCACATACTTTCAACATACGTGTGCCACATTTAACAAAATGACCAGGGTTATTTTTCAAAGACACCTATGTCTGGTATTAAATAATTATGTAAACTTTCAACCTAAAAATAATTTGAGTCACAATGTGGGACATTTAACATTTCTTTCTGGCCGATTTGACAACTTGTCAACCCTTTATCTGTTAAACACTATTAAGGCATAACATTTGACCATTATTCATTGCTAACTTCGGCCAGAGAATGAAGATGCGGGTGACAACCATCCTCGATGAGCCAGTGTATCACACCTCCTTTCTATGGGTCCGGATTATCTATCATAAAGGAAAATACAAGGATGGTCCACAGCGTGTCAACATATTATATACATGCATAGCCTCTCATAAACAGTGCAGATAATTATTATAAAAAGTTTCTTTTTCATCTCAAAATTATGTGTATGTATATATAGACTTATTCATATTCAAGAGATATTTGATTGGTTTGATGCCCAAACGAACATATTGGTATGTTTTGTGAACGCTACACATGTTACGTCATAGATCCATGACTCGAGATGCACCATTTGTCTTGTGCGGGATTAGCGTGTAAACTTTGGAAATCACTTGCAGCATTACGTGATAAGACTAGTGTCACTCTCTGGTAACACTTGACTGCTTGTGAGTTTTGTCATTAAGTGGCACACATTGAAAACAAAGTACATACTTTATGAACATGTTAGAGGTGAGGTGAAATAAAGTTTAAGATTGCGTCAAGGTTATTTCACCTACGATTATTATGTCACTTAAGCATCTCGTTTGTGGTTGCTTGCACTAGTCCGGATTTCAGTGTGCTAACTCACTGAGATACCACACCGCAGTTTAACATGGGTACTCGTTCAGACACAGTACACTGAATCTGAATCCCTTAATGCCAAGCGCCTGGTAGGGTAACAACAAGTACCGTTTTTTAACGTATTTTGGTATGATGCGGCCATGTTATCCAATCACCGAACTAAACTCCATCTATTACACCATGGATGTTTCAACCTAGAACAATAAAGCAGGTTGCAAATATATACATATAATAAATAGCTAAAAAGCAGTTGTTCATATGCCAGAAGTTCACTTGGAATGTTTTAAGTAGTTGCATATTGCATATTCTCATCCATTGAGTCAGCAATCAAAGCTAAGCCACATTCCCGGAGGGTATTTTTCAGTTTTGCACAAGTAGCATCTTTAGAGAAACGTTTTCTCCAAAGCAGCAAAGCCTGCAAAGCCTGTTCCTGGAGGTTTCGACTGCAGTTGTGTTCCAAGTTTTCAGTGTCATTGTGATTCAACCCAAGTTCCACGGCAACACGTTTCCAGTCAGTCCCAAGTTGTTGTGAGACAGCTTGTAGCATAGAGTCTTGAATTGCTGTTGAAAAAAAATATAATCTACATGAACCAAATTCCTCATTATAAAACATTCAATACTGCTAAATACATACTATCTGTGCAAGGTGTAACGATATCACTCCTACATATCTAAGGCATGTTAGAACTGCTCCCGACTCGATCATTTACAGACCGCCGTCACATAGCTGGAATATTGCGGCGTTAAACAACACACAAACACCATTAACAGTGATGATACAAGGTGTTTGCGAAAAGTTGAGCGTGTCCTGACCTTCCGGTGGCACCATCACAAAGACAAATCCATTATTAACATTCCACAAATGTCTAATTGTTTCAGGTGATTTGCAAGTTCTTACCAGGAAATGAAGTACACATATGAAACATAATCAGATAATAATGAGAAGCGTTAATGATATGCATTTATTTGCTGAAAATACATACAAGTAAAAGCGACAAGACCCGTTCCCACACCATATGAAACCTCTGCCAATAACAGTCGATTGTACAATTCCGACTATATCATGAGCATTTGTTTAAGAATCACTATCAAATCGTGTTGATACCAGGTGTAAGCGTATCCTGCGCCACTGAATTGGCTATTTGATTGAACGATATCAGATCACCAATATACCTGAAACTTACATTAAACTTCTTTGCCAATTTACCTTGTTTTAACTTTGTCAATCCCGAGCAGAAATTCCGATTCATATGCATAAAGAAACAAATCAGCAAGAAAAGAAGCACATTTGCTGCCCATGAGGATGCTATTTCTTGACTAAATGTCTTATCCTCACCCTTACGTAGATGATATCAACGAGGAAGCCCAACATTTCACATATTGTTTTCTCAGTAAACTTCAGATGTCATTTGCCTTCATTTTTAAAATATTGTCCTGACACTTCTGAACATATATATGTAACTGTATCAATGGTCTCAACGATTTCTAAAGTTTGTTATGTGGGAAAGTGGTGTAGAAAGATGAAAAAACAAATGTTTTGGTACAACTGAACCTGGTTCTTTTCTGAGATTGTAAAACTGCAAACAAGTCCTTTTTTGAGAATCCACATGGTATTAACTCCACTTGTCTCAAATACTTTCTGTCAATATAAAGAAAGTAAATATTTGATTGTATTTAGGATTATGGTTTATCTTTAAGACGTGAATTTGGTGGTACATCCTATTCCATCTAATTGCAAGAAATACCAGAAAAAATTAGAAAACATCAACATACCTTATAGTGAAACAATAGAGTGTATCGTGGTATAAAAGGAATTCGCTTAAAGTGTGCGAGAGAAAACCCATGTGCAGCATGGACTTGCTCGAGTCATTACATGATAAACTGAACCTCTTCTCATCACCGGCCCCGGGGGATTAGTGGGAAAACAGTGGGTAACAAAAATCACAATAAAAATGGACTTTCATGTCTGTTTCATATATTAAACAACAGTTATCATTGTGTATAATTCTGAAAATACTACCTCTATTACATCATAGCCACAGTTCCTGCAATTTGGCTTATATCACAAAAAAGTCCCTAGATATTCAACAGATTCTTGATTGTCAGCCATCCAAACCAGTTTTTAGGTAAACCGTCCTTTGTGCAAAATGCTAAAAGACAACAACTGTAAGTCTTATCTTGATGTTAAGTGAACTGTGGCTGGTCAGGCCGAACATCTCCATCTCTCAGCAGCGTCCCCTGCAAAGTAGTGTTGGGCACTCTACTGATATCTCCAGTAGTACTAGGTACCATACCTAGCAATAAGGGGCAGTTCAGCTCCCTACCTCCTTACTTCCAGAGGTATAGGTATCTGCCTATCCAGGGTACCGTTTCACAAAGCAGTCGTAAATTTACACGCTCGTAGATTTTACGCCATATTTGCTCAATGTTTACGCCATAGTCTAAGACTGTTTCACAAAGCTACACTAATACTGGCGTAACCTCGGCCAACTTACACGCACGTAAAAAATACGATTGGAGCTCTTTCCCTTTGTATGGTAGGAAAATCCGCACTAGAGTTGTCTACCGTGGCAGGTGCTCTGAGCAGACGACGAGGCGCATTAAAATGGAGGAAATTAGCGACAAGAAATCGAGGAAGAGAAACTTTTCGGCCACAGAAGTAGAAATTCTTACAGAAGAAGTTGGCAGCAATTCAGATGTGTTGTTTTCATCTTTTTCTTCTTGCATTACAAACAATCGGAAGAAGAAGATATGGGAGGATATTCTGACAAAGTGAGTGCATTTCACGGCATTGAACTCACATCTGTCATATGAAGGATGTGTTTTATTTGGAAGTGATAGACCTATGCCATTTAGAGTTATCGCGCTTGTTGTTATGCGGAAGTAAACAAATAGCGATAAAAGGTGACTGTAGGTCTACTTGAACTTGCAAGAGGCCTATATTTCTTTGATAGTGCAAAATTTGAAAAGGTGGGAATTATTGTTATTGCTAGGGATACAGATCTGAAATATTGTGCATAAGTGCATATACATGTATGCACACATATAAGAGGTCGCGGAAGTATAACTATTTTCACATTATAAAACAAATTGCATATAGACTAAACGTAAATTTCCTAAATGTCCGGCTCAGTGATTAGGAACAAAAAACGCCAAAATCACTTATTTTTAAACATCTTCATATTTAATGGTAGACAACAACAAGGCAATTGTCAAACATGGGTGACATCGAGCAAAACATTATAATTTTGAAATAATTTTTGTTTACAGGATCAACGCCAATAACACGGAGGTAAGGACTGTGCCTCAGAAATGGCAGGACCTCAGGGCTGCAGCCAAGAAGAAGGAGGTGACAAGGAGGAAGGAGAGTGTGAGAACTGGTGGAGGTGGCCCTCCTACACAACTCACTACTGTTGAACAGAAGGTATGAAACAGGAAGAATATGTCAGATCATATGTAATAGTCTAATTGCCCAAATGCATGACATATGGATTATGCATGAACATGTGAATTGGGCCAGAAATTGTGATATGATACCAAGAAAAACAAATGTTACCTGTCTTAGTTATTTGTGTTATATATAATAATATAACAGACTTATAAAAAGCTTAAATTGACTTTATTTCTACTGGCATAGGGGAAATATTTATGCAAAATACTGATGGGAGGTAATGCAAGCCGGATTCCTGTTGCGAACCAGTATTTGTATGTGCTATTGTTCACCATCTGCATATTTCCTGCGTCTTAGTCCTTGAACTTGATCATATCGATTTGCATTCAGGGTGAATGAGATTACATTTCGAAATAATCATCACCAATGATAGGACAGTCGTGTGTCTTGAAGATGGACTTGTTAATCTGGTTGAAAGCTAATTTGACGTCCACCGTCATCTACCAGTTTAATAACTTATTCCGTGAAGGAGGGAAATGGAGTGCTAAAGTCCTTCACTTTGATGACAGGTTAACTAAACCCCGCATGCTCAGTCAGCTGGGTTGTTGGCTCCTCAGAACGTGATTGAAGTCCAATATCAGATGAATTAATTAATGTACAATGTCTCCATCATCGCACATGTGCAGGTGCATTAGCCTGAGGATAAGATATACCTCAAAACTAATTATTGATAAATTGCAGTGAAGAGAACATCTGTTTAAAATCTGAACATTTTATGGTGTGATAACAGCAAAAACGGTGAATTTATAGTGTAATAGAGGTTAGGTATTCAAAGGAATTATTCTGGATCTTGCTATTCTACCCTAAAATCCCCCAGTGCTACGAGATTCATAAACTTAATGACCTTACCTCCAACAGGAAACTGTAGGCTTGGCGATCTGTGAAGCTCATGTTCCGTGGAAGTAGACATTACTTTCTCTGGAGACTGTACACTTGGTGTCTGAACAATGTGTGGAAATCCTTCGTCAGCACTAGATTTGGAAACATCTAACACTGACACTTTAGTTTGAATGTAACGTCCATTGTTTTCTCTTAACTCTTCACGGTACATAAATCTCTTTAACGGAACATATTCAGGTTCCGTATGGTAACCAACACAGTTTTGATGTGTACGTTTAAGTCTGTGTGGGTCTTTCTTTTGGATGTAAGCATTACATCTGCTTGACTCGGGTGCAAGTGACCTTGATGTTGATGGTTCTGAGCCATGCTGATTTGAATGATGAACTACTTTATCTGTAAGTCTTTGTGGGTCTTTCTTTTGGGTGTAAGCATTATCTCTGCTTGACTCGGGTGCAAGTGAATCAGTACATGACCTTGATGTTGATGGTTCTGAGCCATGCTGAGTTGAATGATGAACTACTTCATTGTGGTGAATGGGTTTGGGGTTACAAGGCCCTAGTTTGATTTCTTTAGACAACCTCCTTGATATGATGCCCCAACGATAATCTTCATCAAGGGCAACGCTCTTCGTGCTATGTTTCTCAAATCTGTCGCAAGGGATGGACTCTGGAGCTAAATACAAGAATAAATACATACGTTATTGATATTCTGTTATTAATACTTCATATGCGACATGGGGGTGGTCTTGTAGCCTAGTGGTTAAAGCGTTTGCTCGTCAAGCCGAAGACCAATATTTGATTACTGACAGAGGTACAATGTGTGAAGCCCATTTCTGGTGTCCCCCACCGTGATATTGCTGGAATATTGCTAAAAGCGGCGTAAAACCATACTTACTCACTCATATGTGAAATTGAGAATCTATCTTCGAATGACTTCACAGGAACCATATAAGAAGCTTTCAACAAATATAATCTATACTGTATAAATACATATAGTAAGCAGGTGATTTTTTCTTGTTCTTCCAAAAATCTAGCAAATGGTTTATATAAACAACAACAACAATAATAATAATAATAGAAATATCCTATTGTGCAGATCATTTGGGATTTCTTCTATTGACAATAAGCTCATAATAATTACAACTTTCTTAATGTATCATATTGAAAACCTCAACTAGTTGGATATCTCATTTTCATTTCAAACATCTTTGAAAATTGTTGAATTTTCCTATTCAGAATATTCTATAAGTAATACATTACCACTGTTATACCGAGGCTGTTGTCCCCCACAACTGCTCTTATAGCGAAATCTTCCATAGAGATCTCAATAACCTCATGCAGCAGGTGCGTAGCCACCTAGCTGCCATGTGACACCCTTCACTCTTGTCTCTTGCGAGAGCAAGTGCTCAGGGAACGGACAGGCGGGCAGCAGCCTAGTGGTAACGTATTACTTATAGAATATTCCGAATAGGAAAATTCTACAAATTACATTAAATAATACGTTACCACTGTTATACCGGGGCTGACTACCACAGTAGGCGGTGGGGAGCACCTACAACCCGAAACCTGACTGCTCGTGTTGCTCGTGTTGCTCGTGTATACAACAAGTGAATAAGTGGGTATGGTTTTACGCCGCTTTTAGCAATATTCCAGCAATATCACGGCGGGGGACACCAGAAATGGGCTTCACACATTGTACCCATGTCGGGAATCGAACCCGGGTCTTCGGCGTGACGAGCAAACGCTTTAACCACTAGGCTACCCGACCGCCCCGTATACAACAAGGCGGAAGCACTCGATACGTATGCTCCCAGCTTGGCGTTACCATATAGGGATACCAAAGCACTGTCAAGCGCATACCGTAAGGCTCAATCGTTATTGCCAGACGATTGGTGACTCCAAACGGCCACACTGGATAGGTATTTCATCACCGCAGGGGATGAGAACACAGTATCCATGTGAGCTGAATCTTAGATCAGGTTAAACAGTCGAAAAGAGGGAAATTAATTTCATTCGGACTGTATATCCCAAGAACAAGCCTACTTAAGCGTGTGTAATAGGCGCACGACCTAAATTCAATTTTGGAAAGCATGCATTACAAGGTTGCAATACACGACAGACAATTAAGTACATAATTGTCAAATCCAAATAATGAAACACACAGAAAGCCGCTCTCACCTGTGGATGAGCGCGCTGGAATGTGGGACCCCCACTCCCGTAACCACGGCTGTCGGAACGTTGGAGTAGACCCAGATTGGCCACTGTGCAAGGTCTGAAGCCTGAGGAGTTCGGGATTGCGCTGGGCACACCCCTTAGATGACCGCTTGTGCCGCGATCAGCGGCCCAAGACGGTACACACCCTCTACGTCTTCATCAGAGACCTTTCTGAGGTAATAATTTGCAAAAATCGAGTCAGAACGCCAGTAACAACCCCGCAATATTCTGTGAACTGATATATTGGAGTGTAGGGCAAATGTTGCCGCCAGCGCCCTAATCTCGTGCGGGTTTGACTCCGCAACCGGTAACACCCAAGACCGGTACGCCAGATTGATGACAGTACGAAGCCATAAAGCAATCGAGTTGCGAGTTATGTCAGCAGTCCAATTAGGGTTACACGATATGAACAGATGGTCACGCCCTTGGCTGCGTTCATTCAAAGCCTTAAGATAATACTTAAAGGCCCTAACCGGACACAGCGATCTGTCCTCGGTATCAGCAGGATGTAAGATTTCCTTGAGTGATCTTACAGTGAATTCTCTCTCCGTTTGACCAAATTTCTGATTCTTAGCGACGAAGCCCATGAGCAGGCCCAGGCGGACCGCTCCTTCTTCGCCCCTATCAAATCATACTTTGGTGAAATCGAGTGCGTGTATTTCAGACACTCGTGCTGCCATGGCAAAGGAGAGGAGAAATGCTGTTTTCCAAGTCACATGCCGGAACAAAGCACTACCCAAGGGTTCATACGGAGCCTCCGTAAGTGATTTCAACACTAAGGAGAGATCCCAGGCCGGTGCCCAAGGCGGCGCTTTTTAAGATCTTGCTGCTTGAAACCCTTGATAATACCCCAAATCACCGGCTCTTTTGAGAGACTGGTACTCATAGCAACGTCCCGTACCATAGCAACGGACAAGACGTAGTTGGCAATGGAACCCCCGGAGAGTTTCCGCGTCTCTCGTAAGTGAGACATGAAACGAGCAATATCCTGCACAGATACCTTATCTGGCGAATGAATGTGATGTTTACAACACCACTTCGTGAAAATAGCCCAAAGTGCATTATACACCTTCTGGGTAGAATCACGATGCATACTAACGTATGCCCATGACGCCCGATGTGAAAAGCCTTTACTCCTCAGGCGCTCGGTGACAACATCCACGTGTGCAGACTGAACTGCCCTGCGTTTGGATGAAGCTGACGGGTGTGAGGGTGGATCAGGAGATCCGGTCTCACAGGCAGTGGAAGTGGCGACTGCGTGGCCTGGGCCAGCAAGTCGGGGTACCACGGTCTGTTTAGCCACATGGGCGTGATCAGTAACATTCGACAGCGAACACCTCTGAGCCAGCTAAGAATGTGTGGTATTAACGCCGTCGGTGGGTAAGCATAAGCATCCATGCCCGTCAAGTCTAAAGCGAGAGCATGGTGATCGATGGCCCTCGGGTCCAGAACTGGTGATACAAACGGGAGTTGAACCTGGTTGCGAACAGGTCGACATAGCGAGCATGGAGTGCCGTGGATTCCCAGCAGTACCGGCAGGGGCTTGGGCATGTCCTCAAAGATGTCATAAACCATGGCCATGCGGTCCTTAACCGATAGCGGAGCCAACAGTTCGGGAGAAGTACCGGTGACCACGGGAGCCCCCGTCACACTGAAAGACCCCACGTCCGAACCCCCGGCCACCGAAGAGGCCGGGGACGGAACAGCCAGGGATAAGGCCGCCAGCTTGTAGTCAACGAGTTGCGAAAGCAACGCGGTAACGGATCCCCGGTCAGCCCAAGGGCCGCCTGGGGATCCGATGCAGACGTTGAAGTGGGGTACCTGCAAGGGGACCCCAACTGGACGAGCCGGCCACCACAGGGGTGGAGACAGACTGCACGTAGTGCCTGTAGCACTTGAACGCCTCAGGCCCAGACCGTCGCACAGGGCGCACCGGGTGTCCCCACAAGGAACCCTGCACCGCGGGCAACGATTTTGGGGATCCCGGGACGATAGAAGTTTTTTGGCACACTGTGCAACGCCAGGTTGCGGGAGTGAAGGGGGGTGGAGCACGGCAAAGTGTCCATGTCAGACATTGTTTAAGCTATAAACAAAGAACAAAACATGGTTACAACACAAGCGCCACAAATATTCACAAAAAATAAAATTAACGATTAATGCGAACATAAAACACACACATATTTGAGCGTTAGAGAAATAGGTGGTGTAAAAAAAACAACACATACTATAACAGGGGAACGTAAGACGCAACATGCAGACGAAACACCCCGAAAGTATATAGAGAAAGGGGTGGGAAAAAAATTTCCTTTTGGCGGGAAAAATATGAAGTTAAAGCAACGCCCTCAATAGATACAGTTTATATGCAAGTAATAAACAGTAATAAATATCACCAAAGGATGGAGAAAACAGGAACGCTCAGAGCAGTCTTTGTACGTCTTGCTGAGGAAAGCGAAGAGACAAGAGTGAAGGGTGTCACATGGCAGCTAGGGGCTATGCACGTGCTGCATGAGGTAATTGAGATCTCTGGAAGATTTCGCTATAAGAGCAGTTGTGGGGGACAACAGCCTCGGTATAACAGTGGTAACGTATTACTTGTGTAATTATCCTTTATATTCTCAGATTAGTATGTTATGATCAGAAGAAATAAAGGAATTTTAATTTATTGCAGGATCATCATGAATCTTAGAATAAGTATATAGGCCATACCATAGAACAAAATTCCTGCTGCCTCTTTGGCAAATGCTATTTGGAAAGAGCCATCTTCTTGCGACATAAACACTTTTAGTATTCCTTCGTGTGCTGACTGCTCTTGCATGGCAATTCTTGGGATCAGTATAGTGCTTCCAGACACAAGTCCACACTGTTCTAAAGTCTCATCATCCTGAAGACATCTACCTCCGTGAATCATGTTTATCATGACATAACAGCATCCCAGTGTACGTGCAAGGTACTCCTTTAGCCTCCTAATGGTATATTGCAATCCATCAACTGTGAGATGAAGACATTCGCTTCCAGGCTGACGTACTAGGATATATTCTGGCTTTGAAAAAACCCATGCAGCAATACTGTCATCATGCCTTATACGGTAATCCTGCATAAGCCTTTCATTTTCCAGTTCGTTTCCATTGAAGATCATCTGGAGCTGGCAGGCTGCAAAATGTCCTTGCTCCTCTGTTATCTCCTTTAGGCGCTGTACAGAGTCAAGCTTGAACAGTTGAACAGCTCTGCTCTTTGTTGATCCTTCACAATGCAATGTGACCAGGACTCGTATCTGCTTTGCAACCTTAGCCAGTACTACACAATTTGGACCAATACCAACCGATTCCGACAACACCATTTCTTTCAGCTTCTTGTTGTCAGTGTACAGATGCAGGGCACTTGGTGGTTGTCCGGTCAAATGTGAGACTTCTTGTCGAAGTGCAGCTGTCGTGAAGGGAGCTGACATCAGCAAGATTTGAGATGTATGTTCTTGGAAATTCATTCTCAAGATAATCGGAAATGAACTTGCTTGCTTGACGTGCACAACCAGCCGTTCTCTCTCAAGTAATTGCAATGTTTTCCGTCGACCAAAGAAGAAATATTTGTCATCGTTCTCAAGTTTTTTGCCAACAGAGAACCAGACATCATCAACGCCAGATGCAAGTCCTGGAAACTCAGTGCAGAAAGAGTTTTTGAACACTTGTTTCATCTCGCCAACAGTGTCTGTATTGAAACAGTCGATGGTACATTTGTATTCCATGTTTAGCCTTGGCATGTAGAAACAGGGTACAGTCACATTTAATTTGGCAATACATGCAACATCTTCTCCATTTTTAAAAAGTGAACCAACTGTCACTGAATCCTCATCGCACCGTTTCCCGTTATGAAACAGACACAGGGATTCACCTTCGTTGAAATGTTTATTGTCACATATGATTGATTTCATTGTACCAATAAGGGTTGTTGGGGCAAGGCCAATACATCTTCGAGGTTCCCTTGATTCCCGTGCATATGGAAATGATGAATCCACTCTCAGATTTGTTTGGAAATACATAAAAATGATCAGTAAATCTGTGTTGTCATGGATAACTGCAATCTCCTTCTCAGGGTTAAAATAGACAAATTCTTCACACAGGCCATAATGTCCAGCTAGAACCAACCTATACTTTTGTTTTGGAACATTAGTGATAGGCACATATTCTGATTTGCTTTGAATAACTGCCTCCTTTTCTCGGATGTCATACACCAATATAGACTTCCCAAAGGCCAATCTCCTTCTCATATGAACTCTGTGTAAATCTGCAGATAAAGAAAAAGAAGAGTTTCATTAACCAAGAGGGTAGTTGGAAGAATAGCATCTGAACCGGAGACGACTTCACATAACACAAACAGCTTTTACATATCAACATTTTAGGACTTTACACTGGATAGATGGTACAAATGGATAGTGGAATCAGCATCTGCATCTAGGCAATGATAAATTCAAAATGAAAATTCGTAAATATGAAAGAGAAATTCTGAAAAATAGACACTCGTTATTTACAGTCCAACGTCACTTTACATTATTAATCTATCATTACTAAGTAACAATAAGTTCATAAAGGACAGCTCTGAGTCATAGAAGCTGTCAAAATTATCATCACAATCATCATTAAGTCCAGCAGAGTGTCTAGCTTCCTGTTTTTGCAACCTTTCACAAGAGGCCCTTTCTTGTACTTTTCAAACAAGGAAGGTTACAAAAATGCGAAAGAGGGCCATAACAAGAATGTCATGTGAAACTCCCCAGGTTCAACCATGGAAAAGATCAGATATAATAGGTATATGGTCTCTTATGAAACGATAAAATCATGCGTACACTGAAGTTGACTGAAGCTTTATCTTTACTCAAAAATATAAAAGTCAAAAGGAATGTGTGCATCATCAGAAAGAAATGGGAACATTAGCGACTTGTAGTGTAACCACTGAGCTCCAATGAGTTTTTGTCATTAAACAATATGTCTCGTGACTAACCACGGGTCCGGGTAGTACTGTGGGTACCTGAGTAGGACCCACCCGATCCGAGTACCCGGGTTACCCGCCCCAGCCCTAGTAGATATTGTATTTAGAGCCATTGTGTAGTTTAAATAGAGGTGCCTAGCTTAGTATAGTTTTAGTTAGTAAAGAGAGAGTGGAAGTGCAAAGTATTTTGATGTGAGTGTCTGTGTGCGAGTGGGTGACTGGCATGTGGTGTAAAAGGCCATGTTAGTAAATGAATGAATGCCAATAAAGTAGTTGGATAAAAAAATATGTGCTGTTGTTTGTTTGGGCGAGCATTGTGTGACAGTAACGTAAGTGTTGCTAAAACATTCTCTGGACGCATGTGGACCCTTGCACAACCATCAGTGTTGTTGCGATGAAACCTGGAGTCATCTGTGAAAAGTGTACTGTCCCAGTCTTGTCTTCTGAACCTCACATGCTGTCTACACCAAGGTAGGCGTACCTGACGATTGCGTTGAAGCAAAATTAGGCATATTGCTGGACATCGGGGCTGGATGTTGTGCTTTCTCAACCGATTGCGGATAATTCTGCCACTAATTAATCTGAACCCAGAAATTGTCTGTGGTGTTAATTTGGCAGTTTGATATCAATTCTGTAAATGCACCAACCGAATATGCTTGTCCTGTTGAGGAGACATCACATATGGACAACCGGACCATAGCTAGTCATGAGTGTTGCCTGCTCTAAATAATGACTCCAAAGATATGATATTGTGTTTCTATGAACATTCTTGTTTGATGCATACCAACGATTTGTAGACATTGATATTTAGCAAGCCGTGTGATTGTGTAAGCGTTATCAGTGGTTCTGTTTTTTTTTAGCACCTGATAGCTTAACAATCATTGTGTGCTGTTCACATTGAAATAAACGTGTGAGTATCATGCTCCCAACAAACACTTATATATCCAAATTGTCAGCCGTGCATGAACATGCACATGCAAATTGTGAATCACAATCTTAAAGTCAAGATGTCTTGATGAATATGTATCAAAAGATGCATTATTTAATTTCAGAATGAATGTCTTTTTATTGAATTTTAAATGAAGGACAGTTACTCTTTTCAGTATATATGGGAAACACTTCACCTCGGAATCTGACCACAAGCCACTGAGATTGCAGCACATGCTTTTAGAAAATACAAACATACGATGTGAAGATCAAGCATGGACCTGGCTAGGTATGTCAAGATTCACCAATACATAAATGCATCTATAATATTCTCAAACGATACGATACGCGATACACATCTACCTGTATCAAATCATATATTAATCGTTTCACACATGAACCTATTCATTCATATATAATTTCAGTTGCACATCTGGGGTATTTCACGAACAGGGTATTTGCTATTGTATTTAATAATAGTAAATACTTATGTTGCCACTCCAGTTTTATCTGAAATAAAAAATTGTTTTGTTTGTTTGAGTACCTCTTCTTCTTAAAAGCTCCGTTTTATATGCTCTTGGTACACCTTCATCGTCACTGTCCATGCCGCCAGTTCCTACAGATGTTTCTGCAAGAAATTGTTTCATTTCGTATTTCATGTGAACATGGATGTATATACTTGAATACATATAACAGCTGAAGTGATGGTGACTGTTGTTTAATGTCACTGTAAGCAAAGGCTTAGCAGTGTCACAGTGATCTGTACACACCTACCTGTATCAAATCATATATTAATCCTGTATCGTTTCACACACGGACCTATTCATTCATATTTAATTTCAGGTGCATATCTGGGGTATTTCTCGAACAGGGAATTTGCTATTGTATTTAATAACAGTAAATATTTATGTTGCCACTCCAGTTTTATCTGAAATAAAATAATGTTTTGTTTGTTTGAGTACCTCTTTGTCTTAGAATGTTAATCATATATGCTCCTGGTAAACCTTCATCGTCACTGTCCATGACGCCAGTTCCTACAGATGATTCTCTGGTTCAACTAGAAGGCCAGTTTCTGCAAGAAATTGTTTCATTTCGTATTTCATGTGAACATGGATGTATATACTTGAATACATATAACAGCTGAAGTGATGGTGACTGTTGTTTAATGTCACTGTGAGCAAAGGCTTAGCAGTGTCACGGTGATCTGTAAACCTTTGGCCAAGCAAATCAGTGGTTGTCTGCATGAGCAACGATCCACTTCGTCAGGGTACACTAATGCATATTCATCCATACCCCACATCCTTACCACCCTATCCTCTTTAAGCAGATTTTAGAACAAGCATGACGCACTGGGGACCTGTTCTGCCCTGGTATCCCCAACAGGGAGAATGAAGATGTGAGTTAGAAATGCATTGCTGATGATAAGAGCTCAATAGTTTGCCAACTTCTTTCAGAAGATATGAGTTCTTTCATTTAATGTCATGTAATTTTAACGTAGAAGTATTTCCTTAACTGAAAATCTAAATCTTTAGTGGTCGGGATGTGCCAAACTAGATTAAACACAAGGAAACAATGATTTAATCATTGAATTTTTGTATGACTTCAAAGAACATTTCCTATATCATTTCACACTTATGGAGATCCTGGTAAGAATATAGGTCCCACGCAACCCATGTTTGTCGTAAGAGGAGATTAAATGGATTGATTGGTCAGGATCGGTGACTTGGCTGACTGCATGTCATCGCAACCCAATTGTGTACATTAACTAGTACATACTTTACAAAGTCAGGAAGTGATAATATATAGACACTTGCACCATAGGCAATATGGTTTTACAAAGTAATTAAAGGTACACTACATACAAGTGCACATGGTGAGGCATATTTGACACACTGAATAGATTTTGGGATGACCAAAGGCATAGAACATGGTAATGCTACATTTAAATAGCATCTTCTTTTTCGATATATTTCCATAATGATAAGCAGAAGCCTCTAGCATATAATCAATTAAAGCTAATTGTTCAGTCAAATAAATATGAAACCTGATTAATGAACTGCTGTAATTACATAATATTGATCAGTTATTGTTAAAGAATAATGTTCATCAAATTTCATGCTCTTCCAAACTGAATAAAGGTTAAGATAATAATAGGCTACACATCCGCATCCTCATAGAGCAAATTATGTCATTTGCAGAAGGCAGTGATCGATTTGTTCGTGCAGTATGGTGTAATCAAAATGTTTCATGGAGTCGGGAAGAGAGAGGGTGAGACTCACGCCACGTTTACTAATATTCCAGAAAATGGCTCAACACATTGCAACCTGTTGGAATCGCCCGACACATAGTAGCCGTTTTCGCCAAATGCGTTTTGCTGAGGTGCCGTTTTAGCCTGCACCCGTTCGGGATGACAAGGTTTTAACAACCAAGAACTCCACCATGAAATTAAACAAAATTGTACTTCAATACAATGGAAGTTGTGGTATTTCTATGTCTGACAACCATTCCTTTCCATCTATAATTGCTGTATATATCATGACAACACTAAGCTTTTCGTTTTATATTTTGACATCAGAATGTCTAATTCTAACAGGTACGGATTAGTATACGTTAACTTAACAGGGTTATTGTCTGTACATAATGAAGTTACAACATCAATAGAAGCTTGCACGTGATGAAAAGAAAACAACGGAGACTACAAACCAATAAACTTGAGAGCGGTTGCACGAGAAGAAGATTCTGGAACCCACGAAAGAGAAAGTAGGAATTTCTAAATAAGGGGAAGTAACTCCTGCTCACTAACGTCATCATCTCCCGGTCCTACGAGATAACGCCCGGGAGAGTGATAGTTAATTTCTTAACTGCATGAGATATGCTTTAAATGCACGTTCAGTGGGACAGGGAGACTTCTTTTATTCTGTTGAGTTTATTCCCTGTGTTTAGGGAATAGGGTAGGAGTTGCCTCCCCCCCCCCCCCCCTCCCCCCCCCTGGATTTTTTATAGAAAACATTTTCCCTTGTGAAAGTTAACTTGTACTTGATAATTGTACAAATAACTGCACCCCCCCCCCCCCCCCCCCCCCCCCCCCTCGTGAACTACGGCCTTGGATAGATACGATTAAGCATTGATTAATTATTATTAATCATGTTATATACTGTAATAAGCAATGCTTACTTTAACATACTTGTATGTATTTAACAAAACCTTCATGGCCTAATAGATATGTCTTTCCGTGTTACTTGTACTATATTTGTAAGTTATTAACAATACCTTTAACACTAGATATTCTCAAGATTGTAACAGAGAAAGACATGTTTTATTCATCTCACAATAACATTTTGTTAAAAGTAAGTTTTTATGACCATAGATTCAAATTGCAGTTGGGGAACCGAAGGGACAGCGTGACTTAGTTGTTGATTTATAAATTTAACTTAGAAATTAAACGTCAATTTAAGCCAAGTAACGAGATTTGGTGCCATTCGCCCTTTATGTTCTACACTGTATACATTTGACATTCCGATATACGACCGAAACTATAACGCAACAATGCACAGGATAAACAGTGTAATTACCAAAAGCAATTACCGTGTTCTCATTACGTCTGGCAGCTGCAGGATATAACAGCTGTGTTGTATTTTACTACACAACTCCCGGCCGTGTGATATGTGTACATTTCCGCCGAATCAAAAGGAGTACACTATAAGCCGATGTGGAGGGTTGACGACATGAACTGCTGCCCCGACAACGACGACAGTGATGATGATCCGTGGCACTCCCCGCAGTCAGTGCAGCAAAGTCTGTGAAGTATCATATTTCTTGGCAGAGGGTGAAATATTAGGTGTATAGGGATGCTTGTTTGTCTCGCCATGCGTACAAGAGAACAGCTCGATTCAGACTGTACGGAGTGGATGAGTGAATGTTGATTTAGGCAGTGAGGAGTTGCTGGGTTTATGGTTGTTAAACAACCCTAGTTCCGCGGGATAGAATATGCCCCAGTGGATTGGGTGGTTAGTTTCGATGACTTGGGTGATTGCGTGTACCCCGACGGCGTCTGGTCTGCATATAGCTAGAGTGAATGAGTGAGTTTGGTTTAACGCGCTTTTGAACGGTATACTACAATGCGAATTGCGGCGCCTTAACAAAGAGCGTCCTGACCCCTGATATAGCTGAAATATTGCTGAGTGCGGCGCTAAACTACAACCAATATTATGTGTAATATATGTTGAAATAAGAATGGCATAAGGAATCGGTGGTATATTATACAAATGATAGCATGCTCACTGTGTTTCCTAAATGCCCTTGTACACGCAGGACAGTTACTCGGACGCCACTACAGGGCTGGAGCAGAACCAGACCAGATCTTCACCATCCAGGTGTACGACATCAGAAACACCAATCAGGTCGTCCCGGCAAAGTACGAGTCGTTCCCTATCGACAGGACCTCAAGCTGTACCAGCACCACAGGTCACATCCGGTCCATAGCAGACAGGTATGGGGTACCTCTGGACACCATCTACACAGACCGGAGGGAGACCGAGGCGGTGATTTATGACGACCGTGACCTTCATCTTGTGTTCATTGATGTCAGAGCTCAGGATTACAGAGCTCCTTCGTCCAACTACACAGAACAAGGCTGTGTAGGCATTGGTCCCAAGCGAACTGTTGCTTTCTTGAAGAAACTGATTTGTCAAAGTGAAAATTTTCAAGTTGGTGAAAACGTTGGTTTGTTTTATAGCAAACTACGCTTAGATGATGATGCAGCTATTGGTGCGTGTGTGAAGTTCGGGGATCATTTGCTTTGTGTTGATGAATTGAATTTACAGGTTTCGTGCTTCCATCGTCCGAAGCGGCAAGTTGAGAATAAGTATATACTGAACTGTTTGAATACCGCCAATGTTGGGGAAATTAGGAACAGGTTCAGGGAAACGTTCCAGGAGGACTTTCCGGGACTTCAAACTGGAGCTGAGGGTATCTGGTTTACACAGGGGAAGAATGTCCTCAAAGACAAAGACTTTCTGTTCATCACCACTTCACTTCGGCAACAGTTACAGGATAGAGGGAGGATGGTGGTTCACGTAAAGCCACCAACATGCTTCCCAGTTGTAATCAAACTCCTGGGCTCGAACTCGAAAGAGGCTGTCCACCACGTCCTCGTCGTGCCACCAGACATCACTTCCTCCGAGTTTAGGTGCGAGGCCTCCATTCTGGTTGAACATCCGCCAAACGCCCTTCATTTACTCATAAACAACAGAAAGCTAAGAAAGTCTACGATGATAGAGGAAACTGGGTTTGTTCCGAATTGCACTGTAAGTGTTACAGTTGCTAAGAAGATTGCTGTGAACATATGCATCGATATGGGCATGTCAATTCTGAAGAACGTTCAGGTGAAGTTGTACAAATTAGACACAGTCTCAGATCTGAAGAGGCTTCTCTCTAGACAAATACATGTTAACCCAGCCAACCTCCAGATGTTCTTTGAGGACAAGGAAGTCATCAATGAAAGACAGTTGATGGAGTATCGCATACGAGACGGTGATACGCTGCTTGCTGTGCACTTCCAGGATTCTATCCATCTCATGATTCGCCAACCAGGTATTCCGCCATCTTGTTTGACTGTGGAGAATTTTAGACTATGCAAAGTCAAAAAGGTTAAGACGTTTCTAGCACAGGTTCTGAAGACAAACAGCGAAAATGTGAATATAATTCATATGGGAAGATGCTTAGGAGAGGACGTCAGCCTTGGGGACGCTGGGTTGTTTTCGGAGGACACACTGTTGATTCCAAGGGTCATCCAGGACGATTCCAGAGAAGAAGAGGTGAAAAGGGTCTTCGTTTCCACGTGTGACGGAACAGTGCGAGTCACGATGGCAGTTCTCAGGGCAGGCGTAACATTTTATGGTGAGAGAAAGTGCAAACTTTGATACGATTAGTCAGGTTTTGTGAAAGCTGAACTTTTTTTCATAATTGCCTCATCAACTTTATTCCGAACGTAATGGCCATAGTTTGTAGCATTGTGTGGCAACCAACTGGCCATTTCGTAGAGTTATCATTACAAAGGAAGTGTTGTTTTATGCAAAAGTGAACCATATTTGATCTTTATCACAACGACATTTAAATGAACAAGTCTTGGTCCGATGGGATACGATGACATATAATCAGCCATATTGCAGGTGGTAACCACCAAATCCAATCCTAATTTTACTTGGCTTCTATACGAGAACCACAGGATACTATTCAGCCCTGTGGGGCAGTCGGGTAGCCTATTGGTTAAAGCGTTCGCTCGTCACGCCGAAGACCCGGGTTCGATTCCCGACATGGGTACAATGTGTGAAGCCCATTTCTGGTGTCCATGCCGTGATATTGCTGGAATATTGCTAAAGTCAGCGTAAAAACCATACTCACTCACTCACTCACTCTTCTGTCCTTGTGTTGTGAAAATTATCTTTTGAACTTGTTATTTCAGCACCAGATGGCATCTCAGTCCAACGTATTGAAGAACAGTTATCTACCAGACGCAGCAGAAACTGGTCACAAGGATTGATGCTAGGAAGCATACTGTTGTCCAGGTCATCACCGAGAGGATCTTCCTCTAGCATCCAGTCCTTACAGCAGAGCTTCAGAACACTCTTTGAGGCATCCACCGAGTCTGAATCAAGTCACACCGAGAAGTCACCTTGCATCCAACTCCACAGTAGTCCTGACACGTCAAAGTCCAAAAGGATGCTGAATCGTCCCTCACAGAAACTGACCCTCCCTGGCCACCATTCCGAACCAGACAGCACAGCCTTAAAACGGTTCACCTTGTGCAAGGAGCTTGCACAGGAGGGTGACAAGCTTATGTTCCGAGAGTCGTCCTTGTATGAGGAAGACGTATCTCAAGGTGGCTCCGACAGACGATTCCCGTCTTCGGAGCACACAGTCAACCCCACGTCCCCTGACGTTGACGTATCCGACACTGATACTCCCAGGTTCTTCCGATCACCTAGTCTTCTGTTTCCGCCACAAGGTATGTCACAGCACTAGTCTTTATCTGGAATGTGTATAACACTCATAAAAAGGAAAAGAACGATTTTCTTCATGTTACTACAGCTATGGACCATTTATTTTACGCAAAATCACCCAACCACAGTTTACTTTTTACAAACTATTGCCACAAGGTATGTCACAGCACAAATGTTTATCTATAATATGTATACTACTCAAAAGAAGCTAAAGAACGACTTTTTCATATGACTTTGGTTAATTTGTCTTGTCATTAACCAATTCATTTTTACACAAAATAAAAAATTAAAAAATGTATTACCCGGCCACATATTACAAACTGTTGCAGGAATGAGCGGTGGTTAAATAACACAACACAACACAGCAACAAATAACACAAACTGGTTAAATAGACATAATCAAATTTAACAACGGTTCTTTCGGTTTGCATAAAAAACAAACTCGGATAACTTTTTTTGCCCCTCAGTTTAGTTAAACGGAAGTTGAAATGATTAATAAATCCCGCCTACATTATACTTCAGGATCTAAATTGTCACTATTAAAGTTTCTGTGCCTTAGCTGCAGATCCGGGGTAGAATACGTCTTCAGCAACTCATGCTTGCCGTAAAAAGCAACTATGCCGTAAGAGGCGACTAACAGGATCGGGTGGTCAGGCTTGCTGACTTGGTTGGTGCATGTCACAGTATCCCAGCTACGTGGATCGATGCTGATGATGTCAATCGCTGGATTGTGTGGTCCAGACTCGATTATTTACAGACCGCCGTCATATAGCTGGAATAGTCCTGAGTGGGGCGTTAAACAACAAACAAACAAACTTAGCTGCATGTCGGTACTTTCAATAATAACCCTGCATCTCGCCTTTCCTTCCAGCCATACCAAACTCTATCCTAGAAGGTGTCTCTCTCGAACTAGGTCACACTTGGAAGAGGGTTGCACTAATACTCGGGATGTCTCACTCAGACCTGGAAAACCTGGAATATCGTCACCATGGTAACCTACACGAGCAGGCCCTACAGGCTCTGCTGCTATGGAAACAGCGTGAATCGAAGAAGGCGACCGTAGCTAAACTGAAAGATGCCTTGAAAGAATGTGGTCTGACCCTAGTTGCAGACGCCATCAATGAAAACATCAAATATGAAACAACATGAACTATACAATTGCGACATGCTATGGAATCCTCATCTAAAACGCACACACTTTCATATTGATTAATAATATAAAGTCATCCTGAGTACCGTATTCGAAGTAATAAGCGCCAAGGGCGCGCTCGAAATTAGTAATAGGGGGCTCTTATTAGAATATTACTTTGGTGAAAAAAAACAGAATTGAAAGATAAATTTCGTGGATTATGCTGACAGCCTGAAATGTTTATATACGACATATATATTTTTCCAGAATTTAACTGCCCATAATTAAGGGTGCATATAACACATGAGTGCGTATTATACGCTAATAAATAAGTTTTATGTACATTGATCAATCGGAAGGGGTGCTAAATGAGGTTGTTCACTAGCCAATATATATATAAGCAGATATCGCCGTGGGCGCTTATTAGAGCAGGGCGCTTATTACGTCGAATACGGTACCTTAATAATATATATATATATATATATATATATATATATATATATATATATATATATAGTGACAAATCAACGCCCTAAAGCATGATCAAGGCGTTACGTTATTACCCTTGCCAACGGATCAGTGTGCTCTCGATTTTCATTCTCAGCTCCCTGAGGAGTATACTCTCTGCAACAAACGTAGTGCTACCATAACTGTGAGTGTGGTTTTACGCGGTTATATCAAGCCATGTCAGCTTAACGTGGGATGAAATCCTAAAGTGACACTGGTTTTCCTGGGCTTGACATACCAAGGATCATAACCTGCACGAATCTGGGATTGAACCCCACGGATACTGGCACGACAAAGGGGAGTAACTCTCAGCAACTGTGCCACCCGTACCACCTACCATCTGTTTGAGTCTATGTCAAAATATGGGGCTTACAATCGTAAAGGTGCCATCATTGCTTTGCCTAAGTGGATCCAAGTCATGTGTGCCGCCAGAGGTCGTAGACGTATGTGATATCTTGATTCCCGTACTGTCTTATGCATGTTTTCTTTTGATTAAAACAACATGTACACATTATGATCTTCAATGTTGTTGTGCTCCTACTTGCAGGGGCGGTCGGGCAGCCTAGTGGGATAATAATCATAATAATAATGAGTCAATTTGTATGGCGCCAAACTCCATTCCAGGTCGTGTGCTCATGGCGCTTACATAGTACAAGGGTAACACTTGTCAAAGAGAAATGTTTTAGTCTAGCCTTAATGGCAGATAGGGTCTCTGCAGTTTTTAGGGTTTCTGGGAGTGTATTCCACAGCATTGGTGCTTGACAGGAGAATGATCTGAAGCCATGTCCCTTTAATCTCCATCTTCGAACACTACACAAAAGCTGGGATTGTGATATTGCGGGAATATTGTTAAAAGCGGCGTAAAACCATAGTCACTCACTCACTTCTACTTGCGTCATCACGGGGCATGTGGTGCATCATGTCAGTGGAATAGGTTGGTTTCACGTCTCTTCAGTCATATCACTGCGTGTCAGCTAAAGTAACAGGTCATGGGGTTCGGTGAAAGCTACAACTACGTGTATGGTGCTGAGAAACCAGGGATCGTAATGGGACTGTGTGCACAACGAGATCCCGGCAGCCAAGGACCCGTGAAGATTCCTGGGTAGAATAGGTCTTCAGCAACCAATGCTTGTCGTAAAAGGTGACTGTGATTGTCGTAAAAGGCCACTAACGGGATCGGGTGGTCAGGCTCGCTGACTTGGTTGATGCATGTCATCGATCCCAATTGCGTGGATCGATGCTCATGATATTAATGACTGGATTGTCTGATCCAGACTCGATAATTTACAGACCGCCGTCATATCGCTGGAATATTGCTGAGTGCGGCGTTAAACAACAAACCAACCAACCAACCCTGGAGCCAAGGGACGTAGCTCTGCACAGCATGTGGACTGACATGGGACTTGTTCATACGCATCTTGGTGCTGTGGTTTGCTGGTTCCCTTGTTGTAACTGTATTAGCCGATACACCTACTTTTACTTTCGAGAGTAGCTTGTAATGCACCTTTACCTTTCTCCTCTTGCCACGTTATAATTTCCCTATATGATTTCTCAAAATTCCTGGTAAATTAAAATCAAACGATGATTGATGTGTGATCTTAATTAATACCAACTCTGAACCTCATGATTGTCAAGGCACGGACATTACATCTCTGCCACTGGGTCAGAGTGATGGATGAAACCTTTAAAAAAGGATTTTTTGTGCGAATATTTTATGTTCGTTTCAAGTACTCACTTCAGTTTCACATAAAATAACCATTTCCAAGTTTGCTCACCAGGAATGGAGTTATGCCCACACTTCCCTTGGTGTATCTGCCAACAGTTTTGTTCTTGGTAGAGGCCTATAAAATTGTAGGTGTATTGGCCCATACACCTTGATCAATAACTCTTACATATACACAACAGTCCCATGTCCATATACTGGATACTGGGCAGTGTGTTGTCTGGTGCATGTAGCCTATCTGGCAAAGACCCAGTACAATTTCACACATGGATAAGGTCAAACCGATCTTAGTGTCTCCATACTGGCAATATTGATAAAAGCAACATAATACTAACTCACACAGAGGTTAGAATTGGTCTTCAGCAGTCCATGCTTGTCTTTATTAAGAGGGGACTGACAGGATCGAGAGGTCAGGCTCGCTGACTTGGTTGATGCATGTCATCATATCCCAGTTGTGTAGATGGACGGTCATGATGTCAGTCACTTGATTGTCTGGTCTAAACTGGAATAATTACTTACAGTCCGTCGGCTTTTAGCTGAAATACTGCTGAGTCTGGCATTAAACAACAAAAAACAAAACTGCCTTCTCCTACTTCAACTTTATCAACAAATGAGTAAGTAAGTGAGTGAATATGGTCTTACGCCGCTTTTAGCAATATCACGGTCGGAAATCACCAAGCCAGAATCATCAACAAGCTGTGTACAAAACCCATTATATCAATAAGCATAACAGACAAAAAAATAAGTATGTTGTATGTTAAAGTTTAAACACAAAAGTAATTGGTTAAAACAATAATGTCTTTATTCAAAAGGCTTTCATCAAGCATCCATGATCCTCCAGAAACACAACAAAAAAAGATAACAGTTATAAATATACTGATGCTAAAAAATAAGAGTTATGTTTACAAGTGTGTTCAATCAATCTGCCTTACATGAACAATCAGGTGAAAGTACAACACAGTATTTAGTAGTGGTGATCGTTGACAGCATGGGTCATTCAGATTTTTTTTGGAAAACTGTCAGTGGTCAATATATATATATATATAAAAATCTGACCCTTTAATCTATTATTATTTGTATACAGTAAACAACGTTTATAACAAACTGACTGATATAACAAACTTATTTCTAAGTCCTGGCCATTTGCTGTATATATGTTTATGAAGAACTACGGTTATTGCAAACTAAAATTAGTGGTCGTTGTAAACGTAGTTTACTGTATTTGTGTATTTTTATTTTTTTTATATCAACAAATATATTTACTGTGCACTAAACAATGTCAAAACTATCACTTCCACAGTCAGATTCGCTTGTTGTTTAACGCCAAACTCAGCAATATTCCAGCTGTATGACAGCGGTTTGTAAATAATCAAGTCTGGACCAGACAATCCAGTGATTGACATCATGACAATTTGGATACGATGACATGCATCAACCAAGTCAGTGAGCCTGACCACCCGATCCCGTTAGTGGCCTTATACGACAAGAATAGTCGCCTTTTACTGCAAGCATGGGTTGCTGAAGACCTATTCTCTACCCGGATCTTCACGGGTCTCATGTATATGGTCTCTGTTGTAATGCACCAAGTGTTTTAGTGTCTACTGTTACACCTCTAGTATGTAGGTATTGCTGGTATAAATGTTTGAAATGAAACCAGTGCTTCTCGTGGTCTCAACAACTTGGCTATCTGACACCCAATTGAAAATAACTTGAAGATATTACAAGAAATAAGTGAGTAAGTTTGCCCTAACACCACTTGAAACAGTATTTATGGTGAAATTCAAAAACATGTCAATGGTGCTGAAAAATGTAATGAGGGCAAATATGTTATTGGGACCCACGATCATAGGGTTGTCGTGCCCAAGGGACACAACTCTGCACAGGACAAATGAACCACTGATCAAGAATCAAGACAAATACGACCCCTGGCACATGTTATCAACACAACCAAGAAACATTAAAGTAGAGTATAATGAGCATATACTGTACAACAGCTTTCACCTCTGTCTCTGTCAACGGTATATCACAATCAAGACACAGTCAGTATCAGGTGATGATATCAACATTTCCCAGGATCTAACATGATATCATTTGGATCTGTTTGGTGTTGCATGATAGCAACATTTCCCAGGATCTAACATGATATCATTTGGATCTGTTTGGTGTTGCATGATAGCAACATTTCCCAGGATCTAACATGATATCATTTGGATCTGTTTGGTGTTACATGATAGCAACATTTCCCAGGATCTAACATGATATCATTTGGATCTGTTTGGTGTTACATGATAGCAACATTTCCCAGGATCTAACATGATATCATTTGGATCTGTTTGGTGTTGCATGATAGCAACATTTCCCAGGATCTAACGTGATATCATTTGGATCTGTTTGGTGTTACATGATAGCAACATTTCCCAGGATCTAACATGATATCATTTGGATCTGTTTGGTGTTACATGATAATATCTATATCTGCCAGCCCTTGAACAGTAATTGCAATATGATGTATCATGATATCCTGTACAGGATTTATGATATCAGTATCTACATCCACATGGATATCATCTGGATATGGTCATATGCTCAACTTGCAAACAGATATCACTAAAAGAGTGACATAAAGGTGTACTGATTGGCCCATCATTAATAGCATCCAACAAGCAAATGATATCACTGGGGATCCACTTTGACAATATGAACTATTCCTGAGGTCAAAGATGTGGTGTAACCATGGCAAATGTAGATCAGTTCAGTGGTGCTTCAGAGATCCAGACTCGTCATGCAGGGTCTGAGAGATGGTGATGTAACCATGGTAACTATAGATCAGTTCAGCGGTGCTTCAGAGATCCAGACTCGTCATGCAGGGTCTGAGAGATGGTGATGTAACCATGGTAACTGTAGATCAGTTCAGTGGTGCTTCATACATCCAGGCCCACCATGTTAGTTCTGACAAATACTGATTAAACCAGGGTAACAATACATCAGTTCAGTAGTGCTTCATAGATCCAGGTCCAGTATGCAGGGTCTGAAAGATGGTGATGTAACCATGGCAACAAGCAGGATCTGGTGTCTTGAGATATCACAGTGCTGCAGACAAGTCTGAAATCTACACATCATGGTCGGATCTTGTAGAAGGCATCATATTCCTTTTCCCGTCTTGCAAATGTTTCTGCCACCATCAGTGGGAACACAAGACTTGCCTCAGCACACACCTGGGGAATAAACAACATAATTCAACATCTCTATGAGTGGGAACACTAGACTTGCCTCAGCACACACCTGGGGTATAAACAACATAATTCAACCCCTCTATTAGTGGGAACACTAGACTTGCCTCAGCACACACCTGGGGAATAAACAACATAATTCAACCCCTCTATTAGTGGGAACACTAGACTTGCCTCAGCACACACCTGGGGAATACACAACATAATTCAACCCCTCTATTAGTGGGAACACTAGACTTGCGGAGCATCTCACCCTGATCAGCTGGGGCACCTCACCCTGATCAGCTGGGGCACCTCACCCTTATCCATCACCCTATGGACAGAGCTAGGGCACCTCACCCTGATCCGTCACCTCGCCCTGATAAGCTGGGACATCTCACCCTGGTCAGTCACCCTATGGACAGAGCTGGAACATCTCACCCTGATCCGACACCCTATGGACAGAGCTGGGGCACCTCACCCTCATGAGCTGGGACACCTCACCCTGGTCAGTCATCCTATGTACAGAGCTGGGACACCTCATCCTAATGAGCTGGGACACCACACCCTGGTCAGCTGGGACATCTCACCCTGATCAGTCACCCTATGTACCGAGCTGATCCGTCACCCTATGTACCGAGCTGGGACACCTCGCCCTGATCAGCTGGGACACCTCACCCTGGTCAGTCACCCTATGGACAGAGCTGGGACACATCACCCTGGTCAGTCACCCTATGTACAGAGCTGGGACAGCTCACCCTGGTCAGTCACCCTATGTACAGAGCTGGGACACCTCACCCTGGTCAGTCACCCTATGTACAGAGCTGGGACAGCTCACCCTGGTCAGTCACCCTATGTACAGAGCTGGGACAGCTCACCCTGGTCAGTCACCCTATGTACAGAGCTGGGACAGCTCACCCTGGTCAGTCACCCTATGTACAGAGCTGGGACACATCACCCTGGTCAGTCACCCTATGGACAGAGCTGGGACACCTCACCCTGGTCAGTCACCCTATGGACAGAGCTGGGACACCTCACCCTGGTCAGTCACCCTATGGACAGAGCTGGGACACCTCACCCTGGTCAGTCACCCTATGGACAGAGCTGGGACACATCACCCTGGTCAGTCACCCTATGGACAGAGCTGGGACACATCACCCTGGTCAGTCACCCTATGTACAGAGCTGGGACACATCACCCTGGTCAGTCACCCTATGGACAGAGCTGGGACACATCATCCTGGTCAGTCACCCTATGGACAGAGCTGGGACAGCTCACCCTGGTCAGTCACCCTATGGACAGAGCTGGGACACATCACCCTGGTCAGTCACCCTATGTACAGAGCTGGGACAGCTCACCCTGGTCAGTCACCCTATGTACAGAGCTGGGACACCTCACCCTGGTCAGTCACCCTATGTACAGAGCTGGGACAGCTCACCCTGGTCAGTCACCCTATGGACAGAGCTGGGACACATCACCCTGGTCAGTCACCCTATGTACAGAGCTGGGACAGCTCACCCTGGTCAGTCACCCTATGGACAGAGCTGGGACAGCTCACCCTGGTCAGTCACCCTATGTACAGAGCTGGGACAGCTCACCCTGGTCAGTCACCCTATGTACAGAGCTGGGACACATCACCCTGGTCAGTCACCCTATGTACAGAGCTGGGACACATCACCCTGGTCAGTCACCCTATGGACAGAGCTGGGACACCTCACCCTGGTCAGTCACCCTATGGACAGAGCTGGGACAGCTCACCCTGGTCAGTCACCCTATGTACAGAGCTGGGACAGCTCACCCTGGTCAGTCACCCTATGGACAGAGCTGGGACACCTCACCCTGGTCAGTCACACCATGGACAGAGCTGGGACACATCACCCTGGTCAGTCACCCTATGAACAGAGCTGGGACACATCACCCTGGTCAGTCACCCTATGTACAGAGCTGGGACACATCACCTTGATCAGCTGGGACACCTCACCCTGGTCAGTCACCCTATGTACAGAGCTGGGACACATCACCCTGGGCAGTCACCCTATGGACAGAGCTGGGACACTTCACCCTGGTCAGTCACCCTATGTACAGAGCTGGGACACCTCACCCTGGTCAGTCACCCTATATACAGAGCTGGGACACATCACCCTGGTCAGTCACCCTATGTAAAGAGCTTGGACACATCACCTTGATCAGCTGGGACACCTCACCCTGGTCAGTCACCCTATGTAAAGAGCTTGGACACATCACCTTGATCAACTGGGACACCTCACCCTGGTCAGTCACCCTATGGACAGAGCTGGGACACCTCACCCTGGTCAGTCACCCTATGTACAGAGCAGGGACACATCACCCTGGTCAGTCACCCTATGGACAGAGCTGGGACACCTCACCCTGGTCAGTCACCCTATGTACAGAGCTGGGACACACCACCTTGATCAGCTGGGACACCTCACCCTGGTCAGTCACCCTATGGACAGAGCTGGGACAACTCACCCTGGTCAGTCACCCTATGTACAGAGCTGGGACACCTCACCCTGGTCAGTCACCCTATGTAAAGAGCTTGGACACATCACCTTGATCAGCTTGGACACCTCACCCTGGTCAGTCACCCTATGGACAGAGCTGGGACACATCACCCTGGTCAGTCACCCTATGTAAAGAGCTTGGACACATCACCTTGATCAGCTGGGACACCTCACCCTGGTCAGTCACCCTATGTAAAGAGCTTGGACACATCACCTTGATCAGCTGGGACACCTCACCCTGGTCAGTCACCCTATGGACAGAGCTGGGACACCTCACCCTAATCAGTCACCCTATGTACAGAGCAGGGACACATCACCCTGGTCAGTCACCCTATGGACAGAGCTGGGACACCTCACCCTGGTCAGTCACCCTATGTACAGAGCTGGGACACATCACCTTGATCAGCTGGGACACCTCACCCTGGTCAGTCACCCTATGTAAAGAGCTTGGACACATCACCCTGGTCAGTCACCCTATGGACAGAGCTGGGACACCTCACCCTGGTCAGTCACCCTATGTACAGAGCTGGGACACCTCACCCTGGTCAGTCACCCTATGTACAGAGCAGGGACACATCACCTTGATCAGCTTGGACACCTCACCCTGGTCAGTCACCCTATGTAAAGAGCTTGGACACATCACCTTGATCAGCTGGGACACCTCACCCTGGTCAGTCACCCTATGGACAGAGCTGGGACACATCACCCTGGTCAGTCACCCTATGTAAAGAGCTTGGACACATCACCTTGATCAGCTGGGACAGCTCACCCTGGTCAGTCACCCTATGTACAGAGCTGGGACAGCTCACCCTGGTCAGTCACCCTATGTACAGAGCTGGGACAGCTCACCCTGGTCAGTCACCCTATGTACAGAGCTGGGACACATCACCCTGGTCAGTCACCCTATGGACAGAGCTGGGACACCTCACCCTGGTCAGTCACCCTATGGACAGAGCTGGGACACCTCACCCTGGTCAGTCACCCTATGGACAGAGCTGGGACACCTCACCCTGGTCAGTCACCCTATGGACAGAGCTGGGACACATCACCCTGGTCAGTCACCCTATGGACAGAGCTGGGACACATCACCCTGGTCAGTCACCCTATGTACAGAGCTGGGACACATCACCCTGGTCAGTCACCCTATGGACAGAGCTGGGACACATCATCCTGGTCAGTCACCCTATGGACAGAGCTGGGACAGCTCACCCTGGTCAGTCACCCTATGGACAGAGCTGGGACACATCACCCTGGTCAGTCACCCTATGGACAGAGCTGGGACAGCTCACCCTGGTCAGTCACCCTATGTACAGAGCTGGGACACCTCACCCTGGTCAGTCACCCTATGTACAGAGCTGGGACAGCTCACCCTGGTCAGTCACCCTATGGACAGAGCTGGGACACATCACCCTGGTCAGTCACCCTATGTACAGAGCTGGGACAGCTCACCCTGGTCAGTCACCCTATGGACAGAGCTGGGACAGCTCACCCTGGTCAGTCACCCTATGTACAGAGCTGGGACAGCTCACCCTGGTCAGTCACCCTATGTACAGAGCTGGGACACATCACCCTGGTCAGTCACCCTATGGACAGAGCTGGGACACCTCACCCTGGTCAGTCACCCTATGTACAGAGCTGGGACAGCTCACCCTGGTCAGTCACCCTATGTACAGAGCTGGGACAGCTCACCCTGGTCAGTCACCCTATGTACAGAGCTGGGACACCTCACCCTGGTCAGTCACCCTATGTACAGAGCAGGGACACATCACCTTGATCAGCTTGGACACCTCACCCTGGTCAGTCACCCTATGTAAAGAGCTTGGACACATCACCTTGATCAGCTGGGACACCTCACCCTGGTCAGTCACCCTATGGACAGAGCTGGGACACATCACCCTGGTCAGTCACCCTATGTAAAGAGCTTGGACACATCACCTTGATCAGCTGGGACACCTCACCCTGGTCAGTCACCCTATGTACAGAGCTGGGACAGCTCACCCTGGTCAGTCACCCTATGTACAGAGCTGGGACAGCTCACCCTGGTCAGTCACCCTATGTACAGAGCTGGGACACATCACCCTGGTCAGTCACCCTATGGACAGAGCTGGGACACCTCACCCTGGTCAGTCACCCTATGGACAGAGCTGGGACACCTCACCCTGGTCAGTCACCCTATGGACAGAGCTGGGACACCTCACCCTGGTCAGTCACCCTATGGACAGAGCTGGGACACATCACCCTGGTCAGTCACCCTATGGACAGAGCTGGGACACATCACCCTGATCAGTCACCCTATGTACAGAGCTGGGACACATCACCCTGGTCAGTCACCCTATGGACAGAGCTGGGACACATCATCCTGGTCAGTCACCCTATGGACAGAGCTGGGACAGCTCACCCTGGTCAGTCACCCTATGGACAGAGCTGGGACACATCACCCTGGTCAGTCACCCTATGTACAGAGCTGGGACAGCTCACCCTGGTCAGTCACCCTATGTACAGAGCTGGGACACCTCACCCTGGTCAGTCACCCTATGTACAGAGCTGGGACAGCTCACCCTGGTCAGTCACCCTATGGACAGAGCTGGGACACATCACCCTGGTCAGTCACCCTATGTACAGAGCTGGGACAGCTCACCCTGGTCAGTCACCCTATGGACAGAGCTGGGACAGCTCACCCTGGTCAGTCACCCTATGTACAGAGCTGGGACAGCTCACCCTGGTCAGTCACCCTATGTACAGAGCTGGGACACATCACCCTGGTCAGTCACCCTATGGACAGAGCTGGGACACCTCACCCTGGTCAGTCACCCTATGTACAGAGCTGGGACAGCTCACCCTGGTCAGTCACCCTATGTACAGAGCTGGGACAGCTCACCCTGGTCAGTCACCCTATGTACAGAGCTGGGACAGCTCACCCTGGTCAGTCACCCTATGTACAGAGCTGGGACACATCACCCTGGTCAGTCACCCTATGGACAGAGCTGGGACACCTCACCCTGGTCAGTCACGCTATGTACAGAGCTGGGACACCTCACCCTGGTCAGTCACCCTATGGACAGAGCTGGGACACCTCACCCTGGTCAGTCACCCTATGGACAGAGCTGGGACACATCACCCTGGTCAGTCACCCTATGGACTGAGCTGGGACACCTCACCCTGGTCAGTCACCCTATGTACAGAGCTGGGACACATCACCCTGGTCAGTCACCCTATGGACAGAGCTGGGACACATCATCCTGGTCAGTCACCCTATGTACAGAGCTGGGACAGCTCACCCTGGTCAGTCACCCTATGGACAGAGCTGGGACACCTCACCCTGGTCAGTCACCCTATGGACAGAGTTGGGACACATCACCCTGGTCAGTCACCCTATGGACAGAGCTGGGACACCTCACCCTGGTCAGTCACCCTATGGACAGAGCTGGGACACCTCACCCTGGTCAGTCACCCTATGGACAGAGCTGGGACACATCACCCTGGTCAGTCACCCTATGGACAGAGCTGGGACACATCACCCTGGTCAGTCACCCTATGTACAGAGCTGGGACACATCACCCTGGTCAGTCACCCTATGGACAGAGCTGGGACACATCATCCTGGTCAGTCACCCTATGGACAGAGCTGGGACAGCTCACCCTGGTCAGTCACCCTATGGACAGAGCTGGGACACATCACCCTGGTCAGTCACCCTATGTACAGAGCTGGGACAGCTCACCCTGGTCAGTCACCCT
This sequence comes from Haliotis rufescens, assembly GCF_023055435.1. Taxonomy (NCBI): domain Eukaryota; kingdom Metazoa; phylum Mollusca; class Gastropoda; order Lepetellida; family Haliotidae; genus Haliotis; species Haliotis rufescens. Next base: position 32,997,388 of record NW_025964372.1, on the reverse strand, counting down.
ATGTACAGAGCTGGGACACCTCACCCTGGTCAGTCACCCTATGTACAGAGCTGGGACAGCTCACCCTGGTCAGTCACCCTATGGACAGAGCTGGGACACATCACCCTGGTCAGTCACCCTATGTACAGAGCTGGGACAGCTCACCCTGGTCAGTCACCCTATGGACAGAGCTGGGACAGCTCACCCTGGTCAGTCACCCTATGTACAGAGCTGGGACAGCTCACCCTGGTCAGTCACCCTATGTACAGAGCTGGGACACATCACCCTGGTCAGTCACCCTATGGACAGAGCTGGGACACCTCACCCTGGTCAGTCACCCTATGTACAGAGCTGGGACAGCTCACCCTGGTCAGTCACCCTATGTACAGAGCTGGGACAGCTCACCCTGGTCAGTCACCCTATGTACAGAGCTGGGACAGCTCACCCTGGTCAGTCACCCTATGTACAGAGCTGGGACACATCACCCTGGTCAGTCACCCTATGGACAGAGCTGGGACACCTCACCCTGGTCAGTCACGCTATGTACAGAGCTGGGACACCTCACCCTGGTCAGTCACCCTATGGACAGAGCTGGGACACCTCACCCTGGTCAGTCACCCTATGGACAGAGCTGGGACACATCACCCTGGTCAGTCACCCTATGGACTGAGCTGGGACACCTCACCCTGGTCAGTCACCCTATGTACAGAGCTGGGACACATCACCCTGGTCAGTCACCCTATGGACAGAGCTGGGACACATCATCCTGGTCAGTCACCCTATGTACAGAGCTGGGACAGCTCACCCTGGTCAGTCACCCTATGGACAGAGCTGGGACACCTCACCCTGGTCAGTCACCCTATGGACAGAGTTGGGACACATCACCCTGGTCAGTCACCCTATGGACAGAGCTGGGACACATCACCCTGGTCAGTCACCCTATGGACAGAGCTGGGACACATCATCCTGGTCAGTCACCCTATGTACAGAGCTGGGACACATCACCCTGGTCAGTCACCCTATGGACAGAGCTGGGACACCTCACCCTGGTCAGTCACCCTATGGACAGAGCTGGGACACCTCACCCTGGTCAGTCACCCTATGGACAGAGCTGGGACACATCACCCTGGTCAGTCACCCTATGTACAGAGCTGGGACACATCATCCTGGTCAGTCACCCTATGTACAGAGCTGGGACAGCTCACCCTGGTCAGTCACCCTATGGACAGAGCTGGGACACATCATCCTGGTCAGTCACCCTATGTACACAGCTGGGACAGCTCACCCTGGTCAGTCACCCTATGTACAGAGCTGGGACACCTCACCCTGGTCAGTCACCCTATGTACAGAGCTGGGACAGCTCACCCTGGTCAGTCACCCTATGGACAGAGCTGGGACACATCACCCTGGTCAGTCACCCTATGTACAGAGCTGGGACAGCTCACCCTGGTCAGTCACCCTATGTACAGAGCTGGGACAGCTCACCCTGGTCAGTCACCCTATGTACAGAGCTGGGACAGCTCACCCTGGTCAGTCACCCTATGTACAGAGCTGGGACACATCACCCTGGTCAGTCACCCTATGGACAGAGCTGGGACACCTCACCCTGGTCAGTCACCCTATGGACAGAGCTGGGACAGCTCACCCTGGTCAGTCACCCTATGTACAGAGCTGGGACAGCTCACCCTGGTCAGTCACCCTATGGACAGAGCTGGGACACCTCACCCTGGTCAGTCACACCATGGACAGAGCTGGGACACATCACCCTGGTCAGTCACCCTATGAACAGAGCTGGGACACATCACCCTGGTCAGTCACCCTATGTACAGAGCTGGGACACATCACCTTGATCAGCTGGGACACCTCACCCTGGTCAGTCACCATATGTACAGAGCTGGGACACATCACCCTGGGCAGTCACCCTATGGACAGAGCTGGGACACTTCACCCTGGTCAGTCACCCTATGTACAGAGCTGGGACACCTCACCCTGGTCAGTCACCCTATATACAGAGCTGGGACACATCACCCTGGTCAGTCACCCTATGTAAAGAGCTTGGACACATCACCTTGATCAGCTGGGACACCTCACCCTGGTCAGTCACCCTATGTAAAGAGCTTGGACACATCACCTTGATCAGCTGGGACACCTCACCCTGGTCAGTCACCCTATGGACAGAGCTGGGACACCTCACCCTGGTCAGTCACCCTATGTACAGAGCAGGGACACATCACCCTGGTCAGTCACCCTATGGACAGAGCTGGGACACCTCACCCTGGTCAGTCACCCTATGTACAGAGCTGGGACACACCACCTTGATCAGCTGGGACACCTCACCCTGGTCAGTCACCCTATGGACAGAGCTGGGACAACTCACCCTGGTCAGTCACCCTATGTACAGAGCTGGGACACCTCACCCTGGTCAGTCACCCTATGTAAAGAGCTTGGACACATCACCTTGATCAGCTTGGACACCTCACCCTGGTCAGTCACCCTATGGACAGAGCTGGGACACATCACCCTGGTCAGTCACCCTATGTAAAGAGCTTGGACACATCACCTTGATCAGCTGGGACACCTCACCCTGGTCAGTCACCCTATGTAAAGAGCTTGGACACATCACCTTGATCAGCTGGGACACCTCACCCTGGTCAGTCACCCTATGGACAGAGCTGGGACACCTCACCCTAATCAGTCACCCTATGTACAGAGCAGGGACACATCACCCTGGTCAGTCACCCTATGGACAGAGCTGGGACACCTCACCCTGGTCAGTCACCCTATGTACAGAGCTGGGACACATCACCTTGATCAGCTGGGACACCTCACCCTGGTCAGTCACCCTATGTAAAGAGCTTGGACACATCACCCTGGTCAGTCACCCTATGGACAGAGCTGGGACACCTCACCCTGGTCAGTCACCCTATGTACAGAGCTGGGACACCTCACCCTGGTCAGTCACCCTATGTACAGAGCAGGGACACATCACCTTGATCAGCTTGGACACCTCACCCTGGTCAGTCACCCTATGTAAAGAGCTTGGACACATCACCTTGATCAGCTGGGACACCTCACCCTGGTCAGTCACCCTATGGACAGAGCTGGGACACATCACCCTGGTCAGTCACCCTATGTAAAGAGCTTGGACACATCACCTTGATCAGCTGGGACACCTCACCCTGGTCAGTCACCCTATGTAAAGAGCTTGGACACATCACCTTGATCAGCTGGGACACCTCACCCTGGTCAGTCACCCTATGTAAAGAGCTTGGACACATCACCCTGGTCAGTCACCCTATGGACAGAGCTGGGACACCTCACCCTGGTCAGTCACCCTATGTACAGAGCTGGGACACCTCACCCTGGTCAGTCACCCTATGTACAGAGCAGGGACACATCACCTTGATCAGCTTGGACACCTCACCCTGGTCAGTCACCCTATGTAAAGAGCTTGGACACATCACCTTGATCAGCTGGGACACCTCACCCTGGTCAGTCACCCTATGGACAGAGCTGGGACACATCACCCTGGTCAGTCACCCTATGTAAAGAGCTTGGACACATCACCTTGATCAGCTGGGACACCTCACCCTGGTCAGTCACCCTATGTAAAGAGCTTGGACACATCACCTTGATCAGCTGGGACACCTCACCCTGGTCAGTCACCCTATGGACAGAGCTGGGACACATCATCCTGGTCAGTCACCCTATGTACAGAGCAGGGACACATCACCTTGGTCAGTCACCCTATGGACAGAGCTGGGACACCTCACCCTGGTCAGTCACCCTATGTACAGAGCTGGGACACATCACCTTGATCAGCTGGGACACCTCACCCTGGTCAGTCACCCTATGTAAAGAGCTTGGACACATCACCCTGGTCAGTCACCCTATGGACAGAGCTGGGACACCTCACCCTGGTCAGTCACCCTATGTACAGAGCTGGGACACCTCACCCTGGTCAGTCACCCTATGTACAGAGCAGGGACACATCACCCTAGTCAGTCACCCTATGTACAGAGCTGGGACACATCACCCTGGTCAGTCACCCTATGTACAGAGCTGGGACACATCACCTTGATCAGCTGGGACACCTCACCCTGGTCAGTCACCCTATGTACAGAGCTGGGACACCTCACCCTGGTCAGTCACGCTATGTACAGAGCTGGGACACCTCACCCTGGTCAGTCACCCTATGTACAGAGCTGGGACACATCATCCTGGTCAGTCACCCTATGGACAGAGCTGGGACACATCACCCTGGTCAGTCACCCTATGTACAGAGCTGGGACACATCATCCTGGTCAGTCACCCTATGTACAGAGCTGGGACACTTCACCCTGGTCAGTCACCCTATGGACAGAGCTGGGACACATCACCCTGGTCAGTCACCCTATGTACAGAGCTGGGACAAATCATCCTGGTCAGTCACCCTATGGACAGAGCTGGGACACATCATCCTGGTCAGTCACCCTATGTATAGAGCTGGGACACATCATCCTGGTCAGTCACCCTATGTCTAGAGCTGGGACACATCACCCTGGTCAGTCACCCTATGGACAGAGCTGGGACACATCATCCTGGTCAGTCACCCTATGGACAGAGCTGGGACACATCATCCTGGTCAGTCACCCTATGTATAGAGCTGGGACACATCATCCTGGTCAGTCACCCTATGTATAGAGCTGGGACACATCACCCTGGTCAGTCACCCTATGTACAGAGCTGGGACACCTCACCCTGGTCAGTCACCCTATGGACAGAGCTGGGACACATCACCCTGGTCAGCCACCCTATGGACAGAGCTGGGACACCTTACCTTGACAGGCTTGGCTGTTTTCCTGATCTTGCCCCATGAGATTGCCTCGTCTGGGCTGGCTCCCGAATCACTGCCGTCAAACTCAGATGCTGTGTTGAGGTACACGGAGAAATCTGCACCATTACGCTGAAGCACATACAGAAATATGGCTGCATACAATACACAGGTCACATCTCAAGGCACCGTTTTTCTCATACATTCTGGGAAAACACGGATTACATGGTGAATCCAGGATTCCAGTTCTCTTAGACTTATATGCAATCTATTTATATACACAGTTGCTTTTACATAAACTGAAACCTCACACTAATGAGCTGATATATTTCATAATTTTCAACACTTATCTTTTAACTTCCAAACAGTGTAACTTCAATGCAAGCTGATGTAGCTTCTGGTAAACATTAGAAGTGAAAATAGCAGATTTCATGACATTTCAACCATCTTTTGGCTAACAGCCCTTTTCCAACTCTTTTCCAGGCTTCGAAACATTTGAATTAAATTCCATGATTTTACCAGGATGTAACGGCCTGTATGACCCAAGTAACACTTTGTTACTGTTCATGTCACCAGTGTCAAGGAGAGAACAGGTCAATAGAGCTCCTCACCATGAGGTTGGCGTTGGCGGTGTGGTGTTTGACGACGCCACCACCCAGGATGATCATGCCGGTGTTGACAGCATAAACGGCCTGGCTGTTCACCCTCCGGATGTCTGAAACACACAGCATGATTAATCCCCAATCACAAAGAAATTTACGGAAATTATGGCTACTTGATGATGCAATAACTTCCTGTAGCCTTACCTTCCACCCTCCAGCCCTAGATTCCACCATTTTAAGGTGAGCTAACCCCTACTATGGCTACTTAATGATGTGATAATTCCATGGAGGCCCAAGGTGCTATTTGTATTGCTACTCAATGATGTGGTAATTCCATGGAGGCCCAAGGTGCTATTTGTATTGCTACTCAATGATGTGGTAATTCCATGGAGGCCCAAGGTGCTATTTGTATTGCTACTTAATGATGTGATAATTCCATGGAGGCCCAAGGTGCTATTGGTATTGCTACTTAATGATGTGATAATTCCATGGAGACCCTAGGTGCTATTGGTATTGCTACTTAATAATGTGATAATTCCATGGAGTCCCTAGGTGCTATTGGTATTGCTACTTAACATGACTTAATGAGCTGATAATTTCAAGGATTCCTACCTTCAACCATACTAAGATGAGCTAACAAACACTATTGCTACATAATATTGTGATAATTCCATGGAGACCGATCTTCAACCATGCAAAGGTGAGCTAATAGACAATATTGCTACTTAATGTGACAATCCAATAGAACAACATTCCACTAGGATAAGGTGAGCTAACAGTCACTACTGCTACTTAGTGTCACAATCCCATAGATCTACCTTCCACTCAGTTAAGGTGAGCTAACAGTCACTATTGCTACCTTCCACCATGTTAGGTGAGCTTACAGTCACTATTACTTCTTAATGTGACAATCCCATAGATCTACCTTCCACCATGCTAGGTGAGCTAACAGCCACTATATTGCTACTTAATGTGACAATCCCATAGATCTACCTTCCACTCTGGTAAGGTGAGCTAACAGCCACTAGTGCTACTTAATGTGACAATCCCATAGATCTACCTTCCACTCTGGTAAGGTGAGCTAACAATCATTAGTGCTACATTCCACCATGCTAGGTAAGCTAACAGTCACTATTGCTTCTTATTGTGATAATTCTATAGAACTACCTTCAACTATGGCAAGGTGAGCTAACAGCCACTATATTGCTACTAAATGTGACAATCCCATAGATCTACCTTCCACTCTGGTGAGGTTAGCTAACAGTCACTAGTGCTACTTAATGTGGAGCCCTACCTTCAACAAGGTCCAGCACAAGTCCAGGGTTCTTGAAGGAATGGAAGTAGATCATATCACCCAGAGAGCCGTCGGTCAGCGCTGGACAGAAGACTGGAATGTTGTTCTACACAGATGTAAACAGCAGTTATAGCAACAGGAATGAAACCATGCAAAATATAAATAACATGAGATTTCAAATCGGTGGGTCTTATTACTTCGCATTTGGTGCCCCGGAATTTGGAACCGACAGTATTCAGTGGCAAGGCAAGGGAGTTAAGTGACTTTAAAAGTCTAGTTTCAACCCTTGCCGAACTAGGCTGGAATTCTGGAGTTGCATTTTGGCTGGACTAATGAGTCTATGCATAGTCCAATCAAAATCGCGCAACAAACTAGACATTCGATTCGTAAACAACATGGATTTCAACGTGCAGATTTCGATCGACTGCAGGATTTGCCAAGCATGTGTACCCTCAACTGGGCATCGACAAATAATTTCCAAATTTATTCATTTTTTTAATCAAGGTGCTCAAATGCTTTGATGCACTTCGTGAGGTAAGGCCTATTTATTTACAATATAGATGTTGATTATCGATCAGATTGTCTTGACTGGGTGCCGCCTTTTTGTTTGAAGCAAATGCAAGTTATATGAGAAGTGGAATCTGATTGGTCAATAGAAGAGACGTAGAAGGCACATAACTCGTAATGGCCACTGGTGGTGCTAGGTGAGAAATCCCAGCTTAGTTCGGCAAGGGTGGTAACTGAACTTTTACAGTCAGTTAACTCCCTTGCCTTGGGAAGATGGTGAAAGACTGAAACACCACTTGTATCTCATCAAGTAAATTTGAAAGGTTTGATGATATGTAACTTAAAAACATAGGTCCTGCAGAAACATGGAAGACACACTTACATTTGTTTTGTAATGCAGAAACCATTTAAGCACAAATTGATACCAAGTCAACTGTCACAAGACAACATTGCTGAGTGCGGTCTTAAACAACATGCAAACACAACAGTGACAACAGTGAATGTTTATAACATTTCACTGACCTTGTAGGCCCAGTAGTAAATTGAGTCAGTGTTGTCGATCTCCTTCCCCAGACGTGCGATCATCTTGGACGGACTCCATGTGATCCCCTACAACAACCAAACAGAAGTCAGCATATATATTGTGATCTCTTAACTTACAAAGTTAAATCTGATTTTGTAGGGGAAGAAAATTGGAACTTGGAAACAACTGAAATGTCTTGTACAGAGAACAAATGCATACAGAAAACATAAAATATGTTCAAATAGTGGAAAGTAAGAGACGCTTACTTCTTCTTTTTGTTCGGCCACCATCTTGTCAAGGATAGGCATGACCCAGTCCTCGAAGAAGCAGTAGTTCTCATTAGGCACCAGCAGATTGCCTATACGGTTGATGCCTTTGTCCCTCAGGTCCCGCCCATTCAGTGCGAAGTCGCCCAGGTATGTGGGCGCCATACACTTGATGAAGTCTTCCTCTATCCCTCCTGCCGTTGTCACCACCACATCAACCTATGACAGTCCGGGTCAATGGTCAGGAGACATAGATCTTTTTATTAATGCATGGACTTGTTAGCAACGGTTATTAGACTGAAGTAAGTCATACTAGACATGAGCTTCGGATGAGTGACAATATATCATCAGACCTGAACCAAAAGACACTAAAGATTGATGTTGTCAGCAAAAATCAATGACCTCAGGGTTCCCGATGACCTTACACACACTCACTCACCTCTCAAATTACAAACATTTCCCAATTTGGGACAAAAAATAATAAGTTCTTTCCCAATTTTCCTGACATGAGCACTTAGTATAAAATTCTACATACCGGTACATCCCTCTAGGGCTGGGACGAGTCCAATTTTACTACACGGGTACCCACAACCCAATTACCCGACCCTACCCGGGTACCCGCTGTTGGTGTCAAGAGATAGGTACACAATGTCCGATTGGGAATAGTTTGACAGTAGCCCTAGCAGATAGATACATGTATAAAACGATGTGGTCATGCATACACTGAAGTTGACTGAAGCTTTAGCTTTGTTCAAACATGTTTAAGTCAGAAGGAACATGTTCATAGTCATGAAGAGATGCGAACATAAGAGACTTAAAATTGTCGTGTAACCATGTGGTTATATTGTGAATTTTTGTCATGAAACAATATATCATGTGACTAACCAAGGGCCCGGGTAGTCCTGTGGATATCCGGGTCCTACTCAGTACCTACCCGACCCGAGTACCCGAGTTACCCGTCCCAGCCCTCCATCCCTCTTGTTTTTGTTAGATTGGGCTTCTTCGTGAAGTTAATGGATCTCGTGTGACAGCTCACCAGGAACTCACCATGTTGTGTTGCACGAGATAGCGGATCACTTCTCGGACCCCAGCGGACACAAGGTTGGACGTGTAGCTGAGGAAGATGGTGCAGTTTGACCTCTCTCTCCCACAGGGGTTCAGATTCATGTGGTGTTGGTCTTCAGGCGACATCGGCTGGAGCTTACAGTCGATCTGAATACACATTACAACTGCTACTTTACACACTGTAATCAGTGGAGGACGTAACTTGACACGAGACACGACCCCCGTTACAATACAAGTGACTACCTGAGAGAGGGTTACATGTACACGAGACTAACTGTCAATAAACCATGGATTTCTGTAAATAGCACAAAACAATTCTTCAAGGGTTATTCATCAAAATAGTAAAAGATCAGGTAGTTATTAATAATTATACCAGTTATTGAAATAATACCAATTATTGAAATGGTAATATCGAATAATGATAGAATAATGTGCCAAAACATGAGTCATTGTCAGATACTGTGAGTATCATTTTCAGCATCCTCTGTTATCCAGCATCCTCTGTTTAATATTTTAAACCGGACATTTGAGATTCCCAATCGGACATGTCCGGCGCATATGACGGTTTCCGGACCCCTGGTTTGATATCTCCAATCTATCATCATAAATACCCTGGACCAATTCACTACCACAGCTTTATTCTGAGCCTGATTAGAAAGACAGGATGATGACAGCCATGAACTAGCCATCCAATCAAATTACTCTCAAAAGCAAAAGAAATGATGTGCTAGCAATATGAAAAAGGGAGATTGTTGCTTCACTTCTAAAACTGAAGTTATGGTAGCAAATAAGTCCATGGTTTATATCATACTAGAAAGGAAATATAAGAGAACTTAGTGTCATAATATGGACTATCATCAGCAGAACTTACTAGACCAAACAAAAGATGACAGTCTCAGACGTAGCGTGTACTCTAGACAGCCTATCGTCTCCTGTATGCAAGAAGGGTGCACTTGACACTAATTAATTCAATCCCCGTGACAAGCCCACTTAAGAGTGACCACAGCCTGTGTGATTAAAGCGTCCTGTATACATGGTATATATCCCCAAGCGTGATATTTATTGTCAATCGTTAATACGGAGGATTTCTGACCACGAACTGTGCAATTTCGTCATTGGCACACAAAAACATTCTGAGGATGAACCTTGTAATCTGCAAGCCTTAAGTTTATGTATTAGCTTTTATCTAACAAAAGTTAAGTATGATTACTTGAATGGGGACATGTTACGTCCTCTGCTGATTGAACTTAGACAAGTAGATTAAAAACAGACTGACATATAAAACTTGCAAAATGAAAGAATGTGTACTCAGAACTACAGATAAGCAGTGTTTTTCTGTAAAATACCCCCAAAATAGTCAAACCCCAATTACTTTCAATCAACTTGCGTACAGAAACGCATGCATTAAATGAAAAACTCAAATGTATAAAAACAGCATGCAAAAATACCCAATGAAGCTTTTTAAGCATGCGTACAAAAGAGCTAATTTCCAAAACACAATTACGAGCTAATTTACTTTCCGAGTCAAGCCTTTATATTTAGAACAGTTATTTATACATCTAAAACAATATTTCATTTTTTGTTAAATCTTAAAATGTTCACTAACTTTGGGAAAAAAACAATAGAGTGATGACTAGATGAGTGAAACAATATTGGTTGTTACCCAATGAAAAAATGTAATAACCGAATTAAAATAGAAACCATAGAGTAAAAACTCAATTGCTCAAAAAGTTATCTGGAGCTCTGGTGCTGCAAACGGATTGCTTAGAAATGTTGTTTAATTGGCAGCCTGGCAATCTGCACAATTTGTCCCTGCATATCATTACTCTTCTTTATTAGAAATTGTTGTTCAAATTTGAAAATTAAAAAAATTGGCATGGCAATGTAAATATCACATCCATTATTTGTTATATGTTGCATTTAATTAACATTTGTCAAAAAACTACATGCAGTTTTTTTTCACATTCTGCTAACTTGACAGGGTCAGTTGTCAGGGGAGCAATATCCACTGTAGCATGACATCACAGAATTCCAGAGCATCAACATGAACGTCTCATGGCTGTACGAGTTCACATGAACAAAGAGTGTGTCAGAAAATTACCCATTATTTTGTTGTACTCTTAATTTCTATAAACCTTATGTGTTGTCAGATTTGCAGGTGTAATAGGGCAGTTGATGCTCAGAAATATAAATATGGAAACCTCAGGATTACATCATGTGACGTACATGATCTAGGTGCCTATGATTTTTCAACTTTATAAGAAAGACAAGAGTGAGAAATTCTGACGTTTCTAGGAGTGAGTGAGTATGGTTTTACTCCGCTTTTAGCAATATTCCAGCAATATCGCGACAGGGGACACCAGAAATGGGCTTCACACATTGTACCCATGTCAGGAATCGAACCCGGGTCTTCGGCGTGACGAGCCAACGCTTTAACCACTAGTCTACCCGACCACCTCAAAAACTTCTAGTAAGATTTAGGAGCTAATTTTTAGAGTTCATTTCAGCCAAGTCTGTATAACATGGTATAACTGATTAAGGACAAGGATCAGAAATCCAAGATATGTATAGGTTAGAGCATGAGGGCCTGGTGTGTAATTGTTGAAATGGTTAGAGTCTGAGGCGCAGAGCTCCAGGATCCTAACCATTTCAACGATTAGACACCATGGTCCTCGTGCTCTAACCTATTTAAACCATTTCCAACATGTATAGCACCTAAAATGCTTCAAAAACATTGTTTTGTTAATGGCATTTTGAAAGATATTCAGCATGTTCAGAAACTATATGCTTACTGTGAGAACACTGTGCAAGTCACCCGTGTGATGCACATGAAATATGTTCTCTGAGCATCTCGCAATTTGCCGACTCGGGTTATGAAATGCATGTCCCAGGACAAGTATACCATTTATTTTGGACCAACGTGAGCACATGTATCAATCACTCAAACATTACTTGTCCATGTTGATGGGCCTATTATAATAAAACATAGCCCTGATCATAATAACAGTAATTTATTTTCTTTCTGTTCCAAATCATAAATACATACAAATACTGCAATGCATAAAGTAACATATTGTATAAAAACTGCATAAAACACATATTTTTGCATTTCATAACGGATAAATAATTGGTTGTGATGCAAGTAAATACGAAGATGTTAATTTCATACAATTTCTCCCTTGTCGCTGAGGCAGAAGACTACATTCGTAAGCCTTTCGGTTGGACTTCAAAGGTTTGAATCCCACTGGCGACAAACGTTTTTCATGAAACTGTTCTATCCTCAAGGTATCATCATTGCCAACTGGTGTTTTATCAATTAACAATGAAGTTATATGCGTGCAGTCAAAGACAAAGGAGCCATGGTTAAATTATGATTAGCGCCATGTATAAAGCTGATGCATTGCCTGAGTACTTAGCTGATCAGTGTGACCGTTAACCAGTTGAAAATGGGCGCCAGAGCTTGGAGCCGAGTCCGCCCTTAACGCCATTCCTACTTGTTGCCAGTCTTACCATTCTATTTATTTCCTCCACTGCCCTGCCAAAATTTGTTGCCTGGAAACCACTTCTCCTGTAGGATGTCATCAGCTTGTGGTAGTCGATGCCTTCGTTGAAATCATATCCCTTGACAGTCGGGGCTCCATCTGGCATGGGGGAGCTCTTCACCAGTACAGCCTCAGTGGCTACAGATGGGGGAAGATTCTCCATTCTAATGTGCCTAAATCGCTTATCGTTAAACTGTAAATAGACATATTACAGGGTTCTAAATTTACAGAAATCTGCTAATCTGAGAACAGTAAAATTCAGGAAGGACTAGTGACATTTCCTTGTGGACTACTATCTGGGCTAGAACTTAACACTAGCCCGCTAGCCCGAGGCTTATACAAATCCCTGTGGGCTAGTACAAACTAATGTAGCAGGGCGTGGAGTCATCCCACAGATGACATCCTTACCTTGTTAACTTCTTTGGTCATATGGACAAGGCGTCCGACCTCGGATCAGAAGGTCCGTGGTTCGAATCCCATCACGGGACTCGGAAATTTTATGGCCCCTACATTGGCGCCCAACGTGGGGCTGAGCACGTTCATATTAAATTTGAGCAAAATATGCCTCAGTACCCTATTATGCAGCCCGGGACGTGTCTTCTGTTGACAGGGGAGTATGTAGCAGGGCGTGGAGTCATCCCACAGATGACATCCTTACCTTGTCAGCTTCCTGACGGGGTTAACCTCTTTGGTCATGTGGACAATGCGTCCGACCTCGGATTAGAAGGTCCGTGGTTCGAATCCCATCACGGGATGGCCGCTACACTAACATTGGACAATGATAGCAAAGATCAGTCATGTCACTCACCAGGCCTAATCTTTAGAGAGTGAATCTGAGTTAGTGCCAGCACTATATATGCAGGATATATGTATGATATGAAGGCAGTTATTTCCATAGCCATAACCGAATTAACCTATGAGCATTTACTTCGCGCATACATAGAATACTTACATGGAACTGTTATCAAGTAAATAAGTGCAAAATCGGGCGATCAACTCGGAAACCGGCTATGTTGTTGTGATTTCACCACAAACGCACATGCTTCCGGTCATTCCTGACATGCGCGTTCACAGTAGCCTCTAAATATAAGACAAACCTTTTGTGAATAATTGACAAGTTTGCAAATAATTATTTTCTTTGGAAACTATATTTACGATGATGGTAAAAAATATCCCATTTACGTCAAATAAACGATAAATAGGGTAGAGGGTATGGCAACCACAAAAACAAATATGGCGGACGAAGTACCGACCATGGATGAAAACGAGAGAAAAGTCGTCAACGAATTCTGCCACCTGTTGGAAAAATCGAAACAGCTCTTTAATGGCCTTAGGTGCATATTTTATTATTCTACTCCATCTTTCATTTTTGAATGAATGTATTGTAATATAACGATTTCTTCACACATTAATAATTGGTAATTCCTGCATAAACATGCTGTGATAAATGCCATTGGTATATTGGTAATGATATTTGTTTACTGAACGAAAGCAACAGGGTCTTATTTCGTTTTGATGGTTATGTTATGTCACAACCCCTCAGATGTAATATCGGTATCTCAGAATCTCGTTGTACGTTGAATCTTTGATAAAAACGAAGAATTTTACAGTTCCTTGTGGGTTAAAACTTTATAGACGTATCCATGGAAATTTTATTTCCCAAGTGGGCGATCAGGGAATGAATGATTACTGGGGCACAATATAATCCTGGTTCAACAAATTGCAATGAGTGGTTTCACAGTTTAGATTGTTCTGAAAATGCAATGATAGTGCCACTGGATCAATATTCATGCTTAGTTTTTTTGTGTGTGATCTGTCATCTATATTCAATGTAGAATCTATTACTTTTATGCATTGTGATGTGTGCTAGCTAAAACAGCCTTTTGCCAAAACACTGGAGAAAACAGCACCAAATTAATCAAAATGGCCCCATTTTTCATTGGTGAAAACTGCCATGTAAAAAAGACAAGGGGTGAACTGAAATGATATATAGGTTTGCCGGTGCATTGTATGTTTTTGTGCAATGATACGATGCACATTTTTCTCTGTGTCGATACAAGACACTACACTTACTGAATTATATTACTTACTACTCTGTTAATGACGTCCAAGCAGTTTTGTCAGTCAAATGTCGCAAAATATGTTGTATTTAGTGTTCCAAGTTCTAAAATAGCCACTACGAGCATGTGTCTACAGCTAGCTCTTCCTTTGAAATATGTATGTTTAAGAAGTTTCCACAGGATTTTACGTAAATATGTGTATCGCAATGTGTATGGTACAGTGATTCATATGGTATAGTGACCTTGCAGTATCGTTTCACCCCTAAAAAAGAAAGAATACAATAGAGATTTGAGATTATGTGTTTAATGTTGTCACTCTGTATTTCAATAATTTATAAAATATCATTTTCTGATCATTGATCATTAGATCATTTAAAAGATGGTCTTAAATGTCTGTCTTGTGTAAACAGATTAATTAGTTCACTGATTAGGTATTTACCTAACATGCTTAACAATGGGAAGTTTAATTCTTCAATTGGCGTTAAACTCACTCTCTCAGTAGGTTTCAACTACTTCAAGAATTCCCAGGTGTGTAAGATATATATTATTGAATGCCGCTATTTGATTACTATTCAAATCTTCAGACCAAATGGGGGAGCCATTTCAGCACAGGACGTTTTAGCCATAACCCACTAACATGAGTATACTGTACAGGGTCCCATTCCACCAAGCCATCATAGCACTATGACTATCATAAGCATATATTAAAGTATGGGAGATATAATAATATAAGCGCAACAATCGCTTTATGGAACAGGGCCAAGTATCCGTTACTATAGTAACATTGCACTTAGCATGTAAAACCATAGTTTTATGTTGGGGTGGTGCAGTCACATTCTGCAATTTCATGATTTATTTGAAAAGCCTGTCTCAGGTATCAAATCAGCTGTGAGGTAGAGATATGTCATGGTGAAAATTGTTTATATACAGACAGGTTCAGCCTTAACCATGTTAACAAGCTTGTTTAAGTGCATTTTATAAACTTGTATACACCCTGTACTGCAACACGGAAAATGGCAACGCTATGCACCTGTATCTGTCAGTAAAGGAATGCCAGTCATTATTGGCTTATCATATTAATGTAGTGGTTATATTGCTGGAATTTCTGTGTATTTGTTGTCGTTTTGTTGGTTGGTTGGTTTGATGTTTAATGCCGCACTCACCAATATTCCAACTATATGACGGCGGTCTGTAAATAATCGAGTCTGGACCAGACAATCCAGTGATTAATATCATGAGCATCGATCCACGCAATTGGGATCGATGACATGCATCAACCAAGTCAATGAGCCTAACCACCCGATCCCGTTAGTCGCCTCTTACGACAAGCACAGTCGCCTTTTACGGCAAGCATGGGTTGCTGAAGACCTATTCTACCATTGATCGTAATGTATTGTACATTATTATGGTGCATTCCATTGTGACAGAGTAATGATGAAATATGTGTAAATTCTTGCACAATAATAACATAAAAATGCTTACAAATTTCAGATTTACTGATGTATACTTCTTCTGCCCGCCATTTCTAGCTGAATTATAATGAAGTTCATATAATTTGGCCATTCCTTTTACCATGTTTACTGTTACTCATTTCACCAAAAGGGGCACGGGTGGCCCAGTTGTCTAAGGGGCTGAATTCACTGTGCAGAGTTGTGTCCCTTGGGCACGCCAGAAAACCATGATCATGGGTTCAAATCCAAAATCGCCCCGATTATGTTTCTAGGTTTGTCAGTACCATACCCATTCTCGTGGGTTTCACTAAAGTGGTAAACATCTAAGATATGCATAGCTTCTCGGGCATTCCACCTTTAAACGGACATGCCGTGATATAACTAGAATACTATTCACAGTGGCGTTAAACCCAACTCACTCACTCATTACACCAAGATGGTCTAAGAGTTTGATCTGTTTTTAGTAGGTTTGTTTATTGAGGCAAAAAGAACAATGGCGATAGCTATCATCAACCAACTATTGCCCTTGCAATAGCTATTGTTTACTACTATTGCAGTAGTTCACATTGAAACTTCTGAACCAAATTAATCGTTTGAGTTTTGTCTATACCTTTTTGTCATTACATATGTTCTAGAGTATAGTGTGCACCCAAGCATAATGCTGTAATCTGATCGTGGTTGCTGTAAATATCGGTGAGTTGGTGCGATATGCCAACACATGATTTTGCCAAAATTTATGTGTCCAAAAACAATATTGAATGAAATTCTGAATAAAATAAATAAATAGATTTCAAACATTTCAAAGTCCATAGATTTCAAACATTTCAAAGTCCATATATACAATGAACACTCTTTATAACCAGGTTGTATAATAATCATGATAGCTAACTAAGACTAAATTGTGTACTTCAGTTTATTGACATGGTATTTCAATTATTACATGCTCACAGTAATGTCACATTATGTGTTTCCGTTGGGAAAAAGCATAAAGACTCATAGTGGTTTGTGACCCTTGAAGATCCGGGGTAGAATAGGTCTTCAGCAAACCATGCTTGCCGTAAAAGGCGACCATGCTTGTCAAATGATGCAACTAAGAAGATCAGGTGGTCAGGCTCGCTGACTTGGTTGATGCATGTCATCGTATCCCAGTTGCGTGGATCGATGCTCATGATGTCAGTCACTGGATTGTCTGGTCAAAATCGATTATTTACAGACCACCGTCATATAGCTGGAATATTGCTGATTGCAGCGTTAAAAACAACAAATAAAAAAACACTGTGGTTTGTAATATGCACACCCTCCGCTACACAGCTGTGTTGGGTGTTTTTTAAATGTTCGCACTATGCTAGGACTGAGACGATACACCAACTGTGCAATCTTTTATGTATCACAATATCTTGCTCACCATAAATTATGATTTTTTTGCATGTGCTCTTATCTGTTGTGTGAGACATCTTTTTCATAGAAATTTTACGGGCCTGTTATGTGTTGATGGGGCTTCGGTCCTCAGTACACCTAGCAGTGAATGGGTACCTGGTAGAATGAGATAGTAATGTGACTGTTAACCTTCTAGCACCTCCCAGTTTGCTTGGGTTCTATACTCCCCAAGGAGCTGAGAATGAAAATCATTTACTCTGATCCAGATGCCGGGGCAATAATAAGATCTGTCATGGTCTAAGTGTATTTGGGTTATTATTAATTGGAAAGTGAGCTGTATAAATTCATAATATTCTCAAAAAAATATTCCAACATCAAACTTTTGAACATCTCCGTAAAGTGATTGAAGTTTATTAGCCCCCTGGAAAACTTTAATATGAGAAAAAGTTACTTAAACTAAAGTGGTACTGATAGTATGTTCTTTCTAAGCGCAACAGCAGGACATAATCGAATCTATGGATTGTGCTAGAATCATGATAATCTTTATTCTAGTACAAAATGTTCTGCAACTCTCAAACAACTCTCGAATCTTTATTTTTTTTCATAATCAGGATTTATTTTTTTTAATAGTACATATATTTTTTTTAATTTTCAGGTATTGCAACATTGCTATAATGTAAAAGTAAACATTAAAGCCTCTTTGTCTTTGTTTTTCCTGTTGACAGTGGTACAATTACCTCTATCAGTTACCATACAAAGCCATAACCATGATAAAATTATCATGACAATTTTAACACACAATTTTTTTTTTTTTGGAATGTTTGTTGACATTTGCTCTAGACTTCGGCTGAACATAAGCCTCTGGGTAGATCTAAATCTCCCCCCCCCCCCCCCCCTCGCCATGATTGTATTTCATGATCAACCCTGAAATTCTTTTCTGACATTTGCACCCAGATAACAAGTTCATTAACATCTGATCTTTATTTCCGATTCTGACAGTGTCACAGAGCCCCATTCATCCTTGAGCAAAGTGGCGATGTTTGAAATTTCTGATACAGTAGGGCTCTATTGAAATTGACAAATGATTCAAGTTATGTTTTATCTGTTCTGACTGAGACTGTGAGAGTGGCACCAACTGTGAGATACGGGTCTGATTATATTTCCATGATAACCTTGATCCCAATATCTTCATTGTACAGTTCTATCCATTATTGACTTATTGAAAGCTGTTAACAAGGAACTATCAAGGCACAGCACAATGGTGATCATCAATAACAATCAACATGATCAAGCTGACAACTGGGTTGATTGGTCCTTTAGTCTCCAGCCTACATCTAATCAGTGACATCTGACTGGATGTCATATTTTGTGCCCTTGGCGGGAAAAAATGGGGAAAATCATGTTATTTTGTTCAAAATTGGGATTTAAAAAGGTAATTTTCTTATTTTTAGAGGACTCAGATAATTTAACCTTGCGTTGTTACATTTCATTCAACTTGTTCCATACCACACATGATACGATACTGTAAAATTAAACCTCTCTCTCTCTCTCTCTCACAGGTTAGCTTACCATGTTTACTTACAGGCTACCATGATAAGGCCAAAGTCAAGATAAGCATGATTTTACAGGAATTTCTAGTATGCCTTGTCAAACATTCCGAATTAGTCACAGGTTTCAAATAACAATGACAAACCTTTGATTACAATCTCATTAAGCATTTTAAGCTCAGATCTCAGTGCTCGCTACCACTACGCATAGATATGAGGACATCCCATTAGGAGTCCTACATTAAAATGAAATTTGAAATATATAATTCTCACATGTAAACCTTGTGGTGTTATCATGGTTATGACTACTTAAACTGTGTTTATTTCTAACCAAAAATAGATGTCAGTGACACTATGCACATTTATTTTGCATAATTGAATGTCTTATCTAGTGATAGATTTTATAATGACAGTTTGCGGAAATATTTCATTTCAGGGTAGAATAGGTTTTCAGCAACCCATGCTAGCCGTAAAAGACATCTATGCTTGTCGTAAGAGGCGACTAACGGGATCGGGTGGTCAGGCTCACTGACTTGGTTGATGCATGTCATCAATCCCAAGTGCGTGGATCGATGCGCATGATATTAATCACTGGAGTGTCTGTTTCAGACTCGACTATTTACAGACCGCCGTCATATAGCTGGAATGTTGCTGAGTGTGGCGTAAAACAACAAACCAAACCAATATTTTGGATTTGGATTCTAGTTTTTGAAAAGTTTGTTTTCAGTTTGAGAGGGAAATGGGAATGTTTTTATTGTGGAATTTTGTAAGCCACACAATTCAGCTGGGACTGGTATATGAGCATCACATGTTTTAGATAAATAATCCAGTCAGTGATAATGTTGAAAACATCCAAAACTGAAGTTGAGCCACTGAGCTTCATTCGTCAATTTGGAGCAAAGTGGCTATGTTTAAAATTTCTGATACAGTGGGGGGCGGTCAGGTAGCCTAGTGGTTAAAGCGTTCGCTCATCACGACGAAGACCCGGGTTCGATTCCTGACATGGGTACAATGTGTGAAGCCCATTTCTGGTGTACCCCGCCGTGATATTGCTGGAATATTGCTAAAAGCAGCGTAAAACCATACTCGCTCACTCCGATACAGTGGTGCTCTGTTGGAATTGACCTTTGATTCAAGTTCAGTTGTAATCATTCTGATAATGGCACTTGCATACTTTGAAGTTTGTTTGGCCTTAGGGCTTCTCATATCTTCACGTACATGTACCGGTAATTCTGCACCATTCTTGCTCTTATCACATAGTACAGCTGTGACATACTAGTCCTGTTTTGTAACACATAGACGTTGAACTGTTGTGGGATCAATCATGTTTATCCCACTGGAAAAGTCAGCCCAGCTAATGGAGTTAAATAATCAATTGCTTGATATTAGCCATGTTTGTCTGCAGTCTATGAATTATTAATCTGTGGTGAGGTTGGTTGTCACCCAGATGGCTGATTGAACAATGTAGCCAGGCAGCATGACTGTCTACTCACCACAATGGCTATCTGTATCACTGGATATAGACAGAAATACCTCAAAAGTCATTAACTGGCTGAAGATCAACACCATAGTTGGAGTTCTAGTATCTTCACCATGTAAAGATCTGGGCTAGAATTGCTTGTTGTAAGAGGCAACTGACAGGATCAGGTGGTCAGCTTCGCTGTTGATGCATGTCACCGTATCCCATTTGTGTAGATTGATGCTCATGTCAGTCACTGGATTGTGTGGTCCAGTTTCATTAAAAAAGACTTAATGAGGGATGCAGAAAACTGCTACAACTTGTACTATAGTAAATAGCACACCCAAATTTATAAACACTCCAGAAATTCTGTTTTCAAGCCTCATTTATTCCCATGAAATAACCTGTTTTGATCATGTCAATACTGAAGCCAGATTGCCATGTGATTTCTGGAGGTGGGTAGCCTTGTGGTTGAAGTGTTTGCTCTTCATGCCCAGGCCTGGGATCTGTTCTCAACATGGGTATAGCATGTGAAGCCCATTTTTGGTGTGCCCCATCGTGATATTGCTGGAATATTTCTTAAATTAGCTTAAAAAATAACTCACTCACTCACTCTGATTATCATTTCATTTTGAATTTTGGGAAATTAGCAATTTTTGAAATTGTATTGTATCCTAAAATAAAGTTCTGGGTAGCAATGTGTTGTCGGAATGTATTGATTCCGCTAATGACATGATTGTACTGTGATGTAATATGAAGTAGTTACCATGGTTATCTTTCATGTTAATCACTGGGGACATGAAATCAGATAAGCTTGATGTTTGTAAATATCAAGGGACTGGTATCAGGAAATTACAATTGAACAGGTTGTCATGGCGATGTCAGGTGGAAATGTATAGAACTAAGTTTGAGAAGCTTTTACATGTTCAGTACTTTGTACATAATTTTAGCAGTTCATTCTTCAGTCAAATAGCCTCATATTTTCTTGGTTGCGGTGGGGTAGCTTAGTGGTTAAAGCGTTCACCTTCACGCCCAGGTTCGATTCCCCGCTTGGGTACGATGTGTGAAGCCCATTCCTGATCCTCGCCAAGATATTGCTGGAATACTGCTAAAATTAGCATCAAACCATACTCAATCAATCATATTTTCTTGACTGAAAAACATGCAATGAGAAGAATAATATCAGGGAATTATCTAGATTGGCTCAGTAGCTGATATAGCCAATGTCACTAAAAATTCCCCAAGTCAGAGTATGGCCATGATGGTTACAATTAATGTTATGTTGTTTTGTTAATTGTGCAAGTGAAGACCAATTCTAGCCCGGATCTTCACAGGTTATGGCTTTGTAGAGATGATAGAAGGGCTAATAAATAGCAAGAGGGTTTAATGCTTAGTTTTATGTCATTGCATTAAATGCAAGTTTTAATGCAATGTTAAAATACCCCGAATTTACAGGGATTTATCTTCAGCTCCTCATAGGCCGATATTCTGCCCCAAGTCGGCAGCAAATGTCAGTAAAAATTCCCAGTTTATCATGTTTATGGGAACATAGTTATGACAACTATATGCCTTTGTGGAGTTGACGTGTATATCAAGGGGCGGTCGGGTAGCCTAGTGGTTAAAGTGTTCACTCGTCTCGCCGAACACCCGGGTTCGATTCCCGACATGGGTACAATGTGTGAAGCCCATTTCTGGTGTCCCCCGCCATGATATTGTTGGAATATTGCCAAAAGCGGCGTAAAACCATACTCACTCACTCACTCACTTGTATATCATGATAACAGGACCAGTTAGCTGATAAAGAGGAAGAGGCATTGCTGTATTGAATGCAAATAAGGACACACTTTATCATTTTTTTGTTTCATAGATTTATTCCAACTTTTCCACACAAGGTCGGTCTAAATCAAAATCAAAATCATTTGTTTATTTTATACGTGGAGATAAAACTGCAGCTGGCTTCTTGAATCACTGATAGTGATGTAGACATGGAATTTATATATAACATTTTATTTTGAATAAGAGGGTCTATATTACTAGCGGGAGACAATAAAAATATATTTTTTTATGTTTGATTTTTTCTTGGACCAGCTGTGTTTCAGTAGGGGCGGTGGGCTGGTGAAACAAATTTTTTTTTGTGTGGATTAAGCATGTTAAGTATTTTTTCCTAATTTGCCTGCCAAGGGTACTTGGTTTGGGATCCCTGATAAATATTTGTATTTGATTGAGGAAAATAAGTGCTTTAATAAAAATGTGTATTTTGAATGCATTTGCCTGTAAGCCAGTTGGTTTGGAATCCTAGATAAATACCTGAATGTATTATCTGCATGCTGTGATGAGATTGTTGTCATGTTTCTTGCAGAGACTTACCCCAGTATGGCCACAAACAATGGCAGTCCTACTTCGGCCGGACGTTCGATGTGTACACAAAACTGTGGAAGTTTCAGCAGCAACACAGGTAGGACTTCACATTCAGCATCGTATGACTTCCTTCAGTGATTAGCAAGATATGATTAAGCATGATTGATTCAGCAAGATATCCCTGCTCATATAGCAACATTTTGCAAATGTGATTTAAAACTCTTTCGTTTCAATAAACATGATAAATTGAATTGAAATGTTTTAAAGTCTTTTTATCAAAAGTGACAATATGCTTAAGAAATTTGTTTTATGGTTTGAATTGTAATAATGTTTTCATATGTACATTATGAATGCTATGTAACAACAAGATATACAAGGTGACTTTAGCCACTATTCATGAGTCTACTGCTTACATGGCTTTTGGGACCACCATTTAATAGTTTTTCAGGGCCTAGAACTTTTGTTAGATTTATTGGTCACTGCTTCAAAACATGAAAACAATTATCTGGGACATGTCGAGGGGAACAATTTAATCGGTCGACGCCCAGTTGTTGGTACACATGGTTTGCAAAATGTGCTATCAGCCGAAATCAGCATGGCAGTCGCCATCTTGTTTATCAACCAGCAGTGTTAGAAATTGGCACTAGTCCTGTAGTCCTTGCCAAACTGCCCATTAGTTAAGGCATCATAAGGACTAGTAGAAATTTGCCCTTTTTAAGGGTTTTGCTATATGTTATCATTAAAAGGACTAGATGACTAAAACTGTTAGTTTCTAACACTGAACCGGATGTCGACTTTGTTACGCGACTTTGATTGAACTATGGACGGATTTGCATGCACACACAATCAACTGGGATGTCCCTTGTAGCATGGACCATGTTCAAGATGAATAATGGATGTCAGCATGGTCAAGGGGTCCCTGTCATCATAGCCCTGGTATTGATGTTAAAGATTGAGGGGTCCCTAGATGCAAATATTATGGTGAAAATCCTCAAGAACACTCATGACTTTCCATTTGAATTATGACAATCAGTGATACCATTATTAGTAACTCTTACATAATTTTGTGTTTTCAGACAAATACTCGATTCCAAGTACGGCCTGAAGAGATGGCAGATTGGAGAAATAGCTTCCAAGATAGGACAGCTTTACTACCATTACTAGTAGGCTATTTATTTCAACTTCTTGAATTCTATTTTCCAAACCTTATTTACGAAATAAGCGTGCACATGTCACTCCTTTATTAAAATCATTACACTGGCTTCCAATAAGATCTAGGATTGAATACAAAGTCGTGTGCATTGCATACCAGTGCTACTATAGTACAGCACCTTCCTATCTGAGTGAACTTCTTACCCTACACCAGCCAGCACGAGATCTCAGATCAGCACATAAACTCCAGTTTAGTGTCCCTATGGCCTCACTCAAAGCATTCGGCAACAGAACTTTTGCTCACACAGCATCTGTGCTCTGGAATTCCCTTTCAGTGGAAATTAGGCAATCTCCAACTCTGGACACTTTCAAGACAAAAACTAAAGACTTATCTCTTTAGATGTGTCTATGACCCTGTGTGAGGCGCTATGAGCAACTACGTAGACGGAAATGGCGCTGAAGAAATGGACTTTATTATTATTATTATTATTGATGGATGGATGATGGCGAGATGGAGCAGAGACAGATGATGGTTGTATGGACAGATAGACACTGCCCAAAGACCAAGCTTTTCACACAGGAATAATCTAGGCTTCAATAAATAACTCCTTAAAAACTGTTGCCTGCTTCAGCTCCGACTTGTTAAGGTACCGGTATGTGTGTTTCAGTTGTATTTACCTTTACTTCCATATTTTCCAGTTTGCGAACCAGTGAGACGAACTACTTGAACGAGTCTTTCTCTTTCTACTCTGCGATACGGATGAGAGCTTACTACTCCAAGGCAACCAAAGAGGAGAGGTACAATCATTACACCAGCATGGTCAGCCATTCCTTGCAGGTCCGCTGTGTACCTGGTCCCCGTTCCACAAAGCGATCTTAGCGCTACGATTGTAGTAAGTCAGTGTTAAAGAATGGGAGTTACGATCGACTTAGCGCTAAGATCATTCTGTGGAACGGGGCCCAGGCCATGTGTGGTCAAAGAGTCACAATATGCTATGCAGAGTTGTGTCCCTTAGCCATACCAGGATCTGCTGGTACAAATCTAGATCTATGATTATGATCCTTGTCAGCGCAAACCCTGTGTTCATGATTTTCACCAAAGTTGTAAACGTCTATGACCTGCATCACTTTGGGCGATTCTCCGACCTTTATCTGACATGATACAATTGAAATAATGTTCAAACTGGTGTTAAACCCCACTGACTGGGTTACATACAAAACAAAGCAATCAAACAAAATAGGTTTCTTCTTCCTCTATCAGAACTTTCTTTACAACTGGCTGTGTTTATTGAATATTTATCTGTAGGCTCTCAGCATTGTAGAATCTCGGTCTCCTTTCTCACGTTTCTACTAGATTTGTAACAGATTTTCTGATTATTCTGCTAAAATATAGGTAAATGTGTTACTAAAATTAAGAAAAAAGAATGTTTTTTCTTTGAAATAAGGCTAACATTTATTGAATTAACAGATTAAGTACACGCAGACCATTTTTTATTTGTTTTATGGATTGTACCTGTAAAATATCTGAAGGTAGGAGGGAAGGATCGATAATACATATAATGATTTCACCTTTTTGATGTTCATTATTTGGGGAGGGGGATGAAGCTATCCTTGCACTTTAGGTGCAGCAAGTTGGAGAGAACAAACATAGGCAATATATCTCTAAATATGGAGATAAACAGGTTATTTCTAACTTAAGAATTTGTTTCTCATTTTAAAAAAAAAAAAATTACTTTTTGGAAATTACTAAAATGTTAAAGATGTAATTATATTGTCCTGATCTTTTTAAGAATAGCTCATCAAGATAAACCCATCACCACCTTATCGATTATTTTGAATGATCAATTTCAATTTGCCACTACCAATAACTTGTCATGTGGTGCTCTTTTTTCTTCATCTGTTCATCCATCCATTCTCATCTTGTCTGTATTTCACTATCAGAACTTTCATCTGTATTTCAAGTAGATCTTTCCAATGTAAGGTAATTTTCTTATAAATTATTCACCTTTTATACTCTGAATATATCCAAATGAACATAGGTTCCCCGCACCCCCTGTTCATCATATCATAGGAGTTGACTAAAGAAAGACATTGCCACCATTGCTGATCATGCTGATTGTGTGTCATCATAACCTAACAATCTCATTAAAATCAGATCTTAGTTCTCGCTACCGTTAAACAAAGATCTGACGACATCCCATAACGGGTCACGTCAGACCAATGGAATGACCAATCAGAAGGCAGCTTTCTCCTGCTTTACGGAACTAATTTCAAATTGGCGACGCTTCGAAACATAATTTGACAAATTCTCGATTACAAATTTGAAACCTGAACAAAAAAACATTCTGGAATGGTTAATAGATGGTCTAGATTGTAAGGATTCATTCGTTAAAACCGTAACTATCTTTCGGAGTTAAAGTTTTCGAGGTTCCATGATTAGAAATCATATTCCGACTTTCACTTTCATAATCTGTAAGCGATGCTCTGGTTGGTCGGATGAAAGGTCGTCTGACGTGACGCCTAATGAGATGTCCTCAGATCTTTGTTTAGCGGTAGCGAGAACTGAGGTCTGATTTTAATGAGATTGCATAACCTAATGGTATGGAGTGTTGATCATGCTATCAACCACTGGTTTGCCTGGCTCAGACTGGGATATTTACAGACTGCCTTCATGTGGCTGGAATATTGCTGAACGCAATAACTCAACACGCACTGATTCTTTTTTAATAATTCACTTGACTAGATATCTCTGTTCATGAAGGATTTCCCTAAATCAGATTTATTGCACTGAAAGATGAAGGGGATCAGGGATTTGTCCCTGGGAGATACATATCATATATATGACCCCTATTTTGAAACCCATCTTCATGCCAGAGATATCAAGTTCAGTTGACACAGTATTAACATCACAGTATTAACATCACAGTATTAGCATGGCATGGTGTCGTGTTGCCATGTTAGTCAGTGCGTTGGTTTAACAGATACATGATGGGGGTATAGATATAGCAATACGTTTGAAGCATAGAAAGTATTTTACTGATATTGTTTAGGTGAAAGAAACAATATTAATATCAGGGCCACAAAACGATCTCAGTATGAAGGTAGTTGTAACTCCCATACATGAACATAGACTTACGAGGGTCGTAGCGCTAAGATTACCTTGTGAAAAGGGGTCTATGGGGCTGTTGTTTGAAGCAATCTTACCGCTAAGGTGATCGTAACTCCCATACCTTAACATAGACTTACGACAGGTGTAGCGCTATGGTTGTTTTGTACAACGGCACCCAGATCTTTTACTCCAATTCAATACCTCACTCAACATCTGACACACCTTCCATAGGTCAGGGGGCACGGGCGGCCAAGTTGTCTGCGGCATGGCAATTCTCTGTGCAGAGTTACGTCCCTTGCTTATGCCAGGATCCTATGATTGTGGGTTCAAATCCTGATTGGTCCCAATTATGTTTCTAGGTTTGTCAGCACCATACCCATGCCGGTGGGTTTAACCAACTTATTGGTAAACGTCTGAGACCTGCATCACTTCAGGCTTTCCTCCCACATTAAGCTGACACGCCGTGATATAACTGGAATACTGTTACAAGCGGTGTTAAACCTGACTCACTCATAGGAGGTGACGTTAGGTAACCATTAGCAAACTATGATAACCCAATCAATATTAAGGATGCATGCCTTTTGGATCCAGTCAGATCATGGCTTTCTAAAGTGATTATTTTTTAACACGATCCATTGTCAGATGCAATTTCTTCTTGGTCCAGATTCCACTCTGAAAAAAACAAACCCACATAAATGTTCCCTCAATAGTATGCCCATAGAAACGACAGGATGTAAACTATCCACGGCATACCATATTATTCTTTATTCAGAACTGCCTGTTTTCATTCGATTTCAAGATACAGAAATCAAATATGCTGTTCCAAATGCCTGCTGACTTGTATTGAGAATTTCAAAGCTAATTGGCTGATTAGAAGGTCCCCTGACCTGCAATGAGGGATCGAGTTGCCAGATCTTGATGGAGAGAGGTATTGAATCAGCGTAGAAGATTTAGTTTGATGAAATTGAGGGAAACATGTTCTTCACACCATCTATGAGGAGCCACGAGTTGGTCCACAACCAGTAATTCTCTCTCGGGTTCTATGTAATGACAGTGGAGCAAGATTAATTTTCAAATATTACTTCTTAATTTCATAAATTGTTCAAGATAAGTGTTTGTTTTTTATGACAATGTCAGAAGAGCATATTTATAAAATTATTTATACTGTTCAAAAGAAGTTAAAGAACACCTGATTCTTTCATATTGCTATGCTTACTATAGTAATATGAAAGCATCTGGTGTTCTTTAACTTCTTTTGAGTAGTATACATGTCAGGACTATGTGATGTAACCAAGTTTATAAAATTCTGCAATATGTAATGTATTGAACGTTATTTTGGTTTGCTGTTACCATGGTTACATAGAACACTACAAAGAATTACATCTTGTAGATTGACCATAGTTGTACATAGGACCCATGTATAATATTAGAAAAGTGTTTCCATACTAATCATGTTGAGCAATGTTGAGTTTCCATGTTACCATGATTGTCTTTGATTAGCGTGATCTGTGAAGGAAATTACCAATATGCATCCTCACAATGAGCAATCCTTGAAATGCAAATTTACATATTGTCCCTACAAAGAATTCACTAATGAAACTTACCTGATTTATTTTTCTTGCCATTGTGTGTAAATTCCAGTTGAACAACGACAAAAGGTTTTGTTTATACTGGTTCTTTGTGGCTAGAATTTTAGTCACTTTTGGCCTTCTTTTATTACTTGGTTTGCAGACTTATTTTAAATTAATATGTTTTTTGGTCAAAAGTAAGATAACATTTTTGAAGTGATCCCTTACAATATTTTTGGTGAAAGAAAAGAGAAAAAATGACATAAAATTGCTGCATTGACTGTATGTATCATTGAATGACAATGAAAGAGTTA
Organism: Haliotis rufescens; assembly: GCF_023055435.1. Classification (NCBI taxonomy): domain Eukaryota; kingdom Metazoa; phylum Mollusca; class Gastropoda; order Lepetellida; family Haliotidae; genus Haliotis; species Haliotis rufescens. The sequence goes on along the minus strand of NW_025964372.1, from coordinate 32,968,402 downwards.
CTTCCCTTTCCCTTATAAATTTACGTTTGGAGACTATTTTTGTTACTGAAATTTGTTAAAAGACAAGCAACTGGCTACCTGCCTAGTCTTTCAACATATTTCAGTTTTAGAATCAATGTTTAATTTCATTCCACAAAATTTTTAATCCGATCTGTAAACCAGAGAGTAAAAAAGGCCTTGCTGTTTTCTAGGTGGTATGCCATTGTTTAGTGCTAGATGTTTTCCTATTCTACTCCACAGTACACTACATGACATAGGGAAGTCACTAGTTATCTCCCATGACAGGTCAGTCTAAGGCGGCCCTGGTGACAGCGTCTCCTATAGTCATCGTCTCTACATGTGCATGCATGGCTCAGTCCGGCGTCCGGCATTCCTTCCGTCAGTCATCTAGTTCTCACTGCTCATGATGTTGTAGGGAGTTAGGCACAGTCTTAGCTATAGTAGACATTTATGTCGGGACAACCTTGAGTTGCAAGTTCTGTGATAAGATGGCATGAGTTATCATGTCCAGTAGGGAGCTTATGATTTGAAAGTATTTATAGAAAATCTGAGATTTTCCGTGTTTCAGAAACTCTAATTCCTCAATCATCACATTGGTAACGACATCCATTATTATCACTGTAGCCAGACATAATGAATAAGATGTCATATATTTCTTCTCAAAGTAAATAACGCCTGGACCCCTTCTCAAAAATACCCAAGCAGTTCATTGTAATGATTGTTCCCTTCCTTTCTTTAGGCATTCCTTGAACTGAGAATGCTTTTTATCCTACTGACAAGGTCACTGTCAATTAAGTCTCCTGCCTCATAATATGAGATCATAAATCTAGGGAAAATCTTGAAATAATTTCCAAGTAGAAGCCCACCCCTCCATAACTGTTGTGTCCTCAACCCTTCCGCTTTAGTCCTCACCAGCTTATGATGTCCTCCTTGGCTTAGATGATGCCGTCATGTACAATCTGTGGTCCCTGTACTGTATTGCTGTGTTGTTAGACAGCTGCGTTATCAGCTACCTGTGTCAGTAAGTAGATCTCATGTTAGGCATATTGTAACTTGCATACCAGTGACATGCACACCATTAATCTGCATACCAGTTACTTGCATACCATTGACATGCACACCAGTAACTTGCATAACAGTGACATGCACACCATTAACTCTGCATACCAGTGACATGCACACCATTAATCTGCATACCAGTAACTTGCATACCAGTGACATGCACATCAGTGACATGCATACCATTAACTCTGCATACCAGTGACTTGCATACTAGTAACCTGCATACCAGTGACATGCATACCAGTGACATGCACACCATTAATCTGCATACCAGTGACTTGCATACCAGTAACTTGCATACCAGTAACTTGCATAACAGTGATATGCATACTATTGACATGCACACTGGTAACCTGCATACCAGTGACATGAATACCATTGACATGCACACCAGTAACTTGCATACCAGTGACATGCATACCATTGACATGCGCACCAGTAACATGCATACCAAGAACTTGCATACCATTGACATGCATATCATTGACATGCACACCCGTAACCTGCATACCAGTAACTTGCATACCAGTAATATGTCAGGGTATATCATACCAGTAACTGGCATACCAGTGACCTGTACAGGGACATCATACCAGTAACTCGGATACCATTTGTATGTTTAACAGTAATGTACATGAAAGACACATACTCACCATCGACATCCTTACCAGTAACATGCACACAACTTGCATCACAGCAGTAAAGTGTTTCCGATGACATGCACACCAGTGACATTGTGCCAAGGACATCAATACTAGTGCGTGCAGCTTCTCATTGTCACATGCTTCTGTGTTAGATTCATGCAAATTGTCATTTCCCAGTTAACATGTTCCAGTGAGACTTACATTGCTCATTACACAAGTCAATTGTCTTAAATCATGTTGAAATTGTATGTTAGAAGCAGTGGTATGTACTGTTTAGTGTAAGTGAGACATACAGACGAATCCTTGCTATAAATGTATCTTATTATCTGAAGGTTTTTTGCAACTAGAAAATTAAGTATAATCATGATAATTGCAATAACACATGTAGCATAATTGTTGAAACAAGCAAGATTGTCCCAAAACTGTCTTTTATTTTTAATAAAATAATCCCATCCACCGTAACGTCTGAGACTGGGTCACTGACTTGATATTAAGGATGATATATCCAATGGATAGCCATGATATATGCATCATATAACACATCTGTGTGATATACGGTGGTATATGGTGGTGCTGCTTTGAGTGTTTGCTGTGCCCTGCAGTGACCTGTGTCTCTCCCTCTTCTCTACTGTAGACTGGATATTGTACCAATCGCACACTCTGTAACATGTCAACACTCGACGGCGCCATTATGGTTGCTATGGTAATGGGTGTCACAGTTCCAGTCGGGACAGCTTTTGTCATGATTGGGATATATATGATTTTCTAACTGTTGAATGTTCTGATGTAAATCTCCTTAATGGTCAACTTGCTTGGGTGGTGGGTTGAGTGGTTGTCAGCACAGGTGGTGGGTTGATGAAAGAAGAACACTAACAGTTACCTTGCATGTTCAGTGTAACATGTTGGTGATGTCTCGTCAGTGTTGGACTGATTACTACAGCTGCTAGACTGATCGGCACACTTATCCACATTGAGGGCCAACTGTTGCACATGGTTAGACCCAACTGAGGTTAAGAAGCCCTGGTATTTATGTCTTCTAAAGGATCATTTGTAAATTGTACCAGGGCATTATTTTTAAAAATGAAAGTTCAAGATTGTCTGTTTTTGACTGAATAAGGATGTTGACTTTGTGGATCTTTATTGTGTGACAATGGCAGTATGGTTATTGTGATGGAAAAGGGATTCAGGTCATGTTCCTTGATGTACACTGAACATGAGAACCAGATCGTCTGAGGTGTTGAAACTCACCATGTCCTTCAACCATACAAGTAATCCATCAAAATGGAGCAAAATTATTTATTGTTAGCTTTTGGCTCCCAGACTTTAGAAATTGTTGTCAGAACACAAGAATACATAGAACTCATGCAAGACTTATTAAAAATTGGTTTACGGAGTATGCTGACCCTAATAAATTTTAAAACGGAAACAAATACATATCTGAAAAGCACTATTTGTTTATTCTACCACATAACTTTAATATTTAACAGACATACATTAACATGCAATAGTTCAAACTCAAAGATAATTGATTGTCATTGGTTAAATGATATAACAAGCTTAACTAACACTGCACACATGGCAACTTTTTGAAGAACAAAAAAAAAAGTCTTTATTATTTGTGTTGCCACCTACCGACCACAGTTTAACACAATAAAATTTGAAAACCCAAGAAATAGAAAGTCTTGCCTCACAAGAGTACTGTGTTCAGTGACGAGGCACAGGTCCCAGTAACAGATGATGCTGAGGAGCCAGTGCTGTAGTAATCAGTCAAACAGAGGCTGGACACTGTGTAATGATAACATGTGAAAACTTGAGTTACCATGGTTACATGGATTATCATTATCTTACTTAGCCAGTTGTGGTTGATGTTGTGCATAATTTATTCCTGTATCACATATGCTAGCCAACTTTTTGATATGGATGTTTTATTGTGTAACAAAACTTCTGGAATTCTGTATTTATGATGCATGATATGTAGAAGAAAATGTGTTGGTTCCATTGCAATATCAAATATTTATATAAGACGGATCCTACATGTCCATGCTGTTTGCCCCATTCAGTCCCAGGCTAACTACTGGTTGCAGGATAGAAGAGACCCGTGAAGATCCAGGGTAGAATAGGTCTTCAGCAACCCATGCTTGCAGTAAAAGGCGACTATGCTTGTTGTAAGAGGCGACTAACGGGATCGGGTGGTCAGGCTCGCTGACTTTGTTGATGCATGTCATGGATTCCAATTGCATGGATCGATGCTCATGATGTCAATCACTGGATTGTCTGGTCCAGACTCGATTATTTACAGACCGCCATCATACAGCTGGAAGATTGCTGAGTGCGGCATTAAATAACAAACCAACCAAACCAACCAGGATAGAAGAGGCCCTGGTATCATGTTTGTTATGTGTACTCACCGACAAAAGAAATGTGAATAGACGTACCATACATGTTGGCTAATATATGAAGGATTACTCGTATTCAAGAGATGGTTCAAAGCACAAACGAACAAACTATTATGTTGTGCGAACTGACGCTCATGAACGCATCACATTTGGCATCATATATCCATGATAAGACACCATTTGTCTCGTGAAGAATTAGCGTGTAAACTTTGGAAATTTTGTGTGGCATATCGTGATAAGAATAATGACACTGTGGTAACAGTTGACTGATTTCTACCTTTGTCATTACTTGGTTCACGTTGGAAACATCTCTTCTTAACATACATTCTTCTGTATGTTTGTATGGTTCGCGTTTCTTTTGGCGGTGTAAAAGTATATAAAAGCCAACTGATGTCAGTCTGGTCAAACCTACCGGTAAACATTTTGACAGTTGGTTTGCCAGATTTGAGTCTGTCTGCAATTTTAACCTCTTGTCAAAAGCCAGTGTAAGTAAAATTATTTTTGGTCTCAGCCCAGCTAAAAATAGCACAACTGATCTGCCAGAATTTTGCAATTTTTGCAATTAGTCCAAAGTCAAGTAAAACTGTAGACAGTCTCGTAAGCTGAGCGAATTAGCAGTCCACAAAACAAGACTGAAATCTACTGAAAATGCTGCTTAGAAAAAGCTTGGGCTAGTGCAGTTTTCGAAATACCTGCCTGCCCGGCCGTCCGAGACGGGTTGATTTCAACTCGGGCTGACAGATTTTCAAATCCTCCTGCCCGACGGTCGGGTTATATTTCATATGTGAAAATATTCAAAATATTTCCCGATGATAAGCATTAATTCACATGTAAAGATGAATGATAAAATGTAACCAAAAAGAAACCCCGTTAGCTTATCCTGAGAAACATATGATGATAGTGGGCAGGCAGGTTTTGGTCAGGGCTGGCAAGTATTTCAGCTAGCCAGTCCTGTGATCTGGCTGAAATTTTTGGGAGTTTCATACCCTGGCTAGTGTCTTGAAAAGTTCATGGCACAGACATCACTCCACTAGCCTCAACACATCATGCAACAAGCATACGTATCAAAAGTTGGTTAGTGTATGTACATCCATACGTAGTGTTTTCAGAATAACTGGATCCCTTATGGTACTGGTAGATGTAAAGGTTTTCAATAACGTGAGCATATGTACATAGGTGTGACACTGATCTGGGTGGGACTGTGTCAGTGATGTAGCAATCTTCTTGAAGGTGGTCATGTGTGATGTTGCAGGCCAGATCTGATGGTGAAGAAACTCCGCTACTATGCAAGGTTTATTGTTGTCTGCTTGTTGCTGAAGAAGATGAAGCTTGTACGGGATTTGGTCCGGGTAAGGCTGAAACCAATGAACCAATAACTTCTCTATGATTTGATGGTTTTGAGCCTAGTTTGAATGTTAAATCTTGGCCCACTCCACACCAGTTTATCCATAGACATTTTGTAATTGGGCCACTGTAGACAATCTTTATTTTTTTTCATTACCGTATTTGACATAGTAAGCGCCCAGGGCACTCTCAAAATTAGAAATAGGGGGCTCTTATTAGAATATTATTTTGGTGAAAAACAACAGAGTTGAAAGATAATAAATTTCATGATTTATGTTGACAGCCTGAAATGTTTATATACAACAGATATATTTTTCCAGAATTTAATTTCCAATAATTAAGGATGCATATAACACACGTATTATACATGAATAAATAAGTCTTTTGTATATTGATCAATCGAAAGGGGTGCGAATTGGGATTGTTCACTGGCCAATATGTTAGCAAATATCGCCATGGGCGCTTATTAGAGCGGGGCGCTTATTACTCAAATACGGTATAACTATAAGGTCTGAATGGGGAATATTGCTATTTTCTGGAAGAAAGTTAATTTGACCGTTTCACGAATAGTTTGATTTTTATTTTGAAACATTATCGCTTAATGTTGCAGTTATTTAAACCCAATCTGATGAGCTACTGAGTCTGTCTGCTTGAATATCTTATGTATTTACATGACAATGATAATTTTGTATCGTGAAGCATCTATTATTGTTTACTCTGTTGTCAGGAATTGGCCAAACAAATAGATGACTACACCAGTGCATATGAACCAGACGATCAGCTGGAGTGGACGCTAGTTCTTGGAGAAATTAAGGCTTTCATTGAGGTATAAGGTTATTGCTCCCCATGCTTTGTTTAATTGAGGACTAAAATGTAGCAATCTCATTAAAATCAGATCTCAGTTCTGGCTGCCACTAAACAAAGATCTGAGGACATCCCATTACGGGTCATGTCAGACCGACCATGACAAGAAGTCGACATAAGCCAATCAGAAGGCAGCTTTCTCGTGCTTTATTGCACTAATTTCAAATTGCCGACTATGCTTTGACAAATTCTTGCTTAAAAATTTGAAACCTGAACGAAAGAACATTCTCGAATGGCTAATATATGGTCTAGAATGTATAGATTCAGTCGTTAAGCCTGTAACTATCGTTTGGAATACTCCGTTTTAAAGTTTTCGAGGCTGCATGATTAGAAATCACATTCTGACTGTCACTTTCATGATCTGGTAAGCGACATTCTGATTGGTCGGATGAAAGGTCGTTTTGACATGACCCCTAATGGGATGTCCTCAGATATTCGTTTAGCGGTAGCGAGAACTAAGATCGGATTTTAATGAGATTGAAAATGTAGGACCTTTCAGAAAGTGTGTTGTTGTATCCTGTTTGCATGATTTTCTACTTTGTATCAATTACAGGAAAGCCTGTCTTGTTTTCTCCTTAAAAAGGAAAAAGAAACTTGCTATTGAAAGCATACAAACACTGTTTTCAGGATTATTTGCTCCAAAGCCAACGTTATAGTACAAATAATGATTGCAAAAGAGATTTGAGCACTAATGAATTTGGATGAGTTTTAGATGTATGAAAGAAATTTATATATCACACTGTTTGGAATGAAGGAGACAAAGTCAAGGGGTCGTTGTTGCCAAAAGATAAAAGATTTCGGGAGTATTTAGATTCAAATACTGCATCAAAATACAAGGAACCCTTGACCTCCCTTAAAATTCTCACACTGTCATGTATATGTTCAGGGTCACAGTTGTCTGAGCTGTTGCAATTCATGGTACAGAGTTGCTTCCCTTAGGTGTGCGGGAAACCTTTGACCATGGGTTTGAATCCCATGTTCACCCTTATTATGATTCTTGGTTTGTCAGCACCATGCCCATGCTTGAGGGTGTGACTGTTTCAAAATCGGTAACCACCACTTTGGCTGTTCTTCCATGTTAAGCTGACATGCCTTGTTGTTAGAAATATTTTTGAAAGCAGCATTAAACCGAACTCATCCCCCTCACATCAGATTCCAGTTGATTTCATCTTCCCGAGGCAAGGGAGTTAACTGACTATAGAAGTCCAGTTTCCACCCTTGCCGAACTAGACTGGAATTTCTGGGCTCGATCATAGCGCCACCAGTGGTTATTACGAGTATTACGCCCCTTCTATGTCTCTCCTTTTGACCAATCAGATTCCACCTCTTGTATCACTTGCATTTGCTTTAAACAAAATGGCAGCGCCCAGTCAAGACGATGTTATCAATAATCAAGATCTATATTGTGATAAAACAGGTCTTACATCAAATCATGAAAAGAGTTGGAAAATATCTGCTCACGCAGAGTTTGCGGTGCACATCCTTTACAAATCCTGCAATCGACCGAATTCTGCACGACAGTTTACAAACCGGATTTCGATTTTGCTACGCGATTTTGATTGGATTATGCATAGACTTGTTAGTCCAGCCAAAATATTACTCAATACTAACAGCCTAGTTCGGCAAGGGAAACTGAACTTAACCCACTTGCCTCGGGAAGGTGGTTGATTTGAACAGTGTGGGTTAATTATATGGGAATCTAGATAGCTCAGAGTCTATTGTGAAATAATCACCGGAAGCCAGTGTACATAGTGATGATGATGATGATGATGTTGCTTTTTCCCAGGCTGACAACATCATCAATGTGGTGGATGTAGACTCATCAACGATCGTTCTGTCACATCGACTCACACCACTCAATACCCCACCCCTGGACAAAGGCGCCCCTACATATCTCACGCTACAGGAGATCCTCATAGTCGGCAACTGCCACGAACAGGTAAGTTGTCTATCACCACACCTGACTTCAAAACCCTACCCCCTTAACACCCAACCCATCAACTCTCCATCCACTCAAAAGCCTCCATCCACTGAAAAAACACAAGTGCTCACTTTGTAACCAAATCCCTCAATACCCCACCCCTTCAATATCCCAGCCTATCAATACCCCACTTCTTCAATAGCCCTGCCCCTCATTTCTTACCCCTCTTGCAAACCCACCCCTCAATATCCATCCCATCAATAGCCTATCCCCTCAGTATCCAACCCTTTCACACACCTTCCCCCTCAATATCCTGCCCAAACAATAACCTGCCCAATTAATAGCTCACCCCATCAATGTGTCCCTGCAGGTCAAGTTCAGTGAGCTGACACTAGACATGTTCTAGACATGTTCTAGACTCACTCACTCACTCACTCACTCACTCACTCACTCACTCACTCACTCCAATGTGTTCCTGCAGGTCAAGTTCAGTGAACTGACACTAGACATGTTCTACACTCACTCACTCACTCACTCACTCACTCACTCACTCCAATGTGTTGCTGCAGGTCAAGTTCAATGAACTGACACTAGACATGTTCTACACTCACTCACTCACTCACTCCAATGTGTTCCTGCAGGTCAAGTCCAATGAACTGACACTAGACATGTTCTACACTCACTCACTCACTCACTCACTCTCCAATGTGTTCCTGCAGGTCAAGTTCAGTGAGCTGACACTAGATATGTTCTACACTCACTCACTCACTCACTCACTCCAATGTGTTCCTGCAGGTCAAGTTCAATGAACTGACACTAGACATGTTCTACATTCACACACTCTCTCACTCACTCACTCATTTACTCACTCACTCATATGTGTTCCTGCAGGTCAAGTTCAATGAACTGACACTAGACATGTTCTACATTCACACACTCACTCACTCACTCACTCACTCACTCACTCACTCACTCACTCACTCACTCACTCACTCACTCACTCATTTACTCACTCATCATATGTGTTCCTGCAGGTCAAGTTCAGTGAGCTGACACTAGACATGTTCTCACTCACTCACTCACTCACTCACTCACTCACTCACTCACTCACTCACTCACTCACTCACTCACTCACTCACTCACTCACTCACTCACTCACTCACTCACTCACTCACTCACACTCACTCACTCACTCACTCCAATGTGTTCCTACAGGTCAAGTTCAGTGAGCTGACACTAGACATGTTCCGCATGCTTCAAACCCTGGAACGAGAGCCCCAGGAGGATCTCACCAACCAGATCTACGATGCTTCCCCCGCACCGGGCCGACAGCCATTTGTGAGTACACCCTAGCCTCCGCCCATTACACTTGACATCATTTCAACCATTCATTCTCATATTTGGTTTTCAATGGCAATGCCTTTTCAATTAGTGATTTATTAAATTCACTAATCATCAGTTTGAAAGTAATCTGTATATTTTTAGCAATGATACCAGAGTGAATATGGAAAATTATTTTTATTAATATTCACATGCTTACCATTGCTGTAGAATATGCTAAACTGATCCTCAATTCAGTTTCAAGGTAATTCAAGTGCAGACTGATGACATTTATATGTGTCTGAAACAGTGATACGCTTCCATCACAATGACGAAACATTTAAGACATTGATCACAGAAATTAACAGGAAATGCATTATAAATGTAAACATTTATATTACGGAAGTTATAACAGATCAATCAATCCACTGTAATCTTTTTTTGTCAATTTTCTGTGGATAACCATGGTAACAGAACCTCTTCCTTGAGACCCCAGTTGTATTGTTTTTCAGCCTTTGATATATATATACAACACATCAGTATGGACCTGCATTTTCTCTGCCCTCGTGTGAACAAACAAATTTGTCCCGGGTGTGCTTGATAGGTTTTAATGTTCTCAGGTGTAAATGAAAAGTTTGGGATAATTGTGCCACATTAATTATTGCAAGAAATGACATAATAAGCTTTCAAACATGGAAATATAACTGATAATGAATTAGAGAACAATGAATGATCTAATGGCTTTGTTTGGAACAGCACAGCTTAGATATTTTTAGATGTGGTCCATTTAGAATTAGAATTTCCAATATCCCTCTTAAACCTTGGTCAGAAATGTAATGTGATGTTGTAGAATTTGGAATTAGTGTCTTATGAAGCGTGAGGCTGCTATGGGTTGGGGGAGGGTGGGATGGGATGGGATGCGGTGAAGTATCCCGGCTGGGGGAGGAAAGTAGAAATCAAGCTTGTGTTAAGAAGGGTTGGTTGAAGTATGCTGGGTAGGGGAGGAAAGTAGAAATCCAGCTTGTGTTAAGAAGGGTTGGTTGAAGTATGCTGGGTAGGGGAGGAAAGTACAAATCCAGCTTGTGTTAAGAAGGGTTGGTTGAAGTATGCTGGGTAGGGGAGGAAAGTACAAATCCAGCTTGTGTTAAGAAGGGTTGGTTGAAGTATGCTTGGTAGGGGAGGAAAGTAGAAATCCAGCTTGTGTTAAGAAGGGTTGGTTGAAGTATGCTGGGTAGGGGAGGAAAGTAGAAATCCAGCTTGTGTTAAGAAGGGTTGGTTGAAGTATGCTGGGTAGGGGAGGAAAGTACAAATCCAGCTTGTGTTAAGAAGGGTTGGTTGAAGTATGCTGGGTAGGGGAGGAAAGTAGAAATCCAGCTTGTGTTAAGAAGGGTTGGGTGAAGTATGCTGGGTAGGGGAGGAAAGTAGAAATCCAGCTTGTGTTAAGAAGGGTTGGTTGAAGTATGCTGGGTAGGGGAGGAAAGTAGAAATCAAGCTTGTGTTAAGAAGGGTTGGTTGAAGTATGCTTGGTAGGGGAGGAAAGTAGAAATCCAGCTTGTGTTAAGAAGGGTTGGTTGAAGTATGCTGGGTAGGGGAGGAAAGTAGAAATCAAGCTTGTGTTAAGAAGGGTTGGTTGAAGTATGCTTGGTAGGGGAGGAAAGTAGAAATCCAGCTTGTGTTAAGAAGTGTTGGGTGAAGTTTGCTGGGTAGGGGAGGAAAGTAGAAATCCAGCTTGTCTGTTATGAAGGGTGGTGCCAGGGTGGGGTGATATATCCTGGGTGGGGAAAGAAAGTAGAAGTGAAGCTTGTGTGTCATGAAATGTGTGGGGATGTGATGGAGTTTAGTGAAGTATCCCATGTATGGAAGAAAGGTGAAGTTCTAGCTGGTGAGGGGCGGTGGGGTAGCATAGTGGTTAAAGAGTTCACTTGTCATGCCAAAGACGCGGGTCCAATATCCTGGGTGGGGGCTTCTTCCCCAGGCAAGGGAGTTCACTAACTGTAAAAGTCCAGTTTCGGGCCGAATTATGGAGTTATATTTTGGCTGGACTAATGAGTCTAGGAATAGTCAAATCAAAATGGCAGTCAAGTATCCTGAGTGGGGAAGGGGTGGCAATGAAAGTAGAGATCAAGCTTGTGTGTTATGCAGACCATTCCCACCAATCTCCCCATTTTTCTTCTTCTTATTCTTCTGCTTCAGTGCCGTGGCAGCAATGTTTGTGTTAAACTCAATGTTTCTGTGATGCAAGTGTACCACTCTGTCATGAATCATCTTCAGTGTTCAATTGAATCCTTGCTATTGTGCTTTCCAATTTTCAGATGTTAAGGTGTTCAATGACATTGCTTTCTGCTTACACAATGATGTGTTTTATCATTCAGAAGGAAATTACCTGTTTGCCTTGCCTACCTTCTGCCAAATACACATGATTAAAGACAGTTGTCAAACCATTAACTTGTCACAGTTACGCTTAATTTGTTTGGTTTGAAGTTGCGACTTTTGTTCCCACCTATTCCATGTATAAGGCTGATAATATTTAACAACTTGGTTCACAAACCAGTGCTGTAGCAAGCCTGGGGGGAGGGGGGAGGGGGGAGGGGGGGGGAGGCAGTTGCCCCCCTGGATTTTTTTATAGAAAACTGTTTTATTTGAATCAAGTTGGGGACAAGTGATACTTGTACAAATATTTGCCCCCCCTTGTCAAAAAAAGTTAACAACGGCCTTGCAAACAAATGCCTTTAAAATGCCTATTGTTAAGTTCTGCTGAACATACTCTGCAGGTTAGGCATGGCAGAACAGATATATTTCCATAGGTAGCCACACAAATAGTAAGAATTACATTTAACTATTTGAAATGTTCATGATTTAGGTTACATTCAGATTAGTTCTTTAAATTATTTTTAGATGCCTATGCCAAGACCACGAGCTGTAGGGGAGGTAACTCTATTATTCTTATATCTTGGGAAAGGTTATATCTTCTCTTCTATGAGATGCCTTCCTATATGTACATGGGCATTGCAGCAAATATTAATCGCATGATTATGATGTACTCATTCTAAGCAAACTAACTCTACATACTCTTATAAGGCCATTGTTTTTTTATTTGTTGGATCACAGCACAGATTATTTTGGTTAAAGTCAAGTCAGGAGGGAATAAAAATTATTTTTAAAATGCTGACTTCAGCTTCTTTTTTAAACTGGATAACAGAATGTTTTACAGATAATACCTGTAGGATAGGAATGGATAGATAAGAGAAAATTTTGTCATCTACAGCACCATCCTGAGTTAATTTTGGCAAAGAAAAGGGACATAACTCTAGATTTATTATGCAAGGAATTTCGCTTAACTTGTTGATTTAACGAAATATCTAATTGAACATCATAAGTTATATAGATGTTGGTTCTTTTTAAACACTAATATATCTCAAATTAGTTTTGCATATGTGTCGGCGAAAATAAATTTGAGTAAATTTGGATGATTTTTTTTTTTTTTTTTTTTTTTAGAAAAAAAGGGTCGACAGATCCGCGATCCAACAAGTACGAAAATATTGGCCTAACATTAATCTCAAATCAGTTGTATTAATCTTGTATTTGTATTGTCTTGATAACTTACATAATTTTACCAGCACAACCTTTCACATGTCTCAATCACAAAGTGAACTTTTTCTGTGCAGTAATGTATTTTTGCTCCAGAATTATATCAGAATTTCTTTGAAATATTTTTTGGGACAGATGTGATCAAAATATGCTCCAGTTGAATAGTTTATTGAAGTTGTAAGGTTGTCTAGCAACTAGTTTAAGTAGAACATATGATAGCATGGCTGTATGACCAGTGGTCGTCTCCGCTACTGTGGACTGTAGATGTAGCCTGTCGTAGCCTTCTGTAGCTAAGCTTGGCTTATTGCATGATGACCCGTGTCTGTCTCTCACCAAACATACGACGGTTGATCGATGTGAAGCTCATAACTTATCAATCAACCCTCGTAGATAATTACATTAGTTTTTCAGATACCAAAACTCATTTTGCAACAAAAGTGTTTGTTATTTCTACAGACAAGGTAGTTTCACAGCCTGATTCAAATTCTTTAAAAACTTATGACACAATTGCCACAATTCGCTGTGCAAAGTGGCATCCCTTAGGCGTGCCAGAAACATTATTGCCTCTCGACAGTGTGGATAGTTGCTCATAATATCGATCACTGGATTGTCTGGTCAAGACTCAGTTTTGTACATGCCACTGTCATATGGCTGTAATAGTGCTGAACACGGCGATTGAAAGCAAACAAACAAAACCATGTTTGTTTTGAGAGATCAGGCTCAGTGTCTTACCTGAGTGTGTGTGTCATTATACCCGATGTCCTTGTACATGGCATATAATATAACTCAAAACAATGATCAGAATTCATTATACCAATCTACCACTTGATGATTATCCACATTACACAGTTGTGTCTCGGTTACATCCAGGTGTCTCAGGTACATCCACATGTCTCAGGTACATCCAAGTGTCTCAGGTACATCCAGGTGTCTCAGGTACATCCAGGTGTCTCAGGTACATCCACATGTCTCAGGTACATCCAGGTGTCTCAGGTACATCCAAATGTCTCAGGTACATCCAGGTGTCTCAGGTACATCCAGGTGTCGCCGCCTCCGTGGTCTTGTGGTAGAGCGGCCGCCCGGTGAGCGGATGGTCCGGGGTTCGATCCCCGTCCGCGTCATACCAAAAGACGTTAAAAGATGGTACTTGTTGTTACCCTGTCTGGCGCTCGACATTAAGGGGTTAAAACAAGGACTGGTCGGCTCGGAGTCAGTATACTGTGGATGAGTGGGGTATTCATGTTAAACTGCGGCATGGTATCTCAGCGAGCTAGCACTATAAATCGGCATCAGTCCGGACTAGTACAAGCAGCCACACACACACGCGTGCATACACGTCGCTATTTAAGTGCAATAATCTTGGACGCGACGTTAAACCCAATTTCACCTCACCTCACATCCAGGTGTCTCAGTTACATCCATGTGTCTCAGGTACATCCAAATGTCTCAGGTACAACCACATGTCTCAGGTACATCCAGGTTTCTCAGGTACATCCAGATTTCTCAGGTACATCCAGGTGTCTCGGTTACATCCAGGTGTCTCAGGTACATCCAGGTTTCTCGGTTACATCCAGATGTCTCAGGTACATCCAGGTGTCTCAGGTACATCCACATGTCTCAGGTACATCCAAGTGTCTCAGGTACATCCACATGTCTCAGGTACATCCAAGTGTCTCAGGTACATCCAGGTGTCTCCGGTACATCCACATGTCTCAGTTACATCCACATGTCTCAGTTACATCCAGGTGTCTCAGGTACATCCAAGTGTCTCAGGTACATCCACATGTCTCAGGTACATCCAGGTGTCTCAGGTACATCCAGGTGTCTCCGGTACATCCACATGTCTCAGTTACATCCAGGTGTCTCAGGTACATCCACATGTCTCAGGTACATCCACATGTCTCAGGTACATCCAGGTGTCTCCGGTACATCCAGGTGTCTCAGGTACATCCACATGTCTCCGGTACATCCAGGTGTCTCAGGTACATCCAGGTGTCTCAGGTACATCCACATGTCTCAGGTACATCCAAGTGTCTCAGGTACATCCAGGTGTCTCAGTTACATCCAGGTGTCTCAGGTACATCCACATGTCTCAGGTACATCCAAGTGTCTCAGGTACATCCAGGTGTCTCCGGTACATCCACATGTCTCAGTTACATCCAGGTGTCTCGGTTACATCCAGGTGTCTCGGTTACATCCAGGTGTCTCAGGTACATCCACATGTCTCAGGTCCAGGTGTCTCAGGTACATCCACATGTCTCAGGGGGGCGGTCAGGTAGCCTAGTGGTTTAAGCGTTTGCTCGTCACGTCGAAGACCCATATTCAATTCCCGACATGGGTACAATGTGTTAAGCCCATTTCTGGTGTCCCCCGCCGTGATATTGCTGGAATATTGCTCAAAGCGGCGTTAAACCACACTCACTCACTCACTCACTCACTCACTCACTCACTCACTCACTCAATTTTATTGTCAAAGTGATCGTTAGTGTTGGCAATATGGAAAAAAATCATTTAAAAATGATTGTCAAAGCGATCTTTAATGTTGGCGGTATAGGAAAAAAACCTTGTTATTCTGATGTTCATTTTTTTATTTTTCGATTTTATGATTGACAGATACGTAAACCAAGCTACTATTGATTTATTGTGTAGGTTTATAGTGAACAGATTTCTCAGTAAGTGGCGGTATAAAAAAAAACCTTGTCGTTCTGATGTTGTTATTTTTTTTTTTATTTATTTTTTTATTGACAGATACATAACCCAAGCCAAAACAATGTAATGCCTTAATAACTTGTTACTTACTATTTAATATGTAGGTTTGTTGTGAACAGGTTTGTGAGTCAGTGGTGTTGTATTTATATTATACTAGGAGTGGCTTGTCTTGACACTGAGCTCATGTGCATTCGCATGATTGTTCATTGTGATTGTATAGTTCATCTTGATTGTATTGTTCATCAATAGTATTGTGTACATAACAGACTTCACTCCACTGTAACCACTCCTTAATCTATTAAACTCCAACTCATACTTGTATTTATGCTTCTCATCCATACTCTGTGCTTCACTTACCGTATTCAACGTAATAAGCGCCCACCACAAGATTTGCTAATATATTGCCTAGTGAACAATCCCAATTAGCACCCCTTCCGACCCCTATTAGCATATAATACGCACTCGTGTATATGCACCCTTTATTATTGGCAATTAAATTCTGGAAAAATATATCTGTCGTACAAAAACATTTCAGGCTGTCAGCATAAACCATAAAATTTATCTTTCAACTCTGTTTTTTTCACCAAAATAATATTCTAATAAGAGCCCCTATTTCTAGTTTTGAGAGCGCCCTGGGCGCTTATTATGTCGAATACGGTATTTATTAACTACACCGAACTTTGCTCCTAATAGTAATAAGGAAGTTCTTCATCCATATATATCTTGTCCTTACTTAATAGCATTGTTTTTATGTGACATTGTATTGTTCAAAGGTAACATTGTTCATCAGTATCCTTGCATTGTTTAATGTATCACTGCTTTGTATGTGAGCAACATTGTATTGATAACACACTGACATATATATCCAAGAAAATGTTTTGGAACAATGTTTTATAACAGTGAAAGGTAACATGTCTTACAAATATTGACAGTTTGTTTGCTTTTAGCTGTATGGGCACATCTCTCAACATCATCTAATAGGTCCATATTTAATGTGAATCTCTACATCCTGTCTTTTGTCCTGAGAGGGCACGGGTGGACCAGTCATCTAAGGCGACGCAATTCACTGTACAGAGTTGCGTCCCTTTGGCAAGACAGAAACCTATGATTGTGGGTTCGAATCCCGGTTCGCCCTGATTATGTTTCTGATTATGTAAACGTCTGAGACCTGCATCACTTCGGGCTTTCCTCCCTTTAAGCTGACATGCCGCGATATAACTGTAATACTGTTAAAAGTGGCGTTAAACCCAACTCACTCACACACTTCTGTCCCCAAACTGTGTCCCATCTCACAGTTTTCTTGCTCCAAAGGTTCTCGAACATTCTGTGATATTTGGCAGAATATGATCAGTGTACTATTAGTTTAAATTTTTTTTTGTTATTTGCTTACATTCAGATACCATGCCCAACGTTTCTTGTTTAATAAATGTTGTTTTAAGAATTTCCTCATCATCGCATTAAGCGTTGCTCATAATAGGAGTGATCTTTTCTTCAGGAAAATGGCGACCGGCGCCGTGAGAACCCTCACAAGTATCTGCTGTACAAGCCAACGTACGGACAGCTGAACACCTTTCTTGCATCCGCATTTAAAGAACTGCCTCCTAATGGCGCCAGTCTCCTGTACATATCTGCTGATGGTTGCCATGGAAACGCGAAGCACACAGATGATGGTGACTGTTTTTTATATACTGAGAACTTTGAACAATAGCAGTGGTTTGTAAGCTGCAGATTGTTGATTGCAGGCGTAATGAAATATTGTGATGTCAGCTCAAGACTTTTTTTCTTTAGGGGGGGGTAGGATAAGGACACTGGAAATGTCAAATTTTAACTTGAAATATTAGTATGAAAATTAGCGGACATGTTCAAATAGCTCACTAGCTTTTTATTCTTTTCACTTCCAAGTTTTCACTTTGGATGAAATTCGGCTTGGGTCAAAGACTTTCTAATGTTCAAATATTAAAAATACACTTTATCAAAACCTCAAAAGTCAGCCTCTTTGACACATTTTACCTGTAACGTGCAATTGTTGAAACGAACAAAGTAACATCAAACGGCCGAAAGGTTTTGCCAGTTTTTTTACAAATATACAAATCCCTTGGGCCAATAGGGACCCTAATCCTACCTGATCATTTATTTGACACGTGAAGATTCCAGGGTAGAAAAGGTCTTCAGCAACCCATGCTTGCCGTAAGAGCTGCCTATGCTTGTCATATAAGGTGACTTACAGGATCGGGTGGTCAGTTTTGCTGACTTGGTTGATGTATTTCACCGTATCCCAATTGCGTGGATCGATGTAAATGATGTCAATCACTGGATTGTCTGGTCCGTCATATAGCTGGAATATTGCTGAGTGTGGCGTTAAACAACAAACCAACAAAATCATCAATTATTTCCTGTGACTGTAAGGCGGATGTGTTGTAATATGGGCCACAGGTGTATTGGGTTTTTGAACAGACTAGTATGCTACCAGATCAAAGGTTCAGCTTGTAAAATCATGTACACCAAATTTATCATTACAAGTCAACAAGTTTCAGAGATTTGTTTATGTTGAAATATTTGTGTGTGAAAAAATTAGATCAATCTTGCGATCACCAGTAGATTCTTGTATGGTATCTTAAAGTGTGAACAGTCTAATGTCGCAGAACTCCCAACGTGATGATGACTGTACAGGCCGGCCAGATGACTTGTATGGGGTTTGATTAGACCGTGGCTTGCTACAAGGCTACACAGCTACATAGCTCTATTTACTGAAGACCTGGAGGTTTTGTTGGCATAATTTCTTCTCTGGCCATGAGTTGGACTTTAGTGGCCCACTAGTCTCAGGAACTGCTATTTATTGTCCAGATGTGTGTGCCTTTGCTAACTAGGATCTTGTTTGTAGCTGCATATGACCTTGGAGGTGTCATCACCAACAGTAGACGAGAGGGTGACGCCCCAATTAAAGGAAAAAGACCAGGCTTGCTGAAAGAGATGCACTGGTAAGTCTTCCATATGTCACAAAACTCTACCCACAACACCAAGGACCAGGTGAGTTCAGCTGAAGTAGATGCACGATTAGGCTTGCTGAAAGAGATGCACTGGTAAGTCCCCTGTCACAAGAATGCAACCACAACACTAAGGACCAGGGCCATGTTCCTTAAAGCGATCTTAGCATCAAGGTGATCGTAAGTCCCATACATTAACATAGGCTTACGATCATTGTAGCGCTAAGATCGCTTTGAGGAACGGGGCCCAAGTGAATTCAGCTGAAACAGATGCTCAGTCAGGCTTACTGAAAGAGATGCACTGGTAGGTCCTCTGTATGTCACAAGACTGCAACCATGACACCCAGGTATGCAAAGTACATTTTGCATTATCCTGACGCTGATACTAATTTGCTTATCTCTTCTTATTCCTGAAAGGCAGTGTCCTTTCAGTGTTTCAGATCTTCTGTTTCTAGGATTTTTGTGGCAGATTGTTCCATAGCAATGGGCCAGCAGGTTGAAATGACCTATATAATTTGTGCCTGAAAACTCTCACATTGGGGTAAATTGCCGTTAAATATAACCTCATGTTATAGTTACTTGCTTCACAGATAGTGGAAATATCTCATTCCCTGAAAACATTTAATCCGCACACAGCTGCATTATGTCATTGTCACCATGTGCCCACAAGGTTTCATAAACAGATAATATCAATTAACTGGTAACATATGCTGCTAAAAGATACACTGAGTACCTTTCCTACCTAGCTGAGCCAGTTGCTATGTTAGCTGTCATGTTTAAAAAATGGCATACTCCATAGATACTGCCTTCTGTGCTTGTGCTAAGTGATGAGTGATTCTCTTGGCAGTGTAACTAAAGTACACAGCCTGGATGAATAAATAGCTGTGAGTTGAGATAGTACAACCCAATGTCCTAACTCCAGGATTTTATTCACCGATCTTCTTAGCCTCCAGGAAATACCTGGGTTTCCTCTACAAAGGTCAACATTACCAATGGACAGTCATGCCCTTTGGAAAGCTGTGGCCTTTCAGCACAAGAGGATCTCTTGCACTTTCTACTTGGATGACAGGATTCAAGCTCATCAACAAGTAGAGCTACTCAGCTACTCAGACTCCAACTGAATTTCACTATTACACAACACAGTTAGGATGGTTAGTCAATTATCGGAAGTCTGACCTAAAACCATCCCAAGCTCTCAAGTTCTTGGGGCTCAGGTTCCTGATGATCGTTGGATCAAAATCCATAGTTATCTTCCAGCAGCAGTTCACAAACAGATATCAGTCAACCAATGGCAAGTGACCTTAGGTTCAACTCACTTCCTCCCAAGCTCTGACAGTACGGGGCAGACTTCACCTGTGGCTCCTACAAAGATTCATCAACTGTTCCTCAATTAACAAGAACTCCAACTTCGACTTCCACAACACCTCAAGAAACATCTGCAATGTTTGCAGAGGAACTTACTTGAATGAGCCGGAATACAATCTGTTTGTAGACGCCTCACTCCAAGGGTGGGGTGCCCACGTACTCAGAAGTAGCATTGGGGCTGTGGTGCGCAGAAGAACAACTCTTCCACATCAACCACCTTGAGTTCAAGGCAGTAATCCAGGCAATATCTCATTGAGTGCATCAGTTGAGAGACAGGAATCTGATGATGAGAACAGACAACTCAACTATGGCCTTTATCATAAACCTCCACCTTTCAACTGTACGACTTTAACAGACAGTCTGAATAACACAGACAGAAATCAAGACAGATCCCAGGAGCGTCCAATGTCTAAGCAGACGTTCAGAACATCAGTGAAGTCGCCAGCAGAATGGATGCTAAATCCAGAAGCATTCCAACTGGTGACGTGGGAAAGAAGTTGCCTATAAGTCACCTGTTTGCAACCAGGATCAACAGACAGATGGCAACCTTCGTCTCCCAAGTACCAGACCCTCAGACTTAGTCCTACGACGTGCTGGCAATATCGTGGGAGGGGCTTCACGCATAAGTGTTCCCACCACCAGCTCCGATGCCACTGATTTCACAGAAGATCATTTAAACAAAGAACCTTCAATTGCTTTTGGTTGCGCCTTATTAGCCGGTGAGAAAATGGTTCCCGGGCCTCATCGCACTAGCTGGAAAACCAACTCTAAAGCTCCCGAACTAGCCAAATCTGCCTCTTCATCCACACTCAAAACAAGTTCATCCAAGACGGGATGTTTACGAGCTTCACATTTGTAGCCTTAACAAAAACCTCACAAGACAAGGCAACTTGACCAGGGCAGCTAAGGCAATCTCCTTTGCACTTTGTAGATCCACTAGGAACTTGTATGACGACAAGTGGAAGAGATCTGACAAGTTAGCGAGAACAAAAGGGTTCTCAGCAGCAAAAGTTACTTCACCGCAAGTGGCAGATTTTCGCTCAACTTCAGTCTACAAGGTTTGACAGCGGTGAACATGCATCGGCCCATCTTGGCTTGAGATGGGATTTCATCCTGAAAAAACAGCTACCTGGAGAACCAGATAGATAATTTCATGCCCCAGTGCTTTCATCCATTCTAGGATCAGAGGACATGGAAGACTTGTCCCTTTGTTAGGGCCCTACACATCTATCTTCAAAAGACAAGCTCTAGAAGACGAAGACTGTGAAGACTATTCATCCTGTTAACAAGATTACTATCTCAGAAGTTTCAAGAACAGCTATCTCATTCTGGATGAGAGCAGTCATCCTTAGAGTTTACAGGGCAGCAGGTCTGCACCCACCTAAACCGACCCACCTTAAGCGTCCCACCCACACGAAGTCAGAGCAACAGCATTGATTCTAGCCCTGCACTATTCCAACTATTATGAAAGGATGCTTCTGGAGATCAGATTCCGACTTTGCGAATCATTTCCTCGGAGACTTTGCCACCGAACATGTCACTGGCATACACCAATTATGACCATAGGCAGTAGCCACAACTGTCCCTACCAGGAGATACCAGAGGTATATTCACCCACATATCACGTTGACTTGGTGACGTCAGGTTACTGTCCCATAACCACCAACCGAGAGCCCATGTTCCCCTGTATTACAATGGAATTCGGAGCATGAGTGATAACGACTGTGCTAAGATTACGTCTTTGTTTTAACACAAAAGTCATTTATAAACCAAGCTTGAATGATAGTCTCGGCAAGCTTTACCAAATCCATAGATCTTATGTTTTTCTCCTTTGTTCTCCAAAAGGGAGGTGGTACCCCTCTACAGACATCAAAGAACAAACAACAGAGCCTAAGAAGATGTCTGACCTTGTTCCCATAGGGTTTCTACAGAACAGACCATGTCAGAATCAGACATCCAGGTGACAAGAAAATTAGTATGAGTCAGGATTAGGTAAAATATGAATTTTGTATGATGCAAATGTCTTTTATACTTATCCTGACTCATACGCTGAAGCACCTACCCATCTGTCCCCACTCTCTCTGATGTGATTTCGACTTAAGAATGATAGGAGAAAATAGAGAGTGTTAAATCATCACAGGGGGTTTGCACTATACACCTGCTATTTCCTGCTTTCTGTAGTGTGCAGGGGTACTGTTTAAGAATTTAGGGAGTAGCTTTTTATTATTGTCTGAAATGATATCAAAGTGTTTTAAATAGACACCCACATGTTTCTGTGAACAGCAATTATTGCTGGTTTGTGTGTCTTTCATGTGTTGATGTGATGAGTTATTCCAGGTGTTGTAATGAGTTATTTCATGTTGTGTAATGAGTTGTTCCATGTGTTGTATGGAGTTATTCCATGTGTTGGAATGAGTTATTCCATGTGTTGGAATGAGTTATTCCATGTGTTGGAATGAGTTATTTCATGTGTTGTAATGAGTTATTCCATGTGTTAGAATCAGTTATTTCATGTGTTGTAATGAGTTATTTCATGTGTTAGAATGAGTTATTGCATGTGTTTGAATCAGTTATTTCATGTGTTGTATTGAGTTATTCCATGTGTTGGAATGAGTTATTTCATGTGTTGTAATGAGTTATTCCATGTGTTGAAATCAGTTATTTCATGTGTCGTAATGAGTTATTTCATGTGTTAGAATGAGTTATTCCATGTGTTGGAATGAGTTATTCCATGTGTTAGAATGAGTTATTGCATGTGTTGGAATCAGTTATTTCGTGTGTTGGAATCAGTTATTGCATGTGTTGGAATCAGTCATTTCATGTGTTGTAATGAGTTATTCCATGTGTTGTAATGAGTTATTTCATGTGATGTAATGAGTTATTCCAGGTGTAGGAACAGTTTATTCCATGTGTTGTAATGAGTTATTCCATGTGTTGTAATGAGTTATTTCATGTGTTGCAGCCTTCACCCCGGTGACCTTTACCCCTACACAAGAAAGCCTCTCTTCCTTATCATCGACAGTGATAACAGCTCAGCCTTTCAGGTAGGCCAATCATTTGGACTCTCCTGCTGACCGACCATTTGATATTCGGTGGGGAGGGTTCTGGGATTTGTTCCCCACAATACAGAGAAAAATAATGTTTAAGAACAAGAAATGAAAATTGATTCACTGGATGCCCAAACAGAAAATTATTCTGATTCCTCCTAACAGAGAAAAGAAAAACATTGTATAACCAGTAACCAAAATAAACAATAAAAACCCAGGGCTCCCCACTTAAATGGTAAATCCCTCACTTACATCACACTGATTACAACACCTGATTAAAAAAAGATTTTTCAGTCTCACTTCAAAACCTCTCCCGTCACTTGATGGGTTAATCGTCCTCACTTTTCCTGTATGAAAAGGGGCAGTTGGGTAGCCTAGTGGTTAAAGTGGTCGCTCGTCACGCCTAAGACCCACGTTCAATTCCCAACATGGGTCTAATGTGTGAAGCCCAATTCTGGTGTTCCCAAAGGTTATATTGCTGGAATATTGCTAAACATGCTAAAAGCAGCATAAAAACCATACTCACTCACCCACTCACTCTGTATGAAAATACTATGACATTCTTACAATCAATGTGTATGCCTGTGCTCTCCCATGTGGTGATTTGTGAAAAGATAGTACTCCTAAGCATAGTTCTGTATTTAACCCTTTGATGTGAGAACTCGCAATACACCAACTATATGATTTTCCAGACACTAACATCTAGTCCCTGAAATGAAAATGTTTTACAAACACAACAGTTGTTAAAATTACCTAAATAAATAAAATATAGAGAAAAGTAGCCCAGATACTTTCCATACTTTCAGAAACTGCACTAATCTACATTTGGCAACTATTATAGACTTGCATGGGCTGTATTGGACATATTTGTGTCAGGCTCTGTATGACGGACTAGGTTGTGCACTGTGGTGCAGTCATTGATACAACTACTGTTTCAGAATTTCCCCAACTTGTTTGGACAACCGATGGTGTGCCTCCTCTCCCCCGAACAAGTGCCCACTACCATGCAGGGTAAGTTTCATCACGCTGGGATGGTTTGGGTTTTTTTCAGAATAAATAAAATGCAGGTGATTCTGTTGCATTTGATTGGCTAGCAATTGTTTTTGAAAAACTGGAAACTATGTTTGTTTTGTTTGTTTGCTGCCCAACATCACTCCCAGCAATATTTCAGCTGTATGATGGCAGTCTGTAAATAATCGAATCAGGACCAGACAATCCAGTGATTGATTTCATGAGCATCAATCCACGCAATTGGGATCAATAACATGCATCAACCAAGTCAGCAAGCCTGACCACCCGATCCCGTTAGTCGCCTCTTATGACAAGCATAGTCGCCTTTTACAGCAAGCATGGGTTGCTGAAAACCTATTCTACCCCGGAATCTTCATGGGTCTGAAAACTATGTAGGCCACGCCCACTAAAAGACTACTGTTTCTTGCTTGGCTGATAATAGAATGGGAAGGGTTTGTGTGTCACTGATTTCAATTGTTGTCTACAGTTTTGTGTTTTGATGATTAAATAAGCAGTCTGTGAAGTTATTCTTGTTGACATATTTATATCTTAAAATTGATTTCAATATGTTTTTATGTTTATGGAGTTATAAATTACAATAATTTGCACAGTGTACATTTATACGTTCATAATCATAAAAAATTGTTGCAGTCAGTTCTTAAATAACTTATAAGCAGGGTTCGCATGAACTTGAAAAGTGCTTAAATGAACCTATTTTGTCGTTGAATTTACCATTTCTTGATCAAAGAGCATGAAAATGGCTGGAGTGTTGTATTAACAGTCCTTGAAAGGAGCTTTAATTTTGATATGCACAAACCTCCAAGTTAAATAGTTACAGGATTACGTATTGATCTTAGTTCACATCTATGTTTACTCCCCACTTAAACTGAAGCCAGATTCAGGACAATTGGCAGCCCTGGCAAGATTCATCCACTTAGTTTGTCAGCTGACTCAGTCAGTCACTGAGTTTTATGATGTACATTTTGTAATAGATGAGGACGAGTACCAGTAAGAAGCCGAAGCCGAGCTTTGTTCTCACGACAGTACATTATTTAAGAAATAAACGACTACATGTAGTGGGAGTTGTTTATCGTACAAATAAAACACTCCAGGGAGAATAAACATGAGGGTTGCAGTCGTTTACTATTTATATGAGAATCAACATAATGTACAGCCTCTTTAAGGATGATGATAACATGTAGAAGCTTTAAAACTATTTACCCGTATTTTAATAAGGATGACTCCCTGAATAGAATCCGACCTTGGCAATGTCGGACATTTTATTAAGTCCATTTTATTAACACCTGGATTTGGTATAGGTATTCATGGATATTCTCACAATCCTCACATCGATTATCTGTACCTTTTCTCACAATACCAATTGTCATATCTCTCCCACTTTTGGGGACCCGTGAAGATTCCAAGGTAGAATAGGTCTTCAGCAACCCATGCTTGCCGTAAAAGGTGACTATGCTTGTCGTAAAAGGCGACTAATGGGATCGGGTGGTCAGGCTCGCTGACTTGGTTGATTTACGTCATCAATCCCAATTGTGTGGATTGATGCTCATGATATTAATCACTGGATTGTCTGGTCCAGACTCGATTATTTACAGACCGCCGTCATATAGTTGGAATATTGCTGAGTGCGGCGTTAAACAACAAACCAAACCAAAACCCACTTTTGGAAGCCATCGTTTGGCCACTGCGTTTATCTGCGTTGCTTAGCTAATTCTATCGGGAACAACTAACTAGACACTTCCCTTTAAAAAAATAACGTCGTCCAATATAGGACATTATCAAATGGCGAGCACATATTCAAATCTCCAGAGATGTCATCATGATAGAACAATGTTTTATCGTGAAATAAACCACGCTTCGTTCTTCATTGCTCTTTGTGATTTATCACATAGCGATCTATGTCTCCTGATATATAACTGGCATAAATTTTCTATCTATCTAGAGCACAGGCAAATACTTGCGTTCCACGAATTATACACTGCAGATTGCACAAACTCCACCATTCACATTCAAAGCATTTGGACGATTTCATTTAAACAGTAGAGTTCGTCCAATCACGTGTTTGTTGTTTAAGGCCTGTCATGCTAAAATTGACAAGTTTCATGAAGCCTGAGAGTTCACGCCTCTATAAACTGTATACTTTACAGTACTTTATCAGCATGTAAATTTACTCCACCTGACCAAAATAGTGACCACCCAATAGACGAATGTATTTGCCTGTGCTCTAAGAAGCAGTTAGTGATAAGCTTAACTACATTGAACTACATTGAGACATGCATGTCTGAGGTTCACAGGGCACTGATAACAACACCTTGACCAATGATTATTTCCACAGACCAGCACCAGAAAGGGAACCTGTTCACTCTTTTCATGCACTCGCCGCTGATGGCGCTGTGCCATGTGTGCAACATCATCGACATCCCCATCACGCTGTGGGATAAGTGCCAGACACAGATAGACAAGTTCATGTCCGAGTCCAGCAAGCTGTTCGTCAGGGCCAGAAAACTGGGTAATTAAGGGCCACACGACTGTGTTTTCTCTTTCATGAAAGCTCCATCCTAATTAGTAATGAGTGAGCGCTGCTGTCAGCCATCTTACAGTGAGATCATGCTTGTCCATAAACAATCAACAATCCATGCCATCAGGGCTTGAAGACACTTTTTGACATACTTCAATCTTCATTTTATTGTAATGAAAAGCACATGCTTTTGTTTTGAAACTGATCTTTTTACATTGATATGTATTGCATTTAATGATAACCTTCCAACACTCACTTGGCTAGATGATGCTCAAAAGGGCAGTAAAAATATTGAATTATTTACCTTTGTGAAAGAAAAGTCTTTAATGGACCTTATATAAATCCAAACTCAGAATAATGTGTTGCCACTGTGTTTTCAGATCACTCTTACATGCAGTTCTTTGGAGATGACTTCCTCCGGTTGATTCTGCTGAGATTTGTCTTCTGTTATATTGTTCTCATCCTGCATAGAGGCTTCAAGGTGAGACAATCTTAGAAGTAGTCACTTATAGGGGCTTAAAGGTGGGATTTTCATAGGGCTTGAAGGTAAGATGCTCAGAGGTTTCAAAGTGAGACACTCTTAGGGGCTTCAAGGTGAGACAATCTTAGAAGTAGTCACTTATAGGGGCTTAAAGGTGGGATTTTCATAGGGCTTGAAGGTAAGATGCTCAGAGGTTTCAAAGTGAGACACTCTTAGGGGCTTCAAGGTGGGACAATCTTAGAAGTAGTCACTTATTGGGGCTTAAAGGTGGGACTTTCATAGGGCTTGAAGGTAAGATGCTCAGAGGCTTCATAGTGAGACACTCTTAGGGGCTTCAAAGTGAGACACTCTTAGAAACTTCAAGGTGAGATTCTCAGGGGCTTCAAGGTGAGACACTCAGGGCTACAAGGTGAGATTATCAGGGCCTTCAAGGTGAGACACTCAGGGCTTCAAGGTGAGATTCTCAGGGCCTTCAAGGTGAGACACTCAGGGTCTTCAAGGTGAGATTCTCAGGGGCTTCAAGGTGAGACTCAGGGCTTCAAGGTGAGATTCTCAGGGCCTTCAAGGTGAGACACTCAGGGTCTTCAAGATGAGATTCTCAGGGCCTTCAGGGTGAGACACTCAGGGTCTTCAAGGTGAGATGTTCGGGGGCTTCAAGATGAGACACTCAGGCTTCGATTTGAGACACTTGGGGACTGAGGCGAGATGCTCGGGGATTTCAATGTGAGACACTCGGGTTCATCAGACCACAAGCAAATTTGGACAATTTTTACAAAATCATCGGTCACATATACAGGGATGAGAACTTTGGAGGGTCACTTTTGTGAGACATGACATTACAATATATGCCTAAATGATGTTGTCCCAAGCCCCCAGCTAACTTTCAGTTTGTTTGAAAAAAACACATGACATTATGCATATAAATGACTAACGTTTCCTGGACGGGTTCCTGAATGGCCACAATAAATAACAAAAATGATTTAATTTTAAATAGCTGGCTTCGCTGGTCAGTATAAGCTGGTCCATAAACACACACATGCCTCACAGTAAGATAGGGATTATATGTTTTGATTCTATGTTATTCTGAGTGAACTGTATGTCTGTGTTGCAGGGCCCCAGCTACTATCCGATGTCTCATCCCCCGCTGCCTACTGACGAGATCCTCGAGCACCCAGCATTGTATAAAATAGTCCTTGACCTTGCAAGCATTCTCGAGGTTCGAGGCCTTTTCGCTGAACCTGGGGAAGTGGACATTGTTGCATGACAGGGTCCTAGGCTGTATATCTGATCTCACTCCTCTACAATACTCAGTGTGACGTGACTATCTCAACCATCGTTAGTCTGTTCCATATGTGTGACCAGACTCTCAACCATCTTTAGTCTGTTCCATATGTGTGACCAGACTCTCAACCATCGTTAGTCTGTTCCATATGTGTGACCAGACTCTCAACCATCTTTAGTCTGTTCCATATGTGTGACCAGACTCTCTCAACCATCCTCAGTCTGTTCCAGATGTGGGACCAGATTATCTTAACCATCTTTAGTCTGTTCCAGACGTGTGACCAGACTCTCTCAACCATCATTTGTCTGTTCCACAGTGTGACCAGACTCTCTCAACCATCGTTTGTCTGTTCCACAGTGTGACCAGACTCTCTCAAACATCTTCAGCCTGTTCCACAGTGTGACCTATTGACGACTTCATCAACCGTCTTTGGTCTGTTCCAGACGTGTGACCAGACTCTCTCAAACATCTTTAGTCTGTTCCAAAGTGTGACCAGACTCTCTCAACCATCTTCAGCCTGTTCCACAGTGTGACCTATTGACGACTTCATCAACCGTCTTTAGCCTGTTCCACAGTGTGACCAGACTTTCTCAACCATCTTTAGCCTGTTTGACTGATGGCAGCCTCATCCATCTTGGGTCTGTTTCAGCAGCTTGACTAGACTTATAACTGGTCAACCATCTTCAACCTGTTGAGACAGTGTGAGCTAAATCAGTAACTACCATCTCACAGCATACGTCAAACAGTTCTGGCAGTCTGATGTGACTCTCTTATCTCACAACCACTGTGTCCATAATAACTTGAAGTATGTTAGATATCGAAAATGTGTTGTATCTGTTCATTAATTTGGACTGGATGGGTAGCTGACAAGGTAACATTATGCTGATTTTTATTACTTAATTTACACAGCATATATTGCTTAGTAATCTCGTAAAAAAGTAGATTTGCTTAGCTGAAATAATGAAATTTGTTGCTTTGAGTGTTTCTTCAAAGAGTTACTTCCCTTCCAATGATTGAGAAGCAGAGTTACTTCCCTTATGGTGATAGACTGGGGAGAAAAAACATTTTAGTAATGCCTCATATCTGAATATTGAATCATAGGATCTGTAAACCAAACAATGAAAGAAACATCGCTTAACCAATAAGACATTATCAGCAAAAACCATGATGGGATGAGTACAAAATGAGATGGGAACTGAGATGGTTGATGCAGGGAGCGTTGTACTCTCTCAGAGCAAGCCCAGTGGCCTTCTAAGTGTAACACTGCACATTGTTCATCACATTGACTTGAACATATAATTAGGCCAGAACAATTTCTTTTCTTGTCGGGGCCTGGGTGGCCCAGTTGTCTAAGGCGCCACAATTTGCTGCAGAGTTGCTTCCCATGGGCACACCAGAAACCTATTATCATTGGTTTGAATCCAGGTTCACTGCTTATGTGTCTAGGTTTGTCAGCACCATACCTGCGCTCGTGGGTTTCACAAATGTCTAAAGGTAAATGTCTAAGACCTGCATAACTTCGAGCTTTCATCCTAGATCAAGCTGACATGCCGTGATAGAACTTGAATACTGTTCAAAGTGTTGTAAAAACAACTCACTCACTAATTTTTTTTAAAAAATTCAAGATTTAGGATTGGTTTGTCCGTGAAACAAGAACAGAAATTTCCTGGCTTTACTATACATTTATCACAGATAAAAGAAAACTATCTCATTTGATACTTCTTTCACTACATTTGCTGTTACACCTGTGTGCATGTGACGCTATTTGAAATGCTAGATTCTGAGATTGTGGTCCAGGGTCCAGATCTCAGTGATGGTCAAATTTCAAATCATTGGAAAAATCAATAACTGTCTGAATATATCTGGTACGTCTACTTTTTAGGACATGTTGTAGTCTTTCTTTTGGAATGATGATAAACTCACCATGCTTAA
Source organism: Haliotis rufescens (assembly GCF_023055435.1). Taxonomy (NCBI): domain Eukaryota; kingdom Metazoa; phylum Mollusca; class Gastropoda; order Lepetellida; family Haliotidae; genus Haliotis; species Haliotis rufescens. The sequence goes on along the minus strand of NW_025964372.1, from coordinate 32,937,916 downwards.
TATGATAAAATATATAGTACTATATTGAAGAAGTGATAATCTGTATGGTAAAATGCCGATCAACTCACCATGCACAGTCACTTTAGTGTGATAAAATGTAATGGAGAAAAGGTTGAACGTTGGTGTATAATATCTTTTATTGACTATTGTTGACGATGGTTTCCTTTTGACGATGGTTATGACTTTGCCCAAGTTTACACGTTCCTCTTAAGATGAGACTTGAGGTAGTAAGACAGCTTCATTTTCTTCACACCCAAGTGACAAGTGTCTTTTGCGTCTGTTCCGCAAAGCAATCTTAGTGTTACGACTGCCTTAAGTCTATGTTATGGTATGGGAGTTACGACAATCATGGCACTAAGATTGCATTGGTGAATGTGCCAATGTACACAAGATACATTTTCATAAATGTTTATTTTTTGTTATGTTTCTGTCTTGTGTGGGTAGACCATTGCTACGTCATGTTGATTTTTATGACAGTTTTGTCGGATATTTTGTGATATTTGTTACCTCGTCAATGATGTCACAACAGATCCAAGGGCCCTTCACATTACAACCAGAAAGTATGGGGCTCCACCATGATGTTGAAGAAATTGGTTTCGAATATTTGTTGCCTATAATTAGTGAGGTCATTATTGAACTGGAGGCTGGAAGTATTGTGTTTCAGAGAACTGTTGACATTAATAACGAATTACCATTCAGAGAATGGGGTCATCACTTAAGAGATCTCAGCATAGTTCAGTCCCAGACAAACTTTGCGGTAAAATAATAAAAATTCTGTGGTAAAGACATAATCATTTCCCTCTAAAATAATAATAGAAAATCATTTTTTTCTTAGAAAATTTAAATTTTTAGCTTTAGGACATTTTGTTGGTTTAACATGACATTTCTTTGCATTCAAAACACCACATGAACGTTTAAAATTGAGAATTATTTATTTCAAATTTCCATTTTATTGTAGGATTAATATTTTGTATGTTTAAATCACATGTTATGTGTTGGAACATCATGCGAGTGCAAAATTTGATTTGAAAAGCTTTAAGATATTGAAAACTAGTGTATTGATTGATAAAAAAGGCAAATTCTGTAAATCACATTTTCTGCAAATCACGGTATCGCGGAATTCGTCTGGGACTGATAGTTGATCCAACAGCCTCATACTACAAGGGTACAGAGGGGTACAAATGGCCCAGTCAAAGGTTCAGGAATTCGTTGTGCAGAGTTGCGCCCCTTAGGTGTTCCAGAAACCTATTATCATAGGTTTGAATTCCAGTTCGCCCTAATTGTTTCTAGGCTTGTTAGCCCCCTGTTCATGTGTTTCACAAAAGTGGTAAATGTCTAAGACCTACATCAGTTCACGCTTTTCTCCCACATCAAGCTGGAACACTGATAACTGAAATAATGTTCCAAGTGTTGTTAAACCAAATTCACTCACACACTCAATCCCAAGGACATAATCGTCTGGATCTCCTGGTAGCATGTTATTCATTGTTTACCTGCGTTGCATGATGTAGCAGTGGTCCCCACCCTGCGCCACATGTACTGTGTGATAGCTACCTGTGTCTGTGAGCGTGATACATGCATGTAGAGTGTCTCTGTCTAGTCATGAGTGCGCCGTTCTGTTGACATCCACACTCAGGATTGCTGACTTCCTTTGCTCTGGAGAGTTCGCGTTCTTTCAAAGTGTTGACGTGAATTGGAAAAATGAATTTAATATTGAGGGTTGTTAATTGTGTGGTTTAAGTCGTGGGTGATATTAATAAAGTTCATGAGTGATATGTAGATAGCTTCTCCATGAACTGTACATGTTTCCTGTTAGATGTTTGACTGTTAATTAGTTTTCATGTAAATAGTTTGGATAATTAGCAAAATCAAAACCGATTCCTTGTTCACTCATAACACTGTATGCTTCACTACCCAACAGTTCAGTGATAAAGACCTGATAAACTCAATGTTCATGATATCTCACAGTGAGGATGATTGATAATATTTATACACATCACCAGCAGATCAGGGTAATCTCACATCAGTTGAAAGACGATGAATTATTTTGATGCAGTGGTTATCAATGTGTGTGATTGAGTTTACTTATTATTATATTACTCTCAAGTTGATGACCTCAATTGTCAGGTCACAATGTATCGGTTTTTGCTGGTAACACTTTGCAGGTACTTATCAGAATGTGTGGACCAATTTTTGTGTAAGCCAATTGCTCAGCCATCTTTGATAGTGCTTACCTAACAACAGCTCAAGGGAGTGTGTTAGTCAGCACATGTATAGTAGGTTGTAGTTACATATCTTTGTAGTGTTACATTTTTTATTACCAGTTTTACATATATTCTTATTTAGGCATGAGTGGCTTGGATATATGGTTGTTTACACTTGTTGAACAAATATAGCATTCCTGTACATGTTGCTTGTGTTGTTTGACTGCTATAACGTGTGGGTTGGATGGTATGGATGCTCCAATATTGTATCTTTGATGTATGTTATCCTTTCTAAAAAAAACTCTGTATGTTGCCTAAATTTATGTGGATATTTCTCAGTATTATTGTCATGGAATAGCTGTATTTTACAGCATTTCTCTGCTTGATGAAAGTTATAATAATATAGTGGTCGCTAGTGTTGAATTGAAATGAAGTGAAGGGTCCTGTCTCCGAGACAAGACGTCATCCCGAAGGTCAGAACAGGATGGTACTTATGCTGCATAATATGGATTCGATGAAGTGTTCTTCTTCTGTGTTAATTTTTACTCCCAACACCTATATTCATTCAATATGCGAGTGCACCGTGAATTGTGTTTTGTGAGTGATTGGTCCTAGAATATTCTTCTTTATGTGAACTGAAGCCAGTGGACGTATCTTATCCCTGTGACTATTTGCCTTTATTGTGAAGTATGCTGATTGGTGCTTCAGAGGTGGCAACCGCTCCATCAACACAGTCTCAGACTACGCCAAAACATTCACATGACTGTACCGATACAATGGGTTTTTTAAATACTTTTAAAAAAAAAGGTATTAATTCAATTAATGTTCATGATTTGATTTGGTGACTCTGGCAGCTGACCAGCAACATCATTTATGCATATACTGAGGGCTAGAAATAAGGGAACAGATTTGTTGGAAACGTTTGTGACACATGACATCTGTATGTATTCTAAAAAGATGAGAAGTGTTGTGTTGTGATTGTTACAAAAGTTTCCCTCTGTGCTCCTGTTTTGTTGCCAAGGCAACCAACTTTGGTTGTATACTCCCAAAGGAGCAGAAATTGTAGTTTGAATGCACAGTATTAGTGGCCTATTATTAAGTAGCAATAGTGTTATCATTTTGAAATGAAGCATCTATTTTGAATGCTGCTAGATGTTCCTTTATTTATTTCCTTCAGTATGAGCTGAAAATGGTGGATTTTTTAGATGTTTGTTCAGAAATTGGTTAAAGTGCATATCCATTAAATTTTTTATATCAGTGGAATCTCTTGCCATCTCTGAATAATACAGGTTTGTTTGTCTTTCAAGAGCAAAAACCAACTCTGATGCTTATTTTGAATTTGCATTCCTTTCTGCATAAAGTATAATGTTTAATCTGTGATTTTTTCATGAATATTTTTTACAATCTAGCTAGATGAGCACAATGAGACCGTGAAGTTGTCATTACACGAACTGTTTTGATAATGTCACACTTTTTACATATTCAAGCATGTACACTTCCTGATTGGGATGACATATCAGCCAATGTTTTGTGGTTTTACCTTTTCACGTTTCATATCAAATAATGCATTGCCAGCTTGGACTACTACAGTTGACGTGTAGACGATGCACATTCCGGATTTAATGTTTGCATGAAGATTTCATATCGCTGTGATTATATTTAGCTCAATGAAGTTGGGGATTTGAATTCATTTTGTTCAATGGCTGTACTGGGTTTTGAGGAGGGGGCTAGGCTACAACACCCTAGGAAGGTTGTGATCGTCTTTTATTTGTCTTTAATCCTAGTTTTAAGTATCTGTAGCTCAGAGCCTAAGAACTACCATATTTGACGTAATAAGCGCCCAGGGCGCTCTCAAAATTAGAAATAGGGTTCTTATTAGAATATTATTTGGGTGGAAAAAACAGAGTTGAAAGATAAATTTCGTGGTTTATGCTGACAGCCTGAACTGTTTATATACGACAGATATATTTTTCCAGAATTTAATTGCCCATAATTAAGGGTGCATGTAACACACGAGTGCGTATTATACACGAATAAATAAGTCCTGCTTACATTGATCAATCGGAAGGAGTGCTAATTGGGATTGTTCCCTTGCCAATATATTAGCAAATATCGCCGTGGGTGCTTATTAGAGCGGGGCGCTTATTATGTCGAATACGGTATTACAAAACACGTTTTTATGTGCCATTGCGGATAAAGAAACGGATGATTATACAATACAGTGTTTCAGTTTCACAGGAACAGCTTCATTTCACTTTATAAATATTAGCACATATGCAGCTCTCTTCGTTAATTAATAATCGAGATATTTGTGAGTCTTTTTCAAGTGGTGAGGACTATAGACACTAACACTGGGGGAAACGCCATGAGACCAAGATAGCATTTGGAATGAAACTTAGAACAGGTTGCTAGTATATCATTCTGTGTACTGGAGTAAGGTTCAACTGATAAATAGGTTTAGCCATAGATAACTGAAATCAGTCAGGAAGCCCATGCCAAATTTGTAATAAGAATTGTTTAAGGTAGACTAGAGTGGTTAAAAAATAGGCTAGTCATGCCAAAGAGAAGGGTTTGATTTCCCATGTGGGTACAAAGTGTGAAGTCCATTCTTGTCCCTGTCAGATAGGAGTGGAATAATGGGTAAATGTCCATACACACTCACTCATTATTATCTTTGACAAATTTATTTTGTTTTCTGTCAGTTTGTCCCTTCCTGAACTGAATGGTGATGTCTAAGGTCAACCAGGCTTGAAAAGGCCTTGTGATTTAAAATCTGTGTCGAAAAGCCCTTGAATTAAGATTTGTGTCTTGAAAAGTCTTCAAAGTGATAATGTGGCATGAAAGGCATTCATAACCAATACCCATCTCAAACCAATACCCATCTCAAGCAAATTGCCTAAAAACAAATATATCTTTACATAGTTTGAAAAAAACATATCGAAATTAAAAAAGACAGTTTGTATACAATCTGTTAAGTATCTACTGAGTTGTAGCCCTTCCAGTGAATGACTATTTCCTTTTGAGTTCAATCACAACAAGGGGTTTTGTGACAGCCATGCCAGTAATTGAATCAAACCCAGGTCTTAGCTCACTTAAACAGTCAAACAGATGCAGTCCAAGCGTAACCCTGTATTCATATGTAAATCATCTTCCCAAGGCAGGGGAGTTGCACTTGGCTGAAATATATCTGGGCTCGATCGTAGCACCACCAGTGGCTATTACGAGTTATGTTCCTTCTATTTCACACTCTTTTGATTCGACGATGCTTAGACTCGTTAGTTCAGCAAAAATATGACTGGGGCGGTGGGGTAGCCTAGTGGTTAAAGCGTTCGCTCGTCACGCCGAAGGTCTGGGTTTGATTCCCCACATGGGTACAATGTGTGAAGCCCACTTCTGGTGTCCCCAGCCTTGATTTTGCTGGAATATTGCTTAAAGCGACAAGGCCTAGTTCGACAAACTGGACTTTTATAATCAGTTAACTCCCTTGCCTTGGGAAGATGATGTAGAAGGCTTTGAATTTGATACTGAAATCCCATATGAACCCTGGATACAGACTTAGGAAGAATGGAAATATCAGCCCACTTCTTGTGCCTTCATATCATTACAATACAGGCCAAGTTAGTCCATTGTACTTTAACAGGGAAGCCTACCATATATTTATATACTACTCAACTTTTGGTAAGGATAATCAGTTATGTTATTCTATTTAAATATACACTTGAGCATGGGTTGCTGAAGACCTATTCTACCCCGGATCTTCACGGGTCACTTGACATATGGGAATCTGTTTTGTGTATCATGGAAAGATACAAATATCCCAATCAAAAGTGGAGTAGTATATATACCGTATTCGACGTAAAAAGCGCCCAGGGCTCTCTCAAAATTAGAAATAGGGGGCTCTTATTAGAATATTATTTTGGTGGAAAAAACAGAGTTGAAAGATAAACTTCGTGGTTTATGCTGACAGACTGAAATGTTTATATGCGACATATATTTTTTCCAGAAATTAATTGCCCATAATTAAGAATGCATATAACACATGAGTGCGTATTAGATAAGTCTTGTGTACATTGATCAATCGGAAGGGGTGCTAATTGGGATTGTTCACTTGCCAATATATTAGCAAATATCGACGTGAGCGCTTATTAGAGCGGGGCGCTTATTACATCGAATACGGTAGCTTTGTTGGTCTTTGTAGTGTACATGATTACTACCCCGGTCAATGGATCAGTGTGCACCCATTATGTTACCCTGTTTCCTGGAATGTCATTCTCACCTCCCGGATGTGAAGCCTATTTTTGTGGTCCCACAGAATATTGCTGAACTCACTAATGGTGACAGGTTCTTGCTCATATCAACTCTTATCGACAAGCTGTGGTCAGATAGGAAGGACCAACCAGGGGGATTATATTTGAGCCTATGCTGGACATAGGGTGATGTAATAAGTATGTCTTTCGTATTTAACAATCATTCGCTAATGATAGTGTCTATATGGTTTCCTAGTGCGACCTTTTGTAGTTGGTAGTTGTCACGTTGTTTTATCTTGATGTTTTAGTTTTCATTACCTGGTGTGTTTTGTTATAAGACCGATGTCAGTTGTATATGCCCTGGGCTGAGTCTGCCTAGGAACCTAGGGCAGTATCTCTGTACTGCGCTGAAGTAGCTGAAATATTTCTGACCCAGGCTACAAAGAAACTGGATGTCCCCAGTAAGTCCTTGAGTTACTCCCCTTTGTAAGGATCCACAGGTCAGAGATATTGGATTCCAGATTCACAAATTATGACAGTTTATACGTCCGCGACATATCCATGCTTGAGCACCAACATGGTAAGTGTCTACAACCTGGGTTTCAGCTTTCCTCCTAAACAGCTGAAATAATGTTCAAGGTGGCGTACAGAAAACTAGAATCTATTTCGTGTCAAGATCTTGGTAAAGTTTGATAGTATTATGTCGGGACCTATGTGATTAGCTGAAGTAACCAAATCTACATCACACTTCATATGCTTCATGCATCAGTGCATGCATCATGATCTAACGACAATGCAGCATGTATATTTTTAATACTGGTAGATTGTGCAACAATACATTTATTTATCAAGTTAGAAATCAGACTGGTAAAGTTTATTTATCTGACATTGCTGACCAAAAATCGTTGATTCCAACCCAGTAACCAGGTAAATGTTTGTTTAACAATTGAAGTTAAATTGATGAAGTTGGAAGTCTGATCGTTATTAGGCCTAGATTTGTGACCTACATCGTGTGTTTTTAACAAATAAAACAAACCAGGTGTTCATTGTTGTTTGGACATTTATTTTATTAGGTCATCGCTGTACTCTCACCGAATACGTGTAATCAGATGGGAGACAGCATGAAATTTATAGGAGCCAGTGATTACCCTGCAGTCAACTGAATCCGTGGTATCGTGAAGGGCATTATCGCGGGGGATGACTGTACATAAAAAGTTGCATCATTAAAAATAGAAGTACATACATTTGAAGCCAAGTGTTTTAGTAAGAGACTCATGTTGCATTTTTTGTGGGATTACATTTCATGAACATCGTGGCAGGTTGTTCGTGCGGCATGTTCCGAATCAGGAATCTAATTGGAAAACACTATGGTACAGCTCGCAGCTCTGTATAGCAACAAGTCAATAACAAAATCATTTATAGAGAGCAGCAGACAGATATGGTTACCACAGCAACCGTTTTATATAAATTTTGTAGCTGTAGGTGTTAAAGCTGGAGTTAGTGTCGTGCATAATGTTGGGTTGGATTTCTTTGTGGTGAGTGCATATCATACAGTATGTAGTATTTATGTTTTGTTCTACTGTTCAAATCAATCAGTTGTTATGGATATTACACTTTATATAATAATGATATTGTAGCATTGTTGAATTATGTTTTCTATTTTGTTAGTGCTCGGAAGACTTTTTATTTCTGTTACCATGATAATGTATATTTAACAGTTGTTATATATATATATATATATATATTTCAGACTTGGTATAAATCAGTAATATTTTGTTATATTTACCGGTAGTTCATGCAATTTTTATGACATACTTTGATTTATGTTCTCTTTTCATTTGTTGTCCATTGAACCCTACATCTTCTATCTTCAACATGCATGTGCTGCCATTGTGTAGCTGGAATATTGGTTACTGCACCGTAAAACAACATTCACTTACTCAACATGCATTCCGTGTTGTCATAGATATTTAGCAGGATATATTTCCAATCGTTTTGAACTTCATTTCAGCATTTTGTCAACATACTTGTGATAATTTATATGCATCGGAATAAAAATAATTTTTGACTTAGAGTGCAAATACTGGTAGGGTTTAGTCTCTGCACCGGAACAGCCAGTCCAAATATTTGTTTGATTTTATGCTATTTGAAGTACTTAAAACTACAGAATATACAGCACTGATTATATTTCATTCTTTGACAGGTTATGGATAATCTCATTATCCTTTAACCAACACAAGGTATTTCAAGAACTGGTTGATTTTCAAGCCTACACTGTTTAATGGTGCTTCTTAAAGGGGAAGTGTACACGCAAAAATTACTTTCTTTCTTTTTCTAAACAAAACGCAATTTTAGAATTAGTTAGTATCTGTGTTTGAAAATATACACTCATTTTTTTCACAGTGAAAGTAGGAAGCTCACAATAGTGTGAAAATGATATGCCGTTGTGAGGCCTTCGTTTTTCGAGCTAAACAGGCCTGAGTTATCTCCCTTAGATTATGACGTAATTGGTGCCAATTCAACTGGGTCCCTGTCTATTCTGAACGCAAAAGATATCAAGTACAAGTTTTCGGTAAAACAACATGGCCTACGACACACTCCGGTGCAGTGGTGACTCAGCATAACACTATGCTGGCTGGCATCTGAGACGCTAGAATCACACACCTGTACCTACACCACGTGAAGCGGCTCTAACAAAGCATGATGACGTCATAATGTTTATCAATTGGCACCAATGACGTCATATTGCAAGGGGCATAAGCCATGGTGTTTTTGTTAAGGAAATAGAACAATTGGTAAATGTGAAAAATATAAATCGTTTTAATGCAAAACATGTTGATTAATTGTGATATTTTTATATTTTTGTCTATGACACTTCTAGGTTAACACTTTTATTGTGGAAAAAGTACAAGAAAATTAGGATCATTTCCGTGTGAACTTGCCCTTTAATGCATCACAAGTCTGGAGTTCAATTTTCACTCATTTTTAGCTGATTTTTATGCTTGTTATGTGCATATATGTTTTTCCATTTTCATTATTCATGTTCATTACTTTTTAAACAAATTTATTTCTACGCAATATTGACAATGACTGTCAATATGATGATTATATTTCATATGAATTCTACGCAATATTGACAATGACTGTCAATATGATGATTATATTTCATATGAATTCTACGCAATATTGACAATGACTGTCAATATGATGATTATATTTCATATGAATTCTACGCAATATTGACAATGACTGTCAATATGATGATTATATTTCATATGAATTCTACGCAATATTGACAATGACTGTCAATATGATGATTATATTTCATATGAATTCTACGCAATATTGACAATGACTGTCAATATGATGATTATATTTCATATGAATTCTACGCAATATTGACAATGACTGTCAATATGATGATTATATTTCATATGATGAAACAGTGGGAGTGATGAGGTATGTGATGTGTTCTGTGGATGATTGCCACACACTATATGGCAGACTGGTTCAGCACGATGACACAGTGTGATGTTTGGCAGCCCTGTAAACTGGAATGTATATTCATTAAAACCATGTTACAACCAGACCAATTCAATTACTTTGTTCACAGACCCGTAGAGATCCAGGGTAGAATAGGTCTTCAGCAAACCATGCTTGCCATAAAAGAGGCGACTAAAGGGATCAGGTGGCCAGGCTCGCTGACTTGGTTGATGCATGTCATCGTATCCCAATCACGTGGATCAATGCTCATAATGTCAATCACTGGATCATTTACAGACCGCTGTGATATAGCTGGAAAATTTCTGAGTGCGTCATTAAACAAATAAACAAACAAACAGAACTTGGTTTACAGATTTGGGTCTCCCAAAAGATATGAGGAAACAAAAGTAAAAGTACAATCACTTTCAAAATGAAAAAATATCCATGACTAAAGGCAATAATGTTTTCTGTTTATTAAGCATTCCATTCCCAAAAGTTCCCCTGGCCAACTTCAAATTTCATCAGGAAGTAATATTTATAGGAGCCCTGTAATAAGCTTGAATATTTACATGACAGTCTTTTTTTCTTGTGTATCTTACAGATTTCAGTGAAGTCTTTGCTAAAATGAGCAGGAAAGTCAACAGTCAAATAGTCATTGTGACTATGTATTTTGAATCTTATTTATATCCCATAGGGGAATTCAAATAAATATATAAATATACCTAATCTTAAGCTTTCAGGAGAACGAAAGCTTCAGATTATGTATAGTTAAATATTTTAAGATAAAAACATGAGTATTTCCTGTAACAGTTTTTTTGGGTGTTTAATATTGGTGAAAGAGTGACAGCCTGGGATCTGTGAGCCAAGTAATTAAATTGGTCTGGACTAAAAGTATTTATTGATTTTACAATGTAAGGTTCAGTGTCCATTATTTGAACACTGAACACCCACAAGTTGCAGCTAATGGCTGGGAGCAACCCTGGACACAAAGACCAAAGGGACATTATTCACAAATCAAGGTCACTTTGAGTTGTCTCCCTTGACTTGTACATCAATCCAGGAAATAGCCCTGAGACTTAATATTTGCAGCTGGCAATCAGTTAAGTTAGCCCATTACACAGCTTTATTATCCTAAATATTTCATATATTGTGGTGTGTAAAATGCTATAAATGCACTTTAGTTATTTGTTAAAATTTTTAAATGTATTTCTTAAAAGTTTGTGAATTTTCTTACATTTTGGCTCCTGCTCTGATACCACCATGTTGCTTCATCGTTGCTCTCTAAAACCAGACTTGTGTGCAACAGCTTTGAATGTTTTTCTTGTTATGTTTTCAAATATGTATACCTCTTTTGTGTGTATGTTGACTACAGAAATGTCATATTTTCCAATTTCTTACAATTTGTGAGCAATTTACATCATCTTATTATGAATTAAATATAGATGTACAATGGTTTATTTGTTGTGTTTTATTAATGAGGAGGGGATATGATTCGCAGGAGTTCATTACGACTCCACTTGCACCTGATACAAGTGTGTTTGACGTACGTGTTGGACTGATATTACTTATAAATATAACCTCCTCCATGGTCTAGTGGTAGAGCGTCTGCCCGGAGAGCAGAAGGTCCGACCACGTCATACCAAAAGACGTTAAAAGGTGGTTGTTGTTACCCAGTCTGGAGCTCGGCATTAAGAGGCTAAAACAAGGACTGGTCGGCTCGGAGTCAGCATACTGTGTCTGAGAGGGGTATTCATGTTCAACTGCGGCATGGTATCTCAGTGGGCTAGCACTATAAATCCGCATCAGTCCAGACTAGTACAAGCAGACACACACACAAACACACGTGCATGCACGTCGCTGTATAAGTGCAATAATCTTGGACGTGATGTTAAGCCAATTTCACCTCACTTACAGGAGAGCTCATTTAACGAACAGGACCAGCACACTTCTTGTGAGCAGGGGTCCGGAAAATTTAAAATCACAATCGGACATTTGCATTTAGGCCATGCCCCCTTCAAATAGCGTATTCTAGTATGACTTTTCACACACATTACAAGTTTTTACAAGTTGTGAGTGTGTGTTGTTCAACAGTCGACAATATTCTAGCTTTTGCAAACATTTATTAACCAAATCTTGGGCTAACCTGCATGAGAAACTTCATGATGGCCATATGCATAACAGCAGTCTCCTGGTGTAAGATGTAATATGTATATGCCATAACAGCAGTTTCCTGGTGTAAGATGTAATAAGTATATGCCATAACAGAAGTCTCCTAATGTAGGATTAATATGTATACGCCATAACAGCAGTCTCCTGGTGTAAGATGTGATATATACACCATCACAGCAGTCTCCTGGTGTAAGATGTGATATATACACCATCACAGCAGTCTCCTGGTGTAAGATGTGATATATACACCATCACAGCAGTCTCCTGGTGTAAGATGTGATATATACACCATCACAGCAGTCTCCTGGTGTAAGATGTGATATATACACCATCACAGCAGTCTCCTGGTGTAAGATGTGATATATACACCATCACAGCAGTCTCCAGGTGTAAGATGTGATATATACACCATCACAGCAGTCTCCTGGTGTAAGATGTGATATATACACCATCACAGCAGTCTCCTGGTGTAAGATGTGATATATACACCATCACAGCAGTCTCCTGGTGTAAGATGTGATATATACACCATCACAGCAGTCTCCTGGTGTAAGATGTGATATATACACCATCACAGCAGTCTCCTGGTGTAAGATGTGATATATACACCATCACAGCAGTCTCCTGGTGTAAGATGTGATATATACACCATCACAGCAGTCTCCAGGTGTAAGATGTGATATATACACCATCACAGCAGTCTCCTGGTGTAAGATGTGATATATACACCATCACAGCAGTCTCAAGGTGTAAGATGTGATATATACACCATCACAGCACTCTCCTGGTGTAAGATGTGATATATACACCATCACAGCAGTCTCCTGGTGTGAGATGTAATATGTATATTCCATAACAGCAGTCTCCTGGTGTAAGATGTGATATGTATAAGCCATAACAGCAGTCTCCAGGTGTAAGATGTAACATGTATATGCTATAACAGCAGTTTCCAGGTGTAAGATGTAATAAGTATATGCCATAACGGAAGTCTCCTGATGTAAGATTAATATGTATACGCCATAACAGCAGTCTCCAGGTGTAAGATGTGATATGTATAAGCCATAACAGCAGTCTCCAGGTGTAAGATGTAACATGTATATGCCATAACAGCAGTTTCCAGGTGTAAGATGTAATATGTATATTCCATAACAGCAGTCTCATGGGGTGTAATTAAGATGTAATATGTATATGTAACCGGAGTGGTTTATGTGAATGAATCACAAAACGCAGGTTAATTTGTTGATGCCAGTTGTTTTAATACAAAATAAAACGGCCCTGTGAAAATAAATACACAGAGTTACAATATGCACAATACGTACACATACAAATAAATCATTACATTATAACTTACTGACAAACATTAGAATCTTAAATATGATTATATACATTGTTATGATCAATCATAGTTAGCATAATTAGTTTTGTCTTACTGTACTGTAAATATTACAGGAGATTTATCATATAATAAATTGACAAACATAGTTTATCAATAATAGGTGAATGATGATAAATGCATTAATACATAACACACAATTAAAGTACTTATCACTATAAATACATACAAAATATAAATGTCCTCACCAGGTGTATGGCACTGTGCCCTATGATGTCATAACATCATATATTTGCTTAACAGGGACACACCTGAACATAAATATATATAACATAATTACAGTGTAACATATTACATCAATATGTTTACATCCTTAGGTATATACAATAACCCTAAAATATATATTCTAATTACTCACCTCATCATACAGACATACATTCATACATGTGCAGCTAGGTGCAGAGCATTTAATTTACAGGTAAATAGCTCCAGTCTATCAATAAATGTACTCATTATGCTTAGTTACACAATAAGTTAAGTATTATCAACATGAAAATGCTAGTTAAGATTATCTATTATAAACATACTTACATAAAGTATTTAAGCACATTTAGCCTAACTACATTTACCTGAATACGATGACTGATATGATATATATTTATCACACCTAACAATATAAGCATTATTAAAAGAAGTTAAGAAACCATACATATGCACCTTAACAAACTCTTCAAAGCACTAAATAAGAACACATAAATATACAATGCAACCAAACTAACCTGTGACAATTGTCTCAATTATATCAGAGATGAACCGACTGCTCCATACATAATCAACTACAAGTGTGAATTTAAACTGACCAGTCCCATAATGCACCCTGTTACATTGGAAGTAAGGGGCTGGGGCTAAACAATAGAAACCAGAGAAACAATAGAGAAGGCAAGCGCAAGGGTGACTGTGCTATTGTATTAGTGAAGCAGGTTAGATTGGAGTGTAGACTAAAACTTAGGTATTAAAATAAGAGGTGACCTTAAAATACACTTGATGATATATACATAATTACATACTACTACATTCTTCCCTCCCCACGGAAATGACGTCTTCGTCATTCTGAGTTTTGGCGTGTTAAAATAGATATAAATGCTTTCGTGATGTCCGGTGTAGTCTGTTCCAATGTTCCAGCGCTCGTTAAATGCTCCAGATAACGAACCCTAACCATCCAATCTGGCTCTACTGCTGCCTGACTAAGCGCATACTGCCCTGAATGCATCCAACTTGGAGGGTGTCGTTCACGTGTTGACCTTCGTGGAACAACATCAGCTCCGTCTGTATCTGGAACAGCATCACCTGTGACATCCATCTCGTCAACATGTTCTGCTTCAGCTGAAGGAACTTGATCCAGAACTGTATCATCATCTTTAGTTTCGTCTTCAGCTGAAGGAATGACATCATCTTCGTGTAGATCTGGAGTAGTAGCACCAGCATCTTCATCCACTTCATCATCAGTAGGATACACCTCTGTTTCTCCCTCTCCTGGGATGTGACCGTCGTCACCAGAAATGTTCTCCACTGCTGCCTCAGCCTCATGATCGTCACCACTTGCCTGAGTAGCAGTATCCATATCTGCAGGAACTTCCTGATTGGTATCTGTGGGGATACCAGCAGCTGCAGCATCTCTATTTGGGGTGTGGATCTCTACAATGATGTCTTCCTGACCAATTGCTTCATCTGGGAGTGTCTCTGGCTTTGGTTGTGGCTTAGACCGCCTTGGCCTTGGTACAGGTCTGGATGATATAGGCTCTGGTTCTTGTGATGATTCAATCTCTCCAGGGTCATGAAGAGCACCAATGGGCAAGAGAAGATTCCTATGTAAAGTCCTCTGTCGACCTTCACCATTCTCTTTCTGCACTACAAAGACGGGCACATCTTGATTTGGCTGTTGCAGAATGATGTAAGGATCTTCTTCCCACTTATCTGAGAGCTTGTGTTTACCATCAAATGGCAATATTTTCACTAGAACGCGGTCTCCAGTCTGTGGTGTGGCTCCTCTCACTCTAATGTCGTAGCCTTTCTTCTGCCTCTCTCGAGATGTTTTAGCTGAGGCCACAGCCAGTTCATAAGATTTCTTCAATCTTTCTCTGAGTAATCGGGTGTACTCTGCAAGTGACTGTGTCAAACCAAGTTCAAGCCCAAAAGCAAGATCTAAAGGAAGACGTGGCTCTCTACCAAACATTAAAAAGAATGGTGACTGTCCAGTTGACTCGTGCCTTGTGCAGTTATAGGCATGTACAAGAGGCCCAATATGTGATTTCCAATCACTCTTCTGGTCAGGTGATAAGGTTCCCAACATGTCACATAAAGTGCGATTGAACCTCTCACACATGCCATTGCCCATGGGATGATATGGTGTGGTTCTGGACTTCTTCATGCCTGTAAGTAAGCACAATTCCTTTATGAGATTCCCATCAAAGTTAGCACCTTGATCAGAGTGTATCCGCTGTGGAATCCCATAATGAACAATGAAGTTGTCAAAGAAGGCTTTAGCGGTGACTTTGGCTGTCATGTTGTTGGTAACATATGCCTGTGCATATCTAGTGAAGTGGTCCGTAACAACTAACACATTGTGCTTCCCTCCCTTGCATAGTTCAAGGTCCAAGAAATCCATGGACACCAGCTCTAGTGGCTGAGTAGTCTCAATTCCAATGAGTGGAGCTCTCTGGTTGGTTGGAGTCTTCCGACAGATGCATCTTCTGCAATTCTTAATCCAGTCATCAACATCCTTAGACATACCTGGCCAGAAGACTCTGTCTCTCAAGAGTGCCAAGGTTCTGTCTCTTCCTGGATGACCCACGCTGTTATGAAGACCTTCTAATGCATCTTGAATGTAGTCTGCCGGTAATACCAACTGTTGTCTAGTTTCTCCGTTGATTATTACTTCTCTGTAGATAATTCCCCGCTGAAGATGGAGATTACTTGAGATCTTGAGCAAAACTGAATGAGCATTGGAATCACAGAAGTCATGTCTCCTTGGTTTGTTGCCAGACTGTAAACATCTTGTCCATTGTCGTAAGATAGGATCTTGGTACTGCGCTTTCCTCCAGTCCCTATGTGACATCCTTGCTAGAGGAACACCAATAGTGTCGAGGTTCTCTTCGTGGGTAACGTCCGCCTGCATACATAAACTCTCCACATAAGGTTGGGCATGAATGATGTTACATACAGCCTTTACTGATTCGCCCGACATATGCTCCTGGTCTCCACGTGTCGTTATTCCTGGTAAACGTGACATACCATCTGCATCTGCATTGTTAATCCCTGGGCGGTACTTGATGTCAAAGTCATACGCTGCCAAGGCTGCTAACCACCGATGTCCTGTTGCATCAAGCTTTGCTGAAGTGAGAATGTAGGTCAACGGGTTGTTATCTGTATAAACTCTGAACTTGGTACCATAGAGGTAATCGTTGAACTTTTCAGTAATTGCCCACTTCAAAGCTAGAAACTCTAGACGATGTGCAGAATAGTTCTTCTCAGCTTTGTTCAGTCCTCTACTAGCATACGCAATCACTCATCTCTGTCCTCCCTGCTCTTGATAGAGAACAGCGCCAAGTCCATGTGTGCTGGCATCTGTATGGAGCTCAAATGGTAGACTGTAATCTGCATAGGCCAGAATAGGAGGTGAAACCAGAAGTTCTTTTAAGTAATGGAATGCCTTGTCTTGCTCAGGTCCCCATGTCCATGGTTGTTGACTCAATATCTTTCTTGTTCTCTTTGTCTGCGTTGGTGGAGGCATAAGACTTGACAGGGGCTTGGTGATTGCAGCAAAGTTCTGCACAAATCTCCGATAATACCCTGCAAATCCAAGAAACTGTCTCACTTCGGTTGGATTCTTTGGTGGGGGCCATGACTTTATCTTTTCAACTTTAGCTGGATCTGGTTCGATGCCTTGTTCCGAAATGATATGACCTAAAAACTTGATCTTGTCCTTGAAGAAACTACATTTATCTGGAGCAAGCTTGAATCCACAGTCTTTGAGTCTCTGAAATACCTTCTTCAACCTGTCAAGATGTTCTTCAAATGTATCAGCAAAGATGATGATATCATCCATGTAGATAAGGCATATCTGGAGATGCATATCTTCAAAACAGTCATTCATGAGGCGTTGATAAGTGGCAGGACTGTTGCATAAACCAAAGGGCATCCGGTTGAATTCATAGAATCCAAGGGGTCCCACAGAAAAAGCTGTTCTCTCCTTGTGATGTTCTTCTAATTCGACATGGTGATATCCACTCTTCATATCCATTGTGGAGTAGAATCTGGATCCTCTGAGGGTGTCAAACATCTCTTCAATCCGTGGCAGAGCGTATGAATCTTTAACTGTCCTTTGATTCAACTGTCTAAAATCAATGCACATCCTCAAAGATCCATTCCTCTTGCGTACTAACACCACATTAGAAGACCAAGGTGATCGTGATCGACGAATGACTCCACTAGCTAATAGTTGATGTAGATGATCTCTTACTTCGTTATGCATGGATGGTGGAATTCTCCTATGTCGTTGTTTGAAAGGTCGTTCATCAATGAGGTCGATCCTATGTTTCACTGTACTAGTGTGTCCAAGGTCAAGGTCACCATGAGAGAAAATATCTAAATAGTCTGAGATGACTTTCAATCCCTCTTCATGCTGAGTGGTTGAAATTCTTGAAGATTCTATGTCCATCTTATTAATGAGAGAAGTGCTGTCCTGAGAATTGTCTTCCAAGGTAGGCTGTTCTTCAACAAAGACAGGCTGGATCTCACAAAGAATGGCATGAGGTTGAATGACTACTGTCCTTGTGGTAATGTTGGAAATGTTGACATCCACGAATCCTTTCTCTCTGTAAGTGATCAAACTGGGTGAGATGTCAAGATCATCGGGGATAGCTGAACGGCCAGTACTTTGCAATATAGCACATGTACTGCGATAGGGAAGCGCCTTGTCAATATAGCCCGAGATAGTGACGTCTGAGTTGGGTGGGATGATAACCTTCTTAACTCCTGCGCACTTGACTAATCCCAGCTGAAAATTTCTTCTTACAAGATCGCGTTCCTGTAGCACCATACACCTAAAAGCTAAATACCAAGGCGTGTGAAGGTTCGCGTCTTGAAGAAACTTTTCACCATGCTTATGTCTGCAAGTTCCCAAGTAAACAGATAATATATTGGTGCCAAGTAGAACTGGTACCTTGTAATTATAGTTACTAGTAGGAACTACAAGTAGAAGACATGACTGAGATTCAGCATCAATACCGTTGACCTCAAGGTCAACCTGAATATAACCTGTATATGGAAGAGGCTGTCCATCAGCACATTCAACATCCAAAACACTTGTAATGGGGGTGATAGGAATACTGGAGAGATATTGATCATAAAATGCCTGACTCATCGTGGAGACTGTAGCTCCTGTGTCTAATAAAGCTCTTGTCTTGATTCCTTGAATACAGACATCGACTTCATTGGCATTTCCTACAAGTGCTGTTGTATCATATCTCTGAGTATCAGTCTGTTGTTTGTTGAGACCTATGGGCCACCCCTTCGCATAGGCCATCTCCCGTTTAAATGCTGACGACTATGGTCCATCCTGACCCTGCATCCTGAAGCTATGTGTCCAAACTGTCCACAGCGAAAGCACTGTACATCTCTCTCAAATGGTCGTCCTCTAGATCTGCCTCTATATTGTGACTGGTCATACCGTTGCGTCTGGAAAGAAGATTGAGGATACCATCCAGTGTTGCTCCTGTCTGTTTGATCATAGGACTTCGACTGAAATCGAGCTTGTTCTCCTGTAGGATGTTGATAGTGATCCTGTGGTGGTTGTTGCTGTTGTTTCTTGAGAGATGCAACTTCAGAAGTAAGGCTCTTGATCATTCCTCGAAGTTCCTTCAACTCTGTTTGGGTGGTTGTCTCAGTTACAGCCGCCATACTTGTTGCAGACTGTTTACCTTTGACCTTTCCGTCACCTCTGCGTTGATTGTGTTCCCGCTCAATCTGCCGTAGTTCTCTTCGCAAAACATCAAAATCGGAGAATAAATCAAATTTGTGTCCGCTGACATCCTTGATTGATGGCTTGAGTCCTGTCCAAAGCATGGAGTGAAGGAGCTTGTTGGTGTCTTGATGGATAACTTCACCAGCGTCTACAGCCTTACTAAGTAGGTCTTCTAGACGACAACACCAAGTGTTGACGTCCTCATCGTCCCGCTGCCGTGCTGTGTAGAAGGCTGCCAATAAGTTGACGGGAGAATCACTTGTGTCATAAACACACCTTAGCTTATCTAAAAGCGATGAAAGAGAAGCTGTGGAACCTAATCGCATAGCAACTCTGGCGGCCTCCCCTCTCAAAGATTTCCTGATGGAATGTTCAATTGTCGCCCCTGAATGTGCTTTGTCCTTCAATATGCAATCCACTTCGTATCTCCACAAGTCATATGACACATTACTTTTACCTTCATCTCCCGAAAAGCAAGGTAAACTTGGAGGGTGAGATACGGTAAACACCTGAGCTGCAGATGGGTGACTAGGATGCTGAGTTCCAAAGGCATGGGAAACATCTTCTGTTTTCACAGAGCCAGTTGAAAACTCAGACATCCACTTTAACAAGGTTTCTGGTGAGTCAGCCTTAGGTTTGACCTTTAGCTGCTGAAATGTTGCAACAAGTTGCGAAATTTCCTCTTCTGACATTTGATCAGACATGCCTGTGTATAGTATTAACAACTAGCGCCAAAAAATAAATAAAAATATATCTATGACACTAGTAGCAGAGAAGTAAAGTGATTGGGCTGGATCTCCAACATAGCAACTGCATATGTATATTCTAACTTCTAACTAAACAATGTTGTTTTGAATAGAACACAAGATATAAAATACTTGTATATTGACAAGTGCAAACGTTAGTAATGGTGTGCAAGTGTAAGCTGTGCGACCGCTGCAAACACAAAGAAAAAAAAGAAGAAGAAAAAAATAAGATGTATGGAGACAGAGTCCCAACACGTACAACTTTACCAAGACAACATCAATAAACTCTATGACCAACTGAATGTAACCAAACACAATTATGACCTATCAATTATATCTAAACTGATTTAAATGTTTTATTATTAAATTATGTTATGATTTTATTGCTTATAATAGTGTTTGAGTAATTTGTAAGTGCTAAACAGTCATACTTCTTTCACACAAACACAGATATATTACATAACTATATAAAGGGTACTAATATGATACAAGTTAAACTAATAACACTAATTAAATAACTACTTAACTAAGAAACTAACAAATTAACCATAAAATTAAAAAATCTGTAGACTAATTAACTAACTAAATGAGTGAGTAAGTGAGGGTTTAACGCCGCATTGAACAATATTCCAGTCATATCACGGCATGTCAGCTCAAAGTGGGAGAAAATCCCGAAGTGAGGCAGATCTTAGACACCTACGCTGGTTAAACCCTCAGCACTGGTATGGTGCTGCCAAATCTAGAAACACAAGTGGGGCAAACCGAGATTCGAACCCATAATCATAGGTTTCTTGTGTGCCCAAGGGACACAACTCTGTATAGCAACTAAAGGAATAATTAACTAATGATCTAACTAAGTAATGTTATAACAAACTAATGATCTAACTAACTAATGTGGTAACTAACTAATGACCGGCCGGTATGATTAAGACTACCAAGTGCACTGTACAAATCTATGCAGTAAATATTTTATGTGAATGTCAAATATACAACAGACAACCCATTAGACAGTTATATATAAACATACAGGAAAGACAAATGTCTGTTATACATGATCACAGCAGTGGTATCCTCTTCTCTTCACATGAATAACTGTCAATCACAGAAAGCACAATACAATGGAACGAAAGTGTCAATCAAGCTCTTGCACAATACAAGTTTATCGCTGTCTATACACTGAGAGGCAAGCTCAAGAAAAGATGATGGCACAAAGTAACTGATACATTATGTAGTTACATTAATTTCACATCACGGGTCCTGGAGCACACAGATCTCTGTCGCGTTCTTCCATGGACAGCTAGTGTCCATCGTTGTCACTTGTCACTGGGTGCCTTACTGCAACAACTGTTAAATCCTGCCGACGACGCCAATGTAACCGGAGTGGTTTATGTGAATGAATCACAAAACGCAGGTTAATTTGTTGATGCCAGTTGTTTTAATACAAAATAAAACGGCCCTGTGAAAATAAATACACAGAGTTACAATATGCACAATACGTACACATACAAATAAATCATTACATTATAACTTACTGACAAACATTAGAATCTTAAATATGATTATATACATTGTTATGATCAATCATAGTTAGCATAATTAGTTTTGTCTTACTGTACTGTAAATATTACAGGAGATTTATCATATAATAAATTGACAAACATAGTTTATCAATAATAGGTGAATGATGATAAATGCATTAATACATAACACACAATTAAAGTACTTATCACTATAAATACATACAAAATATAAATGTCCTCACCAGGTGTATGGCACTGTGCCCTATGATGTCATAACATCATATATTTGCTTAACAGGGACACACCTGAACATAAATATATATAACATAATTACAGTGTAACATATTACATCAATATGTTTACATCCTTAGGTATATACAATAACCCTAAAATATATATTCTAATTACTCACCTCATCATACAGACATACATTCATACATGTGCAGCTAGGTGCAGAGCATTTAATTTACAGGTAAATAGCTCCAGTCTATCAATAAATGTACTCATTATGCTTAGTTACACAATAAGTTAAGTATTATCAACATGAAAATGCTAGTTAAGATTATCTATTATAAACATACTTACATAAAGTATTTAAGCACATTTAGCCTAACTACATTTACCTGAATACGATGACTGATATGATATATATTTATCACACCTAACAATATAAGCATTATTAAAAGAAGTTAAGAAACCATACATATGCACCTTAACAAACTCTTCAAAGCACTAAATAAGAACACATAAATATACAATGCAACCAAACTAACCTGTGACAATTGTCTCAATTATATCAGAGATGAACCGACTGCTCCATACATAATCAACTACAAGTGTGAATTTAAACTGACCAGTCCCATAATGCACCCTGTTACATTGGAAGTAAGGGGCTGGGGCTAAACAATAGAAACCAGAGAAACAATAGAGAAGGCAAGCGCAAGGGTGACTGTGCTATTGTATTAGTGAAGCAGGTTAGATTGGAGTGTAGACTAAAACTTAGGTATTAAAATAAGAGGTGACCTTAAAATACACTTGATGATATATACATAATTACATACTACTACATATATACCATAACAGCAGTCTCCAGGTGTAAGATGTAATACATGTACAGCATTACATCAGCCCCAGATGTGGAACTACATAACAGGGCACTTTCCCTGCGGTTCTAACAGCTTGATACCCTAATCAATATTTTTCTTTCGAACACGTCAATACTGTGATGGTTTCCGCTAACGGTTGTTCTTACATGACTTCAATGTTCTCGTCACGCTGCATCAAATATTCAGGATTCCAGCTACAGGCGTGTTTGTCTTGTATAACCACGCACAAACCGTGTTATCAGACTGCTGTGCCTTGACAATGTCACTGTTGAGTGTGTGTTGTGTCATCTTCGAGAGGCACGCGTGACCACTAGCCTGTATCCTATAACCAGGCTAATGACGACTGCATGCTGTTGGTGACCTAGTATCGTTGCTTTCGTCTGTAAAATGGTTCCCACGTGGACATTAAAAGTATTGGCAACCATTCGTACAGTCTGGCCAGCATGCAGTCGTCATGAAGCATGGTTTCTCTGTCTTGGCGCTAGTATCGATACAAGAATGTGTTGGGGTGTCGTTTATCAAAATGGCACAAGGAAACGCAAGTGAATTTTTATTTCCCTGGAAAACATTCGCGACTTTGTATCATGTTTGTTTGTTAAGCTGCGTTACTGCGACCCATTATATCCATATCCACAGTGCACTTACATAGCAACGTGCATGCACGTGTGTGTGTGTGTGTGTATGTGTGCGTGTTGTATGTGTGTGCACGTGCGTGTGTGTGTGTGTGCGTGCGTGTGTAGCGCCGATTTATTGTGCTAGCCCACTGAGATACCATGCCGCTGTTTAACATGAATACCTCACTTAGACACAATATACTGACTCCGAGCCGACCATTCCCTGTTTATACCCATAATGCCAAACAAGTACCATATTTTAACGTCTTTTACATGCCACGGCCGGGGATCAAACCCCGGACATTTCACTCTCCGGACAGGCGCTCTACCACTGGACCACGGAGATGGTCTGGCAGGCCGTGATGTACAGCTGAAATATTGATAAAAGCGAAGTAAAACCAACCTAACTCTCACCAGCTAAAGATATGAATATTAGATTGAAGGGAAGTCTGTGTACTGTATATCTGTCACGTATGACAATTAAGAAACCAGTTAAAAGACTGATGCACTGTGATTCAATATCAATTTATCTTTCCACGGGTCTTTATTATTATCTATTAAGTTATTACATTTGGGAAAATTGATTGAGAATAATGGAAAAAAAAGATGCCATTGATTCCATTACAACTAAACGTCTGAGACCTGCATCACTTCGTTAAGCTGCCACACCGTGATATAACTGGAATAGTGTTCAAAGCGGCGTGACCCGTTCAGATCCGGGATAGAATAGGCCTTCAGAAACCCACGCTTCCCGTAGAAGGCGACTATGTTTGTCGTAAGAGATCGGATTGGTTGATGCATGTCTTCGCTCGTGGTGTCAATCACTCTATTGTCTGGTCCAGACTTGATTATTAACAGACCGCCATCATATGGCAGGAATTGCTGAGTGCGGCGTTAAACAACAAACAAACAGACAAACAATCCAAACGGCGTTGAACCCATCTCACTCACTACACTGGAACACATGAGACCTTCCAGTATTGCTGTGTACCTATTTCAAGACAGATAGAGTTTCGATATGCGGAGTGTTGTCAGGTCTTCAATCTTATTAAAATAAGATCTTAGTCATCGCTACCGCTTTGTTTTGCGGTGATAGCGAGAACTAAGATCGGCTTTTAATGATTGTTTGTTTGTCGGAATGTTAATGAGATTTGGTTTATCTTATACACAAGATCTTGAGATAAATGTCGTGCTTTATATTATTTAGTCCGATTGTATTTAAACACCTTAAAGTTACTAAATGAACATTGCTGATTGCGCATAAACAACAGCAACAACGAAAACAACAACAGCCGTGTGAAATGGTAATTTAATTGAGGGTCCATCTCTTAACAGAACCAGGGAACACAATATTACTGTGTGAGCGTTCGCGCTTGCGTGCGTTTAGGAATCGCTGCAGTGAATCAATTGGATGTTGTTACATCATCATACATTATGACGTCATTGAGCATTACGTCAGCCGTGATGCCTATTACGTCAACAATGATGACTGTGATACGTGAACAATGATGTAGAGTGTATGAAATCCTTATTACATGGGTCTGTTCGTATGCATTTTTTAACATAGCCAATAATAATTATTACTATGTGGATAACAGATATAACACCATTCGTCCACGATCTTCATAATTACAGATTTTTATATATACAAAACTGATTATTTAAAGCCGAAAATGGATTGATAAAGTCTAGATAGTTTGAGTGGTTACCTCCCGTTGTAAATCGGAATTACTTCCCTTTGATTTCCCACAACGAGGTGCGCCATTGACCAGCTGAGGTATTGAGCAGATGAATCGCAAGAATATTCTGAAAGTTGTCTCATTCGGAATACGTTCGATCGCCTGGTGATTACAAAATGACAACAATCTATTGCTTGGTTATACTGTGTTGTGTTCAGGTGATTCAGGGAGATGACAGCACCGCCAGACCCGAGGCGAAGACGAACGAAACAGGTGTGTAAAAGTAATGCTTGCAAATTGACGATTTTGTGGATAATTTCAGATAATAATTTGGGTCCTCAGTATTTGATCAAATATGTTACTGATTTCTGAATTTGTAGGCTCGGAGTTTTAGCATAGTCACATACCTGACAGTAAATCAAGATTTTTACCTGTCTCAGGACATGCTTAAAAATTAGGGCTAGTATTTATTGTTATAGGCCTAACTTGTTGACGAATGTTTTAATCATTAGGGCGGATGACATGTCTACCTGTACTGTACACCCAAGGAACATATAAACAATAACTAAAATATGCACAGATGAAGATATTTACTGACCTGAGAGACAGAAAGAAACTATTTTAGTGAATTCCATTGGATACGTTATAGCATAATGTGGCATTTATTTGCATCATGTTTAAGAATAGCTTGAAAACAAGCTCATCGTCTGGCATTCTTTATGTATATCTCTCTAACGTAGGCTGAACATGGTTCACCATTATAACTGTACTGACATCTAATTATGACAGGTTTTCATTCACTTTTGTATATTATCATACATGGGACATAAACTGTACCATTGGGTTCCCTGTTGAACAATGTCATGTTGAGTAATTTCTTAATTTAGATATACTGGGTAGAGGACAGTTATTGCGGAGGACCAATTATCACCAGCTCCCCGTTATAGCCTGCACGTGATCGCATCTCATTTTACTTTAGCTGGTTATCATTGGAAGGCAGAAATATTTATCTGAAAATAATGACTCATGTGAGGAAATATTTTAAAAAATCCACCATAATCACCTTGCTCAAATACAACTTTAGAGAAGACGCGTAGGCAGCGTCACGTGACTAATTCATGCGGAAATGTAAATCAAGGAACACGATGATGTACTTTCAGTTCTGTCATTGCTTTCTATCCGTCTGTCATTTCTTCCCCAAAATAATATTCTGAAACTTATTTGAGCTAGATTCTATATATCCAAAAATTAAAAACCTGTATATATCGCAAAATATCTATAGTATACTCGGACCCCATGGTACCGCGGCATTCATCGTATCACAGCATTTGTGATTTCCGATAGTTCACGCGGGACACACCTCTTAGCGGCTGTCTATTAATGCAAATCAGTAACCAGGAAGTGCTCACTTCGTAAACATTTCAATTTGCTCGGAATGTTCTGTCTGCTGTAAGTAAGGAGTTCATAATCCGTTGATACATATTTCTGGCATCTGTTGTAATATTGCCTTACCCCCATCTATCAATGGCCAAATATATAACCCGCAGTTCCCCAAGTAAACTTTCTCTATCGACCTGAACTAGATCATCTGCATATTCATGGTGACTAATGAGGTAACAGAAGTTACGTAGTCCGCACATTTTTTCCCGCTTTGTGCCCAGAATCTATTGGGAGATCATAAGGGCCATAATGCCAAACTTAGAAATACGTTCTTCACTAGTAACCAAAAGATAAATACATACTTTGGGCATACTAGGAGTGCTTTTTATATATTTATTGTTGACTTTTAACATTTTTCCATTTTGTGACAAATTATTGTCATCCAATTTTTTTTAAACAATCTTAAAATATAATTTCTGATATTTTGATGTTGACTTATAAAAATATTTTTCTCTTACTTTTCGGTAAATATGCATTGAATACCTATTGCTGATAACACATTTAGAATTTATTTGTGCTGTCTTTGCACTTGTCTGGACAAATCACTGATGTCTGGCATGATCATACCAAGTGGTTGGTAGAATTATGTCCTCTTTTTGTCCAATTCGGACCTCCATACACAACTTTTCTCTGTACCGCGATACGATGGAGTTCTCTCCCTTGTCAAACAGAGCGCGAGGCCCGGCTTTTACTCGGAGCTAATAATGTAAATAATGAACTTTTATCAGTAAAATATGCATTGTTTGATAACATGAATGATATCTGATACAGAGAACACGAATAATCATAAAGGTTAGTGAGTGCATTTTGTTCCGTTTAGCGTACATGACAAGTACCGTGATACCCCGAGGTTGCAGGCTACATAGTTAAGCATGTCTACATTGAATTTGGGGAATATTGGTTTCTGTCAGTTACACCAAATTGATAATAGTGTTTCATATTTATTTGATGAATACAAATTTCGAGAGTGATACCCGAGATACTAAAAAATGTAATTTGTATATCTGAAGCGCAGAGCATGATCATGTGGCTGTGCTTTTAAGACAATGGTGATAACTGGAACAGCAAGTCAATGGGAAAGTTCTATTTCCACTGTTTTGATTCCTTATCATAGCGTTATTACAGAAATCAACTGAATCTAATTCCACAGACAGAAATAAGCGCATTTGCTCATAGTTTCCCAAAAATAAAAGTTATTGGTCCAGTTAACCCTGTACATGAAATATGTCAGAAATAACATGAAAGAAATGGTGATAACTGATTGGTGACCAGTATGTCTTTCAATAGCATAATGAGTTCTGTAGGAGCAGTGTGGGTCTACAGTGATAGGAATCTACAGTGCTGAATAGGAACAGTATTAACACTTAATTGTGTACTATATACATCATTACATGATATATATTCAAGGAATCTCCCGTTTGTCTTGTACCCAGTTGACCCTTGAAAATTCCCAGTTAGAATAGGTCTTCATTCAACCAATGCTTGCCGTAAAAGGTGACTGTTTGCCATAAGAGGCGACTAAGGGGATCAGGTGGTCAGGCTCACTGACTTGGTTGATGCATGTCATCGTATCCCAATTGCATGGATCAATGTTCATGGTGTCAATCACTGGATTATCTGGTCCTGACTCAATTATTTACAGACCGCCGTCATATAGCTGGAATATTGCTGAGCGTGGCGTTCAACAACAAAGAAACAAACAAAACAAAATTATTCCCAGTTTGTCAGATTGACTTACATGGGTAATGGTGGAGTTGATTACCAATCCAGAAGGAGACGACGTATACATGGTAGGGATACTACAGAAATGGTTCCTCGATAAGATCAAATACAGAAATGTGCCCTTGCTGCCATTTGTATTGGTACTTTGGTACTATCCTGGTTATGATATACAGAGGCGTCCACTGAGGGATGAGGGGGCACGGCAGGCCCAGTCGTCTAAGGCGCCGCGATTCGCTGTGCAGAGTTGCGTCCCTTGGGCATGCCAGAAACCTATGATTGTGGGTTCAAATCCTGGTTTGCCCGATTATGGTTCTAGGTTTGTCAGCACCATACCTGTGCTCGTGGGTTTCACCGAAGTGGTAAACATCTGTGACCTGCATCACTTGGGGCTTTCCTCCCACATTAAGCTGACACGCTGTGATATAACTGGAATACTGTTCATAGTGGCCTTAAACCCAACTCACTGAGGGATGACTTGGTCTAAGTCTGTTCAGTGGAATATCTATGTTGCTGTCTAACATCAGTTCCCACAGCTCCAGATAAGATGCGTATTTGTGTAAAATACACCAAATAATTCACCATTACCAATCAAGTTTTAGTTGCTTTCGTACAAATATACCTAAAAATGTTATAAAATGCCAATGGTATGAAAACTGCATAATTACCCAGAGCTACAGATAAGAAGCATATTTGCATAATATACCCCCCCAAAATATTCAAAACCCAATTACTTTCAATTAACATGCATACAGAAACGCATGCATTAAATGAAAAACTCAAATGTATAAAAACAGCATGCGTAAATACCCAATGAAGCTTTTTCAGCATGCGTACAAAGGAGCTAATTTCCAAAACACAATTACGAGCTAATTTACTTTCCGAGTCAAGCCTAGGTATTTAGAACAGTTATATACAGCTGAAACATTATTTCAGTTTTTTTCTAAATCTTGAAATGTTCCCTTATTTTGCGAAAAATCCAGTAGAGTGATGAATAGATGAGAGAAAAAATATTGGTTACCCAATGAAAAATGTAATAACCCATTTAAGATAGAAACCCTTTAGTAAAAACTCAGTTATCTGGAGCTCTGTTACGTAATGTATCCGATTAGCTTGCATACCTGTGTTTGTTTACACATCTTTATTTCCCATCCATTGTATAAAGGCATCACATATACATTGACTACTGTGTGGACAAGTATTACATTGTACGACATGTACTTGAACTCTACCATGTCTACTGTAATGAATAATGCGTAAAGATGCTGTGTCTTGCCTAACACACTTATACTGTTGTGATATTGATACAGTTGGGGCAGGAAACAAGCTCAGAAGTTACCTGAAACGACATTTCAAGCAGAATTATTTAACTAAAATTCTCTCTCTCTCTCTCTCTCTCTCTCTCTCTCTGTCTCTCTTTCTCTCTCTCTCTCTCTCTCTCTCTCTCTCTCTCTCTTTCTTTCCCTCCCTCCCTCCCTCCCTCCCTCCCTCCCTCTCAAATGCAAAATCATCTCAATGTCGATCGTCAGCCAGCATGTAGGGAACTTGGAGACAACTGCTGCTGCTTTTATTTCAATACTGTAATTCACTTGGAGACAACTGCTGCTGCTTTTATTTCAATACTGTAATTCACTTGGAGACAACTGCTGCTGCTTTTATTTCAATACTGTAATTCATGTTTTGCAGGTACCGAAAACTGTTTTGTTGTGTCATTAAACCAAGTTATACACCACATTTACAATTTTTGCATGATTACGATAAACAGTGAAGTTTAAGCAGTTTTTATGTTATTTGTTTACGATGAAAAATTGACTCATGGTATGTTTACGATAATGTTTTTTTAGTTGTTTTGCACTAACAGGGTTTTACTTTGAGTTACAAAACTGGCAATATGAGGGTCCTGTAAAGTAATGAAATCGTGTAGAGTACTGTACATCTTGATTATTACTTTAGGGCCTGAAATGCACCAATGAGCATGTGGACAGTGGTCATTGTTGATGGATGAAATGACAGATACCCATAACTGCTCTTGATGTGCCCTAGGTACAATGTAGGCCTGGGACGAGTCCAAAGTCACTACCCGGGTACACGCTGTAGATCAGGGTAGATATTTAGAGATGGGTACAAACTGTCAGATTTGGAAAGGTTTGACCGTAGCCCTGTACGCATGTAAAACGATCTGGTCATGCACACACTGAAGTTTACTGAATGAAGTTTTATCTTTATTCAAACATATTAAAGTCAGAAGGAATGGGTGCATGGTTAAAAAATAAATGGGATCATTAGTGACTAATAGTATTACCATAGAGTTTTAGATAATTTTTGTCATTGAACAATATATCACGTGACCAACCACGGGTCTGGGTAGTCCTGTGGGTACCTGGGTCCTACTCAGGACCCACCAGACCCGAGTACCCGAGTTACCTGTCCCAGCCCAAGTACAATGAATATTATTGTGTGTCCTTCGGGAATCAGTATATTTTTTTCTGCCTCCATTCTCTACATTTGTGCGTCATGTAAAACCCTGCACTAAACATTGCTAAACAGTATACCCCTCAGGACCCTGTTAGAGATGTCTTCAGGGTAATGGTGTGGCACTAATTGAAGTGCAAAATGTCCGAAATGTAAGATGTACTTATCCTTATTTTGTGTCTATTTTGATAGTAAATGTTAGTTTATAATGTTCTGCCATTAATTGCATCCATACATAACCAAATATATTTCATCCTGATTATACTGTGTATCATATGACTATGGTGTTATGATCATGATGATAAATATGCTTGTCCCACTCATCTGTCGTATTAGCCACGAAAGCTTTTTTTCAGAAGTGATGTCACCATCTCTATGTCTGTCTCTGTTATTGCTGCGGGGCGGTGGGGTAGCCTAGTGGTTAAAGCATTCGCTCGTCACAGTGAAGACCAGAGTTCGAGTCCCCACATGAGCAAAATGTGTGAAGCCCATTTCTGGTTCCCCCTGCCGTGATATTGCTGGCATATTGCTCAAATCAGCATAAAACCATACTCACTCTCTTATCGCTATCTTAGCACAAAGCATGATGAAAGTAATTTGATTGGATGGCTATCTTTAGGATGTTTAGTGTTGTCTCATTTGAATCATGTTCAGAAAAAGGTCCAGTGTCTTTATAATGTTATGGAGATAATCCCATACAACACACTGGATGATCGATGATGCATGTATTTGCACTTGTTTTTTTGCAACAAATTAGACATTCTTTTTATAATTTTTTTTAGGAATAATGTTCGGAAAGACTCATGACAATTATGATAAAAGTATTTAATTTTGAAATATTTGTAAATATTAATGTCCATATGTTTGTTGACGATGACTGATTTGTTGGGGATGGTTGGGTAGCCCAGTAGTTAAATCGATCGCTCGTCACACCGAAGACCTGGGTTAATTTTCCCACTTGGGTACAAGGGTGAGGCCCCTTTCCAGTGTCCCTTGTGGAATATCGTTAAAATGTCACTCACTGATGTACGCGATGTATCATATCTTATATTCTATGATTCTTTTCAATATGATTGATATTTTGTAACCATGATTACTATATTTATAATATTTATTACATATTTTATCCATGGTTATGAATTTGTCATACATGTTGGAGGCTACTTTGACTCTTTCAGCCCTTACTATATGTCTGTATCACCATAATGGCAGTGGCACTAGTTTGTTGAACACCTCGTATGTTGAGAAATTGCTCTTTGTTCTTGGTATAGATCGTGTTCCCCTGAACACTACATGGTTTTATGTACATGATGTAAGCGCATATCCCAGCATGCCCTATGCACATTCTTCCACATGTCAGACATTGTTATAGTAAGCCTCCCATTTATGTACATGATGTAAGCGCATATCCCAGCATGCCCTATGCACATTCTTCCACATGTCAGACATTGTTATAGTAAGCCTCCCATCCCTTCATGTAATGCCTTATTGTTTGGAAGCAATTTGACAGTATACTAAAATATTTTTCCATGACCCAGTTCCCACAAGCATGTTATGCCTCTTAATGACTGACCTTCCCCTGTTCTGGTTGACCTTCAACCATAAATCACAAACTGAGTTCATTTGATGACTGGTCCCTCTTACAAGAGTCCTATAACCCATCCCAAAACACCCGAGTACTATAAATAATAAAATGACTGGCCCTCTCACCACATGTGATTCACGCATTTTGCTTGCATATACATGATATGGGATGTCATTATTAGAGTTATTTGTACTGGGTTTGAATAATTGCAGATTTCATCTTGTCGAAAATATAACAGAATGAAATCGAGAAAGCCATTTGTTTATTAACATGATTAAATTAATAATTAAATTTTGCATAAATTTCCTCACTGTCAGGCTGTTAAGGTTTTTTTATCTTACCAACAATATGATTAATCATATTTGTCGTATTGAGCGGCCTGCTCCAACAAGGGCCCACTGACTAACTTCTAGAACCATCTGTAAGTAATCTTCACAAGAGCCCCTACTGAGCATGTTAAGCTTGAAAGCGTCCATGACAGTTTTCTTGTGAATGTGTCATCCCTTTTTTGACATGAATCTAAGAGTAGAAGGGATACAAAATTGCAATGGTATAGTGGTAGAGTGTCTGCCCAGGGAGAGCAAGGTTGGGGGTTCGATCCCTGGCCTCTTCATACCTAAAGACGTTAAAAGATGGTACTTGCTGTTACCCTTCCTGGCGCTCTGCATTAAGGGGCTAAAACAAGGACTGGTTGGCTCGGAGTCAGTATACTGTGTCTGAGTGGGGTATTCATGTTAAACTGCGGCATAGTATCTCATTGGACTAGCACTATAAAATCGGCATTAGTCCGGACTAGTACAAGCAGCCACACGCATACACATGCATGCACATCGCTATGTAAGTGCAATAATCTTGAATGCAGCATTAAATCCCAATTCACATCACCTCTATTGCTTGATCACTGACAACAAATTTGACTTATGTATGGCTTTTTTAAGTCCCTTCCATGTAAATATTCTAGATGCCTATTGTATGTTACAGGTGAATCTCAGATTAACGTTCGGTTGAAGCCCCCCACCAACCTAACAGCGATGGAAGTCTTCAGTACCAACATTGTCATTGAGTGGTCTGCACCTGCTGTGTATCCATTGCATGAAGTTGACGACAATGTCACCACAGAATACAGCAGGGATGTTTCATATTGGAACAAAACCCATATTGTGAATGAAACTGTGACTGCCACCCTCGAGC
Organism: Haliotis rufescens; assembly: GCF_023055435.1. NCBI lineage: Eukaryota > Metazoa > Mollusca > Gastropoda > Lepetellida > Haliotidae > Haliotis > Haliotis rufescens. Next base: position 32,904,386 of record NW_025964372.1, on the reverse strand, counting down.
CACCGACCGGAGATGTCAGCACTGTCCAAGGTGAAGTGCCTACACCAGTTAACGCTTCATCCAAGGGAGATAAGCCAGGAGGGAGTAAATTGCTGGCGTACAAGCCAAAGTGCCTGTCTCAAGAAGCCTTTAAGAGCATCGACACAGTGGAGCATATGGTGAAGACTGTCAATGATATTGTCAATTATGTAAATAATAAAATTGACAGTAATTCCTCGGACTCAAGAGACCTCATGGTACACGTTCCTTTTGATCAGGGTTGTGTCGAGAAGTATGTCGTCAACTGTGTCAAGAAAGAAGATGGTTAGTTATGTCAGCTACCTTCACTTCAACTTTTGTTAATTGCAAGGGCACGGGTGGTCTAGTTGTATACATGGTATAGGGAGACATAATTTGCTGTGCAGAGTTGTATCCCTTTGGCATGCCAGGAACCTATGTTCATGGATTAGATATTGCTCTGGTTATGTTTCTAGGTTTGTCAGCACAGGGATTAATCTAGACCTGCCCAGAGGTCAATATTTAGCCCAAAGTCTTTCAACAAATACCTGTAAATATTCTCAAATTGGAATTTATAATTTCCCAAAATTATCTTAGTATAGTTAAAACTACAGTTACGGCTTTGCACAAGTGACTTGTATATCACTGATTACAGGACCAATAAAATTGAAAAGACTTTACCATGTTTACTCCTCAGTTTTATGCAAATGAATTAAATGCAATGTTGAAATATAATCTAAGAAAATAACAACTGTGAAAAAATCCAAATTTTTAAACACACTGAAAAGCAGCATAAATCTCTCTCTTACTCCGTAGTGTGTTTCTGCAGGTCAGGTGGTGATGACACAGGATGTGGCAGCCAATCAGACGGAGTACAATATTACAAATCTGGAGCATGGGACCACGTACAGCATCTTCATCTCGGCACATTTCACGTCCGGAGACGTCCTCAACTCAACCAGCATAGAGGAGACAACCCCCACCAACATCTCCAACACAAGTAGGTACACATTACGTCTCATACATTTCCAACACAAATAGGCACATGTTACAGCTTGAATACCTCCCAACACAAGTAGCTAGACATTCGGCTCAACCATCTCCAACACAAGTAGGCAGACATTACAACTAGTATATCTCCAACACAAGTAGGCAGACATTCAGTTCATACATCTCCAACACAAGTAGCTAGACATTCGGCTCAACCATCTCCAACACAAGTAGGCAGACATTACAACTAGTATATCTCCAACACAAGTAGGCAGACATTCAGTTCATACATCTCCAACACAAGTAGCTAGACATTCGGCTCAACCATCTCCAACACAAGTAGGCAGACATTACATCTTGTATATCTTCCAACACAAGTAGGCAGACATTACAGCTTGTATATCTCCAACACAAGTAGGCAGACATTACAGCTTGTATATCTCCAAAACAAGTAGGCAGACATTACAGCTTGTATATCTCCAACACAAGTAGGCACATGTTACATATCATACATCTCCAACACAAGTAGGCAGACATTACAGCTGGTATATCTCCAACACAAGTAGCCAGACATTACAGCTTGTATATCTCCCAACACAAGTAGGCAGACATTACATCTTGTATATCTCCAACACAAGTAGGCAGACATTACAGCTTGTATATCTCCAACACAAGTAGGCAGACATTACAGCTTGTATATCTCCAACACAAGTAGGCAGACATTACATCTTGTATATCTCCAACACAAGTAGCCAGACATTACAGCTGGTATATCTCCAACACAAGTAGGCAGACATTACAGCTTGTATATCTCCAACACAAGTAGCCAGACATTTCAGCTGGTATATCTCCAACACAAGTAGGCAGACATTACAGCTTGTATATCTCCCAACACAAGTAGGCAGACATTACAGCTGGTATATCTCCAACACAAGTAGGCAGACATTACAGCTTGTATATCTCCCAACACAAGTAGCCAGACATTACAGCTTGTATATCTCCAACACAAGTAGCCAGACATTACAGCTTGTATATCTCCAACACAAGTAGCCAGACATTACAGCTTGTATATCTCCAACACAAGTAGCCAGACATTACAGCTTGTATATCTCCAACACAAGTAGCCAGACATTACAGCTTGTATATCTCCAACACAAGTAGCCAGACATTACAGCTTGTATATCTCCCAACACAAGTAGGCAGACATTACAGCTTGTATATCTCCAACACAAGTAGGCAGACATTACAGCTTGTATATCTCCCAACACAAGTAGGCAGACATTACAGCTTGTATTTCTCCAACACAAGTAGCCAGACATTACAGCTTGTATATCTCCAACACAAGTAGCCAGACATTACAGCTTGTATATCTCCAACACAAGTAGCCAGACATTACAGCTTGTATATCTCCAACACAAGTAGCCAGACATTACAGCTTGTATATCTCCAACACAAGTAGCCAGACATTACAGCTTGTATATCTCCCAACACAAGTAGGCAGACATTACAGCTTGTATATCTCCAACACAAGTAGGCAGACATTACAGCTTGTATATCTCCCAACACAAGTAGGCAGACATTACAGCTTGTATTTCTCCAACACAAGTAGCCAGACATTACAGCTTGTATATCTCCAACACAAGTAGGCAGACATTACAGCTTGTATATCTCCAACACAAGTAGCCAGACATTACAGCTTGTATATCTCCCAACACAAGTAGACACACATTATGTCTCGTATCTCCAACACAAGTAGACATTCATTACGTCTTGTATATCTCCCAACACAAGTAGGCAGACATTATGGCTCGTACAATAACAGCAGATGGTTCACAGGTTGTGTTTAATATATTCACTGTAAACAGACACCCTCTAGTATGTGTAAAAGCCATGCTTACTAATTGTCAAAAGTCGTGGCAGATCTTTTGTTAATTTGGCCTGAACAATTTAATACATACAATAAGAGGAAAATGAAGTGTCTAGAAACCTAATGTTTGGGACAACAATCACATATGCACACACACACTAATTTCTATATAACAATAAGACCTTGGTATGTTGTATTTGTTATAAAACAGATATAAATTTCTTTTCAGAATGCAGTTGTTCCCTGTTCGGCTCTGTTCGGAATTCCTCCTGTGACTATTCTAGTGGGCGAATGTGCCAGTGTAACCCACAGTACACTGGTTCCTTCTGTGAGATATGTCGCCCTGGATTCTACCGCAGCGCCCCCTACTTCCCCTGCAATAGGTGCCCCTGCAGCCCCCTGGCCACCAACAGTCCCACATGCTACTACCGTGAGTGTTTCAGTAGAATGTTACCATGGTTACTGGGTGTATAATGTGTGTTTCAGGTGAAAGTAAGATGTTGTATAATGTGTGTTTCAGCTGAAAGTTACCTGGTGTATAATGTGTGTTTCAGGTGAAGGTTATCTGGTGTATAATGTGTGTTTCAGGTGAAAGTAAGATGTTGTATAATGTGTGTTTCAGGTGAAAGTTACCTGGTGTATAATGTGTGTTTCAGGTGAAAGTTACCTGGTGTATAATGTGTGTTTCAGGTGAAAGTTACCTGGTGTATAATGTGTGTTTCAGGTGAAGGATACATGTTGTATAAAGGGTGTTTCAGGTGAAAGAAAGATGTTGTATAATGTGTGTTTCAGGTGAAAGTTACCTGGTGTATAATGTGTGTTTCAGGTGAAGGTTATCTGGTGTATAATGTGTGTTTCAGGTGAAAGTAAGATGTTGTATAATGTGTGTTTCAGCTGAAAGTTACCTGGTGTATAATGTGTGTTTCAGGTGAAAGTTACCTGGTGTATAATGTGTGTTTCAGCTGAAAGTTACCTGGTGTATAATGTGTGTTTCAGGTGAAGGATACATGTTGTATAAAGGGTGTTTCAGGTGAAAGTTACCTGGTGTATAATGTGTGTTTCAGGTGAAGGTTACCTGGTGTATAATGTGTGTTTCAGGTGAAAGTTTCCTGGTGTATAATGTGTGTTTCAGGTGAAAGTTACCTGGTGTATAATGTGTGTTTTAGGTGAAGGTTACCTGGTGTATAATGTGTGTTTCAGGTGAAGGTTACATGTCATATAAGGTGTGTTTCAGGCGAAGGTTACGTGTTGTATAATGTGTGTTTCAGGTGAAGGTTACCTGGTGTATAATGTGTGTTTCAGGTGAAAGTTTCCTGGTGTATAATGTGTGTTTCAGGTGAAGGTTACCTGGTGTATAATGTGTGTTTCAGGTGAAAGTTACCTGGTGTATAATGTGTGTTTCAGGTGAAGGTTACCTGGTGTATAATGTGTGTTTCAGGTGAAGGTTACGTGTTGTATAATGTGTGTTTCAGGTGAAGGTTACGTGGTGTATAATGTGTGTTTCAGCTGAAAGTTACCTGGTGTATAATGTGTGTTTCAGGTGAAGGTTACCTGGTGTATAATGTGTGTTTCAGGTGAAGGTAACCTGGTGTATAAATTATAATGTGTGTTTCAGGTGAAGGTTACCTGGTGTATAATGTGTGTTTCAGGTGAAGGTTAAGTGTTGTATAATGTGTGTTTCAGGTGAAGGTTACCTGGTGTATAATGTGTGTTTCAGGTGAAGGTTACCTGGTATGCAACGCCTGTAAGCCCCACTACACCGGACATCTCTGTCAGTCGTGCATCAACGGCTACTACCGCTACCACGGCCAGTGTGTTCCCTGCCACTGCAATGGCAACAACAACCCCGCAGCAAACAGAGTGTGCGACCCCTACACAGGTAGATTCCTCCACCTACTCTACCCATGCTTCTGTGCTCACAGCGTGAAGATCCAGGGAACAATAGGTAGACCCGTGAAGATCCGGGGTAGAATAGGTCTTCAGCAACCCATGCTTGCCGTAAAAGGCGACTGTGCTTGTCGTAAGAGGCGACTAATGGGATCAGGTGGTCAGGCTCGCTGACTTGGTTGATGCATGTCATCATATCCCAAGTACGTGGATCGATGCTCATGTCAATCTCTGGATTGTCTGGTCCAGACTTGATTCTTTACAGACCGCCGTCATATAGCTGGAATATTGCTAAATGCGGCGTTCAACAACAAAGAAAGCACAGCTTCTCAAAACACATTTATCACTGTTCATTTATCTGACATATATGCTCATACTTTACGAGGTGTATTGACCAATTTACCACTTATATATGCTCATACTTTACGAGGTGTATTGACCAATTTACCACTTATATATGCTCATACTTTACGATGTGTATTGACCAATTCACCATTTATATATGCTCATACTTTACGAGGTGTATTGACCAATACACCCACACATATATGCTCATAATTTACGAGGTGCATTGACCAATTCACCACTTATATATGCTCATACTTTATGAGGTGTATTGACCAATAAACCCACACATATATGCTCATACTTTACGAGGTGTATTGACCACATTCATCACTTATATATGCTCATACTTTACGAGGTGTATTGACCAATACACCGATACATATATGCTCATACTTTAAGAGACGTAAAAGGCAACTATGCTTGTCGTAAGAGGCAACTATCGGGATCGGGTGTCAGGCTTGCTGATGTCATCGTATCCCAGTTGCTTAGATCGATGCTCATGACTACTGTGACTACCTGTGATCTGTTCTCCAGGTGCCTGCACCCACTGTGCCTACAACACCACCGGCTTCAACTGTGAGAAGTGCCTTCCGGGCTTCGTCAGGAACAAAACTCAAGATAGACACTGCATCCTGTACCGTGAGTAGACTTCAGATGCTTTACTTGTCATTTGGACCCATGAAGATCCAGGGTAGAATAGGTCTTCAGCAACCCATGCTTGCCATAAAAGGCGACTATGCTTGTTGCAAGAGGCAACTAACGGGATCGGGTGGTCAGGCTCGCTGACTTGGTTGATGCATGTCAGCATATCCATGTCAGCGTAGAAGGATGCTCACAATGTCTGTCACTGGATTGTGTGGTCCAGACTCCATTATTTACAGACCGCCGTCATATATCCTGAATGTTGCTGAGTGCGGCGTTAAACATGTTAAACAACAAACAAACCAAAACATACAAAACTTGTCATTCTAGAATTCAACTAGCATGGACTATCATGCTTACCGTATATGACCGCGGATAAGACGACCCCGTAGGTAAGCCGAGGTGTTAACTTGACCATTGAAATACGAAAAATGATATGACCTGCAGATAAGCCGAACCAGGAAGTGAAAGGCCCAAAACACTGCGAAGTCGGACTGCAAGACATGTGCTGGTACTCGCGGATATTCAATAAAATAAGATGAAAAACATTGTAATTATATTGAAAAAGTCATTATTATCTCTAATAAACAAACCAGCCATCCACTTTCATAATGTGGGAAGCTGTTTCTCTTGTCTTTTTTTAAATCTCATTATGATCGTATGATGGTAGGCCAGTCTTTATTTTTAAACGTGTGGATTCCACTGACATGTTTTATTTCTCTACCATAAATAAGTCAAATTTCATTTACTGTTGCCATCAGTATATAGCCATTTTTCTTTCTTTTCATTTTCCTACCTACTTAACATTTTGAGGAAATCTAAAATTTAATGGACACTGTCAGTCCATCCGTCTGTTTAAGATGTAGTCTCCGGAGCATATCTTGAAAATCGTACTACATTTCTTCATCAAACATGGCACATAGATGGGCCTAGTGGAGAACTGGTGACTTGTTATAGTTTGGATTTAAAAAAAAAGAAGATTTTTTAGTTTCCGTGGCAACAAATTATATATAGACTGAAAATAACAGTAGTGCTTGTTTCCGGAGCAGATCTTGAAAACCGTACAATATTTCTTCGCCAAACATGGCACATAGATAGGCCTGGAACTGGTGTCATTTGATAGTTTGGATTTTTGAAAATATGTTTTTCGAGTTTCTATGGCAACAATATATATATAACTAGTTGACATATAGAGAATCTCACCCGAGTGTCTTTTGATATCAAATATATCAACACGAGTTGATAAAAGTGGAAAAATTCCGAGGCTTGCCGAGGATTTTTGCCACTTTTATCAACGAGTGTTGATATATTTGATATCAAAAGACACGAGGGTGAGATTTTATTTATCATCCAACATCATTCTTTCAACTTTTTCAATTTGTAGACAGTAATTAGCAGTGTCTTCAGTGTAAAAAGTACTGCAAACAGCTTCAGTAGCAGAGCCATTAGTGATGTCATTTGATTGTGACGTCATGGTAACCAGTGACGTCACAATGGTCTGCAAAGCATTGTGATGTAATTTCATTGCAGCGATATATCTACAGTGTAGATATCGCTTGATCTCATCCAAGCGATATCTCCTGTGGGAGCCAGTTTTGGATGATAAATTCACGCCAAGTATTTTCCATTTCAGAGGATATCAATGACTTTGTCCTCTTATTGATAATTTCAACCTACCAACCTGAACTTTGGGACTAAAAAACTGTAAAAAAAGTAAAGAAGTCTGCTCTTCCTATTGCAATAAGATGAATATTCCACAGCCATTTTCACATTTGACCCTGACCTTAAAAATGTCAAGTCAAATCAAAAGAGCTATGAGAAATGACAAGTCAATTCTGTAATCCCAAATCCTGGACTCTCTGCATAAATTCATCAATAATCCCAATAATTTCAAGTAGTTTATTCTAGATGATGTCCATGTTTTTCAAGGCAAGTGAGAAATATGTTGTTTCTTATTCACCTGAAGTAGGTCAGCCGAGCCATGCCATCATGGCTGCTGTTGGTAGAAAGGTCTGTCACATCCTGGAAGACTCCACTTTGCTGAACATGCTAGAATCAACTCACAAATACATTGTATTCCTTGTTTAACCATTCTTCTAGATCAGTAAGGGGTAGTCGGGTAGCCTAGTGGTTAAAGCATTCGCTCATCACGCCGAAGACACTGGTTTGAATCCCAACATGGGTACAACGTGTGAAGCCCATTTCTGGTGTCCCCCGCTGTGATATTGCTGGAATATTGCTAAAAGCGGCGTAAAACCGAACTCACTCACTCACTCACTCTAGATCTGTATGACATAAGGCAGGGGACTAAATGAAAAAGTTAAAAAAGTTGTCAATGATGATATAGAACATAACCCCAAAGGGAAAAAATAGATGTATGATGTCTACACATGTATGAAACTTAGCCATGTTAGCCAAGATAGCTGTTTTGTTGTTTTACTTTTGGGTAAGTTTTGGAGAAAGTTTAGGTAGATCCATGCATAAAATATGTAAAATGAACTGGTCTGGAGCTATTTGAATAATTTTATTTTGAAATTATAGACGAATCAGCATCTGCCCGAGCTGCAGGTCCTTCTAAGGGACTGATTGCTGGGATCTGCATCGCCGTCATCCTGGCCCTGTGTGCAGTGGTGGGCTTTGCCGTGTATCGGCGCTGGAAGATCTTCCCGCCAAGGAAACCATTCTGGACCGTGGAGCTGAAGGAAGATCATGACGGCGTCAACTTCAGTGCCGTCCCCGGACACGAGTACCAGCAACACAACCCTGCTGATGTTCAAGATTTAGAATTTTATGAAAAACATCGTGGAAAGTCCAGCGGGAAGAGCGTGTCAAGCTATTCTCAACTACGCGAAGATATATAGATGAGACGAGATTATCTAAAGTATAAGCTAAGAAACTATCAACCTGCATAAGATTGGATATTTTTCATTCAATAAACATGTTTGGATATTTTAGAAGAAATGTTAAAAAGACATTTTGCCCTGAAAAAGAACAAAATGGGATTACAAATATATTTTTGTGTTGTTCATGTTGTGTTTTGACTCTTAAAATGTAAAGCTTGGGTTTGTGTATAATATGCTTGTTATGAAAGATTTTAAGTTTGATAGCTTAGAAATAAAATGTGTTTTTTTTTAGTATATGTCTACCAATATATTTTGTTGTGTTTCTGATATATGAACTTACCAAATATTTTCATGAGCTTTCTTATGATTTGTATGGAGACTTTTGAATATCTTTGAATACTTTGCAATCATTAATTGTATTTTACAGCTCCTTTTGTCTCTTGTACATCACATATATAACATTCCTGTTTTAATGCATATGTGACCATGGTAATTCTTGTAGAAACTGTTCCTATTTTGTGAAAGAAAGAGGTACATTGCTCTAGTGTTACAGAGATGCTAGGCTCTATACTAGTGTTAAAGGAGGGCTAGGCCCTATACTAGTGTTAAAGGGGTGCTAGGCTCTATACTAGTGTTAAAGGGGTGCTAGGCTCTATACTAGTGTTAAAGGGGTGCTAGGCTCTATACTAGTGTTAAAGGGGTGCTAGGCTCTATACTAGTGTTAAAGGAGGGCTAGGCTCTATACTAGTGTTAAAGGAGTGCTAGGCCTACACTAGTGTTAAAGGGGTGCTAGGCTCTATACTAGTGTTAAAGGGGTGCTAGGCTGTAGTGTGTAGACAGTAACGACAACACAACTGTTTGATTGGAAGTGGGCACTATTGAGCCTGGCGCTTCTTGAATATGACTTGCATGGTCATGTTTATGTACAGAATCTTGCTTGCTGCTAGCATCTCATAGTTTTACTTGATATGTTCCTTGTCTTCAGTATTCTATGTGTTCTTTTTGAATTGCGATAATCTATCCTGATTTGTAAAATAATTGTGACCCACCATGATATAAGGGACCCTATGGGTGAAAAGTCACAGTTTTACTTCTCATTATATTTTAAAACTGCAATAGGGAACATAAAAATACAATTCACAAGCTTCGATTCATATTTATTACAGAGATACATGACATCAAACATTTGGACTCATTTTCCGACTTATAACTGATTTTGTAATGATTGCAGTTTTTGAGACCTAATGTCTGATTAATTGAAGGTTCTGAAATATTGGGTGTTTTTACATTACAACCAATGAGAGAGAAATAAAATATTTTACTATTCTGCAGACATAGCGATTGTGACTGAAGTAAGCTGACGTCAAACGTCTTATGACGTCACAGCACAATTTTATCCTAGGTTCCCGTAGGGTCCCTTTGCTACTCGTAGGTCATAATTATACTCTCGTACATGCAGGTTATGCAGGCAGCTCTTCCTGTATTGGTCAGAGATTGTGTCACATATATATTCGACTCTGCATTCTAAAAATGCAATGTTCAAATACTTCTGAATTTGAGAAAAGAAGAAAATTAGAAAACAATATTTTTTTTTAACAAAGTAACTCATTCTTATTTGGTGGATGGTCACCTGTAGTATAGACAATGTGTGTTCTGGCCCAATGTCACCTTACTACAGAGGTCCAGAACCCCCATCACCTATACTACTTCACCCGTAGTTTATCAGCTTATGTACAGGATCAGAAGTGCCATCTTTCATTGGATACAAATTAGAAATGTTTACTTGCACTCTTATTTTTAGGTGCACGGTCAGTAGCAGTGACATAGATGGCAGTTCTTCCTGTATTGGTCAGAGATTGTGTCACATATATTCGACTCAAGTACCGCTAGATTCTTTCTTATTACTATCGTTAGTCCGTAATGCCATGACAGATTAACTACAGTGATATAAAAGAACTGGGTGATCCTTTACTATGTGGTATATAATATGTTCCGAATAATTTCTGACAACAGGATTCTTTGTTCATTCAGTGTTCATTTCGAGCTACTTGATATTGTAATACTCAAATACATTCACCATGTTGCCATTAAGAGATAATTGGCCAAAAAAAAAAAAAAATAGTTATGTTTAGCACTGTCAGATCTGATACAGTTTGAGAAGGGAAGATCTTTTATGAAGATATCGCAAGTGTGTTCAACAATTTGAGCTTTTTAACATCATGTTATACATTTACATGTTAATGACATTTTAATATGATATGAAAAATGTTTGGGGTTCCATCTTGGAATGAATGAATCCCAGAGTTGCCCTGATTATGATCCTTGGTTTGTTCGAGGGTTTCACAAACGTAGACATGGACACTCTTCATCACATGGACTTTCCTCCCACATGCAGACGTCACGCCATGGTGTAACTGATAGGTGCTGTTCAAAGTGGCGTTAACCAAAACTCACTCCCACATTCATTCATTCACTCCTTGATTACTTTAGTACCCAGGGTCTGGGTGAATAGTGATTTTCAACAAGTTAATTCATCATGGTGTCTACTCTGTGAAAAGTCGCGTTTATACAGTATTTGCAGGACCTGAGGGGAAAAGAGTTTTTTTGTTCATAGAGGCTGAACAAAATTAATACTCCTTTCAAAATATGTCATTCAAGTGAAATAAATATTTGGGTTGCCATGGTAACTGCAATTTATAAATTCTATTTCTATTAATTTGTCATGAAATGAACATGCCTGAATTTATATAAGCACATGAATGTCGTCATTTCCGCACCAATACGACTGCATAACCAGATACAGTGTTCCCTCGCTATTGCGCTCTTCAATATAGCGCTAAGTCGGTTATAGCAAGCAGTAAAGCATGGCTCCCAAAATAAACTCAAGTTTTCCAATGACTCGATGTTTTCCCATCTCAAAGTTATTATTGTTAATCAAGTATGTACATGCCACATTGTCACAGTAGCAGCGTGATATGTATGAGCGTGTGCAATCAAAACTTGACAGAAACATGGATTTATCCTGACCTTCAGTCCAATATTCTTCCCCAGGTCTGAAACAAATTAAATGAAATATGTCCCGATTAATGTTAATATGTATTTCTTATAACTAAATTTATGGCTTTGTAGAGATAACCTGTATTTCACTGATAACAGGACCAATAAATCGGAAGAGGTTTTAGTGCTTAATTTATATCAGTTCATTAAATGCAGTCTGAAAATGCAATGTTCAAATACTTCTGAATTTGAGAAAAGAAGAAAATTAGAAAACAATATGTAAGTAACTCATTCTTATTTGGTGGATGGTCACCCGTAGTATAGGCAATGTGGGTTCTGGACCACTACCCCCTAGACCATTCATACCCCAACAATGCTACTACAGAGGTCCAGAACCCCCATCACCTATACTACTTCACCCGTAGTTTATCAGCTTATGTACAGGATCAGAAGTGCCATCTTTCATTGGATGCAAATTAGAAATGTTTACTAGCACTCTTATTTATTAGGTGCATGGTCAGTAGCAGTGATAGATATCACATTTTGCTTTTTCAGCATTTATTAAACAGTATCTAGTCCAATGTTTTACCTAGTTGAAGATTTTGAACACTTCATTGTGATATAATGTAATCAGGTAATGGAAAGACATATTTTACATTATTTTTATATAATCATGCATGTTTCAGCTCACCTGATTGAAAGTCAAGTGAGCTTTTGTCATGGCTGGTTATCCATCGTTCGTCGTTAGCATCTTCTCAGAATTCACTGGACCAGTGAAGCGGAAACTTCACCTTCTTGATCCCACTAATGACACGCCAAGAGGTTCACGGGGGGGCACGGGGGGGCCAGTCATCTAAGGTGCATGATTCGCTGTGCAGAGTTGTGTCCCTTGGGAACGCCAGAAACCTATGATTGTTGGTTCGAATCCCGGTTCGCCCCGATTATGTTTTTAGGTTTGTCAGCACCATACCCGGGCTCATGGGTTTCACCGATGTGGTAAACGTCGGAGACCTGCATCACTTCGGGCTTTCCTCCCACATTAAGCTGACACGCTGCGATATGACTGTAATACTGTTATCCCAAACCACTCACTCACTCAAGAGGTTCATATCCATTTTTTAATGGATGCCGTTGACTACAGTGCATTAGTTTGTATTTCTTGGTTTACATAATTTTTGTGTGAAACATTCTGATCGGTAGGCTTAAAATATAAATTCGTGATACAGTATATATCTCAATACATGTTTCTTTTCATGATACATTATTAAAGTGTGAATGTGAAAGTGTGAAATAAATATGTCCTAATTTTGATGTACCACAAGAGGAAACAAAAAGGTGTTTATTTTGCAAAATTGCTGAATGATGTCATAGTCTTGATATGATAAGTCAAAATGTGGACCAGTACCAGTGCCCAAGTAATGTTACATGTACTGAATGATTGTAGCTTATCATGTAGCACATTTAAATTAACATCGCAGTACACAGATTTTTTTGTTATGCATTCAGCGTTATTAATGGGGCAGGCACAAAATAGTTTATAGACCGTAAATATGCTTAGTGTGTACTGAAGAGGCATATACCAGTATTGTGTAGTTCCATTGAAATGCATCCGCCTGAAGACTCAATACATGGATGACAAAGTGCAAACATGACTTGGGAAAGGCTGCACAGAGACATTAACGAGGCACTTAAACGATATATTTAATTCACAAATGGTCAAATGGTCCATAACCTAATATAGTGGTGGTAAGAGAGATGGGAAGAGTACCAGGGAGACCGCTGCTTTCTGTCCACAATTACATCCATTAAGATTCCATGACGATGGCCTCATATCAAACATGGCGCAGCAATTCGCTATGCAGAGTTGTATCCCTTTGGCAGCGCAGAAAACTATGATCGTGGGTTGAATCGCAGTTCTCCCCGATTATGTTTCTAGGTTTGTCAGAGGTGATGTGGGTTTCACCTAAGTGGTAAAACTCAATGACTGCATCACTTAAGGATGTCCTCACCATGAAGCTGACACCCCATGAATATCTCAACACTGGCACCATGCTGTCATTTAGCATTGGGGGGCACGGGTGGCCCAGTCGTCTAAGGCGCCGCGATTCGCTGTGCAGAGTTGCGTCCCTTAGGAACGCCAGAAACCTATGATTGTGGGTTCGAATCCTGTTTCGCCCCGATTATGTTTCTAGGTTTGTCAGCACCATACCCGTGCTCGTGGGTTTCACCGAAGTGGTAAACGTCTAAGACTTGCATCACTTCGGGCTTTCCTCCCACATTAAGCTGACACGCTGCGATATAACTGGAATACTGTTAAAAGCGGCGTTAAACCAAACTCACTCACATATTTAGCATTGCCTGATTATGCTGATGATGACTTTACTGTCCTGCTATGCAGTACGTTTATGAACAAATGTTTGACTGCATTTCTGAAATCCCAGATGGCTTATCCATGACATCTTCCCATTTCAACTTGATTGCTTTGTGTATGACTATTTGTCTGGCGTGTACCTTTTAGTCCTGGATTATCCAGCAATTGTATCTCCATTCTATTGTCTATAATGATAAATACCCCGGACACATTCACCTACGTAGTTTCCTTTTGGAACTGATGTCAGGAGACCCTTTCTCCTTGTAATAACGTAACACAGAATTTTGTCTCACTCATGAAAGTTTTTGTTTGTTGTATGACACCGCACTCAGCATTATTTCAGCTGTATGATTTCCGTCTGTAAATAATAAAGTCTGGACCAGACGATCCAGTGATTGACATCATGAGCATCGATCTACGCAATTAGGATACGACAAGCTTGCCTCTTGCAACAAGCATGGGTTGCTGAAGACCAATTCTAATCCGGATCTTCATTGGTCTCTTGAGAGTAGTATGATTGGAAGGCTATTTTTAGCTAGGTATGGCAGGGAGTAGGTCGGGGGTATTTATCATATTAGAACGGAGACATGACATAATGGGTTAATGAGGATGCCATTCAGTTTCCTTGTTTATTGTGATAGTTTATGTTTATTCTGTTTGTGTTTATTATCTATCCAGTACTGATCTTTATGTTTAGCAAATCATTTTACCAGTGCTAATATGGCAAATGTCTGCACCAGCTTTGAATGATCTCTTTTTATGCCATTATTGTTATCTAGATGTTTTTGCTACAAGGATAACACTGTATCTATTGCTTGGAGTCCTATATAGAAGAGACTCTACATAATAGTTTTGAGAAGGGTGTCGACTCTTCAGAAGGTGCTGGCTTGCAGCAAAGCATGATTTTGATAAATATTTCAGATTACGTTCGGTAGTGAAATGATCAAGTCAGTCGTTGGCTGTGGAATCAGTATGTGATTGGCATTTTGCAATATGATCATAGCTATTTGATTTTCTGATTGTACTATTCTTATATGTGCACATTCCGCAATGAACAGCATGTTATGTGATATACAGAGCTTCTTATGAATCCTGCACTCCCAAGCGCCCCACATCTGTAGCAATCTCATTAAAATCAGAGAACTAAGATCGGATTTTAGTGAGATTGACATCTGTAGTTGAGTTTATGATTGTAAGCAAATACTTTTCAACATATCAACCTATTGTGTTTCATATCCTGTTGATGTGTGATATGCAGAGTTGCATCCCTTAGCTGTGCCAGGATCTGGCTTGAGTGCCAGATTCACCCCAGTTAGGGGGTTTCTATATGCATCTTACTTGAGGTCATAGGCCCATTTTACAAAGTGATCTCAGCACTTCAGTCATCATAAGCCCATGTTAAAGTATAGGAGTTTTGATTGCCTTAACGCTAAGATCACTTTGTGGAATGATGCCCAGCGTTTCAACCAAGTGGTGAAAGTCTGTGATGTGTGTTTGCCTTCCCTCCCACACGAAGCTGACTCTCCATGCTACAACAGACATACTGCTGAGGTGGTGTTAAACTGTACGCATATGTACCTAACATTCTAGTGTTTGGCTTCCCTCCCACACGAAGCTGACTCTCCATGCTACAACAGACATACTGTTCGAGGTGGTGTTAAACTGTACGCATATGTACCTAACACTCTAGTGTTTTGATGTTTTTAAGACATACAGTAAACTACGTTTATAACGACGCTTATAACGAACTGATGGATATTACGAACTTATATTTTAGTCCCCACCATTTGTTGTAGATATGCTGTATGTACGCTTATAACGAACTACGGTTATTACGAACTAAAATTAGTGGTCCCCTCAAGTTCGTTTTAACAGTAGTTTACTGTATTTTAAGTAGTCATAGCATTATTTTATATTTTACCAATGCAAAAATGTGATCGCATGTTGAAACAAGGCTTGAACTACATTGGATGTGTTGAAGTGTAACGACATTGAGCACATTGTGATAGTCCAAAAACGTTCCCATCTCCTCCAAGTGTGGGATCCTTTCGCAGAAAGTCACTGTCAGGATGTTTTTTTGTTCTTGGATGAATATTTGTGTTAAAGTGTTATCGTTTCAAACTGTTTTATACGAATCAAAAAAGGATATTCATAAGGGTGATGTTTGCAGACCATTTGATATTCTGGTGCCTGGGAATTTATTGAAAAAATAAATTGTCCCCAAAAATACTTGAATAACTGTTGGAAGAAAGAAAAAATAATAAAAAAAATAAATAAATAAATATTTAGGCTCATAGTTTTATTTTAAATAATAAATAATCTAGTCTCCAAACCAAATCCCAGACCCCTACAAAATATCAAATGCTCGGCTCCCAGCATCTTTGCGTTGAATTTATCAAGTTCTTGTCCTAAGTACTCATTGATTTCCAAATTTCTGTATGATGCATTTAGCATGTTATTATTTTCAAATGTTATGAACTTGGTCAGAGCAGAATCAAGAAATACTCCAGTGTCTTTGACAGTGGCGAAACATTGTGTTCAGAGATCTGGGCTCGGTGGGGAATCACGCGGTGATGTTTGTTGTGGAGACAGGGAGTTGATAACCATGTATAATATTTACCCCTTGTGATCCCAGAAATATATATCAAGTT
This sequence comes from Haliotis rufescens, assembly GCF_023055435.1. Classification (NCBI taxonomy): domain Eukaryota; kingdom Metazoa; phylum Mollusca; class Gastropoda; order Lepetellida; family Haliotidae; genus Haliotis; species Haliotis rufescens. The sequence continues at coordinate 32,887,793 of NW_025964372.1, read as the reverse complement.
CGTTGTTGTTTGATCATCCATTGCTGTCCTGCACACTGTAACCCAAACATTGCTGTCCTTCACACTGTAACCCAAACATTGCTGTCCTTCACACTGTAACCCAAACATTGTTGTCTTGTACACTGTAACCCAAACATTTCTGCCTTGTACGCTGTACACCCAAACATTGCTGTCCTTCACACTGTAACCCAAACATTGTTGTCTTGTACACTACACCCAAACATTGCTGTCCTGCACACTGTACACCCAAACATTGTTGTCCTTCACACTGTACACCCAAACATTGCTGTCCTGCACACTGTAACCCAAACATTGCTGTCCTTCACACTGTAACCCAAACATTGCTGTCCTTCACACTGTACACCCAAACATTGCTGTCCTTCACACTGTAACCCAAACATTGTTGTCTTGTACACTACACCCAAACATTGCTGTCCTTCACACTGTACACCCAAACATTGCTGTCCTTCACACTGTAACCCAAACATTGCTGTCCTGCACACTGTACACCCAAACATTGCTGTCCTTCACACTGTACACCCAAACATTGCTGTCCTGCACACTGTAACCCAAACATTGCTGTCCTTCACACTGTAACCCAAACATTGCTGTCCTTCACACTGTACACCCAAACATTGCTGTCCTTCACACTGTAACCCAAACATTGTTGTCTTGTACACTACACCCAAACATTGCTGTCCTGCACACTGTACACCCAAACATTGTTGTCCTTCACACTGTACACCCAAACATTGCTGTCCTGCACACTGTACACCCAAACATTGTTGTCCTTCACACTGTACACCCAAACATTGCTGTCCTGCACACTGTAACCCAAACATTGCTGTCCTTCACACTGTACACCCAAACATTGCTGTCCTTCACACTGTAACCCAAACATTGTTGTCTTGTACACTACACCCAAACATTGCTGTCCTTCACACTGTAACCCAAACATTGCTGTCCTGCACACTGTAACCCAAACATTGCTGTCCTTCACACTGTAACCCAAACATTGCTGTCCTGCACACTGTAACCCAAACATTGCTGTCCTGCACACTGTAACCCAAACATTGCTGTCCTTCACACTGTGACCCAAACATTGCTGTCCTTCACACTGTGACCCAAACATTGCTGTCCTGCACACTGTACACCCAAACATTGCTGTCCTTCACACTGTAACCCAAACAGCAGTGGTCGGGTAGCCTAGTGGTTAAAGCGTTCGCTCGTCACGACGAAGACCCGGGTTCGATTCCCGACATGGGTGCTATGTGTGAAGCCCATTTCTGGTGTCCCCTGCCGTGATATTGCTGGAATATTTCTAAAATCGTAAAATCAAACTCACTCAATGTTTCCACTTACTGGACTGATTTGGTTAGTTTTGTCAATCCTTTATTTACTAGTTATAGCTTTTATTGACAACTATACCACGCAGTATGATAATCACATCTGTGTTTCAGAAATTCAGTGGCCCAAACATGACTGTTATGGTCAGATTTCAACCTTTTCCATCAGTACAGGAATGCTTCACTTGTTTTCACAACAATCCTCTATCACACATGAACATGTAGGGCCGCCATGCAGTGCTGCGCTATTTTTAACCAACAAATCAAGCCACAGCTTGCTTACAACAGAGGGGACTGTCTTATTAGTCAAGTGGATAGAGCACCTGCTAGTTTGATCCCTGGCCACATCATACCATGAGACGTTAATAGATTGAACTTGTTGTTACCCTGCCTGGCTCTGGCTTTAAGGTGATAAAACTATATCAGTGCAATAATCTTGAACGTGACATTAAACCCCATTTCATCTCACCTTCAACAGAGGGATGGCGGCAAGGGTTCTGACCAATGAGCACCCAGGTTACATCGCAGACTCGGCAATGTTTCTTGCATGACAACCCTAGCCTTGTGACCATCGGGGATTGGGGGGGGTGGGGGGGGGGGCACAGTCGTCTAAGGCGCCGCGATTCGCACGCCAGAAACCTATGATTGTGGGTTTGAATCCCGTTTCGCCCCGATTATGTTTCTAGGTTTGTCAGCACCATACCCGTGCTCGTGGGTTTCACCGAAGTGGTAAACGTCTAAGACTTGCATCACTTCGGGCTTTCCTCCTACATTAAGCTGACACGCTGCGATATAACTGGAATACTGTTAAAAGCGGCGTTAAACCCAACTCACTCACTCACTCACTGTGACCATCGGTTCTGCTCATTGTGTCGATGTCAGGCAATGGTAGGATTTCACGGAGGAGGGTTGAGAACTTCTGTGAGTTCTACCTGGTGTGATTTCATTAGTTGACTAAATATAGACATGCATCACCACTACACCACATAACAGCCATATATGTGTATTCATCAGTCAGTGTGAAAAGGGGGACAGACACAACCCAAGTGTAAGTGTGAATGTGATCAGTTTATTCTGACATAAACAGAAAATAAACGAAACAACATGTCTTGCCTAAGATTGCCACTGATATTCCTGATATTTTTTAGGTAAAACGTGATATCATTAGAGGAGTAACTGCATAATTTAGTAAGAAAACTCCGATTCATTGTGAAAAGGAATCATGATCATAACACTATTTTCTAGAAACTAAAGACAAGCATTTTGATGTATTTTTAAGATTAATGAAGTTTTGGTGTAAATTGACAAATGTCACTGTGACATAAGGAGTGTAATGGTTCGTCTAGATGTCCAGCATGTACTGTAGAATGTAGACTCAAGTCCGTCAGTGTTGACGTTTCATCTACACATGCTCAATGTCCATATAAATATTTTAGGAAAATTCATTACTCATCACACTACCAACTGAGTGCCTGACGCTAACGTGACTTGTTTTATGATCATGTATGATTTGTGTCAATTGCTGTTTCAATATAATTGAGCTTTGTGTTTATTAGTATGGCACATACACAATGTTGCATTTTGAGAACCTGATATAGAATATCAATGTTTGTTTTTATTTTTATGTGTATATACAGTCTAAATATTCCACGCTTCACTGTCTGGTAATGTGCCACGCAGTCTGTACGCTGTGGGGAGGGGGCTGGTCATTTTCATGGGACATGGGATGGTAGGAGGGGGAGGGGGGTTGGTCACTTTTAGGGGAGTATCCCCAAAACTTCACAAAATAAGTTGGAAGGGTTATGAAACATTTACTGCTTAAAGATTTTAAAAAGCAGAGTAGTTAAATGAGTTTGTATGTAGAATAAAAATTTACTGAGGTCAATCATGATAAAAAAAATGGACAGCAAAAGGTGACCTTGTATTTGATAGTATTTTTAGTACACTCAGTTCACTAATGAATATCTGTTTTATGACCCCTTTCTCTGTGGATACATAGGGCAGTCGGGTAGCCTAGTGGTTAAAGCGTTCGCTCGTCACGCCGAATACCCGGGTTCAATTCCTGACATGGGTACAATGTGTGAAGCCCATTTCTGGTGTCCCCCCCACCATGATATTGCTGTAATATATCTAAAAGCGGCATTAAACCATTCTCTGTGGATACACACACATGCATACCTGCATGCTCAGTCGCTATGTAAGTGAATCTTAAAGGTGATGTTTAACCTAATTTCAACTCAAATCACCCCTTCCCCCCACCCAGAGAAAACTGTGTCCCTGCCTAAGGTTTGAAGGGTTGTGTAGGGAACCAGGTACAATGACCTGTTTGAAGGGAACCAGGTACAAGGACTGCTGGCCCTGACAGGCTCTGCTTCATGTGTGTGCCTTGAGCTGCAATGTCGATGTCATGTCAATGTTGCAGAATGCTATATGGCATTTTATCTTGAATTGTTTTCTTCTGAATTTGAATAAAACCATTTATGCTACAGAACTTTGTTTGTTGCCCTTGTTACCTGGAAGAAACAAGTCCTACAAGAAGCATCTAGCTGGATACACTGATGCTGACCCAGGGGAGACGCAGCAAGGTTAATGACCTGTGAGCATCCTGTTATATCTCCTTCCTGTGACCATAACTGGAGACACAAGGGGCCCAGTCGTCTAAGGCGCTGCGATTCCCTGTGCAGACTTGCGTCCCTTGGGCACGCCAGAAACCTATGATCGTGGGTTCGAACCCGGTTCGCCCCCATTATGTTTCTAGGTTTGTAAGCACCATACCCTGCTCGTTGGTTTCAAGGAAGTGGTAAACGTCTGAGACCTACATCACTTGGCGCTTTCCTCCCACATTAAGCTGATAGCCATGATATAACTCGAATACTGTTGAAAGGAGCGTTAAACCCAACTGATTCACTCACTGTGACCATAACCACCCTGGACCCGTCCACAACCATAGCGACCCGTGAAGATTTTCTGGGGTAGAATAGGTCTTCCGCAACCCATGCTAGCCCAAAAGGCGACTATGCTTGTAAAAGGCGACTAACGGATCGGGTGGTCAGACTCGCTGACTTGGTTGATGCATGTCATCGATCCCAATTGCGTGGATCGATGCTCATGATGTCAATCACTGGATTGTCTGGTCCAGACTCGATTATTTACAGACCGCCGTCATATAGCTGGAATATTGCTGAGTGCGGCGTTAAACAACAAACCAACCACAACCATAGCTTCATGCCGAGTCCCATGCCCTGGTGCCATTTAAGTAGGGAACATTGGAAAATAACAGATGACTACAGAAATACACAGAGGTATCAGGGGATGGTAATGGGTGGATACGAAAAAGGAAGGATTAGGCGTAACATGACAGCCAACAGAACAAGTTGGCGGTGAATTGTGAGGGTGCAAACAACCACAATGACGACGGGTGTGTAGTCAAAAAATGAACGTTTGAAATGACTTTATCAATAATGGCGATGCCCCCACGATTGGTCAAACATTCGTTTATTACATTCAGCATGGCCCGAATCAAAAGTTTGGACAGCCGGAATATTGCTAAGTGCGGCGTTAAACAACAAACAAACAAACAAAATAAATAAATGACACTGCATAGCCACTTCTATTTTTCTTTGTCACGACGTTTCAGCGCTACTTCTTGCTCACTCATCAGGTAAATGCTGATCACACTTCTAAGTGCCTATCAAAGAGCTCTGGGGTACATGTAATTTGCCCCACAAAAACAAGCGACGTTCTCAGAGTATATAAATTATAAAGCCATATGTATACATCTTTCGTCGTGCACTAAATACTCGATAAATCACCGTAACCAAATGTAGAACAAAAAGTAATTGATTGCGTTGTTATACAATACAATACAATACAATACAATATACAATGCAGTACACAAACACACAGCTCTTGTTTCAAGCCTTTCACTGAACCACGGGCCACAATAATTTGAGTATAGTTTCGCAGGGGCGGTGAGGTAGCCTCATTGTCCCAGCTAGGACGTGGCATGGGCACAGTGAGACCCACCCAACAGGGTCACTGTCTGGAATAGAGCTAACAGACACTCACTCAAACACCCACCTACTCACCCGCTGACTCACTTCTTAAAGTTAGCCTTATCATTCATAACGGCAGATCTGCTCTACTTAGTGGTGAGGTGGTGAAATGGGGTTTAACGTCGCGTCCAAGATTATTGCACTTATATAGCGACGTGCATGTACGTGTGTGTGTGTTTGTGTGGCTGCTTGAACTAGTCCGGACTGATGCCGATTTATAGTGCTAGCTCACTGAGATACCATGCCGCAGTTTAACATGAATATCCCACTCAGACACAGTATACTGACTCCGAGCCGACCAGTCCTTGTTTTAGCCCCTTAATGCCGAGCGCCAGACAGGGTAACAACAAGTACCATCTTTTAACGTCTTTTGGTATGACGCGGCCGGGAATCGAACCCCGGACCTTCCGCTCTACAACTAGACCACGGAGGCGGTCGCGCACTACTTAGTACCACCATTAGCCTCACTCTGGTTTTACCGGAAATCAACGACATGAGTGCATTGTAGTGATTTTTACGAAACGAGTGTAAGATGGATGCGTCCCTGTATAACATCTCTTTTATTATATATTGATATGGATGCTCCTGAAATCGGGTCGCCGGATTTACAGATCATCAATAATATAATTCACGATAATAAAAATAAATGAAATGTAAGATGAGGAAGTTCTGGGTTTTTCTGCCCTCATGCTATTCTAGAACTAGTCCTGGCATGAAGGATAGGGCGAACAGTCAGCATTGAGCCCTGCAATGTAGCGTGTCAGTGTTGACACAGAACTCAGCGTGTTTAAAGTAGAAATTGTCCGCTCTGTAGACAAGCAAAGTAACTGAATAACATTGAGCTTTGCGGCTTAATCATACCGTAATGTTTATAGTGAATATTTCTGGCGATCTACAGAACTAATTGATTGTTTGTTGTTTAAAGCCGCACTCCAGTAATGTTCCAGCTGTATGACGGCGGCTTATAAATAATCGAGTCTGGACCAGACGAACTAGTGATTGATATTATAAGCAACGCCCCACCCCGTTGGGGGCCATGACACGCAGTTCCTTAAGTGACTGAGCCAGAAACCCGATCCATTTCGCGGCCTCGTACGACCAGCAGAGGTCGCGGGGGGTGTTCTAAATGTCCCACCGGGAGCAGATCAAATTGAGTGAGTGAGTGAGCAAGTGAGCATGGTTTTACGCCGCTTTTAGCAATATTCCAGCAATATCACGGCGGGGGACACCAGAAATGGGGCTTCACATATTGTACCCATGTCGGGAATCGAACCCAGGTCTTCGGCGTGACGAGCGAACGCTTTAACCACTAGGCTACCCGACCGCCCAAAATCAAATTGAACTAGTTGATCAAAACGTGTCCATATAACCCAGAAGGAACCTTAAAGCTGATCATTGCCCATTTCAGCAGACGATCAGACATTGAAAAGAAACGAAGAAATGTCCTTATAAGGTACATAATTCGCTATTATTTCAGACCGACATTAGTAGATTCCATTGTTAGTTTGCCCATATGCCTTAATGGTTGGGGCCGCCTCCGTGGTCTAGTGGTAGAGCGTCTGCCCTGAGAGCGGAGGGTCCAGGTTTGGATCCCCGGCCGCGTCATACCAAAAGACGTTGAACGATGGTACTGCTTGTTATCCCGTCTGCAGTAAGGGGCTTGTTGCGCAGTGGAAGGCCACGACGTTCACACTTCTACCTTTCGTCTCTTCTACTCCACTGGAAATTATACTATTAATGGAAAATAAACGTGATTCTCTTCTTAATGAAAAATAAAGAAACTATGCAAGGTCCATGACCACAAATGCAGAAATGAATAATTTACTATAGGAGCAAGTACACACTTGTCGTTTCTAAGGGCCACGAATATTGTCCCATCTAGTTTATTCCAAGACCACGAATATTGGTCCAACGATAACTAGTTCCTATAAAGACCACGAATATTGGTCAACGACCGTAAAGTGTGTCTTGCTCCAACGAACGAAAAGCCTGCACTGACGATTGCAACGAATCACGTGTCAGCATTCATTTTCTGCACGTGAAACGAGTGCCACGATCTGATTTCCGCGAAGCATGTGGCGTTTGTGCTAAATGTTCATGTAACATGAACCGAAACAATGTTTGTTTTGTTTTTATTATTTTTTCTCCACAACAGGGCTAGAACAAGTACTGGTCAGCTCGGAGTCAGTTTACTGTGAGTGGGGTATCCATGTTAAACTGCGGCATGGTATCTCAGTGGGCTAGCACAATAAATCGGCATTAGTCCGGACTACCACAAGCAGCCATACACGTCGCATGCACGTCGCAATATAAGTGCAATAATTGCGACTTTAAACCCCATTTAACCTCGCCTTAATTGTTTGTGTTTTTTCTTAGTCGAATGTCTCCAGATGTCTAATATAGGTTCGAGTGAAATGAAATGAGTCGTTTTAATTTTTGACCGTTAAGAATACAGCCACGAGACTCGTGTAAATCCTCAGTACATTTATAAATGTTGAAACATAAATGTCACTGATTCAACATCTTCACTCAAGATCATAAACTGTCTGTCGAGCAGATTGAGCCCTCAGTATTGTCATTGGCTATATGGAAGAAATTACAAATGAGTGTTAATTATTTAAGAATTGACTTCAATACATTCAACGTATTTGTTTTCGTTTATCGAATTATGAACGTAAAAAAAACAGTGTGCAAAAATCACTTACCCCCAAAAACTGTAGACGACACAATTTAGTGGCATCGTCCAGCGTAACAATTCAAACCCCGGCCCTCTATTATCAGCTATTCACGAAACAGTAAAACGCTAATAGGCGTAACTGAATTGTTTTAGGCTTATGGCAACCAATAAGAGAAAAAAGGTTGGATAATCAAATACCTTGGGGTCACTTGCAACTTCTTTATTGTGTATTAACAATGCAATATTTTCCCCGTACATATCTTGACCTTGGTTCTGCAGAAACAGGTCCAGGAAGTGGTCGCACCGTGTAACCATCGTGTTTGTTTGTTTGTTTACTGTTTGACGCCACTCTCAACATTATTCAAGCTATATGACGGCGGCCTGGAGATAATTGAGTCTGGACCAGACAATCCAGTGACTGACATCATGAACATTGTTCTACGCAATTTGGATACGATGACATGCATCAACCTATGGTGGCCGAGAGGGGACATCGCTTTCTCGCTAGAAAGCGATGTCCCCTCTCGGCCACCATATCACCAAGTCAGCGAGCCTGACCACCCAATCCCGTTCGTCGCCTCTTCCGACAAGCATAGTCGCCTTTTACGGCAAGCATGGGTTGCTGAAGACCTATTCTACCCCGGACCTTCACGGGTCTCCATGTGTAATCTACCTGTGCTTGGGATTATACGTGCTTCATGTTCCAGTTGGGCACGAAACCGTACTTGGGTAATTTATAATCTACGTTTGTTGAGTTCTGGGTATTGAGTTTAGCACGAAATCAGACTTGAGCGTGAGATTGTACTTAGAAATAACTAAGGGCTTCCATCACCGCACCCCGACATCACGACACGCTGCTTGTGTCGTGTTATCCTGACCTAGACTCGGTTAAATAGTGATGACAAACAGAATAGATGTCCTTCTGACAATGGCAGGTAATTAGGAGTCGGGTGTCATGGCAACTACGGTAATATGGCGTACACGCCTTTGCAGATATTACACGTTTGGCATGTCAACAAGAATTGGTAATTCGATGGTGATGTACTAGATAGGGTATCATAGTTGTGTTTTGAACCTTAAGTTCACAGTTTTTCGGCGACTGTTTTAAGAATGGTAACGTTTTGATAACGTTTGTAATTCTTTTGTCAAATCCAATTTTCAAGCAAATACTTTCTTTTACCCGTCAGTTTAATAATTCCTCATCGTGATGAACAGTTAAGGACCACAGTTCATTATTATGATAGATTGAGTTGAGTTAAACACCGCTTTCATCAGTATTCAAGTTATATCACTTCGTGTCAGCTTCTTGTGGGAGGAAAGCCCGAAGTAATGCAGATCTCAGACGATTACCACTTTGGTGAAATCCACGAGCACTATTAAGATGCTGACAAACCGAGTAACGTTCGGGGCGAACCGGGATTCGAACGCACAATCATAGGTTTCTGGCGTGCCCAAGGGACGCAACTCTGTACAGCTAATTGCGGCCTTAGGCGAAATGGCCACCCGTGTCCCCTACGAGAATTGAACATCTACCAAGCGAAAGTACGGCAGTCTTTTAGAAACCGAAATCAGTTAATGGTGTCTTTAAAATACACACACTACAAGATCAAAGGGGCGGTCGGGTAGCCTAGTGGTTAAAGCGTTCGCTCGTCACGCCGAAGACCCGGGTTCGAATCCCGACATGGGTACAATGTGTGAAGCCCATTTCTGGTGTCCCCCGCCGTGATATTGCTGGAATATTGCTAAAAGCGGCGTAAAACAGAACTCACTCACTCACTCAAGATCAAATATTAATCTATTATTGCCATAACCCTAGGGGATATGTGAGGGACAGTCTTCAAGGGGCCAGAATTCGCTGTGTAGTGTTGCATCCCATAACTATATACCAGGATCCGCCGATCGTGAATTCGAATCCCGGATTCGTTCCTATAATGCGCAGCGGTTTGTCAGAAGCACATACCTGGGCCTCAGTCCCCCGTCAAAAGACTTGCTACAAACCTCGCTGCCAATCACTTACCTTACCAGAAACATTATGGTCGCGCACCACAAAGCCGTCGAGTCTCTCCCACCAACTAACCCACCGACCCCTCTTTCAACCCCGCCCTCCCCTCGTGCTGAAGAGATCCACCTGAATTATTTCCCTTATTTGTAAAGCCCGGTCACGCGAGAGAACCAATATTACCTCACTCCGGGTGAAGGAGGGGCATTGTGTACCCATGTGTACGGGTATCAACCAATCTCATAGTGAGGCGTTTGCACTTAATTACATTCCTTGTGCCATATCCCGTTCTACAAAACACCTGTACCGAGAGCTCACTATTCGAGGGTACGCTCCGCTCATGGTGAGATTGCACGGGGGACGTGAGGACGAGAACTTCAAGTAAGATTTACGTTGATCTCCGAGCTATGTTTATTTGTTTATATACTGAACAATGTTATACTTGCGTAATCCTTCCTCTATAGATATGTACAGTTCACATAAACACATTGTACCAAAGAAATCAAATGCCCTATAGTCTACTACACAACTGCAAACATGGACTCAGAAGTAAGTTGTATTTTACCTCACGATAACAAGGTTAAGGATAAAGATCTAAACTGCATGTGACCCGTGAAGATCCAGGATAGAATAGGTCTTCAGCAACCCATGCCTGCCGTAAAAGACGACTATGCTTGTCGTATGGGCGACTAACGGGATCGGGTGGTCAGGCTCGCTGACTTGGTTGATGCATGTCATCGTATCTCAATTGCGTAGATCGATGCTCATGGTATCAATCACTGGATTGTCTGGTCCAGACTCGATTATTTACAGACCGTCGTCATATAGCTGCAATATTGCTGAGTGCGGCGTTAAACAACAAACCAAACCAACCTAAACTGCAGGGTAACAGAAAGGATCCACCCTTGTCTGATGTTGACTCAAACAGAAACCGACAAGAAACGGTAATTCGATGGGGATGAATTAGATACGGGTATCATAGTTCTGTTTTGGACAAGTTTCTCAGTGTTTTGGCGACTGGTTTAAGAATAGTAACGTTTTGATAACGTTTGTATTTTTTTTGTCAAATCCAATTTTCAACCAAATACTTTCTTTTACCCGTCAGTTTAATAATTCCTCATCGTGATGAACAGTTAAGGACCTCAGTTTATATTAATAATCCTCTGAAACCATTTTACAATTTTGCGCGATAATTATATGATTTCGTTTCATAGAGCTTTATTCATTCTTTAATTGAATCGTCGCTTTTCATGTGTTCTTTTCGAACGTGACCTGTCAACCCGTTTTGAATTACCAATTACATTGTAATCAGGTTAATTATGTCGTGTAGCCATATCAATTATACCCAAGACACCGTTGGTGGAAGTATGATGTTGGCTTGCATTCTGTGCTTACCACGCAACCTTTTCATAACGCCAACGCACAACGTAAGGATAGGTATACGTGTGAAATAGCGTTATAACGAGGTTGGCGTGCATTATTTGTTCCAGTTCCCTTTAGGCTCAATTGACATGTGTAGATACACGTATATCTCTTCTGGCGTCGGATATATACTAGTATGTAGACAAATTCCAAACACGTTTATTTATCTCCACGATCACGATCACCGGCCTAGGTGCGTCACTCACCGGCGACCTACTCAGACTAACCATTCGTGATTTGTGCCAGCTTGGAAATTTACCATAATAAGCGAAGAATTACCATACGTTATCTGAATCGGTCGATTACTCTGTTTTTGTCATAACCGGCTGAAATGTATACCGACGGAATAAATAAGTCGTCAATCACATGATTCAATACAAACCCCGACAAACGAACGCTGTCACAAATGTAGTTCTAACTGATTTCGAAGAGAAGTAATGGCTTATAGTATTTCAGAACACTGAGGCACATAGTGTTATATTTCTTCTAATGGTTGTGCATTTCATTTCGACAGGGCATGTAGAATGTGCGGGGCGACCGGTAGCCTAGTGGTTAAAGCGTTCGCTCGTCACGCTGAAGACCCGGGTTCGATTCCCGACATGGGTACAATGTGTGAAGCCCATTTCTGGTGTCCCCCGCCGTGATATTGCTGGAATATTGCTAAAAGCGGCGTAAAACCAAACTCACTCAAACACTCACTGTAGAATGTGCGCGGAAAGTACTGAGTGAGTGAGTGAGTATGGTTTTCCGCCGCTTTTAGCAACATTCCAGCAATATCACGGCGGGGGACACCTGAAATGGGCTTCAGACATTGTACACATGTCGGGAATCGAACCCGGGTCTTCGGCGTGACGAGCGAACGCTTTCAACACTAGGCTACCCGACCGCCCCCAGAAAGTACTGAACATATGCAGAAGGCATAAAAAACAAAGTAAGAGGGAACGCATTGTCCTTATTTAATTTCCCCACCTTGCTGTGACAGAGAAATCAATCAAATATGAAATATATTATTGTAGCCAATGCTTGATCACAGTGGGACAGAGTGAGTGAGTATTGTTTTATGCCGCTTTTAGCAATATTCCAAGTCAGCAATATCACAGTGGGGGACACCACAAATGGGCTTCACACATTGTACCCATGTCGGGAATCGAACCGAGCGAACACTTTAACCACTAGGCAACCTCCCTGTGGGACAGAGGAATCAGTAAGGAATTGACTATTATTCTTGCGTGTATGGAAGTATTAACGTAGCGGATTAACGCAAAGTGTGCACGACGTTTTCTTATGTTTATAACTCCATAAACGCAAACAAATATGAAATCAATTCCTATAAATAAATACGTCAATAATAATATCTTCACAGACTGAATATTTACTTAATAACACACAAAAAATACAGACAACAATTGAAATCAGTGACATCATTCAGCGCCGTAATACATCACAAGTCCCGCCCATTCTATTTTCCGCCAATCAGACGATTGGTCAAACATTTGCTCATACGGCGTGGCATGCTTCAAATCAATCTCCCAATGACAATTTGAGGAGTCTTGTCCACTCCTGTTGCAGCGCCTGGCCCAGTTCGGCTCACGTAGCGGATGGCCTTTGACGTCGGTAGACACGTCTCCCAATCATGTCCCAGGCGTGCGATACGGTGAGTGAGTGAGTTGGGTTTAACGCCGCTTTTAACATTATTCCAGTTATATCACGGCGTGTCAGCTTAATGTGGGAGGAAAGCCCGAAGTGATGCAGGTCTATGACGTTTGCCACTTCGGAGAAACCCACGAGCACGGGTATGGTGCTGACAAACCTTGAAACATAATCGGGGCGAACCGGGATTCGAACCCACAATCATAGGTTTCTGGCGTGCCCAAGGAACGCAACTCTGCACAGCGAATCGCGGCGCCTTAGACGACTGGGCCACCCGTGCCCCCACGTGCGATACGGGGGATACCTCAGGACTCAGGATACCATTGCATCCTGGTGATGGAGGCAATCAGTTACGATACGTGGACGATGGGCACTAGCGTTACACGGTATCGTCTTGAAAGACAAAACGTTGACCAGCATGGCGCGCAGACGTCACAACTTTTGGCGCCTCAGTATGTTGTCTCGGGATCACCGTCCAGTGACCCTTCCATGGACATTACGCAGTGGCGTACTGAGAGTCATAGTGATACCGCCCCATATCATTACATACCCACCCCAAATCTGCCATGTTGCTTTCGTTGACGTCCGCATGACGTTTTTCGCCCGTCCCCTGCCACGTCCATGCCTATCCAGAAACCATTGCTAAAAAGTTGTATGAAATGGCGAATAATGCAACCCATTCTATTCGATATCACCGTAATGGCCAGCCATAGAGCAACACGTCTTGGGTATGATCGGGAAACATGTCCGCCGACGTCAAAGGTCACACGCTACGTTAGCCAAACTGGGCCAGACGCTGCAAGAGTGGACGGAACTCCTTCTTGTCATCGGGATATTGATTTGGACCATGCCCCGGCGTACAAACGAATGTTTGACCAATCGTACGAGGATATGACCCTTTTCTGATCAAGTCATCTCAAATGTTCATTTTTTGTACTACCCACCCCTCGTCTTCCTTGGTGGTTTCCACCCTTACACTACACAGCAATATGTTCTGTTGATTGTCATGTAATACCTAGTTCTTCCTTCTTCTTATCCGCCCATTATATCACCACTTGATGCCGCTTTGTTTTTTTAATCGCCTGTTATTTTCGAATACTCCAACATTTTCTGGGAGAGTATATATAGCAACAACGGAACATGACTTCCGATTTCTTATACTTTTGGGCGGTCGGGTAGCCTCGTGGTTAAAGCGTTCGCTCGTTATGCCGAAGACCCGGGCTCGATTCCCGACATGGGTACAATGTGTGAAGCCCATTTCTGTGTCCCCCGCCGTGACAATGCTGGAATATTGCTAAAAGCGGCGTAAAACCAGACTCACTCACTCATTCCCTCACTCACTCCATTTTTTAGTGTAAATAGCGCGCAAAAATACACTGACTATAAATGATAAATGACAGACATTGGAGTATATTGCTATAAGTCAGTGGATTGACATTATATGTATATATCTCGTCCATGTAATCTATTTTCAGGTATCACACGAAACTCACTACAAACAATACATCAGCGAGTTGGCTGACGCACATATAGCTGAATAGTTGATTGTATGAACACTCGAGCTGTAGAGGAACGTTTACAGACATTATGCTGTTAATAATGGCGACGAATCGATTTACGCCGCAGGTGATATTTAAAGATTGAACAATTGAGGAACTTGTGTTGCGGATGGAAAAACGTCATGTGCTATCTATTTACAAATCATTAAGGAAAAGGTTGAGGTTGTATTTCTGTCTGGTGTCTTCTCAAACCACTTTGTTATCAGAGCGATAGTGGTATTCACTTCACTCAGTTAAAAGCCTGGCTACGACGCTGCTGATTTATCTGTGTTTTTCACAACTCTGTCTGTCAGGAAGAATTAAAAAAACGATCGATCTACCGTCATTCGTTACGAAATATACACTTTTAGCCATGATAAATGACACTGATAACGGTACAAACAAGATGGCGACCGGAGCAGACGATTGCGGAGATAGCAACTCCAATGTTCTGATGTCAACGTTATTGGACGACGCTATAAAGGAAAGGGATAATAGAGTGTCACCAACTTTGGATGAATGCATACAGCAAGTGGTTTGTACGAACGGATCACGACTGAAGGCGATTAATGGTCTCAAATATAAAATGGCCGCTTCATTTACGAATCAGCTGATGGAGAGGATAATGGCGTCTTGTCCCTCGTGGAGGCGATATGTTGCAAAGCCTAACAGATCTGAAAAAACGGCAGTGCTGTTTAAAGAAGACTTTGGTTCCTTCGTATGCCATGTGCATCTCAGGAGACCGACCCGACTCTCACCATTTGTAGTAAGTGGATTAAAAATGTACATTAGCACTTTACGGCCTGGTCGTGTATTATAGGGGAAGGGGTGAAAGAATGACAAGGGGGTCGCCAAAACATGATGACAGCTATAGGAGGATGGAGCATGAAACATCAAAAGAAATGACAGTTCTTATGGTCATTTATCACGGGGGAGGGTAATGAAAAATATGACATGTATTGGGGGTGGGGGCATGAAAAAAAGTTACATAATAAGGATTGTTGTGGCACAAAAAAGATGCAGTTTTAAGACCAATCTCACAGCATATCGCACCCCACCCTTCACACACACACACACACACACACACACACACACACACACACACATGAACTGTTCATTTATCACGGGGGAGGGTAATGAAAAATATGACATGTATTGGGGGTGGGGGCATGAAAAAAAGTTACATAATAAGGATTGTTGTGGCACAAAAAAGATGCAGTTTTAAGACCAATCTCACAGCATATCGCACCCCACCCTTCACACACACACACACACACACACACACACACACACACACACACACACACACATGAACTGTTCATTTATCATAGGGGAGGGTAATGAAAAATATGACATATATTGGGGGTGGGGGCATGAAAAAAAGTTACATAATAAGGATTGTTGTGGCACAAAAAAGATGCAGTTTTAAGACCAATCTCACAGCATATCGCACCCCACCCTTCACACACACACACACACACACACACACACACACACACACACACATGAACTGTTCATTTATCATAGGGGAGATTAATGAAAAATATGACATGTATTGGGGGTGGGGACATGAAAAAAAGTTACATAATAAGGATTGTTGTGGCACAAAAAAGATGCAGTTTTAAAACCAATCTCACAGCATATCGCACCCCACCCTTCACACACACACACACATGAACTGTTCATTTATCATAGGGGAGGGTAATGAAAAATATGACATGTATTGGGGGTGGGGGCATGAAAAAAAGTTACATAATAAGGATTGTTGTGGCACAAAAAAGATGCAGTTTTAAAACCAATCTCACAGCATATCGCACCCCACCCTTCACACACACACACACACACATGAACTGTTCATTTATCATAGGGGAGGGTAATGAAAAATATGACATGTATTGGGGGTGGGGGCATGAAAAAAAGTTACATTATAAGGATTGTTGTGGCACAAAAAAGATGCAGTTTTAAGACCAATCTCACAGCATATCGCACCCCACCCTTCACACACACACACACACACACACACACACACACACACACACACACACACATGAACTGTTCATTTATCATAGGGGAGGGTAATGAAAAATATGACATGTATTGGGGGTGGGGGCATGAAAAAAGTTACATTATAAGGATTGTTGTGGCACAAAAAAGATGCAGTTTTAAGACCAATCTCACAGCATATCGCACCCCACCCTTCACACACACACACACACACACACACACACACACACACACACACACACACACACACACACACACACACACACACACACACACACACACACACACACACACACACACACACATGAACTGTTCATTTATCATAGGGGAGGGTAATGAAAAATATGACATGTATTGGGGGTGGGGGCATGAAAAAAGTTACATTATAAGGATTGTTGTGGCACAAAAAAGATGCAGTTTTAAGACCAATCTCACAGCATATCGCACCCCACCCTTCACACACACACACACACACACACACACACACACACACACACACACACACATGAACTGTTCATTTATCATAGGGGAGGGTAATGAAAAATATGACATGTATTGGGGGTGGGGGCATGAAAAAAGTTACATTATAAGGATTGTTGTGGCACAAAAAAGATGCAGTTTTAAGACCAATCTCACAGCATATCGCACCCCACCCTTCACACACACACACACACACACACACACACACACACACACACACACACACATGAACTGTTCATTTATCATAGGGGAGGGTAATGAAAAATATGACATGTATTGGGGGTGGGGGCATGAAAAAAGTTACATTATAAGGATTGTTGTGGCACAAAAAAGATGCAGTTTTAAGACCAATCTCACAGCATATCGCACCCCACCCTTCACACACACACACACACACACACACACACACACACACACACACACACACATGAACTGTTCATTTATCATAGGGGAGATTAATGAAAAATATGACATGTATTGGGGGTGGGGGCATGAAAAAAAGTTACATAATAAGGATTGTTGTGGCACAAAAAAGATGCAGTTTTAAGACCAATCTCACAGCATATCGCATCCCACCCGTCACACACACACACACACACACACACACACACACACACACACACACACACACAAGCTGTTCATTTATCATAGGGGAGGGTAATGAAAAATATGACATGTATTGGGGGTGGGGGCATGAAAAAAAGTTACATAATAAGGATTGTTGTGGCACAAAAAAGATGCAGTTTTAAGACCAATCTCACAGCATATCGCACCCCACCCTTCACACACACACACACACACACACACACACACACACACACACACACACACACACACACACACACATGAACTGTTCATTTATCATAGGGGAGGGTAATGAAAAATATGACATGTATTGGGGGTGGGGGCATGAAAAAAAGTTACATAATAAGGATTGTTGTGGCACAAAAAAGATGCAGTTTTAAGACCAATCTCACAGCATATCGCACCCCACCCTTCACACACACACACACACACACACACACACACACACACACACACACACACACACACCTCTTATAATTATCGCATCCAAGGTTACCAGTGTAATATGCACCAGGCTCAGTGGTCTAACATTTAGTCCTAATCTTAGATTTTTCTTATTTAAAGGTATATCAACAAAATCCTAAATATAATCCAAACGGAGCCACCAACAATGCTTAGTGCTAAGGCAATCTAGACTTGCCAAATCATTGTAGACTTGAGTTGGATTCTTTCTTAAATATTCTCTAGGACCTTGGAGGCAGACTATAGGCTCGGGACACATGGCAGTTCTATTTAAAGCCCACTTCGTTTGTCCACTATCTCAAATTGTATGATGTCTATCAATCTAGTAGTTCATGAATATCCAGGATACACATGGGTAAGGGAAAATGGGGTTAAACGTGGCGTTCAAGACTATTGCACTGATATAGCGACGTGCATGCACGTACGCGCGGGTGTGGGTGTACTCGTCCAGACTTATGCCGGCTTTATAGTGCCACGTCACTGAGATACCATGCCGCAGTTTTAACATGAACACCACACTCAGACACAGTATACTGACTCCCAGCCAACCCGTACTTGGTTTGTTCCCTAACAATTATTTATTATTAACAAGTATCATCTTTAAACGTCTTTTGGTATGACGCGGCCGGGGATCGAACCAGCGACCTAGCCACGCTCTCCGGGCAGACGCACTGTCCACTAGACCACGGAGGCGGTCAGTTACCGATGGACTAAGTCGGTTTCACACTTGGTACGAATTACAACGCCTAGACGTTGTCGGGAAATATACATCTAACCATGTAGCAAAGTCTTTAATTTCTCCTTTTCCATGAAGATGCAATGTTTGTTGTTGTTTGTTTGTTGTTTAACGCCGCACTCAGCAATATTCCAGCTATATGACGGTAGTCTGTAAATAATCGAGTCTGGACCAGACAATCCAGTGACTAATATCATGAGCATCGATCCACGCAATGGGATTGATAAGATGCATCAACCAAGTCAGCGAGCCTGACCACCCGATCCCGTTAGTCGCCTTTTACGACAAGCATAGTCACCTTTTACGGCAAGCATGGGTTGCTGAAGACCTATTCTACCCCGGAATCTTCACGGGTCGAAGACGCAAGGTAATTGATCATGTACAACGATGGGTAATCCGGTAGAGGAAGAATGTTTCGCCATGGAACCACAAAACAACTTAAACAACACTCTCTGTCGATATTTACTTCACAAACACTTGTTATGTGGCAGTGAATATTGTAATTTTATTTCTGATGACAGTAAGTGGCAAATTGATTGAGGCGCTTGTATAATGTTGGCCTTGGAAGTGACCTTGATATAGAGTCCCCCCCCCCCCCCCCCCCCCCCCCTTGGTAGTTGACGGTCAGACTCCATCTCCAGACTCCATCCCAGAGAGCTCCATAGTGAGGAACTCGTCCTATCGCGTGTTTACAGTTGTCGTCATTTCTGAAAATTACTACCTGGTTCTCGGTGTGAAAAAAAACCCCTAATATGCTGACTACCTATAAAAGGTGGAAGATGAGGACGAGTTGATACACGCTGCCACATAACACATTGTCTAACCTAACTTGTAAGAAAGTGTTATATTTAACGCGGCTCTTAAAATTCGCATGTTTTTCTAGTTTGAGGGAAGTCGTCTGCCCTCGAATTACGGAAAGGTCAAGGTCAATCCCCGCGACAGCAAGGAACAGCAGATGTCTGTGCTGCAGGAATGGCGGGATTGTGTGGACAAGAATGGGTATCTCAGATCGGACTGTGTGTTGAAGTGGTTTAACAAAGGTATGACTTAGTGCCATGGTAATGTATTATGTTTGTTTAAAGTGATGTGGATTAGAAAGGTGAACATACAACACCCGGTATCGATAACTTGAACGTGACTATGTATAAAGGAAGCCATCGAGCAATATACAACGACTGGAAGACCTGAAATAACACGCGGTCTGGACACGTCACAGTAGAATTCCCTATCTGCACACAACACCAGTTGTTGTTTGTTGTAAACACCTTGTAATAGTCTCGTATTAATCCGACTTACATACATAGCGTTAAACCAGCGGTAGAAACTAACATTTTTGGTCCACTAGTCCTTAAAATGATAACATATAGCAAAACCCTTAAAAATGGCAAATATCTACTAGTCCTTATGATACCTTAACTATTGGGCAGATTGGCAAGGACTATAGGACTAGTGCCAATTTCTAACCCTGGTTAAACCATTTTACTCACTCACTCACCGGTGTTTGTGTTCTCCTGCCAGGTTTGGTGAAGGCGGGGAAGGACATGGCGTCATCGGGCTGCTGGGAACAATTGGAGGTTCAGCACCTTGTGACCGCTGCGGGCGTCGTCATCATGTGTGTCACAGCAACCTCTTCACAAGTCAAGACACAAGAAGATTCAACTCAGTCCTCTCCTGTCTGCTTCAACATCAAGTTCGTCCCTTGCTTAGACTGGGTGAAAGTCCCACCAGGACACATAACCCTCCCCACATCACCGTGTCACCCCTTTCCCCGGATGAAGAAGAGTCTGCAGGAGATGATGAAGAAGGTTGGTAAGAGAGACCGATGTACCCTGGTGCTAGAGGCGATCAAACTCGCCGAATCTGATGAACCATCTCAATGGAGGATGAGTTTGATGAAGTATGACCGTGAGCTTCTGAAACTGATGAACGAACCTTCATTCCCTTTCTTCACTAAAGACTTATTGGTTCTGGTAGAGAGCCTCGTCCAGAGCGGTTCTGTTCCTCTGTCTGCCCTGACCAAGCAAGTGCTCCTGCAGACCCTCCTAAACTCAATACCGAGGTTCCAACACGAGGAGTGTCCCCGGGATGTGATATTCCTTGACATACTTGACAACATGGCCAAATGCTTCTCTGGCAGATACTTGAGGACGTTTCTCATTCCGTCTGTGAACATTTTGAAAGATGTTGAAACCTACGAGATAGAGAGGACGGCGAAAGGTTTAGGCAAGCTCCTGGGGGACCTCAGACAAAGGCCCGAGCTGCTACTGGTTCATGTGGGGCTGTGTACGCGGCTGGAGACGATGACGGGCATGAAGGGCACCCGACGTAGGATGCCAACTGGTCGGCGTTGAGATCTACAATACAGGCCCCGTTCACAAAGTCATCTTAGCGCTAGGTCTGTCGTAAATCTATGTAAATATGGGAGTTACGATCATCTTAGCGCTACGATCGCTTTATGGAACGGGGCCCTGGTCACCAATAAGGCTGTTTCATGACACTCAAGAACAACAGAATTCCGTCGGTGGTAGTTAATATTGTGTATGACAGTGCCTTGATTCGTGCCACTTGTTTCCTAATGGTGCGTTTGGTTAGCCTAATGATCTAACCTTGACTCGTCAAGTCGTAGACCCAGGTTTTATTCCCTGTATGGATGAAATGTGTAAATCCAATGCGATATCAGCTGTCTTGATATGGTTGGAATATTAGTAAAAGTGGCGCTTGACATTACTCACTCATATAATATAATATTTATTGATTTATAGTACTTTATATTGCTATTATTTGCTGGTTTGCGAATGTCATTTACAGAAGGTCCGTGAAGGACTGGGGTAGAATTGGTCAACGGGATCGGGTGGTCAGCCTTGCTGACTTGGTTGATGCATGTCATCGTATACTGATTGTGTCGATCGATGCTCATGATGTCAATCACTGGATTGTCTGGTCCAGACTCGATTTTTTTTTTACAGACCGCCGTCGTATAGCTGGAATATTGCTGAGTGCGGCGTTAAACAACAAAAACCTTTTTTCAGAAGCAATCTAATAATTACATCGTGGATCGATGTCTGTGCTACTATAGTTATTGGTTAGCTTATTCCAGCCTCGACCGAACAAACATCAAATGGGTTTATTTGATCCACAATCAAAGGCAGATGGAAAGAAATCTGTTTTGAAATGTTACAGAAACGACACTATTAGGTCGAATTATCTAATAGTCCGTGTCTGGCTCGCATATATGTTTCTGATATTAAATATAAGGTGAGGTGAGGTGAAAGTGGGTTTAACGTCGCGTCCAAGATATTGCACTTATATAGTGACGTGCATGCACGTGTGTGTGTGTGGCTGCTTGTATTAGTCCGGACTGATGCCGATTTATAGTGCTAGCCCACTGAGATACCATGCCGCAGTTTAACATGAATACCCCACTCAGACACAGTGTACTGACTCCGAGCCGACCAGTCCTAGTTTTAGCCCCTTAATGCCGAGTGCAAGACAGGGTAACAACAAGTACCATCTTTTAACGTCTTTTGGTATGACGCGGCCGGGGATCGAACCCCGGACCTTCCGCTCTCCGGGCGGACGCTCTACCACTAGGTCACGGAGACGGTTATTAAAAATAAACATCGTGGTGCAACAGGGTTGAGCAGTAGGGTAGCACAGTGGTTACAGCGTCACTCATCACACCAAAGGACCTGGTTTTATTTCGCACATCGGTACAATGGTGTCTTCCACGGCAACGTTGCTGGTATATTGCTAAAAGCGGCGTAAAACCATACTTACTCACCCACCGCACGTATAATACCATGTCCGACCCGCGATATGACTTGACAAGAGAATATTGTCGGTTGAGTTATTTGTGGCTAGTTTTCGAAATCTCAAGAAACCAACCTAAAATATCTGTATAGTGATATTGACTGATTAAATACGTTCGTTTCTCTTACTGTCATGCTCTATCTTATATAATCTAGCGTGTAAAAACGTGATGTTCGTGAGTGAGTATTCCAGTTATATCGCGGCGTGTCAGCTTAATGTGGGAGGAAAGCCCGAAGTGATGCAGGTCTAAGACGTTTACCAGTTCGGTGAAACCCACGAGCACGGGTATGGTGCTGACAAACCTAGAAACATAATCGGGGCGAACCGGGATTCGAACCCACAATCATAGGTTTCTGGCGTGCCCAAGGGGCGCAATTCTGCACAGCGAATCGCGGCGCTTTAGACGACTGGGCCACCGGTGCCCCCTTGATGTTCGTGAGACTAGTGGTTATTATAACTGCAACATTTCGTATATTCAAGGCGTGCAATGTTTTGAATAACTCACACATCAGCTGGTGCCTCCAGTACTGTCAGCTGGCACTGCCGGGCAAAAGAAAGTGTACACTTGAAAACTGGATTTGACCAAAAACTTACAATCATGATCAAAACGTTACTAGGCTGAAAACAATCTGCAAGCGTATGGTCCAAAAACACAACTATGATACCTGTATCAAATACGTCACCATCTAATAATCACATCTTGTTTGTTTTATTATTAGCCACCATCAAACATGTGTACATATTTTTTTCGCCCGGTTGTTTATATGACCTCAAATTACAATGCACAAGTTGAAATGCCCAGGATATTCGGATACACAGCCTATTTCAGCGGGCATCAAAGTGACTAGGTATTCTCTGTTGGTGAAAATGGACAAAATTGGCGACCGCGCTGTCACCATGTATCCCCGACTGAAAGGGTAAACTCCAACAGCCATACACGTGGACATGGTGTCAACTTTAGGGGTGCTGCTGCTTCCTTTGCCACGGTTAAGTGAGAGCGGCGGAGTTCAAGAAGGGATCTGATGATGCAAGTCTCAAGATGATGCAAGATCAGGAGGACATTTACTGTATTCGACGTAATAAGCGCCCCGCTCTAATAAACGCCTACGGCGATAATTGCTAATACATTGGCTTGTGAACAATCCCAATAAGCACCCCTTCTGATTGTTTAATGCACACAAGACTTATTTATTCGTGTATAATACGCATTCGTATGTTATATGGACCCTTAAATATGGGTAATTAATTTCTGGAAAATATATCTGCCGTGTAGAATACGCACAGACTTTTCTTTTGTATCATTTCAGGCTGTCAGCATAAACCACGAAATTTACGATCTTTCAACTCTGTTTTTTTTCTCACCAAAATTATATTCTAATAAGAGAACCCTATTTCTAATTTTGAGAGAGCCCCGGGCGCTTATTACTTCGAATGCGATAACTGCTGCTACCAAAATGTTGACAAAATTGGATTAAAAACAATGCCATTGTACAGCATTTATGAAATCCATCAAAGCATACAGAGTTCAGAAAAGCCCGAAGTTCTTGGTTGGCCTAAGCACAGAAGTCTTGATATTGTAGAAGCGATTGAGTAAATATACAAACTTCACAAAAGTGTTTCTGTAAGGTTTGCAATCATTGTTCATGGATGAACGTTATGCATCATACTTAATCTTACATCCACCTGTAAAGAAACGGGTTAGAATAGGTCTTCAGCAACACATGCTTGCCGTAAAAGAAGCGATTAACGGGATCGGGTGGTCAGGCACGCAGACTTGGTTGATGCATATCATCGTTTACCAATTGCGTAGATCGATGCTCATGATGTCAATCATTTGCTTGTCTGGTCCAGATTCGATTATGTACATACCTCCGTCATATTGCTGGAATAATGATGTGTGCGGTGCTAAACAAACAAACAAACAACATCCACTTCAAGATTTCAAGATACAATATATTTTTGGCTGAAGCGGGCATTAGA
Source organism: Haliotis rufescens (assembly GCF_023055435.1). Lineage (NCBI taxonomy): Eukaryota > Metazoa > Mollusca > Gastropoda > Lepetellida > Haliotidae > Haliotis > Haliotis rufescens. Next base: position 32,863,049 of record NW_025964372.1, on the reverse strand, counting down.
CTCATTACAACGTTCAAGATTTGTTGTAAACGAGAGACATATGGCTGTTTAAACAGACATATTTTGAAAACAAAACTTGTTATATCCGGTGATGCACATATACAACAATGACTTCCTGGAACATCGGTTCCAGAAACATGGGGCGGTCGGGTAGCCTAGTGGTTAAAGCGTTCGCTCGCCACGCGGAAGACCCAGGTTCGATTCCCGACATGGGTACAATGTGTGAATGCCGTGATATTGCTGTAATATTGCTAAAACCGTACTCACTCACTCGCTCATTCAAGGAACAAGGGGTATTAAGTTGACAAATTAGTGGTATACATGATACTGTTGGAATTGATATACGTACAGTGGTAAAATTATTAATATTATTTTCATAATTTCAGGTAACTGGCGCTAATTGCAGAATACCTACCAAAGGCTTTGATGATCTATACCAAATATTTGAAAATTTAAACATATGTCTGGTCGACTATTGAGAGCAAGCTGAACCCGAATACCGACACATTGTGTGGAAAAGGATCTTAGAGGAAAGCACACAAAAAGAAAGAAACCATCAACATAAAGTCATTTTGCAATTAAAAAAAACATTCTTACATTTCTCCAATTTCAAAAGATAAAACATAAGACATAGGTTCGAATCACTTCTCAAAATCAATTTATTTATGAAAAAAAGATAAATACGTATCTTCTGACATGAAATCTCCGGCAAAATGGAACCCGGATACTGTATTGTAAATTTACGAAAATGGGAAAAGTTTTCTTCACAGGTTTAGATCCATATAGTTTCTTAAATATGTTTTATATTTATTAAATTAGAATGACAAATGGACCTGATCTGTCTGCAATCGGCGACTTTACAAAGTTTTTCTCATGGTCAAAGGGAGACAATTCCGTCGATTACATTCCTGGGGTAAGTTTGTGGTCAAAGGGAAGTAATTCAGCTTCTTCATTAGACTATGCTCCCGTCTGGCTAAAAGCGTTTAACTTGGGGCGCGTACGAACAATGGAACCAGTTTACTTGGTAATTTGAAACGGAGTTACGTCCCATGTGCAAACTCCCGTCGAGATTACACACAACCAAATGATTTCCCATAGCCTTCTAAAGTAACGTTATATATTTTTTGTTTTAAAATAAATAAGCATTCAGCAGCTATTACATGCACATGTGTGCACAGTCTGGCCTTCAGGCAGCAATGAAAAAAATGACTAGCTTGGCCAGTTCATTTTCCGAGTACAGGAATCTAAACACACCACCCCCGTTTCCGCACCAAAATGTCACTTGCTTGATATCTGTGGTCACATTTTGCAAAAGTCATCATGTTAAAAAAGACAGCACAAAATATAGAAAACATAGACAATTTCAATTACTGGGTGGGTATACATTTAAAAACTACAAAAATCTTACACTAAATAATCCAGTCACAGCTGTCAGATGATTCATTCTGCACCGAAGGCTCGAAAACTTCTAGTTAGTAACTGGTTCTGATTTGGTGTAGTAGAACCTCGGGGTCTTCGTGCAAACTTCAGACACTGCGTGGTACTTTATAAAAGGGAAGTAACTGTGTTAAGACTTACACTGGTACCCTGTCGTTCTTACGTCAGCAATTTGGCGTTAACTGCTTCCCGAATCCTCCGCTTGGTGTTGTTGCTCTTGTGCTGGCTTCCATCCGACCATGTAGCAAGGGAGATAACCAATATTTTCAAAGCTCCTGCCCAGTGCGCGAATGGGCTATCGCTGAGGAGAGCATGAATTTCCCTATAGAACTCGGAAAAGTCCACATGATGTGGAGAGTTAAAGTTAACACATTGTACACTCTCCTACCCAGCGCCACATGACGATCCGTCACATCTCACACAGTCCATGCAAGATATTGCATATGTTTTTCATTTGTTTCATATTTGAGTCTACACATCTAGATAAACATATGTCATAGAATGGTTAACTTTTATTGAGAAAATATCCTAAAATGTGTGGGATTATTTCCATTTGCGTAGTTATCCTTTGTTTGCATTGGTTGTACGGTTTCACGTGCTGTTTCCAAATCCCTACGGGGAGCTAGCGTTATGGTCACTTTGATGTATAAATACACATGTATATTATAATGCACCTCACTGTTGCATTTGTAGTAGGATATCCATATAAAGCGCCCCAAAATACTTGCATTAGGCTAATCTGTTCCATTTTCAGAATAAGCACATTGGTTACAAACAAGAGAAAAGTACGGTCACGTGATATGCACATTAGCCTGTGGCAATGGTGTTATGCCAAGTCACCACTGCGCCGGGGTGTGCACTGTATGGAGCTCATACAAGGGACATTACTCTTATTTCTTATTAGCATATCATAACACGATTGTCTCCCTTAGACCATGCATTGATGGCGCAGCACGGCTTGCCGCCTTCACAACTCACCGCGCTGGCGGGGTAATCTTTCAACGACTTTAATATAAACGTCTCGTGTTTACTTCGATCTTGAGTCATTGTTCGTTATTTATGTACGTCTATTAGGACTATACGACTGATCCCTTGTATCAAATATGATCAATATATGAGAATATCATTGCGGCACAGTGAATATCATATATCGGTAGTTACCGATTTATCCCCAAAATATTTTGGCATGACCCAAATCACAATAATCCAAACTTTGACGTCACAATGGTTTTTCTTTAATTATCAAGTAATGTGCAGATGACATGACGTATATTTTATGATTTACCGTTTTGGCCATGCCGTTAATAGCAGTAAGAGCGTCATTACTTATTTTTGTGTTTCTCAGATCGGGCGGGCGGTCGGTCGGAAAAAGAAATACGAGAATACCAGGTTCCTTCTTGTGGAGCACCTATTCATGATCTATACCAAATATTTGACAATTTAAAGATATTGAAAGCAGGCTGAACCCGAAAACTAAAAGTAAACACATTGTGGAAAAAGATCTATACATTGAGATTTCTTCCACCCAAACATGAATCAGAACGTGTCTAATCTTCTTAAAATAAGACAGTAGATCGAAGCACGCGCTGGTGTATATTTTTAGTAGTGTAAGTAGTAACTGCCGGGTAGGTCTTGGCTACCCTATCGGTTTCGTATATATGGTAAGAAGTATGAAATGACAAAATATACGCACGACTGGGTGGAATCACTAACTGTAACCAAATTAGTTCACTGCAAGTGAACCAGGCGTAATGGCGGTGAGTGAGTGAGTGAGTATTGTTTTACGCCGCTTTTAGCAATATTCCAGCAATATCACGGCGGGGGACACCAGAAATGGGCTTCACACACTGTACCCATGTCGGGAATCGAACCAGGATCTTCGGCGTGACGAGCGAACGCTTTAACTAAACACTAGGCTACCCGACCGCCCCTAATGGCGGATGAAGGGAAGCTTGAACAGGCTTTGTTGGTTGGAGTCAAGCTTTTTGTGGTACAAAGTCACCTCAACTCTCTTATCGCTGAGAGAATCACGGAGGGTGGTAGTCAGGAGGTTTTCAAAAGTGGTAGTAACTTATGTCTACTTTAAGTCTCCACCAACCTTTACAAATAACAGAGAGGCCCGTCTTGGTGATTGCAATGATCGCAGGTTTTCATGCCATGAACTTTCTCAAACATCAACACAGCTCCCCGCTTTATATATGAACTATAGTTGAGGCGAATCAAAGATTCCACAGAAACCAAAGTAGCCAAGAGTTGCTTCCATTCTTATTTTAATAATTTACTTTAAGAACGCATACTGTCATTTATAGATACGACCGTGGTTTTCAAACCATTGTGAAACTTGATTTCTTTTGTCGAGAAGCGGCATACACATACAGATGGACATGAATAATTCAGGATTAAACAAAAACACTTTCGATGAGAGGGAAATTTGCAAGCAACGGTAGATGACAACACAAATATCAAGGACACCAAGGACAGCAGGTGACTTTTAACCAGACTCGATTTTTCAAGGGATTACAATGTGTGTGATGTAACTTAGTTCCTCTTATGCCTGCTGTGCACCAGTTGAGTAGTATATATATATATATGGTAGGCTTCCCTGTTAAAGTACAATGGACTAACTTGGCCTGTATTGTAATGATCTGAAGGCACAAGAAGTGGGCTGATATTTCCATTCTTCCTAAGTCTGTATCCAGGGTTCATATGGGATTTCAGTATCAAATTCAAAGGCTTCTACATCATCTTCCCAAGGCAAGGTAGTTAACTGATTATAAAAGTCCAGTTTCCACCCTTGTCGAACTAGGCTGGAATTATGGAGTTATGTTTTGGGTGAGTGAGTATGGATTTACACCACTTTTAGCAATATCACCGCAGGGGACACCAGAAATGGGCTTCATTCATTGTACCCATGTCAGGAATCAAACCCAGGTCTTCAGCATGACGAGCGAACCACTAGGCTACCTGACCACCCCCCCTGTTTGGTGCCAAGTTCAGCAAGGAGTGTGGAGGAATTCTGGAGTGTATGCCGACCTTATATCTAAAAACAAAATCCTTCTAGATAGGGACAGTTTCTGCCAATTTCACCAGTGTATACTCCTTCATTATGCATGAAATCTCTGTCCATAATTTCACCCAGGTTATCATAATGAGTGAGTTGGGTTTAAGTTTTTAACAGCATTCCAGTTTCATCCCTCCAGAGCTTCCAGTTCAGTGAGTGAGTGAGTTGGGTTTAATGCCACTTTGAACAGTATTCCAGGTATATCATGGCATGTCAGCTTACTGTGGGAGGAAGGGATGCAGGTCTCAGACGTTTACCACCTTGATGAAACCCATGAGCGGAGTTCCATGCTGACACACCCATAGGCTAGACGAATGTCTCTCAGTGACAGACATGAGACCGCCTCCCTCTGTGGTCTTGTGGTAGAGCGTCCGCCCGGAGAGAGGAAGGTCCAGGGTTCGATCCCCACCCGCGTCATACAAAAAGATGTTAAAAGATGGTACTTGTTGTTACCCTGTCTGGCACTCGGCATTAAGGGGCTAAAACAAGGACTGGTCGGCTCGGAGTCAGTATACTGTGTCTGAGTGGGGTATTCATGTTAAACTGCGGCATGGTATCTCAGTGAGCTAGCACTATAAATCGGGATCAGTCCGGACTAGTACAAGCAGCCACACACATACACGTGCATGCACATCGCAATATAAGTGCAATAATCTTGGACGCGACGTTAAACCCCATTTCACCTCAGCGACAGACATGATGAATGGATTGATGCATGAACACGAGGTAAGCTCTTTATTTGAGTTACTTCCAGTTTCACCATTGGTGCCCGTAACATATTTGTCTTTTTTCACTGTTGACAAAACCTGGACATAAAATCATATTTGTAAAAAGATTTATTTGCATGTTAATACAAAAATGTAGAAAAGAGACTCCGTTTAGGACATCAATTGTTGTATCTACAGAATACAGTTACATACAGGTAAGTACAATGGGTTTGTACAAAAAGTTGACAGATTACAGAGATCGGAATACACTAATTATTTCACATTAATCCTTAACCCCTACCCATTGCATCGAAGGATGCTGATACAACACTTAAAATATCAACAATACTGGCCATTAAGAAATGTGAGGTTTCTGTGTTTAAATATCTTAATGCCTAACACTGGGAAAATAGCTGTCCTACACAGTGTGCATAGCATGGGCTGTTACCACCATGACAAGCCTGAGAGCTAGTGACAAACCTCATTGTGCAAGGAATCATTAAACTACACATTAATTATCAAGCAGTGTTGAGATGCTCGGCTGAAAAGAAATTTGATCATATTCAAACTAAAAAATAAATAAATAAAAAAAAAACTGAAAATAATTTCACTTATTATCTGTGGATGTATATACTGCTCAAAAGAAGTTAAAGAACATATTTTTTCATATGGCTATAGTTAATCTGCCATGCCATGACAATTTAACTAGTCATGAAAAATGAAAAAAAATTGAGCGTTCTTTAACCTCTTTTGAGTAGTATACAATTATTAAGTCAATATTCCTAAAATATTTGTTAATATATAATGATTTGGATCATTTTTGCTATGTAAAAAAGCATGAAACAATGACTACTCCAAAACAATAGAGCCATTTGAATTTTAGTTGCATTTAACTCAATAAATGTGAATAATGTGAAGTTGATGTGTATTGTACATGTTGATACTAATATCACCTGTTGTCTTCAGCACGTAACATGTCTAGAGATAAGCCTTATTCTTCTGTTACTACTGATTGTCACTACAGTTTCTTAAAGGTAAAAGATGATCTCATCCCCAATGAACTAACACATATACACCCAGTATACGTCTCTACGGACAGAGGAAAGTTGATTGGTCAGACTGTAGATCAATCTCTTCTTCAGAACTAAATAATTCAATTAAACATCATGATTGAAAATGACATCTGAAACGTGATTTTCTATGAAAACACCAACTGGTAAAGGTCATAATGACAACATGCATATCTCAGTTTCCAAGATCTTCGTCCACTAAACATCACGTGACTACTCATAGCATCAACACTGTACACAATCCACATTTCCCACTGGGGCAAGGCACGTCCAAAATTGGTCACTGACTGAGCATCAAAAATATAATTTTGTTCTGGTAATTTGAAAAATATTTCTCATAGTACAAAAATAATGTTTTGGTACAATATGGCTATGAATTTATGAGTATTAAACCTGACATATTCATTCACAGTTAAGCTGATAACAGTGAGATTATCATGATAAACAATCAATAAAACAATATTACATTAAAGGTTTGAAATAGAAAAACAGCCAAAAATAAATTTGGGAAGTAAAAGTGCCCTCCAATGAAATAATAAATAACTGGTAAGAGTAAACTAGATCTAAAATGCCTGTACAATAGCTATATTTCTACAAACACATTGGCACATTTCGAAGAAGGGGAATCAAATAGCCCCGACAAGCTACACCTTAATTAGTCTACCATGCAAAAGAGGGCTTGATGCATTATTGCTAATTTGCCTTATAATAGCGGTCAAGTACACAGAAGCTAGAACGGCTGACCACGGATGATAACTGGTTCCTGCTGGAACTCAGAACATGTTGATTATGGCAAGATGTGATTGGTTGTCACTAAACTAGTGAATAGTTGGTGTATATGGAGGTTGGATAAAGAAGACCATACAATATGAACATAAATAGCACCATAAGAGATGAGATGACCGAAGGCAGAATGCTTCAATGCTTGTGTACAAGTATGTAACAATACAACACAGCAAACCCACCTACTCCACATGCCAGCGGTCAGACCAAGTCCCTCAAGCCTTTCCTTGATGAACAGCCCTAGGATTGATTGATTGATTGGGTGAGTGAGTGAGTGAGTATGGTCTTTTGCTGCTCTTAGCAATATTCCAGCATATTCACAGCAGTAGACACCAGAAATGAGATTTGACAAGAACATGATCCTCAGAATGGGTGAAAAAATGTCACTTTCATCTGCATCACACCAGTCATTGTGAAGTAGACAGAAAGATCGAATCTGGTACATACAAACCATGACAAATTAAGTCAAATTTCCTTGAACTGTTTGTTTGTTTGTTTCAAAACAAATTGACAAAATATAGTTTTGAGTTTTCCAACCTCACCCAGAACACCAAGTCAAGTGTTAGTAGCAGGTCAGCTTCTTTTAATTAAATTATCCAAAATTCTGAATAAGAATGCAGCTTGAGTTAGCGTGTGTTGGTCAACAATACTATGGCTACATCATTGCACTGTTCCTTGAGAGGGAACAGGTGTAACACATGGTGTTTGCAGGATTATTCCTGCTACAAGACCGCAGCCTGCGGACAATTGCGTCTATACCAATCAAGTGATTGATATCATGAGCAACGACCAATGCAGTCGGGTACAATGACAAGATAACCAATTTCCTGAACCTGACCAAAGAACACATTAATATGACTCTTACAACCAGTCCAGGTTACTGGGGACGTATTCTACCCGGAGTGAGTGAGTGAGTGAGTTCGGTTTCACGCCGCTTTTAGCAATATTCCAGCAATATCACGGCGGGGGACACCAGAAATGGGCTTCACACATTGTACCCATGTCGGGAATCGAACCCGGGTCTTCGGCGTGACGAGCGAACGCTTTAACCACTAGGCTACCCGACCGCCTTATTCTACCCGGAATCCCCTAAGGGGTTGAACATGGTAAAAAGGAGATTTGTACATCGAGGAAAGGCTTGGCTGGATGTTATCGCCCATATGGACACACAGACAGACAGACACTTGGATGAGCAATTCCAGACTTGGTGCCGAGGTTACAGACATGTTGAATATTCATCACTCCTCACAGCAGACTTCTAGCTCAACCGTTGACAAATATCACCTCGCTGTTACTCCCTATGTTAATCCTGCACATAGGTGCGAAACACTGTTGTATATGTAGACAGATCCACACCATTAAATTAAACACTGAAATTATTCCAGCATGTTGAGAATCACAGAAAAATCTAGTTTAAATACAGCCCACTTCTAAGTTTGTTATTATGCAAAACACTTTGTTCAATTAATCAAACACATGACAATGATTGCTTCGGAATATATGAACATACATAATTAAACAAAGATACATAAGGGAAAGGAGATGTTACTTAAGAATTTATATGTCACAATTCAACCAAGTATAGTCTGTCAAATCATATTTGAAACCTCTGGTCTGAAAGGGGATCTTGGCTGTCAGCAGTCATATTGTGTTGACTAGCCAGATGTACATTGGAACTAAGGACAAGGCATGGACGACTATTGTTCACAGGCTACAACAGATTTGAAAGCAGCTGGGTTGTTTCTGCGATAAGACTGGCCCCTTGGAACACCAGCTGTTTATTTCCTTTCATAATCTTCCCAACAAGGACATTGGACAATCATAGCAAGAAATGTGACATAAAATTTTAAGCACTGTACTCGACTCCCTTAATATTATTCATAAGATACACTGTACACTTATATAAAGTAAATGCAGTTCTAGCATTCCGACAGAGGCTGTTCGGCAATGAGGGTCTGTGGCTATTTAGGAGGTAATAAGGCACGAATACCATCAATGCTGAGGTCAAGGTCATCTTGAAGGTAAAGGTCACTGATATAGGTCAAGGTTGACATGAAGACTAGTGACGTTGAGGAAGCTAGCCAAGACATCCCTCTGCTGCGTTGGTTTTCAGGTGTAGGAAAATCACAGCAACTCTGACATATACCTGAGTAAGCAAAGGATTAAGAAAGTTGTCCACGCCTCCACTTGACACTGACCATAGCCCCATGTCTTTTAACACTAACTCAACAGTCTTGTTTGATGTTTTATCTGCCTCCCGCTGGGGACTCAATCTCTATACTCTTAAAGCAGCCATCACGCAGTGAGTTCTTAATGTCCTCTATATTGTCAACGTCTGCCTTCAGCTGGGAATAGTCTTCTGTGTACTTGCGCACAAGGTTTTTCACATTGTCATTGGCACTGGATATATATTTGTACTGAGCATCTATATCTGCTTCCTTCAGCTGCCGTTCTACGTCTACAAGGTCAGCCTCAAGGGCATCCAGGCTCTTAGGGTCCACCATTTCAAAAGAATCTGAAACAGATATATGTTATTTCCTTGAGTGAGCTCACTTGAATGTAATCGTCTATCAGAATGACAATTGTGTTGGGTTTAACGCCGCTTTTAACAGTAATCCAGTTATATCACGGCGTGTCACCTTAATGTGGGAGGAAAGCCCCAAGTGATGCAGGTCTCGGACGTTTACCACTTCGGTGAAACCAACGAGCATGGGTATGGTGCTGACAAACCTAGAAACATAATCGGGGTGAACTGGGATCTGACCCAAAATCATAGGTTTCTGGCATTCCCACGGGACGCAACTCTGCACAGCAAATCGCGGCGCCTCACACGACTGGGCCACCCGTGCCCCCTCAGAATGATAAAATCGCTCTTAGACTGCATGCGGGTGACTGTTGTTTAATGGAGCTATCGGTGATATTCCAGTCATATCATGCAGAGGTATGTTACAAGTCTGGGCCTGGCCCACCGGTGGTTGATAGCATGAGCAACATTGTAAGCCAATGCAAGTACTGACTGTGTGTTAGTTGTTTAATGCCAACAATAAGCAATATTCCAGCTCTACAAAGGCAGTCATTAAATAATCAAGTCTGGACCAGACAATCCAGTGATTGTCATAATGAGCATCATTCCACACACTTGGGATACGATGACAAGCATTAAGTTAGCAAGTCTGACCACCTGATCCTGTTAGTCGCGTCTAACAACAAGCATGGGTTGCTGAAGACAAGTTTATCCCAGACTGTCACAGGGAGGCTTATAAATTGTTGGTACTAAATGACAATGAGCTCCAGTACCTAATATCTGAAGGATGTCGTTGACAGTCTTGAGGGCATCCTCCACCTTTGATGAAGCTTTCTGTGCAGTATCCTTGGCCTCATTAGCCTTCTCCAGGGCCTGAAACACCAGCACCAGCATTTAGTAATACTCATACAATAACACTTAATAACAACAACAACAACAACAATAATAATACAGCTCTATAAGTGCTTGAAAGTGGCATTGGATATAATAAGAGAGTCTCCATACAGTCAAGTCCTGTTAATCCGACATGGTTGAATTCAAACGAGTATGTCGGATAAACGAAATTAAAAGTAGTATCAACGTTAGTGACCGAAAATCGGACAACTACACAATAGATAACGATTCAAACATGTAATAATAAAATGAAATATTCGTATTGTTATGTTACATTGTTAGCAGAATGTTTTCTTATCATGCAACCTCTAAAGCTTAACACAAAACTTCTGTCAGTTCTTGAATTTTTCTGAGGTTGAGTGGCAGAGGTCAATAGCAAAGGTGAGTGAGTGAGTATGGTTTTACACCACTTTTAGCAATGTTCCAGCAATATCACAGAATGGGATACCAGAAATGGGCTTCAATGCATTGTACCCATGTCGGGAATCGAACCCGGGTCTTCGGCAACGCTTTAACCATGAGGCTACCTGACTGCGCCCATAGCAAGGGAGCAAAGGCACTTGGCTATGACTATCTACCTCTTAACCACTAGGCTACCCCACTATCCTGGGGCAAATGGATGGATGAGAGTTTCTAGGTCATTGGTTTCTGCCCCACACTGAAACACAGATTATACCGTATTCGACGTAATTAGCGCCCAGGGCGCTCTCAAAATTAGAAATAGGGGGCTCTTATTAGAATATTATTTTGGTGAAAAAACCCAGAGTTGACAGTTAAATTTCGTGGTTTATGCTGACAGCCTGAAGTGTTTTTGTACGACAGATATATTTTTCGAGAATTTAATTGCCCATAATTAAGGGTGCATACTCCCCAGGGGGCTGAGGAGGAAATTCAAGTCCACGCTGACACATCTACCAGGGTAATAATGTAGCCCTTTCAACATGATCTAAAGTATGGATTTGGCGCATAATAAAAATACACATCATCATCATTATCATCATTAGAAGACCTATGGGTGAGTCCATGATGCTTTAGCAATATTACTGTTCAACATGGATGTGGAAAGGATGTCTTACTGTTTTCGCCAGGTCCATGTCTGATGTACTTCTAGCATCCAAATCATTGAACACAGATTCTGCATCATTGACATTCTCTGCGAGAGAGTCAGCTTTATTCCTCAATGCGCTGGCCTTGGTCTTTGTTGTGCCAGCCTCGTTACGGATACGACTGGCTTCCTGTCAAAAAGGAAAAGAAAGAATTTCTTTATAAAAAATTGAGTCGAAGTCTGTGTCAACTCTAAGACACAAAAAAATTATTACTGGGGATCTCATTGGAGGACAAGCATGGATACTGTTGACCTATTCTGAACTGGAATCTCATTGGAGGACAAGCATGGATACTGTTGACCTATTCTGAACTGGAATCTCATTGGAGGACAAGCATGGATACTGAGGACCTATTCTGAACTGGAATCTCATTGGAGGACAAGCATGGATACTGGGGACCTATTCTGATCTAGATTCCCATTGGAGGACAAGCATGGATACTGGGGACCTATTCTGAACTGGAATCTCATTGGAGGACAAGCATGGATACTGGGGACCTATTCTGATCTAGATTCCCATTGGACAAGCATGGATACTGGGGACCTATTCTGATCTAGATTCCCATTGGAGGACAAGCATGGATACTGAGGACCTATTCTGATCTAGATTCCCATTGGAGGACAAGCATGGATACTGGGGACCTATTCTGAACTGGAAACTCATTGGAGGACAAGCATGGATACTGAGGACCAATTCTGAACTGGAAACTCATTGGAGGACAAGCATGGATACTGGGGACCTATTCTGATCTAGATTCCCATTGGAGGACAAGTATGTGGCAATGGGGACCTATTCTGATCTAGATTCCCATTGAGGACAAGCATGGATACTGGGGACCTATTCTGAACTGGAATCTCATTGGAGGACAAGCATGGATACTGAGGACCTATTCTGATCTAGATTCCCATTGGACAAGCACGGATACTGGGGACCTATTCTGATCTAGATTCCCATTGAGGACAAGCATGGATACTGGGGACCTATTCTGAACTGGAATCCCATTGGAGGACAAGAATGGATACTGGGGACCTATTCTGAACTGGAATCTCATTGGAGGACAAGCATGGATACTGAGGACCTATTCTGAACTGGAATCCCATTGGAGGACAAGCATGGATACTGGGGACCTATTCTGAACTGGAATCTCATTGGAGGACAAGCATGGATACTGTTGACCTATTCTGATCTAGATTCCCATTGGACAAGCACGGATACTGGGGACCTATTCTGATCTAGATTCCCATTGAGGACAAGCATGGATACTGGGGACCTATTCTGAACTGGAATCCCATTGGACAAGCATGGATACTGGGGACCTATTCTGAACTGGAATCTCATTGGAGGACAAGCATGGATACTGAGGACCTATTCTGAACTGGAATCCCATTGGAGGACAAGCATGGATACTGGGGACCTATTCTGATCTAGATTCCCATTGGAGGACAAGTATGTGGCAATGGGGACCTATTCTGATCTAGATTCCCATTGAGGACAAGCATGGATACTGGGGACCTATTCTGAACTGGAATCCCATTGGAGGACAAGCATGGATACTGGGGACCTATTCTGAACTGGAATCCCATTGGAGGACAAGCATGGATACTGGGGACCTATTCTGAACTGGAATCCCATTGGAGGACAAGCATGGATACTGGGGACCTATTCTGAACTGGAATCTCATTGGAGGACAAGAATGGATACTGAGGACCTATTCTGAACTGGAATCTCATTGGAGGACAAGAATGGATACTGGGGACCTATTCTGATCTAGATTCCCATTGGAGGACAAGCATGGATACTGGGGACCTATTCTGATCTAGATTCCCATTGGACAAGCATGGATACTGAGGACCTATTCTGAACTGGAATCTCATTGGAGGACAAGCATGGATACTGAGGACCTATTCTGATCTAGATTCCCATTGGAGGACAAGCATGGATACTGTTGACCTATTCTGAACTGGAATCTCATTGGAGGACAAGCATGGATACTGGGGACCTATTCTGATCTAGATTCCCATTGGAGGACAAGCATGGATACTCGGGACCTATTCTGATCTAGATTCCCATTGGAGGACAAGCATGGATACTGGGGACCTATTCTGATCTAGATTCCCATTGGACAAGCACGGATACTGGGGACCTATTCTGATCTAGATTCCCATTGGAGGACAAGCACGGATACTGGGGACCTATTCTGATCTAGATTCCCATTGGAGGACAAGCATGGATACTGGGGACCTATTCTGATCTAGATTCCCATTGGAGGACAAGCATGGATACTGGGGACCTATTCTGATCTAGATTCCCATTTGAGGACAAGCATGGATACTGGGGACCTATTCTGATCTAGATTCCCATTGGAGGACAAGTATGTGGCAATGGGGACCTATTCTGATCTTGAATCTCTTTAGGAGAACAGCATGGGGTACTTGGGACATGCTTCCTTGAAATCCCTATACAGCAATCTGCCTTGCACAGACAACCGACCAGTCCTTACATCAGAAGCATCCAGGGCTGTGTCCTGAGCTTGTTTGGCAAGCTGAAGAGCTTTGTTGGCATCATCACTGGCACCGCTGAGGGCATTCCTTGCCTCCTGGGTTGTTCTTTCTGCCTGGTCAATGGTGGCCTCGATCTGGGGAACTTTCTTCAGAGCCTCATCAGCCTTGTCCTTATTGCCCTTCACCTGATCCTCAAAACCTGCACAGAAATCTCAGTGTTTCACCAGTCTAAACAATCAGAGTGTGTGTGTGTGTGTGTGTGTGTGTGTGTGTGTGTGTGTGTGTGTGTGTGTGTGTGTGTGTGTGAGTGAGTGAGTGAGTGAGTGAGTGAGTGAGTGAGTGAGTGAGTGAGTGAGTGAGTGAGTGAGTGAGTGAGTGAGTGAGTGAGTGGTTTTACGCCGTTTTTAAGCAATATTCCAGCAATATCACAGCAGGGAGCAACCAGAAATGGGCTAAACACATTGTACCCATGTCAGGAATCGAACCCAGGTCTTTGGCATGGCGAGCGAACGCTTTAACCACTAGGCTACCCGACACTCGAGGAGAAAAAGAATCAAGATAAGTCTAATTCTTATTTCTCTATAAACAAAGACTGGCCTCACAGAAATGCAAGTAATTTGACACAAGCTGTGTCCTGGTCCTCATCACGACCATCTACAGGGTGCCCTACCTGCCAGAGTCCGGTACGTCTCATTGGCCTCCTTCAGCGTCTTCTCCCCCATCTCAACAGCATCACGAGCCTTGGCACGAGCACCATCAACCTCAGCTAGCAGCTCATCAGTTCTCTGAGAGATGGAGACATCAACAATTTATCGTCTGACGTGTATGGCACGCGACGTCAACATGCCAATACTGCCATCCACTGAATACAGCAATGGTGTCATACAATCCTACTTCATCAATGTCCTGTCATCAGGGAAGTACCATCAGCTCTACAATGAGTGAGTGAGTGAGTGAGTGAGTTTGGTTTTACGCTGCTTTTAGCAATATTCAAGCAATATCAAGGCAGGGGACACCAGGAATGGGCTTCACACATTGTACCCATGTCGGGAATCGAACCCAGGTCTTCGGCATGATGAGCAAATGCTTTTACCACTTGGCTATCCGACCGCACCTCAGCTCTACAAACTCACAACATTACTAATCAACCATGTGAACCTGATTTGGCATTTTTTACTGATGTTTCATGCAGATTTGGCTTGAGCAGGTCTAAATAAATCACCAAGAATGGTCCTAGTGTACCAAAGTGAGGATTCAAACCTATATCTGGGTCATCAAGAGAAGGCATTAATTCAGTGCCCACAGAAACTGAAGACATGTGAACTTCTATACTTCACACCCAAATGTTTCGTTTGTGTGTTGTTTAACGCCGCACTCAGCAATATTCCAGCTATATGACGGAGGTCTGTAAATAATCGAGTCTGGACCAGACAACCCAGTGATTGACATCATGAGCATCAATCCACGAAATTGGGATCGATGACATGCATCAACCAAGTCAGCGAGTCTGACCACCCAATTCCGTTAGTCGCCTCTTACACACCTAAATGAAAGCAACTGACATTTGAATTGTTTGATAGGCATTACTTAGAAGTTGACATATGACAAAGTAGACACAACATATGGATAATAACTTCTTTATTTACTGAAAAGGCGACATTTCGGTATGGATCCTTATATTGTTGTCAAGCAACGGTACAAGGATCTATACGGAAACATTGCCTTTACAGTAAATAAAGAAGTTGTTATCAATAAATTGTGGCTACTTTGTAACTAACACTCGACTCAGAATATAACTTGTCATCATCTTCTAGGCTTCTGATGAGCTAACAATAGTTTCCTTGACTTTTTTTTAGCATAGGACATTTTTTTTACTATTTTTAGTGGACGTACTTTTAGAAATATTGCAGCGGAGCTGAACAACCTCTAATTCAGGACACGAAGAGTATGTGAAGAGGGTGCTTTCACGCTTAATACTGGATTTTCAACATAATTCGGCGATCATGTTATAAAGGACATGCCCCAGGACAAAATGGCAAATGTCAAGATTATCCTTGAGCGAGTAAGTTGGGCTTAACGCCGCTTTGAACAGTATTCCAGTTTTATCACAGCGTGTCAGCTTAATGTAGCCCCCCCCTTATCCTTGAGCATATCCTG
This sequence comes from Haliotis rufescens, assembly GCF_023055435.1. Taxonomy (NCBI): domain Eukaryota; kingdom Metazoa; phylum Mollusca; class Gastropoda; order Lepetellida; family Haliotidae; genus Haliotis; species Haliotis rufescens. The sequence goes on along the minus strand of NW_025964372.1, from coordinate 32,846,809 downwards.
GTGTCATCATAATAAGAATACAAAGTGTGCATCCCCTGGTAACTGACAGAGAATGGAGTCAAGCGGTGCACAGACTGGTTGCAATGTTTCTAGCCTGGCACTGTTTCCCAAAGCAATCGTAAGGCTACCACTGTCATAATCTATGTTGAAGTATTGGAGTTAGCGGTACCATAGCTTTTTGAAATTGTACCTTGTTATTTCTGCGTCTGCTGCAGAAAGGAAGTCATTTTGTAAGTATCGCAGGTCACATGATTACCAGCAGTGATAATCGCAGGAGATCTCACAGACCTAATCTGGACCATTTAGCCCTATCAAAGCAAGTGGGGCAAGGCTTCTTAGTGACTTGACCATAGACTTGTCTAAGACACAGTAGCCATGAGTACACAACCCATCAACTCTCTACACACAAGTGTGTACCTGCTGCAGATGGATGCCTTCCTCCAGCTTGTCTTCAGCCTTCATCTTTCCATCATTCACATCTGCCATCAGATCTGCGTTTTGCTCTAGCAGTCGCTCAGCTTCCTCTTTTATCAGAGTGGCCTGGTGTAGAGATCAATGCAAGATTAATGAGTGAGTGAGTATGGTTTTACGCCGCTTTTCGCAATATTCCAGCAATATCACGGCGGGGGACACCAGAAATGGGCTTCACACATTGTACCCATGTCGGGAATCGAACCCGGGTCTTCGGCGAGATGAGCGAACGCTTTTTACCACTGGGCTACCCGACCGCCCCCAATGCAAGATTAACATGCACCCTATCACACAATACATCTGTACATCAAGACGTTCAGCTTCTTCCTATGTCTAAGCGGCCTGTGTTTGTTTGTCTCTTTGTTGTTTAACGCCACACTCAGCAAAATTCCAGCTATATGACGGCGGTCTGTAAATAATCGAGTCTGGACCAGCAAATCCAGGGCTTGACATCATGAGCATCAAACCACGCAATTGGGATACGATGATATGCATCAACCAAGTCAGCAAGCCTGACCACCTGATCCCGTTAGTCGCCTCTTACGACAAGCATAGTCGCCTTTTACGGCAAGCATGGGTTGCTGAAGACCTATTCTACCCCGGATCTTCACAGGTCGAGTGGCCTGTGCTTTGTTTAAGAGCAGGACTACTACATGCTTTCATTGGAATTGCAAATGGTGTAGGAAAAGTAAGAATGAAGTAAGCAATAGTCCATTTATATGGCACTGTACTTGATGCATAAGCATGATCTAAGCGCTTAGACATTATTACCCCGGTCAGTGGATCAGTGTGCACTCAACAATCATTCCCAGCTCCCTGAGAAGTATACAACCCAAGCTGCTTTTTAGGTGCAAGAAGGTTAACAACAACATCGATATCTCTTCCTATCCTGTACATATTCACTGCTGGGTGAACAGAGGCTCATTTTGAAAAGTCACTTGCCCATGGAGTGAGTGAATGAGTTGGGTTTAACGCCGCTTTTAACAGTATTCCAGTTATATCACGGCATGTCAGCTTAATGTTGGCATAAAGCTCGAAGTGATGCAGGTCTCAGATTCGGTGAAACCCACGGGCAAACCTAGAAACATAATCCGGGCGAACCGGGATTCGAAACCCACAGTCATAGGTTTCTGGTATGCCCTAGAGACGCAACTCTGCACAGCAATTGCAGCGCCTTAGACGACTTGCCCATGGAGAAACCACATGTGTTACAAGTGTTGGGCAAGTCCAAGCCCTAGAAACCCTCCTGATCCAACGCGGTCGCCCATCCAAGGTCTCTCCACGATCCCCGTTGCTTAACTTTGAACTGCTTTGTGACCTGTGCGCTGTGCATAGGACCACGTGCCACCATATTTAACCCACTGACACGAGAGATAACACAGCAATCTGAATCAGTCGTACTTTATACCTGCCCCTACCTGAATCTTAATGTTAGCAGCATCTGTGAGAAGCTTCTCCACATCCACACTGGGCACACTCTGCTGGGATTCGGTGAACAGACCCAGTGCTTCATCTTGAGCTTTCTCTGCCAGCTCCGAGGCCTTCTCCGCCAGCTGCCGCGTCTTCTCATACAGGCGGTCGGCATTGTTGTACCTGTAGAAGACACACGACACAAGTGTCACACACAGTCAGCAGACACAAGACAATAAGACGAAAGTGGCAGACCAAAGATCTTAGGACTTCCAATTACTTGTCACGTCAGAACAACCTTTTGCAAATTTTGAATGACCAGTGAAATGACTAGCAGAAAGATGACATAATCCAGCTTTCCAGAGCTTTCTGGCACTAGTTTCAAATTGGAGACTTCCATTCCAGACGCTTTAAGAAATATTTAAATTCCAAATTTGAAAACTGAACAAATGAAAATTCTGGAATGTCAACAAGATCTGCGGGATTGTATGACAGTACTTCCCATGGGCTATGGAAATCTCTTGTTTCAAATATTTATCCCATTGATGCGGGAGATAGACAATAGCATTCTGAATCAGTCCACAGCCTGTAACTGTTGTTGGGAATACCCTTGGTTAACCCTTTCAATGTTGCATGATTGGAAAACTCGACTCTCTGATGGGTTAGATGAAAGGTCGCTCTGATCTGACCAGTAATAAGATGTCTTCAGATCTTTGTGCAGCAGTAGCACAAGTAACAAATAGAGGCAATCAGTGTACACAGGAAAAGATTTAACATGGATTTTATAATTCACCATCCGGAAAGATGGTCCAATAATCTTGTGGAAGATGAGAGTTACTCCTAAGATAGTTCTTCAGGGCACTTTTACATGCATTTGGTGACGTTTGAGATGTAAAACTACTCACTCTGAGTTCAGCCTCTGTATGTCCGTCGCTGTCTGTCCCGGCATACTTAAGGCCATCTGGGCAAGTCGCAGGGCCTCGCGGGATGTGTTTTGGGCATCATTAGCAACAGCAACAATACGAGCAGCATCAGCCAATTGTCTGGAAGCAAACATACAAGTGGGTAGAGAACCTCCTCAAATACATGGCAGTGTACATGCAGTAGATGAAACTATTCTGTGTTATTTCGGTTCAACTGATTTTTGTTTGTTTACTTGTTGAATTAAGCTGGACATACAACTGTCTGATCTCTCCCCATAGTAGCTGTATCCAAGAATAGTATGACCTCAGCTGTCTGAACTCACCTTCCAGAAGCTGCATACAACAATAGTATGACATTGCAGCTGTCTGAACTCACCTTCCAGAAGCGGCATACAACAATAGTATGACCTCAGCTGTCTGAACTCACTTCTCGGAAGCTGCATACAACAATAGTATGACCTTGCAGCTGTCTGAACTTACCTCTCAGAAGCGACATATAACAAAAGTATGAATTTGTAGCTGTCTGAACTCACTTCTCAGAAGCTGCATACATCAATAGTATGACCTTGCAGCTGTCTGAACTTACCTCTCAGAAGTGGCATACAACAATAGTATGAATTTGTAGCTGTCTGAACTCACTTCTCAGAAGCTGCATACATCAATAGTATGACCTTGCAGCTGTCTGAACTTACCTCTCAGAAGTGGCATACAACAATAGTATGAATTTGTAGCTGTCTGAACTCACTTCTCAGAAGCTGCATACAACAATAGTATGACCTTGCAGCTGTCTGAACTCACCTTCCAGAAGCGGCATACAACAATAGTATGAATTTGTAGCTGTCTGAACTCACCTCTCAGACTCTATCTTGGCTCTGTTGGCAATTTCTGTCATCTGTTCTGACTGCCTCCCAAAGCGCCCAAGTGCCTGGAGTGCCCTGTCTAATGCTAGCCGTCCTTCTCTGTCAATGTAGTCCTCTGCAGCCTTCAGCGATATCTCTGCGCGTTCAATAGCCTGTTCAGCCTGCCTTATGTCACGGTCTGTCTCCATGGAGACATCCTTGGCTGAAGTGATACTCCTACCGATCTGCCCAGTCTTGTGGATGACTTCATTGAGAGACTTGCGGAGCTCCTGGAGTTGTCTCCCCACTGACCCATCACCAGCTGAGGAAGGATACAAAATCCTTCTAAATCTACCAATCATTGCTTGCACCATGGTGGCAAGTCCTGGCTAACTGATTATGTTCTGATATGATTACACTGCTTGCCGTCATCTGGTTGATTGTTATATGCCATGGTTCAGTTCCTATTACCTCCCCTGATGTGTTATGCATTTGTTCTGATCAGATTACCTCCCTTTACATCATGTGCGATGCCTTCATTCTGATCAGAGAACCTCCCTTCACATCACATGCCATATTTCTGTTCCTATCAACTCCCTTGATGTCCTTGCTGTGATAGGATTACCTCCATTTACATCATGTCATATCTCTATTACCAAGATCACACAACCTAATGAATATGTATTGGTGATGGAATAACACAACCATAATACCAAGTACACATGGTATAAGAAATATATCATCCCTGCAATCAGCCCCTTGAAATCCTCCCGAAAATGGACAGTTGTTTAGTAATCCTTGTTTACAAATACTTTAAAAATGATACTCACTTGATGCTCCTCGTGCCTCATCAAGGAGAATGTTGACAGTCTTGTTGACGTCTCCCATGACGCTGATGAACTCTGTGTCATTGAAGAGGCTGGGGTTGTTGCCGATGTTGTTAATGAGGTTGGTGAGTTCTCGCAGCTTGGCACGGTGGATGTTGACATGTTCCTGCACCAGGTCATAGCATGGTGGACAATCTGCAGGAAAAGTCAGATGGTGAATAAAAGGGCTTAGTGAGTGAGTGAGTTGGGTTTTAGGCCGCTTTTAGCAATATTCTAAGAGCTATTATAGACCAGGTTTACATACTGACACTTTTTCAAAGTTTATTCGTAATTTGTCACAAAACCTAAAGTGGAAACAATCCATTATAAGTATTACTGAAGTTTTTTAATGACATTTCCTCCAATTTTTGTGTAACATTGTACATGCAGCCAACAGACTGAGAAATTATTCCGTGGCAGACTATCAGTTCTCGCTCAAAACAGGTGTGCCTGCAATATTCTTTGGTTTGGGGACCAACCTTTTTCTGCCTCAGATTTTGTTCATAAAAACTTGGCCTGACCCTGAACTACAGGAGACCTACCTATACATCCAGCGGAGATGTTGAACTTGTTCTCCATGCACCGGTCACATCGACGTCCACCGACGTTGTTACGACAGGGGCAGTTGCCGTACTCATCACACTGCAAGTCCAGGGAACCAACTGGATCACAGTTGCAAGCTGTAACACAAAACAGTCATCAATACCCTGTACTGGCAACCATAACATCCACGTAATCCCTATTCACGTTTTTTCTTAATATACTCATCGCCAAAAGAAACGCGAACCACTATGTTCAGAACAGATGTTTCCAATGTGTATCACTTAATGACAAAACTGTCAAGTATTACCACAGTGTCTGTATTGTTATCACGATATGCTGCGCATGTTTCCAAACTTTACACGCTAATTGTGCATGAGACAAATGGTGCATCTCCATAAATGGATCCATCCATGACATCACACGTGATGCGTTCATGAGCATCGGTTCACACAACATAACAAAATGTTCGTTTAGGCACTGAACCAATCTAATATCGAATTGAAGAGGAATAATTCTTCATACATAAACCAACATGAATGGTATTCCCATTTCTTTTGTCGGTGAATATATTAGGTGTGGAGAAAAGTGGTTCAGGATTATTGCACTAATGTGTGTGTGCATTCTTCTCTGCTTATACTAGTCCAGACTAATGCCAGTTTTATAGTGCTAGTCCAGTGAGATAGTGGTACCAAGCCGCAGATACCCTCCCCACAAGACCACAGAGGCAGTATTCATCATACAGCACAACAGTACAATTAAAAGAAAACTGACCCCAGATACTGGGGCTGGGACAACCCGGGTAACCCCATCTATTACCTGATCTTACCCGGGGGCCCACTGTAGCTCTCAAGAGATGAGTACAAAATGTCTGATTGGGAATTGTTTGACCGTAGCCCTGGCAAAATGTATTTAGATACATGTATAAAAAATTTGGTTATGCATACACTGAAGTTGACTGAAGTTTAATCTTTATTCACACATATAAAAGTCAGAAGGAATGTGTTCATAGTCAGAAAGAAATGCTAACATTAGTGATTTGTATTGTAACCATAAAGTTCTAGATAATTTTTGTCATTAAACAATATATCACGTGACTAACCATGTGTCCGGGTAGTCCTGTTGGTAGTCAGGTCGAGTGGGTACTGAGAAGAACCGTTGCAACCCTACCAGGGCCCACTTGCACAAAGCGATCTTAGCGCTAAGATGATCGTAACTCCCATTCTTTAATAAAGGCTTATGACAGTCTTAGCGCTAATATCGCTTTGTGCAAGTGGGTCCAGATACTGATTCCATGTTGATTCGTTTGCTTTTGTTGTTCTCCAAGAGTGAGTTATCTGCCCTTACCTTGACATCCTGCCCGTGAGAAGCCGTAGAAGAATCGCTGGCACGTGTCACAGCGACGACCTGTGACCCCCGGCTTACACTGGCACTGTCCTGAGCCGAGTTGACAGGTGAAGTTGAGAGAGCCCACCTGGTCACAGTCACAGGCTTCACAACCTGGGGACACACACAGGGTGAGTGAGGGAGGTTAGCTCAACAGTCAGCAGTAGCAATTACTTGGAATTACTAGAGAGTCTTATCACTGTTAACAATATCGAAGTTTCAAATACATCAAACAACTTCCTGGCATAGCTTCCATTTGATTATGGAAAGGGTTTTGTCATGTTTACTGTATGTTGGAATGTTGGTATGTTGGAAATCAGAACTTGACAAACAGATTTTATCTGGGATTACAAACTAATTGGCAAGCAAATTAGGAAAGATGCATAATTTTGAGCAAAAGTGGGAAAGTTTGAAAGGTAAAAATTTCTTGAATTGTTTGATAGGCAGTAGTTAGAAGTTGACAGATGACAAAGCAAGACTGCTTGACAACAGCGTAAGGATCTATACCGAAACGTCACCCTTACAGTAATTAAAGAAGATGTTGTACATAAATTGTGTCTACTTTATCCTTTGCTTAATACAGTCTTTATCAAACCTTACATTTTATGCAATAGTAACGGCAAGCAAGCCACAAAGCCTTTTTTTCCTCATTGGTCATCATGTCTGTATGTTATACAAGTCACCTTCACATAGCTAAAGTATTTTCAAGTTTGGAAATTTTCAATTCAATTTTAGAAATTTTAGATATTTGACGAAGAACATAATCAGAAAACTGGCCCCAAGAGCGACTTTGTTACTCACCTGTGCCACTGTCGAGGTTCCAGTAGCCATCATCACACATGTCACAGCGCTGACCGCGGACGTTGCGGAGGCAGGGACACTGGCCGCTGTCGTCACAGGTCAGCAGGCCCACCTGGTTGGTGCCATTAGAGTAGCAGCCACATGCTGGAGAGACGAACCAATAGCCAGCCATTAGTCATCTTCACATTCAAGATGTGATACGAGTGAGTGAGTTAGTGAGTGAGTGAGTGAGTGAGTGAGTATGGTTTTACGCCGCTTTTAGCAATATTCCAGCAATATCACGGCGGGGGACACCAGAAATGGGCTTCACACATTGTACCCATGTCGGGAATCGAACCCGGGTCTTCGGCGTGACGAGCGAACGCTTTAACCACTGGGCTACCCGACCGCCCCAGATAGATATGATACGACTCGCGTCACAAACGTAAATGTACAAGAAAAGTTGGATTTGGGGTGAATATTGTTGTAATAAAACAATGTTATATCATTTTTACTAATAATAATTAAACAGAAATTTCTATAGAAGTGAGTGAGTGAGTATGTTTAACGCTGCTTTTAGCAATATTCCAGCAACATCACGGCAGGTGACACCAGAAATGGGCTTCACACGTTGTACCCATGTTGGTAATCAAACCTGGGTCTTCGGCGTGACGAGCGAACGCTTAAACCACAAGGCTACCCGACTGCCCCAATTTCCAGAAGAGATTAGTTTCCCATTCAATGATATTTCCTTCTAAAGCCTTGACAAGCTATCTGACAACAGGTCTGAGAACTCACGTTGACATTGTCCCTTTGGTTCAGCAATGGCATCACCATAGTAAGTGGGCAGGCACCTCTCACAGTAGTAGCCGGCTGAATTATAGATGCACTTCAGGCACTCTCCTGTTGTGCTGCAAGACAAGTTAAGGAAGAGACATAAAATATACACTTCCATAAAATATACACTTCAGACACTCTCCTGTTGTGCTGCAAGACAAGTCAAGGAAGAGACATAAAATATTCACTTCAGCCACCCTCATGTTGTGCTGCAAGACAAGTCAAGGAAGAGACATAAAATATACACTTCAGCCACCCTCATGTTGTGCTGCAAGACAAGTCAAGGAAGAGACATAAAATATACACTTCAGCCACCCTCATGTTGTGCTGCAAGACAAGTCAAGGAAGAGACATAAAATATACACTTCAGCCACCCTCATGTTGTGCTGCAAGACAAGTCAAGGAAGAGACATAAAATATACACTTCAGCCACCCTCATGTTGTGCTGCAAGACAAGTCAAGGAAGAGACATAAAATATACACTTCAGCCACCCTCATGTTGTGCTGCAAGACAAGTCAAGGAAGAGACATAAAATATACACTTCAGCCACCCTCATGTTGTGCTGCAAGACACGTCAAGGAAGAGACATAAAATATACACTTCAGACACTCTCCTGTTGTGCTGCAAGACAAGTCAAGGAAGAAACATAAAATAAACATTTCAGCCATTTCTGGCGATATTTACAGTTTCAGAGGTTCAATAAAGGCCATCTTGTCCAAGCACTTACGAGTTACAGTTTCCAACTGCATTTGGATCTATGTTGTCATTACAGAAGCATTTCTGGCAGGTTCTTCTGTCCCCATATTTTCCGGCCGGGTCCCCAAAGTAACCATCCAGACAGAGATCACATCGGTTTCCTGGAAGATGAAGAGTGAGTGAGTGAGTTGAGGTTTTATGCTGATTCCAGCAATAGTGCCACAATATCACAACAGGGCACGCAAGAATAGGCTTCACATGTTGTTCTTATGTAAGGAATTAAACCCAGACCTTCTGAGTGATGAGCTAACACCTCAACCACTAGGCTGGAACATGAAGTTCAGGACCTTTTTTTAAAATCTACGGCTGTAAGAAGATATCTCAATCCTGACTCTTATTTGCAATTCAAAGAACACATTCAGAACAAGTGACTTTGTAAAAAAGTTGTGTTTGCTTATTGTTTAACGCCGCACTCAGCAATATTCAAGCTATATGACAGTGGTATGTAATTAACTGAATCTGGACCAGACAATCCAGTGACTGACATCAAGAGCATTGATCCACGCAATTATAACATGTAATCAACCAGTCACTCAGCCTGACCACCCGATCCATTTATTTGCCTCGTGAGGTGAGGTGAAATTGGAATGAACATTGTGTCCAAGACTATTGCACTTGTATAGCGACGTGCATGCACATGTCGGTGTGTGTGTGTGTGTGTCTGCTTGTACTCATCCGGACTAATGCCGATTTTATAGTACTAGCCCACTGAGATACCATGCCACTTTTTAACATGAATATCCCACTCTGACACAGTATACTGACCCCAAGCTGACCAGTCCTTATTTTAGCCATTTAATTCCGTGTGCCACACAGGGTAACAACAAGTACCATCATTTAATGTCTTTAGGTATGACATGACGTCTTCAGCAACCCATGGTTGCTGTAAAAGACGAATATGCTTGTTGTAAGAGGCGACTAACGGGATCGGGTGGTCAGGCTCACTGACTTGGTTGATGCATGTCATCGATCCCAATTGCATTGATCGATGCTCATGGTGTCAATCACTTGATTGTCTGGTCCACACTCGATTATTTACAGACCGCCGTCATATAGCTGGAATAATAGTGTGGCGTTAAACAAACAAACCAACCAAGGTATGACGTTCGAACCCCAGACTATCCACTCCAGGCTGACACACTACCACTAGACCACAGAGGCAGTCCTGCCTCCCAAGACAAGCATGGGTTGCTGAGGACCTTTATTCAGAATCCCCACTGGTAAACCAGATACACAGCAACAGTCCTGTTCCTGTTGTGTGTTAAGGTGAGGTGGGTTGAAATGGGGTTTAACGTCGCGTCCAAGACTATTGCACTTATAAAGTGACGTGCATGTACGTGTGTGTTTGTGTGGCTGCTTGTACTAGTCCGGACTGATGCCGATTTATAGTGCTAGCTCACTGAGATACCATGCCGCAGTTTAACATGAATACCCCGATCAGACACAGTATACGGACTCTGAGCCGACCAGTCCTTGTTTTAGCCCCATAATGCCGAGCGCCAGACAGGGTAACAACAAGTACCATCTTTTCACGTCTTTTGGTATGATCGAACTCTGGACCTTCCGTTCTCCGGGCGGACGCTCTACCACTAGACCACAGAGGCGGTTGTGTGTGTTAAGGAATGGTTACCTCCAAATCCTTCCGGGCACTCTGTACAGACGACGTCAGTTGGCAGCTCCACACAGGCCCCTCCTCCGGGACAAGGACATGGCTGACAGTCGGCAGACGTTCCTGCACGTGCATTGCCATAGTAACCAGACACACATCGATCACAGTAGTCTCCCTCCGTGTTGTCTTGACAGATACACCTCCCTTGAGAAGACAAAACAGAGATGCTTTGAATGGAAAAAACTTTCATAAATGAACACAACCTTTTTACGCAGCAGTTGTGGGTTCAAATGACTGACTGACATAGCCTGTCAAATGTTATCAACAGGTTACATGAGCGCCAAGTATATATGTAGATAAAATAATGAGGAAAATTAAAATTCTTATAAAAATTATGATTCCAGCAATATTACCTTAGAGGTATTAATATACACAGAGGCAAAAGGTATTGTGACATGGAATGTTTTCATTGGTAATCTTGTGAATGAATTTTCGGATTTGAACCAGAGAAAGAATTTGTTAAAATGGTCGAAGAAATGCAACCAAGTAGTTGCATGAAATTTGCAAGAAGCATGACATATGCGCATTAGTAAAAGTAAAACACTGATTCTGTTTTTTGTTTGTGTGTCACAACTTTTCCTTTTGAGTATATATTCGAAATCTCATAATTCCTAATGTAAATACAACAATAATGAAAATTAGCATTTCACATGAAAAACTGATATTTTCAATACTATAATATAGGTGATGTGACATTCAAAATCTCCTAAATAATCTGCAATGGTGTCCAGCCTACCTGTGTTGACGTCACAGTTGGAGGAGTGGCCATTACATTCACAGGGCACGCACATTGCAAAGGGTCCACCATTCATAGGATCTCGCTTGTAGCCGGGGGCACAAGACTCACAGAACTGACCCACATAGCCTTCGGGGCACGTGCACTGCTCCACCCACGACGCCTCGTCTCCAGCATTGAACCCACGGCGAGCAGTTTCCAACTTGATGTCGTCGATAAATCCAACACCTAGGTACAACAGGATGAACATGATCATCATGACAAGAATCATCAGAGTTATTGTACATTTTTGACTTTACGAGGTAATACAAATCAAGATCACAAGTCACTACGGCCATATTATGGTGATGCGGTGCAAATCTTTTCTGGACAACACGAGCACATTGTCCATAATGTGAATGTATCATGAGGAGGATGTCAACATGGATGGATGAGGTAAGCAGACTTTTTTATCTTGATGTCTGGAGCTACCCTGGGAGTTGCCCTAATCTTGATGTCTGGAGCTAGTCTTATTGATTACCCTGCACCTACCCTGAGAGATGCCCTACTCTTGATGTCTGGAGCTAGTCTTATTGATGACCCTGCACCTACCCTGGGAGATGCCCTACTCTTGATGTCTGGAGCTAGTCTTATTGATTACCCTGCACCTACCCTGGGAGATGCCCTAATCTTGATGTCTGGAGCTAGTCTTATTGATTACCCTGCACCTAGGTACCCTGAAAGATGCCCTAATCTTGATGTCTGGAGCCGGTCTTATTGATTACCCTGCACCTACCCTGGGAGATGCCCTAATCTTGATGCCTGGAGCTGGTCTTATTGATGACCCTGCACCTACCCTGGGTGATGCCCTAATCTTGATGTCTGGAGCTGGTCTTATTGATGACCCTGCACCTACTCTGGGAGATGCCCTAATCTTGATGTCTGGAGCTAGTCTTATTGATAACCCTGCACCTACCCTGGGAGATGCCCTAATCTTGATGTCTGGAGCTGGTCTTATTGATAACCCTGCACCTACCCTGAGGGATGCCCTAATCTTGATGTCTGGAGCTGGTCTTATTGATAACCCTGCACCTACCCTGGGAGATGCCCTAATCTTGATGTCTGGAGCTGGTCTTATTGATAACCCTGCACCTACCCTGAGGGATGCCCTAATCTTGATGTCTGGAGCTGGTCTTATTGATAACCCTGCACCTACCCTGGGAGATGCCCTAATCTTGATGTCTGGAGCTAGTCTTATTGATAACCCTGCACCTACCCTGGGAGATGCCCTAATCTTGATGTCTGGAGCTAGTCTTATTGATAACCCTGCACCTACCCTGAGGGATGCCTTAATCTTGATGTCTGGAGCTGGTCTTATTGATAACCCTGCACCTACCCTGAGGGATGCCTTAATCTTGATGTCTGGAGCTAGTCTTATTGATAACCCTGCACCTACCCTGAGGGATGCCTTAATCTTGATGTCTGGAGCTGGTCTTATTGATAACCCTGCACCTACCCTGAGGGATGCCTTAATCTTGATGTCTGGAGCTGGTCTTATTGATAACCATGCACCTACCCTGAAAGATGCCCAAATCTTGATGTCTGGAGCTGGTCTTATTGATAACCATGCACCTACCCTGAAAGATGCCCAAATATTGATGTCTGGAGCTGGTCTTATAGATAACCCTGCACCTACCCTCAGCAGTGTATGTGCCCCTGATCTTGATGGCTGTAAGGTTGGACAGTATGGCAATGAAATCCGACGCCTTCAGCCTTGGAGTCCACTGGTAGTCCGGGTGTTCGTGGAGACGGAATCGGTAATTCTTGCCTACCAGACCCGGCATCTGATTCCCTGCTGCAAAGATTGGACCTGAGACCTTCTGCCCCGCGCCCTCCAGCACGACGTCGATGATGGAAGGTCGTGCTCCAGTCGCATCCCCGATTCTCAAGTTGAATGTCAAGAACCTATTGTAGCTGAAACGCTGGTCTCCCAAATACCGAACTGGAACAGGTAAACATGAACTCGTTTGGTCTCTACAAAGTTTCATTGTCTTCTAATAGTTTGCTTATCTGCATTTTGAAATGATCTCTAGAAAGCTATTACTCGCATAATTAAATATCGGCACAAATATTGAATAAATATTCTGAATTTTTCTGCACCAATCTATTATATATATTTATTTCATGACACTCTCCACAATTTACTGTATCTCTCTTTGTGCTATGTAATAAAACAAGCCCTTATTGTTTTTTGCAAACATTATATATGAAATATATGCCATGTACATTATTCATGCTTGTGAGCATGAAAAAAAACAAAATATGAATAAGAAACATGATAAGTGACATGATAGTGAAACCCAAGAGGACGTGTATGATGCTGACAAACCTAGAAACATAATAGGCGCGAACTGGGATTCAAACCCACGATCAACCCATGCCCCAGATACAGTAAGTGTTTTGTTTGTTTGTTTGTTTGTTGTTTAACGCCACACTCAGCAATATTCAAGCTATATGACGGCGGTCTGTAAATAATTGAGTCTGGACCAGACAATCCAGTGTATGACATCATGAGCATCAATCCATGCAATTGGGATTGATTACATGCATCAACCAAGTCAGCGAGCCTGACCACCCGATCCCAACGACAAGCATAGTGGCCTTTTACGGCAAGTATGAGTTGCTGAAGACCTATTCTACCCCGGAATCAGATACAGTAAGTGAGTATGTATGGTTCAACACTGCTTTTAGCAAAATTCCAGTAACATCACAATTGTGGACACCAGAAATGGGCTTCACCATTGTACCTATGTGGGGAATCAAAAGCAGGCCTCCAGCCAGATGAGCTAAAGCCTTAAACCAGTAGGCTACCCCAGCTGCCCCAAGGTACAAAGTGACTCCTACCTGGAGCCTGGAAATACATGGAGTCAGTTCCTGGAGCCGACACACCAAGGTTCTTGGTGAACCCGTTATAGTTAGTTTCCACTTCCTGGTTGCGACGGTCAACTGCTGTCCAACGCTGTTTGCCTACAGAAAAAATATATATGAAATTTCTCAATATTTTGTCATCACATTCACAAATAAGAAAATCCTATTCCAAGATTCAGTAACTAATGATTTCAATGACAAGCAGTGAATCCTGGAATTCACTGTACCATACTCCAGTTTCACAGAAAATCCCATATTCACAGACAAGATAACTTGTAAGAACTGTGACACCCAACAGATCCATGTCTGTGGGGGAGCTGGACGTCAGTGTCAGCTTAATTTGGGAGAACGTCCAAAGTGATACAGGTTGTAGGTGAGAGGTCCACTTTTGTGAAACCCAGGGTTCATAATCAGGATCAAGTCATTATTAGCAGAAACTGGATGGCCAGCTAGGTCACGCAATTCTGCTCAGCAACTTTTGGTACCTGAGAATATCGGAACCCTCTTCCAAGAGTGAGTGAGTGAGAGAGTTTGGTTGAACGCTGCTTTTAACATTATTCCAGTTATATCGCGGCGTGTCAGCTTAATGTGGGAGGAAAGCCCGAAGTGATGCAGGTCTCAGACGTTTACCACTTCGGTGAAACCCACAAGCACGGGTATGGTGCTGACAAACCTAGAAACATAATCGGGGCGAACCGGGATTCGAACCCATAACCATAGGTTTCTGCCGGCCCAAGGGACGCAACTTGACACAGCGAATCGCGGAGCCTTAGACGAATGGGCCACCTGTGCCCCCAAGAAGGTGCAGAAGTTCGGTATACACCAGATTAACCGATGGTCTATCCAAGATTCCAAGTAAGTGATTGACTTGGGTTTAACGCCACATTAAACAGTATCCCAGTTATATCACCGCGTGTAAGCATGATGTGGGAGGAAAGTCTGAAGTGATGCAGGTTTACCACCCTGGTGAAACCACAAGCACGGTTATGGTGTTGACAAACCTAGAAAAATAATGAGGACAAATCCGGGATTCGAACCCACAATTATAAGTTTGCCATCCCAGTTTCTTGGGATGCAGCTCAGCAAAATGAATTGAGGCGCCTTTAACACAGCAAAATGAATTGAGGCGCCTTTAACACAGCAAAATGAATTGAGGCACCTTTAACACAGCAAAATGAATTGAGGCGCCTTTAACACAGCAAAATGAATTGAGGCGCCGAAGACGACTTGGCCACACGTGGCATCACATACAGAACTGTCATGAGATGTTGGACACACCCACCAGTTTCAAAGTCAGTGGAGATGTTCCTGGCATAGTATCCTGGTGCTGACTGGCAGATGGAGGAATGGCCGTAACAGAAACAGGGAACACAGCCGAACGGATGTGCCTCACTTAAACCAAAGAACCCTGGTTTGCAGCTGAAATGTCAAAAGATTATTATGCATTATTCAGAATATTTTGAAGATAATTGAACCATATTGTCAAACTCCATGTCCAGCTTATCAAATGATCCGAAACATATTTCTTAACTAATTATGTACAGATTTTTTCAACACCTATTATATAAGTCCTAAACTCACTGATTACAAGATTTGATAATAAAAGTAAAACTCAGAAAATATCACTGTTTGTAGGCTATGATGTTGCAATGCGGCAAAGTGATTACATAGAAAATATCCGTCATCATCATCCTCATCATTATCATCATCATCACCTGTCGCAGGTGCGTCCCTCCACGTTCTCCTTACAGGTACATTCTCCAGTGCGAGTGTCACAACGAGGTTCGTTGTTGTAGCTGCCAGCTGAGTTACAGGAACATGGTCTGCAAAACAAAACACAAACATCTCTCAAACCAATCTGTGACTATGTGACTGATTTTACCAAGTTTGCAGTTATGTGATGTTGAGGACATAAATATAGTTACTGTTAGTCCATGTTTAAAGAAACACATCATACAATGGAACACTTCTTAGATTGATTGCATCTTGGCTTATGACCAATTAAATTAAATCTGCTACACGCCAACTTCATGCTGTGAGATCAAGGAAAGATCCATAAAGTTGGGTTTTTTTTCTTACGCATTGGCAAGAACTAAGGTATTGTTGGTACAGAAGCTTGAGATATTTGAGATTTTAAGATATTTGTTGGTTTGTTGTTTAATGCAGCACTCAGCATTATTCCATCTTTTTGATGGTGGTATGTAAATAACCGAATATGGACCAGACAATCCAGCGATCGACATACTGAACATCAATCCACGCAATTGGGCATCAACCAAGTCAGCGATCCCTTTAACAGTTGCCTCTTACAACAAGCATGCATCTTAAAATGATGACATAACAGCTTACAAGTTACATAGCCAGAATGCACAATGAGTACAAGGTAAACAAAACATAACATTTAGCTGCATCCTATTTCTGAGGGTTCTCAGGTAAGCCCTTTGAAAATGAGTGAGTGAGTTGGGTTTAATGCCACTTTTAACAGTATTCCAGTTATATCTCGGCGTGTCAGCTTAATGTGGCAGGTATTAGACGTTTACCACTTCGGTGAAACCCACAAGCACGGGGATGGTGCTGACAAACCTAGAAACATAATCGGGGCGAACCGGGATTCGAACCCACAATCAAAGGTTTCTGGCATGCCCAAGGGATGCAACTCTGCACAGCGAATCACGGCGCCTTAGACGACTGGGCCACCCATGCCCCCCCTTTGAAAATGAAAACCTTATACATTGTTCTAGACAGGACTGTTTGGATACTGATGGCGAGTGAATGGATTAATGTCCAAGTACTGCACACAACTAGTTAAACACCACCAAATTCACAGTTCAAAACTTAAAAACTTCAGTGGATGAAAATAAAATCAAAACAAGATAAAACATCCCCAGCTAAAGGTTCTAAACCAAATCAGAATCAGTTGTTCAGATGGTCACTTTCTCAAAGAGTGAGTAAGTGAGTATGGTTTAATGCCGCTTTTAGCAATATTCCAGCAATGTCACGCCAGGGGACTTCAGAAAATGGGCTTTACACATTTCAACCGATGGGGGAATCGAACCCGGATGAGCGAACACTTTAACCAGTAGGCTACCCCACCGCCCCCACTTTCACAAAGAAGATTGAGTGTAGACTGAGAAACCTGGCAGTTCATGATATTGGACGATTTTGTGCAAGATTTATATGTCTTTGAATTGTACATCTATCAAGTACTGAAAACTAACCTTGTGTTTCAATATTTAGTGCTGTCAATTTTAACATGATGACCTAAGCTAAATTTGATAGTTTCAAGCAGAGGACATTGGTGAGGAACTGGGGTTGGTGCGTTGACCTTTCTGTTCTCCGGAAAGAAACTGGCTTATGCAGCAATCATCATTTCAAAATAATATTTGTCCTTCTAACCAGCATCACCTAAAAACTCAATCTCCATCAACCTATACATCCAATTAATGCCAAGTTGGTCAAATATGTCTGTGCAGATGACCTCATCCCGACGGCTAGAGTGATTAAGATGCCAAGAGGAATTCCATGCACATCAGTCCGCCCACAGGAAGGGGAATTAACCCCTGAATCTCGTACAGGAGCCCCATTGTCTCTGCTAATATTTCCCCCCTGGAACGAAGGCGGACAGCAAAGGTCGTGGCGAGCATGTCCTCGCATATTCTTGTAATCATTACAATGGCTGCTGTACATTGTACAACAACAGGGAAACCATTAACCTTTGCTGTATGACTCTTGTAACAAAATATTTTACCTTCTAAATGGAAGAAAGGTCAACTTGTGTTTGAGAAAAGAATCCTGGTAATATTAACATTGAGCTATATTTTACATATGGATGACTTTTTTCACTCACATTTGAAAGAAAACAAATTAGAGAGGGAAGGCAAGTTGTAAAACTAGAACAAAAAAGAGTGAGTGTGTATTGTTTTATGATGCCTTTAGCAATCTTGGAGCAATATCTCAGCCGGGGGACACCAGAAATAGGCTTCACACATTGTACCCATGTGGGGAATTGAACCCGGGTCTTCAGCGTGATGAGCAACCACTTTAACCACTAGGCTACCCAACCAACCCAGAATCAAAAAGAAATAATTAATATCAATTTGCCAGTTGCTACTATTTCAGCATACTATCATATTGAGTGGGCATACTATGGCAGAAACTTAACACAATATGATTCATTTGTCTATAAAGCAATGTCATGTAGTGAGTGAGTGAGTTTGGTTTTAAGCCACTTTTAGCAATATTCCAGCAATATAGCAGCGGGGGACACCTGAAATGGGCTTCACACATTGCACCCGTGTCATCACAAGAATTCAACCATGGAACCATGTGGAAATCAAACCTGGCCTTCAGCATGAGTGAACACTGAAACAACTAGGCTACCCCATCCCCCCTAACAATGTCATGGTGACTTGCGCAGTGGCAGTGATCCTAGACATCCTAGAGTTGGAATATTTGTCAATGTTTTCAAGATAAATACAAAGATTCATTGTTACAACAGGTGTTGAAGCTGTCACTGTGGACATTTCTATGACAAAAACACAACAATTTAAGTGATACTTAGCTGGAATATTGCTGAGTGCGGCATTAATCAACAAAGCAACCAACCAACATAACAGCCTTACCAACAAACAGATATGTACTCAACAACTTATAATGGGATTTTGTATATTTGATATTTATCTGAAACTGGATACTTGAATACATTCTTTGTTACAAGGAAAATGTTTATATGCAGCTGTGGTCTTGTTTGACCTCAAGGGAGTGAGTCAGAAGACACAGCTCCACCATCTCAAAGCAGCCTAATTACTCAACCTTACAGAAGCATAGGGTAGCCTAGTGGTTAAAGCATTTGCTCATCCAGCTTAAGGCTTGAGTTTGATTCCCCACATCCCACATTGATACAATATGTGAATCCCATAAGTGGTGTTTCTTGTAGGGCTGGGATGAGTCCAAATTTACTAGCCAGGTACCCAACCCGTTATTGCTTGACCCTACCCAGGTACCCGCTGCAGGTCTCAAGAGTTGGTAACAAAATGTCTGATTGGGAATTGTTTTACCGCAGCCCTGCCCAAAACTATTTAGATACATAGGTATAAAACAATCAGATCATGCGTACACTGAAGTTTGACTGAAGCTTTATCTTTACTCAAACATATACAAGTCAAAAGAAATGAAAACATTGGTAGCTTGAAGTGTAACCACTGAGTTATAGTGAGTTTTTGTCATTAAACAATACATCACGTGACTAACCACGGTCCCAGGTAGTCCTGTGAGTACCCGGGTCCTACTCAGGACCCTCGTGACTCGAATACCAGAGTTACCCGTTCCAGGCCTAGTCTCCCGCCCTGATATTGCTGGAATATTGCTTAAAGTGGCATTAAACAATTCTCACTCAGCCTTACAATTTGACGAGTGACAACCTCAATATTTCCTCATGTCACTGTTAGGGTTGGGATGGGTAACTCGGGTAGGTACTGAGTAGGACCCGGGTACCCACAGGACCCGTGGTAAGTTACGTGATTATATTGTTTAATGGCAAAAAATATCTAGATCTCTATGGTTACAAATGTGATTAATGTTCACATTTCTTTCTGACTTTGCACACATTCCTTCTGACTTTATATGTTTGCATACTGATAAAACATCAGTCAACTTCAGTGTATGCATGACCAGATCGGTTTAAATTTATTTTGACAGGAGTACGGTCAATCTATTCCAAATCGGACATGTTTTACCTATCTCTTGAGACCAACAGCTGGTACCCGGGTAGGGTCGGGTAATGGGGAGGTGGGTACCCGGGTAGTAAATTTGGACTCGTCCCAGCCCTAGTCACTGTGTCCATTCTTGTTTAACACAATACTCGGCAATATTCCAACTATATGATGGTGGCCAGTAAATGATCAAGTCCAGTGATCAATATTGAGATCAATGATCCATGCCATCGAAGTACGAGGGCACATTTTTATTACTTACCAGGAACTTTTACTAACAACGAACATTTACAAACAATTTATCATTACTAATTATAATACCGACCTGCAGCCATACGCGTCGAAGTCGAAGAAGTTGGCCTCACATCGATCACACTTGTCGCCTGCTACTCCCGGTTTACACCTGCACTGGCCTTGCTCATTACACTGTAGGGACTCGGACCCTACACGATGAATAAGGAGTGTGTCGGTATAGGGCTACACTGTCAGAAGCATGTTATTGTGATTTGAAACCTCTGACGTCAGGGAAGAATTTCATGTGGACATACCTTTAGGATTACACTGACAAGCATTTTATTGTGATTTGAAACCTCTGAACATCAGGGAAGAATTTCATGTGGACATACCTTTATGATCACACTGACAGAGGCATGTTATTGTGATTTGAAACCTTTGAAAATCATGGTAGAATCAATGTCGACATGCTCGTATGATTATATATCTACAGAGGCATCTTACTGTGACTATAAACCTCTTAAAGTCGGAGGGGAATATGTTGACATACCTTTAGGGACACACTGACAAAGGTATACTATTGTGATTTGAAATGTCATTGTGGCATCCATGAAGACGTAGCTGTAAGATTACATGGACTTAGGCATTTTAATTGTGATTTGAAACCTCTGAAAGTTAAGTTGCAATCTTTGTGTACATACCTGTGGGGTTACACTGACAGTCTATGCACCTATTCTCAGGTAATTTGCGGTAGTGGTTGACCAGACATCGTTCACAGTGAGCGCCGTCAGTGTTGTCGCGGCAGTCATCACAGTGCCCACCGTGGCCTGTACGTAGGTACAGCTCCTGGTCAAAGTGGCATCTGTTGGACAGGTTGTTGCAGTCACAGGCTGGAAGAATACACATCAGCATCATAGACATTGTCATGGCAGTGTATCATGGTGCCAGAGTGTTTGCATACAAATTGGCGCGGGTATGGTGCTGACAAACCTAGAAACATAATCGGGGCGAACCGGGATTCGAACCCACAATCATAGGTTTCTGGCGTGCCCAAGGGACGCAACTCTGCACAGCGAATCTCGGCGCCTTAGACGACTGGGCCACCCGTGCCCCCTAGCATCGTAATGAGTCCCAATTCGATTGACATGGTGCTTAAACATCGAAACAAATAACTGTTTCATGATTGAAACAAGCGGCAGTATCTCCAATACTCAACGTGCTTGATGAATACCATATCCCACATGCCATGGGAAAGTCTGGTTGCATAATATCTTACCTTCCCCATCTTAATACTTATGAACAAGTCTTTTCCATGTAAAATTTCATTAATAGGTCTTCTAATTCAAATCAATTCGAATCAATTCAAACAAGGCATGCCAAAGTCACGCTTGAGAGTGTCATTTCAATTGTTGATTACAAGTTCATGATCAAGCGAGAAAGATTCTGTGCTAAGTTATAGATAAAAAAACGAGCCTAAGAACCTGATTCATTTCGTTACGTTCAATGACAAGCATAGGTTCTGAACCCGAAATCCCCCCCCCCTTTGCTTCAAGAGGAAAAGAGGAACATAAGCAACTGATGTGACAGCAATACGAAGGTATATCAATATCAGAATAGAAGGTGTAACAAAAGTGAAATAAACAAACAAAAAACATGAAAAATCTATTCAGATTAAAAAATAATAATTTATGACAGTTGGCAGATGTTGCCAGACCATGCATGGTGAGCAGTACATCTTACCTTAGCTCACCTGGATAGAGCCGCAACAGAGAGAGGGAACGTGTATGCATCATAATCCCGTTTTACATATTTACAGCATATATTAACACTTCATATTTCATATCAAGACACACGAATAAATCTTGAATGATTAAGTAAACCTCAAATACAATTATACATATTATTTAACATTACGTAACTTTTGTCCCGATAGTCTTAACAAACAGCTCAACTTTTGAAATATGAAACATCAACGTCAGAAAACAATGAGTCTTAATAATCTTCCAAAACAGATTCCATCAGGTGCAAAGGGCAACTTATATGAATGGATCACTGAAAATCAGTGATGACCTCAGGTACTTGCCAAAAGTTGCAATAAGATAAGATTTTGAGTTGACTGCAGTCTTGGCAACACACGATGAGCATCCTCATATTATAGAAGGCAGCAAATAATAGTTAGTGATTTCATAGACCACTGAAATAAAACTGTCAAAGACAAGTAGAATTCAGGAAGGACTAATGGCGTTTGCAGGTTGACAACCACTCAGACCATTATGTTGAGTGAGTGAGTGAGTATGGTTTTATGCCGATTTTAGCAATATTCCAGCAATATAACGTCTGGGGACACCAGAAATGGGCTTAACACATTGTTCCCATGTTGGGAATCGAACCCGGGTTTTCAGCGTGACGAGTGAACATTTTAACCACTAGGCTACCCGACCGCACCCCCCGTAATGTCGATGACATCTATTGAGCAGATCATTTTTGCAGACTATTGAAAACGAAGATAAATGCTAAACAATGTAAGGATGACATTCAAAGCTAACAATGAGGTGACAACTATTTTAACACGTAACTGAGACTTACGTAGACATTCGTGTGCATCTGATTCAGTAGCTCTGGCCCATGGGATGTCATTGTAGAAGGGCAGGCACTCCCCACAGTCTGGTCCCTGTGTGTTGTGCTCGCACGTACAGATGAGCTCATCCTCCAGACCCTGGCTGGTCACCTCCTTGCACTCGCTGCCGTGGCCGTTACACTTACACCTAGACACCAGAAACACACATCACTGTCTCATGTCTACACCTTGTCACCTGCTTACACTGGGGGCCGTGGCCATTACACGAATAGCAAGACTAGGTTGCTGAAGACCTATTCTACCCCGGAATCATAGCTGGGATCATTTATATAGAGTTTTAGCGCCATTGACCGTGTAGTATCAGAGATACTGTTAAAAGAGAAAGACATGCCAAGAAAGGGATGATATGTTATACAGCATACCACATATACAGCATACCACATACCTGTGTATATCAAATTTCATAGAGATACATGCAGCAATGGCTGAGCAATGGGAGAAAATAACATTTTCAATATGGCCAAATTTAAGGTCAGATCGAAATTCTGTGAGCACATTTTAGGGACACTATAGCTTGGATCATCCATAAAAGTTTTAGTTTTAAATGCGTTGTATTTTTAGTGATATATATTAATTTTTTTTATTAAAAATGTAAAAATTAACATGGGACGGACAGGCAGGTTAACAAAAATAGATACCCTATTCGACGTAATAAGCGCCCCGCTCTAATAAGCGCCCACGGCGATATTTGCTAATATATTGACAAGTGAACAATCCCAATTAGCACCCCTTTGGATTGATCAATGTACACAAGACTTATTTATTCGCGAATAATACGCACTCGTGTGTTATATGCACCCTTAATTATAGGCAATTAAATTCTGGAAAAAGATATATGTCGTATATAAACATTTCAGGCTGTCAGCATAAACCACGAAATTTATCTTTCAACTCTGTTGTTTTTCACCAAAATAATATTCTAATAAGAGCCCCCTATTTCTAATTTTGAGAGCGCCCTGGGCGCTTTTTACGTCGAATACGGTATGCTGCAATCAAAGTGACATTTACAGTAAAGTACGGTTAACACGACCTCAAAGGGCAGGCCTCAAAGCTACAAGTATTTTTTTCCAGGTAGCCAGTGGTAAAATCAAGAAGTCAAGCCAATATTGTAGGTAGCCAAAGGTATTTGAAATTATCTTTTATCAAATAACTATTACATGTACAAGTCATAGCATTTGTCTTGGAATTGTATATTAGTGGAAACTGTACTTGAGTTTTCTTGTTTGTGACTCGAACAATGATGCAATTTATGTTTCTAGATTATGTAGGTAATATTTATGCATTTTATGCGAATTATTTGCGAGTACAATTAGTAGCAGACATGTTTATTTTTGTGTCTACATATGTGTAGACATAGAATTGAGTAGCCACAAGGTATTTTCAAGGTAGTCATTGGGCTACCTCTGAATTTTAAACAGCAGATAACTTGAAATTTAGGTCTCATAGGCAACCGTTTTAGTCGCAACTTTGAGGCCTGAAGGGACCACTAATATTAGTTCGTCATAACCGTAGTTCGTTATAAACATATATACAGTATATATACAGCAAAAGGCCGGGACCAAAATTAAATTTGTTATATCCATAAGTTTTTTATAAGCATGTTCGTTATAAACGTAGTTAACCGTATATTAAACTACTATTTGAAAGAAAACATTATTCAAGTGCAACAAAGCACATCCTTAAAATCAACAGGCATTTTAAATGTGACATCCTTGGTTCTCAATTCCAGCTTTTCTCATTTGTCTTTGGAATTAACACACAAAAAAAAAATTCTTGAATCATGGAATAAAATATTAATTAAGATCCCAACTGTGAGTGAGTGAGTGTAGTTACCTGGCACCGACAGCTAAATCAGATATGGCATAGAAATAGGACTTTAAAACTTGAGGGTCTCCAAACACTTCATCTCCAAAAGTGTTCATACGGGTCAGAACTATCTTGATGGCTGATGCCGTCACCCAGTCCTGGAAAGGAAAGAAAGTCAGATATTAGACACATATTTTATTTTACAATGAGCGTTATAATTTTGCTTCATGCTGATTGGCTACCTCATTAATGTTCCATTGTTGAAGAGGAGACCCATTCCAGTGCATAGAACACAATGTCGCAAATAACGGAAGATCATGTCATCCATTGTTCATTATGTCATAACGTTTCAACAACAGACAAACACTTGAGATCAGGAAAATAATTTTTTAATTTATATCTCAGAAAAAAGACTATGGGTAATATAATGAATAAAAAGTGTTCAACTAGACCAATATTCAGATCCAAGTCTGGTGCAAATGTCCATAAAAATTCGCAAATCATAAATTTCCCAATCTATGTTAATATGGTTATTACTAATGTTGTGGCTTTCTAGAGGTAACAGTCACTGATAACAGGACCAATAAAGACAAAAGAGTTTACTAAAGAGTTTACTAAGTTTACTGTGTTGTATGTTCATAGAAGTCAAATAATAACGGACACAAGACAGACATGTGAAAAGACAGGGCAGACATGGATGGACACAAGACAGACATGTGAAAAGACAGGGCAGACATGGACAGACAGAAGACTGTCATGTGAACAGACAGGGCAGACATGGACAGACAGAAGACTGACATGTGAACAGACAGGGCAGACATGAACAGACAGAAGACTGTCATATGAACAGACAGGGCAGACATGGACAGACAGAAGACTGACATGTGAACAGACAGGGCAGACATGGACATACAGAAGACAGACATGTGAACAGACAGGGCAGACATGGACAGACAGATGACTGACATGTGAACAGACAGGGCAGACATGGACAGACAGAAGACTGACATGTGAACAGACAGGGCAGACATGGACAGACAGAAGACTGACATGTGAACAGACAGGGCAGACATGAACAGACAGAAGACTGACATGTGAACAGACAGGGCAGACATGGACAGACAGAAGACTGACATGTGAACAGACATGGGCAGACATGGACAGACAGAAGACAGACATGTGAACAGACAGGGCAGACATGGACAGACAGAAGACTGTCATGTGAACAGACAGGGCAGACATGAACAGACAGAAGACTGACATGTGAACAGACAGGGCAGACACGGATAGACAGAAGACTGACATGTGAACAGACAGGGCAGACATGAACAGACAGAAGACTGTCATGTGAACAGACAGGGCAGACATGGACAGACAGAAGACTGACATGTGAACAGACAGGGCAGATATGGACAGACAGAAGACTGACATGTGAACAGACAGGGCAGATACGGACAGACAGAAGACTGTCATGTGAACAGACAGGGCAGACATGGACAGACAGAAGATTGACATGTGAACAGACAGGGCAGACATGGACAGACAGAAGACTGTCATGTGAACAGACAGGGCAGACATGGACAGACAGAAGACTGTCATCACACCACATGTTCAGAGCAACTGAATATTTAAAGATGCAAGACAGACACATGAAAAGACAGGCAGACATGGACAGACAAAGACGGATATTGCAACGCATGTTCAGAGTAGTTAAATAGTAACAGACAGTAGACAGACAATAATGGATAATGGACACAAAGAAGACATCACACCATCCAATAAAACCTATTGAGATCTTTAATTTTCAAGTCCTTTATTTAAATAAAGTATGTCAAGTATTAAACTGGGCTCATAGAGCAGGTGAAACACTACTTGTGAACATCCAACTTTGTTCTTGCCGATGTTGGATTTCAGACCTAGGATTGGTCGTCACACACCGATGAACGTCAGTTGCTTAAAAATACTTAAGAGAATTGTAAGACCTGCTCAACAGACCGGAGGTCATGCATGCAAACCTATTCATGAAATCCCACTTTTCACATGCAGTTTCTAAATGTCAACAAAAACGCCCCCTTCTCATGAATGAATCAGCAGAGTTTGTTAAAAGCTATATGATTACGCGATAAAAGCTTTCCATATTCACCGTCCTATTAACGATGATTCGGCAAATACGATTAAAGTTCCATTCATTTCAAGCAGTTCCGAGAGTGCAGCAGTGACAACTGTTAATCGTGTCATCACCTGCACCGATGTTGTGGTGGGCTGATGTGAGGTGATCCAGTGGGCTGACTTGCAGGGCCGGCCGAGCAGACGACAACATACGTTCAAAGTTAAACACACCTTGCCACTTCCTTATGCCCGCTCACTGAAGCACAACTCCAGTCAGGTGTAAACATTCTAAAATTTGACACAGGTGGGCTTAAATATGGGCTCAGTGTTTAGTTACTGTTTGTGTAAAGTCCTTTGACAGTTTTTCTCAGTTCATTGCCACTATTGACATAATCCCACACACATACGCAAATGTCTAGTAATAATCATGCTTTATTTTACGTAATGCAACACTTGTGGGGATGTTTGGCCTCGTACAATATCCCTTTGTCGCCAGATGGTATGTGCAAGTTTTTGATGCAACCATTCTGTCAGGTTGACAATTAACAACAACTTCAATCTGGATCCTTTGTCAGCACCATACCTGTGCTCATTGGTTTCACAAAAAAGGTAAACATCTGAGGCTTTCCTATCACATTAATATATGTGGTTTTCTGAGATAGCATGTGATTAAAATTAATGGCAGCCTTGAAGAGATTTTGTTCTTTTTTGTGTGTGGAAAGTGACTTTGATTGTTGATAAGGATCCCTACCTGTGAGTGGGTGGGTGGGTGGGTGGGTGGGTGGGTGGGTGAGTGGGTGAGTGAGTGAGTGAGTGAGTGAGTGAGTGAGTGAGTGAGTGAGTGAGTGAGTGAGTGAGTGAGTGAGTGAGTGGGTGGGTGGGTGGGTGGTTGGGTGGGTGGGTGGGTGAGTGGGTGGGTGGGTGGGTGGGTGGGTGGTTGGGTGGGTGGGTGGGTGGGTGGGTGGGTGGGTGAGTGAGTGAGTGAGTGAGTGAGTGAGTGAGTGAGTGAGTGAGAGTGATTTGTTTAACGCTGCACTCAGCAATATTGCAGCTATATGATGGCGATCTGTAAATAATCCAGTGATTGCTAACATGAGCATTGATCAGTGCAATTGGGATACGATGACATGCATCAATCAAGTCAGCGTACCTGAGTGAGTGAGTGAGTGAGTGAGTGAGTGAGTGAGTGAGTGAGTTGTTTAACGCTGCACTCAGCAATATTGCAGCCATATGATGCGATCTGTAAATAACCCAGTGATTGCTACCATGAGCATTGATCAGTGCAATTGGGATACAATGACATGCATCAACCAAGTCACCGTACCTGAGTGAGTGAGTGAGTGAGTGAGTGAGTGAGCGAATCTAGTTTTAGAAAGAAAGCTTGTTAATGACAAGCATTCCAATGACAGGAACCACTGCATAAAGAAAATTAATAGAGAGACCTCTTACAACTGACAAGCAAGCAAAGATAAGATACCCCAAGATCAGAGAACACTCATTGAATAAGCTTCCCTCTCTCAATAATCCCTAGTTTGTATTCTGGCCACATCAAAAGCTGTCCATGACTACCAAGCATGTTGAAGCTAGCAGAACTAATTGAAGCCAGGTTGGCAGGCTGCGTCCAATTTTGTGGTGAATGGAGCTAGGACACTATTGAGCATGTGCAGAACTCTGCCCATATCCTTATCTTCATTC
The DNA here is from genome assembly GCF_023055435.1 of Haliotis rufescens. NCBI lineage: Eukaryota > Metazoa > Mollusca > Gastropoda > Lepetellida > Haliotidae > Haliotis > Haliotis rufescens. Next base: position 32,818,495 of record NW_025964372.1, on the reverse strand, counting down.
ATACAGTGCCGTAAAACACTAGGAGATGTGGGTCACTGATAGATGGGGGCTTGGAGTACCGTATTTATGTCTATTAGGGCACATGCTTGGGTAGGTAGGTGTGGGTCACTGATAGATAGGGACTTGGTGTACCGTATTTATGTCTATTAGGGCACATGCTTGGGTAGGCTTGGGTAGGTGTGGGAAATGTGGGTCACTGATAGATGGAGACTTGGAGTACCGTATTTATGTCTATTAGGGCACATGCTTGGGTAGGTGAAGGGGATGTGGGTCACTGATAGATGGGGACTTGGTGTACCGTATTTATGTCTATTAGGGCACATGCTTGGGTAGGTGAAGGAGATTTGGGTCACTGATAGATGGGGACTTGGTGTACCGTATTTATGTCTATTAGGGCACATGCTTGGGTAGGTAGGTGTGGGTCACTGATAGATAGGGACTTGGTGTACCGTATTTATGTCTATTAGGGCACATGCTTGGGTAGGTGTGGGAGATGTGGGTCACTGATAGATAGGGACTTGGTGGACCGTATTTATGTCTATTAGGGCACATGCTTGGGTAGGTGTGGGTCACTGATAGATGGGGACTTGGTGTACCGTATTTATGTCTATTAGGGCACATGCTTGGGTAGGTAGGTGTGGGTCACTGATAGATAGGGACTTGGTGGACCGTATTTATGTCTATTAGGGAACATGCTTGGGTAGGTGTGGGAAATGTAGGACACTGATAGATGGGGACTTGGTGTACCATATTTATGTCTATTAGGGCACATGCTTGGGTAGGTGTGGGAGATGTGGGTCACTGATAGATAGGGACTTGGTGGACCGTATTTATGTCGATTAGGGCACATGCTTGGGTAGGTAGGTGAGGGTCACTGATAGATGGGGACTTGGTGTACCGTATTTATGTCTATTAGGGCACATGCTTGGGTAGGTGTGGGAAATGTGGGTCACTGATAGATGGGGACTTGGTGTACCGTATTTATGTCTATTAGGGCACATGCTTGGGTAGGTGAAGGGGATGTGGGTCACTGATAGATGGGGACTTGGTGTACCGTATTTAGGTCTATTAGGGCACATGCTTGGGTAGGTGTGGGTGATGTGGGTCACTGATAGATGGGGGCTTGGTGGACCGTATTTATGTCTATTAGGGCACATGCTTGGGTAGGTGTGGGTGATGTGGGTCACTGATAGATGGGGGCTTGGTGTACCGTATTTATGTCTATTAGGGCACATGCTTGGGTAGGTAGGTGTGGGTCACTGATAGATAGGGACTTGGTGTACCGTATTTATGTCTATTAGGGCACATGCTTGGGTAGGTGAAGGGGATGTGGGTCACTGATAGATGGGGACTTGGAGTATCATTGGGTACTTTTTAACTGAATCACCGCTAGATTGGGAGGAAACGTGTGCACAGCTGATAGCTATTGCTGGCATAGTTTGCGAGAAAATACACACAGTAATCTTAATCTCTGCATATAAAACAATACCTTGGAGAGCAGGAAATACATATTAAATGGTAAATCATCATGTCTAGTGATGCTTTATATCCAGTTTCATACTTTTATTGATCAAGTTTGTTATACCTGTTTATTCACCTGAATTCGCTGAAGGGATACGATATGGTTTTTAGAAAGCGCATATTAATACTTGATAATATTTTTTTTACACTATGAATCATGATCAACTTCTATTTTAAGCTTTTTTCAAACTCTGAAACGTGCAACGTAGATGGTGCAACGTAGATTGTGTTACGTAGGCAGAGCATGTATACTGTTTTGTATACTCCCTACGACTCGACCTCGGTTAAACCACTGATCCTCTATTACGCTCATCAATTATTTGGACCCTGAAGGTAGCATTGTAGCGAGTGATCATACTTTTGAATCATTAAAGGTAATATTAGTTATAGTCTGACTTATCTGTCAACAAAGTTTTCGCGATCGAGAGCGTGTGTGCCTCGACCGCGACTTGTGTGTTCAAATAAAATATTTCATCACAGCCAGGCCAAGCAAAGCTTCTAAAGTCAGCATTAGACCTACCTTGCCTTACAAATTCCAAGAAATGCAGTCAACTGTCCATCATTCAATTTCCAAGAAGCATGTGCCATAAATGGAAGTGTTACTACTCCAGTTATAACACGGCGTGTCAGCTTAATGTCTGAAGAAAGCCCGAAGTGATGCAGGTCTCGGACTTTTACCACTTCGATGAAACCCATGAGCACGGGTATGGTGCTGACAAACCTAGAAGCATAATCAGGGCGATCCGGGATTCGAACCCACAATCATAGGTTTCTGGCGTGCCCAAGGGACTCAACTCTGCACAGTGAATCACATTGCTTTAGACGACTGGGCCACCCCTGCCCCCCTTTTTGCATGACGCGGCATGGGATCAAACCCAAACATTTCGGTCTCGAGTCAGAACGCTCTACCACTTGACCAGTTTAATATGAATACCCCACTCAGACACAGTTTACTGGCTCCGAGCCGACAGTCCTTGTTTTAGCATCTTTTTTATCAAACCCACGACCTTCCGCTCTCCAAGCAGACGCTCTACCACTTGACCACAGAGGTCACCTCTTTATAGAACTGAATTAATGCTAAAAGTAATTACTATTAGGCCAGAATATGTTTATTGACATGGTTACCTATCGGTGGAGAAAAAAAAAATTTCGGAAAAAAACAAACTGCCATATTGCCGTGTATCCAATCCCCCACCCTCAACATGAACTTGGTAAAAATAATCTGTATTTGCTGTAGCTGCTGCCATTATGCCAGAACATCCTGCACATGAACTGGTTAGTGGGTTACTTTGCCTTAGAAACACTGACATAACACAGACATGAACCAGATGAAGAGCAACCTTACAACTGCAGACTAAATGTTGTGTTTAAGATGCAGGTACAAATGTAACACTTTGAGGTTATGTGAGGTGTGGTGAGTTTTAAGGTGCGTTCAAGATGTGCATGCACTTGTGTGTAGCTGCTTGTACTAGTCCAGACTTTTGCCAGTTTTATAGTGCTAGCCCACTGAGACATCAGTTTAACATGAATACCCAAGGCAGACACAGTATACTGACTCCAAGCCAACCCGTCCTTGTTTCAGCCCCTAAATGCCTAGCTGCAGACAGGGTAACAATAAGTACCATCTTTTAATGTCTCTTGGTGTGACAGATCAAGGGATCGAACCACCAACCTCCTGCACTCCAGGCAGATGCCCTATGCACTAGACCACAGACATGGTCTCAACAGTAAGCATGGTAAGAGACTTGAAACACATTTCAATCAATTGTATAAACTTGTATTATTGTATTAAGTGAAAGGGAAAACATTCATAGGGGAAAACATACATGTGAACATTGTTATATAAATAATCTTCAAAAAAGGAGAATTAAATATGTCAAAGAAGATCAAAACCTGGGATTACAAATATGCAACTGAACATGCTGAAGGGTGTCGACCCATGAAGGAAATGTACAACATGTGAAAAATATAGACCAGTTAGTCATCAATGTCCAGTACATGGCCACCTCATGTGACCTTAACATGACAGTGGATTGTTGACACATGGCCCCAACGTGTGGCTGAAGAAGAAACAATGGTGTATTGGGCTTCAGATCCATCATGGCTTCTAAACCCTTCTTCCTCACATCCTCGGTCCCTTGGTTCCCACTCAACTGATGAAGGATGTTTCAGTGCCTGCCCTCCCCCTTCATTACCCACATTCATCTTTCATTAGATTACGCTTCTCACTCTTGACCCTCCCCTTCAATATGCTCAAACCCCCAAGTGCATACATCAACAGACAATTTTTCCCCTCAGTTATCAACTAGAAAGAACTCTGGGTGTTCATGTGGACCTCTGTCCCACTCTATTTCTCTTGTTCCTGACCTCTTCCCTACTATTACCTGACCTGAACACTCTTACTTTCCTGGCCCTTCCCTTCTCCACCCCAAATACTTGGACTTTCTCCTGGCCCTTCCCTTCTCCACCCCAAATACTTGGACTTTCTCCTGGCCCTTCTCTTCTCCATCCCCCCATCCTGACCCCCCCCCCCCCTCGCCTCCATCTCTACCTGCCACACCCACACCAAATACAGTTCAGGAAACAATGTAACATGACCTAACCAGTCTTCCAGGAGTGACAGGCTTTGTCTATTTTTTTACTGCCTGGCAAGAAGAGAGGTCATCTGGTGGAGCTTTGACAAGATGGCTCCACCGGACCTGTTGAACATCAGAAGATATTTATTCCATGAGATCAACAGTAAGTTTTCCCCATGTGGTGTACAGATTGGTCCCACAGCTGGGTCCTATTTCTGACTTCTAACAAGTTGAGCAGTTCCCTTGTCGAAATGATGGAATGCTAATTCAAGATAAAAACTCAAAACTTAATTTTCTTGAGAAAGCCATGTTGAAATCAAGAAAGAAAAATTAATATAGAGGACAAAATGTATTCCATTATACTTTCATATCATTCATGTCCCTCACAAGTTTTCAGAATGCCTAAATGTTTCAAATAATTTGTAAAACAAAACCTATATTGCCAGAAGCTCAAGCACTACCAACTGAAGATCACAGAGTGCACTGCCCATCTGTGGCAGCAGGACTCTGGGAGCTCTTGCAACCAAGGGGATATTTGATAGCACCTGATTGGACTGTCAGCAGGTGCCCCCCTCCATGTTCTGTGGTTAACCTACATCCCCTGTGGGAATGAGAGATAAATGGTACCAGTAACCTGGTTGTTGACCCAGTGAGGAAGGATTCCTTCCCCTGCAGGTGTGGGAGGCGTGGTGAGTTTTGGTGTGTGTGTGTGAGGTGAGGTGAGGTGAGGCAGGTTTAATGTCTCGTCCAAGATTATTGCACTTACATAGAGACGTGCATGCGTGCGTGCGTGCGTGCGTGCATGTGTAGCTGCTTGTACTAGTCTGGACTGATGCCGATTTATAGTGCTAGCCACTGAGATATCATGCCGCAGTTTTAACATGGATATCTCACTCAGACATAGTATACGGACTCCGAGCCGACCAGTCCTTGTTTTAGCCCCTTAATGCCAAGCGCCAGACAGGGTAACAACAAGTACCATCTTTTAACGTCTTTTGGTATGACTCAGCTGGGAATCGAACCCCAGACCTTTCGCTCTCCGGGAGGACGCTCCACCTCTAGGTCCTGTGAGAGAGGAGGTAACAATATGATCCAGTAGTCTGATTGCTGGGGTATTCCCCCCTTCTCTCCAACATTTGTTCTGGGGTGCGTGTTGAGGGGGGAGATGGAGGGAGGGATTCCCTTCATGGACAGTTGTGTGGGGGGGGATTCCTTCCCCCTGCAGTACTGGCGGGGGCTGGGTTGGTGTCGGGGTATTATGTGGGTTTGTAACAATGTGACATACTGATAAAACAACACTCCTAAAACAAATCCTGATTCCTCCAAAAGAATGGTCAAGTTTTGTTGTCGGGACTATTTGACATGTTTCAACAAAGATCAACATAAGAGCCCAAATTGGATAAGTCTGTATCGGCCATTAATATCTGTGCACAAAGCACAATCAGATACCTTTATCTCCCATACCCTGATGAACATTGCCTATAACTTTAAAATGTGTAAATATCATACATATGGATAGGGTTCTATCACCTGTATTTCCATTTCCATCATGTTTTCATGCATTTATGTGTTATATATATATATATATATATATATATATATATATATATATATATATATATGTTCTCATCTCTACACCATATTAAATAATAAAAGCACTTTTTCCCAAGTCCCAAGTGGGCATTTTCATATAATAAAAATTCTTAATTCTTGATTCATGGTTGTTCCTCTTTTCCTATTTACAACTTCCACTGTGTGATGAACATGACCTAGATCTTATGATAATCATGATAATCAAACACTACAAATGGGCTAATCAACCCAAACAGACACTAAGCAACTAAGTTTCACTCCAGCACACAACCCAGGCCTAGCCTTCGATACCTACAACTTTACAACCCACTTAAAACATATACAAACAACAATGTGGTTTCTAATCTACTTTCTCCTTTCATACATGGAATATTTATCCTCTTATTTGAGTCAACACTGGGAACTAAATGTCACTGACCCCTTTTCTTATCACATCTGTGGCTAATCTCTTAAGTCAACTCTCTATTCATCCTGTTTACAGACTCTCGACAAGTCCCAGAAACTCATGAAATATGGATCCTAACACTCACAGACCCCAACTCTACCACAAGGAGACAGCTCCAACAGAACTTTGACCTGAATGGCACAAACCATCGAGAAGACAGAAAGTTTAATATCGCCTACTTGGTAAATACGGGTGGTCGGGTAGCCTAGTGGTAAAAGCTTTCGCTCATCATGCTGAAGATCCGGGTTCGATTCCCGACATGGGTACAATGTGTGCATGAAGCCCATTTCTGGTGAACAGCTCTTTTTTCGGATTCTTAGGCAGAACTTTGATTTTATGGCATTGATTAGCTGAGAATAAAAGGCTGGACCTATGGTTTGAGATGAAGCTCATCTGCAATTCAAGAGATTTAACAAATAACAAGATAACAAGTGTTTCAGGTGAGGTGAGGTGAGGTGATATGAAATGGGGTTTAATGTTGCAATCAAGATTAAGATACTAATATAGTGATGTGCATGCACAAGTATGTGTGTGGCTGCTAGTACTAGTCTGGACTAATGCCGGTTTTACAGTGCTAGCCCACTGAGATACGATGCCACAGTTTAACATGAATACTCCACTAAAACACAGTATACTGACTGAGGCAATCAGTCCTTATTTATCCCTTAATGCTGAGTGCCAGGCAGGGAAACAACAAGTATCTCTTTTTAATGTATTTTGGTATGACACGGCTAGGATCAAACCACCGACCATCCGCTCTCCGAGCAGACACTCTATCCACCAGACCATGGAGGCGGTCACAAAGTGTTCAAAATTACGAGAATAGTTGATTAGAAAGAAAAGCTGTGTGACCTGCCTAAAAGTGGGGATATGGTTACATAGATTGAAATAACAAAGAACACCTCAACTTGAAGAAGACAAAATGCTTTCCTTTTATCAATACAAAACAGTCAGTATCAATTTAAGTTTGTCCCCCAGATACTTTATTATCGTTTGTTCACTTCTGTTCGACACTGAAAACATTTAACTCATTACAGGTTTTAATAAGAACCCTCTTTGTAAATTTTCCAAGCACCCAAGGTGCTTATTACAGCAAATATAGAATACGAAATTTTGACTATTTCTGTGCACATATATTTGATGTTATGAAACAGCCCCTGATAAACAAAAACAGCCGCCAGAACAACATCAGGCATCTTAGACAACTCGCCCCAAAAGAGGCTGGGATTTAACCATATCGGCTTGAGAGAAGTATCAATAACCCACAAGTCTGAAAACATGACATAGCCTAAAGTTATGAAACTGAAATAAAGATTACTGGACTTTGGCTTCAGATAAGTGACTTCATTTACAGACTGTATGTGTGCTGGTACCACGTTACAGCTCTCACAGAGAACACAGCATTACAATAACACTGTCACCAAGACAACAGATGTACAGCATTACAACGGAGATACAGCATTACAAGAATACTGTCACCAAGACAACAGAGGTATGGCATCAGAAGAACACTGTCACTAAGACAACATAGATACAGCATTACAAGAACACTGTCACCAAGACAACGGAGGTACAGCATTACAAGAACAGTGTCACCAAGACAACGGAGATACAGAATTACAAGAACAGTCACCAAGACAACAGAGATACAGCATCACAAGAACACTGTCACCAAGACAACAGAGATACAGCATCACAAGAACACTGTCACCAAGACAACAGAGATACAGCATCACAAGAACACTGTCACCAAGACAACAGAGATACAGCATTACAACAACACTGTCACCAAGACAACAGAGATACAGCATCACAAGAACACTGTCACCAAGACAACAGAGATACAGCATCACAAGAACACTGTCACCAAGACAACAGAGATACGGCATTACAAGAACACTGTCACCAAGACAACAGAGATACAGCATTACAAGAACACTGTCACCAAGACAACAGAGATACAGCATCACAAGAACACTGTCACCAAGACAACATAGGAACATGTACATACCTGTAAAACTGGACTGTCTTCATATTCAAAAGCACTGGGCCTCCCTTCCAGAGTACTGAAGGCCACACTGCCCCCAGTGAGGGGAGATATATCACTGAATTCATCAGTACAGATTGCCTTGGCTTCATTGTTTATCTGAATAACTCCTCGTCGAGGTAATCCGTATGTCCTCTCACATGAAGCGCTATAAAATTGGAATGGGGTCCATTCATCGGTATCACTTTTCCTCTTGTATATGGCGAAACTCTCCGGCCTTGGGGAATGGAAGCGTATCCTCACATAGGTAATGTCGTATGTCTTTTCTGAAACATGAAGAATATAGCATTGAAGAAAATATATTATTCGCATCATCTTACATCAGACCAATTTAATATATAAGTGACTGAGTGATTATTGGGCAACGCCGCACCACCAATCCTGCAGCTGTGGTGGTGATCTAAGTAACAGACAGAAAAGTGCCAGTATGCAGCTGAGCCTTTGTTCTCGTAACAGTAGATTCATGTCCTGATCAAGTACTGGCACAAGTTCTCTATCTATCTTACAGTAGAGGCAAATAATAAAGTTCTAGGAACCATACACTGCAGATCACAGAAACTCCACAATTCACATTGGAAGGTGATTGCAAGATTACAGATACGGTTAGTGCAATCAAGTTTCACAAGGCACGAGAGTTTACACCTCTATCAACTGTATACTTTACAGTACTTTAACAGCATCTGACTAAAACAGTGACCACCCAATACACAAAAGTATTTACCTGTGCTCTAACCACATTTGATTGCAAAAATCTAGTCATATCTAATCAGAATTAAATGGCCCTAAATAGACACCAGTATTCTACAGTCACTGCAAAAAATGCTGTAAATATAACATATGAGGTGACTGACAAGCAATGAACTAAGGTGCTCTCACTGAAATGAGGGGGGGTGGCTACTATCTCTTGGAATCTCCACAGGTAGACAAGCATGGGTACAATGTATCTATTTCCCTGTCTGAGAGAGTGAGTATGGTTTTATGCCGCTTTTAGAAATATTCCAGCAATATCACGGTAGGGGACACCCGAAATGGGCTTCACACATTGTACCCATGTCGGGAATCAAACCCGGCTCCTCGGCGTGTCAAGCGAACGCTTTAACCACTAGGCTACCCGACCGCCCCTTTCCCTGTCTGAAGTACCCTTGGGTGAGACAAGTAAGGGTAAAGGGGCCTGCTCTGCCCCGAAATCCCCACGGTTAGGGTTCATGGTAGCTATGTTGCAATGGAATCTCCAAAAAGAGACAAGTATGGGGAATTGGGGACTGAGTTTCCCTGGAATCCCCAAGGAACTTTCAAATTGAAAAGGAGTCCAATGAGATGGGAGATTCCTGAGAAAAATCTAGACCTGTTGTATTTCAGGCTTCTGCATTAGAGAAAGCATTGGGGGGAGGGAAAATACTATGGTTCAGGGACTGTGAGACTGATTATCCCCAGGGAGAGAGGCATGGGTAGCCATTTTCCCCTGAAATCCTCATTGGGATACAAGCATGGGTACAAGGGCCTGGTCTACTATGGCATCCCAACAGAAAGACAGATTGGGTACATGGGGAGCCATTTTCCCCTGAAATCCTCATTGGGATACAAGCATGGGTACAAGGGACTGGTCTACTATGGAATCCCCACAGGGAGACAGGCATGGGTAAATGGGGAGCCATTTCCCCCTGAAATCCTCAATGGGTACAAGGGACTGGTCTAGTCTGGAATCCCCACAGGGAGACAGGCATGGGAACATGGGGAGCCATTTCCCCCTGAAATCCTCATTGGGATACAAGCATGGGTACAAGGGCCTGGTCTACTCTGGAATCCCCACAGGGAGACAGGCATGGGTAAATGGGGAGCCATTTCCCCCTGAAATCATCATGGGTACAAGGGACTGGTCTACTATGGAATCCCCACAGGGAGACAGGCATGGGTAAATGGGGAGCCATTTCCCCCTGAAATCATCATGGGTACAAGGGACTGGTCTACTATAGAATCCCCACAGGGAGACAGGCATGGGTAAATAGGGAGCCATTTCCCCTTGAAATCATCATGGGTACAAGGGACTGGTCTACTATGGAATCCCCACAGGGAGACAGGCATGGGTAAATAGGGAGCCATTTCCCCTTGAAATCATCATGGGTACAAGGGACTGGTCTACTATGGAATCCCCACAGGGAGACAGGCATGGGTAAATGGGGAGCCATTTCCCCTTGAAATCATCATGGGTACAAGGGACTGGTCTACTATGGAATCCCCACAGGGAGACAGGCATGGGTAAATAGGGAGCCATTTCCCCCTGAAATCATCATGGGTACAAGGGACTGGTCTACTATGGAATCCCCACAGGGAGACAGGCATGGGTAAATAGGGAGCCATTTCCCCCTGAAATCCTCATGGGTACAAGGGACTGGTCTACTATGGAATCCCCACAGGGAGACAGGCATGGGTAAATGGGGAGCCATTTCCCCCTGAAATCCTCATGGGTACAAGGGATTGGTCTACTATGGAATCCCCACAGGGAGACAGGCATGGGTAACAGGCAGCCATTCCTCCCCTGAAATCCTCATGGGTACAAGGGATTGGTCTAGTCTGGAATCCCCACAGGGAGACAGGCATGGGTACAAGGGATTGGTCTAGTCTGGAATCCCCACAGGGAGACAGGCATGAGTACAAGGGCCTGCTCCACTCAGGAATCCCCACAGGGAGACAAGCATGGGTACAAGGGCCTGCTCCACTCAGGAATCCCCACAGGGAGACAGGCATGGGTAAATGGGGAGCCATTTCCCCCTGAAATCCTCATGGGTACAAGGGATTGGTCTACTCTGGAATCCCCACAGGGAGACAGGCATGGGTAACAGGCAGCCATTCCTCCCCTGAAATCCTCATGGGTACAAGGGATTGGTCTACTCTGGAATCCCCACAGAAAGACAGGCATGGGTAAATAGGGAGCCATTTCCCCCTGAAATCATCATGGGTACAAGGGACTGGTCTACTATGGAATCCCCACAGGGAGACAGGCATGGGTAAATGGGGAGCCATTTCCCCCTGAAATCATCATGGGTACAAGGGCCTGGTCTACTCTGGAATCCCCACAGGGAGACAGGCATGGGTAAATGGGGAGCCATTTCCCCTTGAAATCATCATGGGTACAAGGGACTGGTCTACTATGGAATCCCCACAGGGAGACAGGCATGGGTACAAGGGCCTGCTCCACTCAGGAATCCCCACAGAGAGACAAGCATGGGTAAATGGGGAGCCATTTCCCCCTGAAATCCTAGTTGGTACAAGGGCCTGCTCTACTATGGAATCCCAAGGGGGTCAGAAGGCAAGACTGTGAAGCCAAGTACAGAAGTTGTAACAAAATGTATAGAGTTCCTGAGAGGCCAGAGTAATTCAGCTTGACATTCCAAATATACCATGTGAGTTTTTTCCTTTCAGGACAGTTTACAAACATGACAACCGGTGGCCAGCTGGCTGAGGAGGTTGATTTGAGTCAGCCTTGAGATGCTGACATGGGGGGGAACACACTGGCCACATTCCCGGGCATCAGCCCATCAACCTACTTACATCAAACACCCAATTATACTCTTCAGGGGTACAGGGCAATAAAGTCAGATCCAAAAGATATGAAAACTGTAGACAAAAAAATCCAATTCATGTTATTGCTAACTTGTTGGCTTGGTCGAAGTGACTGATTTATTTACAAGTACACATGAAGAGGAACAGGCTTAATTTGACATTATTGCATTCAATACAATGTTAAAGTACATCTATAATTAAGAAATTAACAACTTAAAAATACATGGAGCAAATGGTCGGGACTCAACCCCAAAAAGAACGGAAATCTGTACTTTACAAAGAAAGTGTTATCCCAAATATAACATGTTACATTTTACCTCTTTCTAAATGGCATTGAATGACCATGTTTGTTCTAAAAAAAATCATAATTTTGAATTAGATACATTTTTTCAACTTGCCTACCATCACCACTAATATTTGAATCTGAATCTGAATCTGAAGATGTAAATATGCTCCGAATGTTACATGTATGTTTATCATGAGTTTGTGAAAAAGACGACGACTTATTGTACATAAACACCCACAGGGGACAGTGTATATAAAGCATGAACATGACTAGTTATGACGAAAGTTATAAACATTGACATACACAATGTATTACAAATATTGCTATTATTAAGGTTTATGAGTTTATGTAAACTGGTGTATATGTCTACTGTGTTGCCTCTGTTACGTAATGGAATGTTTTTGCAATAAGGGAGGGGTTGGTAGTTGGGAGGGGGAAGAGAGCAACAGCACTTAAAGCCAGCTTTGCTGAGTCGTCAGTTATGCAGGTCATAAATCAGACTGGCTCACAGCTCATCTGTCAGAAGCTGCTTTCAAGGCTCCAGCAGTGAAACATTTGTGGTCTGTGTTTGGCTGCTAAAACTGTAAACAGGCCTGATTGGCCTAATTCACATCAGCACAACAACCAAAGAAACAATGGAGAGTTTATACTCCAGCAGTGTTAACTCTGAAATATGTCGATACATCTAGGGCTCAAATAGCTTATAAACTGACTCATGGGTGGATTTGATTCTCATTAAAACTCAGAGGCAAGTTGGAAAACATAGCAAGCATAAGAAACTCTCAAATGATCTGTCATGAATCAGAATCATAAACCATATCAGTTCAACCAATTCATGTGAGAAGAGAATATTGTTGGGTACATTCCACCTGATTACACTCCATACATTTTTAAATCCTGGGTGGTCTTAAGGGAGACAACCCATCTCCATAATATTGATACCCATTCACCTGTGCATGTGGCCGGGACATATCATCTTATATAGTTTATAGATTCTCCTGCCCACATCAAGCTGTCTCAGATTTATACCACAGATGACCGTTGTGCTGTGAAATACTAGCCATACCCGACTGTGCCTCAGTGTGACTTATCAGCAAGTGTCAGGTGTGAATTGCCCCCAGGAATGTAATGCTATTAGTATAAATCAATGGTCACTCAAGTCCTACAGCAGGTGAGGGCACATTCAGGTGTGCTCAAGGGTCTTGGACGATTTATCCAGGGCCCCAGATAATGTTTTAGCCACCGAGTATTTACTCACAAGTTATCATTCACGTTGGGTATTCATAGATTTCTTTGGGTATTGAATACATATTTGTTTGTTTGCTTGATGTTTAATGCCGCACTCAGCAATATTCCAGCTATATGATGGTGGTCTATAAATAATCGAATCTGGACCAGACAATCCAGTGATTGATATCATGAGCATAGTTCCACACAATTAGGGTCGATGACATGCATCAAAGAAGTCAGCGAGCCTGACCACCCGATCGCATTAGTCGCCTCTTATGACAAGCATAGTCGCCTTTCAGTACATATTTACTCCCAAGGATCAAGCGTACTAGGCATTTTGAAATAAATTCTGCTTAAACTTTCAGGTGTCGAATTGTGCATATTCACTGCACTGAATGTTTATGTACATGTGATGCCTGCATTCGATCAGTAAACAAAGATCAGTAAAGAAATACACGTCGACAACCTGACAGGGCTACATTGGGTAATTACACAATTTGTTAAACTTGCGTTTCTTGTTGTTTTGTTTGTTTGATTGTTGTTTAATGCCGCACTTAATAATATTCCAGCTATATGACAGCGGTCTGTAAATAATCGAGTCTGGACCAGACAATCCAGTGATTGATATCATGAGAATTGTTCCACACAATTAGGGTAGATGACATGCATCAACCAAGTCAGCGAGCCTGACCACCCGATCCCATTAGTTGCCTATTACGACAAGCATAAGACCTATTCTAACAGGATCTGCATGGGTTCAAGCATACTTGTATTCAATCAGCTCAAAACTATGACAATAAGGTGATTTGTTTCTGTATTGCAGAAAGACGTAGCTGATCTGGAGGTGTATTTACCTGAACCACCTCTCTGTGAAGTGAGTGAAGAGAGAAGACCTGCTGGCTCTGCAGGGAACTTCCGTGCTTATATCTTTACCATGCTGCTCAAATATTTCATTATTTATCCAAGTAGATAGGGAGGTGCTCAGGTGAGAAACAAGATGTTATTCCTATCGGCACAATCAATAGATTTCAGCCTTAGGTTGTAATGAGGGCCAGTGTGAATAGCGAGAGCCTAATGAGAGAAAATACCTTTCTCCAACTGAGTGAGTGAGTGAGTGAGTGGGTTTTGGGAGTGAGTGTGTGAGTGGGTGGGTTTAGTGGTTGAGTGAGTGAATGAGTGAGTGAGTGGGTTTTGGGAGTGAGTGAGTGGGTGGGTGTATTGTGAGCATGCGAGTGTGAGTGAGTGAGTGTGTGGTTGGGTGAGTGATTGGGTTGGTTTTGGGTGCATTTGTAAGTGGGTATTTGAGTGTTTGGGTTTGAGTTTCGAGGAGTTAGTGAGTAAGTGGGTATTTGAGTGTTTGGATGAGTTTTTAGAAGCATTTCCATAACATCATAAGGGGGACTCCAATCAAAGATTTCCATCACCTTGTAACTCGAGGTAGCTGGCGGTGTCCTCGAGTGTTTACTGTAGGCACCCCCAGGGTTTAGTACTGACCTTGCCATCAACCCACACCATGAGGTCAATACACCCCCTAATCTATGGTCACATATATTGTACAACTTGATGGAAATATTTCCATGTACAATCCACACACACACATGCCTCAATCATGCTTCTCCCATTACTAATTAATCTCTGTGCAGGCCTCAAAGTTGCAACTAAAACGGCAGCCAATGCGACCTAAATTTCAGTTTGTCTTCTGTCTAAAATTCAGAGGTAGCCAAATGACTACCTAGAAATATATCTTGTGGCAACTAAATTCTATTGCTACATATCTGTAGACACAAAATTAACGTATGCGAGTTAGGATCACCTTGGTGGTACAACAATCATTACTGTATGTTAAAGTATGCGAGTTAGGATCACCTTGGTGGTACAACAATCATTACTGTATGTTAAAGTATGCGAGTTAGGATCACCTTGGTGGTACAACAATCGTAACTGTATGTTAAAGTATGCGAGTTAGGATCACCTTGATGATACAACAATCGTAACTCTATGTTAAAGTATGCGAGTTAGGATCACCTTGGTGGTATGACAATCATAACTGTATGTTAAAGTATGCGAGTTAGGATCACCTTGGAGGTACGACAATCGTAACTGTAGGTTAAAGTATTTGAGTTAGGATCACCTTGGTGGTACGACAATCGTAACTGTATATTAAAGTATGTGAGGTAGGATCACCTTGATGATACAACAATCGTAACTGTATGTTAAAGTATGCGAGTTAGGATCACCTTGGTGGTACGACAATCGTAACTGTATGTTAAAGTATGCGAGTTAGGATCACCTTGGTGGTACAACAATCTTATGTTTATGTTGATTGTTTTTGCCAATAGGGCATTTGTATTTTGGTCATGCCCACTTCATATTTAACAGTTACTGTTGGACATTCAAGTATGAATAAAATATGAAAATACTAATATCAAGTGTCATTTTTATTACATATACCATATCTTCTTGAGTTCAAGCCTTAGGTTGTAATGAGGGCCAGTGTGAATAGCGAGAGCCTAATGAGAGAAAATACCTTTCTCCAACTGAGTGAGTGAGTGAGTGAGTGGGTTTTGGGAGTGAGTGTGTGAGTGGGTGGGTTTAGTGGTTGAGTGAGTGAATGAGTGAGTGAGTGGGTTTTGGGAGTGAGTGAGTGGGTGGGTGTATTGTGAGCATGCGAGTGTGAGTGAGTGAGTGTGTGGTTGGGTGAGTGATTGGGTTGGTTTTGGGTGCATTTGTAAGTGGGTATTTGAGTGTTTGGGTTTGAGTTTCGAGGAGTTAGTGAGTAAGTGGGTATTTGAGTGTTTGGATGAGTTTTTAGAAGCATTTCCATAACATCATAAGGGGGACTCCAATCAAAGATTTCCATCACCTTGTAACTCGAGGTAGCTGGCGGTGTCCTCGAGTGTTTACTGTAGGCACCCCCAGGGTTTAGTACTGACCTTGCCATCAACCCACACCATGAGGTCAATACACCCCCTAATCTATGGTCACATATATTGTACAACTTGATGGAAATATTTCCATGTACAATCCACACACACACATGCCTCAATCATGCTTCTCCCATTACTAATTAATCTCTGTGCAGGCCTCAAAGTTGCAACTAAAACGGCAGCCAATGCGACCTAAATTTCAGTTTGTCTTCTGTCTAAAATTCAGAGGTAGCCAAATGACTACCTAGAAATATATCTTGTGGCAACTAAATTCTATTGCTACATATCTGTAGACACAAAATTAACAAGTATTTGTCACAGAGTGACGAAATATCCCCCGCCATATACACCATAGTACCAAATATGAAGACAATCCAGCGATTAGTTCTTGAGATATTGTGGCAACACCGTTTTCCAACTCCAAAAACAGATTTGCCTGCTGTGACCTTGAAAATTGGGTCAAGGTCACCAAATCTGACAGGTGTATGCGGTGTCTGTATATACACTATAGTTCCAAATATGAAGACAATCCAGCGATTAGTTCTTGAGATATCGCGGCAACACCGTTTTCCAACTCCAAAAGCAGATTTGCCTGCTGTGACCTTGAAAATGGGGTCAAGGTCACCAAAACCGACTGGTGTCTGCGGTGTCTGTATATACACTATAGTTCCAAATATGAAGACAATCGAGAGGTTTAGTTCTTGAGATATTGTGGCAACACCGTTTTCCAACTCTAAAAGCAGATTTGCCTGCTGTGACCTTGAAAATGGGATCAAGGTCACCAAAACCGACTGGTGTCTGCGGAGTCTGTATATACACTATAGTTCCAAATATGAAGACAATCCAGTGTTTAGTTCTTGAGATATCGCGGCAACACCGTTTTCCAACTCCAAAAGCAGATTTGCCTGCTGTGACCTTGAAAATGGGATCAAGGTCACCAAAACCGACTGGTGTCTGCAGAGTCTGTATATACACCATAGTTCCAAATATGAAGACAATCCAGTGTTTAGTTCTTGAGATATCGCGGCAACACCGTTTTCCAACTCTAAAAGCAGATTTGTCTGCTGTGACCTTGAAAATGGGATCAAGGTCACCAAAACCGACTGGTGTCTGCGGAGTCTGTATATACACCATAGTTCCAAATATGAAGACAATCCAGTGTTTAGTTCTTCAGATATCGCGGCAACAAACAGGTGGGACGTACGGACGGACGTACGGACGGTCGTGAATACTATATCCCCCGCTTCGCGCTTTCGCGCGGCGGGGGATAATAACAGATGATATTGGAAAACACAACTGCTAATAATAGTTCCTCCTAATGTTGACAATGAACCAAAATACATAAAAATTAATGTAATTCATACTTTATTTTAGTTGACAATGCTCATTGGATAAGCGAGGGTATACCTATATAATCTAGTAACATAAACTGCATCATTGTTCAAGTCACAAGTAACAAAATTCAAGAACAGTTTCCATTAAGATACAATTTCAAGACTAGTACTGTAACTTGTACATATTATAATAGTTATTTGATAAAGATAATTTCAAATGCTTTTGGTTACCTACAATATTGGCTTTACTTCTTGATTTTCCTACTGGCTACCTTGAAAAAATTATTGGTAGCCATATGGCTACTTGATAAAAATGTAAACTTTGAGGCCTGCCGTGCTAAACAGTGTGTTTGAACATGAGGAACACCTTGAGGCATGGTATCAAACTCATCTCACGTTGAGGGTGTGCTATCTGATGTAGACAGTCGGGAGGCAATACCCTGAAGTGTCTACCCCTGCATGGCATTGTCAGCGGATAGTGCTATACCCACTGACCTCAGTCTGTCACACAGTCCCAGGTTAAATGGATTCGCTTGTTCATATCAAAATTCTATATAATTACAGACTAAGTGTTAGTCTATCGCTGACCTCTGAGCTTTGCAGTAATCTTGCATTTACCTGGGTTCTGACATTAGTCATTATCTTGGAAGAACAGTGAAAACCTAAACACGAAACTCATGGGGTCATACTGTTAACAGGGTCACCGGACACAATTATTAGAGCAAACCTCAAGAGCCTCTCTTAATTACAGCACTTTTAGCAATAGTCAAACAATATCATAGTGGGTAACACAAAAATGGGCTTCACACACAGTACCCATGTAGGGGAATCGAACCCACGTCAGTGGTGTGATGAGCAAACACTTTATCCGCTAGGCTCAGCCCCCACCCTCTTAAATACAAACACTGAAGAGCATAAAATGAGTACTGTCCCATAGTGTGACATAATATCATGTTGATCATTAGTCAGCTAGTACACTGTTATGCCATTTCTGTCACATTCATTTGTCAAATCTACTCAAATCTTGGCAACATTATAATACACTAAAGACATATTGTCTAATCAAATAAAAGAGCTAATGAATTGTGTATGTTATGCATAGAACATTAAAAAGTGCTCTCAAGCTATGGATAGAAGATATTGTTAAATGACAATTTTACATTCAACTTCTTACATTTATAGTACACCCGAAACGCTAGCATCTCTTTAAAATAATATTCTTGCACACATGCAGATCTGCTTTCCAGAAACATCCATTATTACATTTTGAATCCATGAATGAAGCAACATTTTTTTTCCAAGCTGCTGTAAGGTATGTCTTACATATATACATAAACATTTGATTTATACAAAGTCATCTCCGTAAATGTCTGGTTCCGCTCAATCAATTACATGTGATGTCTCCATCTGAGACAGGTTGCCGGGGGACTGGTATGAGGTGTAGTTGTGCCCCAAGCAGTATCTCTCAATGTGTTTGTGAGGCTTGTTTCTGACACTTTATTTTATGTTGTTGTCAAATGACAGGAATAAAACAGTTCAACCTTTATCAATATTTCAAGTTAAGATACTTTATTAATGTCTAACTTCATGACATTAGTTATAAAAGGGTACCCTATTGAGAAAGCCACTGCATAATTCTAGCATTATATCAAAATCATATTCACCATATTTAAAACATTCGGCAATATTGAAACATTATGATGCTTGCTTGTAAAAAATCAAGTCTTGACCACACAATCCAGTGATGGATATTATGAGCAACGACCCACGTTGTCAGTTGAATGACACACTGTCAACCAAGTCACCTAGCCTGCGGGGACCTAGTCTGTTATATCAATGTATATGGATTTGTCAAAGAGAAAGAGTTTGTTTAAATTATTTTAACAATTTTGAGTCCATTTAGGTCATTATTGTCAATTTAAAAGAAAACCCAGATTCATTAAATTCACCGCCATTATCACAACAGTTCTACACATGCAAACGAACACATAAATTTCTATTTGAATGAGACAAACAATCCGTATTTCCTACAACCTGCTGTAATTGTCCAAGTTCTGCTAGCCAGGTCAAGCACCTGTAAACCTACAATCCTTGTGTTTCTATTCTTATCGAAGGAGCAAACGTCCATAGTGCTCGGCAGTGGCTGTAATTGGCTTTCAGTTCAGTTGGCTTCATGTTCCCCTATACAAAGTCCCCTTTACAGAAGGAGTACAGAAGTTGTTTGCAGGTTAACAGTATTACAATACAGGCAATATATCACGCTACTTCCCTGTGTTGGCTCAGGGATTCATGCATTGTTGATGGGAATAAATACATTTTATGATCTTGTTAGCAGAGTTGACCAATATCTTGACATTCTATAACAAGAAGGTGGTGTAAACGCACTGGACTTTTTATTTCAGGGTTGAGGCCTAGAACAGTGTATGTCTGTCTTGAGTACCCTCATATTGCCTGCAAAGATCCTTAAGAATTATTGGGGGTCTCCTGCACCACTTTTGTAAGTCACGGTAAAACCCTTGAGGAAAGCCTAAAGTGATGCAGGTCTCAGATGTTTACCATCGATATGGTGCTGACAAACCAAGAAACATATTCGGGGTGAACCAGGATTTGAACCTATGATCATAGTTTTTTTGCATGACTGCAGCTTCTTTGTCAACTGGGACCAGCCATGGCCGTGTAACCTTGTAAGACAAGATCAGACTGACTGAGTATAGTTTTATGCTGCTTTTTTCCAGCAATTTCACGGCAGGGTACACCAGAAATGGGCTTCACACATTGTACCCATGTTGGGAATCGAACCCGGATCTTCAGCGAGACAAGCGACCACAAGGCTACCCCAACGTCCTGACAAGATCAGTAGCTAATCAGTTGATGAATGCCTGCTGTCAGAAATTTTGTATTGTTCTATAGTGCTGTGTCACACTGCTTGTGGAGTGAGATGTACAGACCTGAGACAAGCAGTCCTGTGTTGCTGCCCACACAGTACATGAGTACTAGGATTGTAAAATCAAGAAGGATTGACTGACAGCATAACTTTCCACTTGACTCATAAATTGTCCTTGCTTCGTGGCTCTGGTTGGTACCAACAGAGCCCCTTTCAACTTTGACATCACAAGCATGGTTCTGTATCCCACAGTGTATGAACCTACCATTGTAAGGATGGTTAGTTTGTTGTGTTTGAGGTTAAATGAGTTAATGTCCCATTCAACATTATTGTTGTTTTTTTTGTTTATTTGTTGTTTAACGCCACACTCAGCAATATTCCAGCTATATGACGGCGGTCTGTAAATAACAAGTCAGGATCAGACAATCCAGTGATTGACACCATGAACATCGATCCACACAATTGGGATACGATTACATGCATCAACCAAGTCAGCGAGTCTGACCACCTGATCCCGTTAATAGCCTCTTAAGACAAGCAGTCGCCTTTTACAGCAAGCATGGGTTGCTGAAGACCTATTCTACCCCGGATCTTCACAGGTCTCAACATTATTGGACTTGAATAGTGACACGCCTGCCTGTGTACGAGTCCGGACTATTCCAGGTGGTTTTTTCAGTGTTAGCCCACTGGTATACCATGCCAGAGTCTAACAGGGATATCCCATCAGACACATTATAGTGACTCCAAGCAAACCAGTGAGTTCGTGTTTTATCAACCTTAATGTTGAATACCAGACAGGGGAACAAGTGTCATCTTTTAACATACGTATTTGGTATAACGCGACAAAGGGATCAACCTTCCGCTCTCCAGCAATAAGTCATTGTAACTACTGGTAGGGAAATCCAGTCTATTTATATTTCATTTTCCTGTTTTAATAACAGTGTGGTCATTTGATCACTGATCCTTGACCTTAAAGGACAGGGCAGTCACCTTGAAGTCAAAATATGAAAACATGCAGTTCAATCCATTCAATCTTTTTCAAAAGGTCAATAAATTGTCAATGTGATATTTTGCCACATCAAGGGAGAAATAATCTTTTCTGTTCAATCAACAAATAGATTAATTTCATGGCAACACTTTACAATTATTTCCTACCAAAGTAGAATTGGCCCATTCAAGCCAGAAATGTGATCTGTATGGCTGATACTATTCTCCTTCTCCTCCACTGCCCCTGGCGACTTGGACAATCTGGCCAACCCTTGACCCTATCTGTCCCTCCCTGGGGGACTCTACCTCCCACAGTCGTCCTCAAAGTCAACCCACCCCCTCAACAACCCCCTGGTGAGACCTCTCTCACCCCCTCTGTCCTTTATGATTGCTAGTTACATGGTAGAACTAGTGGACAGGAAAATAGCTACACTTCCTATGCAAGTCAAAATGGTAGCTTGGTGAAGCAGACGGCTTTTGTAGCAGGTACAATTGGCAAAGGACAACATTGAAGGCATTGAGGAATCTTTAGATAGGGTATTGTGGAAGATGAAAGCGAGTGGTCAGGTGTAAAATTTACTTGACAACCAATAGGTAAGAAAACTAGGATAACTGATGTTTCATGAAAGATGTTCAAATTAAACATATTTTAAATATATGCCATAATCACTCCTATTTACAAATAATTTTATCAGCTGCCTTCATCAATAATGGGTAGCCTAGTGGTTAATGTGTTCACTCATCAGGCTGAAGGTCCGGGTTCAGTTTCCCACATAGGTACAATGTAGGAAGCAAATATCTGGTGTCCCCTGCCATTTTACTGCTGGAATATTGTCAAAAGAGGCGTAAAACCTGACTCACTGATTAATTCAGAAATCTTGCAGGAGTGAAATGGTTGAGAAGGGGATTATAATAATGATAGAAAGAGTGAGTGAGTGAATTGGGTTTTAGGACGCTTACAACAGTATTCCAATTACATCACAGCATGCCAGCTTAATGTGGAAGGAAAGCCCGAAGTGATGCATATCTTAGATCTTGACAACTGGTAAAACTCACAACCCAGGGTATGGTGCTGACAAACCTAGTAACATAATTGAGCCAACCAGGGTTCAACCCAAGACCTTTGATTTTTGGCGTGCCCAAGGGACACAACTTATAACATGGTTGACAAGGCACTTCCAAAATTTATTCTCAGAAACTAATGCTCAAAAAAGTTATAAGCAGAAAAACCCTCGGCTACCTGAAGCCCCAATAATTCACAAAGACAGAAAACTTTGAACTTCTAATCCCATGTCTCGTTGAAAGCCCATTACCATCAAACGCTATCTGATCAGATAAGACAGACAAGACACAATACCGTATTCCAAACAACCGCAATAAGGTATTCCTAACAGCTCAACTTCTATGTATCTAAGGAGAACTGATAATCCTTTGATGGCCAGAACTAGAAATCTAAGTGGTTTGTTCTCGGTGTTACATAATAATCATCCACAATCGACGGAGAAGGTGGTGGTCAAGTCTGAAGTGTCTGGAGTCAACAATGACCGGTGGTAAGCACTGATAAGGAGCTTTAGTGGTCAGGACTTTCAACCCTGCCGAACACTTGACCCTTCTACTTGATACAGGATTTACATTCTCCTCATATCAACCGTAGATTACCTAAAGCATGTGGTCAGAGGATCATGTTCTGATCAAATCTGGGAAGGAAATTGCTTGGTATAATGCCAAGAGTGTCATAAAGAAAGGTACAATGTTCAAAACAGCATAAAACTTATTTTTAACATGTTCATTACATCTATTTTTTCAAAGAAAAGTACAATGTACAACAAACTTATTTTTAACATATTTCATTATTTCTGTTTGAATATTGAATCCTTTTTCAGTCATACCCGACACAAAAAACAGTCTGTCTGGTTTCAACTGAAGGTTCTTAAAAATTCATTTCAATGCAACTAGTTGTCAATTGGATAGTAAATTTTCTTGATTCAGTTAGGGACAGTCTTTTGTTTGTTTGTTGTTTAACGCCTCACTTACCAAAATTCCAGCTTTATGACCGCGGTCTGTAAATAATCGAGTCTGGACCAGACAACCCAGTGATTGATTTCATGAACATCGATCCACATAATTGAGATATGATGACATTCATCAACCAAGGTAGTCCTGCTCCATCACTGTGAAATAAACTTATTTTGTGGAAAAAAAGCAATCTAGATATGTATACAAAAGTAAGTCTAGCCAGCTCTAGCTAGCTCTATTAATCAGCATTGGGAAAATCATTTGCATAATTTTAGAGTTGAGAAGGGTATTGTGTAATATATGATTTCATAGACTAAATGTTAGTCTATATAACCATGTCAGCGAGCCTGACAACCCGATCCCTAAAGTCGCCTCTCACGACATGCATAGTCGTCTCTTACGGCAATCATGAGTTGCTGAAGACCTATTCTTCCCGGATCTTCACGGGTCTAATATTAATGTGGCGCCATGACATTTACTTGGTGAATAGAATTAGGCACATTATAAATGGACTTATTAATATTATTTCTGAATCAGCTAGCAGGAAAGCTGATCAAGCTGAGCATGTACGGTACTTGGTGTGGCTTCCATTGCCTACTTCACATGCATAGTGGGACAAGTAGCCCGTGTGATGCATGTTGAAACGGCTTACAGGCATCGTTTGTAGAGTTACTTACATACGTCGCCTGAGCTGCGATACAATCTGTTCTTATTATATCATGCCCTTCACTCATTAGAAGTCAGTGGTGCAGAACAATTGATTGAGGTGTACAAATCCTTCAAGCTTTAAAGCTACCGGGAATAATCTAACGTCCACTCAGAGCAGGTGAGGTGAGGTGAGGTGAGGTGAGGTGAGGTGAGGTGAAATTTGGTTTAACATCGCGTCCAAGATTATTGCACTTGTATAGCGACGTGCATGCACGTGTGTGCGTGGCTGCTTGTACTAGTCTGGACAGATGCCGATTTATAGTGCTAGCCCACTGAGATACCATGCCGCAGTTTAACATGAATACCCTACTCAGACACAGTATACTGACTCCGAGCCGACCAGTCCTTGTTTTAGCCCCTTTATGCCGAGCGCCAGGCAGGGTAACAACAAGTACCATCTTTTAACGTCTTTTGGTATGGCGCGGCCAGGGATCGAACCCGGCAATATCACAGCAGGGGGTATCAGTGATCGGCTTAACATTGTACCCATGTGGGCAAGAGATCCCAGGCCTTTGGCACAACAAGCGAATGCTTTAATCATGTTAATCACTTGGCTACCCCAACATCCCCTAAAACATCTAGTTATGTTACATATACGACTACTGTGAAATAAGCTGTTTGCTTGCTTGATTGATCTCAATGGTGTCTATCCCTGTTAATTAACACAAAATAATTTTTTGAGTTTGAACAGGAAACCCCACCAATACATTCTGAATAAAACTGTTTACATTCATTCCAGTTCTTGGATAATCCAAACAAAAATAAGATTTGAAACATTTCACCATATACTTATAGTCTGACATTATTTACAATCATTGTGAAGGTTAATGTTGTGTCTTCTCCTATATTTTATCACTGCAGTCCTCCCACATGACCATAGGTCTTCAGCAACTCATGCTTGACGTAAAAGGCGACTATGCTTGTCGTAAAAGGCGACTAACGGAATTGGGTGGTTTGGCTCGCTGACTTGGTTGATGCATGTCATCGATCCCAATTGCGTGGATCGATGTTCATGATGTCAATCACTGGATTGTTTGGTCCAGACTCAATTATTTACAGACCGCCGTAAAATAGCTGGAATATTGCTTATTGTGGCGTAAAACAACCAACCAACCAACCAATATCCCACATGCACTTGTCAGGGGTTGTATCCACACAAACCAAATATGATCAAAGAATCTGGTTCTTGAACTTCAAGTTGTCAGCCTAGAGGTGACAATGTTATACACAGTCTGGTTTACGAGCTGTGTGATACATGTATTATACCCCCTCGGTGTGAATGCTGGACGTCAGCGTGGCAGATGACACCCAAATATTACCTACATCAACACACAGCCAGTGTATATTACTCATAGTGTCCTGATTCACACCAATACTCTTCACAAATGTCACACAACTGGGGAAGCCAATATTGACATGGTAATTTGGGGGCTGTTTTAGATGTGTGACACATGTTGGTCTGTGTTTGTCTTATTATGACTGTCCACAATGACTCACATGATCACCACTTCCCTTCTGGCTGTACAACAAGGTCAGCGTGAAAAAACACACACCTAGGTTCGAGTACGACTGTCAGTTTCCTTGGATCAAATATAAAATTTCACTTAAAAACTATTCAATCTACATTCCTAATAAAATGCCGTACTGTAAACATAATCCTTTCAAACGATGTGTACTTTGGTTGATATGGGTTATATTTACCGATGAGTTTATATTGTGGAATCATACCCAAGCAGGTACAGAATACACAATAGCCAACTGCAAGTCACCATCTTGCTATGCCAGAGACACCCATATCAGATTGGACCGATTCATCATCTTTACAAAAAGTTATAAGTGAGTGATTTGGACTTTACCACTTTGAACAGTATTTCAGTCATATCCCAGGGTCAGCTTTACGTGCCAGGAAAGCATTGTGGGACTAACGAGTGAGTGAGAATCGAAATATCGATATACTGCTACTGGTAAGCACTTAAAGTCAATAAATAGATTGTTAAATCAGTTTCCGATCAATAGTATCGATTTCAGTTGTATTTACCATATCAATAAAATACATGCAATGCTGTTCAAATTTGTTTTTCTTTTGATCATGAGTGGTAGTAATTTACACATGGTAATGTGGAAGTTTCTTTTTCTTAAATTATTTGGGTAAAGACAAAACAAATCAGTCATATCTCAAACTTAACTATTTGTTTGTTGTTATGGTTATCACATTCAAAGGAAACTTCAGTTTCAAGGTTTAATTCAACTCTCAAAACCAACTAAAATGATACACTGAAAACTATCGATATTTATCGCAATAACTTCTTTGATAGGCATTTAGAAGTTGGGAGTACTAAGTAAGGATAACAATTTATGGATGAACAACTTCTTTATTACAATTAAGAGCGGGATAACGGTGTTAGAACCTACACCGAAACATCGCTCTTAATCAATGTTAATTGTAATAAAGAAGTTGTTCATCCATAAATTCTTATCCTTATTTATCACAATAGTTGCTTGCAATATTAACAGTTATCACAATAGTTTCTTTCAATATCAATAGTTATCGCATTTCCAGACCAATAGTCACCCCTACTAGCAAATACCAAAACTACTGCATTCATAATGCAACATTTCCAAAACAAATTATGGATCAACCCATATCATCTAAAGTAATGGAAGAACTGAGGAATGAGAAGAATGTTCTTTATACACTTTGACTAAAAGCTCATATTAAGTTGTATGGACACTGTCTCTGGAGACTTGCTGGACACAGGTCAGCATGTAAAGGTCAAAGTTCAGTGAGAGTCTGTCTCCCCTGCAATCCCTGATCCTCAATACCTGTCCAGTCTACTTTGATGTACATGGCTAGCCATGTCTCCCACACCTCTGCAGATTACAATGCCATATACATGTCACTCCCCGGAGCCACTTTCATGTCACAGACTTAATGAGTAGGAAGTAAATCAGCTCAAGTTAAGCCATGTTCAACCATGTCGGGCCATGCTTTTGAGAAACTTCTTCTTGAAGTGAGTGAGTTGGGTTTAACTCCGCTTTAACAGTATTCCAGTTACAGCATGGTGTCAGCTTGATGGAGGAGGAAGGCTTGAAGTGATCATGGTGATGCAAGTCTCAGATGTTTAGATCTTTTGTGAAAGCCACAAGCGTTAGTATGGTGCTGACAAACCTTGAAAAAAATCACAGATTATTGGCTTTGCAGAGCAATTGCGGTGCCTTTGATGACTTGGCCCTCAAGTTCAACATTAAATGAGGGGGTGCAGTAGAGCCTCATAAACATATTTGGAAAACCCAAACCATTGATTGATGAAATGAGAAATGAACACCAAAATGGACTGAGCGATGTTCCAGCAATATCACAGAAGGGGACACCAGAAATTGTACCCATGTGGGGAATGGAATCCTGGTCTTGGGTGAGATGAGTGAACACTTTAACCTCTAGGCTACCATATGCTAATAATAAGAGATCACAGAGATCACAGAGTGAGTGAGTGAGTGAGTGAGTGAGTGAGTGAGTGAGGGAGGGAGGTTTTAAGCTGCATTTAGCCATATTCAAACAATACCATGGCGGGGGACACCAGAAATGGGCTTCACACATTGAACCCACATCGGCAATCATACCTGGGTTTTTGGTGTTACGAGCGAATGCTTTAACAACTAGGCTACCAGACCGCCGCTGATTACAGAAAGAAAGAACCTCATCTCTACGATATCATCCAGTTGTCAGAATTTACTCCAATCTAAACAGAAATTATCGTGTTTGAAGTAATCAGAGTACTTTTCATTTACCATGTTTACAGACTGCTCGCGAGGATCGGGTGGTCAGGCTCAATGACTTGGTTGATGCATGTCATCGTATCCCAATTGCATGGATCGATGCCAATGATGTCAATCACTGGATTGTCTGGTTCAGACTCAATTATTTTTCAGACCGCTGTCATATAGCTGGAATATTGCCGAGTGCAGTGTTAAACAACAAACAAACAAACAAACAAACAAACACAAGTAACCCTACAACAGGTGGTGATTAATATACTACTCAAAAGAAGTTAAAGAACATCCGATTCTTTCATATTAGTTTATCTGTAATGCCACGTTAATATATATGAATCTGGTGTCCTTTTGTTTGAGTAACATACCCTCTACCCTTTCTTAAATGTCCCGAAACTCTTCCATCAGAAACATGTATCATGAACCATATCGACTTTACCAAATCTGGTAACAGCACAGGCTGCTCAATAACCAGATTTGCCAAAGTCCTTAAAGTAATGATTATTAATAAAAATCGTAATTCTTAGATTATATAAATAATAACAAGTCGCCCTTGTCCTATCCGCTTATCCATACTTGCCTACTATAAGTATAGAATTACTGTACATCCATAGACTTATCATTCAGTTCACACTTAGAGCAAGGCTGTTCAATCACTACATATTTGTAACTGTAGTATTCCTGTTCAATACAAATACACTCGGTTTATTCCCTGTAAACCCAGTGGTGTTCAGTTCCTTCCGCACTTCGAGTTGAGACACTCATATCCAGGGAAAGTTGGATATCAGCAACACCAGTCCGAGAACAATTACTTTACATGACTGGATATGATTTATCGATTACACCTTTGCTGTATTTTGAAAGGCACACTTGAAGATTATGTGACCCAGACATTCGGATAAAAACCACAGAAAACAGCAACCATGTCATGACACAGGTAGGTGAACGACCAGCTTTGACTGACCCAGTTTTACCTGTGTGTACATTGTTAACGTTCCTATATATAGTGGTAACACTGACGTAAGGCCAAGTCGCAACTGGGTTTACAAGTGTTTGCTAGGACAAATATCAGCTCACATAAATAAACATACATTTCATGGAGTCTGCCCCCCTCTCTGTAGTCATCATCAGACATCCAGGCTGTGCTTTATTTGCATAATGGTGTTGTTCCACACCAGATTTCATAATACACTCATTTTTGTACAATACCTTCATATAGAAATATGATTTTATCATGGAAACTATGAACAATTACAAAACACCTCGGTAAAATCCACTTAATCTCTGCAACTTTTTAAATACCTTACTAAAAAATGAAGAATGTGTCACCTGTGTAGCACATGGCAGTTCAAAATAAAGGATGTAGTTAAAGGGAGACTGCTCCACAGTCTGGCAACCATTTTTAGCC
Source organism: Haliotis rufescens (assembly GCF_023055435.1). Taxonomy (NCBI): domain Eukaryota; kingdom Metazoa; phylum Mollusca; class Gastropoda; order Lepetellida; family Haliotidae; genus Haliotis; species Haliotis rufescens. The sequence goes on along the minus strand of NW_025964372.1, from coordinate 32,789,201 downwards.
CAGATCTCAACGTTTATGCAAACACTGGCCATTATTTCTGCTAAACTATGGTAATTAGTAACTGCCAAGATATAACACATAATAAAATGTGAGTTGGCAGAGCATAAAAGATTGGTTTTACAGACTTCAATAAATCATGCTGGGACAGCCATTTTGGCAGAGGACAGTCCCCCTTTAAGGAGTCGCTGTCAGAGTCTAAATGTTAAAATGAGAGTTGAAGGGGCCCTTAAGATTCAAATGAGTTAGCTACAATCTTCATGTGTCCTGTGTCCCACTTATTTTATCACTGACAAGGATTCACCACAAGATAATCCATATTCACATCTTTTATCAAGAGATGAATGTATTTAAAACCTGTAGCTCAGGCATGTGAAATAATATTTGTCAGGGCTCCAGATATACTCATCACGATATGGGAACTTCAGCCAGAATGGCTGTCATTAAAGTAAATAGAAACAACATAAAAGAAGGAAGGAGATGTTTTTTGTTCTGCTTAATGGAGCAGGAAACGTCACTCAAGGAGGCCAGATGAAGGGAGCATGTCTCACCTCAGATGAACAGAATTGAGTACATAAGGCCGATTCCTGCCAGGAGCTTGCAAGGACAGTGAATGGACACCAGGATGTTGACTCCAATGGTTTTCAAACCCAGGTTAAACTTATCAAATATCTCTATGAACGGGAAACATAACAATGATGTGAGTGAGTGAGTGAGTGAGTGAGTGAGTGAGTGAGTGAGTGAGTGAGTGTAGAACGCCGCACTCAGCAATATTCCAGCTATATGACAGTGGTCTGTAAACAATCAAGTCTGGACCAGACAATCCAGTGATTAACATCGTGAATGAGTTGGATTTAATGCCACCTTAGTATTCAAGTTATATCACGGTGTGTCAGCTTGATGAGGGAGGAAAACCCGAAGTGATGGAGGTCTTAGACATTTACAACTTTGGTGAAACCCATGGACACTAATATACAATTTTCTGAAAATGACAGACATGAAAAGAGTATGTCCCTGGTCTATTCTCAGAGACAAAATATGTATCAAATCAGAACTCTAGCCTCCCACACATAAAGCCCTCCCGTCTCGCAAGCGTGTGTCCAAATCTCTGTTGACCACAAACAATGGCCGTCTGTTGATCAAGCCTTTGATGACCCAGTATCACAACATCATACCTGGCTGTTATGTTTATTTCTCTGGGGTAGAACAAATTGATGTGACGTTAACTTGACCCATATCCCAGGGCATGATGGGAAGTGATACAGATACACGACCTTCACCTTCTCATGTAATGTTTTCTTAAGACTTCCCACATCACATTCACACATAGTTTGGGTTGTATAAACTTTTATCATTATTTCTGCTATTCAATACGCTGATTAAATACACAGGAATCTTAGGTGAGGAAAGATGAGGAAAACAATCAAATATCTTGGGATTCCATCACCACACACAGAGTCTGTTGGGACATCCACCTTGAACAGTACGTCAGTCACAACAGCAAGTGGCAACACCACATGCAAAAGCAGCCATGGAAAATACTAGTGGTGGTACAACACACCAATGCATCGGCAGATCGCGATTTTTTTTCTTCTCGATACAAGTATCGATCACAGCTGCACACTAAGTTAACAGTATCCATTCTTACCGGAAATGTTTTCTCTAATAAGTGTTACACCAAACACTAATTACTAGTGAAAATGAGTATTGAAAAGTAGTATTTTCATCCATTGCGCGATACCTGACACTGCCAACTCTTAATCATTAGTGTGCCAGGTATTTGGCAATCCTGTCTATGAAAAAGATGGCTTACACACCATATATGAGTGAACATGCAAGTATCGTGATACGCATCGGATCGTGAGCAAGGTATCGTGTTACGTATCGTATCGCACAGTTGGTGTATCATCCCAGCCCTAGAAAATACCTATGAGGTTTCATGGTACTGTTACCATTGCACATACTGAGTAAGTGAGTATGGTTATATGCCACTTTCAGCAATATTCCAGCAATATCACGACAGGAACATCAGAAATGAGCTTCACACATTGCACCCATGTGGGGAATCGAACCCAAGTCTTCGTCATGACAAGCGACCGCTTTATCCACTAGGCTACCCCATCGCCCCTTGCACTTACTGAACCCATGATGGGCATCAAACCCGGAGCTACCCTCAGCAAGCGAATACCTAAACCACTGCCATTCACTACTTTGAAAATAACACCTCAAAACTACAACCAACACTATTAATTATATATAAGAACTAAAGTTAAATGTTTGTTGTATTCCTGCTATATGACAACAGCCTGTAAATAATTAAGTCTCGACTAGAAAATCCAGTGATTGACATTGTGAGCAACGATCCATGCCATCAGGATATGTTGACATGCTATGAACCAAGTCAAGCGAGCCTGACCATCCGATCCAATTGGACTCCTATTATGACCAGCATAGGATGCTGGGAACCAATTCTTACGCAGTACCTACTAATATGTTACACAATAATTAATAATTATTGAATAAATATAACTTACTGCTACATATTTGATGAAGACCACAGATTTCATATAATTTGTAAACATCAAAGGTTGGATTTTTTTTATTTCGGCGACACATCCATAGACATCAGAGGTTTCTTTCCAGTCAACTTTGCCATCAGTCCCTTGCTCCATGAAGCGGAAAGACTATAAAGATTGCACATACTGCCTACCCATAAAACTCCAGAAAAATGACTCCTAGTAGGAGGGAGCTTAACAAGATGGTGCTATAGTTATTCAAATGGAATTTTTATTTCCTGAACTTCAACCTCTATAACTCGTAAGTATTCAATTTGCGGTGACCTCAAGTATATAATGCTTTCTGGATATCAGAACTCACAAATTTCACATACGCTGAAACCATGAATTGTATTCCATATGGGTGTATTACACATGACCTGAATTAATGTGGTTCATACACTGAGACTGACAGTGTAGCTGGGCCACCATTATGTACAGAAGGTCCTAGCAGTGATGTAGATACACACTCAATGGCCCTCGTCACAATGACAGCTAATAGCCTTGAACTAACATCAGGAATGAAAAAACTTATTTGAAAAAAATAATGGGCATTTAATACATATGAAATATTATGAGGTTTAGGATTAGGAAATAGAATGCTTTCATTATATTATCAAGATTAAAACAAGTGTAAAAGGTGGACAATGTTGTTGTCTGGGTGTGCGGTGTGTGTGGGTTGGGGGCTGGGGTTGGGGGTTGGGGGCTGGTGGTTGGGGTTGGGGGTCGGGGGCTGGGGGTTTGGGGCTGGTGGTTGGGGGTTGGGGGTTGGGGGTTGGGGGCTGGTGGTTGGGGTTGGGGGTCGGGGGCTGGGGGTTTGGGGCTGGTGGTTGGGGGTTGGGGGCTGGGGTTTGGGGTTGGGGGCTGGGGGCTGGTGGTTGGGGTTGGGGGTCGGGGGCTGGGGGCTGGTGGTTGGGGGTTGGGGGCTGGTGGTTGGGGGTTGGGGGTTGGGGTTGGAGGTTTGGGTGGTGGTGGAGTTCCGCTGAATTATTGGCAAATGCTTAGTATTAAAGTTACATTTCATTACCTGTACTCAAACATTACAAGTTTAATTTGCAGACTTACTTTAGACATCTCATAAAACTTGAAGGAAACAGGCACAGGGAGACGGAAATCAACAGGAGATTTGTCTCAGAATTGTTTGTTTGTTGTTTAACGCCACACTCAGCAATATTCCAGCTATATGATGGCGATCTGTAATCAATCAAGTTTGGACCAGACAATCCAGTGATTGACATCATGGGCATTGATCCACACAATTAGGATACGATGACATGCATCATCAACCAAGTCAGAGAGCCTGACCACCTGATCCTGTTGGTCGCCTCTTACGACAAGCATTCTAACCTGGATCTTCACGGGGATTTGTCTCAGAAACATGATGTAGTTGATGTTAGCAGTCTTTGTCCTTTGTCCTCAGAACAGACTTGTTAATGTTATGAAGGTCTGCTGTTCATACTTGACAGACAGCAAGTAACTATGTCACATGTTGACACAGTTGCTATCACGAAAAACAATCTGTGCCATACATGACAGGCTTTAAAGTCCACTAGCCTGAACATCATCTTCAGTACATCTTAACCTGAATATGTGGACTATTATCTTGACATGTCTTAACACCTCTATTTTGAGGGTCATTGAACTAGTTTCATTGACCACAACACGAGTATATCCTGCCCAGAGACCGGGCAGCCGGCACCAACATTCCTCTCATATCTGTGGCGGACTGAAGTGGGCCATACATGAAACACCTGTCACTATCTTGTCTACATCAGTCTGACAGGTAATTAACATGCTGATTCATGTGGCTACTGTACAGCACAAGGTAACATTCTGTCTCAGGTACATCTGGACTCAATTGAAACTTGCTGATGCAGGCCATATGAAGATCTATGCAGGAGTCTGCATCCGTGAAGTGTTTGTTTGTTGGTTGGTTGTTTACCGCCCCATCCAGCAATATTCCAGCAATAAATAATCAAGTCTGGACCAGACAATCCGGTGATTGACATCATGACCATCGATCCATGCAATTGGGATACGATGACATGCATCAACCAAGTCAGAAAGTCTGACCACCCGATAGCCTCTTACGACAAGCATAGTCGCCTTTTACGGCAAGCATGGGTTGCTGAAGACCTATTCTAACCCGGATCTTCACGGGTCTCCACTCCAATGGGGTACATCACATTACCCAACAGCATTCCATGTAAAACAGCTGAAAGTCACACACAGGCTAGAGTGAGTGAGTGAGTGAGTTGGGTTTAACGCCGCTTTTAACAGTATTCCAGTCATATCACGGCGTGTCAGCTTAATGTGGGAGGAAAGCCCGAAGTGATGCAGGTCTTAGACATTTACCACTTCGGTGAAACCCACGAGCACGGGTATGGTGCTGACAAACCTAGAAACATAATCGGGGCAAACCAGGATTCGAACCCACAATCATAGGTTTCTGGCGTGCCTAAGGGACACAACTCTGCACAGCGAATCACGGTGCCTTAGTTGACTGGGCCAACTGGGCCAACCGTGCCCCCCACACAGGCTAGAGGCAAAAGACAAAATAAATGACAGTCACACCCTAGGCTAGATTGACTACTAATGATCAATAGTGCTGCTTTCTTCATTATGCTGTAAATACATGCCTTCACATCAGAATATTGTGTACCGGTATTACAACTCCTTGCATGGAGATCTGACATATCCAACACATCCTGTGTACCCATGAACATACTGGCTACAGCCTCACTGACCATTCATCATGTCAGAACCATCACAGCAGGTGCTTGTTTATCATGACAACACTAAAAACAGGACAGAGCATCCAACAGGTGCTTGTTTATTACATGCATTACAGGCAGGCCACCATGTCCAACAGGTGCTTGTTTATGATCTACTCAACAGTACAATGTCCAGAAGGATATGGTTTACTATGGACATGGTACATTATGTTTCTTAATGACCTTCCTGTGTGATATACATCTCTTTTATTACTGTCCAGGGGATATAGATGATGTTTAGCACCCTTCACAGGTCAAATATGAATCATAACTTATTTCTGTTGACAGAAAGCCTCTGGCAAAGGTTTTTGCCTGCCCCATGGTCCGGACCATTAAACCGCACAATACCAACTTGCACAAACAGAAGAAGAAATAATGTCACGTTATGTAAATGAAAGAAACGTGGAAAACAGAATTGTGCAACAATTATGGAATATTCATTGCCAGCCAATGAACAAAAAGTTAAATTTCACTTTTATAGTTAACAATTGTGGTGTTGTACATCTGTTCTCTAATGGAATTATATGGCAATAATTATTATCTTATCTTAATTATAATTTCTCAATTTAATAGCACAACATGACATTTTTCTACCTGGGAACAGTGTTCCGAAACTCAATTCTCTCAGGCCATGAAATCGGATAACAACAACTTTCTTTGTACAGGAAACCAACTGCACCAAGATGACCCCAGACCGCACAACTCTATCTCAACAGAGGTAAATGAGTAGTCAATGAGGACAATTACACCTTAGTCAGGTCTGACCACTGGTCAGCCACAATGAGGTGGCCATCATGACGACCTCTAGGTGACCTTCTTGAGAACATGGGCAGGACACCAGCTATAGAGTGGGGAGGCACACAAGTGATCAAACGTATGTAAACAGGATGACTATGTCATTAGAAGAACGAAATCTCCACTGGAATAGATAAATTTAACAGTACACTTTAGATGGGGAACATGTTCAAACACACAGATACACCCCAGTACGATTCCTTACTAAAAACATTTACAACTCCAGAACTAGACGAACACTTAGTCCTAGACTAACATCTAGTCTCTGAAATGAATATATTTTACAGAAAAAACAGTTGTTAAATTAAAGTTATAAAATATAATGAAAAGGAGCCCAGAGACTTTTTTCATTTTCTGACACAGCAGTAATCTTGACTTGCCAAACATTACAGACTTGGATATATTTTTTTCAGGATCTGTATGACAGACAAACTTAGTCCCAGAAATAAATCTTTTATTTAAAACTACATATCTACAAAATAAAACATATAATCTAAATGGAGCCTAGAATAATGCTTAATGAGGCAATCTAGACTCGTCCTGATTCACTGTGACCACATTTATCTTGGGAACACCTTCACTAAACAAGTTTTATTTAAGGATTAAAAGGTACTCATACCAGACGGTTTCAAATGACATGGCTACAAAGGATTGTCCAATTTATTGTTATTGCAGTATTAGAAACATTTTAGCATAGCCCTGGCAAAACGTACTTAGATACATGTATTAAACAATCTGGTCATTCATACATTGAACATGTTGAAGTTGAATTAAATTATATCTTTATTCAACCATATGAAAAATCAGAAGGAATGGGTGCATAGTCAGAAAGAAATGCGAACATTAGTGACTTGTAGTGTTACCAAAGAGTTCTAAATAATTTTTATCATTAAACAATATATCACGTGACTAACCACGGGTCCGGGTAGTCCTGTGGGTACCCAGGTCCTTCTCAGTAACCATCCGACCTAGATACCCCGAGTTACCCGTCCCAGCTCTAGAACATGCTCACTGCATCTAAGCTTTATATATATACAATACTACACCACTAGTCCCTGCGTTATGGGTCATTTCTTGTCAGTTTTTGGTCTTGACATCATCGAACTGTGGTTTCTTCAAGATTATGTGCACATGTTCCTATGATGTTTTACAGCAATACAAGTATATATAGTTAGACTAGTTTATGCAACTATCATGTATGTTTCAACTTTGATGAATTTATGGGACCTGGGTTTGTCTGGGACAACTAGGTTATCATGTCAACATACACCAGATGCAAGGTAACCCAAGTTGCTTAAATGGAGCCCTGATCATCTTGAAGAGTGCTATCTCGAGGTACAATTCATACAGGTTCAGGCCTCACACACACAAACCATCTTCAGTTGTCAGGCCTTCATCATGACCACAAATTATAACATTATGATGACGTCACACTTCAGCTGATTTTGAACCAGGAATCCAGTGACCATTCTGAACGTGCATTTTAACAACTAATACTGATGCAACAATAGGTCATTATCAAAATTATAGAGATATAGATATTAGCCACAACATGGTTTATGTAGGAGAAATCATTTCAATTGGAAGTAGAATCAACAGATCCTGATGATTTTTCATTAAAGGGACACACAAGTACAAGTGGTAAAATTACACAGATCATGTCCAGTGTCAAAGTTTTCTCACATTTTAAGTAGCTGTTTCTAGGGTTTAGCTTTAACTATTCCAACCATATCTTGATGAGGACACTTACAATGGATTCAATCTTGATACACAAGTGAGGAGTCAACCTGGATTTTCTACATGAGCTGACGAACCAACCACAGGGCTACCCATCACCCACTTAATATCTGATGTAGGTCTTTAAGTTCATTCCTCCATTGATGAGTGTTACAGCCTAAGTGACATGTTGTCCACCTCAACCGGTGTCACCAGGCCAGCAAGAGGGTGTACCCAACACTTACACAGACAGGGCTATTGCTGGCTCACTCAGACGAGAAAAAATGTTGTAACTTCCCAATTTGGAGGCCCAGGCATGTGAAGCACCCAGACCAGCATGTGTGTGGGCTGAGGCAAGCAAACAGTGAAACAGACTCACAAATGGTACACATATTTCACTGATTCAATCAGACAGGTGCTTTCCTTTGAACAATTCGAAACACAGCTACACCTGACCAGAGCTATTCAAAAACCTATTACTTATTATCTTTTATTATTAAATTCTTGAGCATGAACATGATGAAACATTAACAGTTCGACAATTTGTAAGTGTAGAGATAAAGATGTGTGGGTTATACATCATCCAAAGTCTTTCCATTAATCCACACACCTACCCATCACCAAAGGCCTAGAAAAATCCAACTGTCTTTTGTAATGAAACTCCCTTAAGCTTTGCTGTGTTTACATGTCAGTTGGGAGAACTATTAACAGAAACGTTCTAGCTTCAAAGAGAAGGGACTAATCACCAAATTGTCCATTTCAGAGATCAAAAGATGTTTCCTGAATGAGATCATCAGGTCAAGAATTTGCATAATGAAACGATGACTTCCTTGGAGTAAATGAGTTTGGTCAAGTTATACCATTGGTCATTGTGACATCATGTTGGTTAGGGAGTTATACCATGGTCATTGTGACATGTTGGTGAGGCAGTTATACCACGGTCCTTGTGATATCATATTTGTTAGGGAGTTATATCATGGTCATTGTGACATGTTGGTGAGGCAGTTATACTATGGTCATTGTGACATGTTGGTGAGGCAGTTATACCATGGTCATTGTGACATGTTGGTTAGGGAGTTATTCCATGGTCATTGTGACATGTTGGTGAGGCAGTTATACTATGGTCATTGTGACATGTTGGTGAGGCAGTTATACCATGGTCATTGTGACATGTTGGTGAGGCAGTTATACCATGGTCATTGTGACATGTTGGTGAGGCAGTTATAAACCGGTCCTTGTGACATCATGTTTGTTAGGGAGTTATATCATGGTCATTGTGACATGTTGGTGAGGGAGTTATATCATGGTCATTGTGACATGTTGGTGAGGGAGTTATACCATGGTCACTGTGACATGTTGGTGAGGGAGTTATACCACGGTCCTTGTGACATCATGTTGGTTCGGGGGTTATATCATGGCCATTGTGACATGTTGGTGAGGCAGTTATACCATGGTCACTGTGACATGTTGGTGAGGCAGTTATACCATGGTCATTGTGACATCATGTTTGTTAGGGAGTTATATCATGGTCATTGTGACATGTTGGTGAGGCAGTTATACTATGGTCCTTGTGACATGTTGGTGAAGCAGTTATACCATGGTCATTGTGGCATCACATTCGTGAGCTTGTTTGCTATGTTGTGTTATACAATTAATTTTAGTGGAATGGATATTACAAAAAGAAGTCAGCCCCACCAACAATAGTCAGCCCCAGAGACTTGTGACAAGTCAGCCCAGTACCATCAGCTGTCTGTTCTGCCGCCAGTTGTCAGCCAGGTTTTTATTGTGTCTATGTGAAGATGTGCAGGCATCCAGTTGGATTACCCACTGATCCCAAGGGGGGTCACTGCACGGAGCCACAAGCTAACAGGGGCACTCAGTGCAAAAGGCATGGGCACTGTTGTCACAGCCTTTCTCGGTAGTTTCCTAGAGTTTTTTGTATTTTCTAAATTGATATCTGCTCCAGTTTTCTTTGAAACATACCAAAAAACTACCTATTCCAACACAAATAACACTGAAATCAAAGCATTGATGGACGAGGCAATGTGACAGGGTTTGATCTTGGTGGAACTGCAAGGACCCACTGATGGTCCAGATGCTTGCGTGGGGACCTGTCCCTGAGTCCAAAAGGGAGTATGTATGATAATATGTCTGATCATCATAACTGTATGTATGTGTCGTTATGAACAGCCAGGGATTCATTCAGGATTCCAAACAGGCAAGTAATTTGGGAAAATATCAATATTTTGTTGAAATTGTCATTGAAATACAAGTCATAACCTTAGTTGTAATTATATAACGTGACATGGAAAATTTGTATTTCCAGTTTTGGAAAGTTTTACTGACATAAGTTGCAGACCTTGGGCTATATATCGGCCTCCCAGCGGGTCTAGAAAATCCCTAAAAGCATCACCATACGCATCACTAAAATCACTGTAAATATCAATACCATGACCCTATGTGCCAATACATAGCATTGAATCCAAAAAACATATTCAGACACAATCATCACATGCAAATCCCAATATTTCCCTTTGAAGGAGGCTGACCTACACAGTCAAGAGCCCTGGCAACCTTCAGAAGCTGGTTCCCACTTGAGCCACTTACAGGCCTGACTCACTCACTTCCGATGCTGTAACATAACGCTGAGTCGAGGAATCGGCCATCGCTGACAACACTGAACACTTTCAGAGATGTACCGACCATGCAGCAGCCAGGCTGTCAACTTCACGCTGATGCCCTGGGCGATGCACTACATCACTTTCAACAATATCAAGATTTTATAAACAGTTTTTTTTAACCAAGAATGGTGTTCCTTTAAATCCATGTGCAGCCTTAGAAATTCAGTTTTCTTAAAACTAGTCCTGAGGACAAGTGATAACCTGTTTTTACACGTCGTCAGAGCCTGTAGCTTGTCCTGAACCAGACAAAACTGTTTACTTTTATTACATTTTCAGTCAGTTTTATTCAATTCTAATTTGCAACATTCTGGATTGGATCTTATTGGATTCCTACTCATCCTCAGCACAATTTAGTAAGTGAGTGAGTGTTTGGTTTAACACCGCTTTCAATATTATTCCAGTTATATCACAGCATTTCAGCTTAATGTGTGAGGAAAGCCTGAAGTGATACAGGTCTCAGACTTTTACCGCTTAGGTGAAACCCATGAGCATGGGTATGGTGCTGACAAACCTAGAAACATATATCGGGGTGAACAGGGATTTGAAAACACAATCATAGGTTTCTGGCGTGCCCAAGGGACGCAACTCTGCACAGCGAATCGCAGCACCTAAGACGACTGGGCCACCCATGGCCCCAGTACAATTTTGTCTTGGGCTAGCAGACTAGTGGGAATTTTAAAGGCTGATGTAGTGTGTGTTGCAGTGAATACGTTCTTGTCAATGTAAAAGGTTCCCAATTTTGTCTTACCTTGCTCACACGAGGCCAAACATATTTACTACTCGAAAGAAGTAAAAAGAACACCTGATTCTTTCATATTAATACAGCTTATCTGTCATGGCATGATTCTTTCGTATTATTAAGCTTAATCTATTATGTCAAATATATATTTGAACATTTTCCCCTTTTGTGGGTACCAGCAGCTACGCCAAACCATCATGCTAAATGATTGATGATGTAACAAATACAAGTACATGATGTCAATCACTGGATTGTCTGGTCCAGACTCTATTATTTACAAGCCACCATCATAAAGCTGGAATATTGCAGAGTGAAGCGTTAAACACACACAAACAAGTATAGGTTAATACTTTGTTTTTTGTTTGTTTTGTTGTTGTTTAAGGCCTCATTCAGCAATATTCCAGATATATGACTGTGGTCTGTAAATGATCGAGTCTGGACAAGACAATCTAGTGATTGACATAATGAGCATCGATCCACGCAATTGGCATACAATGACATGCATCAACCAAGTCAGCTAGCCTGACCACCCGATCCCATTAGTCGCCTCTTACGACAAGCAAAGTTGCCTTTTATGGTAAGCATGGGTTGCTGAAGACCTATTCTACCCCAGATCTTCATGGGTCAGGTTAATACTACTCAAATAGTATTCGTTGACCAGTTAATCAAACCAGTATGTACGACCAAAACAGGAGCAAAAGTGATATCAGCGAAAAACATTTGTCTGTAATGTAGGTCACAATATGTGTAGTAGAGTGGTAGTACAAGTGCTGAGATCTTGATAAAGGGAGTGAAATGCCCCATAAATCAGACCCACTCTGGCCCTATCAGGAGGAGCTGGACAGGTCACAGATAAGTTGGCAGCACTTGGTCCAGCCTGTAGGCCTCTCAGTTAGTCTGTCTTACAGACCCTGATACAAATCTAGATTTCTGCAGTATCAGGAAATGAAGAGAGTTTCTGGTCTCCTTTTTATGAAATTTTTATTAAGATAATTTAACAACTATTTTTTTTTCTGTACGATAAGTTCATTTCAGAGACTAGATGTTAGTCTAGCCTCTCAGTAAACAGTAACCAGCTAGATGCAAGGTGATAGGAGCATTGAGGGGACTGGTCAAGATTTCATAAACTTGTCATAAATCTATCCATTACAGTCTTCCAGTTCAAACACTATCCATTCTCAGCATCCATTGTCACCATCCAATCACCAATCACTATTTCGTAACCAAGTCTAGTTCCACTGTGAGATGATAACTATATGACTGTCGTAAGACTATGGGGCATTGGGAGATGTCAGGCCCATCCTACAAAGTGACCATAATGCTAAGACTGTCGTAAGTCTGTGGGGTATTGGGAGATGTCAGGCCCATCCTACAAAGTGACCATAATGCTAAGACTGTCATAAATCTGTTGGGTATTGGGGTCTGGAATCACTCAGGCCCCAATCTACAAAGAATCTTAATACTATGGCGTAAGTCTATGGAGTATTGGGGCCTTCTCAATACTGGTATCAATCGGCTCCTGTTCCTAATAGTGATCTCAACACTATGACTGTCATAAGTCCATGGGGTATTGCAGCCTTCTATATACTTGAATCACTCAGGCCCTGTTCCACAAAGTGATCTTAATGCTACGAATTGTTGAAGTTACGATGATCTTAACACTGAGATCCCTTTGTGGAACAGGATGCAGGAAGCCCATCACTACCACAAACCAAACACTACGATCAACCTCCAGACGCTAGACCGCCATTCACACCTTCTTTATAGGCTGAATCACTGTTACCAGATCTAACAATCTGTAGATTTGTAACAATAGGCCTTGAACAGATCCATCCATCCATGAATGAATCACACTATATCCTTTTGTCCCCTTAAATCTGTGCCAGCTGCTGCTTCAGAAACCAGAGACATGAGCGGCCACTTAATCTCTTCTTGGGTGTCAGGGTGCGCTTCTTCAAGGGGCTCATTCTCCAAATTCATAAATCCAAATCTGGAAGTCTATATTAAACTATGGGAGTTACGATCGCATAAGCGCTATACAATCACTTTGTGGAACGGTGACCAACATTAGTTCTTTATCAGCACATTAAGCAACTGATGGCATAACTTCACTGCTTTCATTTCCATCAGAATTACATTTTATTACTGTAATAGTTTCATATACTACCTTTGATGGTGCTATTCCTGTCAGAGATGGAATGTTCCGTATTGGCTTCCTCACTGCTCTCTGATGCTGTGATATAACTGGAATACTGTTCAAAGCAACGTTAAACCCAAATCACTCAACCCACCTTTGACAGCCCTGTGGGTATCCCAGGACAGGATATAATAGGTCACCCCATGCTTGCACATCTACCCCACTTGTGAGGTCTGGAAGCAAGTCTATATATCTACCCCACTTGTGAGGTCTGGAAGCAAGTCTATATCTACCCTACTTGTGAGGTCTGGAAGCAAGTCTATATCTACCCTACTTGTGAGGTCTGGAAGCAAGTCTATATCTACCCCACTTGTGAGGTCTGGAAGCAAGTCTATATCTACCCTACTTGTGAGGTCTGGAAGTAAGTCTATATCTACCCCACTTGTGAGGTCTGGAAGCAAGTCTATATCTACCCTACTTGTGAGGTCTGGAAGCAAGTCGATATCTACCCTACTTGTGAGGTCTTGAAGTAAGTCTATATCTACCCTACTTGTGAGGTCTGGAAGCAAGTCTATATCTACCCCACTTGTGAGGTCTGGAAGCAAGTCTATATCTACCCTACTTGTGAGGTCTGGAAGTAAGTCTATATCTACCCCACTTGTGAGGTCTGGAAGCAAGTCTATATCTACCCTACTTGTGAGGTCTGGAAGCAAGTCGATATCTACCCTACTTGTGAGGTCTTGAAGTAAGTCTATATCTACCCCACTTGTGAGGTCTGGAAGCAAGTCTATATCTATCCCACTTGTGAGGTCTGGAAGCAAGTCTATATCTATCCCACTTGTGAGGTCTGGAAGCAAGTCTATATCTACCCCACTTGTGAGGTCTGGGAAGTAAGTCTACATGTACAAACACCTTAAGTGTTCCCAAAACAGCCATCTCCTGTGGCCATGCTGCTAATGGCCACGAGGGACAGTATCCTCTCCCTCAGTGTTGACCAAGGGACAAGGGGTCACCCCAAGAAAGCCAGGATCAACACTAGGGCGAGATTCCCATACAGATGACCAATGGTCAAGTTACAACCAAGACAAAGACTCTCAACCATGTCACATTTCTAGGTAAAGGGATCTCTACAATGCAAGCATGCAGAGAAATTCAATGCCATTCTGATAATCCAATTATTTTGTCACTGTACACCAGAGGTGTGAGGTATATATGCTTTTCCATGTCCGTCTTGACAGGTTTGGCTGTCAGGTGTTAAATTACACAGCACCTTGAACAAATGATGGACAGCTGTGAACTGAATGTTGACAATCACTTTTAGCTGAAACATTTCAACCTCAGATACTAGGTATACCATCTTGCTTGTTAATAAATCATATGTCCTAATACCTCCAGTGGCTGCTTATAGATCATACATATGTGCAATGGTGGCCCGTTTATAGACTACATATACCTTGGTGGCTATTATTATATCCTATGGGAACTCCAGGTCAAGATAGGTTCCAGTACTTCCTGTTGGCAAAAGCCAAATGAAATGGTAATTGGCTGGTCAGGATCTCTGACTTGACATGCATGAAATTCAGAACTCCAGGAAACTTTTTGAGCAATTGAGTTTTTACTCACAGGTTTCTATTTTAATTGCATTATTACATTTTTCATTGGGTAACCAATATTTTTTCACTCATCTATTCATCACTATTGGGTATTTCCCAAAATTAGTGAAAAACATTTGAAAAAATGAAATAATGTTTTAGGTGTATTTAACTGTTCTTAATATATAGGCTTGACTCGGAAAGTAAACTAGTTCGTAATTGTCTTTAAAAAATTAGCTCCTTTATCGCATGCTGAAGAAACTTCATTGGGTATTTACAGGAGCTGTTTTAAAACATTTGATTTTTTCATTTAATTCATGTGTTTCTGTATGCAAGTTAATTGAAAGTAATTGCATTTTAAATTATTTTTGGGGGTATATTACGCAAATATGCTGCTTATCTGTAGCTCTGTAATTTTATCCCAATGGAGCGGGTCTTGTTCACTCTTTCAGTCACTGGTTTTGTGGGTCCAATCTTTATGATCCACAGGTTCCTGTGACACATCAGACTCCTTACTGTCACATATTTCTTACGCACTCAATATTCTGTGACTATTTATATAAAGTTGGCTGTACTGTGACCATTTATTCCATGGGAAGCTGGCTGATATGGCTATGAATACACCAGCAGCTACCAGCAGCTACCAGCAGCTACCAGCAGCTACCAGCTTGCCAACAGATGAGACAACTGGGGCAGATAAGAGTTCCCTACACTGACCCACATCCCATGCCTCTACCAGACAATAAACAGAGAAACCCACATTCATATCTATTATACAGCCCAGCATGCTGTTATAGGGAATATACCACGGTCACTTTGAAATTAGTCACCCAGTAAGACTCAAGAACATCCCAAAGAGAAAGTCCCTTGACACATCTTTCTTCAGTTTAATGGTTTAATGGACAATGTCACAATGCCCACAATAGCATTGGAAGGGTCTTCTATCTTTATCCAAAGAAACTAGCCTACAGAAAGTGTTGCTGTATGTTATAAATTATGTCTGCTAAACACTGATACTTAGACGAAAGTATTTAGGCATTACAACACAGTGCTTGAAATCTAAAAAAAAACTGATGTTGCCTTGTTATGGAGAATTGTTCCATCATCAAAATGAAAAAAAACCCAACATATTTCTATACCTGATTGAATTAAACCAAATATTTGAGTATTCTTGCATAAGCAATTTACAAAGATGTGTTTTCCAGGAGCTTGTAGTCACACCTAAAAAGGGGGCGGTTGGGTAGTCTCGTGGTTAAAGCATTCGCTCGTCATGCCAAAGACCCGGGTTTGATTCATGACATGGGTACAATGTGTGAAGCCCATATCTGGTGTCCCCTGCCGTGATATTGCTGGAATATTGCTAAAAGTGGCATAATACTATACTCACTCACTCACACCTAAAAGCCCTCATATTTTTCAAGATGTCAAATTGTCAGTGTGAGTGTGTAGGGCTTTATGCTGTTTTTATCAATATTCCATCAAAACAACGATGGGGGACACCAAAAAAGGGCTTCACAAATTGTGCCATTGTGGGGAATCTGTGCCTTCCGCATGACGAGCAAATGCATTAACCGACAAGGCTACCCCTCCAGAGAATTGTTAATGTTCACTCTGACACAGCCTCTTCAGAAACTGAAACAAGGAACACTTGGCGATGTCAGCAACCATCCAGAAAGAACATATATCAAAACGTTCACCACAATATATGATCAAAAAGCAAACATCCATAACATCAACTTTGATCCACTGATAGCATCTTAGAAATGCCACTATCTATTTTTCAACGTATCAATACATCTATCCTTAAAGACTTGCTCCTTTTCAGGTGACGATGTCCCAACTTGCCTAGGGGGGTAGTACAGTATCCAGGATTACATCTGAACAAGCTATTACAACCTAATCTGACGATTACCCTGTCCCCAATCTAACACCACAGAAGTAGGTTAATCGGGCTCAGGTCACAGTAGTTGGTTAATCGGGCTCACAACACACTGGGCAGTTCTGTTGTTAACCAGGCCTTAAAGTTTAAATTTTTACCAAGTAGCCAGTGATAAAATCAAGAAGTCAAGCCTATACTGTAGGGAGCCAAAAGCATTTGAAATCATCTTTATCAAATAACTATTATACTATTTACAAGTTACAGCACTAGTCTTGAAATTGTATCTAAATGGAAACTGTACTTGAATTTTGTTACTTGTGATGCCATTTATGTGACTAGATTATGTAGGAATATCCTCGCTTATCCAATGAGCATTATCAACTAAAATAAAGTATAAATTACATTAATTTTTATGTATTTTGGTTCATTGTCGACTTTAGAAGGAATTATTTGTGAGGACAATTATTAGCAGACGTGTTTTCCAATATCAGCTGTTATTTATTTTTGTGTCTACAGATGTGTAGTAATAGAATTTAGTGGCCACAAGAAATTTTTCAAGGTAGTCATTTGGCTACCTCTGAATTTCAGACAGTAGTGAGTGAGTGAGTGAGTGAGTGAGTATGGTTTTACGCCGCTTTTAGCAATATTCCAGCAATATTACGGCGGGGGACACCAGAAATGGGCTTCACACATTGTACCCATGTCGGGACGTGACGAGCGAACGCTTAAACCACTAGGCTACCCAACTGCCCCTTCAGACAGAAGACAAACTTTAAATTAGGCTGCATTGGCTACTGTTTTAGTCGCAACTTTCAGGCCTGTTAACCCAGGTCCAAGATTCATGATTGATAGATACTTCGGGAGATAAATGACCCAATTAGGCCAAAACAAATTGTTGTTCCTATTTAGGCAATCCCATAAATGTAGGTTAGTTTGTGCTAAAAGCGGCGTAAAACCATACTCACTCACTCACTTAATGGTTATCTGTGGTGAAACACAACACAGTTACTTTAATAATCACCAAATGGAAAGGAGAGGCTCAGGCCTCTTTAGGATGTTTATAAGCAAGTCTTTGGCCATATTGGGATACGATGACATGCATCACCCAAGTCAGCAAGCCTGACCACCCAGTCCCGTAAGTCCTCTTATGACAATCATAGTCATCTCTCTCGTCAAGCAAGTTTGCTGGAGACATATTCTCTACCAAGAACTTCACAGGTCACCAACCCACAGTGTAAGCCCCTTGCACATTTTCATGTCCTGAGTGAGTAACAGATAGTTTTACGCTGCTTTTAGCAATATTCAAGCAATATCACTGTGGGGAACACCACATTGAGAATCAAACCCGGGTCTTTGGCAAGATGAGCGAAAATGCTTTAACCACAAGGCTACCTCATGTCTTGAAACATTATCAAGTATATTTCTTACATTGATGATAACCCTTCTTCAAACACAACGTTTTATAAACATGCTAAACAGTAACACAAGTGAAGGTAAGACTACCTTGTATACAATGCCAAAACAGGAAATATGCAACCATAAAATCTAACATTCAAGTATTTAAACTCTGGAAGAAAACCTCCTGCACAAGCACATGTAGAGGAGAGATCTGGCCACACGGACTCCGCTGTCTATCCCGGAACCTAGGAGTAGCCTGGGACCTATACAAGCCATCACCACCACCAGCTACAGGAAATTCTGCAGACGTTCTGAGCATGAGAAAACTCAAGGCAATCTGTGTGGAGGAAATGCTATCCTCCAGCAGGAAACAAGCTTAGTCCATTCATAGGGATTGTGTCCATGTATTCATTCAGCTATTTCTTTGGCCAAACTTCACACACATGCTTGAGTGGATCAACATTTCTGGGAAATTGTATCAAGTTGCTGGTTTAATTTTGGGATCATGACAAGGATATCTTCACCAGCAATGAAACATTTCTCATCAATGCTTCTTTGTTAGGGTAGCCTAGAGGTTAAAGCGTTTGTTTGTCGCCTGCAGAACCTGGTTTCGATTCCCCACATGGGTTTATGTGTGAAGCCCATTTCTGGAGTCCCTGACATGATATTGCTGGAACACTGCTAAAACCTGCATAGAACTAAACTCACTCACTCTTTACACAACTGAATCTGACCTGCATGACATCTGTACAATACATATATTTCCAGACAGTGACAGACCTATAACAAGTCAAAAAGACAAATTTATTCATTATTCATCTTTATTCATGAACAAGTTTTGAGCATTAATACGATTATGTAACAGGTCTGAAAAAAGTTGTCCGAGGCAAACATGGGCATATTTTTAAATGTCAGGACACTCACTACGTGTTTAACAGGTTTAATGTCAAAATATGTCACAAGTCTGGATTAGGGTGCTCCAACCTCGGCAATATCAGGCATGAAATACAAAGCAATATTCCCTGCTGTGTCCAGAGCATTGCCAAGTTGATGGGTGTCACACACTTGTTTATCACTCTCTACACCATGACAGACATTTGTCTCAACACAGGGCCTGTACTTCTTTCATTTGAAATATGCAAATTCACTTCAAGTTTACTTTCCACTTGTATTTTGAGGACATCAACACCCATTAGAAACATAAATAGGGCATTAGTCATTTAAGTATCTAGGTCTTTATAATATGTCAAGGAATATAATTGACAAGAACTTCTTTATTACACATGCACACCGTTGCAGGGCTTGGCATTTTTCATATCCAACTTCGATATGACTCTAGTTTGTATAATGATTCTAATTATTTCTTCTATTTGTCATATTGATAACTTAACCATCCTAACATTTGGTTAGATCTGTATATGGCAGCAGTTTAAATGATGAAGCAAGCCCCACTGAACAGCAACAAATGAATTTTCATTATAAAATATTTCACTGACACAAAATATTTTCTGGATTCCATCAGTGAGATTGCTGGCTGTAGTGTTCACACTTTAGGCATACTTCTTTTATTTTCCTCAAAATCTTATTTTAAAAAAAACATGAGGCAAGGGGTATTTTATTTTTTATATTATATTTTTTATATTACATTTAAAAATAAATAAATTATATTATATTTTCTAATTAACAAAGTGTTGAATGTTTGATAGGTTTTTGCTTATTTTGTATTTCATGAAGCGAAGAAAGAAGGAACACACATGACCACTTTCTTTGTCTGCAGGGACAATAAAATAATGTGAGGCAGGGTGTTTGGTAGTGAGGGATGTAAAACAAAAGAATATCTTAACATGGCCTTATTGCGTAATTGGGACTGCTGACAGATAATGATATGATAGTGGAGTCAAATAACTTTGGACACTGGTCCAAAGACCAAATCAAGTACAATTTGTTTTCGACAACAAAGCTAAGAATAGCCTGTCCAGAAACACTTGACATCTACTGGAATGATGTCAAAAGACAAGTTCAGGCTAGTTAAGTCAAACGTTTCCTCCAGGCCAATAATGGTGATTTGTATGACAATATTTCATCAGAATGTGGTTACACCTATCAATACATATATTACAACCATGTCAATGAAACATTTCATCAAACCTTTATTGGAAAGGGTAACCCTACTCAATGTCACATAAACATCAAGGATGTATCTTGACCTGCTCAAAGGCTAATTCGCAAAAACAATACATTCAGTAAAAAATTCTCAAATTGGAATTACAAATTTCACAAATCATGTTACCATAATAACTAATGTAATGGCTTTGTTCATGTGACAACTTGAGCAAACTAACTAATATATGTTTCCCCCAAAATGTCCTGCCAAGGCACTTATTGGAACATTATATAAATCCCTGGTAAGTGCATTGAATCTATGTGTATAAAATCTATTCAGATCCTGCTGACAACACTACATCGGATATGATTCATGAATGAATCCACCACATCGGAAATCCACTTCCAATAGGAAACAAATACTTTAACCACTGTCACCACAAGTATGCAATATAAACAATATCCTCATGCTTGAATGTAAACACTGTTGTTACATGTGGCTCTGTGAATCACCAAGTTCTAACATGTGCTAAACATTGAAGGCTGATACATCTCATGTATACTTCTCAGCGCCTAAGCTATGCAATATGTTATACTGTTGCACAATTTATCACCTTGGTAATCAGCTGGGTACTACGAAAATTTTGCAACATGAATTTTAAGTCTTTGATGGGCATTTACAATTTGGTAAAACATAAAGACTTGAATTCTATTATGGATAACAATTTCTTTATTCTTTGTATACTCACTGTTACAAAGCATACAGAAGCTATCCTTAAAAAACAGCATGTCTTCATGAACTATTAAACAATAAATGTTTTTAAATGGGGAATATGAAAAACAATACACTAAACAAAACTGAATCTTGCTTGGGGTAAGAAATTATTATGTCATTGAAGTTAAGTAACGATAAGATATAGATGAACTACTTTATTCTTCCCCGCAATTAGGAGGGACATTTCAGAGTAGGTTCTAACACTGATATCAAGCAAGCATATATCTTATCCTTACTAAGTATTCCCAACTCCTAAATGCCTCTCAAAGAATCAAACCTTTATCTGCTAAAGCTAAGGATATGAAAAGGACCTCTAGACACTCATCCTTAATTTCTAACACTGTCTTTACAAACTAGCAAGATCAGAATGTTCTAATTTCTTAACTCATCACACATGTAGGAATACTTCTACTGGTCTGATGATCGTGAACAAAGACCACCTCACACTAATGTATTAACCAAACTCTCCACAGATGGTACTGCATCAAGCACTATAAATCAACTCCACTGAATAGGTCACTTCCTGCAAGTACAAGCCTATTCTATGTGTGTTGGGTTAACAGAACTTTGAACAGAATTTCTGTCACATCACAGAGCATAAGCTTGCCGTGGGAACAAAGCCCAAAGTGATGTACAATCCTATTCTGACTTTGAAGCATTCTTCCAAGAAGTTCTGATATTTGCATATAAACCACTAGTTGCATACATTTCATAGTCCCCCTCTAACACTCTCCAGATGGCTTACAGCAGCTCGAGTCCCCCACCCCTGGAAACTTTAGTCTGGCTTATCTCTTCTTCAGTAGCCAGGATCCTGACCCCCCTTATCGGTCCCCTCTCCCCTCCTCTTAGAGCTCCCCCTGCTTAATGAATTCCCCACCCCCTCCACATGATGTGTCAGAGATAAAGTTGGGCCCAGGGCTCTGGAGTTAGATTTCAGATTCTGGTGACGTTTACATAAACAGTTGACTGACACAAAGTCAGCTGTTAGGAAACAGCTTTGTTTCTTTGTGTTACACTCTATTTCAATGTTTCAAGATAAAGCAAATCTGGAAGTTATGTAAAGTTATGTAATGTTATCTCCTATTTTCAAAGCATAGATACACAGACTTAAAACAGATCCATTCAGCTGCCTGACGCAGTTTCTGGAAAAATATTGCTTATCCAACATATTCCCTTCACCTCTTTAAAACGCTTTCAATGGAAGTATTACTGCCCGGCATGTATGAAATGTGTACAGCTCACATATACTGACGAGGCGATCAGCAATAATACATAGCGAATTGCATTACAAAATGTAAAATGCATATGGATCATTTTCACATTACAAAACTTGCTATTGTTGCAAGTTTGTCTTTCTCTTCCCCCCTAAAAATATGTATATAAGTAAAGGATTGAGCTGCAATGCATACATATATAACTTCTGGAGGGGGGAAACAAGCGGAGTCTTTCTCATGACATATTTTTTTAACACAGCATGTATTGAATATATATTGTACCTAGTTTGTTTTTTATAAATTTATAAATTGAAGTTTGCTCCAATCACATTTGACTCTTTAACTTATCATAACATCAGTGTTATGATAGGGACCTTTATGTGTCTATGCTTAATTTTGAACTCTGCATACATCATTTAGCAGCTAAGCTGGACTTCAAACAAAGCATTGCATGATAACACATCTATCTGACACAATTGTGACAGATTGAGTTTGAAACAAA
Organism: Haliotis rufescens; assembly: GCF_023055435.1. Lineage (NCBI taxonomy): Eukaryota > Metazoa > Mollusca > Gastropoda > Lepetellida > Haliotidae > Haliotis > Haliotis rufescens. The sequence continues at coordinate 32,766,344 of NW_025964372.1, read as the reverse complement.
CACGCAACCAATCTCAAATTGTTATATTTATGGACTGAAACTGTGAATTTATGGTTGAGTCAAAACAACTAATATTCACCGGTTTCTTTCAGAGGGAAGGGAAAAAGCAATGTTAAAACACTGTTACAACAATTAGTTGCTAATAAACATGCTTTTCCTTATCCAATACCATGAGCCATTAAGTCCAGTACATGCATCACTGCCTGTATACAATACAAAGGGTGTGGAGAACTCAGAGGGCTTAGTTATTATGTAACTCACTGTGACCTATTGCACCTCGCTCAACTGATTGCTCCTTGAGTGTGGCAAATGAGCATATTGAAACTGGCATTTAATTGGGAGGATTATTTAATCACTTGTTATGTATAATTTCTGTTAACTTTTAGTTTGCTTGTTAACATGGTCAATGATCATAGGTAATACATACTTATACTATTATAAAGTTTAAAGTATTTTTTATTCATGGTACAAAAATATTATAGTATTTCTCTTGTAATTTAAGCCTATAATTGAAGTTAGTTTCTGATAAAAGAACTATTACAAACTGAGCAATAAATATTATCAATCATAAAACTGCTTAAATTTCTAAAAACAATTATACATTGTATCAAGAGCCACAATTAAGCCTTGAAAAAAGTGTTACTTTAATCGTGTTAATACTTGCAAAGTCCAGAAAAAGCAACACGAAAGCAATGCAACTTTCTTTTCTTTTTCTTATAAAGTAAGGAATTCTTTTTATAATTATGGCTCAGATATATAACTATAGTTTCACAAAATTAATACCAAAAGCGTTCTCATGGCAGTAATTAAAAAGTTATGTAACTTTTCAAACTTTACTTAACTTTTTTTTTATATAAAAAAGTGAAAAATACAGGGTTTTTTTAATGATTGGTTCAGATACATAAAAATTTCTTTGTGCAGGAGATAATGACAAAAGTACTTACTGAGGCTGAGAGTGAGGTTGACAAATTTAGGGTACTGAATATCCTCTAGCATCGTCTCTGACTGCCACCACGTCCAGTTGTAGTTATTGTTGAAATCTGTCATAAACTCGGGTGGATGGTTATACCCGGGTCGTCTGGCGTCACAATAATAGCAAGACTTGGTAGCTCCCGTCACTCCAGTTTGCAGACAATATTCGTTGGTGGAAGAAACTCCGCACGTATTACTGGCGTCCACCGGCAGACCGAAAGCTGCGTTCACAAACTCAGGCATACAGCGCTGAGCCCGACCCTGGCGATCATAACAACTGCTTCTGCCTCTTGGAGGGTCCTCTTGGGCCTCGCAAGTCCTCATCAAAAGTCCCAGACAGATGACTAAAACAAAGGAAACCATCTTCCCTCGTGTATTTCCATTCGAACAACTTTTCAAAGTTGTCTGTCGCAACCCGGCTGCACTGTACGCCGCCATTGCTCTCTCACGACCAAATCACCACTGCATTGTGGGTAAAGGGGGATGTCTTTTTGCTGAGCGAAGGCTTAGCTGGTATACCGTAAACCTTCTTCGAGGGATCACGGCCTAGTTTGTGTGCTCCGGTTTGTGAAAGAAAACTAGGCACCAAAATGAGCGATGGTACTCCAGTGTACTTTACGTGATTGGCTAGTGACGCAACTATATACGGTATATCACCTACACAATATACACATGAATCGCTCCACCGCCTCTGTGTGGTGTTCATCTTGTGGATGCCCTCTGGCAAAGATTAAGAGAAATTCATTTGTTTTATGTCGGAAGTGAAGTTACTTTGTATGTCGTGTTAGTTTAAACAACTTAACTATTGTTTGGAGATAAATAATGAAGTCAAGTTTAAAATTAAGTTCATCAAATCTGTCGGGGTAAAAGTACGTTTAGTAGTAAGTTTCAATGTGATTTTATATGTTAATAGGTATGATAACTGGATTTTTTTCGTAAGTAGAATCTTTCACAAATGTTTACCGATTACAGTAAACTACGGTTATAACGAACTCAAAGGGACCACAAATTTTAGTTTGTTATAACCGTAGTTCGTTTTAAGCATATGTACAGCATATATACAGCAAATGTACGGGACCAAAAAAACAGTTCGTTTTATCCGCCGGTTCGTTATAAGCGTGTTCGTTATGAACTTAGTTTACTGTAATTAATTAAGTAGTCTGTGTAATCCAGTACATATATATAGTACTTGTTTGTTGTCGGGTTCCTGGTTTCAATTACCAACTTACACATATACAATATGTGTTGATCATTAAATACAAGTTTGTGTATTATAAAGTGACACACGTTAAGCTGAAGTTACGTGTAACAGTTGAACATGAAATCGTAATGAAATATGAAAGTTTGAACATTGTCAAAATTGACAAAAGACGAATATAATTTGCAGTCACGGTCGGCCAGTACAAGAAGGAAACACAACACTATGTGAGTGGATAAAGGCCGTACTCAAAGAAAGGTACATGGGTGTGTAGTATCTCTATCCCCCCAATAGGCAAGTCTAGATATGTGGACAGCTATAGGGACAATTTGTTCTTATTATTTACATCATCTAGAACTTATGACTAAAACGAATAATTATTGCCTTGGAGACTTGTGCAAGTCTAGGCCACTTCTAGCATGTTAAGATTCAACACAAAAACAGCTTTTAGAAAAGGAGGATGCATTTTGCAATTTTATAGCAATTCGGTTTCAGTAATCGTGCAATATATATATATATCACCAAAAGGAGTGAGTCGTAGTATTGTAAGGCTTTTATTTTGGTTTCGCATATGACTAGTACATAGCTTAAGCTTACAAGCCGTATGAATAAATTGCAAGTAATTCCGTGGCATTTAATTGGCTAACTAGCGACCATATACCAGAATATGATCTCCGGGCTAACCAAGCAATTTGTTTGGCGTAAGCCGAAAACTCATTAGGCCACGCCCACTAATGGCTGATTGGCTGACAATAGAATGGGCGGGTCTTGTGTTACGTTATTGCGCTGACCGATGCGATGTCACTGATTTCATATTGTATACAGGTGTGCGTGCGTGCGTGCGTGCGTGCGTGCGTGCGTGCGTGCGTGCGTGCGTATGTGTTGATGATTTAAAAATCAGTCTGTGAACGTATTATTGTTGACGTATTTATTTATAAGAGTTGATTACAATATGTTTTTGGAGTTTACGTGAAAATCGGGGTGCACACTTTGCGTAAATCCGCTACACAGTATGCACACGTTTGTACTTCCACGTACGCAAAAAATATTTAAAATGCTTCAAAAACAGTTGATAGTGCCTTCACATATACAACAGGGCGGTTACGGATAAGATGGATTACTTTTATCCCGCTTGAAAACAACATTCGGCTTAAATGATCAATGCAATGACAAAAGTTGTTATGAAAGCATATCGTGACTACCTATTGCGGAGTGAGTGAGTGAGTGAGAGATTTATAGTCACATGGGTAGTATTTCATCTGTATCGTGACTACCCATTGCGGAGTGAGTGAGTGAGTGAGAGATTTATAGTCACATGGGTAGTATTTCATCTGTATCGTGACTACCCATTGCGGAGTGAGTGAGTGAGTGAGAGATTTATAGTCACATGGGTAGTATTTCATCTGTATCGTGACTACCCATTGCGGAGTGAGTGAGTGAGAGATTTATAGTCACATGGGTAGTATTTCAGCTATATTGTGACTACCCATTGCGGAGCGTTGTCGAAAGTGAGAAATTAAATAATTACATTTAAAACGCGCGGACCTAATTAATTAATTTATTATTCAGGTGCGTGATTCAACCGTGTGTTAATGCTCAGACGACCTCCATGCCTACACACGTTAGGTTATAAAGCTTTTTATAGCATATGCAATCACTGGAATGAATGCGTGAGCTGGGTTTATCGCCGCTTCGAACAATATTTCAGTTACATCAAGTCTTGTCGGCTTAGCATGTAACACGAGGCATGTCGTGAAAAGCAAGGGTCATAATCAGAGACATCTGGGATCCGCACCAACCAACCAACCAAAGTTCAAGAAAACCCAAGGGACGTAACTCTGTACAGCGTGTTGTGACATTTTTGTCGGTCTCCCAGAACCCAGAGAACCCATAAAAAAGGAGTCCAACTCAAGTCTAGAATGATTTGGTAAGTCTAGATTGCCTCAGCTCTGGATTGTTCTAGAATTCTTGAATTTTGTTATTTTGTAGATATATATTTTGGAATTGTTTGATAGGCTTTACTTAAAAGTAGACGGATGACAACAAGACAGTCTTGCTTGATAACGGTATAAGAATCTATACCGAAACGCCGTCTTTACAGTAATTAAAAAAGTTGTTATCCATATCTTGTATCTTCCTTGTGATATTTTTGAATAGGATTACTTTATTTCTGGGACTTAATGTCAGTCTAACATTATATCAGTGGCCGACTAAATTTGTGTGCGTACGTGCGTGTTCGTAGGTGCGCGAGTGCGTGTGTGCGCGTGATAAACAACATGGATTGGGATCTTATTACTTTCAGTTTAAACGCTCCAAATTCGGTTCCCCTAGTTTTATATACAATGTACATCACGTCACGATCGTCATGAGAAATACGGTTTAGGGGAACAGCCAAGCGGAATATTTAACTGACACTGAATATAAATTACTCACCAAGCTTTGTGTGTATCACATTACCGTCTCGCTCAGCATGGGAGCTAGACGCAGCTCTGTCATCAATACGAACATACACACTATGAACAAGTGCATTGTGGCATGGGACAACCTATTCGCACCTGCTGCACTGGAAGTCCAAATTAGCTTATTAACAACAATTGAAATATGTCTATGTAGTTTCTCGTCTTGTGATACATTGATATGACGCACCGTGGCTAGAGCCCGCAGCGGACATTGTGAAGCGGATCACTTGATCATGTTAAACAAAGGAAACAGTTCACATACTTTACTTCAGTCATGTTAGATGTGGTACAGTTTTGGCGCTACTGTTGATTAACTTTTCTTTTCGACTTCAGCGTGCACATATAATGACAGTGTTCAAGACGAATACCAGGAGTTTGGGATATTAACATTCTCAATAAAGACCTTACTCCTGCGCTATGGCCGTTAAATATTGAGAGAGGAAGATACTTTAACACTCCAACAGAAGAAAGATTATGTACCCTCTGTGATATCGATGTAATCGAAGATGAGGAACACTTCCTGTTACAATGCCCTCTCTACAAAGACCTGAGACAGGAACTATATTCACCACCCACCTTGGCTATGCACTCAATATCTCTAAAAATACTTTTAAATCCACCAGAGCCTTTTGCAAAAAGTATCCCAAATTTCATTCACAAAATGTTCAGACGAAGAAAATCTGCACCTCCTCTCTAGAAATATAATCATAGCAATATTTGTATTCTATTGTGTATGTCAATGTTTAATTGGTCATGTTCATGTTTTGTACCCTGCCCCCTGTGGGTGTTTATGTACAATAAATATTCTTCTTCTTCTATATGTATTTCACGTGGCCCTTTTCACTTTTTTGGTGCGTTCCTTTTGACTTCATGGTGTGTCCCTTTTGACTTTTTCGATTGTCCCGTTTGACCTTTTGGTGTGGCCGTTTTGACTAGGGTTTGTGTTGTGTCCCAAACTTCGATTGTCCCGTTTGACCTTTTGGTGTGGCCGTTTTGACTAGGGTTTGTGTCCCGTTTGACTTTTTGGTATGGCCGTTTTGCCTATAGGGTTTGTGTCCATTTTGACTTTTTGCTGTGGCCTTTTTGACTATGTTTTGTGTCCATTTTGACTTTTTGGTGTGGCCGTTTTGACTATGTTTTGTGTCCCGTTTGACATTTTGGTGTGGCCGTTTTGACTAGGGTTTGTGCTGTGTCCCGTTTGACTTTTTGGTGTGGCCGTTTTGACTAGGGTTTGTGTCCCGTTTGACGTGTGGCCATTTTGACTAGGGTTTGTGTCCCTTTTGACGTGTGTCCCTTTTGACCTCCAGCTCTTTTTAACAGCATCAGGAAATTATTTTTTAGAGGAGAGAAATGTATTTTGTAATAAAAGAGTTCATAGACGGTATGTTAGTTGATCGGAACTACTGTGGACTACAGTTGTGCTCCAGGTGAGGTGATGTAGGTGCTGATGAGAGTTAAGTGTCGGGGTAGGCTAGAGGCAAGTTTTCTGCCTGAGAACAAGGCCACCAAAGGTGAACGTCACACTATCAACCCTTGTGGAAAAGATAAACCGATTTTCATGGCTCCCATTGACACATACCACTAACCAAAACATCGGTGATTAATATGGAACAAAAATGACATCTAGTTCTGGCTCCCCAATTCTCAGTCCCGCCACTCCGACCGAAAATGGAGCAGTAAAGATGTAAGTGTAGGTAGGTAACTATTAGGTAACGCATAGGAAACCCTGTGTTTACTTCCTATTCCACTAGAAAATTGGGTATTTAAACTGTCCCCCAAATTAGGTTTTATGAAGTTAACATGATATTTTAGACGCGCTTCGCCGACTTTAACCTTTCCGCCTTAGGCGAATTGAATATTGAACACAAACGTCCAGTAAAAAATAATTACTTAAAAGTTGGCAGATGACAAATTAGACTCAATTTATGGATAACATCTTTAATACACTAGAATAGTGACGTTTTTGTAAACTTCCTTTTGCCGTTGTCAAGCAAGACAGTCCTGCTTCACAACGAAGCTGTTATCCACACATTGTCTATACGTTGTGATCAATGACAAATATAAGTTCAAGTTTCCAATTGATGTCTATTGCCGTATTCTTTTAGAGAAATGTTTCGGCTATGCACTCAATAAGTTTTCTTTTAACAGCAAAGCAGGGACAATGGTTGTTTTGTTCATGGCACGCCCGACACAAACCATATGTATAAAATAAGACATGTTCCAATAGATCTTTGCGATGAGGCAGATTGTTTCGGGCGAGTGATCGGCTGTCTAGTAACCCTTTCCCCCTTCAACGTATGGTTAATTTAACGCGAACAAAGCCAACACCATTCATCGCCGCGCACTATCGACCTTGACGCCACTGCTTTCAGTAATATATACACATACAGCTCTATCGAGTTCGCTACCGAAACCCTTCTACAGAACATCGACTGGTACTTTGCAGGCTTTGCGATGCGTCACCTTTAGGATGTTGTGAGACTAATTTGTTTTCTGTTTCAATAAATCTATGTTTAATTTGACAACCCGACATTTTATTTGTTTCACTTTTATTTTATTTGAATATATTTACACACATCTTCTCGAGGCAAGGGAGTTAAATGACTACAACTCCCTTGCCCCGGGAAGATGATTTGCACAGTGCCTACATGTTATATTTCCGAACGGTTTTCTGTACCAGATAAACTTAAACATTCTTAAAACAAACCTCTCTGATTTTGTACCGTTTTTGCTTGTCTTTTGTGTTTGTTTAAGATCAAGGGCTTATCAGTCCATTGTTTCATTGTCTCACGAAGGGATGCAGAAGTGAGTGGGTGTTGTTTAGAACGGCAACTGCATGAACCGCCGCACTTTCGTGGTGCGGAGCGTATCCAAGTGACCTGACCTGTCAATATGACGTCATGCCATCACACGAGTCTCATTGGTTACTGTGTAATCGGATGACAACGCGAACATGTAAACACACACCCTCGTGGGCCTTTGACAACAGCTGTGACTTAGAAGATGGGTCATCGTTCTGCATCGGTCACAGAGTACCCCAAACCTATTCTACCACTTGACCTTGCATGCGGTGATTCCGGTACTCGCAGGATAAGACAAAACATCCCATGGGGTTGAACGTTGTTAAAGACTGTTTCACTTATATAACGTTTGGTTTTTGGTTTGGTTAGTTGTTTTACGCCGCACTCAGCAATATTCCATCTATATGACGGCGGTCTGTAAATAATCGAGTCTGGACCAGGCAATCCAGTGATTTACATCATGAACATCGATCCACGCAATTGGGATCGATGACATGCATCAACCAAGTCAGCGAGCCTGACCACCTGATCCCGTTAGTCGCCTTTTACGACAAGCATAGTCGTCTTTTACGGCAAGCATGGGTTGCTGAATACCTATTCTATCCCGGATCTTCACGGGTCCACTTATATAACGACTGCATGCATGTGTATATGTGTCTGTTTGTACTAGTCACGATCGGTTTCGTAGTGCTAGTTCATTGTGATGCATGCCGCAGTTTGACATGGATACAGTATACTGACTCCGAGCCGATCAGGTCTTCTTTTATCCCCTGATGCCAAGCACCAGGCAGGGTAATAATAAGTGCCATCTTTTACTTTATTTTGGTATGACGCGGCCAGGGGATCGAACCACCGACCTTCCGCACTCCGGGGAGACGATCTTTCCACTTCACTACGGAGGCGAGTCGGATCAAGATGGCAATTAGGAGATAGCGCCGGTTACCTTGCTAATAACTGGGTCATCACACATACATGACGTGGATCGTTGCTCAGATTATCATCCTCTGGTTTGCCTGGTCCAGATTCGATAACGTCCAGGTCGCCTCAATAAAACCCAATGACTCACTAACTCACTCAACCATCTGTGAGAGTCAGACGTCGACACGACTGCGATTTTCCTTATCTCATAGCTCATCCTCAGGGTATTTGTGAATTGACTTTGATCTGTTTACGTTTTATAGATCAACAAACGCACAACATATTGAAGTCAATTCTTATGAAAAAATATATCAACAATAATAACTTCACAGACTGCTTATTCAATTATTAACATACAAATACTATTTATACGAAATCTGTGACATCGATCATCGCAATAATGCATACAAATTCCTCCCATTCTTTTGTCAGCCAATCAGACAGATGATCTGATTCTCTGCTGGGCATTTTGAAAATAACACTCTAGGTCCTGTATTTTATGTTTTTCATGTAACTTGCGCTCACACATCAACAGTTGTATAACGTTTGTATCTTGATCATATTTTGTGAAAAGGGACATACAAAGATGTGCTGTATATTTTTGATGGAGCAGCTATAGGATGGGATTCGAACCCATGATTTGCGGGTCATTACAGGGCGGGGCACTTGTGTTGGGCCACCCACGATTCTCTATCCAATATCCCAATTCCTCCTCGATTAATCAGGTTCTTATGTCCTAATTCTGTCATGATATGAACCCCGGACCCATACTCTACACTGCCTCGTTTTGAGTCCTGTTCTAACGACGCAGCGCTAAATATAGCCATCCAATCATATTATTCTCACTAGGGAGGGAAATTCGCATTCCATTCGAGACCAACTCGTGTTATTCCGGGACAAGCCGAATAGTCACTCGTGCCCCTCTCATGGCCATTTTTGCGACCGTGTTCCGCCTTAGCGCAAATGGGCATACCCAAAACAGTTGTCAACTCGTTGCCTAATGGTTCACATATATTTCACCATATATTATATATATTTCTGATGCAATTTACACATCGGGACATACGGAATTATATAGTATGATTGAACACATTTAACTGTGTCGTGGGTATATTTTTAGCCGCAAGACATATGTAAAATCAAAAATTGTTTCTGAGGGATTCTTTGACGAAGAACTTGAAATCATACGCGCATTCTGATTGGTTTGTCGTATTTTAGCACATAACATTCATCGATAGGGGGACGAGACTTTTTGCAGGTTACGGAAAAGGGCGAGTGATGACGAATGGGAAATTCGGTGCAAAGTTAGAAATACGAGCGACGGAGGTTGTTACGTCACTTCCGAAACGGACCTATGTTAACATTCGTTTTTGTTGGTATGGTGCAAGGGGTCCTTAGACATGAGATTACACTCTTTAATCAATTTCCACTTGTTTCTGTCTGGGTTGATTGGCTTCATGATGTCCATATGTGACACGTATTTTCAATTGACGTCCAATGCAGCTGACGTGCCAGGGTTTTAAACTGATGTGTAAATACTAAATAGATTTGATTACTCCAGTGCAATTCGCAGAAAAAGTCCCCACCTGGAAGGATCTTCGTTTTGTTATAAAACTGTCAGCTAACCTAGGTCAGTAACCTGTACTTTACAGACATTCCAGAGTTCCTCACTCATTGCCGAGCTGACCCGTGAAGATCCGGGTTAGAATAGGTCTTCAGCAACCCGACCCAAAAGGCGACTAACACGATCGTGTGGTCAGGCTCGCTGACTTGATTGATGCATGTCATCGTGTCCAAATTGCGTGGATCGATGCTCATGATATCAATCACTGGACTGTCTGGTCCAGAAACCTATGACCGTGGGATCGAATCCCGGTTCGCCCCGATTATTTTTCAAGATTTGTCTGCACCATAACCGTGCTCGTGGATTTCACCAAAGTGGTAGACGTCCGAGACCTGCATCAAACCTGGTGCCAGTTCAAATCTGCTGCGGGGCGGTCGGGTAGCCCAGTGGTTAAAGCGTTAACTCGTCACGCCGAAGACCCGGGTTCGATTCCCGACATTGGTAAAATGTTTGAAGCCCATTTCTGGTGTACCCCGCCGTGATATTGCTGGAATAGTGCTAAAAGCGGCGTAAAACCATACTCACTCACTCAAATCTGCTGCATCACAAACATATGATTCTCCCTTAAAAATGTACAATATTGACCCCTTTTATGACGCATACTAAACATATTAAAGTGTATAAAAACCTCAGCAAAATCATTTGGTATTTTGCAACACAAAGTTTTCTCCGCGAATTATGTGCATTCATCAAGCATGTTGTATGTTAGGCTATGAGATTTGGCCATACATGTGAGAGTTGCGTCGCTTTTCCGTGCCAGGATCCACAACTCATTGGTTCGAATTCTCTGGTCGCGATTAAAAGAACTTTCATCGGAGAGCACCATGCTCGTTGGTTTTACCAAAGGGGAGACCGGAAGGTAAACCCGGGTTCAATTCCCCACATGGGTACAATGTGTGAAGCCCATTTCTGGTGTCCCCCGCCGTGATATTGCTGGAATATTGCTAAAAGCGGCGTAAACCATACTCACTCACCAAAGGGTTACATGTCTACATACGACTTACAACGTGGGTTTTCCCTGATATGCTGATATGACATTGAATACATAAGCACATTAAACAATAAATATGACCTTGGTATTACTGAATGCACTTTAGAATAACTAACAAGAAGGTGAAGGTCATCAGTATCCCTTCCTACTTGTATGATTGCAACTGTACAAAAGGAGACAGGTGAGGTGAAATGGGAATTCATGATGTTCAAGATCATTGCACTTATAAAGCTATGTTGTTTGTTTGTTTGTTGTTTAACGCCGCACTCAGCAATATTCCAGCTATATGACTGCAGTCTGTAAATAATCGAGTCTGGACCAGACAATCCAGTGATTGACATCATTGACCTCGATCCACCAACTGGGATCGATGATATGCATCAACCAAGTCATAGAGCCTGACCAACCGATCCCGTTAGTCGCCTCTTACGACAAGCAAAGTCGCCTTTTACGGCAAGCATGCATGGGTTGCTGAGACCAATTCTACCCCGGATCTATATAGCTATGTGCATATGCGTGCGTGCGTGTGTCTGCTTGTGCTAGTCCGGACTAATGCCGATTTTATAGTGCTAGCCCACTGAGAAACCATTCTGCAGTTTAACATGGATACCCCACTCAGACGCAGTATACTGACTCCGAGCCGGCCTCTAGACCACGGAGGTGGTCCTAAAAGAATACAGACGTACATTAATGTCAATCACTCCGATACACTAATTCTCTGCGTTAAGCGTTCAGCAAAGAGGTGTCGTTTTTTGAGTAAGAGGTCGGATTTTAATGAGATTGTTGCTTATGTTTGGCATTCATAAGCGCTGAATATTGGTGAATTACCTTGCCCTCAACGGGTCTAATCCCTTACATTTCCATGTACATGTAGTATGTGGGAATATCGTCGGGTTATAGGTTTTTGGACGTCATACGTTTTCGGACGGCCATGTTTATCGCCATTAGTCGGGCTACAACGGGGGTGTAGCATCACACATACATTGTAAATACTCAGATGATGGCTTGTTTTTAAGGGAAGGTTGTCTTTTATAAGAGAATGAGATGTTTTACAGTTGTTCATGTCATTAGAGAGAAACCTACGAATGTTTCTTAAGCGTCCGAAAACCCATAACACGGTGATAATCTCTCTCTCTCTCTCTCTCTCTCTCTCTCTCTCTCTCTCTCTCTCTCTCTCTGTGTGTGTGTGTGTGTGTGTGTGTGTGTGTGTGTCTGTCTGTCTCTGTGTGTGAGTCGGGTTTAACGCCGCTTTTAACAGTATTACAGTTATATCACGGCGTGACAGCTTAATGTGGGAGGAAAGCCCGAAGTGATGCATGTCTCAGACGTTTACCACTTCGGTGAAACCCACGAGCACGGGTATGGTGCTGACAAACCTAGAAACATAATCGGGGCGAACCGGGATTCGAACCCAAAATCATAGGTTTCTGGCGTGCCAAAGGGACGCAACTCTGCACAGCGAATCGCGGCGCATTAGACGACTGGGCCACCCGTGCCCCCCGGTGATAATCAGTGACAGAATTATTTGCTATCTCGTCTAAAAAGGTCAGGCATTATTTGAGGACGAGTGGCCTGACCAATTGTTAGAGATTTTAAACGACTCTGCTGGTCACTTCGATAAAACCCCTGTATCTGTATCATCAGGCGACTGATATTAGTACAACACGATCAGACGTTAAACATTCGGACATATCAGACCCGACCGAAGCGTCACACATTCTTAAACAGGTGTGTGCCAGTCGTAATTCTATGACATCGTGGTGTCGAACGAAGACCTGAAATGTAATCCCACGATGCGAAGAAGATACGAGGATTTACGGTACAGTGTTATGTACAAAGGTGTACATTGCACCTGCCATTCACAAAGTCAGGTGCAGGCGCAAATAAACACGCGAGTCAATGAACCCGTCACGTGACCACCGTCAGCAGACAATTTTTCATTGCAGCCGTCGTGAGAAAAGCGTGTTGCGTTTTTATGAGACCGATTTATGTGACGTCTGTATAGGAACAACTTCATTCACATTTGATATCACCCGACCGCGTGAATTACAAATCGATTCATTGTTTGGCTAGACAGTTAAGTGTGGGAAAGGCACTGCCAACCAACAAGGTTTTTTTTCCCCCGAACACCGTAGACTATATCGCACGCTTGGCTACAATGGGGTCTTATTAAAGGGACACGAGAGCTGTCTTATAAAAGGGTCACTGGGCTCGTCTAATCGGTAGTCCAAGTACATTTGATTGAATTAATCCAAAGTCTACTTCGATTGTTGGCTAAATCAAATTGTGTCATGCATATCAGTTAGTGAGTTATGGTCGGTACAATGTGTGAAGCCCATTTCTTGGTATAACTGGAATATTGCTAAATTCAGCGTAAAACCATACTCACTCACTCACTGAGTTATGGACTACTCCGTGAAGATCCGGGCTAGTATTGGTCTTCAGGAACCCATGCTTGTCGTGTAAGAGGCGACTAACGGGATGGGGTGGTCAGGCTCGGTGACTTGGTTGACGCATGCCATCATATCCCACTTACGTAGATCGATGCTCATGATATCAATCACTGGATTGCCCGGTTAATAATTTACCAACTGCTATCTCATAGCTCGAATATTGACGAGTGTGGCGTTAAAAACACACAAAGCATACACCTAGATTACAATGACAGCACGTGAATACACCTGGATTACCATGACGGCATGTGTATACACCTAGATTACAATTACAGCATGTGTATATACCTTGATTGTCGTGACAGCATGTGTATACACCTGGGTTGTCGTGACAGCTTGTGTTTACACCTGGGTTGTCATGACAGCATGTGTATACACCTGGGTTGTCATGACAGCATGTGTATACACCTGGGTTGTCATGACGGCATGTGTATACACCTGGGTTGTCATGACGGCAATGTACGAGGCTCGCCGACATATTCAGGGCCTTACTATGATGGACTACGTTCAGGTAGTCCCGTGTCATGACTGTGGAATACGTATTCTGTGAAACCCAAACCAATCTAGATTATTAAGGAAATCAAGCCAGCTCAATCCACGAAATCAGCATCAACAAAATATTTTTTAGAGGAGAAAGTGTATTGTGTAATAAAAGAGTTCCTAAACTATGTGTCTAGCGTTGAGTTGGTTGCAAATTATTTTACCCTTGAGTATATAACATCAACAATGGGTCCTCTAAAACGTATGATCAACATGGCCGTAATGGCAGCCATATTGGATTTGTCATTACTTACCATGGATAAAGAACAGCTCCAAACACGTGCTGATCTTATGAAACGAATGTCAGAACTGTTGTATACGTGGGTGTATGCTGTTTGCATGAACCTAATTGTCCTACTTGAGTCTGCAGTCGAAATTGTATTGTTTGGATAAGGGTACGTTCTATTTACGACGTTTCTTGTTCACAGTGACGGGTTTGAAGAAAAATAATTATACGAGCGTTCAAGTATCGAGACATATTTAAACTGAAAATGGCCTGCAGACAAGCAGTGCAACAATGGCCCACGTGAGGAGAATGTTGACATTGCATTAAGGCTCAAGGGTACACTTCAGAAGTTCGATGTCGGTCACAGAACTGAATTTATAACCATGAGACATAACCCCGCTTCACCTCTAACACTTAATGTTGACAAGCTCAAAAACATTTTCAGAAAAACTCACACAAATCATAGGCTTAAACTACAAGTGAGTGAGTGAGTGAGTGAGTTGGGTTTAACGCCGCTTTTAACAGTATTACAGTTATATTGCGGCGTGTCAGCTTAATGTGGGAGGAAAGCCCGAAGTGATGCAGGTCTGAGACGTTTACCACTTCGGTGAAACCCACGAGCACGGGTATGGTGCTGACAAACCTAGAAACATAATCGGGGAGAACCGGGATTCGAACCCACAATCATAGATTTCTGGCGTGCCCAAGGGACGCAACTCTGCACAGCGAATCGCGGCGCCTTAGACGACTGGGCAACCCGTGCCCCCTTAAACTACAAGGCTGTGTGACACCTATACAAATGCAATGGAGGTTTTGCATTCGCATGATCTTGTGCTTCATTTTGTTTGTTTGTTTGTTGTTTAACGCCGCACTCAGCAATGTGGTTCTGTAAATAGTGATCCAGTGATTGACATCATGAGCATCGATCCGCACAATTGGGATACGATGACAAGCATCAACCAAGTCAGCGAGTCTGACCATCCGATCCCGTTTGGCGCCTCTTACGACAAGCATTGTCGCCTTTTACAGCAAACATGGGTTGCTGAAGACCTGTTCTAGCCCGGATCTTCACGGGGCTTCTTCATCCCGCTTTATCTACGATAGTGATGCTATTCAATATGAAAGTAAACCAAGACGTTTGGGATGTTAAAGAGGTTTCGATAAAAATACCTCTAACACCCCCCCCCCCCCCCCCCCCCCCCCACACACACACACACACACCCTCCTTATGTAACTTTTAAACTGTTTTGTGGATGTAAGTTTGTGATGCATCATTTAAATCAGGGAGAAGAACATACACTCTATTCTGTGAATAGGTTATATTTGTTATCACATAGTGGGGAACATGCACTCTGTGTAACGTTTCAGAGTTATTACATAAACCTACAATTATAGACTGTCAGTTCAATGCATGTGTTGCAGGTTTACGATGCATAAACTGATTTAAATATTTCACAGGGCACTGCACATATCATATCAACTGTCATATTAAGTCTGAATAGTATGACTCACTGCACAGTATGTATGATCATAACAGGAGATACAACGCTCATTCAGGGCTAGATAGCTGTACGGCTTAGCCTTTACTATGTATAAATACATGGTGAGACAATACGAGATCTCGTATTGTCGCGCAATACTCATTTGGGGCTAGTTAGGTAAATGGATTAGCCCTTACTCTGAATATCAAGCATGAGGCCCCAATGTACACATTAGATTCACGTATCACCGGGGGGATGTGTCAGACTTGAGGAACGTCATTTTTTTAAAATACGCCGTCGCGTCCGTCACGACGTTCCTGCGAGGTTAGTCAGAATAAATGCCCTATACGGCTGCACGGAAACATGCACCATATATGCTGATAAACTCGTGTTGGCCCTGGTCGTTCTGACGTGAACCGTAATGAGATGTCCTCAGATCTTTGTTTAGCGGTAGCGGAAACTAAGATCTTATTTTAATGAGAATGATGGTATTTTCTCTTGTCATATTTCTACAGGAAGCAGATTTACATTGTCATAAACTGTATATCCATTATGGAGGTATCGGCCCTTTGAAATAACATATACTTCGTCAGGATTTGGTTTTAGCGCATCGACAATCGTCTGTTTACACATCAGGCACGAGGCTCTTAAAGAGGAGAGAGGTCCAGTCCTCTCAGGTGCCGTAATTCGCTTTGCAGAGTTGCGTCCCTTCGACGTGCCTTCTTCACTTTATTTCAGTACTTGTAGGCCTAGGGCCTTTTTGTACAGACGAAAATACAATTAGACAATTAGACGTGCCAGACGACCACGATTCGCCATGATCATTTCCATACCTTACCTCGTGGGTTTCACCAAAGTGGTCTATGTAGGGCCGTAACATTTCCGAGTCCCGTGATGGGATTCGAACCACAGACCTTCTGATCCGAGGTCGGACACATGGCCTAACAAAAGCTGACAAGGTAATGGTGACATCTGTTGGATGACTCCGCACCTTTCTACATCTGCATCACTTCGGGTTTTCCTCCCACATCAAGCGGACATGATGCGATATAACTGGAATTCTGTCCACAGTGGCGATAAACACAACCCCCTCACTCAAGAAAGAGCGGATAAAACGGTTCGTTTTATTTGAAGCAATTGGGGATGTCATTTCAATGTGTATACCTATGTCATATTGTACCTCCAGAACTAGGTGAAAGACAGCAAGGCATTTCACTATTGATGAACACACCATCAATGTTCCAGCTGAAATCACGACGGGCTCTTCCAACAATCCGGCCACGCCCTGTCGTGCAACAGATGTGGTGATGTGGTGATTTGTTGAACGTGTCCTGATTATGTTGACATTAAGCACGCAGTAATTGTAGACAAATATAATTGGAATCTCCAGTCTCAGGTCCAGATCGATCTGTATGTAACATTACCGCATGCACTGCACAGTCGTCTATAACCTCCACTATCCAGGTATGTAGGAATAACGCACCGCTGCTGTAGTATGTTCTTCGTTGACAGTGTACGACTTATACATTACATCAGGGATGTCAGGGGAGATGTGTGTGTGAGGGGTGGGATGCCCAGGACAGTGGTAAAGTGCCGAGGGTGTGTGCGTGAGGGATGAGGCTGGTCGGAGGACAGTGGTAGAGTGTTGAGGGTGTGTGTGAGGGGTGAGGCTGGTCGGAGGACAGTGGTAGAATGTTTAGGGTGTGTGTGAGGGGTGGGGCTGGTCGGAGGACAGTGGTAGAGTGTTGAGGGTGTGTGTGAGGGGTGGGGCTGGTCGGAGGACAGTGGTAGAGTGTTGAGGGTGTGTGTGAGGGGTGGGGCTGGTCGGAGGACAGTGGTAGAGCGTTGAGGGTGTGTGTGAGGGGTGGGGCTGGTCGGAGGACAGTGGTAGAGTGCCGAGGGTGTGTGTGTTTTTTAATACTCATATACATCAGGCGCTGTCTATTAGTCTGTCTTACAGACCCTGATACAAATATATCAACTACAGCCCATGCAAGACTATAATGTTTGGCAAGTCTAGATTACTGCAGTATCAGGAAGAGAATCACTGGGCTCCCTTTTTATTATATTTTTATTAAGATAACTGAGCAATTGTTTTTTCTGTACGATATGTTCATTTCAGAGACTATATGTTAGTCTAGCTGTCTATATACGGGGATTGTTGTAATGTGCGCCTGTGACTCCTGAAACGATAAATGTTCGTAGGTATCTTGGAACTCCCGAATCTCTCTAACGTACATCTTGGAGCAATGTTCTGTCGCTAAAGTACATCGTGAAGCAATGTTCTGTCTCTAAAGTACATCGTGAAGCAATGTTCTGTCTATAAAGTACATCGTGAAGCAATGTTTTGTCTATAAAATACATCGTGAAGCAATGATCTGTCTGTAAAGTACATCTTGAAGCAATGTTCTGTCTGTAAAGTACATCTTGAAGCAATGTTCTGTCTGTAAAAACTTCGTGAAGCCATGTTCCGTCTCTAAAATACATCGTGAAGCAATGATCTGTCCTTAAAGAACACCCTGAAGCAATGTTCTGTCTCTAAAGAACACCTTGAAGCAATGTTCTGTCTCTAAAGAACATCGTGAAGCAATGTTCTGTCTATAAAGTACATCGTGAAACAAATTCCGTCGCTAGAGTACATCGTGAAGCAATGTTCTGTCTCTAGAGTACATCATGTAGATGCAATGTTCCGTCTCTAGGGTACATCGCAAAGCAATGTTCTGTCTCTAAAGTACATCGCGGAGAGGGGCGGTCGGGTAGCCTAGTGGTTAAAGCGTTTGCTCGTCACGCCTAAGATCCGGGTTCGATTCCCGACAGTGGTACAATATGTGAAGCCCATTTCTGGTGTCCCCCGTCGTGATATTGCTGGAATATTGCTAAAAGCGGCGTTAAACCATACTCACTCACTCCATCGCGAAGAACCGTTCTGTCTTTAGAGTAAATCTTGAAGCAATGTTCTGTCTCTAAAGTACATCGTGAAGCAATGTTCTGTCTCTAAAGTACATCGTGAAGCAATGTTCTGTATCTAGAGTACATCGCGAAGAACCGTTCTGTCTCTAAAGTACAGTCATTGTTTTGTCTACAACGAATGATGAGAAAGCACTGCTCCGTCTCCATGGTACAGCGGAACCTTGTTATTACGGACGGTACCGTTTCCTCTGAGACCATCCGAGTAAACAAATGTCTGGATTAACGAATCGTTGCTCAGTATAGTAACTATATAAGCGTTCCCAGATCAATGTTTCATTGATAGTGAGAATCACCTTGTCGTGATCTGGAAATGAACTCGACCGCCTTATTTCTGTGCGTCGCGTCGCCCATTTCGAATCGCATACAAAACGAACCTGTAGGTGGCGAATGGGCCCAAGGTTCGTATCACAATAGAATGGAGATATAATACAGTGGGTAGTCGGGGATGTGTACGTTTGTACTGAGGGATTTCATTTCAAGCCCTAGCGGAGGGTGGATCAGGTGATATATAACACCTTACCTCGGCCCATTCATGACGCCCCCGAGTTTGTATACAGATCAGAAATGTATACAGACAGACAGACTTGTGTGGGCGGGCAAACCCGGAATTAGTTGTACACCGTGATCAGGCCATATCGCCTGTGAATGGCGTGAGGCCCATTCATTAAATTGTCCAATCATTTATTTTCTATGGAAATATGAGCATTTTTTTACTGCAACCCTGATTAGGGAAACAGCCTCCATCACTCTATCTCTCTCCTCTCTCCCTAGATTTCTCTCTAGCTATGTTTGTGTTTGTCTCTCTCTCACCCCTTTCCCTCTATTTTCAACTCCCCAATTCCATCTATCTCCTTCATTTCACTCTAGCTACGTTTGTGGTCACTCTGTCTCTCTTACTCTCTCTCTCTCTCCCCATGCGTCACCTCTCTCCACTTCGTGTACGAGCCCCCCCCCCCCCCCCCCCCTCTCTCTCTCTCTCCCACTCTCTCTCTCTGTGTCTCTCTTTCCGTGGCAATAACAGGTTTAAAGCCTGATCCTTAGACTAACATATAGTCTCTGAAATGAACATATCGTACAGAAAAAACAGTTGTTCAGTTATCTTAACACAAATATAATAAAAAGGGAGCCCAGTAATTCTCTTCATTTTCAGATACTGCAGTAATCTAGACTTGCCAAACATTATAGACGTGCATGGGCTGTAGTTGATATATTTGTATCAGGGTCTGTAAGACAGACTACCTGAGCCTCGACATTATCCATCGTATCTAGGTAAACAGATAACGCTAATCATGCCAACATGTGTTGAGTGATTGGTTATGTTTATCAATTCTGAAATAAACATGACGCTCAGTAATCGCTCATTACACCATACAGTGGGGGTTCATGCCATCATAGCGATAGAGACGCTTATATGGCACTGGTGGACAATGTCGCTTATCAGGTTAGCAATGTAACGTCAGGTGCGTGATTGACAAGTCGACAATCAACAATAGTATTAATCCAGTGTTCTAGTACATATGCGTTTACATCACAATCGATACACCGCATGGCGGTTTTAGGCCAGAGCGACATTTTTCTTCTACAAGGGAACATTAAATGCAGAACACACTTCACTGTCTTTGTAGTCAAGAAGTTCACCAAAAATATCTTATGGACTCTCTGATGTACGATCCAGTGGGGTAGTATCGTTCATAAAATTCCGTTTTACTCAAAAACTCCTTTTTAGTCGTTGAGGTGAAGAGCTTTTAAATCATCTTAATCAAACTACAACAGATAGCGAAATCGTTCGATAACTATTCTCATGACTGTGAATGAACATTAATGGCCTATTTTCTAATCTCGCATTGCTTGTCACTGTACAATATTCTTTGAATTAAGAAACAAAAGGGGTTATAGCTAAAACGGCACCCCAGGAAAACGGCACCCATTGGCGAAAACGTCACCTTATTTTTTGGTACTGAAACAAATGAAATTAAATTCACATGGTCACTTGCAAACACCAATAATTGTGAAATGTTAAAAAAATACTCCAATTTACTCGCCGACTCTGATTGGGAGTCGCAACTGAACTTGTGAAAACATCACATGCTTTGAGATAAAATAAATGAAATTAAACTCACATGGTCACTTGCAAACACAATTATTTGTAAAATGTTCATCGCCTTTTAAACAAGATTACATTAGAAATTAGCCTCTACTCCAGTTTACTCACCGACTTTTGATTGGGAGGCGCAACAAAATTTATCATGAAAACATCACATGTTTTGAAGCTTTAAGTACCTCTACTCAAATTCAAATTTACTCAATGTCAAGCATAAACCATATTTAAGATCCCATTCAACTGTGAGCAACCCCGTGTGCGACATAAGCTTGCAGTCGGAAAGCGCACGTAAAATCCCCAACCTCAGTCAGTCAGTCAGTGAGCAACTGTGATTACTGTCGAAGACAATGACAATGTAAATAAATCATATATTCTACAACATAACATAGCGAAGCATGTGAATAAAGCATATATACTACTACAAAAATCGTTCTTATCGTTATTAAGAATAGAAGTGCCGTTTTCGCCCGAGAACTCGGTGACGTTTTGCTCAGGTGCCGTTTTAGCCTGCACCCAGAATCAAACGCTTTTAAACTCGCTCAGGCTCTTAATATATCAAATTGCCATCCCTCAGATCATTAGAATTATTTTCACATCAAGTCTCTTGAAGAGCATACGTAAAATCATCACCAAAATACCTATAACAGTCTAAGGGAGACAACGTATTCAAAGAGTTACCTCCCGTTTTTATAACTCTCCAGAAAGGAGGTTTCTAAGTGAACGTGTCACGTTACGACGAAGAAAAATCTATACAACAAAGATTTGGTTGTTTTATTGTGATTTGCTTTGTGATAGGATTGACAATGATTGGTTAATCTGTTAACCAGGAGAGCCACTCACGATACTTGACCGCCCGACATGATGGTATCGACTGATAACCTTTGACTTTTGTTGTAAACAACGTTGTTTTGATTTTTCTACTTCCTTGCTGAAGAAGAAAATTGCATTTTTGACAACCGTGAGCGTCTATTACCGCTTTCACACCACAAGATGCCTCCCAAGTTTGCCAGAATACCAGACAGTTCGGACCTCAGATCAGCTCATGACGTCGAACGGGTACAAGTTACTCTGAACAGTGTTTTCATGTTATGGTCTTAAACATGTAAAAATATTAGAAAATAGAATCCACTGCCGTACATCCCCTCAAACTGTGTTATTTTAGGGTCTCTTTCCTTATGTTGTACTATAGTTTAAGGGTTGGGAGTAACGTACAGTAGTCTTCACAAATAATGCTGACTTGGCAAACTCTTGACTAACCTATTCTAATTTTTTTAGTTATTACTAACTTGCATGATAAACATGATAAGGAAGTATTGCAAAGAACTGTTTCCACCAGACAGGGTTCTCATCATCTTTATCGTAATACAACCCTTGTGTATCAGTATTTTCTGATACAGTAATGGAAGAATTAATATATGATTATATAAATTTTATCTGCGATCTTGAGGCATTTGGATGAACTTGGTTCTTATCTAAACCACAGACCATATATGGTCTCTGTCTAAACCATGTGAACAACACACATCACACATGTTTACATTAACATAATTCAGTGGTGGAAACTGGTCCTATAGTCCTTGCCAAATTGCCCAGTAGTTAAGGTATCATAAGGACAAGTAGAAATTTGCCATCTTTAAAGGTTTTGCTACATGTTATCATTATAAGACTAGTGGACTAAAATGTTAGTTTCTGTCTCTGACATTCTATATTCAAGACATATTAGGTAGTCTTGTTTATCCATACTACTAATTTCACAATTTGAACAGTCCAGATGCATATAATTTGGGCCCCACTACATATTGTAATATGTACCGCAATACAGCTTTCCGTATTGCGATATGTTACAAATTGATTTATGTGCCAATACGCCAAACCTAGTAGATGGCAAAGGTATCATTTGTCTGTAGCAGATGAGGGACAATAACAATTAATTTCTAATCCTGTAAGCTCAATGATATGATACACAAGTCATTCAGTTTTGATCACTTGTCACATATTGTTTAAGTTATTTGCACATTCGATGGTTTACAGGCTCACCAGAGTGATAAAGATATAAGACCTGCATCATTTTGAGCTTTCTGTCCAAATCAATATGATCAAGCTGGCATACAAAGATATAACTAAGAGACAGCTGCACCACCAATAATAATACATGTACAGGAGCTATACACAACATTTTCTGCAGGGTTTGAGGCTGTATACACTAATTGGGATAAATTGTTTAGGAAGCTACGCACTCAACTTAAAACATTGTTTTGAAGCAAATGACTTGTAGGTATTAACCAAGCGAATTGATGTATTTCATTGCATACAATAATGCAATATGGAATTATTTTATTGTGAAACATCACCATAATGACCATCCACATTAGCATGTAGCCATATTATTTGTATGTTTTCACCGACATGTTCTGTTTCACAATGGTCATGATTGAAGGGACATTAACAAATGATAAACATGTTTAAATGACCATGATGACATGGACTTGTACATCCTTTTCTTCACATTCTTCTGCTCTACAGAGAATGTTGATATATTTGATATCGAAAGATGTGAGGGTGAGATTTTATTTATCATCCAACATCATTCTTCCAACTTTTTCAGTTTATAGACAGTAATCAGCAGTGTCTTAAGTGTAAAAAGTACTGCTAAAAGCTTCAGTAGCGGAGCCATTTGTGATGTCATTTGATTGTGACGCCATGGTAACCAGTGACGTCACAATGGTCTGCAAAGCATGGTGATGCAATTTCATTTCAGCAATATCTACAATCTCCCATGGCAGCCGGTTTTGGATTATAAATGATGTATATCATCTGTATAGTACTTCGTTATTGAACCCTTCTAATGACATTATCATGATTATACAGCTTGTACATGTTGTTGTATAAATGTTTTTTTATATTAAAACCTGTGTTGACATTTTCAGCAAGGACTCCTGGATGGAGATGATTCTGATGAAGACTTCTTCCTCAGGTATTATTTCACATAGGTTTATCTCTGGTACCAAGCCTGCATTGCAGCCAGGGTAGAAAAAAAGTTGGTAGAAAAATCCAGTAACAAGGGGACCATTCCATAAAACTAAAAAACTTTTCGCTGTGACTGTCGTAACTCAATTTATAACAAGAGTTTGCCACTCATGTGGCTATGACCCCGCCCCTGTTGCAGAATTTATGACATAATTAAATCTAAACAAACCCTAACCTTTTTAAACCAAGGTGGAACTTAAGTTTGGAACCTAAGTCCATCTTGTTGCCATGGAAACTTAAAAACTAAAAAATTCTAAAACTTCTAAATAGCAAAAGGCACCAGTTCAGCATGTACCTGACAGACCTGCAAAGTTTGATGAAAAAATATTGAACGGTTTATGAGTTAGGCTCCGGAAACGAACCCTACCCTCACAGAACCTAAGTTCATCTTGTTGCCATGGAAACGTAAAAAATAAAACTTTCTAAAATTTCTAAATAGCAAAAGGCACCAGTTCAGCATGTACTTGATAGAACTGCAAAGTTTCATGAAAAAATATTGAACGGTTTCTGAGTTATGCTCCGGAAACAAAACTTGACGGGCAGACATAGCCCGTTTCTATATCCCCCGCCAACTTTGTTGGGAGGGGGATAATAAACATGTAGTACTCATAACCATCAAGATAAAGAAAGAGCTAAGATTGCTTTGAGGAACATGTCTGAGGTTTTACTATTGTTCAGCATGTTAAGGGGTTTTGTCTAGACCTGCTCTGAGGCTGATATTCATATCGGCAGCAAATATCGGTAAATGTTCCCAAATTGGAATTGGAATTTACAAATGTATACAGTATCTTTACAATGTTATGAAGTAATAACTAATGTTATGGCTTTGTACAGGTGTGACCCATGGAGATCCGGGGAAGAATAGGTCTTCAGCAACCCATGCTTGCCTTAAAAGGCGACTATGCTTGTCTAAGAGGCGACTAACGGGATCGGGTGCAGTAACTATGGTCACAGTAATACTCATAGTGCTAAAATTGCTATGTGGACCTTGTCTGTGGCACACATCTTCCCTGGTGCTGTCTTGACTAATCATTCTTAAAATTGAGATTTAATACTAATGGTAAGACTTCATACAAGGTTTCAGCATCTCCTCTCATCTGCAAACAGTGAGCTAGAGAGGTGGTCTTTCTTTGCAGCAACATTGATTGTTATTATTTTCAATCCTCAGGGGTCCCTCTGTGCGGACGAACAATCTCAGATCAGATCCGAAAATATCTACGTAAGTATATTGAACAACATGAACAAGGTCCAGTGCTTTGACTCCTCACATCTACACACTGATGTTGATGTGGCAAACATTACAGCTAGCTATGTGAAGGTTTTTTTTGTTTGGATTATGACCCCGCTGGCCCTAAAATCCAGGAATTTGTTTTCAGTTACAACTTGTTACAGGTTTTTTTTTTGCTTCTGAGCATGCTGAGTCTTGTAATCACACTTTCAAAATGAAAAACCACAAATTGTGTGACTGCCTGACTCAGACAAATTTAATTATTGAAAAAAAAGGCCTTAACAGATTCAATTCAACTTTCTCCATGTTTTACACATGGTAAGTTCGTAAAAGTGCAGAAAACATAATCAATTAACGTACAGTGTTTTACAGCCTAGTGTATATTGTACAGTGTTGTACAGCCTGGTGTATATTGTACAATGTTGTACAGCTTGGTGTATATTGTACAGTGTTGTACAGCTTGGTGTATGTTGTACAATGTTATAGGCTGCAGAACCAGGTGGATGATGTGGTGGACGTAATGAAGAACAACGTCAGCAAGGTGCTGGACCGCGGAGAGCGTCTAGATGACCTTCAGGATAAGTCAGGTACAGATCTGTTTTCAGGCTCAAACTGACACTTTTGAGGTTACTTAGGTTGTACGTCGTCAATACTTCACAGGTTTGTATACACCGTGATCCTCCACCACCTGTGAATACACTGGGCCTTGTCTACATTGCAGTGTAGTTGCTATGTTTAACCAACAAATTTTTTAACTTATCCTGCATTACTCCGTATTGCATTTACTGCTGTCTTTGACAGAGAGACGAACTGTGTGAGATCCAGCTGCTGAAGAAAGTTGTTTCCATCTGTCCAGGAAGCAGCGCCCCCTCCCACACAGTCGGCACGTGACCCGGAAGACATGACGTCATGTCAAAACTCATAACTGCCTTGTCAACCACATGGATCGGACGTGAACTGTATCCCTCAGTGGAATTATTAAAGCTTTCTTGGTCCTGACTTTCTTTCATTTTCTACGACAAAAGTCTGCTGTATTACCTTTGCCTTCATTATATTGTTAATTGGTAACGTTTCTCGCTCGGGTTGTGACTCTCGTCACGGTTTTTCCGAGCGTATTGTTGTTTCCCGCCATTTTGGTTTACCGCCATTTTTTCCCGCCCTGTTGCGATTCACTACGTGTCCACGTACTTTCGTGTTTTGTGTCTTGAATTCGCTCTATGGTTGGAGTTTTACATTAAGTTTAATGATTGTTTTTGGCGTGTTTGAAGCGTAATTGTTTGCTCTTATTAACTTTGTAACAAGAATAAGTTATGTTGAGTTACATTATGTTTCACGTTGTGTGTTTACACATCGTTATGTTTTTTGCTTCAATTCCAGTATGTCTCGCTGCTCTCGCTGCCGCGGGAATAAATCTGGACGGGACCCCCACCCCTGCTGCCTGGACTGTACAACCCCGTGTACCCTAACAGAGCGTTGCAGTTATTGTAGTCCCCTGTCGCCAGTCTCCTTCACCGCCTACCTAAGAGTGTCTCGGAAACGATTCACCCAGCGTGTGCGTCGACTCTCCAACATGTCATCCAACGTAGAGTCTGCCTCCCATGGCACGACATCCGACCGTACACGGTCTCCTACACCACCCTTACCGTCGTCTGCTTCGACATCATCGTCTGCAGCATCGCCCGTTTCGGGTTTCCTGTCACCTCTACCATCTACGACAACTCCGGCGCCTCCGATGTACCCGGCACCTCCGGCGCCTCTTGGTCCGGCGCCTCCGATGTATCCGGCGCCTCCGGCGCCTCTTGGTCCGGCGCCTCCGATGTATCCGGCGCCTCTGATGTCTTCGATGTATACGGCGCCTCTGACTACTTCGGCGCCTTTGACTTGTGCTGCGCCTCCTACTTATGGACATGCCCTCCCGTCATCGTTCATGGATCCATCTTGGATGCAAGCTTGGATGCAGTCATTGTTTGCGCAAGCTCAACCCACCTCAGCGGCGCCGACAGTGCCTCCTGCGACGCCGGCGACGCTGACGGCCCCGACTACTGTTACTTCGATTCCTGCGGCCCCCTCCACATCGGGTGCTTCTCGGTCTCGAACATTGTACACCTCGTCGCCTCCGACTGTTTCTCGGCACTCGTCCAAGTCTGCTCGTTCCCGTCGACGGTCTCGTAGTCGCTCACCCGTACATAGACGACGACGTCGTTCCTCCTCCTCGGAAGGATCATTTCGCCCCAATTATGACCCTCCATCTCCCGAGATTGATACACACTTGGGCCTTTCACAGGTTGCTGATTGGTTGGCGGACCGTCTGGCCTCCGTCGCTCCCTCCCCGGGCTCCGATGTGGATAAAAAGTTGACGATCTGGTCTAATCCGACTTCTCTACCACCCGATCCAATGCTCACTGACCTGGTTACGGCGTTGGACGAGGACTTCGCTAAGTTGTCCCTCACGCCGTCGTTCAAGGCTCCGCGTTTCCGGCGGGAAGATTTCCCCGTCCACTCCTTCGACGTGGCCGACGGTGCACATATCCTTGACGAGGACTTACATCGAATGACCGGGTCTTCCCAGTCCGTCACCATACGTATGCCGGACTCCCGACTCGCTTTCGTGGAAACAGAACTGCGCCGTACTTTGAAGCCACTATCTACACTTGCCTCATCTGCCAGAGCCATTGACCAGGATCTCGCTGAATCCAATCCTAACAGGAACGACCACTTGCGCACGGTTATGACATTCCAACTTCGCCAGATTGATCACATGCGCAATCACCTGAGAGCTGCGCTTGCGGAGATCACCACTACTCGACGGTTGGGTTACTTGACTTCCACGGACTGGGATTCCGAATTCAAGCGTTCCTTACTACGACAACCTTGGTCGGGTCCTACCCTTTTTAATGGTGCTATCTCCGCAACCCACACCCGAGTCTCCAGCTTCGCCAGGGATGAAACTGCTCTCAGAGCCTTGGAGCATGTAACACACCAATCAGCGGCCAAGTCCTCCAAAGGCAATTATAAACCACGCCGTTCCTCCCTGAAGGTCGTCTCCAAACATACCTCGCCCTTTCGTGGGACAGGGCGTGGTCGTGGTAGAGCCCGTGGCACTTACCAACCCCGAAGGGATCGTCGCCCCGGCAAGGGTGCCGATTCCACCTCTAAGCGTTGACCGGCGGGACCTCAACGACTGGGACCTCCCACCCCCAGCCGTTCCGGTCACCGACACACCTGTGGGTGGGAGACTAGGCCGGTTTTGGAGAAACTGGTCCATACTGGAGGACCCGTTCGTCACCGACGTCCTCCGTCAGGGGTACCGGCTCCCATTGTCTGCGCTGCCTCCTCTGACGTCTACTCCGTCAACAGCCGCTTATTCACCCTACCAGCTTCGGCCCCTTCACGACAGCATCGTTTCCCTACTGCAGAAGGAGGCCATAGAGATCGTACACGACCCGGCTCGACACCCAGGATTTTACTCTCCGGTGTTTCTGGTGCCCAAGAAGGGGCCCACCAGCTGGCGCATAATACACAATCTCTCCACTTTCAACCGGCACTACCTGGAACGTCCTCCCTACTTCCGAATGACGACGTTGCGACTGCTCAGGACGAGAATCTCAGCTGGCGATTCCCTGATCAGCCTCGACATCCAGGACGCCTATCTTCATGTACCCATCCACCCCAACTACCGGCGCTTCCTCAGGTTCTTTTTCAATGGTACCCATTACCAGTGGGCGGTCCTATCATTTGGAATTTCAACGGCCCCGTGGCTTTTCACACGGATCACCCGCCCGGTCGCGGCCTACCTACACCTGAGGAACATCAACTTCGATCCATACATCGACGATTGTCTCCTCAACAATCGGGACTCGGCGTTGCTACTGCGTCACAGGGATTTTACCCTGCGGCTCTTCAATCAGTTGGGTTGGATCGTCAATCAGACCAAGTCGGAGCTGACCCCATCGTTCCGTCTGCAGTTTATCGGGGGCCTGTTTCTCACGGATCAGGACCTCCTTCAAGTCCCCAGAGACAGGTGGTTGAAAATCCTCGCTCATCTCTTCCCTGCCCTTCAACAGGCTCGAACTCTCCGCCAATGGCAGGTTCTATTGGGTCTCCTCACGTCGGCTCAAGACCTGACTGCCAGAGGTCGCCTCCAACTCCGTCCAATTCAACGGTTTCTCGCACCCTTTATCCGGCAGCAGGATCCGGAGTCCCTCATCGTCCTCCCGGTCCACCTCCACCCCTTCCTCCGATGGTGGACGGTGGAATCGAACGTCTGCGGCGGCGTCTCCTTGTCCGCGCTACAGCCCTCCCTCCACCTGTTCGTCGACGCATCCAAACAGGGTTGGGGGGCTCATATGGGGACTCAAACAGTTGCAGGGCTGTGGTCCGGAGATCGACTCCACTGGCACAGCAACAACCTCGAACTCGAAGCTCTCATACTGGCCGTCTCCCACTGGCAGAGCATTCTCCGTCACGCCCAGTTGACTATCTCCACGGACAACATCACCGTGGTGTGGTGTCTGAGGAATCAGGGTACTCTCCACTCTCAGTCCCTGCTCAACCAGACCTTCCGCTTCTTCGCCCTGGTGGACCGCTTAGACTTGCAATTCCTTGTTCAGCACATTCCAGGCTGCAAGAATGTTCTGGCAGACGCTCTGTCCAGGCCGGACAAGGTGGCTCCCACCGAATGGCGACTCCACCCAGAGATCTTCACAGTCCTTTGTCAAACGATCGCCACTCCAAACATCGATCTGTTCGCCACGTCTCAGAACTGCCAGCTGCCGACTTACATCTCGCCGGTCCCGGATCCGGCCGCTGTAGCAGTCGACGCCTTCAGTGTTCCCTGGGAGGGATTAAGCGCGTACGCTTTTCCGCCTCCGGTTCTCCTTCCCAGGGTTCTTCAAAAGATCCAGGCCACTCGACACTTGACACTGATTTTGGTCGCGCCTTGGTGGCCGGCCAGAAGTTGGTTTGTCGACCTCCGAAACGTCGCCAGAGACAACCCTCTAGAACTGCCAGCGTGGTCCAACCTTCTGCTCCACCCACACAGTCGGTTGCCCCACCCAAGTCCCGATCGGTTTCATCTGCACGCCTGGCACATCTGCAAAAAGCCCTAGGAGCCAAGGGCTATTCGACTAGAGCAGCCAAGGCTATTGCTTTCGCCCATCGTCCATCTACACGGGGACTATATGATGATAAATGGTCCTCGTTCCAGGCGTTCTGCTCTGACAAGCATCAGGATCCGATGACGGCATCCCCGCAGTTCCTGGCTGAGTTTCTTCTGTACTTGCGCAGCACGCGTCGATTAAAAGGCTCTACCATCTCCACGTACCTGGTCGCCATTAACTCCGTCCTTGCCATCCCGGACGACCGGAGAATGACGAAAATTCCCGAACTCCAGGCTATGCTGCGCTCGTTTCGTCTCGACGACCAGAAGGCCAAGTTCAGACCGCCTGCGTGGGATCTGAATGTGGTCTTAAAGGCTCTTCGGGAGGCTCCCTTCGAACCACTCCACACGTCTTCCTTTTACGACTTAACGAAGAAGACGGTGTTTCTACTGGCCTTGGCTACGGCCGCCCGGGTTAGTGAACTCCACGCCCTCGACGTCTCTCGGGTCAGGTTCGAACGCGGGACTCATGGAGCAGTTCATCTTGGGCTGTGCTGGGACTTCATCGCAAAGAATCAACTCCCCGGACAGCCTGATAGATCCTTCACCATCCCTCCACTTTCGTCGATTGTGGGTGCCGACGATGTGGAGGAGCTTTTATTATGCCCAGTTAGGGCCCTGAAGGTTTTCCTGCGACGATCTAAAGCCTGCCGTAAGTCTAGGAAACGCCTTTTCCTACCGGTCTCCCCTTCGTCGCTGTCGGAGGTCAGCCGGAATACTATCTCCCTGTGGCTCCGGGCGGTCATCCTCCAAGCTTATAAAGTCGCCGGATTGGACCCCCCCAAGGCTAACAACCCCCACGAGATTCGGGCGGTCGCGTCTACCATGGCTCTGCACAGTAACTGTTCCCTCAAATCTATCATGGAAGGCTGTTTTTGGCGTTCCGACACCGTTTTCGCCAACCACTACCTCCGTGATGTAGCCTTGGAAGATGTCGCTGGCGTTCATAGCTTTGGTCCCCTGGTGGTAGCTCAACAGGTCACCAACCCCCGACGCCACTGATTCTCCGTTACCCTGAGCGGGGCCCGTCGAACTCTCTGGTGTTTATCACCACAGATTAGAGGGCTCTACTGCGTTCCGCATTCGCTCTTAGGTCAGTGCTAGTTTTGGCATTCCCGCCTCATACTATTTCTGTCACCTATTTCGGGTTCCCTCTTTTGCATCGACTCTCGTTTCCTTTGACAGGAATGGTCGCTGGTGTTCCGGTCATCTCTTGTCCATGCGGTGCGATTTCATCGGACCTTTGTCGAGGGTTTTCTTCTGGCTCACATCTGAAGGTATGCCCACTGGCCGTGCCGTCTGATAAAGATGCAATACGGAGTAATGCAGGATAAGTTAAAAAATTTAGTAAAATCTAAATATTTTTTACATTTGTATACTTATCCTGCATTACGAAGTCTAAGTGCCCCCCCTGCGCTCCGCTTCCTCCCCACGAAGTTTCCGATGTTATGTTAAAGCAGTTATGAGTTTTGACATGACGTCATGTCTTCCGGGTCACGTGCCGACTGTGTGGGAGGGGGCGCTGCTTCCTGGACAGATGGAAACAACTTTCTTCAGCAGCTGGATCTCACACAGTTCGTCTCTCTGTCAAAGACAGCAGTAAATGCAATACGGAGTAATGCAGGATAAGTATACAAATGTAAAAAATATTTAGATTTTACTAAATCAGGCCAAGGCTTGGTTCCAGCAAAGACAAAACTGCAGAGTAACCAGACCAATAAGTGTTCTGGGTACATTGCAGAAACCTTATAGTGTTTCTTGTTTGACATCATGTGCCATAGCCTTGCAGACATCTACTCTACACATTCCGGGGCGGTCGGGTAGCCTAGTGGTTAAAGCGTTAACTCGTCACGTCGAAGACCCGGGTTTGATTCCTGACATGGGTACAATGTGTGAAGCCCATTTCTGGTGTCCCCCACCGTGATATTGCTGGAATATTGCTAAAAGCAGCATAAAACCATATTCACTCACTCACTCTACACATCGCTTCATTGTCCGTCGATGATGGTGTTCACACAAAGGTCATGAATGGAGTAGGGCTCATTTGACTTCCATCAATTATACACAGCCTCATTCATACATGTCACAGCGTATTGGCCAGTGACAGAAGTGACATTACAAATACATGGATGGCGGAGGAACAAATTGTATACAGACCTGTGAAGTATTGACGATTTAGCTGTAGTAAACTTTCACAAGTGCAACCTATTATTGGAAAATGCAACCCAATATTTATGTCTATGTAGCAGGACGTGGAGTCATCCCACAGATGGTTAACCTCTTTGGTCATGTGTACAAGGCGTCCGACCTCAGATCAGAAGGTCCTTGTTTCGAATCTAATCACAAGACTCAAATATTTTATGGCTGCTACATCTTCATGCACCCTGTGCATGTCAAACATTTTCCAATTTGAGTCCGACTAACCCTTACTTGTCCACACAAATTTGATCTTTGAACACTCACAAGCTCTAAAGTTCATTGTCATACTACATCACTAATCCCTGTGTTATGTGTAATTTGTCATGCTTTCTTAGGCTTGACATCGTGAGACTGATGTGCATATGTTCCTATGAGCCCTGGTAACATTACGGGTCAATTCTGCTGGAATATTTCCAAATGATAGATGTTGCCTTGTGAAGCTGGTAAACTAGCACACATTCTTACCACTTCTTTCTGATTACAGACAGTCTTGCCAGCAACTCCGACATGTTCCGATCCCGGGCCAAGGGTCTTCAGAGATCCATGTGGTGGAAGAACTGTCGGGTGAGTTTTGTAGGACTAGTTTCAGCGTTTCTGCATGTAGCGTGACATAAAGTATTAGGACGTTTGAGAGCCGCATTCGAGGTGCAATGCTTGTGAATCAGGAGTTTCATACATTTAAATATGTTTACTGTTCCTGTATTTTCAGATGAAGATAATCCTGGCCATCGTGGTTGTGGTTGTGCTGGCTGTCATCATAAGTAAGTAGCTCGCTCCAAACTCCAGTCAAGTAGTCCTGTGTGAGAATTAGAATAGGTCCTCTAGAATAGGAGTGTGTCTCTAGTGGTGACGCTCGTTACAGAATCCCAAAGTACCCTCTGCTTTTCTCTTATGGTGATGTTAGTTAATGTATTCCCCAGTACCCAATGCTTATCACTAGTGTTAGTTACAATATCCCCAGAACCCTAGTAGTGATGCTAGTTACAGTATTCCCCAATACCCTAGTAGTGATGCTAGTTACAGTATCCCCAAGTACCCTAGTAGTGATGCTAGTTGAGTATTCCCCAGAACCCTAGTAGTGATGCTAGTTGAGTATTCCCCAGAACCCTAGTAGTGATGCTAGTTGAGTATTCCCCAGAACCTTAGTAGTGATGCTAGCTACAGTATCCCCCAGTACCCTAGTGGTGATGCTAGTTGAGTATTCCCCAGAACCCTAGTAGTGATGCTAGTTGAGTATTCCCCAGAACCTTAGTAGTGATGCTAGTTACAGTATCCCCCAGTACCCTAGTGGTGATGCTAGTTGAGTATTCCCCAGTACCCTAGTAGTGATGCTAGTTGAGTATTCCCCAGAACCTTAGTAGTGATGCTAGTTACAGTACCCCCCAGTACCCTAGTGGTGATGCTAGTTGAGTATTCCCCAGAACCCTAGTAGTGATGCTAGTTGAGTATTCCCCAGAACCCTAGTAGTGATGCTAGTTGAGTATTCCCCAGAACCCTAGTAGTGATGCTAGTTGAGTATTCCCCAGAACCCTAGTAGTGATGCTAGTTGAGTATTCCCCAATACCCTAGTGGTGATGCTAGTTGAGTATTCCCCAGAACCCTAGTAGTGATGCTAGTTGAGTATTCCCCAGAACCCTAGTAGTGATGCTAGTTGAGTATTCCCCAGAACCCTAGTAGTGATGCTAGTTGAGTATTCCCCAGAACCCTAGTAGTGATGCTAGTTACACTATTCCCCAGTCCCCTAGTAATGATGCTAGTTACAGTATTCCCCAGTACCTAGTAGTGATGCTAGCTACAGTATTCCCCAGTACCCTAGTGGTGATGCTAGTTGAGTATTCCCCAGAACCCTAGTAGTGATGCTAGTTGAGTATTCCCCAGAACCCTAGTAGTGATGCTAGTTGAGTATTCCCCAGAACCCTAGTAGTGATGCTAGTTGAGTATTCCCCAGAACCCTAGTAGTGATGCTAGTTGAGTATTCCCCAATACCCTAGTGGTGATGCTAGTTGAGTATTCCCCAGAACCCTAGTAGTGATGCTAGTTGAGTATTCCCCAGAACCCTAGTAGTGATGCTAGTTGAGTATTCCCCAGAACCCTAGTAGTGATGCTAGTTGAGTATTCCCCAGAACCCTAGTAGTGATGCTAGTTACACTATTCCCCAGTCCCCTAGTAATGATGCTAGTTACAGTATTCCCCAGTACCTAGTAGTGATGCTAGCTACAGTATTCCCCAGTACCCTAGTGGTGATGCTAGTTGAGTATTCCCCAGAACCCTAGTAGTGATGCTAGTTACAGTATTCCCCAGTACCCTAGTAGTGATGCTAGCTACAGTATTCCTCAGAACCCTAGTGGTGATGCTAGTTACAGTATTCCCCAGAACCCTAGTAGTGATGCTAGTTACACTATTTCCCAGTTCCCTAGTGGTGATGCTAGTTACAGTATTCCCCAGAACCCTAGTAGTGATGCTAGTTACACTATTCCCCAGTTCCCTAGTGGTAATGCTAGTTACAGTATTCCCCAGTTCCCTAGTAGTGATGCTAGTTACAGTATTCCCCAGTACCCTAGTAGTGATGCTAGCTACAATATTCCCCAGTACCCAAGTAGTGATATTAGTTACAGTATTCCCCAGTACCCTAGTAGTGATGCTAGTTACAGTATTCCCCAGTTCCCTAGTAGTGATGCTAGCTACAGTATTCCCCAGTACCCAAGTAGTGATATTAGTTACAGTATCCCCCAGTACCCTATCTTCACCTGTCATGTCAATATTTTGTTTCTTCCAAAGATACTTCAAAATGATGCTTGTTATTACATTTTCAGTTCCAATAATCATCAAATCTCAGCAATAGCAACATCAGCTTGCAGAACTGTGTTCAAGTTGGCCATTGCTTCCTGGATGAAGAGTACCCCCGGTACATCAGGATGCAGAGTACACCTTGATGAGAATACACCTGGATATCAGTACACCTGGAAGCACTGTGTACCTCTGGATGTGATGTTGTCATAGGACGTGTGTAATATAAATGGGCAGGGAGCAAGCAGATTACATGTGGGTTGAAATCAGTTGATATTGAGGGTTAGATATATGAGGTTATCTTTCTATGATCTGTGGAAATCACTCTGGCTGGAAGAGGTTCCTTCTAGATGTATCTCATTGAATAATTATATTTTAAATACTCTTTCAAATTTGTAAATAAATTTGTTCAACATGATTGGGAATTTTGAATTGTACATTTATCATTAAAGAGCTATTTTTGCATTGGCCAGCATAATAGGAAGATGATATGCATATTTGCATGTACATATTTGGCTTCGTTAGTAAATACAATCAACAATGGGCTTGCTTCAGCTCATAGTGAGTTAGTTGTATATGATCAGTTCAAAATGTTGAGTTAATCCTGTTAGTCAATGTCATTTCTTGGTAGCTGCATGGTTGATGTGTATGTCTGTGAGCACTGGTGCAGTAAGGCAGGTGAGGCTCATGCTAACTATCTGATTACAGGCTTGTAACACACACACGCCTTCACCCTCTTCTGTCATTAGCTTTAAAACTTTTAGCAAAGGTGTTTTAGAATGATTTGATGCATAGCCCTTCTTCACTTGTGATGTTAAAGAGGCAGGTGCTCCTGTGTGGGCTGTTAGCAGGTGCTCTTGTGTGGGCTGTTAGCAGGTGCTCTTGTGTGGGCTGTTAGCAGGTGCTCCTGTGTTGGCTGTTAGTAGATGTTCTTATATCAACTGTTAGCAGTGCTCTTGTGTCAGCTGTTAGCAGTGCTCATGTGTCAGCTGTTAGCAGGTGTCATTGTGTCAGCTGTTAGCACATGCTCTTGTGTAAGCTGTTAGCACATGCTCTTGTGTCAACTGTTAGCAGTTGCTCTTGTGTCAACTGTAAGCATGTGCTCTTGTGTCAGCTGTGAGCACATGCTCTTGTTCAGCTGTTAGCAGATGCTCTTGTGTCAACTGTTATCAGGTGCGCTTGTGTAAGTACCATATTGTGTTTAATCTGCAAATGACGAATATATTTGGTCATAGTTTTACGAACAAATGATTCTTTTCTGGTCTGAAAATTCTGAATGTTCTGAATGTAATGGGGAAGAAAATTATTCCAAGTCCTAAAAAACCATGAATGTATGTCAAGCAGGTACATACATCTAAAGGCGGAAGACAAATACTAACAAACTAAGATAATCTGATGTTTCAAGCTTGAATATGATTTTTAATAGTTGGCTAAAAATAGCTGACCTCATCAATTTTTGTTTCGTATGATGCATTGAAACCGTTTCGGCCACAGTCACAAAATGACAAGAACTGTGAGCCTGCCAGCATGAAGCAAACATTAACCCAGAAGCAGCCATTCTACCAATGTCCAGCTGGTAGCTTCTCCAGCACACTAAGCTGGGAACAAGTATCAGTATTATGATGATAAAAGAAATATGGGTCTTTTTGATATAATGTTTGATAAATATGTTCATTTTGACAACTGATCTGCTCAATTACTGATGTTATATTACTGGAGCATTCCACATGTGTCCCCTCTCGACTTGAGGCTACTGTACACACATCATGTCTCCCTGGTGATCCTTGCTCAGTGTTGCATGATTCCCTGTAGTCGTGGATAGGGGTGCAACGATCCACCAACCATTGGGCACATCAAGATTCACTGTGCCATGATACAAATATCGCACCATGAGGTCATGTGTATGAAAACATAAGTAAAATTAAGTTATTTAATTTTTCTGTTGAAACATTTCGGGAGTCTCATCCAACAAACAAGAACACTGATTGTTCTGTGTCAGGGGGGCGGTGGGGTCGCCTAGTGGTTGAAGCATTCACTCTTCACGCTGAAGATCCGGGTTCGATTGCCCACATGGGTACAATGTGTGTCGCCCATTTCTGGTGTCCCCTGCCATGATATTGCTGAAATATTGCTAAAAGTGGCATGAAACCGTACTCACTCACTCACTGTGTCTGGGTGAATTTATTATGAACATACTCTCAAAATGTGTAACCATGGTAACCAAATATTGGTGAACAAATGTTGAATTCTTAATTCTCAGTTTGTTCAATATGAGTGGTGTACTTACAAGTTGTGTGTTTCGACTTACAGCTGCATAGTTCAACGAAACTGTGTTTTTGTGCAACTACCTGGTGAATAAAGCTGCTTCATAGTAAGCCTGTGATAAGACAGTCCAGTCGTTAATGAATCAAAGTTGGCATGAGAGCAATATGATATGTTAGCTTTCCACAGAGTCATCATGTTTCATGTTCTTGGAAACTATTTTTTTGCTTCTCTGTTGTAGTCATGGTCGTGATTGTATCAAGATGTTGTCCGTAGTGACTCAGAAAATGTCGTGTTTGGCTCAGTATTCAAACACACCATATTTCCTCTAATAAGGGACCCCATTTATAACAGGGGTGGGTCAGAGGTTTTTGATTGTCACTGTCCCCAGGTCCTTGAACATTTTTTTCATGACCCTCCCTGTAAAGACAAAATGCAAAAGAACTTTATGTTTCGTTATAAAATGTCCATTTTAACATGACCCTCCCCAGATATGTGTAGTATATTTTAACCCTCCAATAGAGATTGTCATATTTTTTGGTGCCCCTCCCTTTGTTTCCTCTGATCCCTCCACTCCCCCGCCATAATAAATGACCGGTCCCTTAGCATCTGTAGATTTGGAGTTAACTGATAAGGTAAGCACTTGTGCTCTTATTAGAGGAAATATAGTACATGTGTAATTTTGTTGTCTGTATACTATGTACTGAACCATGTACAGCAACAACAGTCAGTGTTAACGAAGTCTGTCCTGGACATTTGTCAAAGTTGGTTCCCCAGTCACAAGTGTGTTTGTATGACAGTTCTGTCGTCTGCTGTGTGTGGTTGGCGGTTTTCTCGGTACTTGGTGAAGCTCTTGACTGTTCACTGTTCCCACCTGCTTTTGACAATGTTCAAATCACATTACCTCATCTGGTTATATCCAGCTTCACTATACGTCATGCTGAGGACTGGGTACGAAGGCCTTCAGCTTGTGACGCGTGAAGATCCGGGGTAGAATATAGGTCTTCAGCAACCCTTGCTTGCCGTTAAAGGTGACTATGCTTGTCGTAAGAGGCGACTAACAGGATTGGGTGGTCAGGCTTGCTGACTTGGTTGATGCATGTCATCCATCCCAATTGCGTGGATCGATGCTCATGATATTAATCACTGGATTGTCTGGTCCAGACTCGATTATAACAGACCGCTGTCATATTGCTGGAATATTGTGGAGTGCCGCGTTAAACAACAAACCAACCAAAAGCCTTCGGCTTGTGTGCCTGCATCCCTGATCAGTCAGCGCCATGACTGATGATGTTATCAAATTCTGTGACACATGCCACTTTTGGTTTTCTCACACATCAAGCTGACCCCCCATGATGTCACTGAAATACTGTTCATGGTGGCATCAAACCCAACTCACTCACTCACTCTTACCCTCAAGTTTAGGCAGAGATTGCCTAGTAGTCTCAAGGACCGTTACATGCTTTGCTGATTAAAGGTTTGAATCTGTGCTCACATTATGCTATCCACCCTTATTAGGCCAACTTGCCTCAATATTGATAAAGTATGGTTCTATCCCAACTCACTGTCTTATCTAAACCATAGCCTTCACTATGCCATTTGCTGTGTAGTGGTTAATGCTTCATCGAAGTTTCATAGCACGGTTTTCATTTTCATTGTCCTTCTGTTGGTCATATATTCTTGTTGGATAAGATGCAAGGTAATTCAGTGCAATAGTTAAGGCCTTCTGTTTTAAGTTTTAGACAGATTTTAATTGTGAAAACATATGGCTTAATGGATTTTTTATATTTTTAAAAAAATTATTTTTTGGAAATGACTTATTAAAATTGAAATTTATAATGACCTGCTTTGAACAATTTTGTTACTGGAATTATTAAACTCAGTTCTCAAAATCTTAATTTGATTCCAGTTGTGAAGTTTTTGTGAAGAAAAACATTTTTACCAATCTGATTATGATGTAAGTTATTGAATATTATTTTATGCCTCAGTTAGCCATGTTCAAGTTATGTCATAGCTGCCTGTAAATAGTCAATGTTTGCCAGCCAAACCAGTGGTTGATAGCATGAGCAAAAAAAAGTCACGCCTTCTGTGTGCTTTGACTCAAATTCAACCTAGTTACAAATTGCAAGCAACTAATTCTCATTTAGTCAACCATGGACTAGTATGGGGCACTGGGGACTTGCTCTACAACAGGGGCGGTGGTGTAACCTAGTAGTTATAGTGTTCGCTTGTCATGCCGAAGACCCGGGAGCGACTCCCCACATGGGTACAATGTGTCCCCCGCCGTGATATTGCTGGAATATTGCTAAAAGTGGCGTAAAGCCACTCACTCACTCACTATTCTCCAACAGAATCCCCACGGGGAGCTGGTTATGAATTTGCAAATGCATGAGTCAAGGGTCAAGGTTCTGTCCTTCTCAATAGCGATTGGTGTTGCCTTTAATGCAGGTACCATATTCTCTGTATTAAGAAGTTTGAACTACCCAGTACGTCTGTTCTCTCCACCCCAATAACCGCCAACAAAATTAACATGTTTAATAAGTGCCCAGGGCTTTTATTATGACGAATACGGTATATGGCTTGAACACCCCTAGTTATGAAGTGGATTCACTTTGGTTGTTAATACTGTAGTGATACATTGATGCACCAGTGCACCACAGCAGTTGTACATGTTGTAAGTAGACAATGCAGTATGCTGCTTTGTACTTCATACATTGTTTGATTTGTTCTATACTAGATGGATTGCAAACAGATAAAATTCAACATTTTGTTTTTTGTGGAGTTGAGTCTGGTCAGGTATGGGTACATCCTTGATTGTCCAATCTCATTAAAATCAGATCATAGTTCTCGCTACCGCTAAACAAAGATCTGAGGACATCCCATTAGGTGTCATGTCAGAACAGCCTTTCATCCGACCAATCAGAGCATCGCTTACCAGATCATGAAAGTGACAGTCGGAATGTGATTTCTAATCATGCAATCTCGAAAACTTTAACACAGGGTATTCCGAACGATAGTTACGGGTTTAACAATCTAGACCATCTATTAGCCATTCCAGAATGTTCTTTTGTTCAGGTTTCAAATTTTTAATCGAGAATTTGTCAAAATATGTTTTGAGGCATAGTCGCCAATTTGAAATTATTGCCGTAAAGCACAAGAAATCTGCCTTCTGATTGGCTAATGTCGACTTCTTGTCAGTCCTTCCATTGGTCGGTCAAAATTTGTGCAAGGTCGGTCAAAATTTGTGCAAGGTCGGTCTGATGTGACCCGTAATGGGATGTCCTCAGATCTTTGTTAAGTGATAGCAAGAACTAAGATCTGATTTTAATGAGATTGTTGATTGTCCGGTCTATTATATCTCCATTCTGTTACGATACTTAACCAGGAGCTGGATATTTGAGGATAGTGTCTGTATTGTCTTGGAGTAACAGGACAGTCGATATCAAAAAGGGAAAGAGAAATCAGGTTTTGTTTTCCTGTTTCAAGATTATTTTAGTATTTAAGTAGAGGTGCATCATAAACAAGTATTGTGATTCATATGGAATGGTGGCTCCCAGGTATCTTTCAACACTATCATTGATCAGGTAATTTTGCCTTGATAACTCTAGCTTACATATTTACACACCTTGTACTCCAGTTTAAGTCAGCCTTGGTGATATGGACACTCCAGCTCACATGTATAGCTCTCACACTCTGGACAGGCTTAGTGGTATAGGGCATTACTAAGGCAATATCATTGAATGTTATATCACACACATCCAAATAGTTTTCTAATTCTTGTACATAACTATAAATAATTGAATAATTTATTTAACAGAAATAATGTTATATTTTTGTTGTACATATTGTTTCCATTGTGTGTATGTGTCTTTGCAAAGATTTGGATTATTGCAAGTCGGAAAGTATTTGTTCAACTTTGATGTATGTTTTGGGGCATCATGGCCACGTAGCTCCTGTGTACAGTGTTTTGTTGCTAACTGATTATTTTACTGCAGTCATTTACTTCCTGTACCT
Organism: Haliotis rufescens; assembly: GCF_023055435.1. Classification (NCBI taxonomy): domain Eukaryota; kingdom Metazoa; phylum Mollusca; class Gastropoda; order Lepetellida; family Haliotidae; genus Haliotis; species Haliotis rufescens. The sequence continues at coordinate 32,724,935 of NW_025964372.1, read as the reverse complement.
ATCTGGGTCATCTTGCCTAACTCACATACAAACTGAATAAATGATCTTGAATCTTGAATTGTGTTTCTTTGAGTGACTGAATGTTTGAGTGTGGGTCAGTGACTGAACATAAGGAATTATCCCCATGTTATTGTCAGTTTGACACAAAGCTAACCAAGCCTCAGACCCAGTGAGTGAGTGAGTGAGTGAGTGAGTGAGGGAGGCTTCCGAGAGCGGGCGTAGGTGCGAGCAAGACCAGCATCACCTCCATAGGTCAGCATCACCGGAGTTTTCCTCCCACATCACCGCCTCCGTGGTCTAGTGGTAGAGAGTCTGCCCGGAGAGCAGAAGGTCCGGGGTTTGATCCCCGGCCGCGTCATACCAAAAGAAGTTAAAAGATGGTACTTGTTGTTACCCTATCTGGCGCTTGGCATTAAGGGGCTAAAACAAGGACCGGTCGGCTCGGAGTCAGTATACTGTGTCTGAGTGGGGTATTCATGTTAAACTGCGGCATGGTATCTCAGTGGGCTAGCACTATAAATTGGCATCAGTCTGGACTAGTACAAGCAGCCACACACACACAGACGTGCATGCACGTCGCTATATAAGTGCAATAATCTTGGACGCGACATTAAACCCAATTTCACCTCACCTCCTCCCACATCAAGTTGACACTCAGTGATGTAACTGAAATACTGTTCAAAGGTGTGATAAACAAAACTCACTTGCTCACAACTACATAGGTTAAAAACCCATGCTATCCAGTCTTAAGGAAACACAACATTTTGAAGTACTGAATTAAACTGAGATGGTCTTCTTGGAAGGAGATCCGTTCTAAATCAAGTCCTTCAGTGGACCAGATGGAGTGAGGCATGGTCAAAACAAGGTCAAAAGGGTACGTGTTGAATCCCACAACCTAACTAAACACATACCAAAATTTAATTTAATTTAATTTTGAATAACAAAAGGCATCAGAAAGATGACATATCCCCCCGGCAGCTGTCTGTAAAGTAACCACAAGTAAATGTGCTATTCTGTATTCTGTGGGTTTTTTTTATGCAAACAAATACAAGAAACAATGACTAAACAAGCACCAAAGGCACCACTTCAGTATGTGCCTGATAGATTTGCCAAGTTTCGATCAAATACACTGAATGGTTTTCAAATTCTGCCACAGAAACGAACCCCATCCCCAATTGAGTCTATGTCCAACTTCATTCCATAAAAATTTAAAAAAATAAAAATTAGAAAAATCCCAAAATATCAAAAGGCACCACTTCAGTATGTGCCTGATAGATTTGCCAAGTTTCGATCAAATACACTGAATGGTTTTTGAATTCTGCCCCGGAAAAGGAAATGATTACAGACAGACGGACGGACGGACTGACAGACAGACTGGCTGATCGCTATATCCCCCCACATTATATGCCGGGGGGATAAAAATTGGCCAAGTAATGGCCATAAATAGACTTTGGCAGATGCAGTGCAAAGGTAAAATCTAAGTCAAATTTTAAGATGTCGCAAAAAAACAGAACATATTTGTTGGGAACAAATACTAACTACTCATGTACCAAATTTATTTACATATCAAACAAAATTAGCCGAGGAAACAATAATAAATAGCTTTTTCAATATGGCTGACCTGTCGGGCACATTTAAATTGGATTCAAACCCTTTAGAACAAGTTCAGGTTTCATCAGTGGTGAGAAGTGTCAGCTACACTGGTCCAGTGGTTTACAGAGAAAGGAAATGCATCTTGAGATATTTAGAAGAATAGTCAAAGCGTAAAGGTCAAAATTATTATAATCGCGAAACACCAGAACATGATATGTTGAGGCTTACTGCTACCTACACATGTACCAAATTCCATTGCATTTTGTATAAACATGGCCGAGTAATGGCCATAAGGAGATTTTTCAATATGGCTACCGTAGCGGCCATATTTAAAATTCAAACCTCTTGAACAAACTGGGTGTCATCTTTGGTAGGAACGAGTATGTGAAGTTTCAGTTTTATTGGTCCAGTGGTTTTTGAGAAGACGGACGACTGACAAACATGCCATGACATAAGCTCCCTTGATTTCTAAAACATTTTGAAAGCCGTGTCAGATGACCCAAACAAAATAACAATACACAAAATCTTGGACAGAAACCAGTTTATTGAATAATAAAAATATCAAAATAGTTTTTTCTTACAATGGAATGTTCATTACAATGTTAAACATGTCAACAAGAAAATGCATGCTTGTCCTTGATGCAGGAAGCTAGTGGTACATCATATTTCTCACATATACAGCTAATGATAAATATATATTACGACTGGAATGATAAATATTTATTAGAACAGTAATGATTCAAACACAGAGCAGAAAACAAGGTTATATGAAGTCTTTGGCAGGCATTTAGAAGTTGGAAGACCTCAAGACATGAAACTTTTATGGATAAGAACTTCAGTTTAGTTTGTAACGCTTCAGGGCTACTTCTTTCTCCCTTGTCAGGTGAATATTGAGTAAGTGTATTAGTTACTACTTCTACATGCTGTTATGTTTACACGAGGTAGGACTCCTGTACAAAGATAGCGATATAACCAACAGTTTTAATGGGAGAGAAGCCAGTTAAGTACAGTGAAAGTGAGCTGGGCGCTATAAGTGTGATAACAAACAGCTGACGAGGATAACAATATACATATGAGACAATCAAGATTGTCCATTGCGGGCACTGATGTCACTTGTGGGTACAAAATATGCTCTTCTATTCACCAGTTGAAGGGGCAATACTAGACTAACATTTAGTCTCTGAAATCTTATATTACACAATATCCTTCTTGACTCTAAAAATATTTTTTTTTATCCCTATGCTGATTTCAGTGGAATAGAGCTAGCTTGAGCTGGCTAGACTTGCTTTTGTATACATTTCTAGATTATTTTTTTTTCATAAAATAAATATATGCCACGGTCATGGTGCAGGACTAGGGCAATACTAGCCTTGAAACATTGTAACAAACTAGGGCTGGGACGAGTAACTCAGGTCCTCAGGTCAGGTGGGTACTGAATAGTTGTTCACATTTCTTTCTGAATGTGCACGCATTCCTTCTGACTTTCATATGCTTGAATAAAGACAAAGCTTCAGTCAACTCCAGTGTACGCATGACCAGAACATTCTATACGTGAATCTAAATAGTTCTTGCCAGGGCTGCAGTCAAACAATTCCTATCTGGATTTTTTTCACCAACTCTTAAGACCTGCAACGGATACACGGGTAGGGTTGGGTAATAGGGTGTTCGGTACCTAGGTAGTTAATCTGGACTTGTCCCAGCCTTATTACAAACAATAAAGTCGATGCAAGTTTGCTATGTTCACAAGTTTAAAAAAGTATGAAACACATCTTGACCTCCATTCGTCACTATTCAACTGAATGTTTCATATTTTCAAACTATGAATAACCCTTGAAAGTTGTTCACATACGTTAGATTTCATTCATATGAGTGAGTGAGTGGGTATGGTTTTACGCTGCTTTTAGCAATATTCCAGCAATATCATGGCGGGGGAACCAGAAATGGGCTTCACACATTGTACCCATGTTGGGAATCGAACCCGGGTCCACTTTAACCACTAGGCTACCCGACTGCCCCTCATTTGTAATGTATTGCCAGTTGTATGAAATAGTCAGATACACATGATAATATAAGCTGAGTGGATTCTTCTCCAGGTGATAATGTACATGTACGATGTTACCTGGGTCAGCCATTACTTACTCTGAAGAATACGCATATTTTACCAATAAAATGAAAGCCAGTAAAGTGAGTGAATGTTGTTTAACGTCATGACAAACGGTAAATAACTGACACCAGGCAAACCAGTGATTGAAAGCAGTTGCAAAGATCCAAGTTATCCCAACAATGCAATATGACACATAGTGTCAACTGTACCTGGACTAATGATCTGTGTTCCCCAGTATTCCACACAGGTTTCCTGTGCAGTCCGCGTGTATAAGAAATCCCGTATTCGACGTAATAAGCGCCCTGCTCTACTAGGTGCCCATGGCAATATTTGCTAATATATTGGCTAGTGAACAATCTCAATTAGCACCCTTCCGATTGGCCAATGTACAAAAGACTTATTTCTTCGTGTATGATACGCACTCGTGTGTTATATGCACCCTTAATTATGGGCATTTAAATTCTGGAAAAATATATCTACAACTGTACAATTCCAAGATGACAGTGGACTAAATGGGATGACATCATCAATAGCTCGACCCTGTTTCAATAGTAAAACTGTACAATGAAGTATGGATGACAACAATAACATCTTTACACTACTGGAAGGCATGAGTCACTGTTCAATGGAGGTTCATCATTCATGGCCAATCCAGATCTTGAAAAAGAAATGTGTGTGTTTGTGCACAGTACCAAGTCACGATGTGAAGAAAAAACGTGACAGACCGAAATTCACACACCACCACCGGTGTAGTGGTTGATGGCGACAATGTAGAGATGAACAGACACATCTGTTCCGTGTTGGGGAACCGTTAATGAACTCATTGTTCAGTGTGGAACGGATGATGATCATCGGATGGCGACAATGGGCTTCCATAACATCTGTTCAGTACTGAAAGTCACTAGTCAATGTTCTTTGGATGTTTAGAGGCGGATCCAGTTTTTGCAAAACTGATGGTGATGATGTAGAAATGTACTGACACACCTAAAACCTCAGTAAACTCATTGTTCAATGTCCTGCGATGATGCAGGATTCAGTGGTTGGGACTCTTTCAGAATCCTTGTCCAATGTAAACCCGGGGTGGATCCAAGATATTTTGAAAGTGGGGAGGGGAGAGGAGGGTCAATGGGAGCGTGGGATGTGTGGGTATGTGTCTAGGTGTGTAGGGGTGTGTGTGTGTGTTGGGTGTGTGTGGGGTGGTGTAGTGGTGTGTGGGTGTGTAGAGGTGTGTGTGTGTTGGGTGTGTGTGGGGTGGTGTAGGTATGTGTAGGGGTGTGTGTGTGTAGTGGTGTGTGGGTGCATGTGGGTGTGGTATGCACATTTCCAAGTAACAATGTCAACTGAAGCACATGATAGAAGCACTGACACTGTATACTCGTACAGTGTGTGCCACAAAGGGTGTGCTCCTCCTCCCCCCTCTGAACCCGCCAATGAAGCTTGATGATGACAGTATACAATGATGAGTTTCCGTCACGTCTGTACATGACAGAGTCGGAGCTGCATCAGTTACTGCACTGTGATGTTGTCGATGCTGTTTTCAAATCCAGTCTCACAATGAGATCATCCAGTTCTGTTTCTAGGGTCTGCATCTGTGTCTTGACCAGCTCAATCTCCCTCAGTTGTTCCAGGTACTTCTGTAACATCGCTGATGGAGAGAAAACAATCATTTTAATTTGAAAACTCTAACCAGAGGCCATAAAATACATTCTATTTTATGGTCTCTGCTCTAATATAAACTGCCGGGCAAAAACTGGATTTGACTCAAACGTCACAAAGCTAAACAGTTGCCGAAACACTTCAAACTTAGGTCCAAAATACAACTATGATACCGTATAAAAATACATCTATTTACCACGATTTTTTGTTTTGTTTCATTTTTAGCCACCATTAGCCATGGATGTTTACTTTCTTTTAACCGGCAGTTTAGTTTTGACAGTTTTTCAACTCTTCAATTTACGAACTGACTGATCTGAGCTAAAAAGAATAAAATACAAATTAGTTTTTAGTTTAGCTTTGTTTGATGCAATGAATGAATAAATCATTCTTTATGCTGCACTGTTTGATGGCGAAAAAACACGAAAGAATACAACAACAGAAGGTAACTGTTAATTGCTTTTGAAAGTAAATGTAAACACATTGCATATGAACTGGCCACTCTGAACCCCTAATAAGGTGAATAGATTACACGCCTAGAATTTGAAACAGATTTAACAATTACTTTCCTCCACTTAAACCACTTAAAGAATAGAAGCTACCCAGATTCCAAATGACAACTTGTGTCCAGCGATCTACCTATGTTGATATTTCAGTAAAGAATCTTTAACCCTAAAATGCACAAAGTGTGATCTCAAGTACATACTGGGGACAAATCGATGTGCAGAGTTATGCCCTTAAGTGCAGCAGAAACCTACAATCAAGGGTTCAAATTCCGGTTCGCCCGAATTATGTCTCTAGGTTTGTCAGCAGCAATCCCGAGCTCATGGGTTTCACCAAAGTGGTAAATGTCTGAGACCTGCATCACTTGTCTCCCTCATCAAGCAGACATGTTATGATAAAACTGGAATACTGTTAAAAGCAGCTTTAAATCCAACTCACTCACTCACTGACTGTACCCTACGACTGCCTCACCCACATTACCAGGTCCTTAGGCTGAGAGCAAATTATTTCTCCAGAGTAAGCCATGTTATTTAATTGCGTTGTGAGTAAGGGAATGAGTTCGGGTTTCACGCCGCTTTAAACAGTTGAACTCGTATCCAGAGTGACAGCTTGATGTGGGTTGGCAATATCAACAACATGGCGTCCTGACAGAGTTCAACATTGAAAGGAAATGGAAAGGAAAGGATGTCCTTAAGTCCATTATAACTGGTGGTGGCAGGTCTTCCCTATCCCATTACCTTTTCTGTATCTCGACGTTTGATTGGTCGGTAAAATGTTAATGAAAATCAAAGGGAGGTAATTTGAAATCGCGAGGACCATGGGAATGGTTCCAGGGGTTAGTGTAAATTTTCCCTGGAGATGTAGAGGATGCACTTTTGGAGGCATTATCCATCAACTCTATACAATTCAGCTGATTAGAAAATAAAAGAATTGGTTCTCAGACAATGGCTTTTGAAAGTATAGTGTCGGTGGGCTGTGTTTTGTTGTTGTTGTTGTTCAAACAAGTATGTAACCAAATAAACAGTTGTGTACAATCAACCTGGGACAGGGCCTCCTTACTAAAATGTATTCCTTGAAGAGTAATATACTGGAATACAGTATTGGACTACTGTTGGACTACCAGTGTGTGCCTAATACACGTGAGCACACAACACAGGAAGAAGCATGTCAACAAATCTGTACTGAAGTACGACAGCTAGTCCTGTTATTATACTATCTGGCTATTAAAGTATTCGTAGTGTATCTGGACTTACGTTTGCAATCCATTACCGTATTCGATGTAATTAGCGCCCCACTCTAAAAAGCGCCCACAGCGATATTTGCTTATATATTGGCTAGTGAACAATCCCAATTAGCACCCCTTCCGATTGATCAATGTCCACAAGACTTTTATTCGCGTATAATAGGCATTCGTGTGTTATATGTACCCTTAATAACGGGCATTTAAATTCTGGAAAAATATATCTGTCGTACTTAAACATTTCAGGCTGGCAGCATAAACCACGAAATTTATTTTTCAACTCTGTTTTTTCACCAAAATAATATTCTAAGAAGGGCCCTCTACTTCTAATTTTGAGAGTTCCCTGGGCGCTTATTACGTTGAATACAGTATATTACATTTATCAAAGATTTCATTCAATATTGTTTACATTAATTTCAGTGAAAGCATGTATGAACTGATCGGCAGAAACATCAACTTTCGAGGAACTTGCCTTGAAATGAACATTAGTCGATAGAGATACAAAGCTTTGGTCTTCGTATCACTGAAATGAATTTCTTTTTCAGTTATGGTATTGGCCATGACATTAAGTATTTTTTAAACTAAATCACCCACAGATAGGGGAGAAAATGTGTGAACAGCTGTTTGCTATTTCCGGCTTATTTTACGAGACAAATGCACATGTAATCTTAATCTATGCGTATGAAACATTGAATTTGTAAATGAACGTTTCTAGTGAACGCATTATTTTTTATGTATTGCAGCATTTCGCTGCCAGGTTCGTGTGTTATGGACGCGGAATATTTAAGAATTTCGTATTTTTAAATGGAAATGAAAACAAATCGTGCAGGGGACGTGACAATGATGCGGGCAGTGCCTGAGAACCAAGACTATTACTTCTTTTAGTCTTAGTGATAATCAACCATGCATTGACTCACCATTTAAGTCTATGGTGGATTCCACACTGTTGAAGTTGGTCTCCAGTGTAGTCATGTCATTGTTGACGTTGTCGATGATGTTGAAGGGTGCTGACACGTTGTTCTGGCCCACGCGTGAGTAAATGGCACTTGTCAGGCTGTTGATAGTGCTCAGACCCTGGAAAATACGAAACAACCCATACCGTCTGAAAACACAATGCCATTTAGAAAGTGGTCAAATGTAACAAATGTTATATTTGGGTTAACAATTTTTAGTAAAGTTTGGGTTGAGTCCCATCCGGGATTCGAACCCAGACTGCCAGACTGAGGCACCTAATCTCCAGCACACAGAGTCAGCAATCTAACCCACTCAGCCACCGAGGCTTCCACAAGAAATGAAAGTCTGACAAATGGTAGTCTAGATCACATACTTTGTGTACCCCTCTGACGTGTAAATTGGCATGGCTCCTATGGCCGAAAGCTATGAACACACAATAGAGTGTTTTAGTGCTGCAACCACACACTTGGAGGAGATTGACTGATTGTTTGTTAAATGCTGCTGCTGGCAGTATTCCAGCAAATTAATAATGACTTGTAAATACATATAATCGAACCTGGACCAGACAAACCAGTGACTGAGAGCATGAGTAACACCCATCGAAATCACACATCCTGACAGTAAGAGTTCAATACAATATATGATACACAGCCTACACTATGGCGCTAGTTGTGTTCAAGAGTCTTATTCACTGGTTCAAGTTTCAAGCCATGTCCAACGTGCAATTTTATGTTACTTGAGTCAAGAAGCACTGTTGGTCAAGGTTAGGGACCGACCATAGAGGGTGGCGGAGAAGAACAGTTGAAAAAGATTGTCTGCCACAAAAAATATATTGTTGCAAAGATGTTTTTAAAAAACATATTAAGGTTCATAGTTTTAATTAATCTGTAGCTGAAAACATATTTAGTCTCCATACAAAATCCCAGATTTGGACGATTATCTTATGATTATAGAAAGGGTTTTGTCGCTTTTATTTACAGTCCAACTGAGCTAAATAATGTGTGTTACAGAGAGTTGTCTTCACTCATCTTCCTGAGGCAAGGGAGCTAACTGACTTCATAAGTCCAGTTTCCACCCTTGCCAAACTAGGCTGGAATTCCTGGGCTCGATCGTAGCGCCACCAGTGGCTACTACGAGTTATGTCCCTTCTAAGCCTCCCTTTTGGACCAATCAAATCCCACCTCTCGCATCACATGCATTTGCTTCAAACCAAATGGCGGGCGCTCAGTCAATACGATCTAATCGAAAATCAAGATCTATATTGTCACAATATTATTGTGATAAAACAGGTCTTACATCGCAAAGTGCATCAAATCATGTGAGTACCTTGATTAAAAACAAGAAAAGATTTGGAAAATGTCTGTTGACAACAAGTTGGCAGTGCACATGCTTTGTAAATCCTGCAATCAACCAAAATCTGCACAACAGTTTACAAACCGGATTTCGATTTCGTTGCGCGATTTTGATTGGACTATGCATAGACTCGTTAGGCCAGCCAAAATGTAACTCCACAATACCAGCCTAGTTCAGGGTGGAAACTGGACTTTTATAGTCAGTTAACTCCCTTGCCTCAGGAAGATGTCTTCTCTTGACCGACTGTGAGGGTTGATATGGTGTAACTGCAGGTCACTGTTTACTGCCATCCCACATTCATTACTGAATCACATACCTGTTCAGCCTCCGTAGCTTTGTCGAGAGCAGATTGAGCGGCTGTGCGGAGCCCGCCCGCCTGGAGGGTGCTGTCTGTGATGCATTGGTTGATGGAGGCAATGAAGGTCTCGATGTTGTTGATATTGGAGCTGGTGAGTGTTGCCAACGACGTCACCTGGCTGCTGTAAGCCTGGGCCTGTTGGATACACATATATGTTAGCATCATTCAAGATCAGGGAACTCCAAGAAGCCATCCATAAAAATAAATCCAACCAACCATCAAAAGAAATCAAGGTTAATACATCCCAATGGCCTACCACGAGATCATCACTCAACAATCTTAATCATTTCCATTTTATATATAGCTTAATCCTGCTCATCTTAATACTGGCTTCAATAAACTTGTCCATACCATATTATTTTGCTACAACAAAAACAACTATCTTTTCAAACATATAATTCTTCTTGCAAATAAAAACATTCACCAGTCAAGCATTAAGAAAACTCCATTTTGCTTTCCTTTGTTCATAAAAATATTAAAAGATGTAAGTAAAATAGAAAAAAATATTGCAATGAAAAATAGTAGCATTAATATTCGACAGAAAATGGAAGGAATTATCAGCCTTCTTAATAAAAATTATCAGTCAATCCAGTACATGTATATTACCCATATCTGATCATGTTTTAAGATTCTATGAATTGCTACACTTATATACCTCATGTACCAATGTTACATTTATGTCTACTGAATTGAAAAAAAAATATTTAAAAAAAATAATAAACAAATAATTTTGCTTTTGTCCATACCAATCACTGTATTGTTTTTACTATCATGCCTTGTTAATTACATTTATATGTACATTATCAAGATTCATACTTCAACCTCATCTGATGTGTAAAGATCAATCTATCATTCAACCTTGTATAAACATCAATTACTTTATTCGCTGTAATAAGCGCCCAGGGCGCTCTCAAAATTAGAAATAGGGGGCTCTTATTAGAAAATAATTTTGGTGAGATTAAAAACGAGGTTGAAAGATTGTAAATTTTGTGGCTTATGCTCAGACAGGCTGAAATGATATAAAAGAAGAATGTGTGTGTATTATAAACGCTAGATACGTTTTCGAGAATTTAATTGCCCATAATTAAGGGTGCACATAACAAACGAGTGCATATTATACACGAATAAATAAGTCTTGTGTACATTGATCAGTCGGAAAGGGTGCTAACTGGGATTGTTCACTAGCCAATATAATAGCAAATATGGCCGTGGGCGCTTATTAGAGCGGGGTGCTTCTTATGTCGAATACGGTAACCACATGTATATAACCTTCCTACTTCACATTTCTGTAATCACTTGCTCGATAACGGTGTAAGTATCTACACCGAAATGTCGCATTCATTGTAGTAAAGAAGTTGTATATCTATAGAACAATCTTCCTTGCAGTAGATTGGGGGCAGCGGGCTAGCCTAGTGGTTAAAGCGTTCGCCTGGGTTTGATTCTCGACATGGGTACAATGTGTGAAGCCCATTTCTGGTGTACCCCACTGTGATATTGCTGGAATATTGCTAAAAGTGGCGTTAAACCAAACTCACTCACAGAGTAGTAAACAGTGTATTAAGGATGTTTCTAGAACATATCACAATTGACGTATTTTGCATCCCTAACTTGAATACTGCAAATTTAAAGTTTTGAATACATGATATCGATAACTATTGAAACTACAGGATGGAACATTGTGTGGCCAGCACACTATCGGCTACAAATTGGCTTTTCAAAATTAGAGCCATGTTATTGACTGACATCCCCCTGAATTGTGAATAAAAATGGCAGAATGGCCTTGTAATGGTTGGTTTGGTTGTTGTTTAACGCTACACTCAGCAATATTCCAGCTATATGACGGCGGTCTGTAAATAATCGAGTCTGGACCAGACAATCTAGTGATTAATATCATGAGCATCGATCCACACAATTGGGATCGATGACATGCATCAACCAAGTCAGCGAGCCTGACCACCCGATCCCGTTAGTCGCCTTTTACGACAAGCATAGTCGCCTTTTACGGCAAGCATGGGTTGCTGAAGACCCATTCTACCCCGGAATCTGTGATCTCTACGATACTGTCCTCATTGTGTCTCTACATTTGTCTGATTACAAGTTATCGCAATAAACATGGCCGTACAAAAACATATGATGTCCGTAAACCTATTATCTGACAATATATGTTACCATGTAAATAGCTTTTGCCGGGCGCCAGTAAAACAATTCCCCATCAGACATTTTGAGATCTACAGTGGTAGTAATTTTGGACTCGTCCAAGGCCTAGGCCCTACAAAAGGCTGATGATTCTGTTTCCAAGACAAGTCTAAAATTCCATCAGACACCACTTGCAATTCTTAAGGAACTTCACTGTTTTTAGTTTAATAGAATGTAAACATGAGTTAAGCTCAGCATTGCCAATCACTATCATATGAGAGCTTATCGCATCTGGATAACACCTTACATACATTCAGGTCAAACATGGCCAATCGGAGAGTTAAGACGAGCACCCCTTGGTCAGATATGAACAGATGCTGCTATTCTGTGTCCATCAATGTGTACTGTAACAGGCATAAGCAAGGGCACCACATTAATTATATTCTCAGTCCGAGTGGGTTTGTATCCAAAATTCACCCAGATAAAGATCTAGGACAAGATTCGATAGTATCTGCCATGATAAAGCTGTAACAGTGACTGCGGCAAAGAACAACCTACATTCACTCATCCCCTGTTGCCATGGCAACTCACCATCCCCAGCACGTTGTAGATGGTCTGGTTGTGAGCATCACTCTGTTGCTTCAGGGTCATGACCTCGGTCTTGAGGGTGGCCGCCTGGCTCAGCGCAGTCTGTATGCCCTCAACCTCCTCCTTGGCCTGCTGTGAGTCATCCCTGGAAATAGATGGTTAGTAGTGAGTTGTGTTTTATGCCGCCTTGAACGGTATATCAGTTCTATCATGGCGAGTCCGCGGAATGTGGGAGGAGAAGTTAAGCAGGTCTTAGATTTACACAATAACCAAATGAGGGCACAGGTGGCCTAGTTGTCGCTGCTTAGAGGAGGTTGTAAATAATAACAAGATGTCCGGCTTATAACCATTTACGTGTTAAATATCTTCCAACTTATTATTATTATCAGCCAAATATGTACAATTTATTAACTTGTTGAACATGGTTGATTATGATAAGTTAATTAAGCTCTGTATTTTCCTTGATAAAGTCTTTAAAATAAGAAATAATTTGAGTGAGTGAGTGAGTTGGGTTTAACGCCGCTTTTAACAGTATACCAGTCATATCACGGCTTGTCAGCTTAATGTGGGAGGAAAGCCCGAAGTGACGCAGGTCTTAGACGTTTACCACTTCGGTGAAACCCACGAGCACGGGTATGGTGCTGACAAACCTAGAAACATAATCGGGGCGAACCGGGATTCGAACCCACAATCATAGGTTTCTGGCGTGCCCAAGGGACGCAACTCTGCACAGCGAATCCCGGCGCCTTAGACGACTGGGCCACACGTGCCCCCAGAAATAATATGAATGTATTGTGAAAGAAAATAGAATCATGTTAGTGGCGCCGCATCATTATATTGTCCCATATTTTACACATGTTGTACTGTTGGCCTCATGGCCATTTATACGGAATAAATGACTTGACTTGAGGGCACAGGTGGTCTCGTTGTCGCTGCTGAGAGAAGGTTGTAAATAATAACAAGATGTCTACCCCTGATAATGGTGTTCCCTACTACTACTACTACTACTACTACTACGCACGCACGCACGCACGCACGCACGTCTGTTTCTTGTTATGTTGGAAGTACTTTACTTGGACCTAATAAACCGTGCTATTTGCTATTTGTTTGATTTGATTAAGGTAAGGATATGCATCATTCCACTGGGAATTGATTTTGAGTCGCATTTTTGGCTTGGGGCCAGCAGTCGTATTAATTTGGAGATGCATTAATTTCAACATTTACAGTATATATGTGTATGTGTGTGAATTGTGAACGATACTGGTAAAGTTAATATTGACTTGATGCCAGTTGGCAATGCAGGTTTCCCTGACATCAACATTTTTAGGAATGTACATGCATGCATAAAGAAGACAAAAAGGTTTGAGTGAGTAAAGTTTATGTACATGCATCATTAAAGTTACAGAATGCCTGATTCTTTCATATTACTACAGCTAATCTCATATTACTGTAGCTAATCTGATATTACGATAGCTAATCTCATATTACTACAGCTAATCTCATATTACTGTAGCTAATCTCATATTACTGTAGCTAATCTCATATTACTACAGCTAATCTGATATTACTATAGCTAATCTGATATTACTAAAGCTAATCTAATATTACTATAGCTAATCTCATATTACTACAGCTAATCTCATATTACTACAGCTAATCTAATATTACTATAGCTAATCTCATATTACGAAAGCCAATCTCATATTACTATAGATAATCTCATATTACAACAGCTTATCTCATATTACAACAGCTTATCTCATATTACTATAGCTAATCTCATATTACTACAGCTAATCTCATATTACTATAGCTAATCTAATATAACTATAGCTAATCTCATATTACTATAGCTAATCTCATATTACGATAGCCAATCTCTTATTACTATAGCTAATCTAATATTACTATAGCTAATCTCATATTACAACAGCTAATCTCATATTACTACAGCTAATCTCATATTACTACAGCTTATCTCATATTACTACAGCTAATCTCATATTACAACAGCTTATCTCATATTACAACAGCTTATCTCATATTACTATAGCTAATCTCATATGACGATAGTTAATCTCATATTACTATAGCTAATCTCATATTACTATAGCTAATCTCATATTACTATAGCTAATCTCATATTACTATAGATAATCTCATATTACTATAGCTAATCTCATATTACTATAGATAATCTCATACTACAACAGCTAATCTCATATTACTACAGCTAATCTCTTTTTTACTATACCTAATCTCATATTACTACAGCCAATCTCATATTACTACAGATAATCTGTCATGCCATGAACACACAGATTAACTTTTAGTATATAGCGCCATGAACAACCACTTGGAGGTTGGATATCAGGCGCATTATCAACTGACTGTGTCCAACCTTGACAGACAACTGACATAAGCTGACTTGAACCACGAACACTGCTCTGCCTAACACACATACCTGGCCTTCTGTGTTCTGACCATTGCCTGCTGCGCTGTGACGAGTGCTTCATCTGCCTTCTGATTGGTCGAATCAACGGTCGCCATGTTGATGATGATGGTGGAGATGTTGCTAGAAATGGCCGCCATGTCTGACTGTGGTCGCAGCGTTATTGCGCTTATGTTCTGGTAGACCCCCTCCGCCTGAGTCAGTTTGGTCATCAGACTGTTGAGGGACTCAATGCCCAGAATCACGTCCTGGAAGGCAGTGGTCAAGTTGGCCTTGCTGGTTTGGGCTGCGGCCTGAAGACAAGGGAATATTAGTCGTATATGGCACTGCAATTTGCTGTGCAGAATTGTGTCCCTTTGATATGCCAGACCCAAGCTCCTTCACAGCGAGTGATACCTTCGGTACACTCTCGGTAACATCGCTGCCACCAGTGTGGGCGCAGCCATTACAAGAATCTTGAAATTTGCCCTCTAACCCCAAATGTTGTCAGATTCATACTTTTGTTTATGTGTTTGGGAATGCCATCATAGTTCATTTTGAAAAGGTTTACGACTGACCATGTTTTTCAGATGAATTTACTTTGTTGTTTGTATAATCAGATTGGTTCGAGATCTGGGGTAGGATAGGTCTTCAGCAACCCATGCTTGCCCTAAAAGGCAACTATGCTTGTCGCAAGAGGTGACTAACGGGTTCGGGTGGTCAGGCTCACTGACTTAGTTGATGCATGTCATCGTATCCCAATTGCATGGATCGCCGTCATATAGCTGGAATATTGCTGAGTTAACAAGAGATCGTACATTTCGTGGTTTATGCTAACAGTCTGAAATGATAAAAAGGAAAAGTCTGTGCGTATTATACACGACAGATATTTTTTCCAGAATTTAATTGCCCATATTTAAGGGTGCATATAACACACGAGTGCGTATTATACACAAATAAATAAGTTTTGTGTACATTGATCAATCGGAAGGGGTGCTAATTAGGATTGTTCACTAGCTATTCAATATATTAGCAAATATGGGCGCTTATTACATCGAAATACGGTAATCGCCTCTTATGACAAGCATGGGTTGCTGAGGACCTATTCTAACCTGGAATCTCCACATTGAAGGCTATACTAACTGAAAGCTCAAAGTGTCGCTTCACCCAACTCATCGCTCAAGATGTGAGTGCATGTTGTTTTCAACCAAACATTTCCCCAAGCAAACTTGTGGTTGAAAGCATGAACAACATTCCACTCAATCAGACTATGATAACACACTACGAGCCAGTCCACACGATTCTCATGTAATCAGCCTTAACAAGTGTGAGGGGGACCTTCTAAGCTAAAACCCTCCGGGGATCTTTAAGTGTCACAGCTGAACTCACCAGAAAGACATTGACAATGGCGAGCGTGTCTTTGGCCTCTTGCAGGACCTGTGTGGCCAAGGTCTTGGTGCTAGCACTCGATGTGCTAACTGCCGCCATATTGTCCCTGTGTGTGGAGGACTGAGCGCTCAGACCGTCAATTATAGCACTGGATGTCATGTTCTGTGCTGCAATACCATTGAGAATCTCTATCAATCTGTTGTAATCACTTTCTGCTTTTGCAACTATGTTTTTGGCAGTAGTCAAGGCATTTTCATTCGTATTATATCCGTACAGGAAACTCGCATTATAAATGTTGATCATCAGATTGAATGTTTGCATGGCGGCTGCCAATTCTCTCATGGCGTTGTCAACGCGGTACTGCAGCACCCGAGATTGGTCCCCCGTGCTCCCCACGAGGATGGATAGTTTCAGTATCTCCTGCCACGTGGTGTTTCCATCGGTGTGTTCACTTCCGATCAGTGCCGACAGATTTCTGACGTTGGCCTCTAATGACTGCTCAGACACGCTGGTGGCGTTGTCAATGTCCACAGTCCCGGTGAAGGTGCGGAGAGTGTTGTAGGTGGCATTTGCTGTGTTGTATTGAAGTTGGAGGCGGTCCACGTCACTGCTGAGATTTGCCACTCGATCTGATACCTGTTGAAACATAGTCTGTAACAGTGATTACTTGTCTAACGGTTTATTTGACAAAAGAATGAAAATTTCAGCCATATCGTGAAATTTGAGGTGGTTTAACATTGCGTTCAAGATTATATCCCTTATATGCAACATGCATGCCAGTGTGTGTGTGTGTGTGTGTGTGTGTGTGTGTGTGTGTGTGTGTGTGTGTGTGTGTTTATCCATGTGTTGATCTTTGTTTATCCATACGCCAAATTTTGTTTTTCTCTAAGCTTACCGAACCTCTTTCACTTCACAATTTCTCATTGTAAACCAAAACCAATCTGGTCTCTATCTATCGAGCACCCAGATCTTGCCCCTCCACCTCACACTCTACCATACCTTCTGAAGGTCTGCCTGAAGTCCGGACAAGAGCTGCGTGAAGTTCCCGGCGCGCTGTATGGAGCCCTGTGCCAGGCTGATGTTTGAGCGCATGCTGGCGAGTTTAGGGGCTGCATCAGACACCTTCCATCTGTCTGCAGGAAACATCAGGCATTTCATTTTCTCAACATGTGAAATGTAAACATCTTATGATGCAGAACAATATGGAATCACATTTCGCTAACATAACACGATCCCATGTGAGATTAACCTTTGCACAGGGAAACCTTGGAAATGCATCGCACATACAATCAGTCGAGTTATCCAAACTTCAAAACATGTGTAGTGCTGATAATAATTAAGAAATTAATTCTTCCGAGACCAAATCATCTTAAACGATATTTTGATTTAAAGAAGTTGCAATCGAAGACATTGTTGGACTCCAACACTGCAATACTGCAGAACAGAAACTGGCAAAGAGTCGTTTTCAAAGATTAGAGCAGCCTTTTTCCAGCTTTTCAGAGCAGATGGCAGAGTTCGTGTCTGCCACCGACGAGGAGCATGAATGTCACGTTTTTGTGTTCAAGACATCGAACCGTTTAGAGGTGGTGGCATTATGGCTTGGGGCTGTATCTGAATCCAAGTCAACACAGATCTAGTGATTTAGAAAGACATATTCCAGACTTCTTTGCCCTGTATCATCTTGGCCTGTCACCAACATTTGTGAGATCATCTTGACTGTTAAACTAGAGTACAACCAGGTAGCAGCCCTTATAAAAGTCATCTGGAAACTATGTATGGAAGCTGAATATTTGTTCCGCTATAGCTGCAGAACCAGCTATTTTATCCATTAAAACTGTGAGCCTAAGTTTTGTTTTCTAAAAACAACACCTTGCAACAATGTTATTTTTGTGGTAGACAATTCCTTATTTTTTTCAACAGTATAATTTTTTTCTCTAGCATTTTCGGGTACAATTTATTTGTTCAATAAAATCCCAGAATGTGAAATGGCTGGCCCCTCCAAGAAGAATGGCGTTGACTCTCTTTTCCTGTCATTAGACGTCTCACATCTTCTGCCTTTTGTCATGCATTGATGATCGTGGTGGTCATACACAATATTGATTGACAAGTGTGATATTCTGAAAAACTAAAGGGAGTTTCATGTGCTGATTTCAGTCTTAAAGGTTGATCCACTACTGAACTGACCGCATCCTCCAAACTGCAGTTACAGTCGTTCTCATTCATGGCATAACTTGTAATGATGTTGCTAATTCATGTCTCTTGAAAATACTTATAGAGGTTTATTCATGGTTACTGTTCCTATTTGTTTTAGGAACAAGCAATTTTGATAGTTCACCGAGCCTGACCACCTGTCCATTTAGTCGACTCATATGTTTGTTTGGGTCCTAGTCTAACCCAGACCCCCATGGGGGTGAAATATTTCAAGTATGTATTGGATCTTACTGTAGTTTCTCCATAGTTGATCAGTATCGTTGAACTGCTTGTACACCTCCGTTCCCAGAGCGTCTATCTTCTTGGCCCATCCATCAAAGCACTGGCCACACAGCCCGCAGTTGGGAAATGAACCTGAAGGATCACCATAACACATACCATGGATATAATTCCTACAACTGTTATTTTGATGAGGGAATATAGTATTCATTGAAATGAATTTATATGAAATAGAATGAGTTGGATTTGAAAACAAAAAGCATTTTGTTTAGGATCGCCCAGTTCATCAGCTGCATCCCTGTAGAATTCGTAAATTTCGTGGTTTATGCTAACAGCCTGAAATGATAAAAAAGAAAAGTCTGTGCGTATTATACACAACAGATATTTTTTCCAGAATTTAATTGCCCATAATTAAGGGTGCATATAACACACGAGTGTGTATTATACGCGAATAAATAGGTTTTGTGTACACTGATCAATCCAGAGGGGTGATAATTGGGATTGTTCACAAGCTATTTAATACATTAGCAAATGTGGGCGCATATTACAATCTTTCAACTCAATGTTTTCTCTCACCAAAATTATATTCTAATAAGAGCCCCCTATTTCTAATTTTGACAGCGTCCTGGGCGCTTATTACGTCAAATACGTTATTATTATTATTACAGATATGTTATCATTATCCTAGCATTCACTGTAGATTTTGGCATGCAGGTGGCCTGGTCTTCCACAAGTTGCTGTACAGAGTTGTATTCCTTAGGCACGCCAGAAACCATGATCGTGGGTTTTGATTCGCTTTCGCCCCAATTATGTTTCTAGGTTTGTCAGCACCATACCCGTGCTCGTGTGTTGCACTAAAGTGGTAAACGTCTGAGACCTGCTTCACTTCAGGCTTTCCTCCCACAGTAAGCTGACACGCTGTGATATAACTGGAATACTGTTAAAAGAGGCGTTAAACCCAACTCACTCACTGTTGTTTCAGAGCATTGTTTAAAAAATTGATGAACTTACCAAGGGAAAATAGGTTGATGTATGTATAGGTTCCTGTAAACAAAGGACACATGTTTAATAATCATGTAATTTGACCAATAAGTATAAAGAAGGATGTGACTGTGTTCTCATCTGCCTAAACAAGGCATTATGTTAATGTCATGTCTAAAGGATGTGACTATGTTCTTGTGTGCCTACACAGAGTGTAATGTATGCTAAGATGTCATGTCTACTGGATGTGCCTGTTTTTGTGTGCCTTTACAGAGTGTAATGTATGCTAAGATCTTATGTCTTAAGGATGTTCCTGTGTTTGTGTGCCTACACAGAGTGGCATATATGCTAAGATCTTATGTCTTAAGTATGTGCCTGTTTTTGTGTGCCTACACAGAGTGTAATGTATGCTAAGATCTTTTGTCTTAAGGATGTGCCTGTTTTTATGTGCCTTTACAGAGTGTAATGTATGCTAAGATCTTATGTCTACAGGATGTGCCTGTTTGTGTGTGCCTTTACAGAGTGTAATGTATGCTAAGATCTTATGTCTACAGGATGTGCCTGTTTTTGTGTGCCTACACAGAGTGTAATGTATGCTAAGATCTTATGTCTTAAGGATGTACTTGTTTTTGTGTGCCTACACAGAGTGTAATGTATGCTAAGATCTTATGTCTACAGGATGTGCCTGTTTTTGTGTGCCTTTACAGAGTGTAATGTATGCTAAGATCTTATGTCTATAGGATGTGCCTGTTTTTGTGTGCCTACACAGAGTGTAATGTATGCTAAGATCTTATGTCTTAAGGATGTGCCTGTTTTTGTGTGCCTTTACAGAGTGTAATGTATGCTAAGATCTTATGTCTTAAGGATCTGCCTATGTTTCCGTGTGCCTACACAGTATATCATGTATGCTGTTTATCCTGACTGGAGAGTTAAGTGCACCTACCAAAGAACACTGGAGAACAAGTGTTACACTTAATTCCAGTGAAGGCAGAGTTTTTGCATGTGCACTGTCCCGACGTCAGGTTGCACTTGCCGGCAGACTCTGGCAGCATCCCCTGTACGTCACAGAGGCAGGCTGGAAGGAGGAGGATGCAGCATTAATTTTATTACCCATGTAACCAGTATATAAAAAATTGTATATGCACTTGTGCAAATATCACTTCATGCACACCAATGTATTGTATACGTCACCCGGACGGCAAAGTTGACGCTAGAGCTTGGACGGGTAACTCGGGTACCCGGGTCGGGTGGGTATTGAGTAGGACCTGGGTACCCACAGGACTACTCGAACCCGTGGTTCGTCACGTGATATATTGTTTAATGACAAAAATTATCTAGAAATCTAAGGTTCCACTACAAGTCACTAATGTTTGCATTTCTTTCTGACTATTTACCTATTCCTTCTAATTTTTCATATGGTTGAATTCAGATATAACTTAATTCAACTCAACTGAATAGACAGATTGTTTAATACGTGCATCTAAATACGTTTTGCTAGGGCTATGCTAAAAATGTTCCCATTTTGAGACATATCCTGAGACCTACAGTGAGTACTCGGGTAGGGTCGGGTAACAGGGGGGTGGGTACCGGGTAGTAAATTTGGACTCGTCCCAGCCCTAGTTGCCGTCATGCGAATTGTTCTGTGACATCACACTAGAAATGATGTCATAGTTGAAGATTATTGACGTCATTTGACAATTGTAGTTTTCTAGGATGGCGGTTGTGATCAGTGCATTTTTCGAAAGGGGAGCTCAAAAGGTTAAAGAAATATGTGGTAATAATGAAATTATTACACTCGCATGTGTGTCATACTGATGTTGCAAATTTTTTATAAGCATTTATGTATTCGCTGGGGGAATATAAGAATTCAGACACTCATTTCGTAAAAGCAGTATGCTCCCATAATGATCTCTATATATGTCCTTACACATGTTTTTTTATTCAGGCATGGGACACCCAACTAGTTGGCTTAGTTCAGAAGTAGTCGCTTGGTATCGTTCATAAGATATACCTTTACGCAAAAGGACTAAACATTTCGAGAAGAAATGAACAGCAAAGTTCCTGAAGTGCATGCAAAGTTTCAAAAGGAAATATTTTCAAAGTACAGTAAACTATGTTTATAACGAACAAGCTTATAACGAACTTGCGGATATAACAAACTTTTTTTTTGTCCCAGACATTTGCTGTGTATATGTTGTATATATGCTTATAACGAACAACGGTTATAACAAACTAAAATTATTGGTCCCTTTGAGTTCGTTATGACTGTTGTTTACTGTAGACACAATTTATGGATAACAACTTCTTTTTTTACTGTAAAGGCAATGTTTCGGTATGAATCCTTATACCAAAGTCAAGCTTGACAACGGTGTACGGATATATACCAATCTATACCCAAACGTTATACAGTAAATAAAGAAGTTGTTATCCATAACTTGTGTCTACTTGGTCATCTGTCAAAAAGTAATGCCTATTTATCAATTCAGGAAATATTTAACGTCATATTCCATGCTACACATGGCACCCAAAACTATGCTTTGTGGCATATTTCTTACTACATGTATAAGCTGACACACGGTGACGTGGCTTAATTGGGACTGATATTTCTCTGGCGTTCACATTTTAAATTTATATGCAGATCAAAGTTGAATCCAACTCCCTGTCCCACACTCACCATCACATCCTCTGTTGACGTTGATATTCCAGAAGGCATCAGCGCAGGAGTCGCACCTCCGTTGATTAACATTGGTACGACACGGACATATCCCTGACGTCTGCAAACAACACATATTGACTCGTATGACGTCACTGGTATTAACAACAGAACCTGCAGTTTCACAACACAAACATCCTGATTACTGACGAACGATGTTATCTGTTGAATGTATAATATGTTCATTGAATTTTCAGATCCAAATTCATTCCACATCAAAACTTTAATTCAACTTCTGTATTCTCCACAGTGCATTCACATTCACCACTGTCCTCAAGTTTTATACCCCAAAAAGAGATAATAGTTTGCAGGAGATGTTGATGTCGTAAAAAGATTTGGGGAAAGAAAAAGAAACTGTCTGGCTCCTTGTTTCAGAGCATCTTCCCGAGGCAAGAGGGTTAACTCACTTTAAAAGTCCAGTTTCCACCACTTATTTTTTAATCCAGACCATTTTTTGTATATAATAATAATATAATAAAGTCCATTTCTTCAGCGACATTTCCGTCTACGTAGTCGCTCATAGCGCCTCACACAGGGTCATAGACACATCAAAAGAGATAAGTCTTTAGTTTTGTCTTGAAAGTGTCCAGAGTTGGAGAATGCCTAATTTCCACTGGAAGGGAATTCCAGAGCACAGATGCAGTGTGAGCAAAAGTTCTGTTGCCGAATGCTTTGAGTGAGACCAAATATATATGCTGTATATGCTTACAACAAACTATGGTTATTACAAACTAAAATTAGTGGTCTCTTTGAGTTTGCTGTAACCGTAGTTTACTGTATATATTAAAAATATCTGTTGCAGGATGAAGTTATATTTTGGCAGTGTTGAGTAATCCGTAGTTACAAACAGTGTCAACATGACATCCCGGTACTAATAAAAATTAATCTGAACAAGAGAGTCATGAACACACAACGCCATTTAGAAAGTGGGACCCATGCCAATTAACACTTGTCAGAGGGGTACACAAAGTATGTGATCTAGACTACCAGTTGTCAGACGTTTATTTTGTGGAAGCCTTGGTGGTTTTTGTGGGTTAGATCGCTGATGTTGTGTGACTCAGGTGCCTCACTCTAGCAGTGTGGGTTTGAATCCTGTATGGGACTCAACCCAAAATGGGACAAGAATCTGTACTTTACGAAGAAAGTGTAATCCCAAATATAACCTTTGTTACAAAAGAGTCATGTCAAAAATCGAAAAAAAGTTCCAGTCACATTAACTTCACTGTACTTGTATTTGTATTAACCAGACACATTAAGGAACGGGGTTGGTACAATGTGTCTGTTTTACTGGTCGGTATACTTACTATATTACACTGCTGACTTGTGGCGCCAAGATTGTGACAGTCACACATAGTGCACCCTTCCCCACTTGAGTAGTTGTAGGCGTTCACGACACACTTGTCACACTGAAATCCTTCAACGTTGGGCTTGCACTTGCAGCGGCCATCTTTGTTGTCACACTCCCCAGTTGCACCCACAGACACTGTGCAGGTGCATGCTGTAAAATGGACATTTCAGTATCGTCATTACTTGGAGAAAACGGGACAAGCTTTCTGCTGGCTCTATACTATGCATAATATAGACTTAAAAGATATATTTAAACCCTGTGTGATACGTATAAACTTCAAAGCATACATTTAAACCCTGTGTGATACGTATGAACTTCAGAGTAAACATCTAAACCCAGTGTGATACGTATAAACTTCAAAGCATACATCTAAACCCTGTGTGATGCGTATAAACTTCAAAGCATACATCTAAACCCAGTGTGATACGTATAAACTTCAAAGCATACATCTAAACCCTGTGTGATACATATAAACTTCAAAGCATACATCTAAACCCTGTGTGATACGTATAAACTTCAAAGCATACATCTAAACCCTGTGTGATACGTATAAACTTCAAAGCATACATCTAAACCCTGTGTGATACGTATAAACTTCAAAGCA
The DNA here is from genome assembly GCF_023055435.1 of Haliotis rufescens. Classification (NCBI taxonomy): domain Eukaryota; kingdom Metazoa; phylum Mollusca; class Gastropoda; order Lepetellida; family Haliotidae; genus Haliotis; species Haliotis rufescens. The sequence continues at coordinate 32,700,556 of NW_025964372.1, read as the reverse complement.
TACATCTAAACCCTGTGTGATACGTATAAACTTCAAAGCATACATCTAAACCCTGTGTGATACGTATAAACTTCAGAGTATACATCTAAACCCTGTGTAATACGTATAAACTTTACAAGATACATTTAAAACCTTGGTGATACTTATAAACTTTACAAGATACATTTAAACCCTGTGAGATATGTATAAACTTTAGAAGATACATTTAAACCCTAGGTGATGTGTCTGAACTTCACAAGATACAGGTAAACATTGTATGATACGTTTAAACTTTACAAGATACAAGGTAAACATTTTGTAAGACATAGTAACTTTACAATGTATTACATATTTTACGTATCAGCTTTATAATATGTACGTCATGGAATGACCAAGTGATCAGAAAAAAATGACAACATAAACAACTTCTCTCATGTTTTCCTAGTGCTTGGCCATCATTTTTTTCCTTGGGGTATTGTGTATGTAACATGTTTCAGTGCACTCTCCATTCAGAGAAGATTAGATCTCCAGTTGCCAGGTGATCAAGTGAGCATCTTCTTGAGGCAAGGGCTTAACTGACTGTAACATTCCAGCTTCCACCCTTGCCGAACTAGGCCGGAATTTCTGGGATCAATCGTAGCACCACCAGTGAATATTACAAGTTATGTCCCTTTAATGTCCCTCCTGTTGACCAATCAGATTTTACCTCTCATAACACTTGCAGTTGCTTTAAACAAAATATCTGTCGATGCCCACTTAGCGGTACACATGATTTGCAAATCCTGCAGTCGACTGAAATCAGCACATTGAAATCCATGTTGTTTACGAACTGGATGCCTTGTTCGTTACGCAGTTTTGATTGGACTATGCACAGACTCGTTAGTCCAGCTAAAATGTAGCTCCTGAGTTCCAGCCTAGTTCGGCAACTGGAAACTGGACTTTTATAGACAGTTACATCTTCCCGAGGCAAGAGCGTTAACTGACTATAAAAGTCCAGTTTCCACCCTTGCCGAACTAGGCTGGTATTATGGAGTTACGTTTTGGCTTGACTAAAGAGTCTATGCATAGTCCAATCACAATCACGCACCGAAATTGAAATCCAGTTCAGAAACTGTCGTGCAGATTTCGGTCGATTGCAGGATTTGCAAAGCATGTGCACTGCCAACTCGTTGTCAGCAGATATTTTCCAAATCTTTTCATGTTTTCAATCAAGGTGCTCACATGATTTGATGCATTTCTCGATGTAAGACCTGTTTTATCACAATATAGATATTGATTATAGATCAGATCGTCCTGACTGGGTGCCAACATTTTGTGTGAAGCAAACACAAGTGATACGAGCGGTGGAATCTGATTGGTCCATAGGAGAGGTTTAGAAGGGACATAACTGGTAATAGCCACTGGCGGCGCTACGATCGAGCCCAGTAATTCCAGCCTAGTTCTGCAAGGGTGGAAACTGGACTTTTAAAGTCAGTTAATCCTCTTGTCTCGGAAGATGCAGTTGCCAAAGCTTGTCATTGGAGGTGACAAATGAAAGTTGGTGGACACAGTGTATGGCCTAGCTGATTGCGTGTCATCTTGAATATTGCTGGCGCTAAGCAACCTTCACTGACGCCCACTGTGTACTCACGTGTGCAGGGGGCCTTTGAGGGGTCACCGAAGAAGGAGGGGGCACATTCTTCACACTGCTGGCCGGTGGTGTTGTCGCGGCAGTCGATGCACGTGCCGGTCAGACGGTCGCAGTTTTCAGATCGGCTGTTGCAGGAACATGTTCTACATTTACCGTCATTGTTCTGCAACAAGGCATTTAAGATGATTCAAATTTGCTTTTGTTTGTTTATCTCAAAGTTTGAGCTATGTAATTTAACTTGTAGTTGCCCACAAGCACGCCAATTTACAGGCAATGGGATTGGAAAACATCTGATCTGGATAACGGTGGAAAAAAATATAAACTGACATGTTTTACACAATAAAAATAGGATATACTGGATGTTGTGAAAATAGTGCATTGTGGGTCCAAAGACTGTGTGTGGTTCCTCCTTTCGGAGATAACAAAAAATAAAAAACAGATCAATAATCAGAATTATTGTCGATGGGAAGACATATCAATGATTATCAACATTATTGTGTCATCAATAATATCTCACATAAACTATTGTGATTAAATATAGTTTTGTTTGTTTGTTGTTATTGCACTCAGTAATATTCCAGCTATATGACGGCGGTCTGTAAATAATCGAGTCTAGACCAGACAATCCAGTGATTAATATCATGAGTATCGATCCACACAATTGGGACTGATGACATGTATCAACCAAGACAGAGAGCCTGATCACCCGATCCCGTTAGTCGCCTTTTACGACAAGCATAGTCGCCTTTTACAGCAAGCATGGGGTGCTGAAGACCTATTCTACCCCGGATCTTCACAGGTGGATTAAATATAGTTTAGTTTTACCAAAACAGACATGTTATTGTCAATTATGTCAATTGCTGATGATGGAAAGAAGCTGTCTTGTTATACCTCAAACATCCACAAAGTAATCCCTGCATAAATGTGCCATATGAAATATTTTAATTTCTTTCAGAATTTATTTTGATTTTTGCTCACAGTTACTTCTCTGATATTTATTGATAATTGATTGATATTTAGTTAATGATTATTAATCTCTATGATCTGTATCAATAGCCATCCCTAGCCCTCACAATCCTGTGTGCTTGACTTATCAACCTGTTACATGTGATCAAATAACGACCAATCATTAGACTTACATGTTGTATATTGAACAAAAAAGATATGGGGATCATGAAATATTTTTTGGGAAATCTTTTTGAAGTGAATACTGAGCACATAATTAAAAAAATGTCCAAAATTATTCATGATCCGTAACTTTTCTTGTTCAGTATATGTGTGGGGAATGTACGGTTGGATATACTAACTGTGACATTTGCAGGTTGTCCGTAATATGTCTGTATGCAGGATTCACACATTTCGCCTTCATGGCCGACAGTACAGTTGATACAAGTCGGACCCCCCGAGGTCGTGTTGAGACTGCACTCCATGGCAAACACATTCACGTCATTTGCGATTACATTCCCTGGGCAAGTGCACGGCTTACAGTCTCCTGCAAGATGAATCTTACAATTGTAATCAAATATTTCTTCCAGGCGATGAAAAAGAATTGTACAATGAACAGGAGAGTGCTGCAATCTCATTGGTTGAAAAAGTCGTTAAATGGGATTGGAACAGAGAAGTCGTTCGGACTTCTGTCTCAGCATGAATACCTTTCTTGATAAGTATTTTTATTTTTTTTCAATTCAAAATTGAAAAAAAATCATGCCATTGGGCAGAGCAAAATGGATACCATATTAATTATATATTATGTTTTTTTCAATATTTATCAAATCAAGTTCCATTTAGAGTAGGGCTGGGACGAGCCCATGATTTATGATCCGAGTACTTGACTCCCTATTTCCCGACCCTACCCAGGTAGCAGCTGTAGGCCTCAAGAGTTGGGTACACAATGTCAGATTGGGAATTGTTTTATAGACACATACAAAATGATCAGATCATGCATACACTGAAGTTACGTCTTTAATCAAATGTATAACAGTCTGAGACAATGTGAAGAAATGCAAACATGAGCGACTTTTATTGTTATTGTTTTTAAACAATATATCATGTGAAAAACCATGGGTCTAGGTACGCCTGTGGGTACCCGAGTCCTACTCAGGACCCACACGAGGACATCCCATTATGGGTCACATCAGAACAAACTTTTACAAATTTTGACCGACCAATGGAATGATTGATAAGAAGTCAGCATTAGCGAATCAGAAGGCAGCATTCTCTTGGTTTACGGCACTAGTTTCAAACTGGTGACTATGCTTTGAAACATATTTTGACAATTTCTGGATTAAAAATTTCAAAACGGGACAAACAAACATTCTGGAATGGCTAATAGATGGTCTAGATTGTATGGATTCAGTCAAAAAGCCTGTAACTGTTGTTTGGAATACCCCGTTTTAAATTTTTCAAGTTCGCATGATTAGAAATCACATTCCAACTTTCACTTTCATGATTTGGTAGGCGACGCTCTGATTGGTTGGACGAAAGGTCGTTCTGATGTAGCGGCCATAAAATTTCCGAGTCCCATGATGGGATTCGAACCACGGACCTTCTGATCAGAGGTCGGACGCCTTGTCCACATGACCAAAGAGGTTAACCCCGTCAGCAAGCTGACAAGGTAAGGATGTCATCTGTGGGATGACTCCACGCCCTGCTACATACTCCCCCGTCAACAGAAGGCACGTCCCGGGCCGCATAGTAGGGTACTGAGGCTTATTTTGCTCAAATTTAATATGAACGTGCTCAGCCCCACGTTGGGCGCCAATGTAGCGGCCATAAAATTTCCGAGTCCCATGATGGGATTCGAACCACGGACCTTCTGATCAGAGGTCGGACGCCTTGTCCACATGACCAAAGAGGTTAACCCCGTCAGCAAGCTGACAAGGTAAGGATGTCATCTGTGGGATGACTCCACGCCCTGCTACACTGACATGACCTGTAATGTGATGTCCTCAGATCTTTGTTTAGCGGTAGCGAGAACTAAGATCTGATTTTAATGAGATTGTGATTGTTCAACAAAACATGTAAGAACATCACCAACATAATTCAATCATAGACTACCTGGAGTCCCGGCTAGTGGGTTTCCATAGAAACCTGGCAGACAAGTCTCACAATGAGGCCCTGTCGTGTTGTCTCTGCACGTGCACACGCTGGTCTCCTGGTCACATGACACGGCATGTTTGTTGCACTGACAGCTGTCGCACACGCCCGGCGGCCCACTGTAGGCAACTGTACGACGGTAGCCGCCAGCACACTTCTCACAGCCTGAACCCTGTGGCGAGGAAACAAACATCTTTGTTACACTGACAGCTGTCGCACACCCCCGGCGGCCCACTGTAGGCAACTGTACGACGGTAGCCGCCAGCACACTTCTCACAGCCTGAACCCTGTGGCGAGGAAACAAACATCTTTGTTACACTGACAGCTCTTACACACCCCCGGTGGCCCACTGTAGGCAACTGTACGACGGTAGCCGGCAGCACACTTCTCACAGCCTGAACCCTGTGGCGAGGAAACAAACATCTTTGTTACACTGACAGCTCTTACACCCCCCCGGTGGCCCACTGTAGGCAACTGTACGACGGTAGCCGCCAGCACACTTCTCACAGCCTGAACCCTGTGGCGAGGAAACAAACATCTTTGTTACACTGACAGCTCTCGCACACCCCCGGCGGCCCACTGTAGGCAACTGTACGACGGTAGCCGGCAGCACACTTCTCACAGCCTGAACCCTGTGGCGAGGAAACAAACATCTTTGTTACACTGACAGCTCCTACACACCCCCGGCAGCCCACTGAAGGCAACTGTACGACAGTAGCCGGCAGCACACTTCTCACAGCCTGAACCCTGTGGCGAGGAAACAAACATCTTTGTTACACTGACAGCTCTCGCACACCCCCGGCAGCCCACTGAAGGCAACTGTACAACGGTAGCCGGTAGCACACTTCTCACAGCCTGAACCCTGTGGCGAGGAAACAAACTCTTTCTCAATGTCATATGTTATCTATGACGATGTGACGTAATACAGACATCAAACACTCAACCCTAACATAGATGTCAAACAATAGTGGCATTCATTCATTTAAATGGACATATGGGAGTTGAAATAATAATACCTTTACAAGCCTTACCCCGGTTGTCACACCAATACCTTTACAGGGTCGTATCATTTATTTATACATTTACATATTCTCACGATGGCTATAAATTCACAACTTTACATATACTTACGGCAACCATGGTGTGAATACCTTCACATGGACAGTCAAAGCATTCCTACCTCTATAAGTACTTGCGCCAGTCGTGGAATTCACACTGTTACATAACCTTATGCCAATTGTTGCATAAACACAGTTACATAGACTAACGCTAGTTATAGCATTCACATCATTACATAGACTTACACCAGTCATGGCATTCACACTTATACCAATTGTTGCATTCACACTGTAACCTTACGCTAGTCGTGGCAATCACATTGTAACCTTATGCTAGTTGTGGCATTCACACTGTAACCTTACACTAGTCGTGGCAATCACACTGTAACCTTACGCTAGTCCTGGCATTCACACTGTAACCTTACACTAGTCGTAGCATTCACACTGTAACCTTATACCAATTGTTGCATTCACACTGTAACCTTACGCTAGTCGTGGCAAACACACTGTAACCTTACAATTGTCCTGGCATTCACACTGTAACCTTACACTAGTCGTGGCAATCACACTGTAACCTTATGCTAGTCGTGGCATTCACACACAATCTATTCTCAGTACACACTGTCACACAACCTATTCTCAGTACAAACTGACACACAACCTATTTTCAGTACACACTGACACACAACCTATTCTCAGCACACACTGACACACAACCTATTCTCAGTACACACTGACACACAACCTATTCTCAGTACACACTGACACACAACCTATTCTCAGTACACACTGACACACAACCTATTCTCAGTACACACTGACACACAACCTATTCTCAGTACACACTGTCACACAACCTATTCTCAGTACACACTGACACACAACCTATTCTCAGTACACACTGACACACAACCTATTCTCAGTACACACTGACACACAACCTATTCTCAATATAGTTATTGTCTTACCGCATATTCCACAGAACAGACACACTGCTCCACGTTGGTGGTGGGTGTCCCTGTGCTAGCTGACTGGTTGTTGGTCGCGTGTTCCATTACCACTCGAAACAGATCCGAGGCTGCGTCAGTCGCCTGAATTTATAGTCAAATATGTCTAGGCATGAGTGAGTGGGTTGGTTTGAACATATCTGCTTCATATCACGGCATGTACGCTTAATGTGGAAAATAAAAGCGATAAAATCCTTTCCAAATTCATAAGAAATCTCTGCCAAAAGATCAGCAAGCTGACAAGGTAAGGATGTCCTCTGTGGGATGACTCCACGCCCTGCAACATACTCCCTCGTCAACGGAAGGCACGTCCCGGACCGCATAGTAGGGTACTCAGGCTTATTATGCTCAAATTATATATGAACATGCTCAGTCCCACGTTGGGCGCCTATGTAGCGGCCATTAAATGTCCGAGTCCCGTGATGGGATTCGAACCACGGACCTTCTGATCAGAGGTGAGACGCCTTGTCCACATGACCAAAGAGGTTAACCCTGTCAGCAAGGTAAGGATGTCACCAGTGGGACGACTCCACGCCCTGCTACACTTACATTGCTGAACTTGGCACGGATCCTGAACGACGTCAACTCCGTGAGTGTCTGTATCATCTGCTCATAAGTGGCGTTCTGTCCATCTGTACTGTTCACCATCCAACTGTCCTCGTGCATCCTTATCTGGGGACGTAGACAATATAATCATAATTCACCGAAATATAGGTCATGGCGGAATTTGGTGTCAATATGGTGTCCAGAGTGACTGTCTTGAATAATTGCCGTAGTAAATGTCTTGAATAAATGTCATGACGATTGTCTTGAATAATTGTCATGGTGATTGTCTTGAATGATTGTCATGGTGATTGTCTTGAATGATTGTCATGGTGATTGTCTTGAATGATTGTCATAGTAATTGTCTTGAATAATTGTCATGGTGATTGTCTTGAATAATTGTCATGGTGATTGTCTTGAATGATTGTCATAGTAATTGTCTTGAAATATTGTCATGGTGATTGTCTTGAATAATTGTCATGGTGATTGTCTTGAATGATTGTCATAGTAATTGTCTTGAAATATTGTCATGGTGATTGTCTTGAATAATTGTCATGGTGATTGTCTTGAATGATTGTCATGGTGATTGTCTTGAATGATTGTCATGGTGATTGTCTTGAAATATTGTCATGGTGATTGTCTTGAAATATTGTCATGGTGATTGTCTTGAATGATTGTCATAGTAATTGTCTTGAATGATTGTCATAGTAATTGTCTTGAAATATTGTCATAGAGATTGTCTTGAATAATCGATGGCGCTGTGACGTATTTGCAATGCTGCAGCAACAAACATCATTCAATTACACTCAAAACACGTTTGATGTAAATTTCAAATTTTTGAATTTACAACTGACTGCATAAAGCGCGGATGCTGCTACTACCAGTGCCCCAGCCGGTTGCCCCCCTGGATTTTTTATAGAAAACATTTTTCCTTGTGAAAGTTAACTTGAATAAGAAATGAATAATCTTATTTGCCCCTCATTTTACTTATTTGCAGAGTAAAACCATGCTCACTCACTCACTCACTCTACTATTACTTCCACTACAACTACCACTGATACTATTACTACTACTACTACAACTACTACTACCACTACCACTACTATTACTACTACCACTACCACTACCACTACTACTACCACTACCACTACTACTACCACTACCACTACGATGACGATGACGATGACGATGACGATGACAACTACTTTTCCGACTACAACTCACCACATAGGTGCGGATCTGGACATCTGTGGGCGGGACGAGGCTGGTGGTGAGAGTGTACGGCAGCCCCATGCCCTGTAGCAGGACGTCTCCTTCTTTGTACTTGTTCGCGGCAACCTCCGTTACGTTCACCTGCATCTGGATCGTCATTGAAAGTCCATACGCCGTCTTCTTGTTGCCCAGGAACTTCGCCGGCGCAACGAAGTACATGTGACGACGGTTGATGTTGTTGCCACTGTTCACCAACCTCATCACATATCTGAAAAATAACGGTGTGAGGAGGGGGTGAGATGGGGTGAGATGGGTTGAGATAGGGTTTAACCTTGCGTTCCAGATTATGACATTGATATAGAGACGTGCATATTTAATGTGTGTGTATGTCTGTGTGTGTGTGTGTGTGTGTGGCTGAGTGTATGTGGCTGAGTGTGTGTGTGTGGCTGAGTGTGTGGCTGAGTGTGTGGCTGAGTGTGTGTGTGTGTGTGTGTGTGTGTGTGTGTGTGTGTGTGTGTGTTCTGGACTAAGGCTGTTTCTATAGTGCTAGTCCACTGAGATACCATGTGCCACAGTTTAACATTGAAACTGACACCGAGCCAACTAGTCCTTCTTTCATCACTTTTATGCCGAGTGCCAGGCATGGTTACAACAAGTACCATCTTTTCATGTCTATTGGTATGATGAGGCCGGGGATTGGAACACCAGCCTTCAGCCCTCCAGGCCGATGTTCTATCTACTACACCACGGAAGCATGTCCTATACTGAGGGAAATAAAGGGAATGGATACAATGGCATGTGCTTGTATCCTAATACATCCGCTCAAGCAACATTCAAGCAATATGATGGCGGAGGACACCAGACCAGCTACACACAGGATGCGTGGTATTGAAAACCTATCTTCAGTGACCTATCCAGTGACGGGGGTAATAATAGCGCTTTGACCTTGTCCCTGAGTGAATCCCCCGCTCCACAACATTTAAGAAAATCTTCTTACCTGTATGCGGATCCAATTATGGGGTTGAGGGTGACAGGGTGCATTTTTTTTTAAGTGCTTTTTTTTTTTAGTCTTGAGACATATAGAGGGTAGGGTCGGGTAATAGGGTGGTGGGTACCGGGGAGGAAATTTGGACTTGTCCCAAGCCTACCCCCAGCATATCGCTGCTATACTGCTAAGCTCCACTGACTGACTCACTCACTTGGAATGACCACCAGAGGTCAGCGCGGTGTCCAGATCCACATGGCAATCCTAGGACTATGACTTCTGTAGGCCAATGTTAAAGAGTGAGAATTATGATCGTCTTAGTGCTAAGCTTCCTTTGTGGAACAGGTTCCTGATATCATAAACAAATGATTTCATCCTTACTGAGCTGAGGGGTCCGAGGGCACTTCATTAAGTCGCAGCGGGTCGTCAACGGTCACGTTATTTCCCTGGTCATCCTTGCCGGTCCAGCGGTCACCAGTGGCCGCATTTACATTTTCCAATGTCCAGTGACTCTCCGTCCGGGTGAGGTACCACCCTGTGGCAGTGGTGCAGTTGCTTGAGTGACCGGAACACTCGCACTTGAGACAGCCATCACTTGTCCAGCTTCCCAGACCGTAGAATCCTGGCAAGAGGAGGGTCTGGTAAAGGACTGATAGCTCAATGATCTTCAAATTAATGGGGAAATGTCTGATAAAGGATTGGTAGCTAAATGATCTTCAAGTGAAAGGGGAATTGTCTGATAAAGGAATGGTAACTGAATGATCTTAAAATGAATGGTCAATTGGGACATGAAGGATTGGTAGGTGAATGATCTCAAGTGAATGGGGAATTATCCGATAAAGGACTGGTAAATGAACGATCTTCAAATGAACGAGGAATTTTCTGATAAAGGACTGGTAGCTGAATGATCTTCAAATGAATGGGGAATTGTCTGATAAAGGACTGGTAGCTGAACGATCTTCTAATGAATGGGGAATTGTCTGATAAAGGACTGGTAGCTGAACGATCTTCAAATGAACGGGGAATTGTCTGAGAAAGGAATGGTAGCTGAAGGATCTTCAAATGAACAGGGAATTGCCCGAGAAAGGAATGGTAGCTGAAGGATCTTCAAATGAACAGGGAATTGCCTGAGAAAGGAATGGTAGCTGAAGGATCCTCAAATGAAAGGGGAATTGTCTGATAAAGGAATGGTAGCTGAATGATCTTCAAATGAACGGGGAATTGCCTGACAAAGGAATGGTAGCTGAATGATCTTCAAATTAATGGGGAATTCCCTGATAAAGGAATGGTAGCTGAACGATCTTCAAATTAATGGGGAATTCCCTGATAAAGGACTGATAAATGAACAATCTTCAAATGAACGGGGAATTGTCTGATAAAGGACTGGTAGCTGAACGATCTTCAAATGAACGGGAAATTGTCTGATAAAGGACTAGTAGCTGAACGATCTTCAAATGAACGGGGCATTGTCTGATAAAGGAATGGTAACTGAATGATCTTTAAATGAATGGGCAATTGGGACATGAAGGATTGGTAGCTGTGATGGCACATGAAGGATTGGTAGCTGAATGATCTTCAAATGAATGGGGAATTGTCTGATAAAGGAATGGTAGCTGAAGGATCTTCAAATGAACAGGGAATTGCCTGATAAAGGACTGGAAGCTGAAGGATCTTCAAATGAACAGGGAATTGCCTGAGAAAGGAATGGTAGCTGAATGATCCTCAAATGAACAGGGAATTGTCTGATAAAGAAATGGTAGCTGAAGGATCTTCAAATGAACAGGGAATTGCCTGAGAAAGGAATGGTAGCTGAAGGATCTTCAAATGAACGGGGAATTGTCTGATAAAGGAATGGTAGCTGAAGGATCTTCAAATGAACAGGGAATTGCCTGATAAAGGAATGGTAGCTGAAGGATCTTCAAATGAACGGGGAATTGCCTGATAAAAGACTGATAAATGAACGATCTTGAAATGAACGGGGAATTGTCTGATAAAGGACTGGAAGCTGAACGATCTTGAAATGAACGGGGAATTGTCTGATAAAGGACTGGAAGCTGAATGATCTTCAAATGAATGGGGAATTATCCGATAAAGAACTGGTAGCTGAATGATCTTCAAATGAACGGGGAATTGTCTGATAAAAGACTGATAAATGAACGATCTTGAAATGAACGGGGAATTGTCTGATAAAGGAATGGTAGCTTAACGATCTTCAAATGAACGGGGAATTGCCTGATAAAAGACTGATAAATGAACGATCTTGAAACGAACGGGGAATTGTCTGATAAAGGACTGGAAGCTGAACGATCTTGAAATGAACGGGGAATTGTCTGATAAAGGACTGGAAGCTGAATGATCTTCAAATGAATGGGGAATTGTCCGATAAAGGACTGGTAGCTGAACGATCTTCAAATGAATGGGGAATTGTCTGATATAGGACTGGTAGTTGAACGATCTTTAAATGAATGGGGAATTGCCTGATAAAGGAGTGGTAACTGAATGGACTAAGGGCTACCTTCTTTACACTGCATGCATTTGTCTCCCTGCACGTTGGCTCTACAGGGGCAGACTCCCGAAGTCTTGTTACAGACGTTGCTGTTGCTGCCGTTGGCCTCACAGCCGCAAGATGTACACCCAGTTGTCGTCAAATTGAAGAAACTAAATGAGACAGGAGAGAGGATGTCCAGATCAGTGTGTATTTTTAAGAAAATGGTCGAGAAATGATTAAGCATTCAAATATCCAGTTGGCTTTAAATGACCTATAAGCATGGAACAAACTACATGGAGAGTCATCATTTCTTTGTTATATATCTAGTACAAAAGGTCAATGCTAGATGAATAACCAGCCTTGACTATCCTTCAAAACAGATTCCATCGGCTGTAAAAGGCAAAACAGCTGTGAAAACTGTACTCACCACCAAAGGAAACGTGGATATATCATACATGTTGGTTAATATATTAAGAATAACTCATATTCAAGAGATATTAGGGGGCACGGGGGGCCCAGTCGTCTAAGGCGCCGCGATTCACTGTGCAGAGTTGCGTCCCTTGGGCACGCCAGAAACCTATGATTGTGGGTTCGAATCCCGGTTTGCCCCGATTATGTTTCTAGGTTTGTCAGCACCATACCCGTGCTCGTGGGTTTCACCGAAGTGGTAAACGTCTGAGACCTGCATCACATCCGGCTTTCCTCCCACATTAAGCTGACATGCATGATATAACTGGAATACTGTTAAAAGCGGTGTTAAACCAAACTCACTCACTCAAGAGATATTAAATTGGTTTGATGCACAAACAAACATACTGGTATGTTGTATGAACCGACACTCGTGAACATAGATCAAAGACTTGAGATGCACCATTTGTCTCGTGCAGGATTAGTGTGTAAAGTTGGAAATCACGTGCAGCATATCGGGATAGCATAAACACTTGACTGATTGTTTGTTTGTCATCAAATGGTACAAACTGAAAACATCTTAAGGTACAATTATTTTTATATGTATCTATGGTTCGTGTTTCTCTTCACGGTGAGTATATACTAAAAGATTCAGCAGGTGTTCGTGAAATGGGTTAGAATATTCTGTCCTACCGATAGCAACCGTTACTCATACATATATCTTAAAAAGTGTTTGTTGGTTGTCTAAATAATGTCTTACAACCAAAAAGTTACAATGTTAGGTTTGATTAAAAATATAAAATATTGAGAGGTAGGTTTTCAGGTTTTTTATGCATTCTGAACACAATTTTTTATGCATTCTGAACACAACACTGACAAAAAAAACCAATATATCTTGGATTTTTAAAAAAAATTCCCTCGCAAACAGGGACTGCTTCCAGTCTAGAACTGATCCAAACTTTTCACACAGCTAATGCACCCTTGATACAGTTACTGTCATTAACAAGAATACCTGCATTACCAGATTTGTATCAAATAGTTCCTGTTATAATGGAGGGGTACTGTATATCCTTGAGATATTCATGACGTAAATCTGCATACACAAATTTATACAAATATATACAAAATTTATACTCATCTTCAGCAGCATTGTAGTTACAGATGCTACATATTCTAATAAAGGCCTGTCAGACTGACTGGTGTCAAATATTTATATCAACATTTTTATTATTTAAAGAACTCCTCTATATAATCTTAAACTCTTTATTTGACAAGAGAACAAGTGGTCCATCACTGCTTCATTTAAGGAAGTCTTTGATAGGCATTTAGTTGGGAGAACATGAGGTGAGGTGAGGTGAGGTGAGGTGAGGTGAGGTGAGGTGAGGTGAAATTGGGTTTAACGTCGCGTCCAAGATTATTGCACTTATATAGCGACGTGCATGCACGTGTGTGTGTGTGGCTGCTTGTACTGCTTGTACTAGTCCGGACTGATGCCGATTTATAGTAATAGCCCACTGAGATACAATGCCGCAGTTTAACATGAATACCCTACTCAGACACAGTATACTGACTCCGAGCCGACCAGTCCTTGTTTTAGCCCCTTAATGCCAAGCGCCAGACAGGGTAACAACAAGTACCATCTTTTAACGTCATTTGGTATGACGCGGCCGGGGATCGAACTGGGAGAACATGAAAATAAGACACTTTTTTAGAGACACCAACTTCTTTTATTCTTATGACATTTCAGAACTACTTCTTGCTCTTTTTTATCATTCACTTTATAAAGGAGCAAGAAGTATCACTGAAACGTCGTACAAAGAATAAAAGAAGTTGCTATCTATAAAAAAGGGGGCGGTCGGGTAGCCTAGTGGTTAAAGCATTCGCTCGTCACGCCGAAGACCTGGGTTCGATTCCTGACATTGGTACCATTTGTGAAGCCCATTTCTGGTGTCCCTAGCTGTGATATTGCTGGAATATTGCTAAAAGCGGCGTAAAGCCATACTCACTCACTCACTCACTCTATAAAAAAGTGTCATGTATTCATTTAAGGACTATGGATGCCTAGAACAGGTTTTCAGATTAATAGTTTTACAAACATTTTACTTAAAAATATATTTAACCAAACACTGCTCCACAGTTTGCTTCATTCAAACAAACATGGCGTCAAAAAACTGGTAATAATATATAGGGTAATAGAACTGTAATTTATTTTGAAGGTGCAAGGGAAGAACCTACCCATCAAGGCATTGGTCACACAGGAGCCCCCCAACGCCTGGCTTGCAGGAGCACTGGCCATTGTCACTGCAGGAGTTGTTGGCGGAGTAGTCCATGTTGCAGGTGCAGAGGGAACAGCCGTTCCCTGGAAGCATACAGATTTCGGTACATGCACTTGCTTCAGACTGAAGCTCAGGGATTGAAGAGGGCGGGGATGGAAGGACTGGTATTATTTTGAAAATAATATTCTAATAGAATTGAAAAATATAATTTGATCTCAGGTTTTACAAAAAAGTTAATTTTGTTTTTTATCTGGACATGCTGTATATTGTAACAAATACTGGGTTGTCGTTACCTGACATGTCTTAAAGTGTTAACAAGAAAATAATTTGTTCCAGAAAACATCAGAAACAAACAGTTGAAAGTAAATGAAACGTGTTCAATGCTGGGACAACTTTGACAGATTCTTTAGGATTTATGAATAGATAACCTTCGGTCAATATTTATGTTTATATTTGAAATCCCCCAAACGACATCCTTGTCTGTAAATAATGGAATCTGGACCAGACAATCCAGTGATTGACATCATGAGCATCTATATACGCATTTGGGATACGATGACACGCATCAACCAAGTGAGTGAGCCTGACCAACCGATCCCGTTAGTCGCCACTTATGATAATCACAGTCGCTTCTTACGACAAGCATAATCGCCTTTTACGTCAAGCATGGGATGCTTAAAACCTATTCTACCCTGGATCTTCACAGGTCATTTTCAGATTACGAGATTGAAGAACAAAGTTATGGTAGCTAATGAATATGGAGTATTTAACATAATAGAATTGATATCATGCCCTGCATCATATTCTGCCCTGGATCTTCACAGGTGCCAAAACCATAAGAAATAAGGTAAATAATCTGCATGTGTACATCGATGGCCCACCTATCCAAATGGACAAGCACAGTGTATGTTTTTTTTGGTGCGGTATTTCATTATTTCCAGTACTTTAAACCTCTAACGTGGGAGTTGGGGTATCAGTCAGAGAATAATGTGTTTGGCATCTCACCTGTGACCAGTCCGTAGTGGTTCGGCAGACAGGCCGTGCACTTGCTACCCGTGACGTTAGCTTGGCATGTGCATACGCCAGTCCCATTACATGATAATTTGACAGAGCCGAACCTGTTGCAGTTGCATGCTGCAAGTGAAGAGCATGACATCTGACATAACAAGCAAAACACCCTTCTACATCAACGATTAGGCCACACTTTCTAATTTTAGGTTTCATGGATTTATTCCAGCTTTTTCACACAAGGTCGGCTAAAATAAAAATAAAAATAAAAATAAAAATAAAAATAAAAATAAAAATAAAAATAAATAGCTATCTCAATCATTTATTTATTTATATGAAAGTCAATCTGCCTTGGAGTTAAAACTGCAGCTGGCTCCTTGAATCACTGACAGTGATGTAGACATGGAATTGATATATAACATTTTATTATTTATATGAGGGTCTACATTACAAGCGGGAGACACAATAAAAATAAAAATATTTATGTTTTATTTATTTTTGTTCAAGCTGCTTTTCAGTTGCGTTGATGGGGCCCATGAAACAAAAAATACAAAATGTGTGGCCTTACATTTCATGGAAGTACTAGAATCTGCTGGTTGTCTATATACTGAGTGTGTTGTGTCCTAAACATGACGTTGTCCTTCAGGGTGTGGTTACATGGGCATCTTATTTATTGAACATGTCTTTTTCCTTTACATGATATTGTTACCTGAGTATGTTGCTACCTGAGCATGGAATTGTTACCTGAGCATGTTGCTACCTGAACATGGAATTGTTACCTGAGCATGTTGCTACCTGAGCATGGAATTGTCATCTGAGCATGTTGTTACCTGAGCATGGAATTGGTACCTGAGCATGTTGTTGTTAGCTGATCATGGCATTGTTACCTGAGCATGGAATTGTCACCTGAACATGTTGTTGTTACCTGAGCTTGGAATTGTTACCTAAGTATGTTGGTGTTACCTGAACATGTTGGTGTTACCTGAACATGTTGGTGTTACCTGAACATGCTGGTTACCTGAACATGTTGTTGTTACCTGAACATGTTGTTGTTTCCTGAACATGTTGGTGTAACCTGAGCATGTTGGTGTTACCTGAACATGTTGGTGTTACCTGAGCATGTTGGTGTTACCTGAACATGTTGGTGTTACCTGAACATGTTGGTGTTACCTGAGCATGTTGGTGTTACCTGAACATGTTGGTGTTACCTGAACATGTTGGTGTTACCTGAACATGTTGGTGTTACCTGAGTATGTTGGTGTTACCTGAACATGTTGGTGTTACCTGTTACCTGAATATGTTGGTGTTAAATGAGTATGTTGTGTTACCTGTTACCTGAACATGCTGGTGTTAACTGAGTATGTTGTTGTTACCTGTTACCTGAACATGTTGGTGTTACCTGTTACCTGAACATGTTGGTTTTACCTGAACATGTTGGTGTTAAATTAGTATGTTGTGTTACCTGTTACCTGAACATGCTGGTGTTAACTGAGTATGTTGTGTTACCTGTTACCTGAACATGTTGGTGTTACCTGTTACCTGAACATGTTGGTTTTACCTGAACATGTTGGTGTTATCTGAGTATGTTGGTGTTACCTGAACATGTTGGTGTTATCTGAGTATGTTGTTGTTACCTGTTACCTGAACATGTTGGTGTTACCTGTTACCTGAACATGTTGGTGTTATCTGAGTATGTTGGTGTTACCTGAACATGTTGGTGTTATCTGAGTATGTTGTTGTTACCTGTTACCTGAACATGTTGTTGTTACCTGTTACCTGAACATGTTGGTGTTACCTGAGTATGTTGGTGTTACCTGAACATGTTGGTGTTATCTGAGTATGTTGTTGTTACCTGTTACCTGAACATGTTGTTGTTACCTGTTACCTGAACATGTTGGTGTTACCTGTTACCTGAACATGTTGGTTTTACCTGAACATGTTGGTGTTACCTGAACATGTTGGTGTTAAATGAGTATGTTGTGTTACCTGTTACCTGAACATGCTGGTGTTAACTGAGTATGTTGTGTTACCTGTTACCTGAACATGCTGGTGTTACCTGAGTATGTTGGTTACCTGAGCAGTTTGTGCCGTAGGAGTCCACCTGGCAGAGGGAGCAGTCCCGCATGATCATGCCCTCCCGACATTCGCACTGTCCCCCCATAGGGTTGCACATGGTCGCTGACGCCGTCACCGTCCCATTGCCACAGGCGCAGGCTGTGAAAGGAAGTCCCATCATGCATCAGTATCGGAACAATATGTTGGTAAAGGAGGAATTTACAGCTCCATGGCATAGTCTGGTACTACAGTGTCACACTCACTTTAATAGTTGTAAGCACCAACAGGGAGTGAGTGAATGTTGAATGAAAACTTACTATAGTATAATCACACATGAAAGCTATTCCTGGTTTTAGAATTTTGTTTTCTGAACATCTGAATTATCATGAATGTAACAGATGAAGAAAACAGCTTTAATAGTGATGCAGTTATTGAACATTATTAAATTTTATGTAAACTAACTGCCAACTACAATCAATATACAACTTAAAATGAATTCTACAGCCTGTTTGTTTCATTATATTTGTCACAAGATGTTTCAATAAATAGCAGTCATTTGCAATCCTGCAATCTCTAATCGCAAAATTTCCTCGGGTTGGGGGTTGGGGGTTAGGCATACCATCAACCCATCCTCTAATTGACTTCAGCATGTTGCGGCCTCATATTTATGGTATTCAGTTCGGTGTCTACACCTTTATTTAGTCCCAGCTACACCCCTGGGCCCTGGGCCCTGTTCCACAAAGTGATCGTAGCGCTACGACTGCCATAAGCCTATGTTAAAGAATGGGTGTTACGATCATCTTAGTGCTGAGATTGCTTTGTGAAACGGGACCCAGGGTTCCTTGTCTTGTCTCACATGATATTGACTGATAGGGGGCGAGTCATCTTGTGGTTTATCATCTTCACGAGGCAAGGGAGTTAACTGACTTCATAAGTCCAGTTTCCGACCTTGCCGAACTAGGCTGGATTTCCTTGGCTCGATGTTATGTCCCTTCTAAGCCTCTTCTTTTGGACCAATCAAATCCCACTTCTCGCATCACTTGCATTTGCTTCAAACCAAATGGCAGCGCTCAGTCAAAATGATCTAATCGAAAATCAAGATCTATATTGTGATAAAACGGGTCTTACATCGCGAAGTACATCGAATCATGTGAGCACCTTGATTAAAAACAAGAAAAGATTTGGAAAATATCTGTTGACAACGAGTTGGCGGTGCACATGCTTTGTAAATCCTGCAATCGACCAAAATCTGCACGACGATTTACAAACCGGATTTCGATTTCGGTGCGCGATTTTGATTGGACTATGCATAGACCCGTAAGTCCAGCCAAAATGTAACTCCATAAATACCAGCCTAGTTCGGCAAGGGTGGAAACTGGACTTTTATAGTCAGTTAACTCCCTTGCCTCGGAAAGATGGTGGTTTATGGAATTGGGTGAATGACTATTTAAAGACTTACGTATCGCTCCATTCACAAACTCCGCCATGATTGAGTATTCCAGGGAGGAGCAGTTCCCAGACTGCTGCTGGGCCACATCCACGACCTTGCTGGCTGCATGACAGGCGTCCATCTCCGACTTGACAGTGTCCGAAGAATTGATGTACGCCGACAGTCTTATAATATCAGGTAGAAGCACAACCTGCAGAAACATATGCCAGTCTCACCATCATATATTCACGAAGTAAGTACAGGGTTTCAGCCCAGTACATGTCACATGCTGCAACAGTGATACAGCCAATTGTTTACATTTCTTTTCTCAAATTATTAGAATCTAGCATGGGAAATAAACATTCCCATATTTTGTATAGTATTCTTGTGTATTTTTTTTGTATAGTAATTGTTCTCAGACATTAACATGTTTAATTTGTGTACACTAGGAAATATATATTACTTTTTGGGGACACACAATTGTTGCAGGTGTTGATATGCACTACATATCAATATAAAATGGTATTCACTTTCAACATGTCTGTAGCTACACATATCACAATTCTTTCGTTTCTTGGCATGCCCACGTATCTACCAGTTTCTAATCTTAGACAATGTGAGCCACGTCTTAACCTTGCGAAAGACACACGAAACTTATTTAAAGTGATACAGCAAATAAATACTGAACAACAAAAGTTCCTGTGACATTGAATAAGATTTAATGCAAAGGTATGTTTTTTACCACATCTGAAACAATTTCAGTTTGCAATAGATAAAAGACTCAAAATGTCAATTTACAAATCAACAGTGTGTGTGTCCACCTCTGGTTGCGATGCAAGCAACACATCTTCGTCTCATGGTATTGACCAGGTGCCGCACAAAGTCCTGTGGGATATCTGTCCATATATGCTGGAGCATGTTTCGAATTCCTGGAGTGTCTGTGGAACATGTGGTTGACGTCGAAGGCGCTGATCCATCTCATCTCATATGTGCTCGATTGGTGAGAGATCAGGGGATCAGGGGAGCGAGCCGGCCAAGGGATGACATTCACGTTGTTTTGTTGAAGAGAATCCTGAACAAGTCGAGCAATATGAGGCCGAGTGTTGTCATGTTGAAAGGAAATGCCTGGGCAATGACAACGCAAAAATGGTAGTACAACAGGGCCGATGATCTTGTCGCGGTAGCGCTGTCCATTGAGATTTTCCTCTACCACTATCAAACGGGTCCTCTGTCTTGCTGTAAGCCCACACCATACCATAACGCTGCCGCCCCCGAACCAATCCCGTCAGTGAATAGAACTTGTCCCCACTGCATGGCCATCCAGCGTAGACGCTGTCTGCACCACTGTATACGTGCTTGACGGTGGTTTCCTGTCAAAATGGGACGTCTGGCGGGTCTTCTGGCGACAATCCCTGCACATCTGAGGCGGCGACGTACGGTTTGTGAAGATATTTGTCGAAGGCCAGGGATGCTTCTTGCAGTCACTGTTGCTCGCTGGAATCGATTTCGTAGGTGTGTTGTTCGAATCCAGTTGTCTTGTCGATTATTGGTTACTCGTGGCCTGCCACTCCGAGGATGGTCTCTGACTGCATTTGTCTGTTGCCAACGTTGCCATTAACACCAAATGGTGTTTCTGTGGACGTTAAATTGTCTTGCAACATCACGTTGACTCGATCCTGCTTTTAAGAATACCAATGGCTCGCAGACGCTCATTTTCGGATAGGTTTGGCAATGTTGAAAAATTGCGTAATTTTGTTGTTTTTCTGAGTGGTTTTTGTCAGAACGATGCTAAACAATGCATATGGAATCCCGTTAACGCACATGTTTTTATACCCATTCTTGGGTAGTAAAATGCATGGGGCTTGCATAAAAGTCAACTTTTGCATGGAATGCATGCTTTTCTGTAGCAGTTGCGTTTTTGTGCCTTGATTCCATATATGTACTACAATATTGAAAACCAAACTTTACTTGTTTGAAAAATACACTAAAATATTGGTGTCACAGGAACTTTTGTTGCTGAGTATATATGGTTCAACGCCTAAGTTCGAGTACATTAAGATCGTAGAGATAGGGAGGCATAACAATCCTATTGATACATATATTGTAATCTATCCATAAAACTCCGAAACAAAAGGATATATACTGCCAATAGAGCTGAAGGGGTCGTTGTCGGCACAATTACTTCAGAAATGTACCCCAGGTACCTTTCTGTTTTCAGAATCAAAATCAAACAAGTATTTGTCACAAAGTGACGAAATGTCCCCCGCCTGTATATACACCATAGTACCAAATATGAAGACAATCCAGCGATTAGTTCTTGAGATATTGCGGCAACACCGTTTTCTAACTCCAAAAACAGATTTGCCTGCTGTGACCTTGAAAATGGGGTCAAGGTCACCGAAACCGACTGGTGTATGTAGTGTCTGTATATACACCATAGTTCCAAATATGAAGACAATCCAGCGATTAGTTCTTGAGATATCGCGGCAACACCGTTTTCTAACTCCAAAAGCAGATTTGCCTGCTGTGACCTTGAAAATGGGGTCGAGGTCACCAAAACCGACTGGTGTCTGCGGAGTCTGTATTTACACCATAGTTCCAAATATGAAAACAATCCAGTGTTTAGTTCTTGAGATATCGCGGCAACACCGTTTTCCAACTCCAAAAGCAGATTTGCCTGCTGTGACCTTGAAAATGGGGTCAAGGTCACCAAAACCGACTGGTGTATGCAGTGTCTGTATATACACCATAGTTCCAAATATGAAGACAATCCAGCGATTAGTTCTTGAGATATCGCGGCAACACCGTTTTCTAACTCCAAAAGCAGATTTGCCTGCTGTGACCTTGAAAATGGGGTCGAGGTCACCAAAACCGACTGGTGTCTGCGGAGTCTGTATTTACACCATAGTTCCAAATATGAAGACAATCCAGTGTTTAGTTCTTGAGATATCGCTGCAACACCGTTTTCCAACTCCAAAAGCAGATTTGCCTGCTGTGACCTTGAAAATGGGGTCAAGGTCACCAAAACCGACTGGTGTCTGCGGAGTCTGTATATACACCATAGTTCCAAATATGAAGACAATCCAGTGTTTAGTTCTTGAGATATCGCGGCAACACCGTTTTCCAACTCCAAAAGCAGATTTGCCTGCTGTGACCTTGAAAATGGGGTCAAGGTCACCAAAACCGACTGGTGTATGCAGTGTCTGTATATACACCATAGTTCCAAATATGAAGACAATCCAGCGATTAGTTCTTGAGATATCGCGGCAACACCGTTTTCTAACTCCAAAAGCAGATTTGCCTGCTGTGACCTTGAAAATGGGGTCGAGGTCACCAAAACCGACTGGTGTCTGCGGAGTCTGTATTTACACCATAGTTCCAAATATGAAGACAATCCAGTGTTTAGTTCTTGAGATATCGCTGCAACACCGTTTTCCAACTCCAAAAGCAGATTTGCCTGCTGTGACCTTGAAAATGGGGTCAAGGTCACCAATACCGACTGGTGTCTGCGGAATTTGTATATACACCATAGTTCCAAATATGAAGACAATCCAGTGTTTAGTTCTGGAGATATCGCGGCAACAAACAGGTGGGACGTACGGACGTACGTACGGACGGTCGTGAATACTATATCCCCCGCTTCGCGCTTTCGCGCGGCGGGGGACAAATACAGAGACGTACCTGGTAACCTAAACAGCGGACGAGTCCATATTCCCCAATACGAAACCGAAACCGGTTCATGTTGTAGTTCCCATTCGTTTGATAACAAGTGCATGCGACCCGTGAAGATCCAGGGTAGAATGGATCTTCAGCTTGCTTGCCATAAAAGGCGACTATGCTTGTCGTAAGAGGCGACTAACGGGATCGGGTGGTCAGGCTCACTGACTTGGTTGATGCATGTCATCGATCACAATTGCGTGGATCGATGCTCATTGTGTCACTCACTGGATTGTCTGGTCCAGACTCGATTATTTACAGACCGCCGTCATATAGCTGGAATATTTCTGAGTGCGGCATTAAACAACAAACCAACCAACCAACGAGTGCATGCGTGCATCGCGGAATATTAGATTAATGTACGTACGTCACTATGTATGTTCGTTTCCAAAATTATACGCTGGAATGCAGCTTAAAAAGATAATCCAAAAGTTCCTCCTGACGAACGCGTACTGCCATGAGGAATTTGGCACACAGGAAGTGACGAATACATGATGAACCGGTTACGCGCATTGGGCCCCTGCGGCGGAATGGACTCATCCTAGGGTACGTTTCTGTATTTTGATTTTGTCTAGGGTACATTTCTGTGTACAAAAATGTACCTGGGGTACATATCTGAAGTACCTGTGCTGACAACGACCCCTTCAGTGCCAATAGACTGATCTTCCCAGACGAAACCAAATCAAAAGTAGACACAAATTATGGATAACAGCTTCTTCAATACTGTAAAGGCGACGTTTCGGTATAGATCTTTATACCGTTGTCAAGCGACACTGTCCTGCTTGACACGTGTGCGGAATTAGCTGAGTTGGAGTTACTTCCCTTGGCACCTGTTTAGATGCCACATAGTTACTGGTTTTTGTGTCGCATTTAACACATCTCAACAGTTGACGATTGGTGCCCTCTTCCTTTCAAGCACTCCGCCCACCTACACACTTCAGCGGACCAACCACCCCGTACACAAACTCGCGTCTCCACACTCACTCACTCACCTACTCACTCACTCACTTACCGAATCCACCATGATGCTGCCTGTGTTGCCGGCAGTGGCGGTAACATTAATGATATATTTGTAGGCAGAAGTCGCACAGAATTTTGTCGTCAGTTCCAGGGAAGCTGCCAAAGAAAAAAATATGAGTATCTTATACACAAATCATAGGAATAATTCTACATACTTTGAATACCGATATACAAGTAAGTATTCATTCTACTCGTGAATATATATGGAAAGATATACGATTGTGATTAAGCTAGTGCGTAAAAAACCAAAATAAAACACATACTTAATTCATAGGATGATGTGGAATATGCACACAAAGAAATGCACCCACATCTGTACCGGACCTGAACCCCTATAAGAAGTTAAGGTGAGGTGAGGTGAAATGGGGTTTAACGTCGCGTCCAAGATTATTGCACTTATATAGCAACATGCATGCTCGTGTGTGTGGCTGCTTGTACTAGTCCGGACTGATGCCGATTTATAGTGCTAGCTCACTGAGATACCATGCCGCAGTTTAACATGAATACCCCACTCAGACACAGTATGCTGACTCCGAGCCGACCAGTCCTTGTTTTAGCCCCTTAATGCCGAGCGCCAGACAGGGTAACAAGTACCATTTTTTAACGTCTTTTGGTATGACGCGGTTTGGGATCGAACCCCGGACCTTCCGCTCTCAGGGCGGAACAAGAAGTTAAGGACCATTCAATTCTTTCATGTGACTATAGTTAATCTGTCTTGCCATGACAGATTAATGCCATGACAGATTAATGCTATGAAAGATTAATGCCATGACAGATTAATGCCATGACAGATTAATGCCATGACAGATTAATGCCATGACAGATTAATGCCATGACAGATTAATGCCATGACAGATTAATGCCATGGCAGATTAATGCCATGACAGATTAATGCCATGACAGATTAATGCTATGACAGATTAATGTCATGACAGATTAATGCTATGATAGATTAATGCCATGACAGATTAATGCCATGGCAGATTAATGCCATGACAGATTAATGCCATGACAGATTAATGCTATGACAGATTAATGTCATGACAGATTAATGCTATGATAGATTAATGCCATGACAGATTAATGCCATGGCAGATTAATGCCATGACAGATTAAAGGTATGACAGATTACTGCCATGACAGATTAATGCTATGACAGATTAATGCCATGACAGATTAATGCCATGACAGATTAATGCCATGGCAGATTAATGCTATGACAGAATAATGCCATGACAGATTAATTTTATGACAGATTAATGCCATGACAGATTAATGCTATGACAGATTAATGCCATGACAGATTAATGCTATGATAGATTAATGCTATGACAGATTACTGCCATGACAGATTAATGCTATGACAGATTAATGCCATGACAGATTAATGCCATGACAGATTAATGCCATGGCAGATTAATGCTATGGCAGATTAATGCCATGACAGATTAATGCTATGACAGATTAATGCCATGACAGATTAATGCCATGACAGATTAATGCCATGGCAGATTAATGCTATGACAGATTAATGCCATGACAGATTAATGCCATGACAGATTAATGCCATGACAGATTAATGCTATGACAGATTAATGCCATGACAGATTAATGCTATGATAGATTAATGCCATGACAGATTAATGCTGTGAAAGATTAATGCCATGACAGATTAATGCCATGAAAGATTAATGCCATGACAGATTAATGCCATGACAGATTAATGCCATGGCAGATTAATGCTATGACAGATTAATGCCATGACAGATTAATTTTATGACAGATTAATGCCATGACAGATTAATGCCATGACAGATTAATGCCATGACAGATTAATGCTATGACAGATTAATGCCATGACAGATTAATGCTATGATAGATTAATGCTATGACAGATTACTGCCATGACAGATTAATGCTATGACAGATTAATGCCATGACAGATTAATGCCTACAGATTAATGCCATGGCAGATTAATGCTATGACAGATTAATGCTATGACAGATTAATGCCATGCCAGATTAATGCCATGACAGATTAATGCCATGACAGATTAATGCTATGACAGATTAATGCCATGACAGATTAATGCTATGATAGATTAATGCCATGACAGATTAATGCTATGACAGATTAATGCTATGACAGATTAATGCCATGACAGATTAATGTCATGAAAGATTAATGCCATGACAGATAAATGCTATGAAAGATTAATGCCATGACAGATTAATGCCATGATAGATTAATGCCATGACAGATTAATGCCATGACAGATTAATGCCATGACAGATTAATGCTATGAAAGATTAATGCCATGACAGATTAATTCCATGACAGATTAAAGGTATGACAGATGGCAGATTAATGCCATGACAGATTAATGCCATGACAGATTAATGCCATGACAGATTAATGCCATGACAGATTAATGGTATAATAGATCAAGTACGGTGACAAGAAAGAATCGGGTGGTCCTTAACTTCTTTTGAGTGGTATATGTACACGTCCACTCATCTACATGCATACTCAGTATTACAAAAGCAATGGGCCAAGGAAGAGAAGGTTGTCTGTAAGATATTCCTTAGACCTCACATTTAGGAACTGGGCCAGGTGCAGACAGCGTCTCGGACCATGTTTGTGCTGCAGTGATGGTGGTTCCTTCGCATGTGTAATCTCCACCACTCGGCATGCTTATTCGAAGTGCCAGGCTCTCTGCGACCGCGCTTGTTGACTGTAAATAAAGGGAAATCATCGGGGATAAACTATAGTTCAAATGACAGCATGTCAGCTTCATGTGGATTGAAAACCTGAAGTGATACAGATCTTAGAACGGACACCCACAAGTGCGGTAGTGGTGCAGACAAATATATAATTCCTTAATCTTAATCAGGGTGAATTTTAGATTTAGACCCACAATAATCGGATTCTTACATGTTCAAAAGAACCTTCAAGAACTGTCACAGACGTTACCTTGTATCTGACAACCACCTTGAACTCCCGGATGAGGTTGGGTGGTAACTGAACCTCAACATCAACGAAAGTACCCGGGGCTAACTGCACGTAACCGGTTCCTGTGAGATCCGCTGTGAGCTGGCCATGACCAGGGGCCTCCTCAACCACTCCACCCTAAATACAGCAATGTCACAGCGTCAAGCTATATTTCACTAAGCAGTAGGTGGCATATTCGTTTTAAAAATATTTAATATAAGTTTGTAGCAATATCACGAGGGGTACATGTGGTTTTATGTGTCCCGCGTTAGGTTTATACCAAGAGCCGGAGGCTGCATAATATCTCATGATACTGCTGCAACTAATTTATCTTACCAACATGTTTTAACCTACCATTGTAAAAGAACCAATTCAAAATTGATAAAAGACACTGTTCGACTAAGCTCAGGTTAATTTGTGCTGTGTCACACGACTTTCATTGACTTGGGAAACGTGCAGCATTTTGCTATGCAGTATAGGAGATTTATTCTCCCGCTAAGAATTCCATGTGCAGTCTGTCTTCTTCATGGCGGGGTATAAAGGATTTATTCTCCCGCTCAAAAATGTATTTCCCTCCTGGGCTGGATACATAGTATTTTATCAAGATCACATGAACCAATCAGATCGCATCAGTCTGACATGGAGGTACATTTGCACATTTGTTTGTCACTATTCAAATTGAATTTAGGGAAAAATAATCTTCATTGTTGATTGAGAAATAGGTTTATCTTGTCAATGGGTATCCTTGAATACCTTCAATGTTCCGAATTCCACATCGTAAGTGAAGTAGTCCAACCTGGGCACAAAGAACCCTGCCTTCACCGCTGTGCAGTTCTGGCCCTCGATGTTGCTGCGGCATGTGCAGTCACCAGTAGTCACGTGACAGGTGTTGTTGACTGCGGCCCCGACGTCGCACGCACATGACGTACAGCCATCTTCTACGTTAGATAGCTGTAGGTTGTATGTCTCCGGCTGGGAAACAACCAAAAAACAATGAAAACATCTCATCTCGAAATGGTTTCCATCGAGTGAGTGAGTATGTGTATATGCTGTTTTAAGCAATATTCAAATGGCAAACAAATAAAAAAACCCACCACCACTACTACTACTATTATTATTATTTCTACTACTACTGCTACTTCTACTATTACTACTACTACTACTACTACTAATTCTACTACTACTGCTACTTCTATTACTACTACTACTACTTCTACTACTGCTACTGCTACTGCTACTACTACTACTACTACTACTACTTATTTGTTTCACAAACCAACCATACCCATAATTGCCCCAGCAATTGCCAACACTAACGTTTGTCTCACACACCGCCTACACACGCCATTATCTCACACACTGCCTACACATGACATTGTCTCACACACCTCCTACACATATGATTGCCTCACACACCTCCTACAAACGTCATTGTCTCACACAATGCCTACACACGTCATTGTCTCACACACCTTCACACAGGTCATTGTCTCACACACTGCCTACACACGTCATTGTCTCACACACCTCCTACACACGTCATTGTCTCACACACCTCCTACACACGTCATTGTCTCACACACTGCCTACATACGTCATTGTCTCACACACTGCCTACATACGTCATTGTCTCACACACCGCCTACACACGCCACTGTCTCACACACTGCCCACACACCTCCTACACACGTCATTGTCTCACACACCGCCTACATACGTCATTGTCTCACACACCGCCTACACACGTCATTATCTCACACACCGCCTACATACGTCATTGTCTCACACACCTCCTACACACACCATATTTTCACATACCTCCTACAGACATCACTGTCTCATACACCGCCTACACACCTCCTACACACGCCATTGTCTCACACACTGCCCACACACCTCCTACACACGTCATTGTCTCACACACTGCCTACATACGTCATTGTCTCACACACTGCCTACATACGTCATTGTCTCACACACTGCCCACACACGTCATTGTCTCACACACTGCCTACACAAGCCATGATCTCACACACTGACTACACACATCATGGTCTCACAGCCCGCCTACACACATCATTGTCTCACACTAAGCCTACACGTCATTGTCTCACACAGCGCACATACACATAACTGTCCCAACAGTTGCCTGCTCACATCATTGTCTCACAACCCGCCTACACACGTCATTATATCACACACCGCCTACACACATTAATGTCTCACACACCGCCTAAACACATCAATGTCTACACACGACATAATCTCACACACCGCCTACACATGTGATTGTAACACACACCGCTTACACACATCATTCCACGTGCAAGTATCCGCCTCACCTTACATGCGTCGCAGCGGCTACCCTGTGTGTTATTCTTACACACGCACTGTCCAGTCTGTTTATCACAGAAGTTGGAGCTGTTGTAGGTTCCAACAGGGTCACAGGAGCATGCTGAAACAGTATTAACATAACACTTCAGGTCCTGTAGCGTCAGATCTAGTGGTAGATCCCCGGTCGCGTTAAAGAGACGTTAAAAGGTGGTACTTGTCGGTACCCTGTCTGGCGCTCGGCATTACGGGACTAAAAGTCTAAAACAAGGACTGGTCGGCTCGGAGTCAGGATACTGAGTGGGGCCCAGTCGTCTTAGGCGCCGCGATTCGCTGTGCAGAGCTGCGTCCCTTGGGCACGCCAGAAACCTATGATTGTGGGTTCGAATCCAGCAGCATACCCGTGCTCGTTGTTTCACCGAAGTGGTTAACGTCTGAGATTTGCATCACTTCGGACTTCCCTCCAAACGTTATGCTGACACGCCGTGACATAACTGGAATACTGTTAAAGGCGGCGTTAAACCCAACTCACTCACTCAACAATTGCGTGGATCGATGCTCATTTATACAGACCGCCGTCATATAGATAGAATATAGCTGAGTGCGGCGTAAAACAACAAACAAACAAAAACTAATGTTCTGTAGAAACAGGAAATGTGTAGCACGGAAGTTGAACAATTACATCACTCGAAGATACAGATGCGTCACCCGCAACATCTTTCTTTTTTTTAAATCTTTTTTTTATTATTCAATTTCATGTATATTGTTACAAGTGTAGGTATTAACATGTATATATATGACAGTATTAATACAAGTTATAGTTTTCATAGGTGAGGACAGGCAGATTGTGTAGGATATGTCGTCTTCTCAAACTGAGAGGGAGATTATAAATATTTGTTTAGAAGAAATATATGATTACTAATTAACAGGTTATATGTTGCAACTGCTTCGTTAGATTATGAGATGTAAGTTTTGCCATTTCTGAGCATATTGGTTAAATTGATTATTTTTTTAGCGATATATCTTTCCAAACAAATTGAGTCTTTTAGTAGTGAAAGAAATTGTTCGAAAGATAAATCTTGTTGTTTTATGTTTGATATGTAGATGAATCTTTTTGCTAGTATAATAATATGATTTGCTACATGGTTTTGAGTGGAAATACCAAAAAAGATATTAAGTTTCGAAAGGATGAAATTTGTTTGCAGGTTGTTATTTAGGAAGTTTTCAACATCAACATCTTTGCAGCAACCCTGGGTCTCAAGCGAATTTTGTTTGAGACAGAATATGTTGGCAATCTTTGATTCATGAAGCATTATGTGTACCCTACAACATGTTCTCTTCAGGGCATTCATTGTGTCCAGTGACACACATTGTTTTGTGTTTAAAGCTGAGCTGAATTATTTTCCTGGAACGAATACTTTTCCCCTTCCACCATTTGGGGCGCCATGATTGTGTTTCGGCTGCTTGAAGTAGAACTCTTGTCCGATTACCTCCCCTTGACCTTCTCCGCCACAGTCGCATGCTAAGCTAATGACTACCCTGATTCAAGATTGCGGATACTAGGGTTTAGAGTGAGCGAGAGAGTGGGTGTGGTTTCAGGCAATATTCCGATAAAATCACGACCGGGATTCACACATTGCAAACACGTATATATACCTTCCGCGTGACGAGCTGACGATCTCACCAATTGGCTACCTCCCCAAAGATTGAGACCACATTAGCAGTGGTCCTGTAGCTTATGCAAAGGCAAGAGGTCACTGTCACCACATTATGACAGCAGCTGTAATACGATGCTGATTATGAAGATATTGTTGGGAATGCACGTTTTTAAGCTACGCCCCCCCCCCCCCCCCCCCCCCATCAAACGTCATGGGGTCAAATGTCACAATTTACATTCGGCGTGTGTAGCCTAGTGGTTAAAGCGTTCGTTCCTCCTGCCGAAGACCCGGGTTCGATTTCCCACATGAGTACATTGTGTGAATTCCATTTCTGGTTTCCTCCGAAAAGATATTGCTGGAATAATGTTACAAGCGGCGTAAAATCATAGTCAACCAGTCAGAGGTGCTATCCCTTCGGCATGAAAGAAACCTATGATCGTTTGTTCGAATCCCGGTTCGCTCCGATTATGTTTCTAGGTTTGTCAGTACCCTACCCGTACTCGTGGGTTTCCCCAAAGTGGTAAACGTCTGAGAGATGCATCTCATGGGGTCCACCGACACTGTCACATTAATACTGTTCAAAACGACGTAAAACCCAACTCACTCACTCACTCACTCACTCACTCACTAAAGACAAGATCGTGTTACTGACAATTCAGTAAATGTTTTATTATTACACATCAACAGAAGATACTGACCTGTGCACCCGATAGGAAGTAGGCCATTCAAGGTGTGATATCCGTCTTTACATTCGTCGCATGTCCTGCCTTGAACCAGAGATTTACACTCACACTGGCCGGTCGTTGTGTCACACTTGTAGCCGCTGGACTGCATCGAGCCGAGACCGCTGCAGTTACAGGCTGAAACAGAGAATTGTATGGACCGAATACTGGCTTTCAGGATTAACACAAACAAGACACAACGCAGCCATACTGGGAGTGAAGCAAGGCAGTTGAAACACCTAGTGGAGCTAAGAACAAGTCCACATAGGCCGATTGTCGTTTTTCAATTCTTACGATAAGCGGTATTTTTTATTTTACATGTACACTTACCAGTATTATAGCATTAACCTTTTACGGGATAATTTAGATCGACCTTACCCCTCTAAATGGTTCACGGGTCGTTTTAACAAGTACTCTTAATATCACCATGCATATTGGGGGCAGCGGGGTAGCCTAGTACTTTAAGCGTTCGCTCGTCAGGCCGAAGACCCGGGTTTGATTCCCCACATGGGTACAATGTGTGAAGCCTATTTCTGGTTTATATACCATGTTGGAAAATTGGAAAGAGGCGTAAAACCACACACTGTAAAATATTTGTTTAGATCCGAAACACAACCCTGAACACGTTACTTGTCTCAAAACTTTGAGGTGCTCAGGTTGTATTTAACTGCTAAACGTGTTCAGCTTCTAAATGTGGTAAATATACATTCATAAGTATACCTTTATTGTAGGTAGGTATTTGTGTTGTGCAAGTGCCCGTGATCTGATTGGCACATCTAAATTCAAAATATTTTATACATCTTGTACATGTTTGACTTGATATGCATTTTATTGGAACCTGTTTAAATTCTAAACATGTTTAGATTATGGGGATGTTGTGTTTAGGTGGTATTTAGGTTGTGAGACTTCAGATCATTTCATGTGTTTAGACCCTGATCCTGTTTAGGTAGAACACACCAAATGTGTTTTCCGTTTTGGAATTAAACACATTCCTAAATATGTCTAAACATTTTTACAGTGTACTCACTCATGCATTTTGGAGCACAGTACCGCATTACCCTGTTGGTCTCTGAGGAAAGACAGGAAGCTATGGGCGTGGGTTCGAATCCCAGATTCAACCCTGATTATGTTTCTAGGTTTGTCAGCACCATACCCGCCAAAGTGGTAAATGTCTACGACCTTCACCCTTTCAGCCTGACACTGATCTCGTTAAATAGAATGATTCGACAATTATCTTTTTAGTGTCAGGATTTCGTTAATATACGAACGAATGCCGTTTAAATGATCGATACCCATTTTAATATATATCACAAACTTGCGCGTTGTCTATAGCTTCAACAATTTACGAACAGTGAGTAGGTGTTAATATCTCATTTATACGCCAGCACGCATGCCCTGGGCATGGCCAATAATCCTTGTACATGGCATGACAGGTGAAATACACATCAATATTCCCCAGGCAATATAACCGATGAACGTTTGTTGTTCATTTGCATCAAGTATTTGAAATATATAACCCATTGTGGAGGGTTATCATTGATTAATTTTAGCTGGTAAATGTTTTTGGTTATGAATGAGCTCAAAACAGCAGGTGCGCCTGGGGGAAGTCAACAACAACAACAGTAATTGCCATCTGCCATTTAAATAAATCATTGAATGCGACACTTTTTAATGTTTTCGACAGCCCGGGGCAAAAAAAACCCAACGATTAGAAAATGAGAGAAAAACATATTATTAACAGATTACTGAAACAGTTTAACACACGAAAACTGCCAACAATTTAATTATGAAGCAGATGCATAGTATTATGGTCTCTGACCACTATAGCATGATCCGGACAGACCTAAGTACATAGTAATAATAATAATAATAATAATTAAAGCTGCAAGCAGCAATGGCGGGCTCCAAGTTACACTGTGCACAAACGTCCATGTTCGAATCCTTAAAAGGTTTCCTTGTACCAAATCCGTCACAAGTAGGCACAACTTGCAGGGTATTGCCGCTACGGAATTGGTGTGTGCTAAGTCTGTTTTAAACCCATTTCCGACATCAAACATGTTCGAATCCTCAAAGGGTTTGTTTGTACCAACTCTGTCAAAAGATAGTCACCGTTTGCAGGACATTGGCGTGTTCCAGGGGTGTCCCAAATTATAATCAAATATTACCACCAAGGGTTGTTACTTTTTCCATGCACCCAAGAACAGAAAATAAGATGCATATGATACACTAACTTCATGTAAACTTGCAATAGTTTCTGTCAACAAGCTAACAAGATATGATCGTTAAAGTAAAATTTCGGTAATTTTTTTTATCAAAATCAAAATCCAATACAACCGCAACTAAAACAGATATCCCAAAACGGCTATGAGAGTTTGCTGTGTTGTGTGTGGAGACAATTCTCAGAAAATGTGGAAGCATTCCATGCAGTGGACTCGGAGTTGTTTGCGTTTAAAGACAGGTACCCAAAAGACACTGTGAAAACCTTGAATCCAATATGGCTGCCAAACCATGTGACCAATGACCAAAGTCAAAGAACAAAATATGTCAAGCAGCTCAAGCAGCAGATACATGCAAGTTTTCAAAGTAATCGGATAAGCGGTTGCGGAGCAATAGGGCAAAATACATCTTTAAAAAGTCTTGATTTTTAGTTATCTGCCCTTGGCCTTTGGGCCTACGGCCTTGGGGTTTTGGCGGGCTCTAGTACCCAACGGTCTTCATACACATACAAAATTTGAACAAAATCGAGCCAGTGGTTATTTTGCTAGCTTTGGTACAAAAATCGGCGGAATAATAATAATATTAAATCAAACGATAACACTGGGGCTCTTCAGCCTTTCGGCTTGGGGACTCTTTAACAGGCTGTAACTTCTTTGTCAATTGGGGTCCAGTCAAACGGATTTGCGTTCTGCGTTTGTCCGGGCCCCGGGTTCCTGTCGCATTGCTGAGATAAAGTGCTAAACTTGTTTCCGACCTCGTTCATATTCGAATCCTCAAA
This sequence comes from Haliotis rufescens, assembly GCF_023055435.1. Taxonomy (NCBI): domain Eukaryota; kingdom Metazoa; phylum Mollusca; class Gastropoda; order Lepetellida; family Haliotidae; genus Haliotis; species Haliotis rufescens. Next base: position 32,665,947 of record NW_025964372.1, on the reverse strand, counting down.
TGGTTTGCTTGTACCAACGCCATCATATGTAAGGAACCGTTTGCGAGACATCACCACACGTGTCCCAGTGTGTTCTTAACCCATGTTTGACTTCGACCATGTTCGAATCCTCAAATGGTTTGCTTGTACCAACGCCATCAAATGTAATGAACCGCTTGTGAGACATCACCACACGTGTCCCAGTGTGTTCTTAACCCACGTTTGACTTCGACCATGTTCGAATCCCCAAATGGTTTGGTTGTACCAACGCCGTTAAATGTTATAAACCGCTTGTGAGACATCATGACATGTGTCCCAGTGTATTCTTAACCCATGTTTGACTTCGACCATGTTCGAGTCCCGAAATGGTTTGGTTGTACCAACGCCGTTAAATGTAATAAACCGCTTGTGAGACATCACCACACGTGTCCCAGGGTGTTCTTAACCCATGTTTGACTTCGACCATGTTCGAATCCCCAAATGGTTTGCTTGTACCAACGCCGTCAAATGTAAAGAACCTCTTGTGAGACATCACCACTACTAAATTGACCTGGGTGTCCCAGGATGTTTTAACCAATTTCCAACTTCGACCATGTTCGAATCCTCAAATGGTTTGTTTGTACCAACGCCATCAAATGTAAGGAACCACTTGCAAGACATCGCCACGTGTGTCCCAGTGTGTTCTTAACCCATGTTTGACTTCGACCATGTTCGAATCCGCATATGGTTTGTTTGTACCAACGCCATAAATGTAGTAAACCGGTTGTGAGACATCACCACACGTGTCCCAGGGTGTTCTTAACCCATGTTTGACTTCGACCATGTTCGAATTCGCATATGGTTTGCTTGTACCAACGCCATCAAAAGTAATGAACCGCTTGTGAGACATCACCACACGTGTCCCAGTGTGTTCTTAACCCATGTTTGACTTCGACCATGTTCGAATCCTCAAATGGTTTGCTTGTACCAACTCCGTCAAAAGATAGTCACCGTTTGCAGGACATTACCAAATTGGCGTGTGCCACAGTTTCCCAGAGTGTACTAAACCAATTTCCGACCTCGACCATATTCTAATCTGCAAATGGTTTGCTTTAAACAACGCCGTCAAAAATAAGGTACCCTAGCAATTGGCAATTGAGAAATGAAGAATCAAGCCAGCGAGTCTGACCACCCAATCGGATTAGTCGCCTCCTGTGACAAGCAAACTTGCCTCTTGAGACAAGCATCGGTTGAAAAAGGCCAATTCTGATCCTGGTCATTAAGGGTAGTACACACAATATCGAACAAGGCTGTGGAGAACGCTTGGATATCTGCAAAGCCAGTGAATGGGGGTGTATGGTAGATTTATGAGGCGCTTCCTTCGGTATTTGTACTCAAGTCTGATTTTTTTACTTAAATCAAATAATACCACACCAAGCAGTGGTGCTTTCAGTATGCAACCAAGCACAAAATGAGCTACATATAGTCTCAAAACTTCATGCAAACTTTCAATAGTTTCTGTTAAGAACCTTACAAGCTATGATCTTAAAAGTAAAATTTCGGTGAAAAAAATGATAAAAATCAAAATCAAATATGGCCGCAACTACAAAAGATATCCAAAAACGGCTAAGGCTATTTGTTGTGTTCTGTATGGAGACAATTCTCAGAAAGTTTGAAAGCTTTTCATGCAGTGGATTCAGAGGAGATAGTATTTGAAGACAGGTACCCAAAACACCCTGTGAAAACCTTGAATCCAATATGGCTGCCAAACCACGTGACCAATGACCAAAGTCAAAGAACAAAAAATGTCAAGCAGCTCAAGCATCAGATACATGCAAGGTTTCAAAGTAAACGGATAAACGGTTGTGGAGCAACAGGGCAAAATATATCTTCAAAAAATACTTGTTTTTCAGTAATCTGCCCTTGGCCTTTGGGCCTACGGCCTTGGGTTTTTGGCGGGCACTTGTACCCAACGGTCTACAAACACACACAAAATTTGAACAAAAGAAACGCACAGGTAGTATGTAGTTCATTGAACCTGACTACACAAAAAATCCGATACATAAATTGGATGCATGTTATTGGAAAATGTTGGTGGCCTGATATTCGACAAACGGTGCGTTTTCACACTTGTTCCAGAATGTCATGGAGGAAAACTGTAAAGCAAAATGCACGTGCAAGTTATAGCATTCGTAACTCGTGGTAGTGGCTATAAAAAGGCAAGCATAAGCCAATAATTTGTCATTCAATTGTCAATATCTTTCAAGTTCGAAAATGCCGAGACTCAGCGCTGCCGATCGAAAATTCGCCAAAGGACGTATCCAAAAGAGGGAATCGCAGTCTTCTTTTGCACGCCACTTCAACGTCCACCACAGCACCATTTGCCGCCTTTGGGACCGATACACACAGACCAATTCCACTGCAGACCGTCCGAGAATCACGATTTCTTCTTCACCGGCGAGATGGAAGACAACTTGTTTATTGTCGTCGAAATGAGCGTTTTGCCCCACATTGTGTACGTGATTTCGACAATTTCGGTGGCGGTAGTGTCATGGTTTTGGGGGCCATATCCTACACCACGAGATCTGAGTTGGTTGTGGTTCAGGGACATTATACAGCAAATCGCGACATGAATCTAATTCTTCAACCTCACCTTCTTCCAATTATTGACCGCCAGAGAGAGCTGTTTCAACAAGACAACGCTCCATCGCACACAGCTCGTGTCACGGTAGACTACCGTCATAATGCCAACATCAACGTCTTACCCTGGCCGTCGAGATCTCTATATCTCAACCCAATCGAATACCACTAGGATGAACTCGATCGACGTGTATGTCAACGTCAGAACACGCCGCCACAGACATTCCCACAACTGGCCAACGCGTTACAAGCAGATTTTCGGAGGACAGAATTCGTACACTTATCCAGTCAGTGCCGAGGAGATGCGGAGCCGTGATTGCTGCCCGGGACGGTAAGACGAGATATTGAGTTCAGCGCAGGCTTGTGGCCTCATGTGACATCACAATGACATGACAGTTTTCAATGCCTTTGTACAACAACATGTGACTATCGAGCTCGAAAATTTCATATTTGTATCTATGATATTGAAATAAATATATCGACGTTATTAGGTACAATAAATTTACTACAAATCTACCTGTGCGTTGTTGTTTTTTAAGAGTGTATATGATCCCTTCTTCGTTACAATGTGTGAAGCCCATTTCTGGTGTCCCCCGTCGTGATATTGCTGGAATATTACGAAAAGCGACGTAAAGCCATACTCACTCACACTATACATGAAGACGTTAAATACTTACGGATGCAGTACTCGTTGCAGTTATAGTCTGGAAGAGAAACAACGGTGTTACCATGGTTACCTAGGGAACGCATTAATCTTGTACAGTAGTTTAGTTTATATACTGAAGCATCAGCTAAAGCTTGATGGTAAAACAATCTCGCGACATATATTATTTTACAAGTGAATACGACAAAATATATAATATTGTCCCCCATTTAGGTTGGAACACGTCTGCAGACCGAGCCATTTCCTTCCAGATTAAGCACACGTAATATAAGTGAAATATAAATATTGTTTAGAGCGGTCTTAAACCTAACTCACTCACTCCTCTAACTATTGTTTAAAGTGGTGTTAACCCCAACTCACTCACTCCGTCAACAGTTTGATCAATTTAGATGTATTCTTCCTCGTCATTCTACGTATCAAAACGTATTTGCGACATTTTCTCACACCTACCTATACTTCCAGAACCATCGTGACCTGCAAACAAAAGCAAAATGAACGTTTACTGACAATATACGATCATGAATATACGCTTTCAACGATCTACTATGTATTGAACATATTTTAGGAAAAAATATAAATGTACAGACATTCTCATTGATCATACTGTTATATTTCATAACAGAAATCAATCCTACTTTTGTAAAGATTGTTACTGAAAGGTTTTTTAACGATGTAACTCATACGCTATAGCAATTTTTTAAAATCAAATTTCGGATTCATGAAAAGTTTACAACCAATTCTTGGAGTCCACTTGTTATACATTGGAAAAGAGCTGGGGGGTAAAATTATTATTATTATTATTGTTATTGTTATTATTAAAATATAAAATGCAGCAAAGAGGGTTTGGGTGATCCTGGCACAGTCAGGCTGGCTAGACACATCATCAACTTAGGGCCCCTGCCCCCTCTACACGCAGCCCAGGCAACGAATGGGACTTTTCCCAGGAAAGGCTACCTAGTCAATCCCGCCCTGAACTTTTCAGAGAATGTGAAGACTCCCCAACACTGCAGCCTTCTGCATTACCCATTGTCAGGAGGGCTGTATTACTGATAGCAAACCCGGGTACACTTCCAATGTCAACAGATTGGGAGGTACCAAACCTAAGGCACTGAGAACTTGGTACTTTGGATGCAAGCGTGACATTTCAAAAGCGAGGTCCGCATTTTTGCCATATTTTTCCTCAATCTTCTCAATCACATTAGTTCATAAAATACAGAAAATTCAATAATATCAATGATTCAATTGGACTTATCGAAAAGGACAAGATCAGGTTTGTTGGCCTGGATACTTCTCAGGCTGTAAACTAGCCTTTTTTAATAACGGGCCTAATATTATAATATTATAATATATCTTTTTGGGATTTTCACTTCCTATTAGGTATATCGAACTATATCAAAGGGACATCAATTTTGGGCTGTTACTCCCCCCCTACATCCCAGAACGCCCTTGTCCACAGGATCTACATTACTTGAACAATGGGCACATTCATTAAGAAAGTCATCACATGTGTTCATATGAAAGAGCATTAAACCTTGTTCTTGTTACTAATTGCACGTTTGAGACTTACAACACATAATGCACAGGTAAGGTTAAAATATGTAAAAAATGGTGAGTTTAGACCTTCTCGGGAAGCGATTAATAGCTGAACACGAGCAAGTCTTTGACTCAAAGTGATTTTCTTAGATGTTGATAATACTGGTACAAATGTTAACTTCCCATCTCGAGTTTCTTTTAAAGTTCGGAAATGTGCCTTTTTCACACATTTTAGCCATACTTATGTTTCTGATCATGCCAGAAGTAGAAAATATGGTGCGAGGGTTGATTGATAAGCTCTCACCCTCACATAGAAGGAATGGCGTAAAAGGGAAATCTCTTGTTGCGGACATTACATGATGAGGGGTATCTCCACAAAACGATTGTATCTACAGGTTTCCCGAATAACGGGGTCCTTTGTAAGGAGGTTTCTCTGTTATTGCTGGATATACAATAACGAGGTGTGTATGCATTGGAAGACAATAAACAGATACACATTTTTGAAAACAGAAATACAACATCATAAAAAAACGACCGGTGGTAAAAAATAACACATAGTTCTGTATTAAGACATCTACACCTGGGGATTTAAAAGACACCAATCACCCAGCTCCAATGTTACTATGAGTACCTTGCTGCTCTAGCTGTCCTGACAACGAACACTAGAGTAGTACTGTGACTGTTTAAAATTTTCAGTCGTATGGAAAGTAATATTCTGTTTTCCGGTAAGCCATATCATTAAGGGATGAAAAGGCAAACACTGTCCCAGTTCAAAACAGGAATTGCATCATAAAGATAAACAAGATAAAGTCTGGGACGATAATATGAAACGTAAAAAAACGACTACAACGAGGCCGACTACCATGATGTCGACTACAATGGGGTCGACTACAACGAGGCCGACTACTACGGTGGATGGTTCTGTGTGGTCTTCAGTCACAAGTTTACCAGGGCGAGACACAAGTGTGCAAGACGCGGCGATATCGCCAGATTATTGCGGACTGCGGCGCAAAACAACATCTACTCACTCCGTCTACAAATTCATCTTCACCTAATATATTATTTGTGTATTTTCAATTACCCCTTGTATACAAGTTTACAAAAGTGTGATCCTATAACCATCTGGTTTGATCTAAAACAATATTGGGGTCCCTAAAACGATCTCAGAGAATTTTTATTAAATATATTTTTCATGACTTGAAACATATATGGGCGTGCTGTCAGCGACGTTTACACATTCAATATGCAATTATCTCTAGTCTATTTGATTTGGCGTGGTCTCCAATACTAAACATCTGGCGACAAGGCGTCATTCGGAGCGGTCTATTTACACTGAACAGTGCATGTAAAGTGCACACGTGCGTGCAGTGTGCTGCAGCATTTCAGTGTGCATCAAAACCACTGACGTACACGTCATCACTATCTTGTTATATGAATATGCATCGCCATTGTAATGTTAAGGCAGAGAATTTATGTATGTCAACTTTTTTATTATGAGGAACACAACGTGTAGAAGCTGACTAACTCCTTTATCGGGTGAATGAATGCAATGAGGCAGAGAGCATATATATGTACATGTAAGAACAGCAACAGTAATGAGATAACAAAATGTGGAAACTTTATAAGGGAAGCCAACAGATTAGCGCTGATAGATGATAGACAATAGATGATAACAATAGGAAATGGAAGCCAACAGTTAACAGTAATTAGCGGTGATGAATGATAGACAATAGGTGATAACAATAGACAATAGAAACCAACAGTTAACAGTAATTAGCGGTGATGAATGATAGACAATAGGTGATAACAATAGACAATAGCAACCAACAGATTAGCGCTGATAGATGATAGACAATATATGATAACAATAGACAATAGCAACCAACAGATTAGCGCTAATAGATGATAGACAATAGATGATAACAATAGAAAATGACAGTTAACAGTAATTAGCGGTGATGAATGATAGACAATAGGTGATAACAATAGACAATAGAAGCCAACAGATTAGCGCTAATAGATGATAGACAATAGATGATAACAATAGAAAATGACAGTTAACAGTAATTAGCGCTGATGAATGATAGACAATAGGTGATAACAATAGACAATAGAAACCAACAGTTAACAGTAATTAGCGCTGATGAATGATAGACAATAGGTGATAACAAAAGACAATAGAAACCAACAGATTAGCGCTAATAGATGATAGACAATAGATGATAACAATAGAAAATGACAGTTAACAGTAATTAGCGCTGATGAATGATAGACAATAGGTGATAACAATAGACAATAGAAACCAACAGATTAGCGCTAATAGATGATAGACAATAGGTGATAACAATATACAATGGAAGCGAACAGATTAGCGCTGATAGATGATAGACAATAGGTGATACCAATAGACAATGGGAGCCAACAGTTTACAGTAATTAGCGCTGATAGATGAAAGACAATAGGTGATAACAATAGACAATGGAAGCCAACAGTTTACAGTAATTAGCGGTGATAGATGATAGACAATAGGTGATAACAATAGACAATAGAAACCAACAGATTAGCGCTGATAGATGATAGACTATAGGTGATAACAAAAGACAATGGAAGCCAACAGATTAGCGCTGATAGATGATAGACAATAGGTGATAACAAAAGACACTGGAAGCCAACAGATTAGCGCTGATAGATGATAGACAATAGGTGATAACAATAGACAATAGAAACCAACAGATTAGCGCTGATAGATGATAGACAATAGGTGATAACAAAAGACAATGGAAGCCAACAGATTAGCGCTGATAGATGATAGACAATAGGTGATAACAAAAGACAATGGAAGCCAACAGATTAGCGCTGATAGATGATAGACAATAGGTGATAACAATAGAAAATGGAAGCCAACAGTTAACAGTAATTAGCGCTGATGAATGATAGGCAATAGGTGATAACAATAGACAATAGAAACCAACAGATTTGCGCTAATAGATGATAGACAATAGGTGATAACAATAGACAATGGAAGCCAACAGTTTACAGTAATTAGCGCTGATAGATGATAGACAATAGGTGATAACAATAGACAATGGAAGCCAACAGTTTACAGTAATTAGCGGTGATAGATGATAGACAATAGGTGATAACAATAGACAATAGAAACCAACAGATTAGCGCTGATAGATGATAGACAATAGGTGATAACAAAAGACAATGGAAGCCAACAGATTAGCGCTGATAGATGATAGACAATAGGTGATAACAAAAGACAATGGAAGCCAACAGATTAGCGCTGATAAATGATAGACAATAGGTGATAACAATAGACAATAGAAACCAACAGATTAGCGCTGATAGATGATAGACAATAGGTGATAACAAAAGACAATGGAAGCCAACAGATTAGCGCTGATAGATGATAGACAATAGGTGATAACAAAAGACAATGGAAGCCAACAGATTAGCGCTGATAGATGATAGACAATAGGTGATAACAATAGAAAATGGAAGCCAACAGTTAACAGTAATTAGCGCTGATGAATGATAGGCAATAGGTGATAACAATAGACAATAGAAACCAACAGATTTGCGCTTATAGATGATAGACAATAGGTGATAACAATAGACAATGGAAGCCAACAGTTTACAGTAATTAGCGGTGATAGATGATAGACAATAGGTGATAACAATAGACAATGGAAGCCAACAGTTTACAGTAATTAGCGGTGATAGATGATAGACAATAGGTGATAACAATAGACAATAGAAACCAACAGATTAGCGCTGATAGATGATAGACAATAGATGATAACAATAGAAAATGGAAGCCAACAGTTAACAGTAATTAGCGCTGATGAATGATAGACAATAGGTGATAACAATAGACAATAGAAACCAACAGATTAGCGCTAATAGATGATAGACAATAGGTGATAACAATAGACAATGGAAGCCAACAGATTAGCGCTGATAGATGATAGACAATAGGTGATAACAATAGACAATGGAAGCCAACATATTAGCGCTGATAGATGATAGACAATAGGTGATAACAATACACAATGGTAGCCAACAGTTTACAGTGATTAGCGCTGATAGATGATAGACAATGGGTGATAGTTATGGACAACTGGAAGCCAGGACTTAAATTATTACTGAAGCATATACTCCGAAACGTGTTCCTCACAATAAATAAGTTGACATCCATAAACTCTCTTCCTTATGTGTATCACTTCTAAATGCCTTTCAAAGACTTCATTGTAATATTATTCAGTTATAATATCCCTCTTGATATATGCATATATGAGCATGACTATTGACATATGCATCTATATGCATCACTATCTTGAAATATACATCTGCATCACCATTGTTATTATTATTCAGCTGTAAGCATTCTTCTTGATATATGCATCTACATGCATCACTATTGAAATAAGCATAAAATGAATAAGCAAATAGAAAATAAGCGCGTCTATATCCATAACAATTTCCATCGAATATGCATCAGCGTGACATTTATAATATTCAGCTATACGCATCACTATTGAAATAAGCATCTATATGCATACCTATTGAAATTGGTATGGAACAGTTTTTCACAAGCATCTAAATATATTATCAGAATTGAAATATGAACATATATCTGTTGGTCTGTTGTTTAACGCCACACTCATCAATATTACATCTGTATGACGGCGGTCTGTAAATAGCATAGTTTGGACCAGACAATCCAGCGATTGAAATCAAGAGCATTGATCAAAGCTTTTGGTTTGTTGTATAACGCCGCACTCATCAATATTACATCTGTATGACGGCGGTCTGTAAATAGCATAGTTTGGACCAGACAATCCAGTGATCAATATCATGAGCATCGATCCACGCAATTGGGACCGATGACATGTATAAACCAAGTCAGCGAACCTGACCACACTATCCCGTTAGTGGCCTTTTACGACAAGCATAGTCGCCTTTTACGGCAAGTATGGGTTGCTGAAGACCTATTCTACCCCGGAATCTATAACGTGACACCACATCGACACACATCAATATCGGCTAACGTCTATGAGAGTAACATCTTCAGCAAGACAGATGAAACCTACAGACTAATCACCACATGAGAATGCGACTTACCTTTACACGTGGTGCCATTGGGTGCCGGTGCCACCGTGGAGCCTGGCATCTGGGACGGATTGGAGAAGTACCCGGATTTACAGTCTGTACAGTTGTCTCCCGCTGTGTTGCCCGTACAGTCTGTACAGATACCGTGGCCCTTGGTGGCGTTGTACACACACGCACCTGCCCGACTGTTGCAGCTGCACGCTGCCAAGTAGATGCTACACCTTGACCATGTGCTATGTTAACAACACCTTGACCATGTGCTATGTTAACAACACCTTGACCATGTGCTATGCTAACAACACCTTGACCATGTGCTATGTTAACAACACCTTGACCATGTGCTATGTTAACAACACCTTGACCATGTGCTATGCTAACAACACCTTGACCATGTGCTATGTTAACAACACCTTGACCATGTGCTATGCTAACAGCACCTTGACCATGTGCTATGTTAACAACACCTTGACCATGTGCTATGTTAACAACACCTTGACCATGTGCTATGTTAACAACACCTTGACCATGTGCTATGCTAACAACACCTTGACCATGTGCTATGTTAACAACACCTTGACCATGTGCTATGATAACGTTCATTATGTAGTGAGAATCTTATAACATATATTGGTTTAAACATATTTTTATTTTAAATGAAATCTGGATAGGTAAACAAGCAAAACTTGCTTATGTAAATACCTCTCCAGGTAATAACTTTACAACAGCTGGTTATATATAAGATATTGCTAAACATAAACATACTAATGCACAAATGAAATATATGAAGCCAATACAAGTGGTGTCTGTGAAATAAGATAATGCAGTTATCCATTACTACATGCATAAAATTAGGCTACTCGAATCTTTTGCTTTTGACAATGAAATCGTGAACTGATTTAAGAATAGTCATGTTTGTGAAACTGCTGACTAAACTACTGCCATGTAATATCGTTTTAAATCATACCCCTGTGTGTAGAAATACATAGTGTTTCTGATATTATCGTATTTTTGACAGGTATAGAAAAAGTGAATTGCGTCTTCAAAGTGATATCCACAAGTGCAGCCTGATATGTCTGATACATGTCGTCTAAACTTTTAACATATATATGTCGTCTATAACATATATTCATGGTAGTGGCGGAATAAAACAGATTCAGTTAATATTGGACATGTTGTTTTGGACAGAAGGCGATAGAAATATCTAAGAGATTGCTGTCCCAAAAAGTTGATTCGTCAAACACTACACTGATCGTTCAAAGCATAGCAACCTTTGCTCTTTTTGTAAAAGAAGACATTCAAATAAAACTTCAATAATGAGGGTTTAGAAGGGCGTTTCCTTAGGACGAATGACGTTAGCCTGGAAGGCTGCTTGCACGGCATATTGCAGCTACTCCAATTTAGATTGATTAAGATTCCTGAGACAACCATGGCGCCAACTACTTCCAAATTCTAAACACATTGAATAGTCTACCACCACGTGCGATACCTGTATTTGGGGTCCTGATTTTCCAGGGTTTGTTAAAAAGATATATATACCTGACTGATCCTAGGTGTCTTCGTACACCGGGGTTTGTTATATAGAGGTTATCATATTGGCTTGACTTACCTTCACATGCGTTCGGTGAGATCGGAGTTCCCATACTCCAAGGTTTTATTATATAGAGGTTATCATATTGACTTGACTTACCTTCACATGCGTTCGGTGAGATCGGAGTTCCTATACTCCAAGGTTTTATTATATAGAGGTTATCATATTGACTTGACTTACCTTCACATGCGTTCGATGAGGTCGGAGTTCCCATACTCCAAGGTTTGTTGTTAAAGAGAGGTTTACACTTCTCGCAGTTGGCCCCCTCCGTATTGTGGCTGCAGACACATTCGTTCATGTTCTGGAAAACGCCGCACGAAGTTCCCATGAAAACACGACGTGAGGATAGTCTCAAATACGGTGGCCCATAAGGGACATGGAGTCTGTTTTTCCATATTTTGATATTTCACTTACTTTTGTCGTTACCTTTTGCAAATTAACACGATTTGTCATACAAATATGTGATAAATCATGTGTAAAGAAGATATTGAATCGCAGAAAAGTGAAACGAAAATGTCAAAAACGAAAATGAAAATGTCAAAAACTAAGCGAAAATGTCAAAAACTAAAATGAAAATGCAGAAAACTATTTACACCGCGGTGGAAATATTATCACCGCGGTGGAAATAGTTTTCTGTGGTTTCATTTTAGTTTTTGACATTTTCGTTTTGGTTTTTTGACATTTTCGTTTTGGTTTTTGACATTTCCAATTTATTGACATTTTCGTTTTGGTTTTTGACATTTTCGTTTTGGTTTTTGACATTTCCATTTTAGTTTTTGACATTTTCGCTTCACATTTCAGCGACTCAAAAGCTACTTGAAAGTACATTTTCCATGTTTTCGGTTGTTTTTATACATGATTTATGACATATTTGTATGACAAATTGTGTTAATTTGCTAAAGGTTACGATAAAAGTAAGTGAAACATCAAAATATGGAAAAACAGACTCCATGTCCCTTATGGGCCACCGTAGTCAAACACCCTCCCATATCAAGGTTAGATTATCTGTAACAATAAACACCCTGGACCCATTACTCGCCGTAGTTTCATTTGAGAAGCGACATAATTACTCACGCACTATTTCCACGTTACGTTTGTTAGTTTGTTGTTTAACATCGCTCTCAGCAATAGTACAGCTATATGGCGGCGGACACAATCGGGATACGATGACATGCATCAACTAGGTCAGCGAGCCTGACCACCCGATCCCGTTATTCGACAAACATAGTCACCATTAGCGGCAAGCATTGGTTGCTGAAGACCTATTCTACCCCGGATGTTCACGGGCGATTTTTCATGTTACAAGTTATGGTAGCTAATGAGTCCGGGGTATGTAACATAATTTCCTTAAGAAACAGTGTAGACATCTTAATAGCACTATTAATCTCATGAATATGACACATCAAAATATATCGTTCAGCAGAAAATAATAATAATATTTTTTTAATCTGATACTACTACTACTTCTACTACTACTACTACTACTACTACTACTACTGTTACCATTACTACTACGTTTTTAATCTGTAATAATAATAATAATAATAATAATAATTACGACGACGATCATCATCATCATGATAATAATACAACAACAATAACGACGACGATACTACTACTACTACTACTGATGATACTACTACTAGTAGTACTACTACCCATGTACTTATGTATTTCTCTAAGTGGACACACCTCATGCTCACAGCGCGTACAGTTACTGTTTACCCGTTCGAAGCATCTTAACGAAGACGATACTACTACTACTACTACTACTACTGATGATACTACTACTAGTACTACTACCCATGTACTTATATTTTTCTCTAAGTGGACACACCTCATGCTCACAGCGCGTAGAGTTATTGTTACCCGTTCGAAGCATCTTCCCGAAGCGAGTGAGTTAACTGATTGTAAAAGTCCAGCCTCCAGGAGGAAACTGGACATTTATAGTCAGTTAACTCACTTGCCTCGGGGAGAGGCTTCCAGTACACAGTGTACAGCACTACAGCTGCACTACTCTCTGGTGTGTATTTTCCAGTATAATATGATGGACCGGCTACGGTATGTCCCCACGGAGAGACACTAATTTTAGCTGCACTGACGCAAATGAAACAGCGATTTTTAATAGACAAGTGTACTCATCAAACGAATAGGCACGCGTGTGGACTAAAACATTATGGTCAGAACCAAACGCCCGATGTTTCGCCATGCCCGTCACTAGCCTTCAACCTTAAACCCAGGAGTGTGTGAGTGTGTATGGTTTTATGCCGCTTTAGCAATAGTTCAGCCATATCACGGCGGGGGACACCAGAAATGGGCTTCACATATTGTACCCATGTCGGAAATCGAAACCGGGGCGTGACGAGCGAACGCTTTAACCACTAGGCTACCCGACCGTCCCCGTAAACCCAGGAACTGTGATACTATATAATTGTTAAAGAGGAAGTAATCGAGCGACACCGAAAGGCTGGAAGACCGAAAGTACCACGTGACCTAAAAATGTCGCAAAGGAATTACTCGTCTCTACAGAATACCAGTATTAAAACTTTCAGTTAGGACTCAAGAGTAGAAAAAACAATGAAGCTTCAATTAGTACTGTAATGCAAGCCTTGTTTTGGAATTAAGGAGAGCTTGAATTAACGCTGAACGACTTTCATTGACATTTCCATTATACAATTAATATTAGTGGCGTACAAGATCGCCGCATCGGTCTCCCCACCTATAAACACATATTTATATCAAGCGTACAACAGCTCGTGCTGTGAATTAGGCTGGCGAACTCACGGCTGCTATAAACGCCACGGTCTTTGTATCACCAGCAAACGTCGATACGAGCCGATCTAGGTAGATTACACGCACAACGATGTCTTTAGTCATATAACAAAGGGGTTTGTATGCGGCTGTTTACTGTAAACACGCGTGTCTCGTCATCGCCCACGTTAGCTGTGGAAGGTTAGATGTTAACGTGTATTAAATCAGAAGTGCCTTACCTGTTTAAAAATATTGGTTCGCGCGTAAATCAGATAATCCACTGTAAGTTAAGACTGGGATGCAGTGATCTGAACGGTCACAAATTTGAAAGATTATTTAGCGATTATGCTGAATGTTCATGTTTTTTTTTCAATGAAAGTGCTTTACACTTCCGATTTACTTGCCCAAATTATACTGAGATTAGATCTGAAGGCTATTATTATGTTAATGGATATGACCTACGAACTGTCATCTTTGGTAACGTCAGCCAAGACAAAGAAATACAGTAAACTACGGTTATAGCGAACTCAAAGGGACCACAAATTCTAGTTCGTTATAACCGTAATTCGTTATAAGCATATATACAGCATATATGCAACAAATGGCAGGGACCTAAAAACCAATTCGTTATATCCGCCAGTTCGTTATAAGCGTGTTCGTTATAACCGTAGTTTACTGTACTGCTGAATATCGTTGACTCTGTACATCATTTCTTCTCTATGAACAAAAGATTTGTTTAAACATGCACTCTTATATAAATCTCACTAACGACTGTTAACCCTTGATGTACCACATATGACTTAATACCAAGTCTATACTACTGTATAATTATTCTACTGCTGCTTGTTCGAATTTTGTCGGGGAGAGATATTTATACAGGCTCTGCCTGTTTATCAAACCCCTTTCACTGTACCAAATGGTAATAAATATTGTTAAAAAAAATAAAAAAGGTCGGTCGGGAGGCTAACTGTTTTCTGTTTACTACTTATCCGTTACTTATACTGTATCTGTAAATGTTATTCAAAACTAAATATAATTTATTGAAGTCTACAGACGTAACAACAGTAATTGCAGGAAGGTGGGTTTTCCGGATAGACGAGGTTTGGACTTGGGAATCATAGGTATGACATCTATACAATGTTACTGTATTTGAAATCAACAGGGGTAAGGGTATTTGTAAATTTATTTACTTGTTTTATTTCAGTTTCTTACAAATGTACATAGAAAGTGGGGTCATGCGAACAGCTGTATGTCAGGACGATAACGGTATCCATGTCCAAGGACGCACACGCGATGAGCATTTCCATAACACAGCATTAAAGGCATTGTCGATAACATTCAGCAGAACGCTCAACCCCGGTCAATATTGCGTCAACAGCCGGTAAGCGTCGGGGAGAATTATGCAGAAGAATGCAGTTATGCTATGAGAGTGTAGTTATGTAGCAGAGTGTAGTTATGCAGGAGAGTACAGTGATTCAGTAGAGTACAGTGATGCAGTAGAGTAGAGTGATGCAGTAGAGTACAGTGATGCGGTAGAGTACAGTGATGTAGTAGAGTACAGTGATGCAGTAGAGTACAGTGATGCAGTAGAGTATAGTTATGTAGTAGAGTACAGTGATGCAGTAGAGTACGGTGATGCAGTAGAGTATAGTTATGTAGTAGAGTACAGTGATGCAGTAGAGTACAGTGATGCAGTAGAGTACAGTGATGTAGTAGAGTACAGTGATGCGGTAGAGAACAGTGATATAGTAGAGTACAGTGATGCAGTAGAGAATAGTTATGCAGTAGAGTACAGTGATGCAGTAGAGAATAGTTATGCAGTAGAGAATAGTTATGCTGTAGAGTACAGTGATGCATTAGAGTACAGTGATGCAGTAGAGAATAATTATGCAATGGAGTATAGTGATGCAGTAGAGTATAGTGATGCGGTAGAGAATAGTTATGCAGTAGAGTATAGTGATGCAGTAGAGTACAGTGATGCAGTAGCGTACGGTGATGCAGTAGAGTACGGTGATGCAGTAGAGTACGGTGATGCAGTAGAGTATAGTGATGCAGTAGAGTACGGTGATGCAGTAGAGTACCGTGATGCAGTAGAGTCCAGTGATGCAGCAGAGTATAGTGATACAGTAGAGTACAGTGATGCAGTAGAGTACGGTGATGCAGTAGAGTACAGTGAGGCAGTAGAGTACAGTGATGCGGTAGAGTATAGTGATGCAGTAGAATACGGTGATGCAGTAGAGTACGGTGATGCAGTAGAGTACGGTGATGCAGTAGAGTACAGTGATGCAGCAGAGTATAGTGATACAGTAGAGGACAGTGATGCAGTAGAGTACGGTGATGCAGTAGAGTATAGTGATGCAGTAGAGTACGGTGATGCAGTAGAGTACGGTGATGCAGTAGAGTACGGTGATGCAGTAGAGTATAGTGATGCAGTAGAGTACGGTGATGCAGTAGAGTACGGTGATGCAGTAGAGTATAGTGATGCAGTAGAGTACAGTGATGCAGTAGAGAACAGTTGTGCAGTAGAGTACAGTGATGCAGTAGAGTACAGTGATGCAGTAGAGTACGGTGATGCAGTAGAGTACAGTGATGCAGTAGAGTACAGTGAGGCAGTAGAGTACAGTGATGCAGTAGAGAATAGTTATGCAGTAGAGTACAGTGAGGCAGTAGAGTACAGTGATGCAGTAGAGAATAGTTATGCAGTAGAGTACAGTGATGCAGTAGAATATAGTGATGCAGTCGAGTGGTGTAGAGGTGCGCATAGTGTGACTAATGAGTAGCCGTAAACGTTCACGACTTGTCACTGCAGGGTAAATGAAAGGATACACCCATATTTGATGGTGGCTAGAGATGAAACAGTCAGGAATGGTATTCGATGCTGATGCATTTGATACGTGTTTCATAGTTGTGCTTTGAACCTTAAGTTCGCAGTATTTCGGGAACTGTTTTCAGCCTAGTAACGTTTTGATATTTTATAATCTTTTGGTCAAATCCTCTTTTCGACTGTACACTTCCTTTCCTCCTGCTGTTAATATAAGGACTGAAATAAATAACAACAATAAACTTTAAATTAATTATTGCAAAAAAAATAAAATTACAGCGCTACATACAGGTCCCGTGCACGTTGCTGAATGTCCGAGGCAGTGACAGGTCCCATCTACTTTGATATCCGCTATAGCATAATAAGACCGGAGAGGTGTCGGGCTGGCTGGCTTGATGAGGGTGACCCGGACTGCCGAAGCCGTGTAGTACTCCCCCACTGTCCGGTTCGACCTGAACGCGGTGTTGTATTCGTTTGCAGGGTGAAGCTCGATCTGGAAACAATGGCAGATGGGTTATGCTGAAAATATAATACCTGTTTGTAGAGCCTCTGATATACTCCGCCATTACACCTACATAATACTGAACCGTGTGAAAATACTTAATAAAGGTTTCCCATTGAAATATGAATGCAACTTTTGGAGGTATCTCGTTTTTGACGTTAGCCTGTCTCCACATTAAATGCTAACTACCAAACATTTACACAAATACGGATAGAATGGGTCGCCACAACGCAGCTGAACAAACGACCATGGTACAAAGTCCCGAATGCTTTCTATGAAAATCAAAATGAGCCCGCGTTCCTTGTACCTTTTCTGATAAACGACACCCCAATACGTCGATTCAACATTCTTGTATCGATACTAGCGCCATGGCAAGACGAGGTGAGGTGACATTGGGTTTAATAGCGACGTCCATGCACGTGTGTTTGTGTGTGTGTCTGCTTGTACTAGTCCGGACTGATGCCGATTTATAGTGCTAGCTCACTGAGATACCATGCCGCAGGTTAACATAAATACCCCACTCAGACACAGTATACTGACTCCGAGCCGACCAGTCCTTGTTTTAGCCCCTTAATGCCGAGCGCCAGACAGGGTAACAACAAGTACCATCTTTTAACGTCTTTTGGTATGACGCGGCCGGGGATCGAACCCCGGACCTTCCGCTCTCCGATTGGACGCTCTTCCACTGGACCACGGAGGCGACCATGCCATGACGAACAATCAGAGAAACCAGGCTTGATGACGACTGCATGTTGGTGGCCTGGTATTGCTGTAATCTGTAGATGGTTCTCACGTGGACATTAAAAGCATTGGCAACCATTCGTGCCTTCTTTCCAGCATGCAGTCCCCACCCAGAACTTTTCGGTGAATTTGAAGACTCCCCAATACTGCAGCCTTCTGTATTACCGAGATTGTCAGGAGCGCTGAATTCTCGGTATTCTCCCAATGCAGATTGGAAAGTACCAAACCTAAGGCACTGATAACAATGGGGAGTGGGACAACTTGGTACTTGGGATACAAGCGTGACATTTCGAAAGCGAAGTCCGCATATTTGCCATGTTTTTTCCTGAATCTTGTCAATCACATTAGTGTCAAAAGGGACAGAAAATTCAATGATATAAATGCTTTCGTTGTATTTATATAAAAGGATAAGTTCCGGTTTGTTGGCCTGGATAGGTTCGAGGCCTATTCCAAAGAAGCTTGTATTTATCATTTTCCATGACGCCCTCTACATATTCTGGGTCGTACCATGGGTGGACCTCTATGTCAAAACCACAAGCATGGCCAAGACGGTAAAAAAAGGATCAAGCAACTCCATCATGTCGCTTAAGATACGGTGTTTGTGCCAAAGCTGGGCATCCACTGACAATAGACAGTCTCATATGAATTCATTGTATAATTCACTCCTCAATTTTATATTTTGATACAAAATCACACATTGACGGTTTCGAGTGGGAAGTGACTGGTCCTGAGCAGCAAACAGAAAGCCTTCTGTTTCACTTTTCAGGCAAGCGAAGGACTCTGCAGAGTTACTGATCTTCTCAACACACGGTACATAAACTCGATGCAGTGGTCGTTCAGATAGCCTCTCTTGGAACGATTTGATATGACATTTCGCTTGGTTGACAGTCAACTCTGTACCGTCCAGCAGTACAGAACCATCAACAAAATCAACATTGACTTTGAGATTATGTCCCGCATCCTTGGCTCGCTTAAGGAAACTCTGGAATGCCTTGTTTTCATCTTTACTCTTGACATGCTTCACAAGAGGATCATCAGACAAGTAAATATGTGCAAAAGTGCACATTACAACTCTATCATGAAGCGCCTCCACGTTAATCACCCCCCCCCCCCCCCCCCCTCCCAAACCACGCCCTAATTGGTAGATATAAGCGATTGAGAGAAGAGCAGGGAGGTGGGATTTATTCTCTGACATGATTCGTCGTGTAAGGGTGTCAATACCTAGAGTTTGTTAGTTTCTTCCAATCAACAACACCAAAAGAATATGAAAGGACCAAACAAATACGAAAGGACCAAAAGAATTCGATTATTATTATTATTATTGGCCGTCATATTTCTGGAATATTGCACATGTTTAAAGGGGTCGCATATGCATCGTGTAATGTTTGCTCACACCAGTTCAAAGTAAAAGAAATAAAAAAATGAAAACGATTTCCTTGGATTGTCCTAACTGCGCGAAGACAGCAAAGGGGCGGCACGTGCCTTGTAAAACTATGACCGTTATTGAATATTGGACACAGCTTTGAATAATGTTTGTAAATTTTGTCAAGTATTGAAATTATTTAAATGCTGTCCATTTGAATATTCTTTAACTGCAGGAAATCCATCCAAAATACACCTGAATCCCAAAATATTTAAACAGAATTAATGTTTTCAAAGTGGAAATTGAAGAGTGAAATCGATTAAGGCTTGAAAGTTGAAAAATGAAACGTTTGGTGTTCCCACTGACGAGGTCTGACACAACATAACTATAATATGTAAGCATCATAATGTGAATAGTGTGATCAAATAACTTGGTGCAAGTGACACATCAAATAATGTCACATAAGGCCAGTATGCAACAGAGGAAGGAGTCTGTCAAAGCCATGAATCAGCTCCATCAACTTTTGACTTGAATCAAAAACTAGAAGACGTTGACCATTTATGTTTGGTACTGGATTCCAAAGCTCCATAAAATCCGTACAAAGAGAAATATGTTGTACCGCCATTTCCCTGTTTCAAAGATGAACCATAATCAATCCTCAATGTAATCAAGGAGGATCATTCTTTATATTCACAGAACGTCTTTGAGACAATTGGAATTAATACCAAGTGATTCTCAATATCTCAAAGAAATTGCTAGACTGTATTGCAATCTCAGAAAAGAACCCAGTTCAATTCTGTCAAAACATTTGATTGTCCCACACTCATGACAAACTTCAGTTGGAAACTCTGCATTCCTTGATCCACGGGACAGCTGTCACTACACGTGGTGACCATAGATATAGTTACATAATTTTCTGTCTTTACAGGTTAGGGACATTTTGTCCCAAATGAAGGCTAATGGCAACAATTCTGTCCCACCACTTACAGATGGAAACGTATTGGGTCCAGAACCTATTCCTGTAGTGCATCGATGTTATGGAACTCCTTACCACAAGAAATCAAACGTTCCAAGCCTTAAAACCAACCCTCAAAACACATCTCTTCAGAACAATGTACTGTAAAGAAACTCTCGTGTGCCGTTATGATCAACCCCCTAATAGATGGATTAGCGCATGACTTTTATATTATATGGACTTTTAAAAGTGGACTTTTATATTATATGTTATTATGAATCTGAATTTCAGCTCCGATTGGCAAAATAAAAACAAAGGAATTTGGCCAAGAAGTTAAACTTCAGCTTCAGGTATATTGATGATCGGATATTCCCTTCTACTGATTTACCATCTTGAACAAGAAACAGAGATCCGTGAGACCGCCTCATTTGTCTCATATTTAGATCAAGGTATAAAGATTCAGAGTGACCCTATATGTCGAGCAAAATGTCTGCAGCTCCAGCCTTTGTGTCTACATATCACAGCTTATGAGGTACGTTGAGCATGCTCTTTTACGAAGATTTAAAAAAACATTCATGACAAAAATGATCTTCGATTCAATTCCGTATTTAGACTTGTATCCTATTTTCCCCTGTCTTTTCAGGTGAACAACTGACTGAAGATTGGGAGTAGAATAGGTCTTCAGCAATCCATGCTTGCCGTAAAAGGTGACTATGCTTGTTGCAAGAGGCGACAAAGGGGATCGGTTGGTCAGGCTCGCTGACTTAGTTGATGCATGTAATCATATCCAAATTGCGTGGATGGATGCTCTTGCTTTTAATCACTGGATTGTCTACTCTACACTCGATTATTTACATATAACAGGAATATTGCTGAGTGCGGCGTTAAATAACAAACAAAACACTCACTTTGCCTTTAATACACTGGTGGTCTAGTCAGATGTATGAAGTAAACACTTGTGGCGTCTCCTTGGGCAAGTGAATATGTTCGAAATGTGCCTCTGTTCACCCAGCAGTGAAAGGGTACACGGTAGGATGTGATGGCAAAGTTGTTAACCTTCTAGCACCTAACAGGCAGCTTGGGTTGCATACTCCCCAGGGAGCTGAGAATGATTCTTGAGTGCACATTGATCATGTGACATGAGTAATAATAGTGTTTTGAGCATGCCCCCGAGTGGTGTGGAAATGCGCAATATAAATAGCCTATTATTATAAACGTAGAATACCGTTACGTTATAATGTGTAAAATGTGTTTGACTTACCCTGAAAGCGTTTTGTTGTTCTTTTGAAATATCGCCCCTTGTCATTTGCGTACAGAAAGCTGTGATGGGATCTGTTGCCGACGGTAGTGTTTGGGGGAAATCGTTACAATTTTCAGCAAAATAACGCCATACTGTCCAGTTTCCGTTCAAGTAACGCTCCATATACATGGCGGCAGGTCGGGCGTCGTCCGTGACATTGGGGACGCCAGGAGCAGCAAAATATAACTGTACCTCGGATATAAGAAAAACATCCGTAAAATTGACAACGACTTCTACAACGGTACGATTACCGTCAGCGTCAACAGTATTTTGGGACTGCCAATACGTCGTCCATATAGGTTGAAGTTCATAATACGTATCACTGCCTATCGTGATAGTTTTGTTGTCTTTGTCTATCATATGTTCCTTAGGATGAGCGTTCGACGCGCACGTGTGGTTCGCGGTATCATTGGTATCCAAACTCATATATATCGTTTGATTCGGGTCGCCGCATGTCGAATTAGCTGTTGTGGTTCTTGCTGATGGAGCTGAAGCTGTTGCCCAAACAAGTTCCTGGTCATCTGGGTAACAACCGCGGTCTCCTGGACAAGTCTGACCGCAACAAAGATGTATGAAGACAATGACACACAGGTAAACAGTGGTTTGAGCATACGGTGCCATGACGAACATCGTGGTGATTAGCGGTGGGTAGTTAGCACTTAGTAGCGTCTATGCTGAAGTCTACATCAGTCGTTCACGCCTTCAGACGATTGATTTAACCATGACTCACACATCTACACACCGTTCACTTCAGAACGTCACGAAACCCCTATATAATCAATGTACACTTGTTGATTCTGGACACGATCTGCTCTTCTTCCGGACAAGTTGAAAATAATATCTTTCACTTAAATAATCCAAATGGAATGAGAACCTTGGTCTTGGTTACTTCTCGAGGTATCCTCCCTTCGTGAAAATAAGTCTTCCGAGAAATATCTGAATTGGAATTACTTCGCCCGTGAACACATGTTGCACCCATCGATCGTCTTTTCGGACCGCGCGCGGTTTGTATATTCACGACCATTAAGCCAAGCTGTGCACGGCGACTGGGCGGGGTCAGTGTTGGGAGAATTTACACATACTAGTCGATCAATGCATATGTGACAGGAGCATGGATACATCGATATGTCAGTAGGCACAACGGCGGACATGTTCCAGTACACGAGTTCTCGGAATGCTCGAAAGTGCCTGAATTTTTTTTCGTCAAATTTTTATAATATGCTTAGTTTATTTTTATGTTTTCGATGATATGAGCCATTGATTTGGGTTATTGTATTGGTTTTTACACATCGGTTTTAAGGTCTTTTTTTTAAGGGATAAAAGCTGTGCCCATGTGGGAATCGAACCAGGGTCTTCGGCCCGACAAGCGAATTCTTTGGCAACAAGACTTGCACCGTCTTTCCGATGAAACACAAAAGCACGGATAATAATGATAATGATGATGATGATAATAATAATGATAATAATAGTGGCTAAAAAAGTACGTTTCTTAGATCCACATACAGTGATGCGTCCAGCCAGCAGTTGTACACTGATTATTGATTCACAATAAAAACACATGTTGATGTAAACAAATCCAAATATTTCATATTTCATAATGGAAAAATGGTGCTGTGTCTGTATTCATGGATAAGCTCAACTGACACGACTCTAGGTCAAATAACAACCTACAGCGAATTTAGAAATTGATTACAATCAAATATATTTTGGCAATGCATAACATACGAGGTGAAAATATTTTGGATGTCAGCAGTTCGACCTGTCGACACTGTTATAAGGTGTACTGGCTTCATAAGTGCGTGTAGTTTAGTGTGTCAGGTACACGGTCGACCAATCACCAGGTAATCCTATAATCCAGGACCCGGTAACCACAAAGGGACCGTGGCATTGAGGTGATTGTAACTCCCATACTTTAACACAAACTAACGACAGTCGCAGGGCTACGGTCGCTTTGTGGACTGAATAATTATAACCCTGAAAACTAATAAATTCCCCATCATACACGACATTTTCAACAGGTCGATTTATGTCTGTGGCGCACCTGAGTCCTTCAACACCTGTGTGTTTATTGATGATTATCAATATACACGGGGACATAAAAAAATTAATACAGCAACGAGTTCTTTTCGGTTATCGTGAAATGGATACTTATTGGCCATTTATGATTTTTTTATGGATAAGGAAAATGTACAAATTGTGGATCGATATAGTTCGTGTCTGGCTCTATTGATTTCTTGTTTGATGTGAAGTTCATGTAGTTGTAAACCCGAGTGGAGTCAGGTATATAGTTTAATCGGTGTCCTTCATCACCTTTCTTGTATCGTGAAACACTTGATCAAATAATGCCAGTTCATCGTGAGATCCGGGATAGAATAGTTCTTCAGGAACCCATGCTTGCCGTAAAAGGCCAATATGCTTGTCGTAAGAGGCGACTAACGGAATCGGGTGGTCAGGCTACCCGACTTGGTTGATGCATGTTATCGTATCCTAATTACGTGGGTCGATGCTCATGATGTCAATCACTGGATTGTCTAGTCCAGATTCGATGATTTACGGACCGCCGCCATATCGCAGGAATATTGTTGTGTGCAACAAACAGACAAACAGTTCATTGTGATGAACCTGGTGGATTTTCCGCTGTTCGTGCTAATTTTTCGATTTTGATCGACATACATAATTATTTGAGCAGCCAGAGAGGTGAAACGAGATGGCGTTTAACGTCACGTTCAGGAGTCATATGTATGGATTATTGTACTTTTATACACACGCAGGTTTTCCAGTTGACAGGCATATTCATACTCCTGCTCCATCTAAACACTTTGAATATAAGTGCAATAAGCACCACCCTTCTGTTCTCCGGGCAGATACTCTATCCACCAGACCATGGAGTGAGTGAGTGAGTGAGAATGTTTCTGCTGCTTTTAGCAATGTTCCAGCAATATCACGGCGGGTGACACCAGAAATGGGCTTCACACATTGTACCCATGACGGGAATCGAACCCGGGTCTTCGGCATGACGAGCGAACGCTTTAACCACTAGGCTTCCTGGCCGCATGCAAATTCCACGCATGCACACGCACGCATGCACGCTCGCTCGCACGCACACACACACACCACCACCATCAATGGCCAGTCTCTTAGTTCAAAGATTGTATACAAAACACACAAAAACTTAACTTTTATATAATTTTATTTAGGTTGTCTCACAATGCCTTTCCTGACATCGCAAATGCCCCAGTTCAGTGTCATCTCGTCTCTGTGAAAGTCCATGATATATTACAGGGACAAGTAGGGGCACAAAGATGAACAGCACAAAATTCACAATACAAAATCTGGTGGACTGATTGGCAAAATTGTCTTCTTAATCAATTTGCAGAGTTGTGTACCACAGCTGACAGGATCTGCTGATCATGGGTTCAATCCCAATGTTACAAAGAACATATACAGACACAGGGTACACTGTAGAAACAAACATAAATGTTTGAAATAAACACCAGTCACGATATTTGCCCTTGACAATATCACTAAAATAAAGACTTCATACAAATGTATTGAAGATTAGTGGAGCACATGTGACATAAATCACAGAAAAAACATCCAGTGTTCCATTCCAATAAAACCATGTTGAGGTGCGCACATCTTTGGCCGTGAGCGTGTCTCCACTACCTCTTGACAGTCTGGAGACACAGGTGTAAATATCTCAAGTCTAGAACTACAGAACTCTTCAATCATGAAGAGCGGAAAAGTGAGAATTTCCTTGGCATGCGGCCATCTTTGCTAGCCAGAGCAGTCTCGATGTTCCCGTAAGACGGCATCTGTGACAGAGAACCGTAGGCAGCTACAGCAGGTCTACTTCGCAACATCCTGGTAGCAACTCTTCTGATGTCTTCCTCGGTGATCTTGTCTGCAAGGTGAATGAGATTAGCCATCACTTTGACTCAGAATGTTGTTTGTTTGAATTCCTCACCCAGAAATGTTTGTTTTGTTTTGTTTGTTTTTTTGTTTAATTGTTTGTTGTTGAACACCCCACTCGGCTATATTTCAGCTATATGACGGTGGTCTGCAAATAATCGAGTCATGAGCATCGATCCACGCAATTGGGATACAATGACATGCATCAATCAAGTCAGCAAACCTGACCACTGATCCCGTTAGTCGCCTCTTACGACAAGCATAGTCGCCTTTTATTTCAAGCATGGGTTGCTGAAGACTTATTCTATCCCATATCCTCCTAGTAATGACCTTGACTAGTAATTATATTATAACAAGCATATCACAACTGCCTAAAAATAATGTTTTATTTTATTTAATTACATGTTTACAGATCAACAGACCCTAAAAATCAGGAATGGAAAAATAAGTTTAATTCATTTTTAGAGTAGTTTTATTTTTCTCTCGACCCAATCAACCCAATTTTCTTACAATAAATAAATAATAATTGAAAAGTCTATGTTCATATCAACTACTGATGGCAAAATGTTAAAAAGAATTCTGTTATTAACTTATAGAAAAATCAGGAACAGTTAATAATTTCAATTCATATTTAGTGTAGTTTTATTTTTCTCTCATCCTACTGACCCAATTTTCTTACAATTACAAAATAATAATTGAAAATGCTATTTTCATATCAACTACTGATCAACCTGGCAAAACGTGAAAAAAATAATTCTGTTCACAACTTATAGAAAAAGAGAGGCCTAGGCTAAATGTGAACCAGTGGGCCATAGCATGAACCTTATCATGCTTATATTATGTCTTTTGGGGGCGGTCGGGTAGCCTAGTGGTTAAAGCGTTCGCTTGTGACGCTGAAGACCCGGGTTCGATTCCCGACATGGGCACAATGTGCGTAGCCCATTTCTGGTGTCCCCCGCCGTGATATTGCTGGAATATTGCTAAAAGTGGTGTAAAACCAAACTCACTCACTCACTCTTGTATTTTTTGTTGACACAAGTTGTGCACTCGTGCATATAATTAGGGCTGTCTCTTTCCTTCACTTAGTAACCATGGTAACAGACATAGTGCTAGATCACTTCACAGATACTCACTGATTTCTTCGTAGAAGTATTTGGCTGGTTTGCGATGGCCGTTGGCCAGCACCTGTCGACCAATGTCCTCGAACACCACGGGCCTAGACTCCAGGTTCATCAGCAGCATAGACTGGACCTGTCGCTTAGCTCGGTCCAACTCATCCTGGGGAGGGAGGGAATTAGCATCTAATTAAATCGTGAATTTGGAAACTACTCGATTCTGATTGGTCAATCAGGGGTATCAAATCATAATAACCACCTCTGACTGAAACAGCGGATTTGATGGCCGCATCACCACAGAAGCAGGTGGGTGGGTGGGTTTGTGAATAGTTTGAAACCACACCCAGTAATATTCCAGCTATATGACAGCAGCCTGTAAAAGTTAAAATCTGGACCAGACAAACCAGTGGTTGATATTATGACCGATAGAGTGCTGATCAGCCAATTCACAGAGTCTGATCACCTGTTACATTGAGCCACCTGACTCCACAAGCATAGCTTACCTGGGACCAGATCCGGGGTAGAATAGGTCTTCAGCAACCCATGCTTGCCGTAAATGGCGACTATGCTGACTAACAGGATCGGGTTTTCAGGCTCGCTGACTTGGCTGATGCATGTCATCGTATCCCAATTGCGTGGATTGATGCTCATGATGCCAATCCCTGGATTGTCTGGTCCAGACATGATAATTAACAGAATGCCGTCATATAGCTGGAATATTGCTGAATGCGGCGTTAAACAACAAAGAAATAAATTCAGCCCCGGAGTGACCATTTGGATGCCTGCATAATACATATTTGTGAATGAATGTGTGAGTGAATGAATTTTGTTCACTTTGAATTCATGCCTTCTAAATTTGTTATGAAAGTCCAATGTGATGCAGATTGCAGCATCTTATCAAGTTTGTATGGTGCCGACAAACCAAAGATCAAAACCAAGAATAACCGAAGGTAAGCGGATCGTGGCATGGCCAAGGGATGTAACTATGTACAGCAAAATGTGGCAACTTAGACTACATGGCAACGTGTACTCTATCAGATGTGTGAAATATATCTCTTGACCTATGAAGACTGATAAAATCGGATGAGGACTTGTGAAGACTGGTGAAGGCTTACCGGGAAGACTTTGCCGGCGGTGTTGACGACCTCCCTGACAATGACCTCCACGAGTTCAGTCAACTGTGAGAACACATAGGGTACACTTGTGTCATCATACAGAGGATAAAATGTTGCTTCACTTTTGATAAGGATATTTCCATTACTCCCTCAAAGAAAAAACAATTCATAATAATGCTATGGCAAGAATTGTTTCCAAAATCATTTGGAAAGAATGTATGATCAGCAATTCTGACTTCGGGTACATTCGGCAAATTGGAAAATGAAACCTTTAAAATATTTTTGAGTACTTATGGGCTATGTTGGTTAAGTGATATGATCATTTCAGAACCATGGGACAGGGGCAAAACTTGTCTTGTCCATCAGGGATGCAACTTGATACCTAGTGGTTAAAGACTTCGCTCATCACTCCGAAGACCCGGGTTCAAAGCCCATTACCAGTGCCCCCCACCGTGATATTGCTGGTATATTGCTAAAAGCGACGTAAACCATACTCACTCACTCACTCTTGGTGGACGTGTGATATGTACCTGTGAGGGTACAATTATAACTAAGTAGCTTAGCAATGGTAAGCTGTATAAAAGAAAATGATTGAACAAAGGAATTTTATGGCTTTTGGAACACTCCCCACCACCACCTCAAAAGTAATAAAAAGTAAAATTTTCTCAGTTTGCCTGCCACGAGAAATCTAAAATCTCAGATCAATTCCTGGTGATATGTTTCTATCGACAGTCAATGACAAGGAAGGGTATAGTGAGTGAGTGAGTGAGTTTGGTTTAACGCCGCTTTTAACAGTATTCCAGTTATATCACAGCGTGTCAGCTTAATGTGGGAGGAAACACCGAAGTGATTCAGGTCTCAGACGTTTACAACTTCAGTGAAACCCACGAGCACGGGTATGGTGCTGACAAACCTAGAAACATATTCGGGGCGAACCGGGTTTCGAACCCACAATCATAGGTTTCTGGCGTGCCCAAGCGAATCGCGGCGCCTTAGACGACTGGGCCACCTGTGCCCCAGGAAGGGTATAGACACTGAGAAACACGACTTGGGGACATGTGACAGTTACCTGTGAGGGGTGAGAGCTGGCGTGGATGCAGAAGAGGCCAGTGTCCTGGTAGGCGTGGTTGAAGGCTGTAGCGTTGTACATCCAGTGATACCTGCACACAGAGGAGGGACATCGTATACGCCCCAGGGAGCTGACTAGTGTTTGTTGATTTGTTTGTTGTTTAACGCCGCACTCAGCAATATACCAGCTATATATAGCTGTAAATGATTGGGTCTGGACAAGACAATCCAGTGATTGACATCATTAGCATCAATCCATGCAATTGGGATACGATGGCATGCATCGACCAAGGCAGTGAGCCTGATCACCTGATCCCCTTTGTCGCCTCTTACGACAAGCATAGTCACCTTTTAGGGCAAGCGTGGATTGCTGAAGACCTATTCTACCTCCGATCTTCACGGGTCAACTGACCATGGTATTTGTACTGTGTCTGAGCATGGTGTGGATTAGTTGTTTTCCAGAAGAATGGTTAGGTGATCAATACCACATATTGAGTGGTACGACACATAGTGGCTTGTTCTAACATTCCCTACCTGTTGAGAACGTTAAGGTACAGCCGTGTGTACATGCCTTTGCCTGGACCCCCGGCAGAGAAGGATCCCCCACCCCCCATCATCATGTTGAGCACGCAGAAGGCCACGAAGTCAGAGTCCTGATGGGAACAACTCTCCAACCCGATCACAACATGCGCCAGTTCAGGGAACGGGGTTGGCCCTAGACTCACATCCGATAAATCTTTCTCCACCTGATGAGAGACAAAAGCCAGTCAGTTCCAGGTCTGTTCTGTGTGTTCCGAGAGTTACATGCTGTGCAACAGCTCGTACACTCATGTACATCTAACAGTTGATAAATAAAACAAACTTATCACTGAGAGTCCACAAGTTACAGAGTCTTTTTTTTAGTCTGATAATATTGTGTGTCATGGGGTTTTAATTCGAACACTATCCATACAAAGGGTTTCACTTCAAACGCTATCCATAAAAAGGGTTTCAGTTCAAACACAATCTGTACATAGGGTTTCAGTTCAAACACAATCTGTACATAGGGTTTCAATTCAAACACACTATCCATACAAAGGGTTTCAGTTCAAACACAATCTGTACATAGGGTTTCAGTTCAAACACAATCTGTACATAGGGTCTCAGTTCAAACACAATCTGTACATAGGGTTTCAGTTCAAACACAATCTGTACATAGGGTTTCAGTTCAAACACAATCTGTACATAGGGTCTCAGTTCAAACACAATCTGTACATAGGGTTTCAGTTCAAACACTATCTGTACATAGGATTTCAGTTCAAACACAATCTGTACATAGGGTCTCAGTTCAAACACTATCCATACAAAGGGTTTAAATTCAAACACTATCCATAAAAAGGGTTTCAGTTCAAACACAATCTGTACATAGGGTTTCAGCTCAAACACAATCTGTACATAGGGTTTCAATTCAAACACACTATCCATACAAAGGGTTTCAGTTCAAACACAATCTGTACATAGGGTTTCAGTTCAAACACAATCTGTACATAGGGTTTCAGTTCAAACACAATCTGTACATAGGGTTTCAATTCAAACACACTATCCATACAAAGGGTTTCAGTTCAAACACTATCCGTACATAGGGTTTCAGTTCAAACACTATCCGTACAAAGGGTTTCACTTCAAACACTATCCGTACATAGGGTTTCAGTTCAAACACTATCTGTACATAGGGTTTCAGTTCAAACACTATCTGTACATAGGGTTTCAGTTCAAACACTATCTGTACATAGGATTTCAGTTCAAACACTATCCGTACAAAGAGTCTCAGTTCAAACTCACTGGAGACATTCATCCTACAATTATGACAATCCTACCTCACAACACAACCAACTTATATGAACATGATGACTGAATAAGTCCGACCTACTTGTAAATTGCCCCCGGTGTACTGTGCCACGGACTTGTCATCCGCCTTGTTGGTGTCGATGATCCCAACATGCTCGGCCCAGATGGGGGACTTCCTGTTGACGAAGTATTCCTGTGTGAGCTGCACTAGGTGCTGGTGGTCCATCCCCACACCTGCCACCACCATCCTCCTGGGGCTGTGGAAGTTCTTCAGGTATGTGTACAGACTGCTCCGGGTGTGGACCGCGATGTTCTCAGTGGGACAGAACCTGGGCAGACCTACAGTGTTGTCTCGGAAGGCGGCCTGGAATATGCGATCAGATTCACCAATTCACTTTTTTGTCATCTGGACAAAAAAGCCCCAAAATTCCTTTGGGTGTTTTTTAACAAAATTTTGCTTGCAAGTGTTGTATAAAAAATATTTATTTTATGAAATTAACCACAAAATCAACCCTGATATTAATTGTTTTTCATTTTGCCCCTTGGTATAGTGGCCAACAAAATCTGACCTTACCAATATTATGTCTAGCAATAAATAGTAACACAGCATAATAACGACTCATCACTGGGTAAGTTGGTGTCCCCTAATGTTGGCCCTATGATCAATGTTCCAACACAACTTACAGCATGGTAACGACTTATCACTGGACAAGCTACTGACCCCTAATGTTAGCCCGATGATCAATGTTCCAGTACAACTTACAGCATGGATAAGCTCCATCAGCAGGGGCTCGGGGTCGGGCTGCATGTTGAGATTCTCCAGTTCAAATGATATCGCCACCCGGGAGTCTTCAAGCTTTACAAACAGACACAGTTTACAATATACTACTCAAAACAAGTTAAAGAACATCCACAATTGGATGGTTGTGTGTTGTAATACTCACCAGCCATGACAGATTAACTTTAATCACACGAAACAGTCAAGTATTCTTCTTGAGTAGCATACATCAAACATTT
Organism: Haliotis rufescens; assembly: GCF_023055435.1. Taxonomy (NCBI): domain Eukaryota; kingdom Metazoa; phylum Mollusca; class Gastropoda; order Lepetellida; family Haliotidae; genus Haliotis; species Haliotis rufescens. The sequence goes on along the minus strand of NW_025964372.1, from coordinate 32,633,959 downwards.
CATCATTTGGTTCTTTTTCTTGGAAATGAAGATAATAATATTGATGTTTCAACTTGTTAACTTTCAGTGCGTTTGTATTGTTTACGCCACACTCAGCAATACTCTAGCAATATGACGTCCGTCTGTAAATAATTGAGTCTGGACCAGATAATCCAGTGATTGATATCATGAACATCAATCCACGCAATTGGGATACGATGACATGCATCAACCAAGTCAGCTGGCCTGACCACCCGATCCCTTTAGTCGCCTCTTACAAATTGCATGGATTGCTGAAGACCTATTCTCCTCCCGGATCTTTATGAGCCAAATGTAACAACAAAGGCTAACTTCATCATGAGTGAGTGAACGTGGTTTTACGCTGCTTTAAGCAATATTCCAGCAATATCACGGCGGAGGACACCAGAAATGGCCTTCACACATTGTACCCATGTTGGGAATCGAACCTGGGTCTTCGGCGTGACGAGCAAACGCTTTAACCACTAGGCTACCCGACCGCCTAACCTCATCATATGACAAGTACAAGCATGACACCCTTAACCCATCTGGAAATTCAAACCTAGGTCTTCAGTCTTTGAGCCAACGCTTCAACCACTAGGCTAACCAACTGCCCCAGCTTTAAAAATATATCTGCTGCCATTAAATGATGCATTCTAGCACCCAGCTGAGATCTTTGTCTACCTGTAACAGCTGAACAACTCCTTTTCAGCATAATAATATGTGATAAACAACAGCTTGTAACCGACGCTTTATGTTGTGAATCTCAACGCAGTGAGAAGGTAAATCAATGACATTGATTAGATGTAAGCACAAACAAGCTGACCTCATTGTCTGTTATGTTGGGGCGCAGGACGACCTCCGACAGAATGTTCATGACAGCTGGCAGTCCTGTTGTTTCTGCCGAGGCCGCGTATATCAGCGTGTCTCTGAAACACAGGTGACGACATGACATGACATGACCTAACATGACACAATCTCATGACACAGTCTGACATGGCGAGAATAGGTGAGTGAATGTCATTATGCTGTGAAGTAGACAGTTTTCCTGCTATATCAAGTCTTGACCTCGTAAACCGGGTGTTGATAGCATGAGCACTAAGCCATGTCATTGGGGGTCAACTACACATGAGGCAGGTCATGCATTGTTCAAGTAAAGTCAACATAGCAACTTTGCACATCCTAAAACAAATGCTCAACCAAACTTAAAAAAATAATACAGCGTAAAACAGAGAATAAAAAATTGTAAGCTAATTTATCACTCAAAAGGCAAAATCTGCCACTGGGATCAAAACGGGTTACTTGTATTTTTGGCGCTGCACAATTTCAACCACCAGGCCGATTTCCCCCTCCCCCCTCCATATACAGTACCTTGACCCCTGACAGTCACATATTCCACCATGCTTCTCAAGTTCTTGCAGAATGTGATCCCGATTTTCATATTCTGTTGTTGACTGCAAGTTGAATGACAAGGATGTTAATTATCATGGCAATGGATTATCTATCCATTATTTTTGTATAGATAATGATCGCCATATAAATGTAAGCTATATATATTATTTCCAGTATCAATTAATTATTTGTATCAGGACACAACTAAAGATGCGGATGATGAATTAGGCATATTTAGCAGCGTTGTGTACCTGCTGAGTGTACGGGCAACTACATGATGTTCACCACACTCATCATATCATAACGAGATGTGAACAATAGAGTCTGAACCAGGCGAACCAGTGGCTGAAAAACACAAGCAACAATCAACGCCATTGGGGTATGTTGGCACACAATCAGCCATGTCACAGAGCCTGACCACCATTTTAAACATAGTTCTCTCTCATAGTGTGTGAGTATGGTTTTATGCCGCTTTTAGCAATATTTCAGCAATGGGCTTCATTCGAACTCAGGTCTTTGGTGTGACGAGCGAACGCTTTAACCACTAGGCTACCCGATCGCCCCTCTCTCTCATAACAGCAGTTGAAAGCTGGGAACTTTTCTAAGCTTGCTAACCCCCACATGAAAGTAACATACTGTTTAGTTCCAATGTTCACATAGCAAGTATACGGGTAATGAACTACTTACACAGAAAGCTAGTTTCTCCAGGAAGTGGGAGACCCCACTGGGGTAAGCAACTTCGTATCTTGACCCTGAGTCCAACACAACTAAAACATTGGGGAGGAATTATTCAGTCATTGAGATATAATAAACAGAATGTGACTGTTAAACATAGCACAGGTTGGTTCAACATTCAGAACTAGGTTATCATACTGTTAATCCATAACGGTTACACTTAAGAAATCTGATACACATTTCTCAAAATCAGTATGAAAATTTGACACTCACTTGTGCAAAATTCTCTTTATATTGCATTGGAGCTTAGTTTCATTAATTCTTATCATGCTTATTCATGTTGTTGGCAAAATAAGTCTTTCATGAGAACAAACACACCAGACACCCTCCCTACCTCCTACTGTACAGAATTGTCCAAATTTGTTCTGTGACGCCACTGAGAGGCCGTTGTTGAGTACCGTGACCTGAGTGTCAGCTGATGACCCCCCAACAGAGGCATACTGAGGGAGGGGCATGTTCGGTAGGGGCTTGGACAGTGGCACAGAGGTGATGTCTGCCCCAGGAGTGCTGCTGCAGAAACTCCGACATTTTGGGCTGCTGGAACATGAGAGAATCATTTGAGTGGTCATGTTGATGAGGGAATTAGTTTTAAAAGTCTTGGCAACAAGTGCAGCTTAGCTTATTCGCTGAGGCTGCTGCCAGTGCCACTTGCTTCACAGATCTTGCATATCTCTTCGAGTCTTATGGTCAGTTGTGCTAGGGTTTGGGTACTTTACCCCCAATTCTATCCTTAGCCCTTGGAGTTGTGCACTACTTTCCAAACAAGCACCCCTTGATGATCCCTATATTAGACATATTTTGGAACTCGGGTGTACAGCATGTGAGTTCAATGATGACTTGCATTTAAATGTTAACATGAACAACAAACGTATGTTTACATTATTCTGCCGATTTGAACTGAAAAAAGGACTGTACCCATTACACTATGAGGCGAATATGATTCATATCATGAATATAGGGTAATGAATACGGATATCAATTCATGAAGGCAATAACAAGTCAGTAGCTGACATATTATTTGTTATATTCAGTGAAACGATACCAACATAAATTATTTGACATGGTTAGTTAACTATTAATATATTATACATTTAAATACTGCACTTATCCAGGTACTAGTATCTGCTCGAATGCGACATTGACCAGTGACAACAATACTGTCAAATTAAGTATTATAAGAGTGTTGTCTTTGAAGAAATCTATGCATATAATATGTTGTTCTTATGGATATTTATAGGTACAGGGTATTTAAACGCACATGATTGCATATTCATAAATATTCGATTCTAGTGGCCGTGAATAACGAATTCATGAATGGATACGGTTCGATTCACCGAATATGCAAGTGATTCATGACAGCCCTAGTACCCATGGAAATTCCTGTCTGTGGAACCGGTCCTTCCACAGGTTACACTTACAGCTGCCTACAACCCTTTCCACGCTTGCTACAACCTACGTGCAACCAACCCAGCTACAACCTACGTGCAACCAACCCAGGTACAACCAACAGTAACTTTCATACGATGACTGATACATGCATTTGCCTCATCTAGAATATTATTTATTTGAATTATAATCACGGGACCAGCGAGAAAAACAATTAAATCATTCAAGCCATCGGAGTTGCATCAGAAAATATTATTTAGCCTACTTTTCATCAAACATTTATCAGGGTATGCCTTTTATTTCTGATAAATTTTCACAGTGACACGTTATACTTCCCCAGAAATTAGGCTTATTTCTAATTTTGAACACTTGTATACGTTTACGGTTTAGATCTACATGCAATGATTTAACAGCGATTTATGGAAAGAACGAGGTTCTCAATGTCACACAAACAAACGGTTCGCTAATCATTTGCACTAATGTTCGGGCTCTGACAATGATTTGTAAATACACATCATGCAATTAGCAACAGTTAGTTTGAATCATCCAAAACTACAATTAGGTCTGTACCTCTTTAACCTTTGGCATCCTCTTTTCCAAACACGACTCGCCATGCGGGTCGCCATTTTGATATAACGCTTTCCGGCATTTTTACGACAACTAATTTCATGTTTGTTAATCAACATGGTTCAATATTTGATGTTACGAAATCAGTGCTACTTTGTAGAATCCATGATCGGATAAATATATGTGTTAGATATTAATAGGGGTACTGTTTTGTTTACGACAACAATACCTATTGACCACACCCCCTGTTTTGCATAAACACGACTGAACACAAATTTCACTCACAAAATATTGTTATGATCAAGTAGTCAAAAGGTGCAAGCTAAACGTCGAGTTCAAAGTATATTTGTTAAAATTGTATAAAACGAATTATCTAGTAAAATCTATGAAACACATTTTTGACATTTATAAATATTTTATTTCGCCGGCATTGTTTTACCACTTCAGCTGTGGGGATCCGCCATCACATTCAATTAATTGTGTTTAACTATCACATCTCGAGCAGGCCCCGTTTTATTAAGTGATTTTTGTGCTGCAACTATTCAGTAAGACTATAATATATTTTTTCTCATCACCCGCCTGAACCTTAAGAAACATTAGCAGTGAACACCCTCGTCGACAAAATTCAGGGTGAACTTGTAGACAAAACAAACAAAATTGGGAAATAAAATTGATTATTGTTTGTTATTATATCGGAAATGTAGGCCACCCGGACCATATTTCACAAACAATTACCAACAATAAATTGATGAAACCAAGAAACTTATCTTTTAACTTTGTTTTTTTCACCAATATTTCTAATAAGAGCCCCCTATTTCTAATTTTGAGAGCCCACTGGGCGCTTATTACGTCGAATACGGTATATCATCAACAAATGATGTTAAGTCATATCCGAGAGTTTTTCAGTCCATTGTTTTCTCTCATTGAAAATATATATGCACCTTGTTTCCAGCCATGTTTGTTGTCACAAATGTCATGATATTGAAAAGTTTAAAATGTCCTTTCACAACGCTAAAACACTGACTCCTCAAATTCTCATACAATGACAGATCAACAGGTAATGTTCTTCGTCTTCGTTAACTTTCTTTAAACAAATATGTTTGGAATATAAACATAATCTTTCCTCGTACAAAATATGTTCCCATCGTCCAGACTCAATGGGTAAATAATGATTTCCACAAGGGAATTTACTGACTATTAATACTTACTAGATACTGTTCTGGTTGTAGCACATAATGACACTGTTAATAAAATCTTAATTTTACTTTCCCATGTAGATTCCAAAGCCAGTTTTGACGTTGTACATCTTTCAATCGTTAAGAAAAAGAAACTAAAATATTTGATCAATATGAATTTTATTATTGATTTAATTGACGAAAACACTGACGTACTGCTTCAACATTCCTGGAGCAACGCCTATTTAAAAAGTAAGCGAGTGAAGAAAGGTATGAACGTCAAAATGTGTCGTTCATACACTTATAAACGTCGGTTTCGCGGTCATGTGACCGGCCTCTCGTCCAATGGTAAATCCGTATATCGTGTAAATTTCACATTAAAAAATGATATGACAACGTGAATAAGATAATCTTCCACAGATTAAAGACTCGACATTAAGCTGAGTGCTATATGATTTTATAGATTGATAGTAACTTCATAAATACATGTAAAAGTATGCTGAGGCCAAACTAATGTATTCCTTTTTGACGAATTTTCATCAAAAGAATACTTGAGGGAAGGAATTTTTTTTTTAAATCATGACTTAATTAATAACTGTGCCAATTGCCATATTTTCTTGTTTATAATACACTCATACCTCTTTGACAGAGAAACTGCCACTAATTTGGTTGCTTGAGCGAGCAAGAAGGAACAAACATGGCAAACATATCAGTGGAACTGTAAATTCTGAATGAAAGGTTTACAAGACACGATAATTTCCGAAATAAAATCCCTTTTGATGGGAAAATGGCAGATCTTTTATTCTAGCATCGATTATACTGGTCTGGCCGAATGATTGTGAATGGTGACCCTGTGTCAAGTTCATAACGGTTCTCATGTTTTAAAATAGTTTACCAAAAATAACGGGTTCGTGTCTAAGGTAACTGCTGAATGCCCCCGGTCTTGTTCTGTCTCATTTACATTATGGTCGAGAGTCCACGAGAGTCCATGAGAGTCCACGTGAGTCTGCAAGATCACAACTGGGGTAATATAACACTCAGAATCGTATTTCAATGTCAATGATATGGGTGGAAAAGGGGTTAATGTTGGTAACGAAACATTCCACATTTCCTTCCTATGTTAATACATGGTATGTATTCATCATGATTGTTTGATGGGCGTGGCAGCGACACACGGATCCACACGTGGCAGCCTGTGTGTTGTTTGTAATATATATTATATCGAATACTTTTTTCCCTTTATATTATTTGACGTAATCTGACAATGTGCCTTTGTCACATATGGTGCAAAATCAATTTGTCCTCGAGGACAGATTGTGTATTGATTCATGATTTGTATACGTCCAGTATTATGTCTTAATTATGAATTTAAGGGTGGGGTCTCTATGTAACATACACAAGCATCCCGAATGCCTCATTTGTCATATGTCATATGCACGTGTCATCACTTATGCGTCTATACCACTCATTTATACTCTCCAAAAATAGTATATTCGAAAATAACAGATGACTTCAGAAATACAAAAAGGGTATCGATTGATGGCAATGGGTGGATAAGAGGAGGATAAGGTGTAACATGGCTATCAGCAAAACGTTGGCGGCGTATTGTGAGGGAGCAAACAGCCAGGAAAGACGACAGGGAGTTGTCGTAACAAATTGAAGGTTTGAGATGAGTCGATCAATAATGGGTTATGCCCCTACGATTAGTCATAGGGACACGACACACGACTGGTCATAGGGGCATAACATACGATTAGTCATAGGGACATAACACACGACTGGTCATAGGGACATAACATACGATTAGTCATAGGGGTATAACCCACGACTGGTCATAGGGACATATCATACGATTAGTAATAAGGGTATAACCCATGACTGGTCATAGGGGCATAATATACGATTAGTCATAGGGGTATAACCCACGACTGGTCATAGGGGCATAACATACGATTAGTAATAAGGGTATAACCCAGGACTGGTCATAGGGGCATAACATACGATTAGTCATAGGGACATAACCCACGACTGGTCATAGGGGCATAATATACGATTAGTCATAGGGGTATAACCCACGACTGGTCATAGGGGCATAATATACGATTAGTCATAGGGGTATAACCCACGACTGGTCATAGGGACATAACATACGATTAGTCATAGGGACATAACATACGATTGGTCATAGGGGCATAACATACGATTAGTCATAGGGACATAACACACGACTGGTCATAGGGGCATTATATACGATTAGTCATAGGGACATAACACACGACTGGTCATAGGGACATAACATACGATTAGTCATAGGGACATAACATACGACTGGTCATAGGGGCATAACATACGATTAGTCATAGGGACATAACACACGACTGGTCATAGGGGCATAACATACGATTAGTCATAGGGACATAACACACGACTGGTCATAGGGACATAACATACGATTAGTCATAGGGACATAACATACGACTGGTCATAGGGACATAACATACGATTAGTCATAGGGACATAACATACGATTGGTCATAGGGGCATAACATACGATTAGTCATAGGGACATAACACACGACTGGTCATAGGGGCATAACATACGATTAGTCATAGGGACATAACACACGACTGGTCATAGGGACATAACATACGATTAGTCATAGGGACATAACATACGATTGGTCATAGGGGCATAACACACGATTAGTCATAGGGACATAACACACGACTGGTCATAGGGGCATAACATACGATTAGTCATAGGGCTATAACCCACGACTGGTCATAAGGACATAACATACGATTAGTCATAGGGGTATAACCCACGACTGGTCATAGGGGCATAACATACGATTAGTCATAGGGGTATAACCCACGACTGGTCATAGGGGCATAACATATGATTAGTCATAGGGGTATAACCCACGACTGGTCATAGGGGCATAACATACGACTGGTCATAGGGGTATAACCCACGACTGGTCATAGGGGTATAACCCACGATTGGTCATAGGGACATAACCCACGACTGGTCATAGGGGTATAACCCACGACTGGTCATAGGGGTATAACACACGACTGGTCATAGAGGTATAACCCACGACTGGTCATAGGGGCATAACATACGATTAGTCATAGGGACATAACACACGACTGGTCATAGGGGCATAACATACGATTAGTCATAGGGCTATAACCCACGACTGGTCATAAGGACATAACATACGATTAGTCATAGGGACATAACACACGACTGGTCATAGGGACATAACACACGACTGGTCATAGGGGCATAACATACGATTAGTCATAGGGGTATAACCCACGACTGGTCATAGGGGCATAACATACGATTAGTCATAGGGGTATAACCCACGACTGGTCATAGGGGCATAACATACGACTGGTCATAGGGGTATAACCCGAGACTGGTCATAGGGACATAACCCGAGACTGGTCATAGGGACATAACCCGAGACTGGTCATAGGGACATAACCCACGACTGGTCATAGGGGTATAACCCACGATTGGTCACGCATCCATTCATACGGCGTGGTATTGTCCGAATCAATCTCACATTAAAAAATTCCACTCTTCTTGCAGCACCTAGCCCAGTTCGGACATCGTAGGGCGGGCCTTCTGACGTCCCAGACGAGGTCTATGAGGGGAAGATCGGGACCCATTGCTGTCCATTTGATTTCGGTGATGTTTTGGTGCTGGCGGTAGTCAGTTACGATAAGTGCACGGTCAGCACGAGCGTTTTCGCATTGCTGCATCGTGCATGAAGCTGGTGTAGCAGTGAGTGAGCTATTATGGCGATTTTAAATAAAAGTCACAAAACGATTTAAATAACCATAGGGATGCTCTGCTAAAAGCTAAAAGCAGAGATCTTTGTACGACACCCTCTGTGTCATAGGCATGTGTTTTTGAGTCACTATCAAGTAGTGATGATAACAGGTGATCGCGACAAGGTGAGCCTATCCTTCCCGCCCTACTGGTGGCACCCGTCACAAACACATGCAAGACCACATAGTACACGTCAACACAGGGAACTGCATCAGACAATTTGGTAACTGATGGAAATGTCCTCCACATGCCTAGCTACCATAAACCTATGTGAAAGTTTTACTAAGGCTTTGGATGTTTTTTACGCTGACAATAACTCTTGAGCAAGGGTAGTATGGCGCTGTTACAACCCTTAATGTAAAAAATACTCTTAGCGTAAAAATGTTTACATTAAGGGTTACGTGTTAACTCTTAGTGTAAACAAAATTACAGTAAGAGTAACAACCCGCAACCCTTAATGTAAAAAATATTTTTTTTACATTAAGGGTTAATATCGTACATATCGCCCCTTTATGTAAAATAATCTTGTAAACAAAGTTTGATTGGATACTTTTTGCAATTGTCACGTGTTTTATTGTTTTTCCTCGGTTTCTTGCAATTATTCGTAATAAGCAACAGCGTGAGAAACTGACTTTGCTCAGATCTGAGAACAAGAGGGGCTATTATAAGAATGGCAGGCTCGTTATTGAGGACATGCCAGCTACTACTCTGGAAGGTGATGCCCATCAGTTGTCGGCTCTAGTCGCAGATCACGACGCAAGTGGAACATCGTCAACTGTGGATCAGGAGCGGGTGCTGCCGTCAAGGTCGAAGGTTATGCAAAAGCACAACAAAATACATTGCAAGGAATATAGAAGATTTAACCATCAAACTGTCCGACATTGGCTTTGTTTCTTTTGTATCTGAACATGACATTGTTGCTTTATATGAAAAATAGTCAATAGAAAATTACTTTAGTGACATTTTTCCAGAATACATAAACTTTATTGTTTACCAGCCACAAAAAGGTCCAAGTTCGGGAGGTATTCGGGAGGAATACCTTTGATAAAATATTCACTGGTAAGACGTGTTATTGATTTTCGATACAGATACCATGCTATTACTATTCTGTTGGATAAACGTATGTTTGGTTTTTGTAGAGCTACATTACGTGTGTTTACATATATCCAGTCGGAGAGATCGACCTGGTAATAATAACAAAGATAGACAAAATGGGGTAGAGATTTTGTTGTATTTTTTATTGAGTACACTGGAAGAGTCCCCAGCTGTTTCTATCATTGTACTTGGATTTGTTTGTTTGTTTGTTTGCCTGTTGTTTAACGCCGCACTCAGCTATATTCTATTACATGACGGTGGTCTGTAAATGTAGACAATCCAGTAGTCGACATCATGACCATCGATCCATGCATTTGGGATATGATGACATGAATCAACCAAGTCAGCGAGTCTGACCACCCGATCCCGTTAGTCGCCTCTTACGACAAGCATTGTCGCCTTTTGCGGCAAGAATGGTTTGCTGAAGACCTATTCTACCCCGGATCCTTACAGGTCCATTGTACATGAACAGCAGAACTGGTGTGACGCGGGACTATGTTGAGAACGATGTTATTCACCATGTTGAAAGTAATAATTACTTAGTAGATGTTTTTGCACAATTTGAGATGGAAAGATATTCTTGTGATAAATTACTTTGGAAAAACTCTTTTGGAAATGTGTTCAATTCTGAACATACATTTTGTGAAAGGGAGATTTGGAACTGACTATCAAATCGGTGACTGAACATTTATTGGGCATTTAGTGAGTGCGTGAGTTGGGTTTAACGCCATTTTTAACAGTATTCCATTTATATCACGGCGAGTCACCTTAATGTGGGAGGAAAGCCGGAAGTGATGCAGGCCTCAGACGTTTACCACTTCGGTGAAACCCACGAGTACGGGTATGGTGCTGATAAACCTAGAAACATCATCGGGGCGAACCGGGATTCGAACCTACAATCATAGGTTTCTGGCGTGACCAAGGGACGCAACTCTGCACTCTGTTGTTTGAACGAACACAAGCCTTTACATTACTGTACAAGGATTGTAACATTTTTCCCATTTTAGCACTCAAACCATGTTTGTACAATGGCTTCCATAGATGTCGTCAAGGCCAGCTGATTGATTATGTTTCTAGGCAAGATGAGTCTGGCAGATGTTCTACTCAGTCGCTCCCTGTTTTGAAATGTGTCAATTATTGTCTCTTGTCTCTTTATAATAATATATAATCTTTATAATCTTGTTTACCCCCAAACATGTTGTAATATGTTGCGGTTGTATGTGGAATACTGCAAGGGACATTGAAGCGTTGTCGCATTGTCGCCCTTGCGAAAACAAGCAAAAAGTGTCAAAATTAGCCAAAGCGCGACATGGCGACAATGCGACAACGCGACATTTGGGCCATTTGTGGCATTGTCGTATTGTAAGATGTCCGAAAGGCTTATGTGACGTATTGCCATCCGTCTTTGTACGGCGTGCGTCATCCGTCATGCGAAATCTATTCACAATACGATTTATACCTAAAATATGTCGAAAGATAGCATTTACAGCTCACCTGGTACGAAGTTCCGTGGTGAGCTTATGTCAGTTCCCACAGAAGATCGAATGGTCGGTTCCTAACTGACATGAAATACTCTACAGGCCGTATGCCTAATGTTCTTTTTCGCTGTTTTCAATCAACAATGGTCTTACTTCAGGATATGCTAAACTGCTATAGAAAAGGTATAGACTTCATATCCGAAAAATATAAACTTTAAGTGGCTATATTTGACTCGGCACGGTACTTGAGAAATCTTTTTTTTTAACCAAACATCATTGCATTGGAATTCCTTTCGTTTGTAATAACATTTGATTCTGGTGTATGCTTAACTGTCATATCCGTAATACTGCAACAAAATGTCCAATTTTTTATGACTAAAACCAGAGACCATATACCGATATGGTCTCTGCTAAAACTCTGTAAATGGACCATTCTAACAACCCAACAACTTGGTCTGATCTGCTTGGGCTGAGTCCTCCTTTCCGTCGTTACGGTATAGGATAGTAACGAGGTTACCTTGCAGAGTATCGAAAAATAACCTGTGTAAAACAGTAAGTTTGATAAAAATCGGTTAAAGGGTTAGGGGTCATAAATCCTTTTATGAAGCCTGAATATAACAACCAGGTGGCCGGTCGTTGTATAGAGAGAATCTAAAAATGATTAGTCATTTGCACATCTAGACAAAGTAACGATCAGTTAAATCTACGAAGTTTCAAGAAAGTTCGATAAGTATTATTTCATAGTGATAACCCTTAATGTAAAAAAATATTATCTATCACTTCAACCCTTTATGTAAAAATGTTTACATTAAGAGTTGTAACAAGGATGAACCCGCAACCCTTAATGTAAAATATTTTTACATTAAGAGTCATTTTTACATTAAGGGTTGTAACAAGAGTTAACACGTAACCCTTAATGTAAAATCTTTTACATTTAGAGTAATATTTACATTAAGGGTTGTATCATGGCGCTCTTTGAAATTTTGGGAGACACAGCATGCTGAACTGTACTTCAAACGCTGTGAAACGTGGACACCAAAGGCTGGCGCTGCTGGAATATTGCTCGACATAAAGGGAAAGTTTAATATAAATAAAACGACAAAACCCTTTCCATATTCAATAGAAATTTCTGAATAAAGCAGAGTCGATTGTACGATTCCGACTATATCATAAGCATGTGTTTATGAATCACTATAAAATAGTAATGATACCGGGTGATCGCGAAAAGGTGAGCGTATCCTGCCCCACCGGTGGCACCCATGACGTTTTAAACCTGTCCCTCACATATATTGGAAACTGAGTCAATGCGTGTAAAATTAAATATGTTGTGCGTGACAGAATTCAAAATAAATATCGACAGCCATTTGTAGTTCAACCACCTGCCTTTACGAACCACGTGTATCAACGGCAGGCTCAAATTCTCCCAACCTCCACCATGCTATTCAACATGAGTTCAGCCAATCAGCGACCAGCAGTCAATATCGACGTGTGCAACATGTGTTGAGGCGTCAATGTGAGTGAATTCACGATCTTCGAAGTAGCCCCAGAAAGATGTAGTTTCAAACTATGTGACTTGTGTTCAGCTGGATGTTCTTTGTGGATTATCGTTTAAGTTTCACTCGGAAACGGACAGCAACTTATCAAAATGGCAGCATCCCCGCAAGGCTACATGTCTGATCACCGTTACATCGACAGGGGGAAGAGGGAGACGGCCTTCTCCATCAAGTGGATTGTGTATTGTGTTGTGTTTTTCTCTGTGATAATATGTACCAATTCTGTAGTTCCATACCGTAACTGTGTGTCAAGCACGGGTCAAGACTTGGCATGTTTTGCCTCGTCGGAGAACGTTGAAAACATTAACACGACGTTGACGGTAACGCCGCTCGACGTCACCTGTGGGCAGACAACAACCGACTTCTACCTTCGACTTGGAGATGTGGTGAGCTTTCATGAGTCATTTGAAGTCCTTTAGGCTTAACTGCGTTTTTTCTTTATATTCACGTCACGTCAATACGTGGTGTACGTGACGATCAGCTAAACATAATTCGTTAGTATTATTGTCTTAAAACTATTAGGTGTGATATTTGTCTTACCGGATACCGCGTTGCAGGGTAACATGAAGAACTGTCTGTATATTTATTCGCGTGAACGACATGAATTCTGATATAAAGATTTCTGAAAATGAAAAATGAATTTACCTTCAATTTTTTACATAAGGAAGAGAATTTATGGATGTCAACGTCTTTATTATGAGGAGCACAACGTTATGGAGTATATGGTTACTCCTTCATCGGGTGAATTAATGTTCTGAAGCAGAGAGCATATATATGTACATGTAAGAACAACAACGGTAATAAGATAACAAAAGGTGGAAACTTAACAAGGGAAGCCAACATATAATTGGCGCTGATAGTTATGGACAACTGGAAGCCAGGACGAAATTATCACTGTACAAATATATGCTCTCTGCCTCTTAGCATTCATTCACCCGATGAAGGAGTAAGCATATACTCCTTAACGTTGTGCTCCTCATAATAAAGAAGTTGACATCCATGAATTTTCTTCCGTATGTGTATCACTTCTAAATGCCTTTCAAAGACTTCCACCTATTACATGATCTTCATACCACTCGCATCCTCGCCCTGTCTTCCTTTTAATTGAAATTTCATAAAACTGGAAGAAGAAATAAATATGATATTGATGAGACGGTTGTATATTAATAACGGTCGAGAAAAGAAATGAAACTTTTAATTTTCAAAAGAAATAATAACCATCTATTTTATCGAAAATGCCTTCTTTGATTTCCTACTTAATTGTCAAAGAACAAAAAAGTAATTGGTATCAACTTTTTGTTTGATTTTTTAAATACGAAATTGTATTGCTTTGCAAAATCAATGGGTGATGCACGTGCATGGATTATCACTGTGTCGTCTTCTTAATTTGACCTTGATTTTGTGGCTGTATCGGACAGCACTTTTTAATTCAATATATAGCGATTCTCCTTAATTTGGATAAGAACGGTGATATCCTAAACTTCGTTATATAGAGAGTACTTTTAACTTAGGCTTGTCAGGGCCCCTTTCAATTACATTAAAAGAGAATTTACGCCAATTTTCCAGTAGATATTGTGTTATGTATGAATATGGTTTAAATGGCTCTATTATACTCGTGAATGTAATTTTTTCTAGTCAGTTAATGTATAATATTTAATTATATACATCATTAGCATGTGTGATTGTCTTTCATGTTCATATATTTTACATTGCTGACAGATTGATGTATCCTAATGAAGATGAATTATATGTTCATATATGCTTATGCATGAGAAACGTTGAATTAAATATAAGCGAATGCTGGTTAAATTATTTCAGTGATTTATTCACGTAAGTAAATATACAGCTGCTTTGGTATGAACCTAATACATGATTTATATTTGTATTTTATATTTTAACGATACGTATTCATATTGGTATTGTTTACATTTAAACATGTTTTCCTAATGATTGTGTTTCTGTTTCCTTCTCGTGTGGTAAGAATATTTTAATTACATTCCTCCCAATGTTGCCTTGCACCACTGTTGCTATGCTACATCCGCTCGGGGACGTTGCCAGGGGGATGTTTGTCAAATCCTTGTTCTAAATATATATCTCTGGGGAGATTCAGGGTCAGAATACGTCCCAGTGTACCCTTTAAATAATCAGGTGGTCAAACCCTGATTTGTTTATTTGTTAGTTTGCTGTTTAATGCCCCACTCAGCAATTTCCAGCTGTATGACCACTGTCTGTGAATAATCGACAATCCAGTGATTGACATCATGAACATCGATCCACGCAATTGGGATACGATGACATGCATCAACCAAGTCGAGGGCCTGACCACCCTATCCCGTTAGTCTCCTCTTACGACAAGCATAGTCACTTCTTAGGCAAGCATGGGTTCCTGAAGACTAATTCTAACCCGGATCTTCACGGGTTAAGCCCTGACTTGACTGATTGGGTGTCATCATACCCCGATGGTTGAATGTTGTTCATGCTTGTAGTCACTGGCTGGCGAGACTGTAATAAACCGCCATGATGTAGCGGGAACATATGGCCTTTTAGTAATAATTCGCCTCCTAACCCCGCCCTATCCTATGGTGAGATATGTCCCCCCTCACGCCTCCCCTGCTATCCGTCCCCGAGCGGTGCCACCACGTGGCCGGGCACGCTGCAGTACCGGTCCCAGTTCACGTACCGTGTAACCATGCATGATGGTGTTGTAGTACAAATCTCCAGGCTCCTATTGGTGTTGGTGGCAATGTAATGGTACGGTTGATGTGAGAGCCTGAAGGTTTGGACTACATCCAGGTCAGCACTGTATTTAGAAATCACATACAATGAAAACGTGTTAACTCGAAGTCAGTGAGATCGATATATTGATTAAGGCGATATGGCATTATAGTCCCGGCAGAATCCTTTTGGTCGGGCATATGCACTTAGTTTGTCTCGAACTACCGATTAATCATATACTGTATATACGAAGATAAACGACTTCGAGTTAACAAGATTTCATTAAAAGTCAACTCTGGATATAACGGTCGGCAATAGAAAATGTAAAGAGAAGCTACGCTTGGACCATTTGGCACTCAAAGAAAGTTTCATGAAAACTAAACTATTTCAAACCCATCCGTTCATCTGCCAACTCAAATTTGCAGTTAATAATTATCCATATACACATAGAGAACGTGTTATTAATAATAAGAACCAAGATATTAGATAGTGAAGCATAAACTCACTTTAGTTCTTATTGTTAAAGGAGTAGTAAAGACTATTGGGAATAAGTAATTTTGGCAGAGATCCCCTTTAAATCTTATTAGTATTGCGGTGAGTATCAAAGGCATAGGGAATAGATAGTTTTAGCAGAAAGGAGACCCCTTTTAATTCTTATCATTACAGGGGTAATAAAAGTTATTTTGGTGGGTAAGTTTGGCAAAACAGAAACCCCTTTAAATCGTGTTACTATTACAGTGAGTATTAAAGATATTGGGAACAGATACCTTTAGCAGAACTGAGACCCCCCTTTAATTTATTATTACTTGATGTAATATTGGTAATTGAGTAAGTCATTTTGACAGAACAGATATCCCCCTTTAATTCTTCTTACTGTTATCACAAAGGGTAGGTTATTGGGAATAGGTTACGTTGGCAGAACATGAACAGACCTCACCCGTTCCGTCGACTTCTTTATATCCAGAGCTGACAGCACTCCTAATCAACACAACACGAACACTCATAATTTCAGGTTCCAAGTAACAATGTCTACACTGCTTTAGACATTAAGCTTCCTGCATCTGCAATGTATATATATGCTCCACCTATCACTGCTGCAGGGCTGAACAAAAGCCTCTTAATGGGATATAGTTGATATATGGAGACCTGCTGGTTTAGACTATCCTGCTTTGTTATATACCCGTGCATGCTCAGTCTTAGTAAAATCAGATCTTAGTCCTCGCTATTGCTAAACAAAGATCTGAGGACATCCCATTACAGGTCACGCCGGAACTATGTTTCATCTGACCAATCAGGGCGTCGTGGGAATGTGTTTTCAAATCATGCAACCTCGAAAAGGTTAACACCGAGTATTCCGAACCACAGTTACGGGCTGGACGACCGATTCCATCAAAATCATCGTACATCTCCAACTTTAACTGGATAAACATTTGATACGGGAGAAACTTCCCATAGCCCGTGGGAAACACTGACACCTTGGCCATCTATTAGACATTTCCAGAATTTTCTTTTGTACAGTTTTCAAATTTGGACCGACAACTTTGTCAAAATATTTTTTCAAAGCGCAGTCTGGAATGGAAGTCGCCAGTTTGAAACTAGTGCCGTAAAACTCGAGATTGTTGATTTCTGATTGGCTAATGGCCACTTCTTGTTAGTCGTTTCTTTGGTCGGGATGGGATGTCCTCAGAACTTTGTGTCGCGGCACGAGAACTGAGGTCCGATTTTAATGAGATTGGTATATGCTCCTCATAAATTCTTATGTATTGTGATAAATATCGTACATATGCGAAATAATGTGGCGTTATTAAGGTTTAATATGTATTTTTAATAAGTAACTGTAAAGGTAAAATCAGAAGTTGTCGCACAGGTAAAGCATTCGGGCAACAACACACGTCACAGAGAGAAACACGAAAGTCAGTTTCTATCTGAGTTTAACGACGAAATGGACCTCCCCACTTACCATTTGCTGTATTTCTGTCATTAGATGTACACGAACGTACGTACGTTACGTACCGACTGGCGTAATTCTATCAGCAACTGTACGCATACTCATGTTTCTGTTCTATCTTTTGGTGTACACGCACGTACGTCTGCGTGCCATGCCGTCCCTGAGTGTTTCTTCCGTCAGGCTTACACTAGTCTAGTTTACAACTGGAGTGTTCCTGCGACCAGGGAAGCATGTGTGTGTGTGTGTGAGAGTGCCCACTTGAAGGGCTGACGTGTTTCGGTCTTCGCTACGTTAACGTGACATGTCGACGTATTTTGTTGTCCGGATGTTGGCGTTCTGACATTTGCAATGGAGTTTAGTGATGTCTTGAAGCCATGATTTAACTTCTTTCTTCCTGAGCAACCGCAAACCTATGTTCACTCTGAGTCGGCAATACCTACGCACAGAAGCTGTACATAGACACATAATAACAATCGGGCTTCTGTGACAGTATTGGCGCCTTGTGGTTTGGGCAACTCACCACAGCACAGGGGGCACGGGTGGCCCAGTCGTCTAAGGTGCCGCGATTCGCTGTGCAGAGTTGCGTCCCTTGGACACGCCAGAAACCTATGATTGTGGGTTCGAATCCCGATTATGTGTCTAGGTTTGTCAGCACCATACCCCTGCTCGTGGGTTTCACCGGAGTGTTAAACGTCTGAGACCTGCATCACTTCGGGCTTTCCTCCCACATTAAGCTGACACGCCGTGGTATGACTGGAATACTGTTAAAAGCGGCGTTAAACCCAACTCACTCACTCACTCACCACAGCACAGGTTCAGGGTTACTTATGATTGTCACCTGAAAACTTTAACAGTATCAGTGGCTGTTATGCCAAAGTCTTTGTGTTCTTGATAACCGATAATAATTATGTTTCAATTTGTCTGCCCTCTGTATGACGCCGAGGCGAGTGTATATACAAAATCATATGAGTTTTTAAAAATATAGCTAGAGTTGTACACGATCCTGCACACAGGTTGAAAATAGCCCACCAGGAACGAGAAATGAGATTTTCAGAATTTAAAACTGTCGGGCCAAATAAAGTATACACCCATGTTCGGTGGCGGCTAAACATGAAACAAACAAGAAATGATTATTCGATGGTGATGTATCTGATAACAGTATCATAGCTGTGCTGGGGGCTTCACGCTGGCAGTGTTTCGGCGACTAGCTGTTTTTAGCCGAGTAACGTTTTAGTAAGGTTTGTAATTTTGGGGTCAAATCCACTTTTCAAGTACATACTTTCTTTTACCCGGCAGTTTAGAATGTCTGCGGATGTAATTGCCAGCATGTAATCCCGGGGGGTGGTTATATATACCCGGGGACTTATGGCTTGGGGAACTTTGCGAGCATGTTCAATTGCCAGCATGTGATCCCGGGGGGTGGTTATATATACCCGGGGACTTATGGCTTGGGGAACTTTGCGAGCATGTTCAATTGCCAGCATGTGATCCCGGGGGGTGGTTATATATACCCAGGGACTAATGGCTTGGGGAACTTTGCGAGCATGTTCAATTGGACACCTCCCCGTACTGTTCTCACAAAGTGGGCGGTCGGGTAGCCTAGTGGTTAAAGCGTTCGCTCGTCAAGCTGAAGACCCGGGTTCGATTCCCGACATGAGTACAATGTGTGAAGCCCATTTGTGGTGTCCCCCGCCGTGATATTGCTGGAATATTGCTAAAAGCGGCGTATAACCATACTCACTCACTCACTCTCACAAAGTGAGGTACATGTGACTCCAAGTCAGTTTCCACATGACATCTGCACATTCCCTAGAGGAATAAATCGCTTCACTGTCTTTAACAAAGCATTGCCCGTCAAGAACGTGTTCGGATCGTGGGTTAGTCTTTCGCTTCAAACCACCGCACACCAACACCGAGTTCGATTCCCCACCTGGTTACATTGTCCATTCTTCTTCACCTCCATTGTGATACTGCTAGAATATAATCAAAGCGGCCCAGCAAAACATTGTGTATTACGGGATACTGTTAGGGGTACTGAGGACTTTCTTCTTCCGTCTATAAAGGTAATAAAGGCAGGCATAAGTTGATGGTAAATCATTCCCCCATACCCTCTTGCACAGAGCGTTTTAGCACTACCTCAATTATATGTGCATTTTAAAGTAAGAGTAAATACTGTAGTGCCAATTATTAGAGTAGCACACATAACTTTTGTCCGAGTTCATCGGTATTCATACACACAACAATAATAACAACAACAATAAAAATAACAATCACAACAATGATAATAACCATCTCAGCAATAAAAATTAAAATAACAACAATAATAAAAACAAAAACAAAAACAAAAATAACAACAATAACAATCACAACAATGATAATAACAATCTCTGCAATAATAATAAAAACAACAATAACAACAAAAATAACAACAATAATAACAATCAAAACAATGATAACAACAATATAAATAACAATAACAACAAGAATAACAACAATAATAACAACAATTATAACAACAATAATAATTGCTGAGTCATGATGAAAACAAGGCATTCCACAGTTTACTTAACGAGCCAAGGATGTAGGACAGAATCTCAAAGAACAAAACTGGACAATGTCTAGTTGAGGTTGTGGAAAGTAAAGAGGAATCATCCAAATACACAAGACCCCGCTAATCCAGACTCCCCTCTTTACGGACGTTAACTGTATGTTGGAACACCCAGTTAAATACAAAGAGATGTTTCTTTCTTATACATTTTCGTTATATCGCTTTCACTGTCAACGGTGCCGTCCCGACAAACGCAGTTTCACTGTATTGGTCGATTATGTGTATGGACATACTATTAGTTTTAAGCCGAGTAACTGCCGTTAAATGAATTTATTTTAATGAGTTCATAATGAAACCGAGTATCCTGTGTGAAGCAGGTACTAATTTAAATACAATAGCCAACCACAATGTGACAAGATAATTATCACCCAATCAAGGATGTAAGTGATATTTTTTACTGCATATTGATAAGTAGAGAAAATAGGATTGTCAAGCAGAGAATTAGGATATTACACAACGCACATTTACACAATTGCACAATTACATAATGCACATTTACACAATTACACAGTCCACGTTTACACCAATACATAATGCACATTTAAACGATTACACAGTGCACGTTTACACATTTAGACCTCCTCCTCAACACGATACTAAACTTCAGGTCTGAATACATGTGTCTTATAAAGCATCCAGATGGCTCGATTGATTTTTTAGCATGGCCATATATTTTATGCAGAACGTATTTGTATTAAATATTTTTTGAGACGTTCTCTGTATGTCAGACAATATTTTCTAGTGTAACATCTTCTTAAAGACGAATGCTCACATGGAGCAGCTGTACCCACACATCGCATAGATACATACACACGTCAAATACCGACTTCAGCATCACTGATACCTGTACACACGTCAAATACCGATCTCAGCATCACCGATACCTGTATACACGTCAAATACTGACTTCAGCATCACTGATACCTGTGTACACGTCAAATACTGACTTCAGCATCACTGATACCTGTATACACGTCAAATACCGACTTCAGCATCACTGATACCTGTATACACGTCAAATACTGACTTCAGCATCACTGATACCTGTATACACGTCAAATACCGACTTCAGCATCACTGATACCTGTATACACGTCAAATACTGACTTCAGCATCACTGATACCTGTGTATACACGTCAACTACTGGCTTCAGCATCACTGATACCTGTATACACGTCAACTACCGACCTCAGAATCAGTGATACCCGTATACTCGTCAAATACTGACTTCAGCATCACTGATACCTGTATACACGTCAAATACCGACTTCAGCATAACTGATACCTGTATACACGTCAAATACCGACTTCAGCATCACTGATACCTGTATACATGTCAACTACTGACTTCAGCATCACTGATACCTGTATACACGTCAAATACCAACTTCAGGATCACTGATACCTGTGTATACACGTCAACTACTGGCTTCAGCATCACTGATACCTGTATACACGTCAAATTACGACTTCAGCATCACTGATACCTGTATACACGTCAAATACCGACCTCAGAATCAGTGATACCCGTATACTCGTCAAATACTGACTTCAGCATCACTGATACCTGTATACACGTCAATTTACGACTTCAGCGTCACTGATACCCGTATACATGTAAAATACCGACTTCAGCGTCACTGATACCTGTTCATCATCAACCATTGTAGATGTCGCTGCAATGAAAATGCATCACAATCCTTTGCAGACGTCTTTGGTTACCATGACGTCGCAATCAAATGACATCACTAATGGCTCCGCTAGTGAAGCTGTTAGCAGTACTTTTTACACTTAGACCCTGCTTATTACTGTCTACAAACTGAAAAAAGTGGAAGAATGATGTTGGATGATAAATAAAATCTAACCCTCCTGTCTTTTGATATCAAATATATCAAAATTCTTTGATATATTTGATATCAAAAGACACTCGGTTGAAATTCTCTATACACACGTCAAATACTAACTTCAGCCCCATCTATTACCTGTGCACGCGTAAAAATACTGACTTCAATAACGTGCTTGAAACGGAGACGTGATATGCATGATGTTGAAAATCAGCTATCTCCCCAGCTGTGAATGTTGGCTAGGGGCCCCGCCCAGGAGGTCGTGTAACTGAGACGATGCAGCAACTGCTGTTACGGACCCCGCCCAGACACACATGGACTCTAGGCATATTCTAAGTCGTCAACGTGTAAAAATAACTTTTTTTTCATGACAGTACAGGACGTGGCTAATGCGAACACGAATGTAGCGTGGTAACAGTTGTAACGAAGCTATGCAAACACAACCAGTGCACAACACCTTGCTGATGCATGTGTACGTGTTGTGTCAGTTGAGACAAATTTGATATCACCTAATTCCAAGTACAGACTACGAAATATGATTGATGAGGCTATTGAGATTTTACATTTGTACGATACTATATCCCTCAAATAGTACAAACCTTTATATAGCACATGAATTACATTAATATTAAATATTGGAATGTTGGAATGTGCCTTCAGGAATGTTTCTTCCATTTTCAGTTAATTAAAAGATGCTCGTTTAGATTCTACACACACACACACACACACACACACACACACACACACACACACACACACTCATATGTCCTAATTTATAGGCATACTTCGATTTTACACCTACAACTCCCAATGTATACAGAGCAACATAAAATGTTATAAACCAACTTTCAATATGACTTTAACAGTTAGAATACATAAGTGGATTAATAAATACGGTGTTTTAATCACACATAACACGAGTTGTACGACGGTTGGTTAATACAATATAAAAAAAATATTTATGTAAATATATTTAAAAACCGGATGATTTAACCGGTAACGCTTTGGTCCGGATTTATCGGTTTTTCCTTCATTGAGCACGAGTGAGCCTTCCCGTGACACTGCCCTTCGTGCCGCGCGTCAAGATGTTACTTGAATACACCGAGAGTGTTTACTTTTGAAAGAACAGTTCATCAGCTGTGTACATATACCGACTATCGATCTCCCAAGTCCCTAAGCCCGGGACGTATTGATCAGTAACAGCAGTCCCCACATATAAACGAACACATACATTGTATGCGAATTCGTCATTTCATACGGGTTCCGATCTTGTTTATGAGCCATTACACGACCCTGATAGTTGATTGAGTGAGTATGGTTTTACGCCGCTTTTAGCAATACTCCAGCAATATCACGGCGGGTGACACCAGAAATGGGCTTCACACATTGTACCCATGTCGGGAATCGAACCCGGGACTTCGGCGTGACGAGCGCTTGTTTTAACCACTAAGCTACCTGACCGGCCCCCCCCCCCCCCCCCCCCCCCCCCGATAGTTGAGTTAATACATAGTTGAAATAATGACAGCATCTGCTATATCCGGGTTTTACCAAGCTCGTGTACTACAGACGTGATTAGGTCGTTCAAAGTTTAAAAAATAATAACAGTATTCTTCATATTTATTATATGCAGATTTCATCCCATAATCACACTAAGTACTGACGTCTTCATTTCAAAGGAAAGTGATTCTAACTTACTAAAAATCGGTAGAAATAAAAATACATTTTAAAATTCTGGATTATCTTCCCGAGTGAATTAATTTTAAATCCCGAACCATGGCGAGGGATATTTAATCCGTAATTCCATGTTGCGTGTAGGTTATTCTACATATTACCCTTTTTTTTAGAAAATATGGTAAAATGTGTTTCGCGATCACGTCAGCCGTATAAGTCTATTGTGGGAACAACGTCATAAAAACCCCGCATGTGACGTCATAAACAATAGATGACATCATCTTTAATTATTTGCGACAGTGCGTTGATATGACGTACATGAAAACAATACAACACTTTTCATATTCATAAGAAATGTATGATAAAAGCAGGGTGGGTTGTACGATTCCGACTGTATCATGAGCATGTGCTTATGAATCACAATCAAATTGTGATGATACAGGTGTTCGCGATAACGTTGGTATAGGCCGCAGACAATGAAAACAATGGAACAAATTGGCAGTAACCAGCCAATCAGCATGAGCAAAAGTGAGAACTACTGAAAATAATTACATAGACATCCTTGTCCGCATGCGCAATAAAGATAAGACATTTCAATGATCAACTCAGGGTGCTGGGTTAGATGGGTTAGCCTAATGTTCAGTTACGACAAAGATACCAGGTACGGATTCGTTTCCCGACATGGTTTCAAAATGAGGACCCCCCCTCCCCACCAACCATTCTTTTTCTCCCTTGGGGCACAGGTGGCCCAGTCGTCTAAGGCACCGCGATTCGCTGTGCAGAGTCCTTTGGGCGCACCAGAAACCTATGATTGTGGGTTCGAATCCCGGTTCGCCCCGATTATGTTTCTAGGTTTGTCGGCATCATACCCGTGCTCGTGGGTTTCACCGAAGTGGTAAACGTTTGAAACCTGCATCACTTGGGGCTTTCCTCCCACATTAAGCTGGCACGCCGCGATATAAATGTAATACTGTCCAAAGCGGCGTTAAACCCAACTCACTCACTCACTCACTCACTCACTCACTCTTCTTCTCCCCTTGTACCGCTACCCCAGCTCTTATCCACCCACCGGGTCAACCGATGACTGTACACGGTCATTTTGTCCCATATAAACGAACTTTAATTCTGATAAAGGTTTTTGATTTTAAAAAAAAGGTTCAACTTTAAAGCTGTCATATTGTATGAATCATATCTGCAACACTGCAACACTGGCATGATGTAAGGGTGCGAGTTATTACGATGCATTGACTCATTCTTCCCTCGGATCGTGACCAGAGTGTTATGCTCAGATATGAGTTTCAGTGCTAGTTTGCTATTGAATACGTTTCTATAGCCACCACTTACCCCCCTACAATGGAGCGCCAAGCCGAGTATTGACTAGTGAAACACGTTGCGCGGCAGGTGTTCAGTGGGTACTTGTTGAACGTGCGTTGACAGACAATTAATTAATTGAACGGAAGTGGTATCATTCATATTCCATTGATTGCAACGGAACCGACATATGACGGACATTGCATTATATGACAAGCTGAAAGTTGTAATTTGATGCAACAATCGGGAGATTCTATGTTATAAAGACAGATATTTAGACCTACACGCGGTGGAGATTTACGGGCCGCTTCCAACACCTCTGATATATGGAAAAACATCACCCACTCCCTACGCCCTGACGTTCTACAAAGTTTGTCATTTAACGCCGCACTCAGCAACATTCTAGCTATAGGACGGCGGTCAGTAAATAATCGAGTCTGGAAAAGACAATATAGTGATTGACATCATGAGCATCGATCCACGTAATTAGGATACGATGACATGCATCAACCAAGTCAGCATGCCTGACCATCCGATCCCGTTAGTCGCCTCTTACGACAAGCATAGTCGCCTGTTACGGAAAGCAAGGGTTGCTGAAGACCTATTCTACCCCGGATCTTCACCGGTCCGTTTTATAAAGACAATAAATTACTTTGTAATTAAGATTCACATATTTATAAAACGAGTATTGACTGGTGAAACGCGTTGCGCGGTAAGTGATCAGTGGGTACTTGTTGAACGTGCGTTGATTCATATGCCATTGATTGCAACGGAACCGACATATGACGGGCATTGCATTACGGGTTGCTGAAGACTATTAAATGCAAAATCATATTTTACCAACAGCTGTATCCTTAAGAAATCTGTTTATCTAGATAAATAATATATTAGCTGTCTGAAAATAGAGTGGGTCGTGGTTATTCCTTGCCTGGTGTGTCTGGCCCAGATCCGATTATTTTCAGGCCACCGTGATATAGCGTGATTAATGCTGCCTATTAAACAGTATCCCATGGCTATAGTTCAATAGAAAATGAAGATCTGTGGATTTGGAATAATATTTACGTATGAACTTGTATGAAGTAAAAATTCTGTACAGGGAGAATATATATATTCATTAAAAGAATTGTTTTATGGAAAGTTTGATTACTGACCAAACGTATGCAAATGATACATTTGATGAATTCCGAAATTAATGACAACATTGTGTGTGATTTTTCTGCAGATCACCCCGCAAAACTGCACACTAGGTCAACACACGAAGGAGAAGATGATTGACACCCTAACTACTACATGGTGGCAGTCAAAAACGTGGCCAATCAGCCAGTACGAATCTACGTTCCCTGACCACCAATACCCTATCAACATCACGTTGTCCTTCAACAAGACGTACAGAATGTCGGCCAATTTGACGTTGACCTTCAACTCTGGACGTCCCCAGGTGATGGCCATTTACAAGTCTATGGACAATGGTGCCACTTGGGTTCCGCTCCAGTACTATGCCAGAGACTGCGCCAAGGAGTACCCCAACGTGCCCATCGCCATCACGGCTAACAACATGACGACGGTGATCTGTACAGCGGACTACAGCAAGGACACAGGGAACCCGAAGCCAGGCGGGAAGGTCGACTTTCCTGGTCCGGGAGAGAGGATTAAGCTGAAGACAGAAGACACCACACAGTATTACGTTGAGCTGGAGAATATTAAGGGATTCTTCAAATTCACAGATATTCGTATACAATTGTTTTACCCGGCTACAGATTCCAAGGAAGCCAGTAGAAACAGATTTGACTTCCTTCGCTACTACTATGGAATCTCGGACATTAACATTAGAGCCAAGTGAGTATGCATGGTTAAGTTTGTTTGTTTGTTTGTTGTTCAACGCCGCACTCAGCATTACTCAAGCTATATGACGGCGGTCTGTAAATAATCGAGTCTTGACCAGACAATCCAGTGATTGACATCTTGAGCATCGATCCACGTAGTTGGGATACGATGACATGCATCAACCAAGTCAGCGAGCCTGACTATCCGATTCCGTTAGCATAGTCGCCTTTTACGGCAAGCACGGGTTGCTGAAGACTTATTCTACCCCGATTTTCAGGGGTCCATTGGTTTAGTGATTGGTTCGCGTTTATCTTAAACAGACTCCTGTCGATTCGAAGATAAATGGATCAAGGAGAATTTCGAAAAGGAAACACTGTAGGTGTAAGACGAGAATTCCCAGTATATTGCTGTCGGCTAAAAATAGTTTGTTCAGAATATACACATCATGAACGTGACGCAACGCAAGTATTCCCAAAATTCATACTCCGGAATCTGTATGGTCTTTAAACGATAAATTAAACATATTTGTAGTCGTAATCTAAGACAAAAATGTCAATGTGAATTTTAAAAAAGACACGACAAAATGTTAAACTGACCTTTCTCCTGTACTGGGAGTATTTACAATTTTGTTCGGGCACTATATGGAGATAATGGGTTTCGTTATAACGAGAGTCGATTGTGCCGTGGGTGCATACCTGATGTGGTAACATCAAAAACACACCGCGGAAAAGTCGAGCTACCTCAGTGATATCGGGACATAATAGGTCTACAGGTAGCTACGGTTACCGACTCACTCATCCAAGCAGAGGGTACAGATGATCGGAACTTGGGATCCCATACTATAGGGGGCACGGGTGGCCCAGCCGTCTAAGGCGCCGCGATTCGCTGTGCAGAGTTGCGTCCCTTTGGGCACGCCAGAAACCTATGATTGTGGGTTCGAGTCCCGGTTCGCCCCGATTATGTTTCTAGGTTTGTCAGCACCATACCCGTGATCGTGGGTTTCACCGAAGTGGTAAACGCCTGAGACCTGCATCACTTCGGGCTTTCCTCAGACATTAAGATGACACGCCGCGATATAACTGGAATACTGTTAAAAGCGGCGTTAAAACCCAACTCACCCACCCATACTATAACATAGACGTACGACAGTCGTAGCGCTACGATCGCTTTGTAGAACGGGCCCTGTACCCGTTAATGTTTCACCATAACTCCGAGACAGAATCGGCATCAGTACTAGGGCTGGGACGGGTAACTCGGGTACTCGGTCGGGTGGGTCCTGAGTAGGACCCGGGTACCCACAGGACTACCCGGACCCGTGATTAGTCACGTGATATATATTGTTTAATGACAAAAAGTATCTTAAACTCTATGGTTACACTATAAGTCACTAATATTCTCATTTCTTTCTGACAATGCACCCATTCCTTCTTACTTTTATGTTTGAATAAAGATAAAACTTCATGCATTAAACTTCAGTGTATGCTTGAGCGGATCGTTTTACACGTGTATCTAAATACGTTTTGCCAGGGCTACGGTCAAACTTGTCCAAATCGGACAGTTTGTACCTATCTCTAAATATCTACAGGGGGTACCCGGGTAGGGTCGGGTAATAGGATGGTGGGTACCCGGGGAGTAAATTTGGACCCGTCCCAGCCCTAGTCAGTACCCCGTTCAACAAAGAGATCGTAGCGCTACGACTGTCGTAAGTCTATGTTAAAGTGTGGGAGTGACGGTCATCTTAGCGCTGAGATCGCTTTGTGAAACAGGGCCCTGGAGATCTACTATGACCGGCATGGGAAGTTTTCATTTAAGTATAGGATAAAACACGTCCGAGGGTTGCTATGATATTTAAAACCCGCAACCCGAGGGACTTTCCGAGGGAAAGGGTTTTAAATATCACAAACAACCCGAGGGGAAGTGTTTTATCTAACTTATGAACCGAAAAAAACAACTTAAAACAACATTTATCAACATTTTTATGTTTCGAACATACTTTCCATGAACATTAGGAAACGTGCGTAAAATATCTGTTGCTGGCATACGGATCTTGAAAAGGACATCCTTAAAATATTGTGATTTATCAGTGCCTCTGTAGCCTTGTGGTACACTCTCTGGGCTACACATACGAAGGTTGCGTGTTCAATCCTCGGGAATATAAAGAAAATATTTGTCATTTGATTTTACATTTCATTACATGTTACAATCTGAACCAAAGTTGTATAAATAAAATACCCAGGACATTATATAAAATCCATCGGATATTATAACACATTATATAGCAAATATGACTTGAATATCCTATAAAATCCCAGGTATATTATTTAAAATCCCAGGGACATTACAGCGTCCCTGTTTATGCCATTTAACCCGACCAGAGAACAATAGGATGACGTCATTGGACGTTTATAAGCTTTGACATAAACTTGATGACGAAAGTTGATTGCTGTGATACTCTCAAATTTCTTTTATCGCCCAGTTGTTTCTGCAACTTGCACGCCGCCTCCTGCATGTCCGACCTGAACGGCGACTCCATGTGCGAGTGTCAGCACAACACCGCGGGGAAGGACTGTGAGCGATGTTTGCCCCTCTACAACAACAAACAATGGCGGGAGGGCAGCTTCCTGCCGTCCCGAAACGGCACTGCGCATGCGTGTGAAAGTAAGTTTAAAATTGGGCCTAATTCGAAAAGTATATTTATTGTACGTTAGCCAAACATTAACTGAAACCAACGAGCGCGGGCATGAATCTCACAGATTAAAACCCTAGGATTCAAACCCACGACCATGGCCGGCTGAGGGTGAATTCCGTATTGCAACGCTTTTAACCACAAGGCTACTCGTCCCAGTATCAGGCTTTTTCCAAGATTTTAGGGATACGTTGCAACGAAACACCCCTAATTTTCAATTTCAATGAAACAAGTGAACCTTATAAAATTTAAAATGAAATATGAAAAACAAATGTGCTTTAAAGTAGATCTAATTTATTATGTTACCATGGGTGTAAACTGTGTCAAAACCTGAAATGATTGAGTTAACTATACATAGGACTTTAATCAATGCTTATAACCAATCTTACATAAAGCCAGGATTTTTGGTTTACGGATTTTGATAGTGTAAAATTTGTTTGGTAGGTCGAAAAATACATTGTACGTTTGTTAATTATATTAAAGTTTGATTTGGCTCGGTAAGGTGATAAAAAGTGAAAAATAAATGACGAATTCTCGTTGGAAATATTTAGTATTAGTCATTTAAAAATACCTTGGATTTTTTTAAATGTCATTGTGATATTAACCGTCGGTGATATGAAAACATATTGTCATTCTTATTAATTTTATTTTTTTTGTCTTAAAGTTGGTGAATACGTTCACCCACAAAAATGTAAGCCCTTAAATTGTTATTACGGTAATTCCTTTTGAATAAAAAAATAAATATTAAAGAACTGCAAGATATTAAAGCACACCTGGCACATGTTTTGATATTGAATTTAATGATTTCTGTGTTGATCCTTTCGGCCTAATTATTGAACCTGTCTATCGTTGATTAAGTACTAACGGTAACTGTTTCCCATCAGAATGTATGTGTAACGACCACGCCGACAGCTGCACCTTCAACTCCACGTTGATCAAAGGCGTGTGCGACAACTGCCTCCACAACACCACGGGGACGATGTGTGAACAGTGTCTAGACGCCTTCTACCCTGACGTGTCACTACCCCTGAATGACACCAAGGTCTGCCTGCGTAAGTATTATGTGGTTGGGGTGATTGTGAGGGAAATACTATCGCAGTGGTAAAAACAATGATAATGATCATGGGCACATTATATGTAATACATATAGAGTTTGGAAATGGTACATGATACAGTGGGTATGGGCACTGGTAGGATTGGTGTATGGATACAGTTACAGTATGGCTATTTGCACAAGTACTGATATGTTTGGACACAGGTACTGTTATGTATGGACACATGTACTGTTATGTATGGACACAGGTACTGTTATGTATGGACACATGTACTGTTATGTATGGACACAGGTACTGTTATGTATGGACAGAGGTACTGTTATGTATGGACACAGGTACTGTTATGTATGGACACAGGTACTGTTATGTATGGACACAGGTACTGTTATGTATGGACAGAGGTACTGTTATGTATGGACACAGGTATTGTTATGTATGGACACAGGTACTGTTATATATGGACACAGGTACTGTTATGTACAGACACAGGTACTGTTATGTATGGACACAGGTACTGTTATATATGGACACAGGTACTGTTATGTATGGACACAGGTACTGTTATATATGGACACAGGTACTGTTATGTACAGACACAGGTATTGTTATGTATGGACACAGGTACTGTTATATATGGACACAGGTACTGTTATGTATGGACACATGTACTGTTATGTATGGACACAGGTACTGTTATGTATGGACACAGGTACTGTTATGTATGGACACAGGTACTGTTATGTATGGACACAGGTACTGTTATGTATGGACACAGGTACTGTTATGTATGGACACAGGTACTGTTATGTATGGACAGAGGTACTGTTATGTATGGACACAGGTACTGTTATGTACGGACACAGGTACTGTTATGTATGGACACAGGTACTGTTATGTATGGACAGAGGTACTGTTATGTATGGACACGGGTACTGTTATGTATGGACACAGGTACTGTTATGTATGGACACGGGTACTGTTATGTACGGACACAGGTACTGTTATGTATGGACACATGTACTGTTATGTATGGACACAGGTACTGTTATGTATGGACAGAGGTACTGTTATGTACGGACACAGGTACTGTTATGTATGGACACAGGTACTGTTATGTATGAACACAGGTACTGTTATGTATGGACACGGGTACTGTTATGTATGGACACGGGTACTGTTATGTATGGACACGGGTACTGTTATGTATGGACAGAGGTACTGTTATGTACGGACACAGGTACTGTTATGTATGGACACAGGTACTGTTATGTATGGACACAGGTACTGTTATGTATGGACACGGGTACTGTTATGTATGGACAGAGGTACTGTTATGTATGGACACGGGTACTGTTATGTATGGACACGTGTACTGTTATGTATGGACACGTGTACTGTTATGTATGGACACGTGTACTGTTATGTATGGACACGGGTACTGTTATGTATGGACACAGGTACTGTTATGTATGGACACGGGTACTGTTATGTATGGACACGGGTACTGTTATGTATGGACAGAGGTACTGTTATGTATGGACACAGGTACTGTTATGTATGGACACGTGTACTGTTATGTATGGACACGTGTACTGTTATGTATGGACACGTGTACTGTTATGTATGGACACGGGTACTGTTATGTATGGACACGTGTACTGTTATGTATGGACACGTGTACTGTTATGTATGGACACGGGTACTGTTATGTATGGACACGTGTACTGTTATGTATGGACACAGGTACTGTTATGTATGGACACAGGTACTGTTATGTATGGACACGGGTACTGTTATGTATGGACAGAGGTACTGTTATGTATGGACACGGGTACTGTTATGTATGGACACGTGTACTGTTATGTATGGACACGTGTACTGTTATGTATGGACACGTGTACTGTTATGTATGGACACGGGTACTGTTATGTATGGACACGTGTACTGTTATGTATGGACACGGGTACTGTTATGTATGGACACAGGTACTGTTATGTATGGACAGAGGTACTGTTATGTACGGACACAGGTACTGTTATGTATGGACACAGGTACTGTTATGTATGGACACAGGTACTGTTATGTATGGACACGGGTACTGTTATGTATGGACAGAGGTACTGTTATGTATGGACACGGGTACTGTTATGTATGGACACGTGTACTGTTATGTATGGACACGTGTACTGTTATGTACGCCGGGACACAGGTACTGTTATGTATGGACACGGGTACTGTTATGTACGGACACAGGTACTGTTATGTACAGACACAGGTACTGTTATGTATGGACACATGTACTGTTATGTATGGACACAGGTACTGTTATGTATGGACGCAGGTATGTATGGGCTAAGGTACATTTGGTGTATGGACATGGCGACGTGGGTTATATACACGGCTTCAGTGGGAGTTAGGACATGGTGACATGGGTTATATACAGGGCTACAGTGGGAGTATGGACATGGTGTGTGAGTTGTGTTTAACGCCACTTTTAACAGTATTCCAGTCATATCACGGCGTGTCAGCTTAATGTGAGAGGAAAGCCCGAAGTGATGCAGGCCTTAGACGTTTACCACTTCGGTGAAACCAACGAACACGGGTATGGTGCTGACAAACCTAGAAACATAATCGGGGAGAACCGGGATTCGAACCGACAATCATAGGTTTCTGGCATGCCTAAGGGACGCAACTCTGCACAGCGAATTGCGGCGCCTTAGACGACTGGCCACCCGTGCCACCTATGGACATGGCTACAGTGGGAGTATGGACATGGTGACATGGATTATATACACGGCTATATTGGGAGTATGGACATGGTGACATGGGTTATATACACGGCTACAGTTTGAATATGGACATGGCTGCAGTGGGAGTATGGACATGGTGATATGGGTTCTATACACGGCTACATTGGGAGTATGGAAATAGTGACATTGCCTATATACATGGCTACAGTGGGAGTATGGACAGGGCTACAGTGGCAGTATGGACATGGTGACATGGGTTATATACACGGCTACAGTGGGAG
The DNA here is from genome assembly GCF_023055435.1 of Haliotis rufescens. Classification (NCBI taxonomy): domain Eukaryota; kingdom Metazoa; phylum Mollusca; class Gastropoda; order Lepetellida; family Haliotidae; genus Haliotis; species Haliotis rufescens. Next base: position 32,600,040 of record NW_025964372.1, on the reverse strand, counting down.
TATGGACAAGCTGAAGTGGGAGTATAGACATGGTGACATGGGTTATATACACAGCTACAGTGGGAGTATGGACGTGTAAGTGGGAGTATGGACATGGTGACATGGGTTATATACACGGCTACAGTGGGAGTATGGACATTGTGAAGTGGGAATATGGACATGGTGACATGGGTTATATACACGGCTACAGTGGGAGTATGGACATTGTGAAGTGGGAGTATGGACATGGTGACATGGGTTATATACACGGCTACAGTGGGAGTATGGACATTGTGAAGTGGGAGTATGGACATGGTGACAAGGGTTATATACACGGCTACAGTGGTAGTATGGACATTGTGAAGTGGGAGTATGGACATGGTGACATGGGTTATATACACGGCTACAGTGGGGGTATGGGCACGGCTACAGTGGGAGTATGGACATGATGAAGTGGGAGTATGGACATGGTGAAGTAGGAGTATGGACATGGTGACATGGGTTATATAAGTAGCTACAGTGGGAGTATGGACATGGTGACGTGGGTTTCTGTCATTGCAGCGTGTGACTGTGAGGCCCTCGGTGTCCTGGACCCTGCTAACCTCAAGTGTCAGAAGGACAGAGCACAGCCCAACATCGGCCAGTGCACGTGCAAGGCCAACGTGACCGGCCGGCGGTGTAACCTGTGCCAGCCCGGGTTTTACGGCCTGCTGCTGCCAGAGCCGGGCACCTGTAAACGTAAGGATCCAACACAACACTGATCATTTATCAAAAACTGATCATTTACAAAACACTGATCATTTATCAAACACTGATCATTTATCAAAAACTGATCATTTATCAAACACTGATCATTTATCAAAAACTGATCATTTACAAAACACTGATCATTTATCAAAAACTGATCATTTACAAAACACTGATCATTTATCAAACACTGATCATTTATCAAAAACTGATCATTTACAAAACACTGATCATTTATCAAAAACTGATCATTTACAAAACACTGATCATTTATCAAAAACTGATCATTTACAAAACACTGATCATTTACAAAACACTGATCATTTATCAAAAACTGATCATTTACAAAACACTGATCATTTATCAAACACTGATCATTTACAAAACACTGATCATTTATCAAAAACTGATCATTTACAAAACACTGATCATTAATCAAACACTGGTCATTTACAAATCACTGATCATTATCAAAACACTGCTTGATCATTTAAACAAGTCTGAATGAGCATTAACATAAAACTGATTGATCATTTACAAAACACTGCTCATTTATCAAACACTGATCATTTATCAAAGACTGATCATTTATCAAAAACTGATCATTTATCAAACACTGATCATTTATCAAAAACTGATCATTTATCAAACACTGCTCATTTATCAAACACTGATCAATTACAAAACACTGATCATTTATCAAACACTGATCATTTATCAAACACTGATCATTTATCAAAAACTGATCATTTACAAAACACTGATCATTAATCAAACACTGGTCATTTACAAATCACTGATCATTATCAAAACACTGCTTGATCATTTAAACAAGTCTGAATGAGCATTAACATAAAACTGATTGATCATTTACAAAACACTGCTCATTTATCAAACACTGCTCATTTACAAAACACTGATCATTTATCAAAAACTGATCATTTACAAAACACTGCTCATTTATCAAACACTGCTCATTTACAAAACACTGCTCATTTATCAAACACTGATCATTTATCAAAGACTGATCATTTATCAAAAACTGATCATTTATCAAACACTGATCATTTATAAAAAACTGATCATTTATCAAACACTGATCATTTATCAAACACTGATCAATTACAAAACACTGATCATTTATCAAACACTGATCATTTATCAAACACTGATCATTTATCAAAAACTGATCATTTACAAAACACTGATCATTAATCAAACACTGGTCATTTACAAATCACTTATCATTATCAAAACACTGCTTGATCATTTAAACAAGTCTGAATGAGCATTAACATAAAACTGATTGATCATTTACAAAACACTGCTCATTTATCAAACACTGCTCATTTACAAAACACTGATCATTTATCAAAAACTGATCATTTACAAAACACTGATCATTTATCAAACACTGATCATTTACAAAACACTGATCATTTATCAAACACTGATCATTTATCAAACACTGATCATTTACAAAACACTGATCATTTATCAAACACTGATCATTTATCAAACACTGCTCATTTATCAAACACTGGTCATTTACAAAACACTGATCATTAACAAAACGATGATCATTATCAAAACACTGCTTGATCATTTAAACAAGTCTGAATGAGCATTAACATAAAACTGATTGATCATTAACAAAACACTGCTCATTTATCAAACACTGCTCATTTACAAAACACTGATCATTATCAAAACACTGCTTGATCATTAAAACAAGTCTGAATGAGCATTAACATAAAACTGATTGATCATTAACAAAACACTGCTCATTTATCAAACACTGATCATTATCAAAACACTGATCATTATCAAAACACTGCTTGATCATTTAAACAAGTCTGAATGAGCATTAACATAACACTGATTGATCATTAACAAAAAACTGATCTGTATCAAACACTGATCATTTACAAAACACTGATCATTTATCAAACACTGATCATTTATCAAACACTGATCAATTACAAAACACTGATCATTTATGAAACACTGATCATTTATCAAACACTGATCATTTATCAAAAACTGATCATTTACAAAACACTGATCATTTATCAAACACTGATCATTTATCAAACACTGATCATTTATCAAACACTGATCATTTATCAAACACTGATCATTTACAAAACACTGATCATTTATCAAACACTGATCATTTATCAAACACTGATCATTAACAAAACACTGCTTGATCATTTAAACAAGTCTGAATGAGCATTAACATAACACTGAATGATCATTAACAAAAAACTGATCATTTATCAAACACTGCTCATTTTCAAAACACTGATCATTTATCAAAAACTGATCATTTATCAAACACTGATCATTAACAAAATACTGATCATTTATCAAACACTGATCATTTATCAAACACTGATCATTTATCAAACACTGATAATTTACTATCAAAAACTGATCATTTACAAAACACTGATCATTTATCAAACACTGATCATTTATCAAAAACTGATCATTTATCAAAAACTGATCATTTACAAAACACTGATCATTTATCAAACACTGATCATTTACAAACCACTGATCATTAATAAAATACCGCTTGATCATTTAAACAAGTCTGAATGAGCATGAACATAACACTGATTGATCCTTTATAAAACACTGATTTTTAATTATTAACACTGATTGATCATTAAGGAAGTCTTTGGGAGTGTTGGTGAATGACGTATGACCTCCTCTAAGCTGAACTATAAGTAAAATTAAATTCAACAATATGAGATCATGGGTCATATACGTACCAATATATCCAAGGAGTTGATGAGACCATGCGTAATAAACGTACCAATATATCCAAGGAGTTAATGAAACCATGCGTAATATACGTACCAATATATCCAAGGAGTTGATGGGACCATGCGTAATATTCGTACCAATATATCCAAGGAGTTGATGAGACCATGCGTAATATACGTACCAATATATCCAAGGAGTTGATGAGACCATGCGTAATATACGTACCAATATATCCAAGGAGTTGATGAGACCATGCGTAATATTCGTACCAATACATCCAAGGAGTTGATGAGACCATGCGTAATATACGTACCAATATATCCAACATAGCCTGTAGATGCAAATCGCGAGAAAGCCATGGACAATTAACAATATATCATGGTATGATTTCAGCCTGTGGATGCAACACTAAGGGGACAATTGGCAACAGCATCGTCTGTGACAACAGTAACGGCAACTGTCCCTGCAAGACGTCCATCGAGGGCCGAGTCTGTGACAAATGTAAAGCGGGTTACTACCAGTTTCCAGCCCTGTCCTCTGACGTAAGTCGTGATGTCAAATGGCGGGAGTACGTACACCAGACCGATTTATTTTCTTGTTTGAGGATGAACTTGTCCTTGGTCTTCCCAAGGAAAGCAACAAAATACCGTTTTATACATGTTGATGTTTAATTTCATGAGTGTTTTAGAAATATATCAGTAACCCATGCTTGCCGTGAAAGGCGACTATGCTTGTCGTAAGAGGCGACTAACAGGATCGGGTGGACAGGCTCGCTGACTTGGTTGATGCATGTCATCGTATTCCAATTGTGTTCATCGATGCTCATGATGTCAATCACTGGATTGTCTGGTCCAGACTTGATTCTATACAGGCCGCTGTCATAAAGCTGGACTATTGCTGTGTGCGGCGTTAAACAAACAAACAAACAAACAAAAAAGAAACTAGCTGAATTCTTATGTTAAATATTTGTATCATAAACCCCATGTCAACCCGAAAAATGTTTTTTAAATCTTCCGCATCTTGGCGAAAACCTACGCTAATTTGGCCTGAACTACCACGACCGCTTTAACTATAAGGCACAGATTTATAGAGGACGTATTCATGTTATAATGTTTGGTTACGAGATATCGACTCACACAAACATTGATAGATTGGCCCGTCAAACGTTCAGAGAGGGTGTCTTTTACATATTTTGTAGAAGGGCTGTTTCCTTGTCATTGTCAACTGTTGACTATAGCTGACTAAATTGTCACCTTGTGCTTTCGCGAACACCTGGTGTCATCATTTTCATGAACGTATGTGATAGTTTCAGTACCTGGTGTCGTCTATGTGTCGCAGGCTAATATAGTACATCTTCCCGAGGCAAGAGAGTTAGCTGACTATAAAGGTTCTGTTTACCGAACTAGGCTTGTATTATGGAGTTACATTTTGGCTGGACTATGCATAGTCCAATCAAAATCGCGCACCGAAATCGAAATCCTGTTCATAAACTGTCGCGCAGATTTCGGTCGATTGCAGGATTTGCAAAGCATGTGCACCGCAATCTTTTCATGTTTTTAATCAAGGTGTTCACGGGATTTGATGCATTTCGCGATGTAAGACCCGTGTTATCACAATTTAGATCTTGATTATCGATCAGATCGTCCTGACTGGGCGCCACCATTTTCAGTGAAGCAAACGCAAGTGATACGAGAGGTGAAATTTGATTGGTCCATAGGAGAGGCTTAAAAGGGACATAACTCGTAATAGCCACTGGTGGCGCTACGATCGAGCCCAGTAAGTCCAGCCTAGTTCGGCAAGGGTGGAAACTGGACTTTTAAAGTCAGTTAACTCTCTTGCCTCGGGAAGATGAATATAGAAAGGAGTGTTATCATGCCACTGACGTGTAATTAGGGGGCGGGAGCGTAGCCTAGTGGTTACAGCTTTGGCTTGTCAATACGAAGGCCAGGGATTGATTCCCTACGTGAGTACTTTGGCATCGTCTTTGGCATCTGCATTGACAAATTGTAAATAATACATTTTTCATTTCAGGAATGTAAAAGTTGTTCTTGCGACCCCGGTGGGTCGACGAACGCGTCGTGTGATTCTTTTGGAATGTGTGGGTGCGCCCCCCACGTCACCGGCACCAAGTGTGAGCAGGCGGAACTCTACTTCTATATTCCACTACTGGACGAGTTCATTCTCCAACCAGAGGGTGGGACGTGCACCATTGATGGAGATCTCTGGACTCCGACAAAACCGTTTGATGGTTCGACCTTCGCCACCTGCCCGCCAAGCGGGGAAAAGGTCGTGGAATTTAAATATCAAGGCACCAATGACCAGTTCGATGTCACATGGTACGTTTTTTTAACACAGATTTCTTCCTCAACAATAGTTATTCAGAATACAGGCTAATGTTAGAGTTTAACCGTTTATTGAAAGCATGGGAGTAGTAGTAATAGGGGTAGTTGTAGTTTTAGTTGTAGTAGTAGTAGTCGAGTCTGGGCGAGACATTCCGGTGATCGATAGTGTGAGCAACGACATGCGCAGTCAGTATACGTCACTGAGCCCGATCAGCCGATTCATTTTGTCGCCTCTTTCGACCAATAGGTTACCGGGGACCCATTTTAACCGGGAATCCCGACGGGTCCACAGCTCCGTGAAGATCCGGGTTAGGTCTTCAGCAACCCATGCTTATCGTAAGAGGCGACAAACGTGATCAGGTGGTGTGACTCGGTGTTTTTTGAATTTATGTCATCGTATCCCAAATTCATAGATCGATGCTCATGATATCAGTCACCAGATTGTCTGGTCCAGACTCGATCATTTACAGGAACCATTACTGAGTGCGGTGTTAAACAACAACAAACAAACAAACAAACACGGGTCCGCAGTATTAGTAACAGTGGCCATAGTCGTGATGATTTAGTCGTAGTAGATGTTGTTATAGAAGCAGCGGATGTGGTAGTTGCAGATGTGATTGTATTAGAGTGATTGAGTGAGTGAGTGTTGGACAGTATTCCAGTTATATCACGGTGTGTCAGCTTACTGTGGGAGGATATCCCAATTATTAGACCACTCCAAGATGGCTTTGGGTGTGGTCAAGGAGTAGATGCTCGTGTTTACTCTTACTTTTGCGCTTAATAACTTTATGAATTTCAGGCCATACAATCTGGGCGTTCGGTATTCTCTGGGAGGCGTGACGGCAAGGGTTGGTGCTCAACTGGAGCTCACTGCGACCGGAAATACACAACAGATACCGGCAGGGTCATGTGGACAAGCATTGAGAACTCCCACTACCTTAACGTTAAATCTCATACCTGGTAGGTAGCTCCGTGGGAATTATTGCAAGGATTTATTCGTATTATTGTTTCCTATAAAACGTGGGCTTAACGCTGTGTTGAACACTGTTTTATATGGCGGCGTTCTAACGGTCAAAGTAACTCACGTTGCAGTCACCATGGATATAGTGTTGACAGATCATAATCAGGTCGTAATGTGGATTCGAACACGCGATCTGCGGATCCTTTGACATTTTATACGACTTTTGTGTCCCCTCGCTCAAATCATTGTCTAAATCTCCAGGCTTGCCATACGGTAAACCTACACTGATCCGAGACTCAAATCTCAAATAACCTGCCCTTGATTTCCATTCGCCAATTTGATTGGCTACTCTAAAAGGTCTGACGTACCAATCAGAATGCGAGTTACAAACCAGCTTCAATGTTTGGTTGGAGTTTGAGAGAAATTCAATTTTGAAAAACTCACTGACACGAAAGCCCTCAAAAATCTTTTGGATGGAAAGGATGTCCATATTTCCATTAACGCTGTCTTCACTTTGGTTTCTAGGCAATACTAGTTATAAATATGGGTAATATGCGATCGCAAGAACCGCGGAATTGGATCAAGGGCTCACCGAAATGCTAGCCCTGGAGATATAGAGGATGCACTAAAATAAGCACTTTCGATATTTTTGACAAACAAATCCTTGTATTAGGTGAAATAAAATTGCTGAATATCAAGAACAGACAAAACCAGAGGCCTTCTGAAAACATTTCGGTTTTTCCGGTTTTTAATATAAACCGTAAATTATCAAATGCGGAAATACCAATAGTCTGTGTCACCCAAAGGTGTTTCCCGGGTCTCTCTATGGCTGAGTGATTGAGTATGATTATACGCTGTTGTTTTCAATATTCCAAGTATATCACGGCGGGGAATCCAATGTTGGGAATCGAACCTGGGCCTTCGGCGTGGCGAGTGAACGCTTTAATCACTAAGTTAGCTCCCTATATGGCTCAGATATTGTAAATGCGACGTTAAATTTTAATTTACTCGTATCAACAAACTGTACTTGTTTGTTAGTGTTTGTTCGAGCTTTAATGAAGGCGGCCTCTCTGGAACAGACACACCAGTGATTGATATTATGAGCAACGAGCCACGTCTTCGTTTTACGATGACACAAGTCGCCGAACATGACCGCCCAGACTATTAAGTTGGCTACAGCATATGTTTCATGGGATCAATTCTAACCCGTCACTGATGATGGAGATGATCATGAAAATATTTAAAGGGTTTTTGTAAATGCCATAGTCTCTTTGCCTCAAACACACTCGCACTGAACGAGAAGCATGAAAAAGACCCCACTGTAGTTACATCTACATCTCTTATGTAACCATGCTTGTATGTTAAACAGGTTGGAACATCGTTATGTTGTAACTGAAATACCCTTAAACCCATCTCACTAACTACAGCCTGTCTGACTGTTCTCGCCAGTGGTATTATCTGACCCCTTTCACTGAATGGCCACGTCTTGTTTTGCCAGGTCAATCCACTGCTGCGATGGCAAGCCCAGCCGTGACCATAGACAGGAGATGTCAATACACATTAAAGCTGACCCTCCCAGACCACGTGAACGGCACCAACTCCACCCTCATCGACTCCCTCATATTCCTCCCTTCCCTCAATAACAGCGGACAGATGTTCAGAATTACAACAGAAAGGAGTAAGTTGTTATATCTGCCAGTACATAGTTCATAGATGAGTCGTGATCAGCTGCGTTTTGCACCGCTTTTAGCAATATTCCAGCAATATCACGACAGGGGACACCAGATATGGGCACATTGCACCCATGTCGGGAATCGAACCCGGGCATTCGGCATGACGAGGGAGCACTTTAACCACTAGGCTACCTCACCGTATACAACTGTAACACAGGTTTACAATTGGTCATGTCTGTATACAATAATTCACACACGTATACAATAGTTGAAACCTTTTTCCAATAGTTAATATCTGCATTGTACAATAGTTCATACTGGTAAACAAAAGTTCAGCCTGTAAACAATTGTCCATACCTGTGAACAATAGTTCATACCTATACACAATATTTATCACCACTAAGCAATAGTTCGTAACTGTAAACAATAGTTCATACCTGTAAACAATAGATCATGCCTGTAAACAATAGTTCATACATGTAAAGTTAGGTTGATACCTTTATACATTAATATATCTATATGAAACAATAGCTCATATCTGTAAACAGTATTTCATACCTGTAAACAATAGGTCATGCCTGTAAACAATAGTTCATACATGTAAAGTTAGGTTGATACCTTTATACATTAATATATCTATATGAAACAATAGCTCATATCTGTAAACAGTATTTCATACCTGCAAACAATAGGTCATGCCTGTAAACAATAGTTCATACATGTAAAGTTAGGTTGATACCTTTTCAATTAATATATCTATATGAAACAATAGCTCATATCTGTAAACAGTATTTCATACCTGCAAACAATAGGTCATGCCCGTAAACAATAGTTCATACATATAAAGGTTTATACCTTTATACTTTAATATATCTATATGAAACAATAGTTCATACCTGTAAACAATAGTTCATACATGTAAAGGTTTATACCTTTATACATTAATACATCTATATGAAACAATAGCTCATACCTGTGAACACTAGTTCATACCTGTACACAATATTTCCCACCACTAAACAATAGTTCATACCTGTAAACAATAGTTCATACATATAAACAATAGTTTATGCCTGTAAACAATAGTTCATACATGTAAAGTTAGGTTTATACCTTCAAACATTAATATATCTATAAGAAACAATAGCTCATACATGTAAACAATAGTTCATCCCTGTAAACAATAGTCCATACCTGTAAACAATAGCCCATACCTGTAAATAATTGTTTATATCTGTTAACAATGGTTCATGATTGTATAAAATACGTCATATCTGACGTCATTTGGTCTGAATTCGATTATATACCTGATGACATGGTATTGGGGTAATAGTGATAGCTGCGGCGTAAAACACTAACCACTGTCTCATATATTGACCATGGATAAGCAGGCGGTAGTTTCCTAGCCCTGTACGGCAGCCTTTCAATTGTCTTGCACCATTCTCCAGGATACCATTCTGATGTTTTCATATGTGCTTCCACAGGCTCCGATGCTGCCCTGTACACAGACACATGCATGGGTCAGTTGGCAGCGCTGTCGTCACGCGAGGCCGCCATTACAAACGAAACGTGCCGGAAGGTGCTGTACACGGTGTCCGCGGAGGTGTACAAGGAGGGGAAACGTGAGTGCCGGCTTCTAGGCTAATCTGTTTGTTTGTTTGTTTGTTTATTGTTTAACGCCGCACTCAACAATATGCTCTATGGCAGCGGTCTGTAAATAATCGAGTCTGGTCCAGACAATCCAGTGATTGACATCATCAACCAAGTCAGCGAGTTTGACTACCCGATCGCGTTAGTCGCCTCTTATGGGAAGCATGGGTTTCTGAAGACCTATTCTACCCCTGATCTTCACGGGTCTAGTCTGTTCTGATTGATAGTGAATGTCCAGTAGACCCCTGGGGTACTCGTGACTCAGTCGTCTGAGGCGCCGGAATGCGTTGTGTTTCTTTGACGTGCCAGAAACCTATGACCGTTGGTTCGAATCCCAGATTCACCATTATTATTATTATTACACGCGTTGGCTTCACCCACGTGGTATATGTTTAAAACTTGCAAGACTTCGGGCCATATACTGAAACACTGTTCCAAGCGGCGTTAAACACATTTCAGGTTCCAAATACCGTCAGCTCTGGATATTACGAAGTGGGACAAAGTCATATAACGACTCTAAGCAACTCAATTAATCGCAGCTGTATAAAATTTCATCTTTTTCTCTTCATATGCGTATGGAAGAATCAGTTATTTTCCAAATAACAACCGAACATTTTTTTAAGGTAATGAAACATTGCTTTGTCACTCGTCACCACTCGAACCTTTCCGTCACCTGCAAGAAGACTCACCTCCAATCGATGAATGTTATGTGCGAAAATACGACAAACCATTTGGAATATACGTATGACTTCATGTCAAAGAATCCTCCACGAATAAGCTTTCATTTTACATCTTGCAACTACGAATATATACCCAAGTTACAGTTAAATGTGTTCAATCATACTGTAGAATACGAGCTAGAATAAGCTTCGAGTCGCTATTCGGCCTGTCTGGGAAAAATACGAGTTGGCCACGAATGATTTTACGAATGCTTTCGGTGTAAACGCCTTCGCACAAGGTATTTTGTATCTTTAGTCAGGAATATATATTTTTCAGCTTGTCAATGCAATCCTGTTGGAACCCTTAATAGCACTTGTCAAAATGGCCAATGCACGTGCGCTCCTCTTGGTGGTCAGTGCACGTGCAAGCCCGGGGTAGGAGGGCGCCGCTGTGACGTCTGTTTTCCCGGCTACTTCGGTCTGTCGTCGAGTGGATGTACACGTGAGTTTTCCTTCATGTCTTCGTGAATTCAGAGCACAGTATGACACTCAACGTTTGCTGGGAAAAGTCAGTAAAACTCCGGAAATAACGAACTAACGATTATTAGAATACGAAGCAGTCCTGTAAACCCCAGCAACGGGGATCAACTTAAAGTAGTTGAAATGATTAGAAATCTTTCACATTATTTACCGTTTTGCATATCGCAGGGACGTCGAATTAGGTCTAAACAAAACATATCATGATCTGTCAAACACGTACATATATAGCAACACGCACATACACACGCACGCACAAACAAATATTTTAATATATCGTGTTTTGCTCTGAATTCACAACATTTACCTATTTAAAAATCAAGCGTTATTCTCTGTAGGGTAGTAACATATTTTTCTTTTACAAACTACTTAAAATGTGTGGTGTTCGATTTTGTGATTTTCCCCCCATTTTTGATATCCATTTCTTGTCATATTTTCTACAATTGTAAGATTCAAACTAAATGCATGCTTTCATTGGTAGAGGGTTTAAGAATACAGTTGAATGTCATTTCAACTCTTTCTTGTTTTGGGATTATAATGACCAAAAAATATTCCGGCAATAAATGTCATTCTGAGGATCGTCACCTAGAACAGAAGATGAGGACGTCGTCGTTTTGTTGAAGCAAGTAAGTCTTAACCCAGTACTCATCCTCAGTTATCAGGGGTGTATAAAGTTGTTGTTCCCAAGTAACGTCACGATTCACAAGGTCGTTGAACAACGCTGATAAAACAACCATAGATGAGCATGCTCAATCGTGAAATTTTGGAATTTATGGAATTTATGACATTTGAAGCTCAAAGGGAATTTTATATTTAAGGACGAAATTCTATTACAAAGATATATTATCAACACACGGTATATCCCCATTAAACCGAACATCGTCACTCCGGACACCCTAAATGTTTGGAACTTTTTTTATGATTAAAGGGAAATACACGTTTACGATGTATGGATAACTGACAGGTGGCTCACTGGTGTATGGAGTCACTGCAAGACGTGCAGAGTTGCCTCCCTTAGGTGCAAGGATTTGCTAATCCACTAGATATCTATGTGCCATTGTAACGATCCGCAGATTCTATCCCAAATTAGTCCCGATTATCATCCCCCGAGTGGGTTTGGGTAAACGCCTCTCAAACGGGGTAACATATGTTAACCGCGTACCAGCATAATATGTGAGGAACACCCAAAGCGACGCAGGTCATAGACGCTTACAACTTTGGTTAAACATTCATGTACAGGGATGGTGCTGACAAGCCTAGAAACGTAATGAGGATGAATCTGAGACATGAACCCAGGGTAGATAACTGAGTGAAACAACCATTTACGTAAATGTTCTACTGCATATGAGGCACAGGTATGTTTCTCTTTCTCTACAGAATGTCCGTCATGGCCTTGTCCAGAGTTACCTCCCCCTACATCAACAACACTCAAGTCAGAAGCTTTCTTAGATAATCCTGATACCATCGGCTTGTTTCTGGCACTGGGACTTACCCTGTGTGCGATGTTTCTCGCATGCATAGCCTTTCTTTGGTTACATCCAGGATGCATATCCCGTCATCTCAGCTGTTTTATGAAGGAACCTGGGAAGAAGAACATCCGGGTTATTAACAAAGGTCCCGGGGGCAACCTAGGGTCACATGACCCGCGAAATCACACCCACAAGGAAACTAGTGATCGTACGCTAACATGGATTTCTGCTGGTAATGCCAACATGAGTTATTCCCCTTCGCTGTCAGATACAAGGTCGGTTTGGGGGGATGGCGATATACCTGCGTTCTTCTTTGCTCAAGGGAGACAATTCAGTGATGGACAACCCGAAACGAGGAGTATTGGAGTGTACGGTGATGATTATAACGAAGTATTACCGACAGAGGACATGGAGACGAGAACATGTGACGCAGAGACGTTGCCGTCCGACATCATCCCTCCTCCGCCATCTTTTGACACATTCAAGTCCGATAACCCGCTTACACTTCCTGTTATAACCGTGTCAAAGCCATCAGCACCAAGCAAACCGAAGCGAAAGAAACTTAGAAGAATTAAACCGGTGAAACTCGCTGACGAAAATCAAAATAATGTTGATGAGTACAACACAGCTATCGATGACAATCGTTTCAACGAGGATCTTCTTCAACGTAAAAATGGGGACTTTGCCGGATATGATTCTTACGATGAACTTAATGGCTCTCTTGTGTAAAGTCAGAGGTTTCGTTTTTTTAAACACACATGTAATGTTGTTTGAAACGTCATGTTCCTATTCTCTACCTTGTACACATACAGAGAGTGGAGTGAGTGAGTTTGGCTAAACGCCGCTTTTAACAGTATTTCCGTTATTTCACGGTGTGTCAGCTTAATGTGGGAGGAAAGCCTGAAGTGATGCAGGTCTCAGACGTTACCCACTTTAATGAAAAACCTAAAAACACAACCAGGGCGAACTGGGATTCGAACCAAGTTTTTTTTCGTGCCCAAAAGACACAATATATAGTGAACCCCCCTTAATCTGGACAATATTCTTCCTGACGAAATTATCCGGATTAACGAAGGTCTGGATAATATCTCTCATATACTACTAAGAGAGTTTTAAGAACACTCGATTCTTTCAACATTACTATTGCCAAATCTGTTATGGCCATGCCAGATTAACTGTAGTAATATGAAATAATCGGGTGTTCTTTAACTTATTTCAAGTGGTATATAAGGAGTTATGTCCTTAGTACATAAGCAAATGTTCCAAACAAAATCGGTGTCCGGATTGATGGGTTCCTGGACTGAGGGGGTTTCACTGTTAATATTGAGAAAATATGCAGACAATTTTAAACGTAATGATCATCTAGTCTGAACGAAGCAAGCATTTTTTTCAACCTATATTTGCCTAGCAGTCAAAAAGTACTGAAACGTTGTGCAAACAGTATGTCAAAAAGAATCGATTTTGAAGCAAAAATCATAATACCATTCCATTTACTTTTTTATGCTGAAACATTAGTTGACTGTGTAGGTTGATAATGGTCACAAGACACAATGACAACTTAACACATGATACTAAACTGATCCAATTTATCAATTTTCCATCGAAATCTACACATTGTCAATAAGTCTTTACTGGTAATAACATGTGACATTTAGTATACTGCTACTTAAAATTATATTTTGAAGTAAGATATTTAAATTAAATGAAGACTGACAATACGAAGATGGTTTTAATTCATTTCAACAATGATTTTCTGACATATTCAGGATAAGGTGGCAATTTCGACAATGCTTTAACAGCAATTATTAAAACTCAATTTTATTTCATGACTGAATTTGTCCTTTCATAGACAAAGTAAACAAATAGAACACGCATTTTATATGAATTAATTACCCAAAAATTTATTAAGGAATGCCATATCCATCATGTCTAGAGATCTATACCAACAACGCAATGAGACCATTGTAATATTTAAACCCCGTTGAGACTCCCAGGTAGCCTTTGCTTGACGAAATGGATCACGTGGTCAGACTCAGCAACTTCGTTGATAGTGTACCATCGTACCTAGGTCGTGATTCCGGGGTAGAGTAGGTCTTCAGCAACCCATGCTTGCCGTAAAAGGCGACTGTGCTTGTCGTAAGAGGCGACTAACGGGATCGGGTGGTCATGAAGATGCATGTCATCGTATCCCAATTGCGTGGATCGATGCTCATGATCTCAATCACTGGACTTTCTGGACCAGTCTCAATAATTTACAGACCGCCGTCATATAGCTGGATTATTGCTGAATGCAGCGTTAAACAACTAACAAACATTTACTGTGAAAGGACATTGTTTATCAAATTCAGTATAAAAGGGAGTAATCCCATGATAGTAAAACAAATGGTGTAAGATGTAAAACAGGGAATTAATTAAAACCAGTAATATTCATGTTGTTTTGTATCATAGTATATATACTTCTACACGCGTGTTTGTCGACATGCAATCAGGCACACTGTATGTAAATGTGTCTTTCGTACTTAACGTTGCACACATTGATCTTCACGTCAAGGCTAGATAACATGCTAATGACGTCATATACAAAGATGTCACAAATGCACTATGAGTCCATGCCATACGTCATCATTCGTATCAATATGTGAAAATCATGTCAATGTGTATGTTATATATAATATAATACCAGGGCATAAAATGTCGGGCAAAAGAAAGTATACACTTGGTAACTGAATTTGACCGCCAAACCGTTTATAGGCTGAGCTCTTGTGAGATCCTCATTGAGAGAGTGAGTGAGTATATTTTCACCCCGCTTTTAGCAATATTCCAGCAATATCACGGCGGGGGACACCAGACATGAAATGATCTTCACACACGGTACCCATAAGGGGAATAAAACCAGGCCTTAGGCGTGACGAGCAAACGCTTTAACCACTAGGCTACCCCACTGTCCGCAATCCTCATTGATATCATGTATGAAATATCGCCCATGATACCCGCATCAAATACATCACCATCTACAAAAAAAATAATAAGGATGGGTTTTTGTCTCATTTTACCTACCATCAAACATGGGTGTATGTTTTCTTTTGCCTGGCAGTTTATATCATTCGTCATATTGTATAATAATATGTGTACGGTAAATACAAATTCCCCAAAACATTAAAACCATCAGTTGTACTTGGCTCTTGTCTTTGTTTACAAAGGTGGAAGATGTTTCTGCGGTATCTTTGCACAAAGGTGGAAACAGAAGTACAACATGTTGCTATGAGTGGCAACAGCTGTACATGACCCGGCTCTGTCTTAGGCACCACCAATCTAATTCTGCGTGTGCGTGTGAGTGTGCGTTCGTGCGTACATGTGTGTGTGTGTGTGCGATATAACTTGATCACCCATCATCATGTCCAGCGAAAAATATTTTTGTGTTTGAGAACAAATTCTGTTTTTTTCTTCTATTTTATGATGTAAATAAAACCAAAACCAAACCGCAAAGAACACGGTCGTTGCTGCAATCACCTGAACAAAACGGGAAACAGGAATCGGTAGTATTTCATTTTTTGCCATTTTTGTTATCTTTACATCTTTTTACGATTTCCCCAATTCCTTATTTTCAAACTAACAAGATATAACTTGATCACCCATCATCATGTCCAGCGAAAAATATTTTTGTGTTTGAGAACAAATTCTGTTTTTTTCTTCTATTTTATGATGTAAATAAAACCAAAACCAAACCGCAAAGAACACGGTCGTTGCTGCAATCACCTGAACAAAACGGGAAACAGGAATCGGTAGTATTTCATTTTTTGCCATTTTTGTTATCTTTACATCTTTTTACGATTTCCCCAATTCCTTATTTTCAAACTCTAATCTGTTTGACGAAAACCTTTTGGTAATGGTTAATGAATGTGTGATCTGCCCTTTAGTAAGTATATATACCTCCCGTGCTATGGTTCTATTATAGCCTGTGATTGCGGCCCCTATGGATCTGTCAATGGCGCTTGTAACAGCACCACCGGCCAATGCAAGTGTCTCCAGAATATCGCTGTTGCCGGGCAGATGGATGCAAACGGGAACAAGACAGACAGACAGTGCCGCGCATGTCTGGCTGATCACTATGGTTACGGACCGAGTGGCTGCGTAGAATGCGGGTGCAATGCCACTGGAACAAATAATAATGAGACGCAGTGTAGCGCGTTTGGACAGTGCCCGTGTAAGCCAACCATTAGTGGAATGAGATGTGACGCCTGCGCAGACTCCTACTACAGCTTCAGCGCTAGTGGCTGTCAGTAAGTACTGTTTGTTTGAAAACTACTTTGAAAAACCCCAAAGCTTCATTAAGATATAGGTCTGATTTCTGAATATTTAGGACGATATGCGACAGAGTTATCTTTCCTTTTTATTTCAGATAATCACTGATAGTTCTATCTGAGCAGTGGTTTAACCCGTTTTATTACATATATAGATCTTTATTATCAATCAGATCGTTTTGACCGTGCGCCGCCATTTTGTTTGAAGCAAATGCAAGTTATATGAGAGGTGGAATCTGATTGGTCAATAAGAAGGGACATAACTCGTAGCTAAGCTGTGGGATTATGTCTAATTATCATTTGCATACCAAACTTTGAAGAATGGTACACAAGTCATAATGGTTTAGCCATTCCAATTTTCTGTTACGGGAAACGCTTGGAAATGTTGTTGGCTCTTAGTTTGTAGCATAGGTTGGCACTCTCAAGCTGTTGTTCCCCACTGACAGCCTTTGGAATAGGTGCCAGTATCCCATGGTGCCAACCAAGAAAAGGAATTAGATGTGTACATCGTACACAGCGTGTGTCTGTTTATATTTTTGATGGTTGACCAATTGTGTACTGATTTCTCAAGACAGATTGGGGTATTTACGACCCACCGTTATAAATATGTAATATCACTGTCTGCAGTGCTTACCTGATATAAAAAAAAAATACCAAACACAACAAAACATTCCCCCCTCTCTCTTTCGCTAAAGCAGGACATTAGGAATCCTTAGTAGGGCCATCTGTAGAGCTGTATCATTGAAGTCAGATGTTTTACTCTGATACCTCTCTGCCTGATGTTCTGAGGACACCTTAAAAAAAGATCATTTTCTTATCAACCAATCAGCATCGATGCTACTTAATGTTTGGTACGAGTGAACGAAACATTCTGACAAACATCAGAAAACTCGAAAACGAATGGTGCCCCGAATGTCAAAAACATATATCCGCGCTGTTATTTTGTTTTGGATAGTTCATATATCCTGTCGTTTCTGAGCGCCACCTACACCAACATAAACATAATTGTAAGAGTAAGAGTAATTGTGTTCTGTGGCAGTAAAGAAAAAAAACCCGAATCGTTTGGAAAGTTGACATCTGATTGCCTCAAGAGCCCACGCATCCATCACTTTAATTGGACGGTCAAAGTTCGCCCAGGGTTCATCTGACGCGACCTTATTTAGAGGTGTACTTAGATCTTCACGTATTGATGTGTCGAAAAGGAGTAAGGGATCTGAATTTGTTGAGACTGTCAACGACCCCTGGAGATCCGGGGTAGAAAAGATCTTCCGCAACCAATACTTGCCGTAGAAGGTGACTGCTTGTCGTAAGAGGCGACTTACGGGATCAGGTGGTCAGGCTCGCTGACTTGGTTGATGCATGTCATCGTATCCCAATTGCGTTGATCTATGCTCAGGATGTTTATCACTGGATTTTCTGTTCAAGACACGATTATTTACAAACCGCCGTCATATAGCTGGGATATTGCTGAGTGCGGCGTTAAACAATAACCAAACAAACAAACAAACAAGCAACAGATCGTTAGCATCGTCATCTCAAACGTCACTCATGGTGGGTACTATTTAGAACATGCTTGCTCAGCCATTTTGTTTCGATGCGAATAACCACACCTGAATCTTTCACCTTATGACCTCAGGAAATGTGACTGTGACCCTAATGGCAGCACGGCCTTGACCTGTGACCCTGTGTCCGGGGTGTGCAACTGTAAGTCCAACGTCCAGGATAGCAAGTGCAATCAATGTAAACCAGGATTCTTTAACCTGGCGGGGTACAATCCTAGAGGATGTCAGCCTTGCTTTTGCTTCAACCATAGCAACGTCTGTGCAGCGGCTGACGGCTTTACCGTGTACAACATCACATCGGCGACGTAAGTACTATTAGATACAATGTCATGACATAAAATATTATTATCAGATGCAATTTCATTAATTTACATGTAAGATATCGTCATAAGGATTTTTCTATGATTTGATAAATCTGATAATCGACTTTGCTTCAATTCTGGGGGGCACGGGTGGCCCAGTCGTCTAAAGCGCCGCATTTCGCTGTGCAGAGTTGCGCCCCTTGGGCACGCCAGAAACCTATGATTGTGGCTTCGAATTCCGGTTCACCCCGGTTATGTTTCGAGGTTTGTCAGCACCATACCCGTACTCGTGGGTTTCACCGAAGTGGTAAACGTCTGAGACCTGCATCACTTCCGGCTTTCCTCCCTCATTAAGCTGATACGCCGTGGTATAACTGGAATACTGTTAAAAGCGGCGTTAACCCCAACTCACTCACTTTAACCCGGACAAAATATAGTTCTGTTATAAAGGACATAACAAAGTTCCTTTACGACCAGTGTGTGTGTTGTAGAACTACTGGATGGGTCGTCAACGGAAGTAACATTCTCGCACCGGAAGCTTACCTTGGAGACAAAAGCTCCTCTTATGGCCAACTCATCATTGCTGATATGTTCCTAACGGCGGGGAATGTCTCACAGGAGTCGCTCATTACTGTGCGAGGAGCTGGTAAGATTGGACACGTGTCCAATACAATAAATGTAGCAGTGATTAATGATTTCTTTGACACTTGACACTTTTGTTTCAAATAATAGCTAAACAATAGTATATGTAATATTTCCAACAATGTATTTAATATCTCTCTCAGATCCCTCCCGGGCTATGCCATGTCGTTATTTTCTTATTGTAAGACCTTTCGATATTAAATGAAATTAATTTATTTGGGCGTTTCAGGATATAAAACGTCAACGCCAGTGAACAATCAGTCTCGAGGGCATAAAAGTCAAAAGGGTGGTTAAAAAAATACCAACGGATCATTAAAACTGAATGACACCATGTTTTTAAAAAAGGCTGTGCACTGAAATTCTACATCTGTCATAATTTTATTAATTCGGCGGATCTTTAAACCAAGTACTATAACAAGAAACGCCTTGTTCTGTTCAAGTACCGTGATTCTGCCATGTGTTGGGTAATTCCACTGCTATAACCCCGTTTCCACCTCCGTCTGCTAGGGGCGGAACTGGTTTACAGGCACTCGGCGTCGACTACAGCAGGGAGGAACGTAATCGAAACACGACTGTTACCCGAGAACTGGCTCCTCAACAACCAGAATCCTTCGCCACACGCCATGTACAGTAAGTCAAGCCGATGATTACTTCTCAGTCCTAGAACATCTTAGGGGCGTTTGGGTAGCCTGGTGATTAAAGTGTTCGAATCCCCAAATGGATTCAAAGTGTGAGGCTAATGATATTGCCATGATATTGCTGGAGTATTGCTAAAAGCGGCGTAAAGCTATACTCATTCACTATATCCGTCCGCACAACAAAGTCATGATAGCCTAGCGTTAGCTACTACCACTGCTGGGGCGGTCGGGTAGCCTCGTGGTCAAAGCGTTCGCTCGTCACGCCGAAGACCTGGGCTCGATTCCCCACATGGGTACAATGTGTGAAGCTCATTTCTGGTGTTCCCCGCCTTGATATGGCTGGAATATTGCTAAAAGCGGCGTAAAACCATACTCACTCACTCACTACTACCACTGCTGGTTCTACTTAACCGTTCAGCTAGTTTTACTAAACCGTTCAGCTAGTTTCACTAAACCGTTCAGCTAGTTTCACTAAACCGTTCAGCTAGTTTCACTAAACCGTTCACTATATATAAATATTTACATCTACAGAATTCGAGTAATAAGGAAACGTGAAAGATGGAAGAAAACGGATATTTAAAATTATTTCTACACATAATGATGAGA
This sequence comes from Haliotis rufescens, assembly GCF_023055435.1. Classification (NCBI taxonomy): domain Eukaryota; kingdom Metazoa; phylum Mollusca; class Gastropoda; order Lepetellida; family Haliotidae; genus Haliotis; species Haliotis rufescens. The sequence continues at coordinate 32,579,194 of NW_025964372.1, read as the reverse complement.
AAACATTACAGTCGACATGGCCACTTGTCAGTAACACCAATAACCCACTCAAGAACATTTTAACTTACTGGTATGGTGTATCAGTATATATGTATATTATGGCTGAATATAAGATTGTTGTTTATGTGTCAACGTTGACATACGCTCCCGGTAAGCCATGTTTGTCTCGCCCGTCATCGTCAACAACGGTTTTTACATCTTCAAACTTCAAGGCCTATGATCGCCTTGTGGATACGCCGAGATATAGTGTTTCTCATTATGCTCACGGAATCAAATCAGTAATGTGCATTTATTATTCGATTTGGGGCGATAGTGGTAAACGAGTTCGCTCGTCATGCCGAGGACGTTGGTTCGATTCTCCACATGGGTACAATGTGTGAAGCCCATTTCTGGTGTCCCTCGCCGTGATATTGCTGGAATATTGCTAAAACGGTGTAAAACCATACTCACTCACTCAGCCATATTAAAACCTTCATTTTTCCGAATACTCGGCCATTTCAGTATGGAACATATGGGTCAGCTCACACTGTTTGACACACACGTCATACTATTTCAGATATCCTCTCATCTATAACACAACTGATGTTCAAAAATGAAATAAACTCAACTCGGACAGACGTGTCAACTGTAACCATGGTAACGGCAGCAGCATCCGCTGGCGCCACGGCGCAACTTGGCGCCAGTTTTGTAGAAAATTGTACTTGTAATGCTCCGGACAACGTTGGAGGTGAGTCCTTGCTTACCATCATACATGGTAGTGTTAGAGTGGGTTGGCGGGGAGAGGGTGTAGGGGTAGGACTATAAGATAACTACCATAATCTCACAGTGTTAGGTTGTCAAGATAGGTCTATAGGATAACAACCTCACTCTCACAATTTGGTTGTCAATTAGGACCATGAGCTAACTAGGATACTCTCATAGTGTCGGGTTGTCAAGGTAGGTCTATAAGATACGTACGATACTCTCACAGTGTCGGGTTGTCAAGGTAGGACTATAAGATAACTACCATTCTCTCACAATGTTGGGTTGTCAAGGTAGGACTATAAAATAACTACCATACTCTCACAGTGTCGGGTTGTCAAGGTAGGACTATAAGATATATATCATACTCTCACAGTGTCGGGTTGTCACGGTAGGACTATAAGATAACTACCATACTCTCACAGTGTCGGGTTGTCAAGGTAGGACTTTAAGATAACTACCATACTCTCACAGTGTTAGGTTGTCACGGGAGATCAATTTGAAAACTACCGCAACCTCTGTATGCAGTTTTATGAATCGAGACAAGCAATATCAGTCACATGCAACCAGGGTTCTTATAAAAGGTTTGCCAAACATTTTCAGGTCTGTCTTGTGAGAAGTGCAGTGCAGGTAATTGGCGATCTGCCTCCTTGCCAAATGATACTCGTTTCGGCATGTGCATTGCGTGTGACTGCACCGGGCGGACTTTCGGTGAAAGGCAATGCAACGAGACGACGGGGGTTTGTCTTAACTGCCGTAACGGGACAACAGGTGACAAGTGTGAGAACTGCTCTGTTAATGTTGTGGGAGCTCAGTGTGATACCTGCGCCGATAGGTTCTGGGGTCTCGGCGCTGATGGATGTAGAGGTAAGGAACGACTAAGACACAGTTAAGTGTATAGAGACTATAGTTAAGTGGACACAAGGATGTAGTTTAGTGTAAAGAGACTATAGTTAAGTAGACATTAAGATGTAGTTTAGTGTATAGAGACTATAGTTAAGTGGACATTAGGATGTAGTTTCGTGTATAGAGACTATAGTAAAGTGGACATTAGGATGTAGTTTAGTGTATAGAGACTATAGTTAAGTGGACATTAGGATGTAGTTTAGTGTATAGAGACTATAGTTAAGTGGACATTAGGATGTAGTTTAGTGTATAGAGACTATAGTTAAGTGGACATTAGGATGTAGTTTCGTGTATAGAGACTATAGTTAAGTAGATATGAAGATGTAGTTTAGTGTATAGAGACTATAGTTAAGGAGACATTAAGATGTAGTTTAGTGTATAGAGACTATAGTTAAGGGGACATTAAGATGTAGTTTAGTGTATAGAGACTACAGTTAAGTGGACATTAAGATGTAGTTTAGTGTATAGAGACATGTAGTTCAGTGGAAATTAAGATACAGTTAAGTGTATAGAGCGATGTATTTAAGAGGACATTAAGATACAGTTAAGTGTATAGAGACATGTAGTTCAGTGGACATTAAGATACAGTTAAGTGTATAGAGACATGTAGTTCAGTGTTAAATCTTCCTTATCCTGACTTGCTTTGGCTTCTTCCCAGACTGCAACTGTTCCACACCCGGAACCACGGCAGCCTCATTATGTGACAAGGCGACCGGGCAGTGTGTGTGTGCTGCTCATGTGACCGGAAGGCAGTGTGACAAGTGTGAAGATAACTACCATAACCTCACAGTGTCGGGTTGTCAAGGTAGGTCTATAAGATAACTACCATACTCTCACAGTGTCGGGTTGTCAAGGTAGGTCTATAAGATAACTACCATACTCTCACAGTGTCGGGTTGTGAAGGTTGGTCTATAAGATAACTACCATACTCTCACAGTGTCGGGTTGTGAAGGTTGGTCTATAAGATAACTACCATACTCTCACAGTGTCGGGTTGTCAAGGTAGGTCTATAAGATAACTACCATAACCTCACAGTGTCAGGTTGTCAAGTTGGTCTATAAGATAACTACCATAACCTCACAGTGTCAGGTTGTCAAGGTAGGTCTATAAGATAACTACCATACTCTCACAGTGTCGGGTTGTGAAGGTTGGTCTATAAGATAACTACCATACCCTCACAGTGTCGGGTTGTCAAGGTAGGTCTATAAGATAACTACCATAACCTCAAAGTGTCAGGTTGTCAAGGTAGGTCTATAAGATAACTACCATAACCTCACAGTGTCGGGTTGTGAAGGTTGGTCTATAAGATAACTACCATACTCTCACAGTGTCGGGTTGTCAAGGTAGGTCTATAAGATAACTACCATAACCTCACAGTGTCAGGTTGTCAAGGTTGGTCTATAAGATAACTACCATAACCTCACAGTGTCGGGTTGTGAAGGTTGGTCTATAAGATAACTACCATAACCTCACAGTGTCAGGTTGTCAAGGTAGGTCTATAAGATAACTACCATACTCTCACAGTGTCGGGTTATGAAGGTTGGTCTATAAGATAACTACCATACTCTCACAGTGTCGGGTTGTCAAGGTAGGTCTATAAGATAACTACCATAACCTCACAGTGTCGGGTTGTCAAGGTAGGTCTATAAGATAACTACCATAACCTCACAGTGTCGGGTTGTGAAGGTTGGTCTATAAGATAACTACCATACTCTCACAGTGTCGGGTTGTCAAGGTTGGTCTATAAGATAACTACCATAACCTCACAGTGTCGGGTTGTCAAGGTTGGTCTATAAAATAACTACCATAACCTCACAGTGTCGGGTTGTCAAGGTAGGTCTATAAGATAACTACCATAACCTCACAGTGTCAGGTTGTCAAGGTAGGTCTATAAGATAACTACCATAACCTCACAGTGTCGAGTTGTCAAGGTAGGTCTATATGATAACTACCATAACCTCACAGTGTCGGGTTGTCAAGGTTGGTCTATAAGATACTACATACTCTCACAGTGTCAGGTTGTCAAGGTAGGTCTATAAGATAACTACCATAACCTCACAGTGTCAGGTTGTCAAGGTTGGTCTATAAGATACTACATACTCTCATAGTGTCAGGTTGTCAAGGTAGGTCAGTTTGAAAACCACCGCAACCTCTTATACTTTGCAGAACTCGACGAGATGAATCATTGAATGGGTGAGTGAGTGAGATTGAGTGAATGAGTCTGAGCTGTATTTCGGTTATATTGTGCACATAAACCAATACACATTATTATTCATGTCTTTTATCCTGAAATAAGGACAAGATATACATAACCTTCACACTAACACAATGTTGACGCAACGCCGTTAGCCTTGACATCATGTGTTTCGTTAACCTTGACCTTTGTCCCTGTCTCAGAGTGTGACCAGTGCTACAAGCTGGTGATGAAGGAGGCGGACAAACTGCGTGGACTGCTGACCAACATGACAGACACACTGACCAATCTCACCACAAACGATGATACCCAGAGACTTGGCAACTTTGTTGATCGGGTGGACAACGCTTCGAGATCCCTTTCCAGACTTCTTAACTTCGTAAGTAAAACGGAACGGGGCTAACTGCGGCCCATTTAGCAGTTCTGGCGAGCTACTTCCAGTACATCAAACCCGACTTGTTTGTTTTGTTTTATTACGTACACTTTCTAGCAGTTTATGATTAAAACCGTCTCACAAATTACCCTGATACGTCCAGGCCAAGGGCTCGTTCCAAAGGGTGATCGAATCACTTTGACTGGTCAGTGTTGTAAATGTATGTTACAGTATTCATGTTATGTAAGTGGGTAGCGGACTGTTCAGAAAATCTATTATTAGCCTACAGATGTAGTAATTGGTCATCGTTAACTGTTGAGAGTTTTCGAAATACTTATATACCAATGAGGCATCTCTGGCTACCAAATTGTTACCTTGAAAGTTATTATCACATACATGTACCCGCTGTGACCATATTTCTTAGTGGACATGAGCTTTTATTCGCCATATTCACGGAACTTAAGTGTATCGCAGGCATCTTTCAGCAGGTATGTTATAACTAAATATGCAGTGAGTGAGTGAGTTAACCTTTAACGTCGCATCTGCATTATTTCAGCAATATAGCGACGAGACCAAGTGAATATATTCACAATTTAGTGGTTTTTTTTTCCAATCTCATTAAAGTCAGATTTAATTCTCGCTGCCGCTAAACAAAGATCTGAGCACATCCCATTACGGGTCACGTCAGAACTACCTTTCATCCGACCAATCAAAGCGTCGCTTACCAGATCATGAAAGTGACAGTCGGAATGTGTTTTCTAATCATGCAATCTCGAAAACATTTAAAACGGGGTATTCCGGCCCGTACGACTGATTCCGTCAAAATTATAACTCTCGCTCCCGTGAGATAAACATTTGAACGGAGGAGGCGTTGCACAGTCCGTGGGAAGCACTGCCATACAGTCGCAATCATATATTAGACATTCCGGAATGCTCGTTTGTACAGTTTAATTTTAATCGAGAACTGTGTCGACATATTTTTCAAACGTAGTCAAAATGGAAGTCGCCAGGTTGAAACGAGTGTCATAAAGCTCGAGAAAGCTGCTTTCTAATTGGATGATGTCGACTTCTTGTTAGTCGTTTCAGTGGTCGGTCAAAGTTCGCGAAAGGTCGTTCTGACGTGACCCGTAATGGGATGTTCTCAGATCTTTGTTTAGCGGCAGCGAGAACTTAATGAGATTGGATATTTTTACAAAGTTATATTTAAAAACAATTTAAGAAACGTATTTGAGCATACGATATTAAAAAAAAAAATATGCACGACCATACATAAATAAAAATAATACTTAATATAGATATTAGTTTTGAAACTTGTATGAAGTAGTAACTTGAAATATACGACAAAGTCGTTGAGTTATTTATCGTAACTGATTATTCCCTGTCGTTTCTTTCTACAAAACCAATTAAACAGTTCAGCTAATCTTAAAGGACCCATATCAGTGGGACTGGTCCCCAGAACTTTAACAGTATATTTTCATAAGGACTATGTATGATATGAAGGGTCCATTTTTGCCCACTAGAAATGTTAAATGTTTAACGTTATAAGATATTTTCGAAAGACAATTAACCTTTTGTCCTTTTGAACTTTTGAACTAGATTTTGTATAGGAATGACTATACTGAACAAGTTTGCCACCTTCATAAGAAATCCATGTGGCCTAAGATGATTTCAGTATCATGTACTTGTCGATCGATGCTCATAATATCAATCACTGGATTGTCTGGTCCAGATTCGATTATTTACAGACCGCCGTCATATAGCTGGAATATTGCTGAGTGCGGCGTTAAACAACAAACCAACCATCCAACTTGTACTGTCTTAACCAATATCTTCTTTCATGTCAAATACTAAATATCTTAAATTATCATGTAGACTAAAAAGGATATGGCCTTGACTTTTATTCTATGGAAAGAAAAAAATCATTTTTGTCCTTCCTGCATTCAGTTTAAATAGGGCGGCGGGGTAGCCCTGTGGTTAAAGCGTTCGCTTGTCACACAAAAGGTACCGTTCGCTACACCACATTCATGCGATATGTGAAGCCTACTTCTGGTACCGGAAACTCCTGGAATATTGTTGAGGGCAGCGTAAAATCCAACTCTCTTTCTCTCTCATCCCTTTTAAGTTGAATGACGCCAACGCAGAGGAGGCCAGAACTCAGACCTTGATCGACCAGTTTAACAGCACACTGGTGACCTTGACCTCTAACCTCAACACTGGCAACAGCTCAGACCTTCCGCTGATACAGCAGCGCCTTCAAGAAGCGACTTCGACCTTGAGTGGCGCCAGCACGAAGCGGGACCAGGCAGTTGCCAACATCAAGAGCATCCATGCGGCGTCAGGTACGTGGGTTGTGGGTGAGTGGTGGGGTGATGAGCTAGTGTTGGGTTCGTGTTGGGCTAGTGTTGGGATGGTAGACTAGTGTTGTGATGGTGGGCTACTGTTGTGATGGTGGGCTTGTGTTGTGATGGTGGACTAGTGTTGTGATGGTGGGCTACTGTTGTGATGGTGGGCTTGTGTTGTGATGGTGGACTAGTGTTGTGATGGTGGGCTACTGTTGTGATGGTGGGCTTGTGTTGTGATGGTGGACTAGTGTTGTGATGGTGGACTAGTGTTGGGATGGTGGACTAGTGTTGTGATGGTGGGCTAGTGTTGGGATGGTGGGCTAGTGTTGGAATGGTGGGCTTGTGTTGGGATGGTGGACTAGTGTTGTGATGGTGGACTAGTGTTGTGATGGTGGACTAGTGTTGGGATGGTGGACTAGTGTTGTGATGTTGGACTAGTGTTGGGATGGTGGGCTAGTGTTGGGATGATGGACTAGTGTTGGGATGGGGGGCTAGTGTTGGGATGGTGGACCAGTGTTGTGATGGTGGACTAGTGTTGGGATGGTTGGCTAGTGTTGGGGTGGTGGGCTAGTGTTGCGATGGTGGGCTAGTTGGAGATGAAGTGGTGAGGTAGTGATTAGTGGCTGATTAGTGGTGTGATGGTGGACAAATGGGTTAGTGGTGGAATGGTGGGTTAGTGGTGGAATGTTGGACTAATGGGTTAGTGGTGGACTAGTGGGTTAGGGGTGGAATGGTGGGTTAGTGGTGGAATGGTTTGATGGTGGACTAATTGGTTAGTGGTGGAATGGTGGACTAATGGGTTAGTGGTGGAATGGTGGACTAATGGGTTAGTGGTGGAATGGTGTGATGGTGGACTAATTGGTTAGTGGTGGAATGGTGGACTAATGGGTTAGTGGTGGAATGGTGGACTAATGGTTTAGTGGTGGAATGGTGGACTAATTGGTTAGTGGTGGAATGGTGGACTAATGGTTTAGTGGTGGAATGGTGGACTAATGGTTTAGTGGTGGAATGGTGGACTAGCTGGTTAGTGGTGGAATGGTGGACTAATTGGTTAGTGGTTGAATGGTGGGATGGTGGACTAATTGGTTAGTGGTGGAATGGTGGACTAATGGGTTAGTGTGTGATGGTGGACTAATGGTTTAGCGGCGTGATGGTGGACTAATGGTTTAGTGGTGGAATGGCTGACTAGTTGGTCAGTGGTGGAATGGTTGACTGATGGGTTTGTGGTGAAATGGTGGACTAATGGGTTAGTGGTGTGATGGTGGACTAATGGTTTAGTAGTGGAATGGTGGACTAATGGTTTAGTGGTGGAATGGTGGACTAATGGGTTAATGTTGGGATGGTTGGCAAGTATTGGGATGATGGTTTAGTGCTGTGATGATGGGCTATTGGTGTGGTGGTGGGTTAGTGTTGGGATGGTGGGCAAGTGATGGGATGGTGGTTTAGTGCTGTGATGATGGGCTATTACTGGGATGGTGGAATAGTGACCGCACACGATCTAATTGTTTCGCCTCTCACTACAATACTAGATTGCTGGGGACCATTCTTGCCCAGGTACATACATATATAATCACTTACATACCCATTGCCATATGTGAGACTAATTGTACATGCTAACATTGTATTTACGTTTAGGACCACTGAAACAAATATGGACGTCCTTGACCTCGCTTGTGACGTCGTTGAAAGGGGTGCAAACTTACCTGATGTCCCTGTCGTCGGACGCCTCCTCACAAGTCACCAACATCATGGCCACCGTTGATGAGATAGAACGCGTAGCTAGGCAGTCGTTCAACAGGACCCTGCTTGACTACACGGTACGTGGCCAGAACTGTGGGTAGCCAGGTTGTTTGTGTTTTCCCGTCTCGATGTACAGCCTTGTTCAATTCCCCCTACAGTCAAGTCTCGTTAATCCGACACTCGTTAATCCGACAATCGGCTTTATCCGATACTAATGATGGGAACCGATTAAATCAGTGCTATTTAGTCCCGTTAATCCGACAGTCTCGCACTCCGACTCCGACACACATAATTTGCAACGAATTACCGAAATCACTCATTAATCAGTCTCGTTAATCCGACACAGTGATCAGCGTACTCCGTGGTCATCTGCCCGCGAGTACACAGCCCAGTGTTTTGATGCGAGACGAGTCGGCGAGTAGCTGCATATTTCAAAGGCTGCAGAGATAAATTAGCTTAACAATAAACAATTACTGCTTTAATTAAACAAAACAGGATTAATCACATGCCTTGATTACCTCAATCTCATTACATCGGATACAAGTTCTCGCCACCACTGAGGACATCCCATTACAGATCACGTCAGATCGACCTTTCGCAAACTTTGACCGACCATTTGGAAACAGACGAGAAGGCCGGGGTGTCCCGGTATAAACTCTCCCCCGGAGATTTTATACCGGTACAGATTCTCCCCTGGAGAATCTGTTCTGAAATAAAATCTGCTCCGGGCGGATATATTTCGCGCCCCCCTCAGTATAAAGTCTCCCCCCTGATTATTCGGTTTGTTGCAATGTCGTTAAGTACTATATTCTTTAAATAGTTATCTTTAATGTAAGGAGGGTTACTTTGAAAAATAGATTATGAAATATGGTCATAATGAATTGATATTTCAGCATATTTTATTTGGTAACTGTACCTTCCATCCTAAAATAGTTATAAGACATAATCATACCAAACAAATTTGAATGAAAGACTTAATGTAACAAATACATGTACGGTTACTGTTGTAACTGAATTCAGAAATCTTATTAATCGTCGCAAACATTCGGTTTGAACACTAACTACGTAAAAACTGTCAACATATCCACGCGCGCCTCCAGCTCAGGCTGTCCGTTATACTCTGATTTAAGATCTAAAATATATTCCTTAATACAGGCTACGATTTGAAAATGGTATCTGTGTAATATCAGTGGCTAGAATATCATGGTGCAACCAGGTTTCTGTTAAACATACATCATAACTATCTAATTCAGCACTGATTAAAACTACTTTGTCTTTAAGACTGCGTACGTTTAGATGTATAATCTTTAAATCTGGACTATGCAAAGGTCCTGGATTCGGATGGATATCACCGCAGCAGAAGATAAAAAGTAAAACTAAGAATGATAATCGGAAATTTTATAAGCAAAGTAACCCAAAATATAGAGAAATGTGTATCATCTTCCCGAAATGATTAGCATGTAGAATAGATTCCAAAACACCCACCGCCAGCCTGTATTGAACAACATCAACCGGCATCGTCAAAGCAAAGTGTACATGTAATTGTTACAATCGGGCTGGCGGTGAATCTTAATGAAGAACACCTTGTTAAAAAGACACATGGAAACTGATTTGCATAACTGATGACCACAACATATTGCAAAATATCAAAATAGTAAAAATGATACAGTATAACCTCATACTGACGAGAAAACAAGAACAACACAGAGAAGTAAAATAGCACGTCATATAGAAATGAGATAAAGTAATCTGAGAAGGGATTCATACAACTTAAAAAAAATATTATTATGAAAAACGAAAGGAAATGTGGCGATACGATCTTAAACACAGCTCGCCCATTTTCCAGGTAGGATTTTTTAAGCTCTATATCAAAATACTCTTCTGTTTTAGTAACACTTAGTAGCAGTTTAGGAGAAAGCATAGCGTGTGTAAAACTAATGGTTACAAACTGTTGAATTAACATGTCAACATATAGAGGGAAGGGTTACTGTTAAACAGCGATTGGGAAAGAATAGAAAGTAACAAAACATGTATGGGACTGCGTTTTTTTAGAATAATTACTTTCTTAAGAAATAAATAATTCTTTTTGAATGCAGATATATCCTTATGATATTAGGTTATTAGAAATTAGTGGTGCTGACAGTTTCTTTGTGTTACAGGTCGGGCAAAGAGTCACCATCAAAGTGAAGCCCTTTTCACTCCACATTCTCAACATCGTCTCTACCAGAAGTGTTTGGCTTGACAGCCCAACACAAGCCAAACATTTCTGATAGAGACTATGTTGAGAATGTAGAGGGAAAAGGGCTTCACTTTGAGCACCTTGGTTTCTTTAAATACCGCGATCTGAGACACTATAAAGTGGTATATTGGTAGATATAATACTAATCTATAGGTGTGAATCCATTTCATGTTACATCTGTGAGTTTTAAGTTGATTTTGACAGCCCGGGCCAAGTCGGACCGAACACTTGTGAGACTGTTGAGAGTATGGGGAGAAGAGGTCTACTTTAACCAACGTGTCTGCTTTAAATACGATGAACAGTGACATTATAAAGTGGTATTTACTTAGATATAGTACGTTCCTATAAATATAAACGCTACGCCGACAGATGAAAATTTGTATCACGATAGCTTGAAGTATTTGATACGTTTCAAATCTTATTTCGTTTAACGATTGATCTTTTACATGTTACCTCGATCAGCGACGCTTACACATAGCTCCACTTTCTGGTTTTCAAGTTATTTACTCCGAATTACTTAATTATGGTGCACGCTTTTGATTGGTGATTGTTCACGATGGCATGCATCAACCAAGTCAGCGAGCCTGACCACCATAGTTCTTCAGCAACCCATGCTTGCCGTAAAAGGCGACTATGCTTGTCGTAAGAGGCGACTAACGGGATCGGGCGGTCAGGCTCGCTGACTTGGCTGATGCACGTCATCGTATCCTAATTGCGTGGATCGATGCTCATGATATCAATCACTGCATTGTCTGGCCCAGACTTGATTTTTTACAGACCGCCGTCATGTAGCTGAAATATTGCTGAGTGCGGCGTTAAACAACAAACAAACAACAACCACTCTCCCACTCACAAATCAGGAGGTGTAATCTTTAGCGTGCTGTAGTTTTCATCAGCTTTGACAGAGGGGTAGTTCAGCGGCCATTGCGTGTACTCATCACGTGTTTGACTCCCCACAAGCCCAATATTAGCAAAAACAAATATTGGTCCCACCTTTGACAAATATATTGATACAAGAAACGTGAAACTGTAGTGAAACATACTTTCTGTTGCAGACCGCTGGCAATCTGAATATATTGCATCGGAACACCACAACCGACATCACCAGGCTCGACAACATCGACTCAGTCCTTGAAACTGTGTCAACGACGGCCCTGGCTGAAGCAATAAGGATTCAAGCAAAGAGCAACACCACGCTAGCTACAGCTAACCGCCTACAGAGCGAAAGCATACAATTCAACAACCTTGATCTGAAACTACAAGAACAAAATTTGACTTTCATCTCTTTCAGGAATACTTTAGAGGCCACCAAGGCAATGGTATGTAATAGATATGCAGCAGTATGAGGTTATCAGCCCTGGATTGTCTGCTTCAGACTCGATTATTGACAGACCGCCATCATATAGCTGGAATATTGCTCCGCGTTAAACAACAAATAAACAAACATATTATGATCAAGCAGTTCACCATTACAAACCTCAAACCTCATCAATAAGTAGCGTTTAGTGCATTATGATGAATCAGTCAATCATTACAAACCTGTTAGTTGTCATCAACAAGTAGCGTTTAGTGTATTATGATAAATCAGTCAATCATTACAAACCTCTTAGTTGTCATTAACAAGTAGCGTTTAGTGTATTATGATGACGCAGTCAATCATTACAAACCTCTTAGTTGTCATTAACAAGTAGCGTTTAGTGTATTATGATAAATCAGTCCATCATTACAAAACCTCTTAGTTGTCATTAACAAGTAGCGTTTAGTGTATTATGATAAAGCAGTCAATCATTACAAACCTGTTAGTTGTCATTAACAAGTAGCGTTTAGTGTATTATGATGAAACAGTCAATCATTACAAACCTGTTAGTTGTCATTAACAAGTAGCGTTTAGTGTATTATGATAACGCAGTCAATCATTACAAAACCTGTTAGTTGGCATTAACAAGTAGCGTTTAGTGTATTATGATAAATCAGTCCATCATTACAAAACCTCTTAGTTGTCATTAACAAATAGCGTTAAGTGTATTATGATAAATCAGTCCATCATTACAAAACCTCTTAGTTGTCATTAACAAGTAGCGTTTAGTGCATTATGATAAATCAGTCCATCATTACAAAACCTCTTAGTTGTCATTAACAAGTAGCGTTTAGTGTATTATGATGAAACAGTCCATCATTACAAAACCTCTTAGTTGTCATTAACAAGTAGCGTTTAGTGTATTATGATGAAACAGTCAATCATTACAAACCTCTTAGTTGTCATTAACAAGTAGCGTTTAGTGTATTATGATGAATCAGTCCATCATTACAAAACCTCTTAGTTGTCATTAACAAGTAGCGTTTAGTGTATTATGATGAAACAGTCCATCATTACAAACCTCTTAGTTGTCATCAACAAGTAGCGTTTAGTGTATTATGATGAATCAGTCAATCATTACAAACCTGTTAGTTGTCATTACCAAGTAGCGTTTAGTGTATTATGATGAATCAGTCAATCATTACAAACCCGTTAGTTGTCATCAACAAGTAGCGTTTAGTGTATTATGATAAATCAGTCAATCATTACAAACCTGTTAGTTGTCATTAACAAGTAGCGTTTAGTGTATTATGATAAATCAGTCCATCATTACAAAACCTCTTAGCTGTCATGAACAAGTAGCGTTTAGTGTATTATGATAAAGCAGTCAATCATTACAAACCTGTTAGTTGTCATTAACAAGTAGCGTTTAGTGTATTATGATAAATCAGTCCATCATTACAAAACCTCTTAGTTGTCCTTAACAAGTAGCGTTTAGTGTATTATGATAACGCAGTCAATCATTACAAACCTGTTAGTTGTCATTAACAAGTAGCGTTTAGTGTATTATGATGACGCAGTCAATCATTACAAACCTCTTAGTTGTCATTAACAAGTAGCGTTTAGTGTATTATGATAAATCAGTCAATCATTACAAAACCTCTTAGTTGTCCTTAACAAGTAGCGTTTAGTGTATTATGATGAAACAGTCAATCATTACAAACCTGTTAGTTGTCATTAACAAGTAGCGTTTTGTGTATTATGATAACGCAGTCAATCATTACAAAACCTGTTAGTTGGCATTAACAAGTAGCGTTTAGTGTATTATGATAAATCAGTCCATCATTACAAAACCTCTTAGTTGTCATTAACAAGTAGCGTTTAGTGTATTATGATAAATCAGTCCATCATTACAAAACCTCTTAGTTGTCATTAACAAGTAGCGTTTAGTGTATTATGATGAAACAGTCAATCATTACAAAACCTGTAAGTTGTCATTAACAAGTAGCGTTTAGTGTATTATGATAAAGCAGTCCATCATTACAAACCTCTTAGTTGTCATTAACAAGTAGCGTTTAGTGTATTATGATAAAACAGTTTCTTCCTTACGCCAACAGGCTGTGACAGGTAAAGCTGGTGTGGACAATAAGGCGACGGCAGTAGCAATAGCCATCAGCAACTCGGAGCAGCAGCGAATGAACACCAACAACATTATCAAGCAGTGCGACGAAATCAACGCCCGGGTGACGGCGGCGGAGAGAATGGCCGAGGACGCCAAGCTCAACTCAGAGAAGCTGTTCAAAGAGGCAGAGTTGATGAGGGACACTATGATGAACTTCGAAACCAGGGCACTTGGTATTGCATTATGTTTATGTTTCACCAAATACAGGAAAACATTTTTTTAACTATTTCCCTGACACGATGTGTGGGAGACATGTGTCCCGAGTACTTTATACTTGTCCTTGGGCGGTCGGGTAGCCTTCGCTCGTCACGCCGAAGACCCAGGTTCGATTCCCGACATGGGTACAACGTGTGAAGCCCATGTCTGGTGTCCCCCGCCGTGATATTGCTGGAATATTGCTGAAAGCGGCGTAAAACCTCCCTCCCTCCCTCACTCACTCACTCGTCCTTTGTTCTCCCCTGTCTGATTTTATTTTGAATAACTATTTACGTGTCATGATGTGTCGTAAACATGTGTCCTACCTGGTCCTGTGTTAACCTGTGTCTCAATTATTTTGAATACCAATTTCCCTGCCACGATGTGTCTTATACATGTTTCCTGCCTCGTCCTGTGTTTACCTGTGTCTGATGTGTGTCTTACAGCGGTCGAGCAGCAGGCAAACACGTCTCTCGCCAGTGCGAGGGCGGTGACGGCGGAGAGTCAAAAGGTTATCGAAGACGCTGCTGCTCTGATGACGACGATGACTTCATCGCAGCAGACATCGTCACTGGCTCTTAATACAGCAAGACAGGCGAAAACCGTCGCCCAGAGCCAGAATACTGTATGTTATTATCTTTTTATTTCCAAGGATTCATTTTACATAGAGTTATCATTTAAAAATATCCATAACTCCCCACGTGGGGTTTCAGAACCAACTAAGAAGCCAACTGAAATGAGAATTGGGTGGTGTCAATTAGTTACCTGGCTGATGTCACTCTACCCCGACAGCTCATGGTATCAACCATAGGTTTTACAGAGTAATGAAATCGGTAACAACACCCTGCCATGATACAGTTGTGAGAGGACATGGATGTCCCAGTGCTCTGTCACACCATACCTTTCGTCCCTGTTGTACTTATCTTATCGGGGCGGTCGGGTAGCCTAGTGGTTAAAGCGTTCGCTCGTCACGCCGAAGACCCGGGTTCGATTCCCGACATGGGTACAATGTGTAAAGCCCATTTCTGGTGTCCCCCGCCGTGATATTGCTTGAATATTGCTAAAAGCGGCGTAAAACCATACTCACTCACTCACTCACTCACTTATCTTATTATAATATTCTTAAATTAATCGTAGGTATAAACCGTAAAAAAGTGTCAAAGTAGTAGGTTTGCAGTAGGTTTGTTTACATAAACACCCACACATTGGGACGCTCTGGGTTGAAAGTTTTCAAGGTTTGGGAATATTTGTTGGAGCAACATGCATGGCTTCGATTACTAGAGCTTGTTAGGTAGTTAATGGTGAACGCCTTTGCATATAGACCGCCTCCGTGGTCTAGTAGAAGAGCGTCCGTCCGAGGAGCGAAAGGTCCCCTGCGTTGTCATACCAAAAGACGTTAAAATGGTACTTGTTGTTCTCTGCTCATACGTTCATACAGTTTGGCCCTCGCTCTATGAAGGTTCATACTCAATTACAGTCACACAAAGTGAAAGTAAATTCTCAAATTAAATGTCAGGTTACAACCGTTTTTCACTCTCTGATACAGGCCATCACCAGTGTAGCGGCCACAGCCAATCAACTGGGAGTCATGTCCGACCTGGGGATGTACCAGAACAAGTCTCTTCTTCCAAGCACCATCAACACAACCATTCTCATGCCAGCTAAAAGCAAGTGTGATTCCACTACAACCGACGTTGCTAGCGCCACCACTGTCATCAACAACGCCACCACCAGTGCAACAAACGTCAACGCCGATGTCGCTCGAACCCAAGCCGAGGCCAGCAGAGTACTTGGCGTCATCATGAACATCCCGGGACTCAACATCGCGACCATCGAGTCTCTGAAGACGCAAGTTGATCGGTTGAAGGGTCAGTTTAACAGGGAATCGCTCACTGCAACGATCACTGGACTTAAAACTGCCCATGAGGCCCAGACAGCCTGGCTTGAGGGAATAAAAGCGAAAAAGGCAGATCTTGAGAGACAGGTCAATGACATGAAATTATTGGAGAGACAGATTTCGTAATGTAGGGAAATTCTGATGCGTGTATTGGCAAATGTCGCAGTGCGTAATCACCTGCTTTGCCGCCTCTGCTGATGGTACGAAATGTATTGGGACGTGCCTATAACCTTATTTGCCATCAGTTACTATGATTAATATGTGATTTGGGGCTCGAAATGTTTTATTTCATCATTTTTACACGTTTTGTAAATAACATCTTTTTTATTTATATGCAAAGTTGACGGAACGTGGGAAACATCTCCGACACACACGTCTTTTGAATGTGATCTGCCGTGGGTGTGTTTTCCTCTGATACCAAAAATACAACTTTCTTTTTCTGTGAAATTAACACAGATACTATCACAACTTTCAAATTCATTCAGCATTATGTTTCTCATCGATTGGCTCAGACAAGTTTCGTTAATGCTTACTTCTTCCTTATTTGCTCAAATGATTTACATATCCTTCAGTGATGTTGATATAGAGATATTTGATTCAGTGATTTTTAACAAGCGAAACAAGATGCTGATTCATCATTAAATGATGCAGTTTATGTTCATGTTTTGTATCGTTTTATAAAATATTTTGGTAAATGGAGTAAAGAAAATAATTAGAACCTCAAATATACATAAAAACCTAAAGACCTTTTCCATATTCCAAATAAACCGATAATTTTATTTCAATGGTCAGCGACACCCTATAAGTCCGACACCCTATAAGTCCGGAGATCCCGCTATCTGAACTTCTTTAATACAAGTGGAATAACTCGATCCCAATTGCGTGGATCGATGCTCATGATGTCAATCACTGGATTGTCTGGTCCAGACTCGATTATTTACAGACCGCCGTCATGTAGCTGGAATATTGGTGAGTGCGGCGTTAAACAACAAACCAACCATAGCCATGACCAGATAGTGTATGCTTATCTGCATGCCTTCTCCGTGACACCAATCCTGTCAGAGTTCAGGCCTTTTACTGTTAACTGTATACACACGTGGATACCTTGGTTCCCTCTCCCGATGGATGAACAGTGTGATAGACACTGTTCAATGCGCGTTACCCTTCTATATACTGTATTTTTACATTCATATCAGCAAGTGGTGTTCTAGGTAACTATAGGACGCATGGGAGTTTTACTGAAGGCTGTACACAACGTTTTTGGTCATATACATGCAACCCTACTTCCTGACACTGAAGATCATGGCTAGGTCTTCAGCAACCCATGCTTGCCATAAAAGGCGACTATGCTTGTCGTGAGAGGCGACTAACGGGATCGGGTGGTCAGATTCGATTATTTACAGACCGCCGTCATATAGCTGGAATATTGCTGAGTGCGGCGTAAAACAACCAACCAATCAATCCTTATACTGAGGAGGAGCCAACCGTTTCCTGTTCCCGTAAATGATGAAAAAAGACAAAATTCTGAAATTAAGGGACCAACCATACTTTTTCAGCTCCAGCTACAAAACCAGATATTTTTTTATTTAAAACTGTGAGCGTGACCTTTTTATAAACCGCACCGTGCAGGAATTTTTTTTCTTCAACACTCTGAAGAATAGTTAGTTTTTTTATATGTCAAATGGTCGGCCCCTAATGTGTCTGGAATAATCTTTTTCAGACAAAGATGTCTGACATTGACTTCATTTACTGTTCGTCAACATTTCTTTCCAGCCAACTTTGAGAATTACTTAACGTCAAAAGCAATATCGGAAAATTATGAAACTCGATAGAATGGGAAAAAACTATTGTCTTGTTCTTTGTGGGAGAATATGAATGCATTGTATATACACATACATATCGTGGACATTAAACCTTAAAGTAACCTTCTTTTGTTTCATGTCATACATGTCTGCACAGATGCACAGGCCACCATATCGGTCAGGTCTTTCTGCCTTTTAACGCCGTTACGGTTGTGTTGTACCATACATAATTGATCAGTTATGTCCAGTAGATACATACAGGTACATTATCCATAAGGAATCTTTGTTTACATACACTGTAAATACTTTATTTATTCATCTGTTGTCGAGCGTTGTACATCATTTATATTGGTTCCATAAAAAAATGTGTTAAATTTGTCAACTTATTTGTGGATATATTTGGTCATGAATTATGTAGATGAAAAAAAATAAAATTATTGTATTATTAATAACTTGGATTATAAGTTCTATATACATCATGGTTAACAGATTCTACTATTCTCCTTGCTTGACCGTGGCTGTAATATAGTAACTTTTACTTTTTATCAGAGAATTCAAATCATTATTGTGAAGGTTTTGTCACTTTTATTTCCAGGATGGCTGACTCTATGTTCAATTAAACAACTGTCACAACAGAGGCAAACACGATACAAACAATCAGGGGAGATCTAGTGATGATCACATACCATTTAGCAATCTGAATACTTAAAAAAACTAAACGACCCGTGAAGATCCGGGGTAGAATAGGTCTTCAGCAACCCATGATTGCTGTAAAAGGCGACTATGCTTGTCGTAAGAGGCGACAAACGGAATCGGGTGGTCAGGCTCGCTGACTTGGTTGATGCATATCATCGTATCCCAATTGCGTGGATCGATGCTCATGATATTAATCCAGACTCGATTATGTACAGACTGCCGTCTTGTAGCTGGAATATTGCTGAGTGCGGCGTTAAACAAAAAACCAACCAACTTAAAAAAAACCATGACAAGTTGCATTTCAGGAGATATTGATGTTACTGACAAATGGCCATATCGAATGTAATTTGCCCATCATTATGTGTAGAAATATATGTAGTTCTAAATACGTCCATCCATCTTTCAGGTTTCCTTATTGCTCGAATTCTTTAGATGTACACATGTGTATATAGTGAACAGTTTAGTAGGATAAGCTGCAGCGGTAGTAGCTAAAAACTAGACGATCATAACTTTGTTGTTTTGTGAGTGAGTATGGTTTTACGGCGCTATTAGAAATGTTCCAGTAATATCACGCCAGGGGACACAAGAAATTGGCTCCACACATAGAACTCAAGTTGGGAATTATCCTGGGCCTCCGGCGTAGCTACAGGGTTAAGACATAGCACACCGAATTTCACGGTTTACGGTGAACTTGGTAGAGTGAGTGAGTGAGTGTGGTTTTACGCCGCTTTTAGCAACATTCCAGAAATATCACGACAGGGGACACCAGAAATGGGCTTTACACTTTGTACCCATGTCGGGAATCGAATCCAGGTCTTCGGCGTGACGAGCGAACACTTTGACCACTAGGGGACCAGACCACCCCGAACTCGTAGAGAACCTCTTAAAATAACGAACGTCTAGCATCATATTTATGTTTTCCTATCCAAATAGTAAAATTGCAATTTGTGCTCTTCCTTTATATATAACTCAATGCAGTAAATAAAAGTGGCTAAACAATTTCCATAATGACGAGAAATGTCTGCGGTCGATCCAGACTATATCATGAGCATGCTCTTATTAATCATTATCAAATAATGATGACACCAGGTGTTGCCGAAAAAGGAAGCGTCTCCTGCCCCACTGGTGGAACCCGTCACAAACACATGCTAAAGGAGGTCAAATGTTCGACTGAAAAAACGCCGGAAAATATGGTCCAAGTCAAAACATAGGAATTCGCATCGGACATAGCTTTTGATGCGTCAAATTTAGAAGTGTCCTACTTACGTCTACCACAAAACGGTTGGAAAACTTTACTGAGACCCTGATCAAATAGCTTTTGAGCAAAAGTCGTAAGAAGCTCTTTGAAAAATCTTCCTTGAAAGAGCATGCTCGACTGTTCTGTCAACGCGCATGTTGACGGGGAGTTAGATCTTGGGGGAATAAAGGACAAAATCGACATCACTGTCCCGGAACGCTTTATGCACAACATGTAAACAATAAACAACAATTGCACAATGAGCGGAATACCTGCTCTGACAACACAAACACAGCGATGAGCGGACCTTCCAGCTCAGGCATACATGAAATATATATATCAGGTGTATACAGATTCGGGGCCTAACTTATGTCTACCTTTACGTGTACAATACATTTATTTACAATGCATTGACATCAGAAGCTTTGATCCATGAATTTAATTTCTTAGTTCAATGTAGCCATTTCAGATAATATTGTTGATTAGTTCCTTTTCACCCGGTCTTCACCATCGTAATCTTTGATTCTGTAGACAGGTAGACCCCTTCGTAGTATTTACTCAGATATGGTAAAATATCTATAAAGAAATCTGTCTATTCTTCATCGTATTCTCGGGAAAAATATTTTAATGAGATGAGTCAACCTGACTCGATCTCCCACTTTATATTGGAAGGGTTTTTGTGGTGACTTCTTTTACATTCTTCTTGGGCCAATATATTATTTTATGGCCAATACATACACCACCAGATAGCAGTTTCTTTGTTTACGGTCACTTCAGAGGGAGCGATACCAATGGTTTTATGATAGGTGTCGTTATAACTGTTAGCATACGTTTGTAGTTGATCAACATATTCATACGACTGTTTGGATGTAAATATCTGTAAAATCTGGTCTTGATGGTTTTCATTTCAACCGCCGTCATATACATAGCTTGAATATTGCTGAGTGCGCGTAAAACAACAAACCTACAGGACACGTTCTGCTACTGCTGCTGTTTTAATAATTGATATAAAGATGCTGAATATTCAAGCTCGGAGGTTCACACAGTTTAACCAGCGCTTTTAAATGGTTAACACTTCAATGAACACATCCAAACTGACGTTCAATTCTTAATTGCAAATCATGCTAATCTTGAACCTTAACTCTAAGACCTCTTTGTCGCATGTCTGCTCACTCTGAAAGTCTGAACAAAGAAGAGAATTTTCTTCACGGTTCAGTCTTTTTACTTGTCCTATTTCCAGGGCATTACCCTGAGTTCGTCATGATTGATATCAAATTGGTTCTGGTCTTGCCCATATGATGTTTTACAAATGTATAGTTTTAATTATTAACTTGCCTAGAGTGGTATGCCCAGAATCGAAGTCGGTGGCTCATGGGACAATCTGGTGGTGTCTATTGTTTTGACGGAGTATAACATTCCTGTATCCCTATGGTGTTGGTTTGATGGAAAACCGTTTACATAAGGCAATAACCTTGGCGTTCCCTGGTTGGCATGGAATAGGTTTGCCGAACCGTTTCAACCTCCGGTGACGTCATCCTAATGTTCTCCAGTCGGGTTAAATCTCATAAACTTGTACGTTGTAATGACCATGGGATTTTATGTAATATTCCCGTGACTTTATAGGATATTCAAGTTATATTTGCTATGTAATGTGTTGTAATGTCCCAGGGATTTTATATAATGTCCTGGATATTTTATAAATATAACTTCCGTTCAGATTGTAACATGTAATGAAATGACAAATGTTTTCTTTATACTCCCGAGCATCGAACTCGCAACCTTCATATCTGTAGCCCAGTGAGTGTACCACAAGGCTACAGAGGCGTTGATAGGCCGCACTGCTTTTTAGAATGTCCTTTTCAAGATCCGTACGCCAGCAACAGATATTTTACGCCTGTTTCCTAAGGTTCATGGAAAGAATATTCGAAACATAAAAATGTTGATAAATGTTGTTTTAAGTTTCTTTTTTCGGTTAATAAGTTATATAAAAACACTTACCCTCGGGGTTTTATGATATCTAAAACCGTTATCTTTGGGGTGCGTGTTTTAAATGTGATAAGACCCCTTGGACTTGCTTTATTGTACACTTATAATGGGTTGAAATTTAGTTTGGGGATAATTTTAAGGTTCAAAATCGGTTTATAAGAAAGACACTTCCCCTCGGGTTGTTATGTTATTTAAAACCCTTTCCCTCGGAAAAATCCCTTAGGATGCGGGTTTTAAATATCATAACAACTCTCGGACGTGTTTTATCCTATTCATATTAAATACAACAATCGTAACCGTATAATCAATATCTGTACATATACATTAGGGAAAAGGCCCCCAAAGTTGGATAACTTTTGCAAAACATAAACAACGGTTTCGAGGTTGTGCTCCGGAAACAAAATGATAACGGACGGACGAGGCGACGACAATCAAACAAAAACACAATGTCAACGCCAGAGAATAACCAGTGTCAATAATGAAACATATTCCATTGGGCGTAAAAAACAAAATGTCTGTGGAAAAGAAAGAAAATAGAAAGACATATTATCGTAGACGTGTTATGGAGTTCCATTGCATAATTTAAGGACTGGTTTCATCAAGAACCAAGGTTACCCAACCATCTTCACCGACGAAGTCATGCGCCCGGGGGATGTCAGTGTGCTGATGGCAGGTCTTGTCGGACCCTCTGTAAGTGAGACTTTTGCACATGCGAAGACGTTGACACATTGCAACGCAGTCGGTCTTGCTTCTCGAGGTCAAAGAACGAAAAAGCGGGCGGGTCATTATCTTGTTCTTCTCCGAGGCCATCTCAAAGAAGTATCCAGAATGCGGTGGGTTATCATCTGATAAACAGGAGACAACATTGTGAATGGTCATATATCAGTGAGTGACTGTATGGTAGTACTTCGTGACTATAAACAGTTATACTATACAAAAAAACTGCCGATAAAAAACAATGAATTAAGCGAGTGTGTTAGTTAACATTTTGCGTCACATCGGCAATTTTTCAGCCATCTCGCGACGAGAAGTGATACATGAATAATAAGTTGACGTACATAAAAATCTGTCAACAAAGGACACTTAAATAACTAGACTATCACAGATAAATATTTTTAGCAATTATGTAATCATAAGAAGATGTCACTTTTACTTAGGAAACAAACGACGAGTGGAAAATGTTTATCGTACAGTAAAACACTGCAGGGAGAATAAACCATGACGATAAACAGCGACCATGAGTCGCTTATTTATAATATGAGATATCTCCATATGTATAGCATCTTTTTAAAAAGTACACGCTTTAAATAAATATTTAGCCGTTTTTAAATAATAATGACACCCTGAATGGAATCCGAACGCGACAATGTCGGACAAGTCCATTTTTTGAACAGGGTTTGCTTTTTCCCGCATATTGTCGCAATTTTCACGTCGATTATCTGGACCTTTTCTCCCAATACCGATTGTCATATATCTCTCAATTTTGGAAACGATCGTTCGGCCACTGCGTTTTCTGTGTTGCCCAGCTACATCCATAGGGAACAACTCACTTCCCAATTCCCTCTAAAAAAAAAACCGTCCAAATTTACGACGAATGACCGAATGACCAGAAATAACGTCATAATTATAACAATGTTTTATCGTGAAATAAACCACGCTTCGTTCTTTATTGTTCTTTCCGATTTATCGTGTAGCTATCTTATATATAACAATACATGATACAAACGGGCTACAGATCACCAGAAACCAAATAAAGCCCATCGTACCACAGCAGATTGTACACCATCCCCCCAGTTGCTGGCGATTGTCGTCAAGTTAAGCAAAAAGTAAAAGAAAAAATATTCTACAATTAAAATATAAGTGGAAATAACCTTACTTCCATACCCTCCCAGGGGGACAATTATTTTATGTCATATATGAAGAAACTGATATGATAATGTCTTTTCTAATACTGTGCTGTAAATGTTTTCAATAATCCACGAGATTGGTTTGTTGTTTTACGCCGCACTCAGCAATATTCCAGCTATATGACGGAGGTTTAATCCACGAGAGCAGAACTTACTGTTTGTTATATGAACTTACCAATCATCCATTTACCAGAGGAACCATGTCCAGATTTGAATCCAATGAATATTGGCTTGAAGTTTAACCATGCAGTATAGGTACCTGAAGACAGCATAACTTGCTCCCCAACATAGTGACCTTGACCTACTTCTAAAGTTCCGCCAATCCAGCTGATCCAGAAGTGACGGTATTCGGTGCAGCTCAAGTACGGGTAGCAGGGAGAACCGTATTCAGGGCAACCTTGGCATAACCGCATGAAAGATTTTGCATTACCAATTATCCCAAGTCCTGCCTCTGCTTGCTTTGATTTGTCGAGTGAAAACAGCACCACAAAGGCGTCATTACAACATTGAACACTGAAGTATTGCCACTCTGTCCCAGCCACGTCTATGTCACTTGTTGAGGAGAAATCGACAGCCCAGTCACCGTCAGTTGATATTGTTCTCTCTCCAGAAGAGGTTCGCCATAAGCCTGCAAAAATACACGAGGAAGATGAGCCGTATCTGTTCTGTGGAATCCAATTGTCACCAGAAACTGTTACAATCCGAACTGAGGGCACGGGTGGCCCAGTCGTCTAAGGCGCCGCGATTCGCTGTGCAGAGTTGCGTCCCTTGGGCACGCCAGAAACCTATGATTGTGGGTTCGAATCCCGGTTCGCCCCGATTATTTTTCTCAGTTTTTCAGCACCATACCCGTGCTTCTGGTTAAACGTCTGAAACATGCATCGGCTTTCCTCCCACATTAAGCTGACACACCACGATATAACTGGAATACTCTTATTGGCGTTAAACCCAACTCACTCACTTACTTACTACAATCTGAACTCATTCAAGACGCAAACTGTTTGCCTATGATTAAAAGAGCTTTTGAACACAGTCTTGGAATGGGCGCTATGTAATTATCTTACTAGTAAAATAGACCGTGATTGCAAGGGAAAATACCATGGATGGTTAGAATAGGTTACAACACTTACAAATACAAAATTGATGCAGGATTCCGGATTAGAATAATCCCCTTAATGGATCAAGAGGCCAAGAACGGGGACCTTGTTGATTGCATGTATTTATACCTCGACCGTTGTTCACAATATTCTTTACTAATCCAGATTTGAGTATTTACAGGCGAACGCGATATAACTGGAAAGTTGTTGATGGCGGCGTCTACAAGCCAGATATCTACCCAGACTGTCGGGTAGCATTTTATCCTTTGTGCAGTGCAAGGTAATAAATCAGGCGAGGTTAATAAACGTTCGCGTAGAATAGATTTGAAGGATATGTTTGACGTTGACGCCTCCTCTAGCATGGCATCTTCCCGAGGCAAGGGAGTTACCTGACTGTAAAGTTTCCACCCTTGCTGAACTAGGCTGGAATTTCTGGGCTTGATCGTAGCGCCACCGTTGGCTATTACGAGTTATGTCCTTTCTATGCCCCTCCTATTGACCAACCAGATTCCTCCTATATATATCACTTGCATTTGCTTAAAAAAAATGGACCCGTGAAGATTCCGGGTTAGAATAGGTCTTCAGCAACCCATACTTGCCGTAAAAGGTGACTATGCTTGTCGGAAAAGGCGACTAACGGGATCGGGTGGTCAGGCTCGCAGACTTGGTTGATGCATGTCATCGATTCCAATTGCGTGGATCGATGTTCATGATATCAATCCAGACTCGATTATTTACAGACTGCCGTCTTGTAGCTGGAATATTGCTGAGTGCGGCGTTAAACAACAAACCAACCAACTTAAAAAAATGACGGCGCCCAATGAAGACGATCTGATCGATGGTCAAGAAATATATCGTAAGGTATTTTTTCGCGAAGTGCATCAAATCACGTGAGCACCTTGATTAATATCATGAAAAGATTAACACGTTGAAATCCATGTTGCTTACGGCCCGGATGTCCCTTTCGTTACGCGTTTTGATTGGACTGTGCATAGACTCGTTAGTCCAGCCACAATAAAACTCCATTATTGCAGCCTAGCTCCGTAAGGGTAGAAACCGGATTTTTCAGTCAGTTACCTCCCTTGTTTCGGGAAGATGCTGTTTGTTTGTTTTTGGTTTAACGCAACACTCGGCAATATTCTACCTATATGACGGCGGTCTGTAAATAAACGAATCTGGACCACATAATCCTGTGATTGGGAAACGATGCCATGCATCAACCAAGTCAACGAGTCTGACCACCCAGTCGCCTATTACGACAAGCATTGGTTGCTGAAGGTTAGTCCTACCCCGGATCTTCACGGGATGAACTGATAATGGAGTTCTAGTGCACACAGATCCATTGACGGGGATAATGATGGTGCTCTTTGAGGATGATATCCAGCATGGAAAAGCGCCATTATTATTCATATTATTACAATATATACAGTAAATTATGGTTTCTTTAGTTATTCAATACAGGAGTGTCGTGTTCGAAGCGATTGTTTATTTGTTGTTTACCGCCGCACTAAGCTATATTTCAGCTATATGACGGCGGTCTGTAAATAATCGAGTCTGGACCAGACAATCCAGTGATTGACATCATAAGCATCATCGGGATACAACACATTTTGGATACGGTGACATGCATCCACAAAGTCAGTGAACCTGCCAACCCGATCCCGTTAGTTGTCTCTTACGACAAGCATGGGTTGCTGAAGTCCAGTTCTTAAAAGAGATGTTGACGGGGGCTTTAGGACAAGAACAGATCCCGATTTTACCAATTTCCATTCTTAGTCTATGTTAACCAGACAAATATGTTGGTATGTATGTGGATAAATCACACACCAAACCTTAGTTGAGCACAAGTCACAAATGATTTATTTCCTTTTGATTCATAAGTATAAAATATCATACTTACCAAAACTTACAAAGGCCATTGCCTGTAGTAGGTTTAGCGTCTCCATCTAAGACCAACGGTTCAACTTCATGTTCTGCGTCCGCCGATGATGTGTGTACGGGATAACGTGGTGTGGCTTTGACTGTCCGGTTTGTTTACAGACCGGCGTCGCATACCGCCTCCAGGCAACAAACAAACACTTACTATTTTGTGTAAATTTTGTGGGTCGCGGTGCGACCGGCAGGGCATATGATTTTCAACACTATTTTGCCTTTTAGGCATAGTCGCAAGCATGGGTTGCTGAAGACCTATTCTAAGACCCGGATCTGCTTTATAATGACTCTTCATGTCATGCTAATCCAGAGTGGTCACCATTCATGTCATGCTAGTCCAGAGTGGTCACCATTCATGTCATGCTAGTCCAGAGTGGTCACCATTCATGTCATGCTGGTCCAGAGTGGTCACCATTCATGTCATGCTGGTCCAGAGTGGTCACCATTCATGTCATGCTAGTCCAGAGTGGTCACCATTCATGTCATGCTAGTCCAGAGTGGTCACCATTCATGTCATGCTGGTCCAGAGTGGTCACCATTCATGTCATGCTAGTCCAGAGTGGTCACCATTCATGTCATGCTAGTCCACAGTGGTCACCATTCATGTCATGCTACCCCACGTGAGAGGCGACTAACAGGATCGGGTGGTCAGGCTCGGTGACTTGTTTGATACACACCATAGTATCCCAATTACGTGGATCGATGGATTGACATCAATCACTGGATTGTCTGATCCAGACTCGATTATTTATATTATTTATAGATATTATATAGATATTATTTATAGCTGGAATATTGTTGAGTGCGGCGTTAAACAACAAACAAACAAACAATATATGTGGGGTTTCTATCTGTGAATTGAACAACCATGTGGGTACAATGTTTGAAGCCCATTTCTGGTGTCCCCGTCGTGATATTGCTGGATTATTGCTGAAAGCGGCGAAAATCCACATTCACCCACTCTTCAGATCTGTCACAAGGGTATACGGTGCGAGACACACTATTTGTGTCGCTTCGTGGGAATGCTTGAAAGATGATATAAACACCACCACTCCTTTGCTCACTGATGCTCGTGTACAACTTAATAAACATTGTCGAACTAAACACTGCTGAAAGGTTCAAAAGAATTAAGCTTAAATAAAATATGAACTTGTTTTCCTGAGCAGAGTGGGTAAAGTCATTTCGTCCTGTTGTCATTGGTAGAATGCACAAACTGAAAAAGAGAAAAAGAGTTCCGATTCAGTGCACTGAGTTGTATTGTGACCTTCCCCTGACTCAGTGCCTTCATAATGGCTTCTGATTTTAACAAAGTCAGTGTCTGTGACCGCGGAGATGTCTGTTGGTTTCTTTTTCGAAAATCCTTCGTCATGAAATGTACTGCATACACTGGTGACAATCGCATTAAAATCAGATCTAAGTTCTCGTTGCCGCTATACAAAGATCTGAGGACATCCCATTACGGGTCACGTCAGCACGACCTTACATCCAACCAATCAGGGCGTCGCTTACCCCATCCTGAAAGTGACAGTCCGAATGTGTTTTCTAATCATGCAACCACGAAATATTTAACAGAGGGTATTCCGAACGACAGTTACGGGTTTTATGATTATACCCATACAATCTAGGCCATCTGTAAGCCATTCCAGAATGTTGTTTTGGTCAGTTTTCATTTTTTAAATCGAGAATACGTCAAAATATGTTTCGAAGCGTAGTCGCCAGTTTGAAACTAATGCCGTAAAACTCAAGATGGCTGCCTTCTGATTGGCAAATGTCGATTTCTTGTCAGTCATTTCATTGGTCGGTCAATGTTTTCGAAAGGTCGTTCTGACGTGACCCGTAATTGGATGTCCTCAGATCTTTGGTTAGCGGTAGCGAAAACTAAGATCTGATTTTAATGAGATTGACACTGGTGGCAGTTGTTCTGAATATCTTTAAAAGCATGTTTTGTGTAAAAGTCCACCTGGTACTCACGTCAATTTTTAGGTGGTATATTCCCAACAATTTCTGTTTCAGGAAACTCGGCGCGGCAGAACTCATGCTGAAGAATATCTTACGAATTCTCCTCACTGTAGCTAGCATCCCGTGAAGATCCGGGCAAAGATAAGGTCTTCAGCAACCTGATGCAAAGAAAACACATATATTTTAATGAAATGCGGTTACGATTTCACATACTGGAAAATTAAAACATAACGTAATGATCTCAGATAATGTGAGTTGCTGAGTGCGGCGTAAACAACAAACAAACAAACGTGTGGTTTCTGTCTGTGAATTTGAACTGCCATGTCTTGAGGGTCGAGCCATGAAGGATATGGTTTGTTTTTTTGTTTGTTGTTTAACGTCGCACTCAGCAATATTCCAGCTATATGGCGGCGGTCTGTAAATAATCGAGTCTGGACCAGACAATCCAGTGATTGAAATTATGAGCATCGATCCACGCAAATGGGACCGATGACATGCATTAACCAAGTCAGCGAGCCTGACCACCCGATCTCGTTAGTCACCTTTTACGGCAAGTATGGGTTGCTGAAGACCTATTCTACCCCGGACCTTCAAGGGTCCATAAACTTATAGAGTTCTTTGAGTTCAGTGTTTGGTCTTTTGTTTCTCAAACATCTCGGCTTGTCAATCAGCTGTTAATGTATTCAATGCCCTCATTTTTGAGGTGCTTGGCGAACCTAAGCAGCGTAGTTGGCACAGTATCTCGAGGCCTCCTGCAATCTCTGAATGTTGATATTTTTGATCGGTGATGACACAAGTGATCACACCGCCATGCTTGATGAGTAGTATAAGTAATGATGGTTCTGCCGCAACTCCACTGGAGCCAGATTTATATACATATATTGCTACTACGGGGGGAATATTTTATGTAAAAATGACGATGCGCACAAACGATCGTCATGCTACGCAGTTGCTTAGTAAATTTTAGCAACTCCTTAGCAAAATATAGCAACTGCTTAGCATGACGTAAAAGGCGACTATGCTTTTGTCGGTTGGTCAGGCTCGCTGATTTGGATTGATGCATGTCATCGTTTCTCAATTGCATGGATCGATGCTCATGATATCAATCACTGGATTGTCTGGTCCAGACTCGATTATTTACAGACCGCCGTCATATAGCTGGAATATTGCTGAGTGTGGCGTTAAACAACGAACAAACAAAGGGAAGAGACTTTAAAAGTGATACAGTTTGATGAAAAGTCTAACAATACATAGACAGCAAAACATTTTGGCGTCAACAGA
Source organism: Haliotis rufescens (assembly GCF_023055435.1). Classification (NCBI taxonomy): domain Eukaryota; kingdom Metazoa; phylum Mollusca; class Gastropoda; order Lepetellida; family Haliotidae; genus Haliotis; species Haliotis rufescens. The sequence continues at coordinate 32,549,191 of NW_025964372.1, read as the reverse complement.
GAGCGTGTGCGAGAATGGCTGAAACAGAAGCAAGAATTGCAAACTATGGGTGACAAAGCCAAACGCAAAATCGATCTGGGGCTCGGCGAAAAATAAACTTCCCTGACATTGAAAATAAGGTACTAGAGAGATCGTCGAAATAAAGGCACATGTGTTACAGGAAAAGCATTAAAGCAAGAGGCATTACGTTTGCACAGGGACGGTGGAAAGCAATCGTTAAATCAAGTTATGGATGGTTGAGATCTTTCATGAAGAGAAATAAAATCAACTTCCGTAGAGCGACACATGTAGGTAAAAAAGTGAAGCTGAGTGACAAGATGTCATTTCTTAGCTACGTCAAACATGCAATCGCAAACATGGGTGAAACCCCGGTGTGGGCCGATATGCCTGGCAGTTCAACTTTGGAGGAAACAGGATCTGAAACCATTACCATGACAAGCACAGGACATGAAAAATCTAGACTCTTTGGTTGGCTGCATATGCGGATGGTACTAAAATGCCTCCACTTGTCCTGTTGAAAGGTGTTCGTTCCATCAGAGACGTCCCTGTTGGCGTTGGCGTCATGATTACACCCAAAACTTGGGCCAATGAGGCTGTAATGCAATTTGGTTGCACCGTATTTGGCGACAAAATGCTAAAACTCGTAGGCTTCTTGTTTGGGATTCTTTCACAGCACATCCTTCCCCCGCCATAAAGAAATTCTTGTCACGTGATTACCACAGCGCTTTTGCTCTAATCCCCGTTGGGTGCCGCATCCAACCGTGCGATGTGTCGTGGAACAAGCCATTCAAAGATGCCAAAGAGACCAGTACGACGACTGGCTTCTCAATGCCAAGCCCCCCCCAAAAACCTCGGTCCTTAAATGGATCAATCAGGCGTTGAGTTCTGTGTCTCCAGACATAGTCCGGAAATCATTCCTTAAATGGGGAATCAGCAACTCATTGGATAGGGCCGAGGATGCCATTCTCTTCGCAAACGACTCAGACTCCGATGACCCATTTGATGGATTTGATGAGCCGACACCTGGGGAGCTTGAAGCCAATCAACAAAAGTAGGATATTCTGTGCGTGGAGTTCGACGCCGTAAATGAATGACCCTGAGGTCGCGCTGGAAGACGTCAAGAGCGGAGATGAGTACGAGTCTCCAGATTCCCAATTTCACTGAAATCTCTATCCTTGAAAAGTGAAGATAATAAAATTCAAGTGATAGATTGATGGGACATTCATTCATAATCCCAGAATGACTGTTCGTTTATTCCAGTTTCAGAAGATTTCTCGTTTATCATGTTTAATGCTTGTCGTAAAAGCTAAATATTGATGCTTGTCGTTAAAGGCGACTAACGGGATTGTGTGGTCAGGATGGCTGACTTGTCATCATATTCCAGTAGCGTAGATCGATGCTGGTGAAAGTTATTGGATATTCTGGTCCAGACTCGATTACTTACAGCTATATGACGGCGGTCTGTAAATAGTCGAGTCTGGACCAGACAATCCAGTGATTGATATCATGAGCATCGACCCACACATTTGGGATCGATAACATGCATCAACCAATTCAGCGAGCCTGACCACCCAATCCCGTTTGTCGCCTTTTACGGCAAACATCGGTTGCTGAAGATCTATTCTGCCCCGGATCTTCACGGGTACCAAACAGGAATTTCCGGTAATCAGCAGGTAAATTTGAAAAAAAAATTATAAACATCGGCTTTGTGTTTAAAAAATAGATGTTATTGTGTGGTTGATTATTAATATCATTTCACAAGTTCTTTGAAAATTAACAGCTGTCTGACATCGCCAATGCACAATGTGACAGTCAGTGTCGGCGACACCTCACATATGCATGTGCTATCTCCGCTCGAATCGCCTGGTCACATTTTAGGAAACAAGAGATACAAATATGTATTTATCTTTTGAACATTAGTCGTTCACTTGTAATTTTTAAGGAATACTTCATTTCATCATATTATCAATCAGGGGAAGATCGACATTTCTTCTTCATCAAAACGGAAGACATTTTAGTTTGTACTTGATAATCTATGCAGAGACCTGATGACGTTCTCTTCGCCGATTGGCTTCAAGTGAAAATTTCAAATCAGCAAAAACCTCAAAACTGAGGGCATTGAATACATTAACAGCTGATTGATAAGCCGAGATATTTGATAAACAAAAAACAAACACTGAACTCAAAGAACTCTTAGAAGTTTATCGACCCGTGAAGATCCCGGGTAGAATAGATCTTCAGCAACCCATGCTTGCCGCAAAAGGCGACTGTGCTTGTCGTGAAAGGCGACAAACGGGATCGGGTGGTCCGGCTCGCTGACTTGGTTAATGCATGTCATCGATCCCAATTGCTTAGATCGATGCTCATGATACCAATCACTGGATTGTCTGGTCCAGACTCGATTATTTACAGACTGCCGTCACATAGCTGGAATATTGCTGAGTGCGGCGTTAAACAACCAACCAACAACCAATCATTTGTGGGTCTGTGCTGGAATGTTGCTAATTTGGCTTAAAATCAAGTCGACATGTGAAGATCAGGGTTAGAATAGGTCTTCAGCAACCCATACTTGTCGTAAAAGGTGACTAACGGGATCGGGTGGTTAGGCTCGCTGACTTGGTTGAAGCTTGACATTGATCCCTATTGCGTGGAGCGATGCTCATGATATCAATCACTGGATTGTTTGGTCCGGACTAGGTTATTTACATACCGCCGTCATATAGCTGGAATATTGTTGAATGCGGCGTAAAACAATGAAATAACAACAATCATTTCATAAATGATTTCAAATAACAAAATGACAGAACGTGCAGCCATTTACACAGTTACGATGTCACATAATCTTGGCTAATAGATGTCGAAACTTACTTTGCGGCTGTTACATCCTGCTACATGTGTACCTCGGTTTTGATTGATTTGTGATGGATACCGGATTATGAACCGAACAACATATGAATATGACACCTGACCTCATCGGCCACGTGTGTCAGGTCACTTGAAGTGAAGTTACATTGCCGATTCCTTTACTGTGTCCTGCTAGATGGATGTGTCATGTTTACCTGTCGATTCGTCGTCTGCAGCATTCGTCACTCGCGCCTTTCCGTAACTTACACGAAATCTTTTCCCTATCTCGAAGGCCACCATCATTCGTGACCAACTCGTGTTATTCCGGGACAAGCCGAATAGCGACTCGTGCTCATTGCGTGGCCATTTTAGCGACCGGGTTCCGTCTTATCGCAAACGGGCATACCTAAAAGAATTGTCAACTCGTTGCGTAATGGTTCACACATTTCCCCATATATTAAATATATTTCAGATGCAACTTAAAGCACATCGGGACGTGCGGAATTATGTAGTATGATTGAACACATTTAACTGTGTCTTTGGTACATTTTTAGATGCAAGACATAATTTATGTAAAATCAAAAATTATTTCTGAGGGATTCTTTGACGAAGAACTTGAAATCATACGCGCATTCTGATTATTCTGTCGTATTTTCCCACATAACATTCATCGATAGGGGGACGAGTCTTCCAGCAGGTAACGGAAAGGGGCAAGTGGTGACGAATGGGCCACCATGTGTCGAAACGGTGGAAGGCAATCAGAATTCGCGTCAGGATATGGGTACCGAGTATTTAAATTAAATTTGTTTAAAAACTGGAATAAATGTAGATTGTCACATCCACATCGCAGTGTATACTGATAACCGAAATGTGATATATATGTTGGTGTTTCTACTTGTAGGGCTAAGTTAGATGACAGATTCAAATGAACACTTTTTTACATTCATGTAGAGGGTCACTTGACTGCGGCATCCGTTCATTGAGCTATAACTAGACCTTGCTTTCCAAAACTGACATTCAGTGTAATATCCCTGTGTATAACACTCAAAAAGTTGTAATTGTTATTTTTTAATACCTTAACTTTGGACGAAGCTTGAATATTAAAGCATATTTGTTCTTTAACAGCTGCGGGTACATAAATGAGACTTGACCAGTCAAACCATGCCAGTAATTGATATTGTAAGCAACGGTCCATACGACCTAGGTTGGTTGGTTAGATTGTTGTTTAACGCCGCACTCAGCAATATTCCAGCTATATGACGGCGGTCTGTAAATAATCGAGTCTGGACCAGACAATCTAGTGATTGATATCATGAACATCGATCCATGCAATTGGAATCGATGACATGCATCAACCAAGTCAGCGAGCCTGTCAACCCGATCGCGTTAGTCGCCTTTTACGACAAGCATAGTCACCTTTTACGGCACCTTATCCTGAATATGTCAGAAAATCATTGTTGAAATGAATTAAAAACATCTTTGTATTGTCAGTCTTCATTTAATTTATATATCTTATTTCAAAAAATATATTTTGTACATAAATCATGAACATATGAGAATGAATGGCTTGCAAATACATTTCTAAAAAAGAAAATATTTATATCCGAGGGGTTCCATACTCTTACATCAGGAAGAAGCGATTGAAGCCTACGCTAGTATGGCGGCGATTTATAGCCCGTTTTTATAATGTATTATAATGTATCGTCATAGCTATTAATAGTTCCATTCTATACTGAACCGCAAAAGAAATGTCACCCCAAGTAACATTGCATGAAAAGTTGTCATTTAAATATCTGGGTAATTTTTGTCAAAGTTTCTAAAATTTAACATTACCTTGTCCTGAAAAATGAAATTTAAAGATAAAACACCCAAAGCAGATGACAATAAAACAGATCGCCTAAACGCATCAAGGCAACGGCCATGGTAACCCGATGCACGTGAGCAAATTGAAATGGCGTGCGTTCCCCCATTTCTTGCCCTATAAAAATCCACCCAGATCGGATAACATTCATTCGTTATTGAATTGCTACCACATGCTAAGATTGACAAGAAATCAGCGACAACAAGCCTTTGGGCGATTGTAAGCTAGACAAAGCGCCCGGCAAGGAGCCAAAACATTTCAATGGTATCACTGCATCTCGGTACATTGATCAAGTCTTGAGACCACACAATATACTTCATTCCAGTGTTTGACACGTCGCCGCAACCACGAGTTTCAGCATGATAATGCCCGTGGCCACACTGCGAGAGCAACAACATACTTCCTCCGGCAGATTGGCATCAGAATGGAACGGGCCTGCCCTCAGTCCCGATTTAAATCCCATTGAGCAACTGTGGGACGAGATTCAAAGACGACTGAATGACGTCCGACCAAGGCCGCCAACTGCAGCTGAACTGCGTCAGATACTGATTTGTGATACCATTTTCTCAGAGACTAGTGCTGTGTTTCACTTTAAGAACATTTGATGATCAGTCTTGTCAAGTTTCATCTATTTAATATGTCTCAAAGAATGTTTACAGTGTTTGGTAAAATAGGGTTTCTCATATATCTATCCATGGTGACATTTCTTTTGCGGTTCCGTACTAGTCATTAGATATAAATCTTTGATAGCCTGGTTGTTTACCTGTCCTTTCTTGACAGGTTTTTATACAGTCTATATATCTTAGTTATTGGCATATAACTATCTTTCGTTATGATATGCCTGAAATATTGCCGATGTGACGTAAAATTTTAACACACTCACTCACCAGTAGTACCCACTCTCACAATTGGCGTAAATATGTAAGTGTTTGCTAGTTGCCTGACGCCGCACCTCGGTACTCCTGCCTTGCGACGGCGGCCTGTAAACAAGCCAGACAATAAATCTTGAATGTTGCTAATTATAAACAGCTCTTTAACGCCCACTTACAACACGCTACTGGAAGAGGTTTTGTGCACACTGTTAAACGCACATATCAAACAGTAATGTGATAGCCACTGTGGTAAAGCAGGTTTTGGGACCTTATCCATTCTAATTTAAACGAATGTCAGGTCTCCCACGTGGAATGTTCTCACACGAGCCAACCGTCGTCATGTCGACAATCCTTCTGTTTATCTGCTCCTAAAAAAGCCCTAGCTACCCGACTGTCCGCGATATTACCGTTGGGCCAGTGTTGGCAGTCTTTGAATTCAAGAGGACCACATAGAGTGATTGACTCAGGCAAATTGGGGAGTTGCTTTTCAATTTGACAACGTGCCTAAACTGATCAGTATACGTGTATATTCAACGTGACAGAAGCTGAAACTGACCCTCGCTTTGGGTCGGGTCGACATATTGAGAGTGATCTATCCCGAAGTAATGAAGTATTTTCAGCTTTGTAAGGTGAGAGATTGCTACGTGTATGTTATCAGTTTCATGTCGTGTAATGTTTCGGCAAAACGGTTATATGTTTCTTCAGTCTCAAGGTCGTGTATTTAAACCAACAATTTTAACCTACAAAATATTAGGTCACTTTCGTCGCTTGAACGATGTCACTGATTTCATGTCGTTGTTTAAGATTTGTTATTTTATGTTCATGATTCAATCACCTGTATGTCAAGTTATTATTATTGACATTTATCGATAAGAACTGACTTATTGAGGTATAAACGTGAAGCTGGTGTCCACACTGAGTTAGTCCACTAGGGGGGCATGGGTGGCCCAGTCGTCTAAGGCGCCGCGATTCGCTGTGCAGAGTTGCGTCCCTTGGGCACGCCAGAAACCTATGATTGTGGGTTCGAATCCCGGTTCGGCCCGATTATGTTTCTAGGTTTGTCAGCACCATACCCGTGCTCGTAGGTTTCACCGAAGTGGTTAACGTCTGAGAACTGCATCACTTCGGGCTTTCCTCCCACATTAAGCTGACACGCCGTGATATAACTGGAATAATGTTAAAAGAGGCGTTTTATCCAACTCACTCAATTAGTCCAATGTTGAAAAATAGTTTTATACCACGTTCATTCCCCGCTAAGATGATAAGGTGACATAGCGGCGAACATGTCATGCACTCATTCGACTGTTGTCAGGTACGTCGATCGATAGCGACCAAGTCACAATGACACGAACACCGTTGATGGTCTAGATATCGAGTTCTATTTATAACTGATTCAACACTTGTTTCGGCCGCTGCTTCAACACACACAATTTCTTGTGTGAAGGAAGGAGACGGGCAATTTATTTTATGTCAACAGACTTTCATGACATCAAGCATTACTTACAGAGAGACGACTTATAGCTTGAACATTACCAGGTGTGTCGTTAAACCAAAAACAAAGTAAATATAAGCGACAAAACCATCATAAGAGACCATGGCACGATTCCAACTAAATCATATCCAAAAGCGGACAAATCCACCACCTCGTGGCACAAGTTAAATGCGCTGTACAAGCTTACAATACCCAAAGCGGAAGGAAGCGTATTTTACGAAAATAGCAATCTGTGAAGAAACGAAATCAATGAATCGTTGCAACCGCCTTTTCTTACATTTTGAGGAGATACACAGGAGATGAGTCTTTTCAAAGATAAAACGTTTTTAGACCTGATATTAAAGGCACAAATGGTATGGTAAAGTTTTGTGAACTCTAGTACATCTAAAATCCAATCAGATTGAATGTCCATATGTCTGCCAGGCAGGTGCTCTGTCCGGCTGACATATGTCTTTTCTTTGTTTTGTTTTTGAGAAATACAAGATCGACAACTTGTATATTAGTTTGAGCCAAGGTAGTGCGGTTCAAGGATGAGTTGCTAGTACTTGTATACCGTGTGTTGTGCATGTCGTTGTGGGTTCTCGAGTGCTGCTTTAATTTGATTTGTGTGTGTTTGTTTGTTTGTTTGTTTGTGTGTGTTTGTGTGTGTTTGGGGTGATAAAGGAGGGTTGGTTTAGATTGTTAGAATGTATTAAGTTATCGCATTCAAATTTGTGTTGTTATGTATTTTTATAAGTACCACTTTTTCATACAGGTCAGCGTATAAACATACGATGGAGAGGCAATCCTTGGTCGAACATCATATGAGGTACAAGGCAATAAAGTTATTTATCACGTTGATATAATTTTGGACACTATTTCACAAGGGACTCTGCTGGGATCAGGCTATTCTTAATACCATAAGCATCCCCCCTTATGAAGCAGAGGAAAAAAACGTCGCCATGCATTCTTTTCACGCTTCCGGGTTCTTCGTAGTCTGACTTTATTTTCAACTCTATGGTCTTTTAATGTGCACATTCGATGTATAAAATCCACATTGCCTTAACACATATCTTTGATGTTTCATTGATAGGATTATTACAGTGTCCCCATCACTCTAATCATATGTTTATGTCTATTATTCCTCGTGAAAGTTAATTGATATACTTTCAGAGAACTGACGACTCATGATCAGCAACTACCAGGCGGAACAGGGGAACAGATCACCATAAATGCAACAAACTGTTCGTTCATACAACAACCAAATTTGAAGTCTGGTAAGCCATTATTGTGGATAATCTACCGAGTTTAAGTGCATAAATATCGAGGATATCATGTGAGATCACTGTGCGTGTAGTTCTACAGAGGGTCAATGTAGTCATTTGAGGGTAGGTGGTCCCTTGATGAGTGTCCATGTGATCATCTAAGGTAAGTGTTCCTGTATTCCCTTGATGAACGTCCATGTGATCATGTGAGGTAAGTGTTCCTGTATGCCCTTAATGAGTGTCCATGTAATCATGTGAGGTAAGTGTTCCTGTATTCCCTAGATGAGTGTCCATGTGATCATTTAAGGTAAGTGTTCCTGTATTCCCTTGATGAGTGTCCATGTGATCATATAAGGTAAGTGTTCCTGCATTCCCTTGATGAGTGTCCATGTGATCATGTGAGGTAAGTGTTCCTGTTATTCTCTGAATAAGTGTCCATGTGATCATGTGAGATAAGTGTTCCTGTTTTTCCTTGATGAGTGTCCATGTGATCATGAGAGGTAAGTGTTCCTGTATTCCCTTGATGAACGTCCACGTGATCATGTGAGGTAAGTGTTCCTGTATTCCCTTGATGAGTGTCCATGTGATCATGTGAGGTAAGTGTTCCTGTTATTCTCTGAATGGGTGTCCATGTGATCATGTGAGGTAAGTGTTCCTGTGTTCCCTAGATGAGTGTCCATGTGATCATATGAGGTAGGTGTTCCTGTTATTCTCTAGATGAGTGTCCATGTGACCATGTGAGAAAAGTGTTCCTGTATTCCCTTGATGAGTGTCGATGTGATCATGTGAGGTAAGTGTTCCTGTATTCCCTTGATGAACGTCCATGTGATCATGTGATGTAAGTGTTCCTGTATTCCCTTGATGAGTGTCCATGTGATCATGTGAGGTAAGTGTTCCTGTATTCCCTTGATGAACGTCCACGTGATCATGTGAGGTAAGTGTTCCTGTTATTCTCTAGATGAGTGTCCATGTGATTATGTGAGGAAAATTGTTCCTGTATTCCCTTGATGAACGTCCATGTGATGATGTGAGGTAAGTGTTCCTGTTATTCTCTAGATGAGTGTCCATGTGATCATGTGAGGTAAGTGTTCATGTATTCCCAAGATGAGGGTCCATGTGATCATGTGAGGTAAGTGTTTCTCTAGATTCCTTTATGAGTTCCCATGTGATCAAATAATCAGGTTCACGTGAGCATGCGAAGTCAGTCACTTTCATTGATGTACGCATATGATTCTGCGATTTCGGTACGTGTGTCAATGTGATCTTTCAATGTAGGTTAACATATATTTCCCTTCATTTGTTACCATGTGAACATAGGTAAGTATACATGCAGTTCTCTACGTGTAAATGTTTGATTCCTTTGATGAGTCGCTGAGTATACATGTTGTTGTTTGAATGATTCGCTAGTTGAGTATATGTGTCATTCCTTCAATGAGTTGATGGTTGAGTAAACGTGTCATACGATCGATGAGTCACTGAATATACGTGTCGTTCCTTTAATGAATCGCCAGTTGAGTTTACGTTTATATCCCTTGACGTGTCACTGAGTATATGTGTCATTCCTTTAATGACACAGTTCATGGTTAAAGCGTTCGCACGTAAAGGGTTCGATTCCCGACATGGGTATAATGTGTGAAGCCCATTTCTGGTGTCCCCCGCCGTGATATTGCCGGAATATTACTGGAATATTGCTGAAAAATGGCGTAAAAACCTTACTCACTCACCCACTCACTCACCCATACTAGTTGAGTATACGTTTAGTTCCTTTGATAAGTTGCAGAGTATACGTGTAGTTTCTTTGATGAGTTGCTGAGTGTACGTGTAGTTTCTTTGATGAGTTGCTGAGTGTACGTGTAGTTTCTTTGATGATTTGTTGAATGTACGTGTAGTTTCTTTGATGAGTTGCTGAGTGTACGTGTAGTTTCTTTGATGAGTTGCTGAGTATATGTAAAATTTCTTTGAGTTGCTGAGTGTATGTGTAGTTCCTTTGATAAGTTGTGGAGTTTATGTGTAGTTTCTTTTGATAAGTTTCTTTCATAAGTTGCTGAGTATACGTGTAATTTCTTTGATAAGTTGCTGGGTATACGTGCAGTTTCTTTTGATGAGTTGCTGAGTATACGTGTAATTTTGATTAGTTGCTGGGTATACGTGTAGTTTCTTTTTATAAGTTGCTAAGTATACGTGTAATTTTGATAAGTTGCTGGGTATACGTGTAGTTTCTTTTGATAAGTTGCTGGGTATGCGTGTAGTTTTATTTGATAAGTTGCTGAGTATGCGTGTAGTTTCTTTTGATAAGTTGCTGAGAATACATGTAGTTTTGATAAGTTGCTGGGTATACGTGTAGTTTCTTTTGATAAGTTGCTGGGTATATGTGTAGTTTCTGTGATAAGTTCCTGGGTATATGTGTAGTTTATTTTTGATAAGATGCTCAGTATATATGTAGTTTCTTTGATAAGTTGCTGAGTAAACGTGTAGTTTCTTTGATAAGTTGCTGAGAATACGTGTAGTTTCTTTTGATATGCTTCTGAGTATACGTGTAGTTTCTTTGATAAGTTGCTGGGAATATGTGTAGTTTCTGTGATAAGTTGCTGAGTATGCGTGTAGTTTATTTTTGATAAGTTGCTGAGTATACGTGTAGTTTATTTTTGATAAGATGCTGAGTATACGTGTAGTTTCTTTGATAAGTTGCTGAGTATACTTGTAGTTTCTTTTGATAAGTTGCTGAGAATACGTGTAGTTTCTTTAATAAGTTGCTGAATATACGTGTAATTTCTTTGATAAGTTGCTGGGTATATGTGTAGATTCTGTGATAAGTTGCAGAGTATACGTGTAGTTTCTTTGATGAGTTGCTGAGTATATGTGTAGTTTCTTTGATAAGTTGCTGCGTATACGTGTAATTTATTTGATAAGTTGCTGGGTATACGTGTAGTTTCCTTTGATAAGTTGCAGAATATACGTGTAGTTTCTTTGATGAGTTGATGAGTATATGTGTAGTTTCTGTGATGAGTTGTTAAGTATACGTGCAGTTTCTTTTGATAAGTTGCTGAGTATACGTGTACTCTCTATGATAAGTTTCGGAGTATACATGTAGTTTATTTTGGTAGCTGAGTATGTGTGTAGTTTCTTTGATAAGTTGCTGAGTATATGTGTAGTTTATTTTTGATGAGTTGCTGAGTATGTGTGTAGCACACGTGATGTGTCGCTATGTAGATATATGTGTAGTTTCTTTGATGAGTTGCTGAGTATACGTGTAATTTTTGATAAGCTGCTGATTATACGTGTAGTTTCTTTTGATAAGTTGCTGAGTATACGTGTAGTTTTGATAAGTTGCTGGGTAAACGTGTAGTTTCTTTGATGAGTTGCTGAGTGTACGTGTAGTTTCTTTGATGAGTTGCTGAGTGTACGTGTAGTTTCTTTGAGGAGTTGCTGAGTGTACGTGTTGTTTCTTTGATGAGTTGCTGAGTATATGTGTAGTTTATTTTTGATAAGTTGCTGAGTATACATGTAGTATATTTTTGATAAGTTGCTGAGTATGCGTGTAGCACATGTGATGTGTCGCTATGTAGATATATGTGTAGTTTCTTTGATGAGTTGCTGAGTATACGTGTAGTTTCTTTTGATAAGTTGCTGAGTATAAGTGTAGTTTCTTTGATAAGTTGCTGAGTATACGTGTAGTTTCTTTTGATAAGTTGCTGAGTATACGTGTAGTTTCTGTGATAAGTTTCGGAGTATACGTGTAGTTTATTTTGGATGAGTTGCTGAGTATGTGTGTAGTTTCTTTGATAAGTTGCTGAGTATATGTGTAGTTTATTTTTGATGAGTTGCTGAGTATGCGTGTAGCACATGTGATGTGTCGCTATGTAGATATATGTGTAGTTTCTTTGATGAGTTGCTGAGTAAATGTGTAATTTCTCTTGATAAGCTGCTGAGTGTACGTGTAGTTTCTTTGATGAGTTGCTGAGTAAAGGTGTAGTTTCTTTGATAAGTTGTGGAGTATACGTCTAGTTTCTGTGATAAGTTGCTGAGTATATGTGTAGTTTATTTTTGATAAGTTGCTGAGTATACATGTAGTTTATTTTTGATAAGTTGCTGAGTATACGTGTAATTTTGATAAGTTGCTGGGTATACGTACGCGTGTAGTTTATTTTGATAAGTTGCTGAGTATACGTGTAGTTTTGATAAGTTGCTGGGTATACGTGTAGTTTCTTTGATGAGTTGCTGAGTGTACGTGTAGTTTCTTTGATGAGTTGCTGAGTATACGTGTAGTTTCTTTGATGAGTTTCTGAGTATACGTGTAGTTTCTTTGATGAGTTGCTGATTGTACGTGTAGTTTCTTTGATGAGTTGCTGAGTGTACGTGTAGTTTCTTTGATGAGTTGCTGAGTGTACGTGTAGTTTCTTTGAGGAGTTGCTGAGTGTTCGTGTTGTATATGTATATGTGTAGTTTATTTTTGATAAGTTGCTGAGTATACATGTAGTATATTTTTGATAAGTTGCTGATTATACGTGTAATTTTGATAAGTTGCTGGGTATACGTGTAGTTTTGATAAGTTGCTGTGTATACGTGTAGTTTATTTTTGATAAGTTGCTGAGTATACGTGTAATTTTGATAAGTTGCTGAGTATACGTGTAGTTTCTTTTGATAAGTTGCTAGGTATACGTGTAGTTTCTTTGATAAGTTGCTGAGTATACGTGTAGTTTCTTTTGATAAGTTGCTGAGTATACGTGTAGTTTCTGTGATAAGTTTCGGAGTACAAATGTAGTTTATTTTGGATGAGTTGCTGAGTATGTGTGTAGTTTCTTTGATAAGTTGCTGAGTATATGTGTAGTTCATTTTTGATGAGTTGCTGAGTATGCGTGTAGCACATGTGATGTGTTGCTATGTAGATATATGTGTAGTTTCTTTGATGAGTTGCTGAGTAAATGTGTAATTTCTCTTGATAAGCTGCTGAGTGTACGTGTAGTTTCTTTGATGAGTTGCTGAGTAAAGGTGTAGTTTCTTTGATAAGTTGTGGAGTATACGTCTAGTTTCTGTGATAAGTTGCTGAGTATATGTGTAGTTTATTTTTGATAAGTTGCTGAGTATACATGTAGTTTATTTTTGATAAGTTGCGGAGTATACGTGTAATTTTGATAAGTTGCTGGGTATACGTACGCGTGTAGTTTATTTTGATAAGTTGCTGAGTATACGTGTAGTTTTGATAAGTTGCTGGGTATACGTGTAGTTTCTTTGATGAGTTGCTGAGTGTACGTGTAGTTTCTTTGATGAGTTGCTGAGTATACGTGTAGTTTCTTTGATGAGTTTCTGAGAGTACGTGTAGTTTCTTTGATGAGTTGCTGATTGTACGTGTAGTTTCTTTGATGAGTTGCTGAGTGTACGTGTAGTTTCTTTGAGGAGTTGCTGAGTGTACGTGTTGTTTCTTTGATGAGTTGCTGAGTATATGTAAAACAAAATTGAGTTGCTGAGTGTATGTGTAGTTCCTTTGATAAGTTGCTGGGAATATGTGTAGTTTCCGTGATAAGTTGCTGAGTATACGTGTAATTTATTTTTGATAAGTTGCTGAGTATACGTGTAGTTTATTTTTGATAAGATGCTGAGTATACGTGTAGTTTCTTTGATAAGTTGCTGAGTATACGTGTAGTTTCTTTTGATAAGTTGCTGAGTATATGTGTAGTTTCTTTGATAAGTTGCTGAGTATGTGTGTAGTTTCTTTTGATAAGTTGCTGAGTATACCTGTACTCTCTGTGATAAGTTTCGGAGTATACGTGTAGTTTATTTTGGATGAGTTGCTGAGTATGTGTGTAGTTTCTTTGATAAGTTGCTGAGTATATGTGTAGTTTATTTTTGATGAGTTGCTGAGTATGCGTGTAGCACATGTGATGTGTCGCTATGTAGATATATGTGTAGTTTCTTTGATAAGTTGCTGAGTATACGTGTAGTTTCTTTTGATAAGTTGCTGAGTATACGTGTAGTTTCTTTGATAAGTTGCTGAGTATACGTGTAGTTTCTTTTGATAAGTTGCTGAGTATACCTGTACTCTCTGAGATAAGTTTTGGAGTATACGTGTAGTTTATTTTGGATGAGTTGCTGAGTATGTGTGTAGTTTCTTTGATAAGTTGCTGAGTAAATGTGTAGTTTCTTTTGATAAGTTGCTGAGTGTACGTGTAGTTTCTTTGATGAGTTGCTGAGTAAAGGTGTAGTTTCTTTGATAAGTTGTGGAGTATACGTCTAGTTTCTGTGATAAGTTGCTGAGTATATGTGTAGTTTATTTTTGATAAGTTGCTGAGTATACATGTAGTTTATTTTTGATAAGTTGCTGAGTATACGTGTAATTTATTTTGGATGAGTTGCTGAGTATGTATGTAGTTTCTTTGATAAGTTGCTGAGTAAATGTGTAGTTTCCTTTGATAAGTTGCTGAGTGTACGTGTAGTTTCTTTGATGAGTTGCTGAGTAAAGGTGTAGTTTCTTTGATAAGTTGTGGAGTATACGTCTAGTTTCTGTGATAAGTTGCTGAGTATATGTGTAGTTTATTTTTGATAAGTTGCTGAGTATACATGTAGTTTATTTTTGATAAGTTGCTGAGTATACGTGTAATTTTGATAAGTTGCTGTGTATACGTGTAGTTTCTTTTTATCACTTCGGGCTTTCCTCCCACATAAAGCTGACTCGGCTCGATATGACTGAAATAATGTTAAAAGCGGCATTAAACCCAACTCACTCATGCACACTCATTAGTCCCTTGATGAGTTGAGTATGCCATTAAAGTTTGCATGTAGATTCATGGACGAACCGCAAGGTGAGGTTATTCCTACAGTGTATCAATTTCAAAAGTCTCTTGCTTCCAAACGTTTTTCCTCTTTCCAGAGCCAAGATATGACAGTCGCTACAAGAACCTACGAGGTAAGCATATTTTGTGATAGTATATTTATGACCTAATAGTGACAGACAGTTTTTGACATATCAAATTGAAAATTAGCTAGGTAGTTCATTGAACAACACATCCATCAGTTCTATAAGGTTGAAATAAAACCAGTGCTTTATGCGAAAAGTTCACTTCCATGTGAGTAAAAGTAATTTAAGAAAATATAACAGTAGATTTATCATGTCTGGGTGAGGGTTTAGAAAAGTTGACGTGATATATAGAGGCAAGCTGCGGCACAAAACTTGATCCACAGCATGTAGTTAAAATGACAAGTTTGTCGCTTTCTATGAAAAATCGTTTATAATCAAAATTATTCACACGTTTCAATTTCAACTCCTTTGACTTTAATACAGATTGTCCAGCGTTGTTATCCCTGGCCTATAAAACTCATCTCCTCCCCACTAAAATGTGTCATGTCTTTCAAGGGATACGAAATTCTTCATTAACCTGTCAAAACCTCACATCAATATATAATGTAGTTTCGTAATCGATCATGAGATAACATTGGCATCACTAGAGAAAGTGAGTGAGTATATTAATCCTTTGACAATCACAATGACAATCATTATTACATTGAGTACAAACTTTTAGTCATCATTTCCGATTTAACAGAATCCACTAAACTGCGACTACGGTCGTTTGACAACCGTCGGTTTGTGGAGACACGAGCTTGCCGTGAAGCAAAGCGGCGCCTGGCATGCCACGGGATGCTGGTTATTGTTGGACAGCGAGGCAGTGGCAAGACAGCTCTGGGTCTGCACATCCTAAAATCAGTAACATCGGGATCAAAACCTGTTATCCTGACCAGTCCAGAAGATTGGGGGACCTTACCTCTGCATCTACCAAAGAGGCAACACCCTAAAAGGAAAGTTACTGTTTTAGTGGACAACATGTTTGGTGTCGACAGCATTGAACCCTATTTAAAGGCATCATGGCTGCAGAAATTTAACAGCATTTGGCCCCATGTTGAATTTGGAAGTGTGAACCTGGTTCTTTTGTTTTGTACAGATATTTTCAACACTTGCAAAGAACAACTGTCAGAATATGCAATATTCCAAACCTCACACGTTTTGTCGTTTTCAGATCCGAACTATCAAATAACCCGTAAGGAAAAAATACAAATGGTTCAGAATGTATCTAAAAAAAATCTCACAACAGTAGAAAAATCGATTGTTTCAAAACTTAGCATAACATGTTTTCCGAAGGTCTGTGAATTCTATGCAAGTAGCAGGGAAGCACAAGAGAGAGGCATGCAGTATTTCCAAAACCCCGTTGAATGCTTAGTTAAGCGATGCAAGATACTGAGAGAACAAAATGATGTTCAATACATTGTCTTGGTTCTCCTTGCCGTGATGCAGGGGCGGCTACCAAAGAGTTTTTTCTATCCAGACAGACAGTCTAGTGAAATCAATGACACTGTTCTTGTTCTGAAAAACATCAGAAGATTTGTACCGTTTGATAAAAGTCCATGTTGTCTTGAAGGTGTAGCCAACAGCATGGTTGGGGAGTATTTGTCATACTCAAAATCAGACGGAACATACCGATTTCGTCACCCTCTATGGTATGATTCTGTACTCCTGAGTTTTTCTAGTTTTCATATTAAAGACATAATTGACATATGTCCCACTAGATTTCTGGTTCAATACACAAGAGTCTCTTCGTGTAGTGCATCAGAAGGAAGTCTTGTGTTTCAAGTTCAAATAAACAGCTGCCATTTCCTAGCACAGAGAATAGCTTTTGAACTCACAGACGGGGACTTCTTTTCAGTGTTAAGTCATCCAGCTTTGAAAGACAAACAATTTAATATTCATCTCACAAAAGACGTCTTGAAATGCGAGGGCTGTACACGTATCTGCCACAGAAGAATTGGTCTCTTTCATATTTACAAGGATGTTCCCTTTTCCTATTCCAATAGCAAAGCGTCAATCTTATCAATCTTATTTTCAAAACAGTATAGAAGATGGATGGCCACCTACAAAAGTCTTATTTGTTTGATAATCATGCAGAATTTTAAGACACTAGCAAAGGAAATACTGGTTCAAGCGAGGTTGACACATGATATCAGACTCTTACATTGTGCATGTTTTATGGGGAACAGAGATATTGTCAGAGCGATATTACCTGAAACAAATATAGGTAAAATTGATTTCTCACGTACCATCCTTCCCCTGTGCATTGTATCAGACAAAGAGGACAGATTGTTGATGAGAGGCCTTCTTCAGAGATTCGTACAAACAGAAAGGTTCTATAGTTATTACCTTGGGGATCTGGTGAGTTTGGCAATAGCTGTTCTCAAGGTGAAATATGTAAGTGAGTTAATCAAATATATGAAGGAGAGCACATGTTATTACCAAATGATGATGGACAGGTTTCTCCACCAGTTGCTGGCCCAGTTTTACAACTGTGAAGGTAATTATGGCAACAGACCAGGGATTTTAACACAGATGTTGGAACTTCTTCTGAAGAAGGGCGCTCAGGGTGACTGCAGCAAGATGATGTTCTTGGCATCACAACACAAATCACCGGATGCTCTTAAAATACTATTAAGACACTGCTCAATGGTTGAATACAAATTAAAAGTCCCTGGTGCTCAACAGGTTATTTCACAACAGAATTTTGGCATAGAAGGCAGAACGCTACTTTTGGAAGCCTCAAAACGCAGTATAGAGTCAGTTCAGTTGCTTCTTGATTGTGGTGCTGACGTTAATGCAGTTGATACGAACAGATATACAATTCTGCATTCACACATCATTTATTCCAACCTTGCCGTACTGAATGTGATTTTATCACGAATGACATGTCCACTTCCAGAATATCGGGACAGCTCTTCAGAGACACCTTTGCACATAGCCAGTGCAAATGGTGACATGGAATGTTTTACTTTGCTTCTGAAACAATACCCTCATGTGAATGTACGCACTACCAAGGGTTCAACAGCTCTCCATTTGGCCATATTATCAGAAATTGGCAAAGCTGAAAAGGTACAGACCCTCATCCAAGCTGGAACTGATATCACAATAACTGATAACGATGGGAACTCTCCGCTCCACCTTGCTGCAGTTGGTAACAATATTCAGATTGTTAAAAAACTTATTGACACTGGGGCAAATGTGAATCAGGGAAACAATGACGGAAACACACCTTTGCACCTAGCACTGTCAACACGATCCACAAAAGCATGTGTCAAAATCCTTCTCAAAATGGGTGCTAATGTTTTGTTGGCAAATAAAAATGGTATTACACCTGTCTATGAAGCAGCTGTGACTACACCTGCAGACACTCTTGCAATGTTATTGAAATATTGTCTGAAGAATTCAACAGGTATGTGCAACTTAATTCTACACCCTCTGACAAGTACCAACAATTTTGAAAAAGTGAAACTCCTCATCGATCATGGTTTTTGTCCAACACCAGAATGTGCCCAACAGTGTCTTGTAAAACTTGCAACAGGTAAATACCCAGAAGATATTTCCACTGACTACATATTTGAACGCCAGTATGATCTTACTTCATTCACTTCAATCATTTCAATAATTTCAATGGACCATTTCATGGGATCTGAGATTGACGTGAAAGATACTTGCAGAGTCATTGCATTGCTATGTGACCATGGAGCTGATGTCAATCAAATCATTACTGATAACAGAGCAATCACACAGCAAAGACTAGACAAAACCAAACCCACAATACCTAAAACGTACGAACATGACAATGAAAACAAAACATCAGTGAAATTATCACCCAATGCTGGAATGACAGTTACTCAGCAAAAAAACAGTTATCCTGCCAAAACATTCTCAGATGAAAATGCTCATTCAGAGAGAAACACGATTGACGAGAGAGCAACTGAAAACATACAAACCTTTGCAACAAATGAAACATATCCTGTTACCACTGAAGACACCCAAAGGCTAATCGGTCCATGCTCTTTTGAAGACGATGTATATGCCAACTGCATAATGAATTCTGAAGAAGGTTTCCTTGACGCTGGTGTTGATACCAGTAGCATTAACATAGCATCTAGCACAACTGACAAAGCTCCAATAAAAAGCACGGAAACTGAAAAAGCAGGATTAATAGAAGAGATTATTTCTGAAGAAGGTGCAAATCCCAGGAATGACAATTATTCT
This sequence comes from Haliotis rufescens, assembly GCF_023055435.1. Taxonomy (NCBI): domain Eukaryota; kingdom Metazoa; phylum Mollusca; class Gastropoda; order Lepetellida; family Haliotidae; genus Haliotis; species Haliotis rufescens. The sequence continues at coordinate 32,529,825 of NW_025964372.1, read as the reverse complement.
GATGCATTCGAAAATATGGTAGGATACACGCCGCTCCATATTGCAATTATTAACAGTAACTGGAAAATGGTGGTGTGTTTACTCAAGAAAGGAGCTGACGTTAGAATACAACCCTCTCGAAAGGAAATCATTCCAAATTATATCTGGGATCGATACATACCATTTGAGGTATTCAAATTACTTATTGAACATGGATGGAACCTAACATTAGTGGGAGACTCAATACAAATGTTTACAAATATTGCATTTAAACACTTATGGAAAACTATGGCTTTGATTTTAGAAAAGGGATTTGTAAATGTAAATTCAAAAGATCAGTGTGGTTCCATTGCACTTCATCGATCATGTCGTTCATTGAAGTGTTTGATGGTGCTGTTAGAACACGATGTCAAGGTCAATATGCAAAATAGGGAAGGACAAACAGCAATGCACATATTGGCTGCCGAAAATCAAAGTCAAGGTAAACTTGATCTGTTGCTGAGGAACGGAGCCGATCCGAACATAAAAGACATGATGGGTGACACCCCACTCTTGATTGCTTGCAGGAGAAGCAAGGGAAGCAGGAGTAAAAAACATATCGAAGAGAAATTGTCGGAAGTTAAAGGGCTTAAAAAGAAAGACATGAGGGCACATTATAACTGGAAGATGTTAACCAGTCGAATGTACCTTAATGGTAGAGTGAAGGTGCTTCTGAAACATGGCGCTGATGGCAATATTAGGAACCGTGATGGGTTTGCTGCTCTCCATGTTGCTGTAGAACGATCCAACTATGAACTGTTGTGTGTTCTGTTAAACGATGGATGTGACGCTAATGTTACAGATGCTAATAGAAACACTCCTTTGAACCTGTTACTGAAACTTGTGGGACAATGTCAACTTGGGAAAGACCCAAATAACATACCAAAACGCAGACGATATATACAGGTTTGGAAGTTTGTGAAGGAACTGTTAGATAGGAATGCTGATGCTGATATCCAGAACCTCGAAGAGGATGCCCCACTTCACCATGCAGCTTCCATGAACTGTCAGCGCTCACTGGAGTTGCTTTTAGAAGCTGGTGTCGATGTGGATGTAGAGGATGCACATGGAAAGACACCTCTACACAGATGTGCACAATCTGGTCATGCTAGGATCGCTAGGATTCTGTTGGTAAACGGTAGTGACGTTAATGCCATTGATGATAAAGGCGACACACCTCTCCATATTGCTGTGAGAAGAAAGCAATACAACCTTGTGAAACTGCTTGTGCAGGAGGGTGCTGATCTGTCTAAAAAGAACACTGATGGTCTCACTGCCTATGATACATGTGTGGAGCTGGAACATTTATGCAATACAGCCTGGTGGATTCATAAGGGACAAAAACTCTTACATGTTCTAAATGCAGTACCATAACGTGGCAACTATGGCTTTGAATTTGCAGGCCCAACACATGACACAAAATAATGTTTATTTTTTATTGTATGATATGCCAATCAAGGCAAACACTATTTTCAAACTTGGGTGTGGGTGTGGGTGTGGGTGTGGGTGTGGGTGTGGTTATGGGTGTGGTAAGAATTTGCCTATTAGTACTATTCCAGCAATATTATGTCAGGGAAAACTTGAAATGGGTTTCACACATTGTATGCATTGTGGGGAATCAAACCTTAGCATTCATTGACAAGCAAACGTTTTAAATACTGGGCCAGCCAATGGCTCCATTTCCTGACCAACGTAACAACCATAAAATGTTTGCTTTATATACAACTGGAGAAAAGCTAAGCACCTCCAGTTATTTTGGCCATGATGTTTGAGAACTTGTGCACTGATCCCAAATCTATGGCATTGAAACCTGAACATGTGTGATTTTGTAAAACAGTTATTCGTTGTCGATATAAAATGGACAACAGTCATGACATATAGAAAGTAACATGTCTAATATTAGTGTTGATTGTATTGTGTTTTTTAATTGTATACTAGTGACTTATGTATGGAGCTGTGGCATGGCCCAGGCAAGTGTGAATAGTAAATTGTTGCTAGAAATAACGGTTATTGTCCTAACACTCTTTCCAATAAATTAAAAAAGAAATACAGGAAAATCCAAGTGATTTGAACAAAATGTAATGTAATCATAAGCAGAGACGTGTATGCAAAAGCGTAGCTTCCTCGGTCTGAAATTTACGATCAGGCTATAGATCCCCAGCAACCCAAGTCATACCATCATACTTGGGACTGCGGCAACTTCGCTGAGTACCCCTGCTACCTGCATGGTAACCCAGCTGGGCTCACATCATCCCCCTACCTAGTGGCGAAAGTTAGTGAAGCCAACAATAGAAATCAACCAGTATACTATAAATAAAACTCTGGTAGGAATAAAACTACTTTGAATGAAATGGTCTTAATATCGTAATAGATAAGATGTATTGTTGTTGTTTTTTAAATATGCATTTAAGATTGCCATTGTTTGACTTGTATTGTTCCACTTTCAATGCATATCCTGTTGAGCGGCTATTACCACATAAAGTTTATGGGTGTGGTGAAAAAATAGGAATATTTCCGTTGAATCTAGGAATGACCTTTAGCGTCATGACTATTCATCGGTTTGATGTCAGATATTATATAACCATATACACTGTGTACCTATATAATCTTTATTTTACCTTATTTTACATGTATGACATATGAACTTTATTTGTTTTGATAAATTACATTGTTTTCTATTTTCGTAATTTTTGTAGCTGTTTCCAATTTGCATATTTGTTATTGTTTGAATCAAACATTTAGTTCTTTATGACTAGTTAAAAGTACATGCGCCTGTATGAGACAACAGTATCTGTGTCTGGAGCTTATCTAACCTCAGCCTTTCATACATACGTGTATGTACATTAATATTCTTATGTTTTCCGGTGTGCTAACTTGAAAATGAAATGTTGACTACCCAAATGAACTATTAATTACAATTCGTGGATCTTCCCTTTAACCGTAAAGGTCAACATGTGCATTCTTGATTTGGTTAAATTTACCAGGTGCGTCCAATCTTTAACAATCTATATGAGGTAGTATGTCAATGTGATTGCTCATAGCGCTACCTTACACAGGATAAATTAAAGTAAAACTCAAGAAATATACATATGTAGAGCTCCGTGGTTTAAGTGAATAATCACTGATTGTATTTGTCTGTTTATTGTTTTACGCCGCACTCAGCAATATTCCAGCCGTATGACGTCGGTCTGTAAATAATCTGGACCAGACAACCCAATGATTGACATCATGAGCATCGATCTACGCAATTGGGATACGATGACATGCATCAACCAAGTCAGCGAGGCTGACCACACGATCCCCATAGCCTTTCTTACGACAAGCATAGTCGGATTTTACGGCAAGCATGGGTTGCTGATGACCTATTCTACCCCGGATCTTCGCTGATCTTGATTGTAGAACATATTTTCTTTGTGTTTTCGGATCTCCACTATCATATATCTGTCATCTTAAACATCTTGAAGGCACCTCTTGATGTAAATACAAAACGGATATGGGGTCAAGGCTTCTTGGCTGGGTTGGTTGTGTGTCTTCGTAGCCTTATATCGTGAAACATTGCTCACAATATCGACCACCGGATTGTGTGCTTCAGAATTTCTGATTATTTGCAGGCTGCCATGTAACTGGACTATTTATTGTATATGGTTGGTGGTGACAGGAAATACCAGTGATGCCTGCAGCTTTTATCCTTTATTGTGTTATTGTCATCTGGTGCCTGGTATGGGTTCATTACTTACATAATCTGAAATGAATATATCATCAATAGTTTTGTGTAAGTAATTTTAGTGACGGTGGAAATATGTTTGTTGTAATTGATTGAACGAACAGTAAACATTTCTATTATATTGAACAGCAGTCAATAGTATGAGCTTTCCAGAATGGTCTTGTACTAGAACTCGAGTTGTCTGCCCTTGTTGGGTACATGGTAGGCCTGGTCGTTTTAGAAGTTTTTCAATGGGACAGTCAATAACCATCAACTAGTCAATTCCCTTCCACTAATGTACCCACCTGAACCCGCAATAATGGAGACCAGTGAGACCGCTTCATTTGTTGCATATTTAGATCTATGCATAAGTCACATATCACTACGGGAGCACGTGGAAATCGTAGACAGGGGTGGTTTGAAGAGGAATGTAATAGGCTCAGGTCTGAGTGCAAGGTTGTAAAGTTTGTTACAGGAGCTCGGGAACAGGTACATGCACGTGTGCGTGCGTGCGTGCGTGCGTGCGTGCTTGTACTAGTCCGGACTGATGTCGAATAATATTCCTAGCCCCCCTGAGATACATGAACAGTTTAACATGAATACCCCACTCAGACACAGTATACTGACTGCGAGCCGACCATCCTTGCTTTAGCCCCTTAATGCTGAGCGCCAGACAGGGTAACAACAAGCTCCATCTTTTAACGTCTTTTGGTATGACGCGGCCTGGGAAATGTGGCGAAACAAGTTGATGTCGCTCAGTGAATCAAGACTATATTCGAATATTAAATATTCCCTATTTACAAATATTCAATTGACGTCTAAAAAAATAGTAAGCCCGTTCAGAGTGAGTTCTCATAATTTATTGCTTGAAAATTAGCGTTGGAAAATCGCATTTGCCCTTTCTGTATTAATGAATTGTAAGATGAATACCAAGTTGCTGTGGTGTATCCATATTATATTACTTTGAGACAACGATATCTATCTGAATACTTTGTTACAAGATGAACGTTCAAACATTATTCATATTTTTTCTAAATTCATATTTCATATGCTCAAAGACAGAGATTAGGTAACTTTGAAATATAACTGTTATCTATTTACACACCGGTGGTTGTGGGTCTGAACTTTGGGTAGGTTTGGGACGGGGGTGAGGTAACAATATGTTTGTGCTACAAACATGCGCAAAGAGTATTCTTGTTACTATTTGGTATGCTGGCCTTTGGCCTACATGGAAATAACTATGTATTATGAATTCAAGAACTTGTGGGTATACTTCTGATCAAAGCTCAAACGTCAGTTTCCAAATACACGTCCACGTGTCAAATAATTATCTTTTTCCCTTCTCCAATGTTCTACAACCTTTAGTTTCTAAATTATACGATCATGTTGCGATCGTTGACTTGTTAACTCATGAAGTAAATTCAGTTATTTTTGGCTGCCATGTCGCACCATACTGCTAGGATTCACACCATCCCTCTAGCTATTGGAGGTTGTTCGTGAAGCGGAGTATCAAACAGGATTTAAACTGTCATGGGAATATACCTCCTTGAAATGTATGGTCCTTTATAGCCTTTGATGGGCATGTTAGACATGAAATATAATCAACGCCAAAAGAAACGCGAACCATAGAAACATATAGAGGAGTGTGTACGTTGAGGAACGATGTTTCCAATGTGTACCAGTTAATGCCAAACTAACAATCAGTCAAGTTTGTTACCACAGAGTGACTTATTCTTATCACGATATGCTGCAGATGATTTCTAAACTTTACACGTTAATCCTGCATGAGACATGGTGCATCTATAGTCATGGATCTTTGATGTCGGTTCACACAGCATACCAGTTCGTTTATGCATCAACCATGCTAATATCTCTTGAATATGAGTAATTCTTTTAATGGTATTTGCGTTTCATTTGGCGGTGAGTATATTTTAGGCTTTATTACAGTGGGTTCAAATACACATTTATTATTGTTGTTACAATAGCCATGATTTTACTTCTATTGTTGTCTCACTTTCAATGTATGATATCCAAGTGAAGCAACCATTAACATTAACATTATCATCATGTTGCCTTTTTGTCAATAATCCAAATATTCATGTGAAAGTTTGTAAATGTGTCTGTTATGTAGCTTGTTAATGGGTCAATCCATATAAAATCTGTAAAAGATAATCAATGTGGTAATGGTGGCTCCCATTATGTCCATGTGTATAAAAAGTAATCTCGTATGATGTAACGTTGAATGTGAACGACATTGACATTTTCACTGCTGTTTAATGATAATAATTTCATAGATGTTAATAAAGTGTAATTCTGGTTAATTGTTCATGAGTATGCATTCGAATGTGAATTCCTATTCTCGTGATTGTAATATGAAATCGAAAATGTTTAACTTTGATTCAATACCTGCTTATAGTTCTGATTGCTGTAATTTCTTGATGGACAGTTCTCACCTTTTACAGATATTTACATACAGATCGATTTGGTGAAACATGGATTAATATCCATGTAAATTATGTAGTCGCATGTAAGTTGTAGCAAGGATGTGTGTGGAATTCCCATGGAATATAGAAAGCTACCTGAGCTTCATAACTTTTTATCTGTTTGATGTTTTTCAGAGATTGTCCAATCATATACATTGTAGTGTGTGTACCTTAAGAGTGTTATATTGCCTTATATTACACGTTTAATACTTGAACTTTGTTTCAGATGCTTGTGGTAAAAGGCGACTATGCTTGTCGTAAAAGGCGACTAACGGGATCGGGTGGTCAGGCTCGCTGACTTGGTTGATGCATGTCATCGATCCCAATTGCGTGGATCGATGCTCATGATATCAATCACTGGAATGTCTGGTCCAGACTCGATTATTTACAGACCGCCGTCATAAAGCTGGAATATTGCTGAGTGCGGCGTTAAACAACAAACCAAACCAAAAAAATCAAATTGTGAATTCTTCAGGCGCATGTGCAACCAGTTTGCAGCAATCTTATGTGCAGAATTCCCATTTAGATCCAGACAGCAACTTGAGCTTCGTACGTTTTCATGTGTTTGATGTTCACCAAGGATTCTACAATCATATAGATTGCAGTGTGTGTATCTGTACGATTTGTAACTTACCCTATATAACGTGTAATACTTGAACTTTTTAAAACTAGTTTGATAAATTTCCGTTTGTTTTTAACTTGTAATTTTTCAGCTGTTTCCAATGTGATGATTTCACATATGCGTCTTGTTTGAATCAAACATTCAGGTTGTTATTACAAGTAAAATGTACATGTATCCGCTAGTATATATGAGACACCACGAACTCAGCAATATTGCAACTATATGACGGCGGTCTGTAAATAATCGAGCCTGGAGCAGATAATCCAGCGATTGGCATCATGAACATCGATCCACGCAATAGGGACACGATGACATGCACCAAATCAAATGTTCACCAACCACATGTAATTGTTAATAACAATTGCTTGGCCCCTTGTTTAACTGTGTTAAGTCGACATTTGTATTTGTACTCTGTTTGTCGGAGAGTTTTCAATTAAGTGTTCTAAACACTGTTTTCATTATCATATATCTGTCAGCTTACAGATCTTGCCTTAATCTTGTTCTGAAGGCATTACATTTTGTAGGACATGCTCCATCAGATGCCGTCACATGTTACTGTGCTCAGATAGAGGTCGATTTAATAAACTGCAGCATGACAAAATGCTATTCTTCAACGTGCATTCCTCTTGTAGAAAGTGCCGTAATTCTTGATAATGGTTTCATCCCCATCTAGTACATCAGCAGTCATATAAACCAAGACCATCTGAAGTTCCCTTTATTATATCTAATTCAAACTTCAGTCTCTGTACCTTTGTCCTTAGGAGATTAAAACAGATGTGTCATCTCTCTGACGGTATTATTTAGGTATTTCATTTGTTATGCAAATATTTTCATACCAGTATTATGTCTCTCGCCAGCGTTGGCGTTCCCGTCCTATTCAGAAACTTTACTTGAAAATCTTTCAACATTTTGCTACAAAAGCTTGTATATACATTAATTGCTCATCAACATTTCTGGTGCATTTTGACATTTTGATTTGTTTCGTCTCAGACAACACCAGGATTTGTTTCCGAGCCAAAACTATCAAACTAATGAATATTTTGGATTGACACTCTATATGTGCAATGACCGCATTATGAACTATTGCCTTTTCATATTTTTATAATATTTTAAAAATTTGTTTTGTTTCCATGGAAACCATTTGGAAATTCTTTAATAGTCTTTCTACTTACTAACGGGATCGGGTGGTGAGGCTCGCTGACTTGGTGGATACATGTTATCGATCCCAATTGCGTGGATCGATGCTCATGATATCAAGCACTGGATTGTCTGGTCCCAACTCGATTATTTACAGACCGCCGTCATATAGCTGGAATCTTGCTGAGTGCGGCGTTAAACAACAAACCAACCAACTACCAAAGCATAAAGCTACTGATTGTTCATTATCGGAACGTTCGCTTTGAAACGTGGCATCAACCATAATGCTGCTCCATAAATGCATTAATCAGAATCTGCCCTTGTTTGTTTTTGCTGTAATAGCTTTTCGGATTTGCAAACACATTCATATTAACAACTTGAACTAATGTATCAAAACAGGTGGGCGTAGGGGGACACATCTGTTTTCAGAATAACAAATTAGTAGTCGTTTCCGGTTTTGTGACATTACTTCCGGTTCTGGAAAAAACATATTACTGTTGAAACAGAAAGTCCTATGCTTCTAGCCGTCATATAGCTGGAATAAAGGTGAGTACGGCGTTATACAACAAACAAACAAATAAACAAACAAACAAACAAACCTATGCCTCTAACTCTCTTCATGGCAAAGTTATAACAACTTCCGGTTTAGATATCATGTGCTAAATGCAGTACAACTTTGAAACATAAATGCCCCATGCCTGTGAGACTTCCCTGATAAGAAAGTAATATGCAATTCCGGATCAATGATAAGTCTTCTGGTTGGGGAAACTACAGTTTAAAATAGAAAATTACATGCCTCTAGCTACATTAATAAATAAATTACACGCACTTTCGGTTCAGTCATTCCACTTCCGATTTGGGAAAACGCATATCTTATAATGCAAGATATTTTGAAAACAGAAGTCCCATGCTTCCAGCTAGATTAATAAGAATCATTTACACACGTCCGGTTGAATGGTATCACTTCCGCTTGGGGAAAACACATGTCATATTCAATGGATGTCATATGAAAGTTCCTTGGGCGATACTCGTTTACTAGGTCAATCAGGTGTGCAGCCATAACGCAAGGGCTCTTCCGTAAATACACTGAAGTAAAAAAAAATAAAATTGAAATTAATTTTCTGTCTGATGGGAAATCATTCAAGTTCTTTTAAGAGGGGTACAATACAATCTCTGGATGGCCTGTTTTCGATCTGTGCAGCAATATTCTGTATCTTTTGTAGTCGAATTCTTTGTTCTGATGATGCTCCAGCTAGACAACTATTAGAGTAATCAAGTCGTGATAGACCGAAGGACCTAGTGTTGCTGTACATGGTTCAGGGAAAAGGTTCCGAATAGAGCCAATGTTTTATGAGATGAAAATAGAACCTCCCGAAAACATCACTGGCGCACTCCCAAATTGGTAACAAGCTGTGAAAACGGGAAATGTTCATAACCAATTTTCAAACGATTTACCTGGACCTTTTAACGGAGTAACGTCTTTTGGAAAACATGAGGTGGACATTGCAATTCTTATACATAACAACCATATCATTTGTAGTTGGTTGGTTGGTTGTTCTTTAACGCCGCACTCAGCAATATTCCAGCTATATCAAGCCGGTCTGTAAATAATCAAGTCTGGGCCAGACAATCCAGTGATTGACATCATGAGCATCGATCCACGCAATTGGGATCGATGACATGTATCAACCAAGTCAGCGAGCCTGACCACCCGATCCCGTTAGTCGCCTTCTACGACAAGCAAAGTCACCTTTTACGGCAAGGATGGGTTGCTGAAAACCTATTCTACCCCGGAATCTTCACAGGTCAATCATTTGTAGCAACATGCTTCAACTATTATGCTTTTATTTCACATGAGTAGAAGTGATTTCTTAAGAAATCAAAATATATGAGTTTATATATGAATTTATTGAATTGACGAACTGACACAATGTTTTTGCCAATTTGCTTTAAAGAATGAACTTAAAGACTTTTCACATTTCTTTTTTATTTTCACCATAGTACTACAGGTACAGAAGCTCACCTTAGTTCAGTAATATAAACTGTAAAGGGCAGTGGATATGTAAAACTAGTTATTTTGAAGAAAAGTCATAATACAGTTTTTAAATATTTGTTATATGATCATAATTTATTTTTATATACGGGCACAGAATAATGAAAACAAAGTTATATTCCACAATCATATTCCCCTGATATATATGGTTCCAGTGAAATTCAAGTCAGACGCTCAGAACCATAAATTTTCTTTTTGATAGGATAACAGCTGCTGACATTAGTCATATAAACTGGATAGAGAGATACTGGTTTTCAATGTGACAACTGTCTTATCATATTTCTGATAATCAGGTTCACCCTACGTTGTTATGATCAGGTTGTGAATAAAATGAAAATACGGTAATTAAAAGTGAAAAAGTCAATAATTTCTATGTGATATATTACTTCATTTCAACTGATCAAAATGTAAGACTTCCTTGTTTGTTGTTATGGAACACTGATTGTAGTCTGCGAAACGTGTGTTCCAATCTAATCCTGCAAAAAAAACCATGATGTCAGTCCCAAGCATGGACTATTTACATACAACAGGTTCCTGGTCTTTGTTGTATGAATACAATTTTAGGGTATCTACAGCTTTTATTTCATACCCTGACAATATGAACATACAATTTTGATATAGATATCAAAATGTAATTGTAAGTAAAAATGTGGTTGCGTTTGAAGACTGTTGACATAATGTATTAACTAAAAAGCTTTCTTGAAACAAATTGTGTAAGAAGAGAGGCGTGTGAAAGTTAAAAAGGCGAATCCCAAAGTCTTGAGTTCGAGGCTGTCTTCTCGAGTGTTCACAATCCCAAGTATTGTCTACCTTAGATACCGACAAATAATGATGAAAATAACTTAATGTGTTGAAGTTTATAGGATAGAATAAGTTTTATTCCATACTGAAAGGCCTCAGGCCCATAGTACAATTCTGTTTTCGGGAGTGGTTACAGGTCCGGTAAAGTTTATATTAACGTCTATTCAGATCCAACTTAAAACATGTTGAAACAATTGTTTCCAATCTTTGTTTTCTTCGAGCTCTTCTAGCATAAACACAGCATCTCCATCCAATAGCTGAGTGAGTACTGGAGGGAGCGGGTGACGTAAGATGGCGTCCGAATATAGAAGCATTAGTCTCTTAGGCATGTTATTGTTGCATGCATAGATCCCAGATGACAGTGTAAAGGAACACAACTCGTCCTGAAGGAAAGTCTCGGTCACATACAGGACAGTCTTCCAGCTGTTGTGAATACAGTTAATAATTTCCTCAGCTGCGCAAACGCCCACTTCGAAGTCTCTGGAATACATAGTCGCAGACCTCTCTCAACCTCCATCTTCTGTAGAAAAGTGGTACACACCCACTGATAATCATCATGTTGAGAATAGTAAATAAATATGTCATACCGATAATCTTGTCGTCGTGGCACACAATAATCAAACCCTATTAATCTCAACATCCAGTATTTTAACGAAATGGTATTTTTCAGTATCACATGACAAATGACAAGACTAGAAATCAGAACACACATCAGACAAACTGAAAAGGCAAGCCAAAATCTAGCGTAGCAATATCTCCAGTGTCTCATAAAGGAACTAGTTATGTTTGAAAGTTTGATGAGCTGGCCCTCCGTGTTGAGGCAGCTGTACGAGTCAAAGCGTCGAAACTGGACATCTGTGTCGATTATCCACGTCAGAAAGTCCAGGGCTCCACATCCACAGGACAGGGTGTTTCCATGAAGGTCAAGTGAAATCTGCGGGGAATCAACTGCCTTTTCATCTAACATTGTTCTTGTATTTGCGCTAAGAACACTGATAGAATTAAATGAAAGATCAATATGAGTGATGTTTAACATTCCAGTCAATTTAATAGGGACGTCTTGAAACACATTACGGCTCAAGTTCAGATATTTTAAGGTCTTAAGATCCCTGAATATATGAGTATACATTCTGTATAAGGAGTTAACTGACACATCTAAGGAAACAATGCTTTTGAGTGGACTAAACAGTGTCTGTGAGCTCTGATTGGATATGAAATCAACATCAAAGTGCACTTGTCTAAGATACAGTACATTGACTTTTGGAAATGATTGAAAAAATGTCATCGGAATTGTTTGAAAGAAATTCCCTGTAAAATCAACATATTTTACATGTTCTACGCCATAAAAACGCCATTTACTCGTTATCAAAGCAGAATAAGAAGCATCTACATATGTCAAGTGTTCACCTCCACGAACACAAATCCCAATTCCTTGAAATGATCTTCCATGGCCTCCAGAACCGCTTATGCAAAGTTTTTCTAATAATGGAGGAACAGACACTGTCCAATTTCCCCCAAAATGTATTTCTTGTAAATCTGTGGAATGTTTATTGTGTCCATCACCGTGATACAATTGATATACCTGCTTTGACACATCCAGTACAACAAGGTTAACAAATTCAGGAAGATGATACAACAAGGTGGGCTCGCCGGTTACAGCATTGTGTCTGAGGTCAAAATATCTTATACAGCTTTGAAATGGTTCCTGCAATAGCGCACTACTTTCGATTACCACTATGTTATTTTTTCTAAGAATCAGTCGCTCAACACATATGGTTACAAGGTAACGGGTCATTTCAGACGTGAGCACGAGTGTTTGATTGTGCATAACACCGTGAATGGTGGTATCATATCTCTTGACATTTGAGAAGTCTATTTCGGTCATAGTTCTTCCACTCATTCCTTTTAAGCTTAATAAAGACGGATGCAGTCCAAAGGGAGTGGTGTCTCTCGCAAATAGGAATCTAAGATAGGGAAAAGGAAGGTAGACATTGTCATCTAAAGATATAAATTCATTACACCCTGACAATGATAGGTTGCTGACAGGTGCTTCCCTGAAGTTGACAAAGGAGCCTTTCCCTAAACGTCTAATAAGGCAAGGTGATTCAAAACTGAGACTCTGTAGCCTCTTCAATTGTGCAAAGCCAGGTCCAAAAACGGGTTCCCCAGCCCCATCAATAACCAGTGACTCGAGATAGTGAAGATCAGCAAATGTAGCGTCAGGATATGTCAATGATGAAAACTGCATCTTCATTCTGCTCACACGGAGTGTTGTCAGAGATGTCAGGTTTTGAAATGTCCCAAGAGGAAGAGAGGAATAGGTAAAATTAAACCTATTCCCATCTAAGTTTAGTCGTTGAAGGACAGGCAGGTTTTGCAGAGTACCTTCCTCCAGAAACTCTATGTTGTTATCATTCACAAGCAGCGTATGTAATGAGGGAAGGTAGGGCAGTGATCCTTTCAGGAGGCTTGATAAGTTGTTGTTACCCAGGTTAAGTTCTGTTGTGTTTCTGGGAAAGCCACGAGGGACTCTGCTGAAACTACAACTTGAGCAGTCCACTGTTGTTTCATTGGCTGCATGGGAAATGTTGCATTTCTGAAGGTCGGAATGTTGCTGTGGGGAACACTGTAATGTCATCAGATTCGGAATTACAATCCAAATCACACAGCAGAACTTGACTGGCATCATTCCTGTCAACATATATGTATATATGTATATACCACAAACCATGTTTGTGTAATTGATTGATAGTTTGGCCTGTATTAATGCCATCCAAGAGCAGCTTCTGTATTTTTTATTCAAATGCACTGGATGGTAACCAGATTCAGTAAAGTGTACAATCGTTTTGTCTGTGTCCTTAATAGCAAGCAGGTGTACATTGATCGAAATAACTTTTGAGCATTTAGAAGAATACCATGCAAATTAAATGTACATACTTTCTGAGATGTTTTCTGTACGTTCTAACATCACTAGGTGAAGGAAGATTTGCATTGGTAACAAGAAAGAAGTGAGCAAAGCCCACATACCCCCGTTATCCCCGCTGGTCAACAACAAATAGTAAATAGTTTGTTAATTAATGAAATACACCTGTTGCTTTAAGTCAGAGGAACTGCCCTTTCCTTTGTAACCCCATGAGCTAAACAAAACCAGTCATCATTTCTAAATTCAATCATGTTTCAATGAAAACAGCAAAAGAGAAAACTTTCAGAGTCTTATAAAAGATAAAAAACAATCATAGTGGTTAATGTAGCAAGTTTGCTGAGCTAGGATACATAATATTGTAAACATGGATCGTACAAAAACTCTACCCAAAATTTATGTTTCACCATGATTCCATGGAAACGGCAAAAATAAAAAAAATCAGAATCTTCAAACTAGCAAAAGGCACAATTATACATGCAAGTACTCATTGTGGTAAATGTGTGTATCAATTGCAAGCTTGATGAAGCTAGGATGCATAGTTAAAAAGATATGGGCCGTACAAAACACCCACCCTAAAAGTTTAAGTTTCTTAATGTGTCCATGGAAACGGCAAAAATTAAAAAATTCAGAATCTTCAAACTAGCAAAAGGCACAAGTACTCATTGTGGTTAATGTGTGTAGCAAGTTTGGTGAAGCTAGGATGCATAGTTAAAAAGATATGGGCCGTACAAAACACCCACCCTAAAAGTTTAAGTTTCTTAATGTGTCCATGGAAACGGCAAAAATTAAAAAATTCAGAATCTTCAAACTAACAACAGGCACGAGTACTAATTGTGGTTAAGGTGAGTAGCAAGTTTGGTGAAGCTAGGGTGCATGGTTAAAAAGTTATGGGCCGTACAAAAGCTCGGACGGAAGGACGGACGTAAACGGGGGTATAATAAAGGCCATAAACCATGTCAAAGATTAATATCTTCATGGACAAATGAGAGACTGAAAAGTATGGTCATCCAACACTTTTTGTAACATTCCTGCAATGAGCACCACAAGTTGTCTCCGTGCATGGAATCGAACCCGGGCTTTCAGCATGACCAGCGAACGCCTGAACCACAAGGTTTCCCCACCACCCCGATTGACATATGAATGAGATATAACCCAAATTTGACTTTGACTTTGCTCAAAATCTGACTGGGATTTGGTTTGGAGACTAGATATTGTTTTCAGCTACAGTTGCAAGACCATAATACCTATGAGCCTAAATATGATTTGCTGAAAAATTCCTTGTAAGAATTTCCGTGGCACACAAAAGCTTTTTTTTTCAACAGGCTGATATGCAACCCCCCCCCCCCCCCCCCCCCCGAATATCAAATGGTCACTCCCTAAGCAGACAGTGAGGGTGTGGGGTGTTTAAACGATTTCGACTTTGCTATAACTACCAACACTATACAGGTATTTAGTATAGTTCCACACGGCACCCATCAGTAATCAAGCTATAAGACAGGGGCCTGCAAATGATACACTCAGGACCAGTCAATCTAGTATAAGGGTAACGCTTTTTTTCAGGGCATTATCATTTGCAGAAGCCCGAGGTCTTCCTCGACGAAGGAGGGCAGTTGAAAAGACCGAGGGCTTCTGCAAATGATAATGCCCTGAAAAATAGCGTTACCGTTATTATAGCTAAAATGGATGGAATTTATTATCAAATAAAAAGAAACAACAATATCGATTTTGAAACATTTACTGCAATCAACACGAATGTCACTGACCCACTTTTACAAATATGGAAACGTCATAGAACAAACCAGATGACGTCACTATTGAACGTTACGTCACCTATCCCTATCCTATGACGTCACCTAACAACGGGCGTGATAATGGCCCGTCGTCAAGTAATATGAGGGCATTATCAAGTTACAGTGGCCCGCTCATTTCTGATAACATGCGGGCGTTTTAATGATAATTATATCCATTTTAGCTATAATGACTGATATAACGTGGCCATCCCACGCAATCGGGGAAAAATGATATGCAAATAGGCAAGACACCGAGCCTGACCATCCAGGCCATTCAGTCGCTTCATATACAAGCATTGATTGCTGGGACCAATTCTAATCTGGAATCCACATTGGGAACACACTCATTAGAACATCAGGACTCTGGAATCAGTTCAAAATGTCAATAAAGACAGACACCTACCAAACATCATCATTGATAGTCAAATATGTTCTGCACAAATACTAAGGACTATGAACACACAATGCCATTTGAGAAAGTGGTCAAATGTAACAAATATTATATTTAGGATAACACTTTCTTTGTAAAGTACAGATTCTCGTATTTTTAGGGGTTGAGTCCCGTCCGGGATTCGAACCCACACTGCCACACTAGGTCCCACTCAGCAATATTCCAGCTATAGGACGGCGGTCTGTAAATAATCGGGTCTGGACCAGACATTCCTGTGATTGACAGTATGAGCATCGATCCACGCAATTGGGTTGTTTGTTGGTTTGTGGTTTTACGCCGCACTCAGCAATATTCCATCTATATGACGGCGGTCTGTAAATAATTGAGTCTGGACCAGACAATCCGGTGATTGACATCATGAGCATCGGTCCACGAAATTGGGATCGATGACATTCTTCAACCAAGTCAGCGAGCCTGACCACCTGATCCCGTTAGTCGCCTCTTACGACAAGTATGGGTTGCTGAAGACCTATTGTACCCCGGATCTTCACATATGCAAATATATAGTGTCACGTACCTGTTAGTTCCATGATCGACACAGCAGTATTGTCCGTCCGAGTGCAGTGTAGAAAGCTCCTCTAAGGCGTGAATGTAAACCGTCACGGATCAAGAATAGCATACAGAAAGGAGAAACCCGGAAGTACTTTAACGCTTTCGTCTATCAATAGCTAGCGCCCCGCGTAATACTTAGAAACAGCCTCTTGTTGGAGGCGACATCAACGCACACATTAATTGCAGGGGAATTCCCGACAGATATCCAGGGATTTAATTGGTTCAGAGGTTGTTAAATAAAATTCTATTCTATTCACACTCCGGCGCAGTGATGAATTATCATTACATGCACTGCCGCAAAGTAATTTGCATATCACGCGATATGCGACACATCTTCCCGAGGCAAGGCAGTTAACTGACTTTGCCTCGGGAAGATGTCTGCGACTTGTCGCTTGAAATCATTTATGGATAAAAAACTGTCCCCGAAAATTCTAGAAAAATATATCATTCTGTAACTGAAAAATATCTTTTGTTTGTTTGTTTCTTTGTTGTTTAACGCCGCACTCAGCAATATTACAGCTATATGACGCCGGTCTGTAAATAATCGAGTCTGGACAAGACAATCCAGTGACTGACATCTTGAGCATCGATCCACGCAATTGGGATCGATGACATGCATGAACAAAGTCAGCGAGCCTGACCACCCGATCCCGATCCCATTTTTCCTTAATGGTTGGAGTTGAATGGTCTTCCTGGTGTTGGCTCATTAACGAGGCTCTCACATCCGCTCTTGAACCCTGCTTAATCCCCCAAAGGTGACACCAGGTCCGCACGGCTGGATGTTGGAGATCATCCTTTCAGTTGGAGATACTTCATGACAGCGAGGAAGGCAGTTTTGTTCATTTCCTTCAACAGAGAATACCTGGTCATTGTCATGCGTGCTGACATATGTGTGGTGGCCGAGAGGGGATTTCGCATTCTCGCTCTACTTCTTTCTCGCTTTCTCGCGGTAAAGCAATATCCCCTGTTGACCACTATAGGGGCTGCATGTGCTATCTGCTTCAATTGGGAGGGAATGTTAAACTAGTCACACTATTCTCTTAAAACACAATTTAACTGTACAGACGGAGTTGATATTAAAACAATCCATAGATTATTGCGTAAAATGTAATTGATTTACGGCCTTATTCAGTTGACCATGTGACCATCACGCCGAAAGCGCGTGGCGGATCATGGCAATACGCTCTAAATAAATCAGGTTAAAATCTAAATATATATTTTTCAAAAGAAGTTAAGAAGTCTATTGTTAATTAGTCGTGGCTGATTTTATTGCAAAATCTTATGATTGTGGGTGTTCTATAACTTGCTTTCGTTAGTATATGATGTTACAGTGTGTCATACTGATGTCTGTAAATATTCTTTTTGACATTTGATGTACGATCAATTTGTCATTGTGTCGCTAGTTTTATGCAAATCTACAAGTATATGTACTTGCATTTAGCAATTTGCTAAACACCGCTGTGAGTGAGTGAGAATGATTTTATGTCGCTTTTAACAATAATCCGGCAATAACACAGCGGGGAAGACCAGACATGGGCCTCACACATTGTACCCATGTGGGGAATCGATCTTGGTCTTCGGCTTGAAGCGAACGCTTTAACCACTAGGCTACCCCACTGCCCCCATCGCTGTGTAAACTACAGATATGGAGAGACACTAATTAGTGTGGCCACATAGTTAACGTTGATAACAATATAAAGTGCATTACTATGATCATCTATAACATATGGTAAATCTATTATCATTGTAGTTTGTTTATGTATATATCTCAAGTATAGCCTGTGTACATATGTGGTGGATAACTACTATAATCTACTATATAGCCTATACTATAATCGGATATCAACTCTCCCCTGGCGGGAAACTCCATTTTACAAGCAATTTCGCAATAATTTTAATTCCCGAAGACAGTTTGATCGAAAGGAATTATAAGAAACGAGTTGTTTTTGATTAATATTAACAACGCATTTCATTTATATTGTCTATGAATGAGGTTACGGGTTAATGACGCTCTCAAAAGCCGTATAGGTGACTTAAGGTAGAGACATTTACTAGTATCTAATCGATCTGTAACATAACTCTGTACATGTATAACTTTTGTCTGCATAATGTACATGCATCGTTATCAATATTCCATCTATATGACGGCGGTCTGTAAATATTCGAGTCTGGACCAGACAATCCAGTGATTAATATCATGAGCATCGATCCACGCAATTGGGATGATGACATGCATCAACCAAGTCAGCGAGCCTGACCACCCGATCCCGTTAGTCGCCTTTTACGACAAGCATAGTCACCTTTTACGGCAAGTATGGGTTGCTGAAGACCTATTTTACCCCGGAATCTTCACGGGTCCCCGAAATCGGAGGAGCACACATTCAGCGTCAACTCCAAATCGTATGACCGACATTGGACGTTGCAAACAATACAAACAGTGGCTCAATATATCATATATATGTAAATCATTATTTGTTCCAGTTCAATTCATCATTTACAGTTTCAGTTTTAAGATTGATGGAAGTGTGTGTGTGTGTGTGGTTGTGTGTGTGTGTGATGAACAAAGTGAAAATATGAACAGCGACTATTCTGTCAATCTTGCTTATTTAATACACAACAAGAAAATAAACAAGTGTGTATACAAACTAAACGAAATAGCATTATGTACTGTATGTATATGTAACATATTTATCTACTACAAGATGTTGAAAAATCTAATTATAAGAGGCAAAGTAGCGGTGATAATTATAGTAATGGATCACTGAATATCCGCAAAAATTGTTTTAATGAACGGCTTTATGGGAAATATGGCTTTCTCACTTTATCACTTACTCGCTCTATCGCTTTCTCGCCGTAACGCTTTTCCTAATGACTAACCATCGTCAAATGTTTGTTTGTTTGCTGTTTAACGCCCCACTCAGCAATATTCCAGCTATATGACGGCGGTCTGTAAAATAATCGAGTCTGGACCAGACCATCCAGTGATTAATATCATGAGCATCAATCCACGCAATTGGGATCGATGACATGCATCAACCAGGTCAGCGAGCCTGACCACCAGATCCCGTTAGTCGCCTTTCACGACAAGCATAGTCGCCTTTTACGACATGCATGGGTTGCTGAAGACCTATTCCACCCCGGAATCTTCACGGTCCCCATCGTCATATGAAGGAATCGGATGTTCTTTAACTTCTTTTGAATAGTATGTAGTGCAAATCTTGAAATCAACGTTCGAGTTAATTATACATGCAAAAAATGAGAGTAGACCTAATTAAACTTTGCATTTATGTCTCAGAAATGACTGTTGATAAGACGGCCTCACTGCACATTTTGAATATAAAACCAATGAACTATCTATTTCCACGTTACGGTTTACTGAGAACAATATGTCATTCAAACACTAGAAATTACATTATGGACATCCGGTAGTATTACCATTGCTGGGATGAGGTCTTCCAGTTTGATGACATCTACTCCGCAAACAGAATAAACATTGATATAACCTACATGTAAGTGCTGTTTTTAGGAAGTACTCTACTCAGTGCCAATAAGCGGTGTTAATTGCTGTTTGTTTTGATAACTAGGCCTCGGGGCGGGGGATCCAGTAAAACTCCTAAATAGTGCCATACATCAATCAAATACTTGTTTTAAAAGCACCCACGCCTGTACTGTTAAAATTATTTTTAAGTTTGTTTGTTTGTTGTTTAACGCCGCACTCAGCAATATTCCAGCTATATGACGGCGGTCTGTAAATAATCAGGTCTTGACCAGACAATCCAGTGATTGACATCATGAGCATCGATCCGCGCAATTGGGATCGATGACATGCATCAACCAAGTCAGCGAGTCTGACCACCCGATCCCGTTAGTCGCCTTTTACGACAAGCATAGTCGCCTTTTACGGCAAGCATGGGTTGCTGAAGACCAATTTACTCCGGATCTTCACGGGTCATTTTTCAAAATTTTGTAAATTTAGAATATCTCTCCATAACTTCCTTATCAGTAAAAATCGTAGAGTGAGTGAGTGAGTGAGTGAGTTTGGTTTTACGCCGCTTTTAGCAACATTCCAGCAATATCACGGCGGGGGACACCAGAAATGGGCTTCACACATTGTACCCATGTCGGGAATCGAACCCGGGTCTTCGGCGTGACGAGCGAACGCTTTAACCACTAGGCTACCCGACCGCCCCGTAAAAATCGTAGAACCAAGGATAGTGATTTTGTGAATTGTATATGTACTAACTGCACCAACCAGGAGATTGAAGACGAGTTTTATGTTCTATTTGTATGTGAAAAATATAAAACGTTGCGATTAAAGTTTCAATCTAATTAAGATATTACACACAAAGACAATCAATTAATGACAAATTTTTTGAATTCGACCAATGAAGATGTTATCAAATCTTCAGCAATGTATTTAAAACACGTATTAAGACTCAGGTGAATATATATTATGCTATGTTCAAGATCACGTTGATTTTCATGTATCTGTTATACTGAACTGTACTACATGGCCTGTCTGTCTATTCTTCCCCGGATCTTCACGGGTCGCTTGTCGACTAAATGCATCGGATGGTAAGGCTCAGTGAATTGGTTGATGGCATATCATCCTACCCAGACGATGTGGACCGTAACACCACTCACTCACTCACCTGTGTGATCAAGACTTCATTAATTACAGGCCCCCATCAAATAACCAGGCATAACTAGCCTACACGATTAACATTTAATTTTTGTTTGCTCGTTTGTTGTTTAACGCCGCACTCAGCTAAATTCCAGCTATGTGAAGGCGGTCTGTAAATAATCCAGTCTGGACCAGAAACTCCAGTGATTGATATCATATGAGCATCGATCCACGCAATTCTCTCTCATTTCCACAAATAATATATTTCAATAGAAAACAGGCTCACTTTCATTGAAATATCAGTAAAATACATCACATACATGGATAAATGATCAGCTGGAACTATAAACTTTAATTATTAAAACCTAAAATAAGATGATTTGTGAATCATCAAATGTCAATCGATCAGAGGGTAATAATTAATTGCACATGTGATAGTATGATAGTACCGACGCACTGTAGCCTCTGGATAACAATAAGAAAGGAACTGTGAGTTGGCTTACTTGACGGAATGTTTTGGATTGCCTCGATTATCGACCGAAACAGATTCCATTGGGCGTAAAAGGCAAAATAGAGGTGAAAACATCTCTTTCTCCAACTCATATATCTGCGAGCGGACATAATTTGTGTTTGGTTGTTTGTTTTTGGTTTGGTTTGGTTTGTTGTTTTACGCCGCACTCAGCAATATTCCAGCTATATGACGGCGGTCTGTAAATAATCGATTGCTGAAGAATTATTCTACCCCGGATCTTCACGGGTCTGCAGGAAAATAGATGCCCAAACAGAAGTGGGTTCATGCAAAGTATCTCCTATAATTTACCAAATTACATGACAATAAGGTTTGAAATCTCGAGTGACAGTACATTCTTTTTACTTGAAACATTATCGGCTTTAGCCTACCATTATTACGAAAGCTATTTTGTAAATGTATTAACGAGCACGCTCATTAAAAGTTATGTCGTCGTAAATGTTACTTGATTAGTAGTGACATTCAAAACTGTCATTACTAATTTAGAAAATATTCTAAACAAACATCGTACTGACATGAACACCAAAAATAATGCGGGACTTATCTCGGGTCCGATGCTTTCAGCTTTGAGGAGCCGGATGTTTATCATCACTTGTAGCCTCGTGGTTGAAGCGTTCGCTCGTCACGCTGAAGACCCGGGTTCGATCCCCCACATCGGTACATTGGGTGAAGCTCGTTTCTGGTGTCCCCCGCCGTGGTATTGCTGGAATATTGGTAAATGCGGCGCAAAGCCATACACACTGACTCATCGTTTGTACATTTGCTTTTAAATACAGTGAAACCTGGATATTTCGGACCCAGTTAGTCTTGAAACATCGCTTTTTGGACCACTTGTTAGGAATGTCTAAAATGGTATATTTTTCCTTCTCTCTCGAAGATCCAGGGTAGAATAGTTCTTCAGCAACCCATGCTTGCCGTAAGAGGCGACTAACGAGATCAGGTGGTCTCGCTCGGCGACTTGGTTGATGCATGTCATCGTACCGCCGTCATATAGCTGGAATATTGGCGTTAAACGACCAACCAACTACCCAATTGCGTGGATCGATTCTCATGATATCCATCACTTGATTGTCTGGTCCAGACTCGATTATTTACAGACCGCCGTCATATAGCTGGACTATTGCTGAGTGCGGCGCTAAACGAACGAACAAACAAAGAAGATATCACGAGCAGTCGACACTGTCCCTTTCGATGTGGTAATTAATTAATGTGCATTTTAAATATCAATCAATACCTTTACGATGTTGTGAGGAAAGAAAATCTAGTTCCAAAGAATAAGACAATGTCGAAAGATCGATTTCACTCTAAAACCTCACATCTCACGTGGTTTCAAGCGCTCGTTTCATAACCTTCACAGGGACAAGGGGAGATGGGACTGGAAATATGCACGTGTCTTTTAGCAGGATTAGTGGCGTTTAGTAACCAGATTTCATACACTGACATAACTGGGAACGAGTTAGAATATGATATATTAGAAATCTTTGAAAATGTTGGCATAAAGATGTGCAGTCTGAAATGCACCAAGAGTTGCTATGGTCGTAGTTTGGCCTACGGCATGATATCCCGCACCTGTTATGTGTTGAAACGGCACTTGGACAAGATAGAAACAGCTGGCGATTTACTCTTAATACCACAACAGATGATACACGTAAGTTTTGCATCAACAGGCCCGTGATGATCCGGAGTAGAATAGGTCTTCAGCAACCCATGCTTGTCGTAAAAGGCGACTAACGGGATCGGGTGGTCACGCTCACTGACTTGGTTGATGCATGTCATCGTATCCCAATTGCGTTGAGACCCGTGAAGATCCGTGTTAGAATAGGTCTTCAGCAACCCATGCTTGCCGTAAAAGGCGACTATGCTTGTTGTAAGAGGCGACTAACGGGATTGGGTCGTCAGGCTCGATGACTTGGTTCATGCATGTCATCGTATCCCTATTGCGCGGATCGATGCTGATGATGTCAATCACTGAATTGACTTGTCCAGACTCGATTATTTACCGACCGCCGTCATATAGCTGAGCGTGTCGTGAAACAACATAAAACTGAAACTGTTCGTGTACAACCACAAATGTTCCTGTTTTCAGGGCCTTAATGAACCATGCTCTACCAACACATGCGGACCCAATTTCAACTGTCTGAGAGACTATCATGGCAGATTGAAGTGTGTACATGGCAAGTACATATTTAAGGGCGTCCTTCCTTATTCTTGTTTCCCCATCTCCCGCCGCCGAGATTACGGGGTAGAATAGGTATTCAGCAACCCTTGCTTACCGTAAAAGGCGACTATGCTTGTCGTAAAAGGCGACTAACGGGATCGGGTGATCAGGCTCACTGACTTGGTTGATGCATGTCATCTTTCCAAATATTGCGTGGATCGATGCTCATGATATGAATCACTGGATTGTCTCGACCAGTTTGGCGTTAAACAAACAAACAAACTCTCATCACAAGGGTTACAAAATGGAGGATCCTCACCTTTCAATTCATATTCATCTGTATACCTGCTATGACCTCTTCAAATCTGGACTGACAACCCAAGTAGGTGTAGCCAATAGTTGGTTTTATCATGTAATTTTCTTGATACCTACTTGGGTGTCCCACTTCTTTTGCATCAGATCTCGGATGTAACATCTGATTACTGGTTTATAATCGCTGTATGGGATTTGAAGTGGTGTCGCAGATTTGGTGAGAGCTGCTTTAGCTGCAGCATCAGCCGTTGTATTACCAATTATTCCAACATGGCTGGGTAACCAACAAAATACAATGTCGTAATGGCCAGTAGCAAGATCATTATATAATTCAACAATTTCTAATAAAAGTGGATGATGACGAGCATTATTTTGATGACATGCATTATTTTGAATGGGCTCGGGACCCGTGAAGATTCAGGGTAGAATAGGTCTTCAGCAAACCATACTTGCCGTAAATGGCGACTCACGGGATCGGGTGGTCAGGCTCGCTGAGTTGGTTGATATATGTCATCGATCCCAATTGCGTGGATCGATGCTCATGATATGAATCACTGGATTGTCTGGTCCAGACTCGATTATTTACAGACCGCCGTCGCATAGCTGGAATATTGCTGAGTGCGGCGTTAAACAACAAACCAACCAAACCAAACCAATTGCGTGGATCGATGCTCATGATGTCAATCACTGGATTGTCTCGACCAGACTCGATTAATTACAGACCGCCGTCGTATAGCTGGAATATTACTGAGTGCGGCGTTAAACAACAAACAACCAAAAAATTAACATGTATTGTTATGTATAGTGTTTGTTTGTTTTATAACGCCGCACTCAGCAATATTCCAGCTATATGACGGCGGTCTGCAAATAATCGAGTCTTGACCAGACAATCCAGTGATTGACATCATGAGCATCAATCCACACAATTGGGATCGATGGCATGCATCAACCATGTCAGCGAGCCTGACCACCCGATCCCGTTAGTCGCCTCTTACAAGCACAGTCTCCTTTTACGGGAGGCATGGGTTGCTGAAGGCCTATTCGACCCCGGATCTTCACGGGTCAATTGTCTGGTCAAATTCATTGATGTGTATGACTTCAGATCCCAACGGCAAGCACTATGGTGAGGCGTGTTCTGAGCATTCTGAGTGTGTGGACGAAAACACACAATGCATTGACAGCGTGTGTACATGCCTGTTTGGCTACAGCTTTATCCGAAGGGAACGCTCATGTGTTGAAGGTACGAACTTATATGAGTATCAAATTTAGCAAATCGTTGACGCTTACCATTTTAGTGAAACCCGCGAGCACGGACGGTACGGTGGTGATAAGCGAAGGTCATATTGTGCATGAATCAGGAATTCAGAATACTGACATCCAAAAGACCAGCGAGTTCCAGCGGTGCTGACAACCGATCCCGTTAGTCGCCTCTTACGACAACTACAATCGCCTTTAACGGCAAGCACGGGTTGCTGAAGACTTATTCTAACCCGGATCTTCACGGGTCCTTGCTGACTAGGAAGATGCGGGACGTGTGAAGATCCGGGGTAGAATAGGTTTTCAACCCATGCTTGCCCTAAAATGCGACTAACAGGATCAGGTGATTTCAATCACTGGATTGTCTGGTCCAGAAACGATTATTTACAGGCCTCCGTCATATAGCTGGAATATTGCTGAGTGCGGCGTTAAACAACAAACAAGCAAACAAGAGGAAGATGCGTGTATCCAAAATGCTTAGATCAATGCTAGTGATGTCAGTCATTGGGTGTGAGTGAGTGAGTTAATGCTTTACGTCACATCGGCAATATTTCAGCCATATCGTGACGAGTACTAAACTGTCTGGTACGTACTCCATTGTTTATCGCCGTCATATAGCTGCGATATTGCTGCGTCCGTCTATAAACAACAACACAATTATGTTTTCCGGATACTTTCACTTATAGTTTATGCCTTTTGTCATAAAGTAATGAATGAATGCTGTTCGATAAAAGTAAGAACAGTAAAGCTGTTTGCCTATTGCTGATGCAGTGTACATGTCGTCGGGTGTGATTTCGTTTGTCTGCCATTCCGTTTCGGTTCGACTGTTGTATGCACCCGGTTCATACTTTTTTTATGTAACCACGTGCTGTCCGTGTGCGTGTGTTGACAAACTGCCATGCCTTGCCTATGACTATGATGATGAACAAACTGCCATTAAATTGTCTGAATAACTGCCGAGGACTTCTTCGTCTTCTTTTCACCTTTTATAATTGGTGAGTGAGTTGGGTTTAACGCTTTTAACAGTATTCCAGTTATTTCATGACGTGTCCGCTTAATGTGGGAGGAAAGTCCGAAGTGATGCATGTCTCAGACGTTTACCACTTCGGTGAAACCCATGAGCACGGGTATGGTGCTGACAAACCTAAAAACTAAATCGGGGCGAAGCGGCATTCGAACCCACAATCATAGGTTTCTGGCGTACCGAAGGGACGCAACTCTGCACAGCGAATCGCGACGACTGGACCACCCGTGCCCCCTATGCCTTTTATACTATTGGTTGAGAACTATTAATATGTTCTTATTTTGTTTTACAGTGTGTACAGAATACGGCACAAGTTTCAGCCTTGAGTCTTACAGCCACTGCATCACAGGCCGTAACAGCGAAGTGTTAATGCTGTCCAGCTCGAGCGAGTGTAGGACAGAGTGCCTGACAAGGAAAATCTATACTTGTCGGTCGTTTGAGATGTGGTTGGGAAATTGTAGCCTTTCCAATTATACCAAACTGGATGTTCCTTTTAGTCAGTGGAGAGTGTGGAATGTGTTTAATTGCACGTACTACCAGAGAAACTGTGCTTAACTGATAACAGTTAGCATCGTCGATTATCCAGTGTATTATAACTTCATCTTAAGATAAATACCTTGGACACATTCGTCATCAGCCCCATCACTCCTAATTTAAAATTAGCACAGGATTTCTCTCGTAATTTGATTCGATGGATATTTTTTGTCGACGTGCTTTTCGATTAGGCCTCAAACCAAAACTACAGCACAACCTGAATGATGTTACAATCATACGGAAGCGTAGTAGGGCCTCGGTGATTTTTTTTGTGTCTAAGTATCTTCTTCGTAGGTGAGTGAGTGAGTGAGTTATTATTTAACGTCACATGGGCAGTATTTCAGCCATATCGTGACGAGAAGTAATACATTTATGATACATATATTTAGACCAAATAAAAAACTGTCAACGATGGACAGTAGAAAAACTAGAATATCACAGATTTGATTTAAAACTATTTGAGAATATTAAAAAAACAGTAAGCATTAATGAACAACACATTATAAAAATGGGCTAGAATCGTCAGCCACTGAAGGGAGATCACCATACTGGGGACCATGGGGACTTACAGTACCTTTGCTTCCTGCATGGACCCCGGCAGGATTTGTATCATCCCTTCAGTCACTGGCGACAGTGTACCAGTTAAGCCTTAGATTAAAATAACGAATATACTATATTTAAAAGCCTGGTATGCAAAAAATACTTTGAATGATATGGGACTTATATACCCTCTTAGGGGGACAATAGTTTTACGCTACTTCAACCCCCCTCGAGGGTACAGCACAGCCAATTACAATCTAAGTTGTTATTTAGCACTACCAATTTATAAAAGAATACATTCAATACATCAAAATTGATGGACAAGTTCGATTTCTTTTTAAAAGCTTAATATTAAATGGGAATTAACATCATTAAAAAGGTCCTTAACTGTTTTGACACTGAAATATTTATCCCTTGTGATGGAAAAATCAATTGCAGTCAAGCAGGACATGCTTGACCGTGATTCTTTCATCACAAGGAATACAAAACGGAGCATCCTCACCTTTGTAAGTCTTGGAGGAACTATGTCTCTAAAATTAATTCTCGCACACCAATATCAAAGGTGTGGAACATGATAGCAAAAATTAAAGGCAAAGGGTCAAAATCGACTGTCCACCATCTCAAGGAAGGTGACCATCTTTTAACAGATAAATCGGACATTGCCAATAAATTATGCGAAACGCTGACCAAACATTCTTCATCGTCAAACTATGATCCTAAGTTTCAAAAATATCAAACAACAGGAGTGAGTGAGTTAAAAATTTAACGTCGCATCGGCATTATTTCAGCCATATAGCGACGAGACCAAGCTAATATATATACAATTTGGTTATTTATGCAATGTCATATTTAAAAACAATTTATGAAACATATTGGAGCATACTATATTTAAAAACAATTGATGAAGCATATTTGAGCATAACAATATCATTTTGACAGTTTATAACACGGGCTCTATAGGCCACCAGTAACCAAAGCTAGGCCACCTCGCTGGGGATCATGGGGACTTACAGTGCTTCTGCTTCCTGCATGATACCCCAGCAGGATTTACGTCATCACTTTAGCCACTGGTAGTTGTGCACAGTACTAGCCAATATTAAAAAATACTCATCAATGAGTTGGCATAAAACACTGGTTGATGATAGTTACATCAATTAATATAGGATTACGTGTCACACAGGGGGACAATATTTTTACGCTACGTTAACCTCCTGGACCTTTAATAATGTCAGTTGCTAATAGCATCACACCAAATTTAAAAACAAGCATTTAATTATTCACATACATATTTAAAATTTATTATACAGACCAATTTCTTTCAAGTTATTTATGATGAGATGCCCGCTGACACGGGAAAAGAGATCTTTCAGATTTATGCTTTGATAATGTGAATCCCTTGCGAATGCAAAGTCCACACAGTCAAGCAATATATGCTTGACGGTGAACCTTTCATCAAAAGGGATACACTTAGGAGGTTCGTCCTCATCGTCTTAAGCAGATATTCATGTGTAAACCGACTGTGGCCAATACGACATCGTCGTAATACAACCTCGTCATGTCTTGACTGACAACCCAAGTAGGTATGACCGATTGTTGGTTTCAATTCGTGTAGTTTATTGCTTCCTACTTGGGTGTCCCACCTCTTTTGCATGAGATCCCGAGTATAAGATTTGATGGTAGGTTTGAAATCACTGTACGGGATACGAAGTGGAGATAACTGTTTGTCAAGAGCTGCTTTAGCTGCCGCATAGAAACAACAGGAAAAGAAGAGGGTTGATTTTACTTCTCAAAATGGAGAAGATTATAATGAGGTATTTTCACTCCATGAGCTAAATACTGCCCTAGGTCAAGCGCACGATTCTGCCACGGGAGCTGATAATATTCACTATCTTGAAGCATTTGCCTGATTCATGTTTGGAGTCATGACTTAATATATTTGATCACATTTGGACATCAGGGAATTTTCCTCCTTCGTGGCGTAATGCAATAGTTGTTCCCATACCTAAACCTGGTAGGGACCAAACTGATGCATCTAATTATAGACCAATATCACTAACCAGTTGTGTGTGCAAAAACATGGAACGAATGGTAAATAATCGACTTGTGTGGTACTTGGAAACTAACAATCTCATAAGTAACATTCAATGTGGTTTTCGTCAAAATAGAAGTACCATTGACCATCTGGTACGTTTAGAATCCTTTGTCACAAATGCAATTGTCAATAATCAGCATGCAGTATCAATCATTTTTGATTAAGAAAAAGCATATGATACCACATGGAAGCATGGTATTTTAAAAGATCTACATGATTTGGGGTTAAGAGGCCGTTTGCCTCAATTTATATCCCATTTTTAAACAGATCGACAATTTCAAATCGTGTGGGTTCCACCCTGTCTGACCATTATAATCAGGATCAGGGTGTCCCACAAGGCAGTATTTTGTCTGAAACTCTGTTTAGTATTAAGATTGATAGTCTGTCAAAGGTTTTGAATGATTCCATTGATGGTTCACTTTTTGTGGATGATTTTAATATTTCATGTCGTGGCAAAAATATGCGTACCATCGAGAGACAGTTGCAGCTATGTCTCAACAAAATCGAAAAATGGTGTTTTGAAAATAGTTTTAAATTTTCCAAAGTTAAGACCAATTGTATCCATTTTTGCAGGAAATACAAGCACCACAAGGATCCAGAGTTATTTTTACATGGCACTCCTATCAAGGTTGTAAACGAGGCCAAGTTCCTGGCTCTCATTTACGATCATCATTCAACTTTTAAGCCACATATTAATTATCTCAAAACTAAATGCCTGAAGGCTCTAGATTTGTTGAAAGTTGTTGCCAAAACAAAGTGGGGAGGTGATCAGACAACCCTCCTCCACTTGTATAGGTCTCTGATCCGCTCTAAATTAGAATGTGGCTCCATCGTTTATGGTGGAGCCTGTAAGAGCAATTTACAACAATTAGATTCAATTCACCATCAGGGCCTAAGACGATGTCTTGGCGCATATCGAACGTCTCCTGTGGATAGCTTATATGTAGAAGCTGATGAACCATCGTCGAAGCAACGGCGTATCAAATTATCGCTTCAATACATTGCAAAATTACGTTCTAACACGTTAAACCCTGCATATAACTGTATATTTCAACCCCTTTATGAAGAACCTTTTCATAGTAAGCCTAAGCTGGTCCCACCACTAGGCATTCGGATTAAACCCCACATTACAGCTGCAAATATTGATTTTGATAATATTTCTCCTTTCAGGCTTCTGTCTTCTCCTTGGCAACTTATCAGACCGGAGGTGGACTTTACCCTTTCTCAATTTTAAAAAAACCAGACACAAATCAGTTAATATATCAACAAGAATATATACACGTTAGAAATAAATATGAATCCCACCGTTCCATTTTAACAGATGGATCCAAGGATGGTAGCACAGTCTCCAGTGCTGCTATCATTGGATCCAAAACCATATCATCCCGATTACCTGACCATAGCTAAATTTTCACAGCTGAAGCCAAAGCGATTTTAACGGCTTTGGAATATATTAAAAAACAATATAGCAATAAACGGTTCATCTTTTCAGATTCACTTTCTTGTCTACAGGCAAACAAATCTAGCTCTTCACGTCATCCATTTATTTGAGATATTTTAGAACTATATAATGACCTTGCTACTGGCCAATACGACATCGTCTTTTGCTGGTTGCCCAAACATGTTGGAATCACGGGTAACACTATGGCTGATGCTGCAGCAAAGGCAGCTCTCAACAAATCTGTGACACCACTTCTGATACCATTCAGTGACTACAAGCCTTTCATTAGGAACTATATTAAAGATTTAATGCAGAAGAAGTGAGACACCCAAGTAGGTAGAAATTAATTACTTGCAATAAAAACAACTATTGGTAACACTTACTTGGGTCGTCAGTCCAGATTTGAAGAGGTCATTATGCGACGATGGCGTATTGGCCATTCGCGTTATACACATGAGTATTTATTGCAAGGTGAAGATCCTCCATTCTGTATCCCTTGTGGTGAAAGAATCACAGTCAAGCATGTCCTGCTTGACTGTATAGATTTTTCCATCCAGGTTTCATCCATAAAGGATCTTTTTAATGTAAGCTCTCATTTAATTCTTGGATTTTTAAAAGAAATTGAATTAATAGATATATTTTGATTATATATATTGTAAAAAGTATGTGATTTTAATTTGGTAGAATGATTCAATAATTGAGATTGTTGGTGGCTGTTCCTTCAAAGGGGGTTGAAGTAACGTAAAATAATTGTCCCCCTGCGAGGGTACGTATGTCACACTTCATTCAAAGTATGTTTCATTTCCATGTTTTTAATCGTAGAATTCTTGTTGTTATTAAATGATTTTGCTAAAACTTACTAGCAATCACCAGTGGCCGGAGGGATGGTGTAAATCCTGCTGGGGTACCATGCAGGAAGCAGATGTACTGTAAGTCCCCATGGTCCCTAGTATGGTGACCTACCTTTGGTTATTGGTGATCTATAGCCCATTTGTATTGTGTACTGTATGAATTGTTGAAATTTTATGATGCTATGCTAGTTTTAAATCTACATCTGTGATAGTCTAGTGCTTTTACTGTCCTTTATCTACAGATTTTAATGTCTATATGTATGTATTATTACTTTATAACTTGATTTAGTCACTATATGGCTGAAATATTGCCGATGTGACTTTAAACTCTCTCTCTCTCTCTCTCTCTCTCTCTTTAAAGAATATTCGTGCGTATATCTGCTGTGGCCAATACGACATCGTCGCATAATGACCTCTTCAAATCTGGACTGACAGCCCAAGTAGGTGTAACCGGTATTTGGTTTAATTTGATGTAATTTATTGATACCTTCTTGAGTGTCCAACTTCTTTTGCATCAGATCACGGATGTAAGATCTAATAACAGGTTTATAATCAGTGTATGGGATAAGAAGTGGTGTCACAGATTTGTTGAGTGCTGCTTTTGCAGCAGCATCGGCGATTGTGTTACCATGCTGGGTAACCAGCAAAACACGATGTCCTATTGGCCAGTAGCAAGATCATTTAATAATTCAAGAATTTAGATTAAAAGTGGATATTTAAATGACATATTTTTAATTGCCTGAAGTCATGAAAGTGAAAATAATGAACTGTTTATGTTTAGATTGGTTGTTGGTATATTTTAGTGCTGTAAAAATGGCGTTTGCGTCTGCTGTAAAGATGGAACTGTTATCTAGTAATCGTGAAGATATTGTTCTGGATCCA
The DNA here is from genome assembly GCF_023055435.1 of Haliotis rufescens. NCBI lineage: Eukaryota > Metazoa > Mollusca > Gastropoda > Lepetellida > Haliotidae > Haliotis > Haliotis rufescens. The sequence goes on along the minus strand of NW_025964372.1, from coordinate 32,497,048 downwards.
ATGACAGTGGCACTAGCAATAGCACCACCATCCTTGGATCCATCAGTAAATATAGATTAATAAGTGTCATAAGTGTGTCTCAACCAACAAGAATACTGTCTGATTTCTTCAGTTTTGTTAATGTAAGGTCTACCTCTGGCTCTACCATTTGCCAAGGAGGAGAAGAAAAAAAGTGGAGTAGGAGCTATATCTTGAAGTTTAATATTAGAATCCGATATGGCAGATTTTATTCTAAATTCCGAGGGGTGGAGTGATGGATGATTTCTTATTGTAAAGATCTTCGTAAAGAGGATGGAATATGCATTTAAAAGCTGGATTTGACTGATTAGAATATAATTTAGTGATGTATTGTACGGATAATTTCAGAAGGCGTTGTTTAAGGGATGGCTCATCTGCTTCAATATATTTACTTTGAATGGGAGAAGTCCTGAAGGCTCCTAGACAAAGCATCAGGCCCTGATGATGGATAGTATCCAGATTTTGTAAATTACTTTTACATGCTTCACCATATACGATAGAGCCGTAATCAAGTTTGGAACCGTTTAGTGATCTATACAAGTGTAAGAGAGTTGTTTGATCCCCTCCCCACTTAGAGTTAGAAACTACTTTTAATAAATCGAGTGCCTTCAGACATTTAGTTTTAAGGTATTTTATATGCGGTATGAAAGTTAGATGGCTGTCGAAAATAAGTACCAAGAACTTGGCCTCCTTAACCACTTTGATAGGGGTGCCGTTTAAAAAGAGTTCTGGGTCCTTATGCGGCTTATATTTTCTGCAAAAATGTGTACAATTAGTTTTTGATATGGAAAACTTAAGTCCATTTTCAAGGGACCACTTTTGAACTTTATGGAGACAGATTTGTAACTGTCTCTCTATTGTCTGCATATTTTTACCTCGACAAGAAATATTAAAATCATCCACGAAAAAGGGAACATCAACTGAATCACTTAAAATCTCTGAAAGACTACATATTTTAATACTAAATAAATTGACAGACAAGATACTGCCTTGTTGGACGCCCTGATCCTGATGATAATGATCAGACAGGGTTGAACCCACGCGGACCTGAAATTGTCTGTCAGTTAAAAACTTGGATAAATTGAGGCAAACGGCCTCGCAATCCAAAGTCATGTAAATCTTTTAAAATACCGTGCTTCCATGTAGTGTCATATGCATGCTGTTTGTTAACAATGGCATTCTTCACGAATGACTCCAATCGAACTAAATGGTCAATGGTACTGCGATTTTTACGGAATCCACATTGAATATTTGTGATTAAGTTATTAGATTCCAAGTACCATGTTAATCTATTATTGACCATGTGTTCCATGGCTTTGCAAAAGCAACTAGTCAATGAAATTGGTCTATAATTTGATGGATCGGTATGATCCCGTCCAGGTTTGGGTATGGGAACGACGATGGCATCATGCCTAGAAGAAGGAAGTTTACCGGATGGCCAAATATCATCATATATTAACAGTAGAGTTTCTAAACATGATTCTGGTAAATGTTTCAGGAGTTGATAAGGTATGTTATCAGCTCCTGAAGCAGTATCATATGCTTGCCCAAGGGCAGTATGGAGCTCATGAACTGAAAAGACTTCATTATAATCTTTCCCATCAGTATGTCCGTCATAGAGCAACAGGCAACTTTATCGGGCCATCTGTAAGGTAAATATAGTGTCAGTCAATCTCACTATATTTTCCACTTTGTCAAGGGACCGCCTCCGTGGTCTAGTGGTAGAGCGTCCGCCCGGAGAGCGGAAGGTCCGGGGTTCAATCCCTGGCCGCGTCATACCAAAAGACGTTAAAACATGGTACTTGTTGTTACCCTGTCTGGCGCTCGGCATAAGGGGGTAAAACGTTTCATCTGAAACGATCTGGACTGGTCGGCTCGGAGTCAGTACACTGTGTCAGTGGGGTATTCATGTTAAACTGCGGCATGGTATCTCAGTGAGCTAGCACTATATATCGGCATCAGTCCGGACTAGTACAAGCAGCCACACACACACACGCACACACACACACGTGCATGCACGTCGATATATAAGTGCAATAATCTTGGTCGCGACGTTAAACCCAATTTCACCTCACCTCACCTGTGTCAAGGTCGGACAGAGATATTGTTAACATTTGTTTGTTCCCGTTCCGCGAACCTATGGTAATTCGACCAGGCTGTAAATGTTTGAGACACGTTTATAGTAATACGTTTGATGTGGATCATTGAGTTTAGGGTGCCTGTATACAGTTAACAAAAGTCACAAATGTGTGGCGCAAGGTGGACCTCGTTTTATCTGTTTTCACTAGATGACTATGACACCGGAACAACTTTTTTCATTCGTTTGTTTGCTTTTTAACGCCGCACTCAGGATTATTCCAGATATATGACAGACTTTTTTCATTCATGAATAATCACCAGACATGTTGCTACTGCGAGACAGAAGGGAAGGAATCTCGTGAAATCGAGCGACATTTATGAACAATCACAGCATGTTTAACACATGTCTATAAACGGTGTTTTGTATGGCCAAGATGAAACGTTTTTCATTTGATAACGAATAAACGACAAAACCATCACCTCCCATGGACAGACACTATCGTCTGCTAGAATGCTGGAATATTCGTGCAAATTGAAAGAAGTACCACATTTCGTTTAACAATCGTTTCAAAATTTGAAATGGAGTTATCTCTATTGTTTAGCCACTTGGAAAATTCAGTGCTACAATATGAAAACTCTGACGCTCTTCCAGAATGTGTCTTATGAGGAAATATTTAAGAAGGACTGCTTTAATTGTATACCAGGTGAAAATGTGTAAAATGAATATCAATTTAAGTGTTCGAACGTCGACAATTTCTTTCATCAGAAACAAAATCAATACAGCGGGTTGAAACCATATTGTCTTCGCAATTACCAATGAGATATATATATATATATATATATATATATATATATATACACACACACACACACATAGTGTTGTGTAAAGATATTGTTTGTTTGTGTGTTTGTCTGTTGTTTAACGCCGCACTCAGCAATGTTCCAGCTATATGACGGCGGTCTGTAAATAATCGAGTCTGGACCAGACAATTCAGTGATTGACATCATAAGCATCGATCCACGCAATTGGGACACGATGCCATGCATCAATCAAGTCAGCGAGGCTGACCACCAATTCCCGTTAGTCGCCTCTTACGACAAGCGTAGTCGCCGTTGACGGCAAGCATGGGTTGCTGAAGACCTATTCTACCCCGGAATCTTCACGGGTCGATAGTTTACTGTGTTTATCTCCGTCGAAGTATTTGAGTGAGTAAGTATGGTTTTACGCCTCTCTTAGCAACATTCCAGCAATATCGTGGCAAGGGACACTAACAAATGGGCTTCACACATTCAACCCATGTGGGGAAACGAACCCGGGTGGTCGGCATGAGAAATGAACGCTTTCACCACTAGGCTAGCTAACCCACCGCTCCCGAATGGCCCGAAGTATCTTTTTAATCCTTGTATATCTGTTTGGAGTACACAAAAAATATATTCACGGAGTGTCCGTAAAATCTTAGATACTTACAGGTTACAAAGAAAATCTGTGGATAAATAACCATTAAAAGATATTTCAGTGTCATGATGGCTAGAACTTTCTTGGAATTGTATATATCTAGTGGTTTCTCTTTAATATGGACATATTGACCAAAAGTCATGAACATTGTGTCTATACATACGGAATATAATATGTTTCTGTCGATGTAATAGGTTGGTTGGTTTGTTGTTTAACGCCGCACTCAGCGGCTATATGACGGCGGTCTGTAAATAATCAAGTCTGGACCAGACAATCCAGTGATTAATATCATGAGCATCGATCCAAGCAATTGGGATCGATGACATGCTTCAACCAATCCAGCGAGCCTGACCACCCGATCCCGTTAGTCGCCTTTTTGACATTACAAAATAATGTAACACTCGTGCTCACGTCTGAAACGACCCGTTACCTGGTAACCATATGTGTTGAGCGACTGATTCTTAGAGAAAATAACATAGTGGTAATCGAAACTAGTGCTGTATTACAGGAACCATTTCAAAGCTGTCTAAGATATATTGACCTCAGACACAATTCTTTATATGGTGTAGTGTCTTTGCTGTTTCATCTTCCTGAATTTGCTAACCTTGTTGTACTGGATATGTCCAATCAGAATTATTATGGTCATTGGCAGGATTAACAAGCCAAGGACTTATTAAAAGTACAAGATAGGGGAAAAATGACAATCTATTTGCCTCATTTATTGGAGAAACTTATATTAAGTGGGTCAGGAGAGCATAACAAACACTTGGAGGGAATTGACTTGTGTGTTAAGGGAGGTGAACACTTGACACACGTGGATCTTTCTTATTCTGCGTTGATAATGGATACATGCCGTATATCTTGATGTTACAGGGAATTTCTTTCAAAAAATCCCGTTGACATTTTTTCAATCATACCAAAACGTCACGATACTGTATATAAACAATGTTCACTTTGATACTGATTTCATGTCTAATATGAGTTCCCAAACACTGTTTAGTCCGCTCGAAAACGTCCGTTCTTTAGCCATATCCCACAACTCCTTATACAAAATGTATACACATATATTCGGGGATCTTAAGACCCTAAAATATGTGAACTTAAGTCATAATAAGTTTAGAGATGTCCCTATTGAATTGTCTGGAATGTCGAGCATCACTCATATTGATCTTTCACTTAATTCTAACAATGTTCTTAGCGCAAATACAAGAACAATGTTAGATGAAAGGGCAGTTGATTCCCCGCAGATTTCACTTGACCTTCGTGGAAACATCCTGTCCTGTGGATGTTGAGCCCTGGACTTTCTGACGTGGATAATTGACACAGATGTCCAGTTTCGACGCTTTGACTCGTACAGCTGCCTCAACACGGAGGGCCAGCTCATCAAACTTTCAAACATTACTGGTTCCTATGGGAGACACTGGAGATATTGCTACGCTAGATTTTGGCATGCCTTTTCGGTTTGTCTGATGTGTGTTCTGATTTCTGGTCTTGTTATTTGTCATTTGATTTTGAAAAACAGCATGTCTTAAGGGTTCGAAATTAACGCTCGCCCGTTAGCCCGTGGCTAGAGTATTTCCTACAGGGCTAAGAACATTCGCAGAATGCTAGCCCGGGTGGCTAACTAACCTTAAACTTTAAGTGTTTCATATTAAATGGCAAACCATCTCAGTTACATATTAAATCAAAATCAAGTCATTTTATTAGTGAAACCGCAGCGGCGTAATCCCGGAAGTTTGTAGTAAACACGCATTCGGAATCTACTCCAGCGAACTTCCATTTATAGCCTTACGAGTCTGAACGAATGATTATCGGCGAATGTTACCGATTTTGTTTAAATGATCGAAGAACTGCGCATGCTCATTACCGAAAGTACGACTTCCCGTTGTCTGCATTCGGATCTGCCATGCTGTCGTCATGTGGAGATTCATAGACAGTATAAAGCCACCCGTGGCGAAAAAAACCAAATCGTCCGACGAAATTAAGGACCAGCAACGAAATTATGAAAACACTACACGGAAACGTACTTTTCAAGACAGGTGGCTTAAACAGTTCCCATGGCTTACGGTCAAAACGTCGCGGATGATTTGTTCAACATGCTTGGAGGTTGAAAAAGATAAAGGGGACACATTGAAGGGAACATTTGTGACAGGATCATGCAATTTCAAAATTGAGTCGCTAAAACATCATCAACTTTCGCATTCACACAAAGACAATGTTATAAAACAGAAAGCTAAGAAATGTGTGTCGGGTACAAGCACCGCTGAACTGTCACTCCAAACGTTAAGCAAGTCAATTTTTGACAAAATGTGCAAACTTTTCAGGAATGCACATGGCTTAGCAAAACAAGGGAGACCCTACTCTGACTTTTCTTTTCTTTGTGATTTGGATGAAATGAAGGGGGTGAATATTGGGCAAACCTACAGGAACGACAAATCATGTCGGCAGTTTGTTTATTACATTGCTGAGGAGACAAGGTCATACATTAGAAAGGATGTTGAAAACGCGAGTTTCCTTTCTATAATTTCTGATGGTGCAACTGATACTGCACATATTGAAAGCGAGATCTTGTACACTCGATTTTGTCATCAAGGTGTTCTCCAAACCCATTTCACTTGTATCAAGAACATTGGGAAAGCAGATGCAGAAACAATATCTACAACCCTATCAGATGGTTTGACAGATGTTTTTGGTCTACAATGGAAGGACAAGCTTATTGGTAGGTCACAGTATTTTTTTAGTTTCAATTTTTTTAATAAAGAAATTGTACATTTACAAACCCTCAAGTTAAATGAAATAATAATGATGTAATAACAATTTGGTAGAAATATAGAATAGTCAAGGCTTGCTTGGTTACTAACCCCACTTTTGGTTTACGCATTTAAAACCCAGAAACATTGGCCTGGAGAAAATAATCATGCATGATCATGATGACGACTTTGGTCTTTCCAGGTATTGCAACTGATGGTGCCTCCGTGATGGTTGGAAAGAAGGCAGGTGTCGTGAAGAGGCTAAAGGACCAGACTAATCGAGCATTCATCCAAGGTATCCACTGTTCAGCCCACCAGCTTGAGTTGTCATTTAAAGATGCAACAAAGGACCTGTCGCTTTGGACCAAGGCTTCCAATCTCCTACTGGGTGTTTATCTCTTTTATCGCAACAGTCCCCTGAACAGGAGCAACCTATTGCAGGCTTTTGCCATGGAAGGTACTCCTCTTTCACTCTTATTTCCATTATTATTGAAATTTGCAACCATTTTATATTTTTATATTATTAAATGAATCGATTAATTGAACATGGCATTTTTATGATATGGCTTGCAATTCATTTGCAGATGTGGAAGTGCTCATTCCATCCCGTGTTGGTGGCACCAGATGGGTCAGCCATATCAAGAGAGCGTTACGAAACCTCATGACATCCTATGGACCAATAATTCAGCATCTCCAGCAAGTAAGATGTTTTAAAAGCTTTCCCTAAATTTTGTTGTCCTCCACACATTGCTTTGCTTCCAAGTCTAAGAATTAAAAATGAACACGCAGTAACTTGTTTTGTAATATTTAGGCTTTATTTTAATAGTTTTCTGTCAGTCTGCATTGTTCTGCTTTTCTTCATAATCTAGGTCTGAAAATTTAAACAATTTATCAAACATTTGCATAGGGGTTATCATGTTTGAATTTGATAATTGTAGATCCAAAACCCTTGCGACCCAGCACACAACAAGGAGTCTGCTAGGAAAGCAGTGAATTTCTTAAAACATCTACAGGACAAGTCCATGGTTGCTTTCCTGCTCTTCATGTGGGATGTGTCTGCTGCCTGTCTGCCGTCTCTGAGGCTTTTCAGAGAAAAGAGGCAACTTTGGGAGATGTGTATGTTGAAATCCAACTGGCTAAGAACACCCTGACAAACTTCTATGAGATGTTAGTTTCTTTCTGTTACTGTTAGTCAGTGACATTTGTGCTAATTAAATTTATCATAGGATGAAGTCTGTGGATTAATGTAGGTACACTATGTTGAAATTGAGCAACAGTTTCTGTATTATTATTTTTTCCAGGGATGGTCCAAAATTAAAACGTTTAACAGCAACTGATGACAATTCTGAGTCTGACAGTGTGGAGCTATATGAAGGGCATCATTTGAAAGGAAACCTAGTATCCTTCAAGGCTGGAAGAGTCAAAGTACTGGACAGACTGGTCAGCAGTATGACAGACAGATTTGAAATAGATGCTGGTGTTGCAGAGGCATGCTGCATCACAAATCTGAACCTATGGCCCCTAACTTTGCAAGCAGGTAAACTGAAATGTTAATAGTTAATATCTGTGAAATAGTTATTTGTCAAATTGAGGTATTTGCGTCAATTGTGTACTGTAACTAAGTGGTGCAACTGTATATTTAGTGTGATCAGAATTACTGTTGTTCATCTGAATACTAAGTAAACCCTTGATAATTTTCTGATATAAGTTTTTAGTTGTTTATGTTCATGTTGTTTCAACAGACTTTGGTGATGTTCATTTGGCCAGCTTAGTGAAAACATTTAAGCAAGGATTGGAGAAAGCTGGATTTGACCCATGGCAAGTAGAACCAGAATTGACAAGACTTAAGGATGCAGTGTATAGGTAAATTCAATTTCATTTAAATTTAATTTAATTTAAGATTATCTGACTGCCCATTGACCTTTTCATGTTATTTACATTATTTCATGAAAATAATATTCAAAACAATGTTTTTGTTCTTTGCACAGACTTTATCCAGAGCCATCAAAAGCTTCATGGAAGGACCTGAACAGTCAGCTGAAGGAACAAGGTTATGAAAATGTCCTTGGACTTGTTGATTTGATCTTCACCCTGCCTGCCAGCTCTGTTGGCAGAGCGGGGCTTCTCAGCAATGGGGCGGGTCAAGACAGTCTGGCGGAGCAATCTGAAAGACAGTCACCTGTCAGACCTCCTTATGGTCTTGATCGAAACCCCAGAGGTCATGTCATTTCATCCTACTCCATCTGTCCACCTATGGAATTCTAGATCTGTAAGGCCAAGGATACCTGATTTTATGGAATCAGGAACACTATCTTTCAAGTGTGCAAATCACCTTTGTCAAGAAAACCTTCTCAGACTTGAGGAGAGGGCTCCCAATCTGTTGTCTGCTGCTCTAGTCATTGCAAAGGATGTTGCTCAGTCTGATAACTCTCCATCTGACTGTGAAGAGTGTTGTTAAACTAATGAATTGAAAGAATTTGCGAGAAATACTCAGTGAATCAGTGTTGTTGTTATTTGATGTTTCAGTGGCAATAATTTTAGAAGTTGAATGTGGTTGTGATGAGAACAAAGATGTTTACTGTTCATCTTATTTTGTTTGTACGAGTTCAGTACCTGTCTCAAAAACCTCATGAACTCACAAGAAGTTGAACTTTATTAAACTTAATAGTTATGAAGACATTATTTTCAGACTTTGTTATCTGTTGTGTAGTCTGGGCTAACTGATCTTCTTCAGGGCTAGTAAAGTTCAGCTGCAGTTAGCCCTGTGGACTGGATCACTTTTTCAGTTAATTTCTAACCCAGGTCTTTAAAATACTGGATGTTGAGATTTATAGGGTTCGATTATTGTGTGCCACGCCGACAAGATTATCAGTATGACATATTTATTTACTATTCTCAACATGATTATTATCAGTGGGTATGCACCACCTTTCTACAGAAGATGGAGGTTGAGAGCGGCCTGCGACTGTGTATTCCAGACAGAGACTTCGAAGTGGGCGTTTGTGCAGCTGAGGAAATTATTAACTGTATTCACAACAGCTGGAAGACTGTCCTGTATGTGACCGAGACTTTCCTTCAGGACGAGTTGTGTTCTTTTACACTGTCATCTGGGATCTATGCATCCAACAATAACATGCCTAAGAGACTAATGCTTCTATATTCGGACGCCATCTTACGTCACCCGCTCCCTCCTCTACTCACTCAGCTACTGGGTGGAGATGGTGTGTTTGTTCTAGAGGGGTTTGTGGAAAAAACAATGCCTGGCTACGACTCTTTGAACATGTTTTGAGATGGATGTGAACTGGTGTTTGCCCACAGTGATGTCTGCAGAACGTTTAACTTTTCGACTAGTTAACCCCGTTTACGAAGTAAATCGGGGGTATATAGCTTTCCGTCTGTCCGTCCTTCCGTCCGAGCTTTTGTACGGCCCATAACTTTTTAACCATGCACACCAGCTTCACCAAACTTGCTACACACATTTACAACAATGAGTACTTGTGCCCTTTGCAAGTTTGAAGATTCTAAACTTTTTAATTTTTGCCGTTTCCATGGACACATTAAGAAACTTAAACTTTTAGGGTGGATGTTTTGTACGGCCTATATCTTTTTAACTATGCACCCTAGCTTCATCAAACTTTCTACACACATTAACCACAATGAGTACTTGTGCATTTTGCTAGTTTGAAGATTTTTATTTTTTTTATTTTTGCCGTTTCCATGGAAACATTAGAAACTTAGGGTGGGTGTATTGTACGGCCCATATCTTTTTAACCATGCACCCTAGCTTCACCAAACGTGCTACACCCATTTACCACAATGAGTACTTGTGCCTTTTGCTAGTTTGAAGATTCTGATTTTTTTAATTTTTGCCGTTTCCATGGACACATTAAGAAACATCAAGAATGTATGTTGTGCTAAGCATTGATTATCCCATACTAGATTGAAATATATTTGCAAAAACATGTGTTTACTATTGGTTGTTAACCGGGGATAACGGGGGAATGTTAGCTTTGCTCACTTGTTTGAAGCCTTCCTTTTTAAACTTTTTACTTGCCGGAGACACCGGTCCGTTTGGACTGTATCCGTCTTTATTGAGCTTAAAAGACTCAGTGGAATGAATATGACCTACGTACAATTTTCACATGTCAAGAGATTTGATTTCGCTTTTCAAGGTGTAATGATTAATCAAACACTTAATACACACGTCATGACCCGTTACCTTGTAACCATATGTGTTGAGCGACTGGTTCTTAGAAGAAAAAAAACATAGTGGTAATTGCAGGAACCTTTTCGAACATATTAAGACTGTCGTATAGGCCATTCTCGATATACTCATGAATATTTATTAAAAGGTGATCCTCCATTCTGCATCCCTTGTGATGAAAGAATCACGGTCAAGCATGTCTTTGACTGTATTGATTTTTCCATTGCAAGGGATAAGTATTTCAAAGTTTTATCCATCAAGGGTCATTTTTATCAGGTAAGTTCTCATTTAATTCTTTTTTAAAGGAAATTGGATTGATTAATACATTTTGATTGCTATATTTTGTAAATAAATAAAGTAACTTTTACAATTGGTAGTATTAACCAGTTACTGAGATTGTTAGTGGCTATATTATCGAAGGGGGTTAATGTAGTGTAAAGTTATTGTCCCCCCTGAGGGGGTATGTAAGTACCACGTCTTTCAGAGTATATTTATTTCTACCACTTTTTTAATTGTAGCATCTGCGTTGTCTTTATGTTTGGCTGAATTTGTGAGCCATCGCAAACAACTGAAGAGATGCTGTAAAATCTGCTGGGGTCCATGCAGGTAGCAAAGGTACTGTAAGTCCCAGTTGCTGGCGATCTATAGCCTTTTTTATATTGTATTGTTCCATATAGTGGTATCTTTTTATGGTTGTATGCTAGTTTTAAATATAAATCTGTGATATTCTAGTTGTTTAACTGTATATCGATGACAGGTTTTTATTTAGTCTAAGTATATGTATTAATAATGTATAGTTGGTTGGTTGGTTTGTTGTTTAACGCCATAATCAGCAATATTCCAGCTATATGACGGCGGTCTGTAAATAATCGAGTCCGGAGCAGACAATCCAGTGATTGACATCATGAGCATCGATCCACTCTTGTTTAATTTGACGCGTCAATGAAAACATTTATCTCTGAAGCAATCGCCTATTTTGACTAATACCAGATGTTCCCCGTGAACAGGTGGACAATTGACGTGTCTTTGCATGTGTTTGTGACAGTAGAGGCTCTCCTTTCCTCGAACACCTGGATCATCACTTGATAGTTACTCCTGTACACATACTGATGTTAGATTTGTAATGATTATGTGCAACCACATTTTGTGTCATATTTTCAGTTTAAGCTCACCCGCCGTGATATAACTGGAATACTGTTAAAAGCGGCGTTAAACCCAACTCACTCACTCACTCTATTTTCAGTTTTTTTGACAGGCGTTTTAGCAACTACAACATCATTATGATACCCTCATGACAATGGCTATTTACATTTTTCCAATTATTGGCCCGTTATATCTGGAAAAGATGATCGGGTAAATTCGTACAGCTGGAACCTTGATTTTCTGACTAGACAGCAACTTCCAACAAATCACAACCTTCAAATCACATTGGTACTCGGGGCAAGAGAAAGGGAGATAATGCATGTCATGTACAGGCATCCCAGTCAGGGGTATTCAAGTTAGCGTTGCACGAGTACTCTCTCTTTTCCAGTGTCCTCTGTACGATATGCAGTATCACCATCAAACATGTGTAATCGGGCATAAGCGTTTTTTAATTTCATTTCAAAACATAAGCTGAACCACGAAACATTTCTATGCAGTGTCATTTTCAAAATGTGTATCTCATTAGCCTGACTTTCGCCTGGATTTATTTCTAGTTGTATCTTAACGCCACATTCAGCAATGTTTCCAGATGTATGACGACCTTTGTAAATAATCATTTCTGGACAAGACAGTCCCGTGATTGACTTCCCGAGGACCGATTCACGCTATTAAATCCACTAAATCACCGAGCCTGACCACCAGATCCATTAAGTTGCCTCTTATGACTAGCGTGGGTTGTTGGGGACCTTACATGGAATTCCAAGGAGATAGAACAATAAGGGACCTGGTGAGTACATATAATAGAGGGTCCCGTGAAGATCTTGGATAGAATAGGTCTTCGGCAACCCACGCTTGCTGTAAAAGGTGACTATGCTTGTCGTAAAAGGCGACTAACAGGATCGGGTGGTCAGGCTCGCTGACTTGGTTGATGCACGTCTTCGTATCCCTATTGCGTGGATCGATGCTCATGATATCAATCCCTGGATTGTCTGGTCCAGACTTGATTATTTACAGACCGCTGTCATATAGTTGGAATTTTGCTGAGTGCGGCGTTAAACAACAAATCAACCAATCAACGTAAGAGGTGACTAACGGGATCAGGTGGTCTCGCTGACTAGATCGATGCTCATGAAGTCAATCCTTGGATTGTCTGGTCCAGATTTGAATATTTACAGACCACTGTCATATAGCTGGAATATGGCCGAGTGCGGCGTCAAACAACAAACAAACATTAAAGGTAGATGTACCAGTGAAACCATTAGGCTCTTGTATGACATAATGTTCGAAAATAAGATACAAAAGAAGAAAGGGTTGTTAATGTTGAGAAAGGCGTCGACGCTGTATCTAAACAATTTCTAAACTCAATAAAATCAGTTTGAATTTTGTCCACACATGACACACTGACAATGCTTCCTCATGTGTAACGCAAAATGGTCATCTTTCGGAGGTTATACTTAATTCTAGGGCTGAAGACAAGGGGATCCCTTTTCGCAGCATCTAATTTGTTCGCAGCTGAAATCGTGGGTTATGTGATCCGAAGTTATTAAGAGTACTTAATGGCCGTAAACTCGGGCAATATGCGGACTACACTAAGCTTTTCTTAGACGATGTGGACTTGTCTTAGAACTTCGATAAATACTCTTTCAATATTTTATAGAATGTCAAGAAAATGAACATCGATGAACCCAATTGAGCAAAACTATTTCTTACTAAACACAGGTAACATAACAGTGAAAAAACCCATCAGCGCTTTCCTTTTTAGTACGTAACTGGAAAGAATCTTATTTCCATTTTATTTGGAATGGTAAACCTGATGAAATAAAGAAAGTAATTTAAAAAGGGCTATAACAAACTAGAAACAGAACGATTGATTATAAAAGGATTTATCGACCCATTGACCCAGGTTTTCGGCGTGACGAACGAACGCTTTAACCACTAGGCTACACCACTTCTCTCTTGAATAATAAATGGTGTGGCGTTGACATATATGGATATAGCACGGGTTGATTCCTTGTATATATTTCGGAAGGTGTTTTATCCGACGTTTATACGATTTACTAAGGTCTTTACGATTCCGACTACGTCTTGAGCATGTGTTTATGAAGGATTTAACGTGGCTTTTAACATTATTTCAGTTTTTCTATCACGCCATGTCATCTTAGAGTGGAGGAAAGCACAAAGTGATGTAAGTCTTAGACGTTTACCACCTTGGTGAAACCCACGGGCACGGGTGTGGTCCTGGAAAGAACTATAGTCGGTGCGAACCGGATTCTAATACTGATGCCTTGAATGTTTTAACTTTGATATAACAACTTTTGAGCAAAAGTCATAATGATGACGCTCTTTGAAATTGTCGTTGAATTGTTCCTCATAGGTTGTGAAATGTTGACACCAAGGGCAGGAATTGTGTTCGACATGATGGGAAAGTTGACTATTGTATAGTTTGTGCTGAAGTTCCAAGCTATATACTGCTATGCATAGATCGCAATATGATACAGATGAGCCGGTTTGAGCACGCAGACCGCCTTCATATTGCTGAGTGCGGCGTTAATCAACAAACATGTTATCGCAGATGTTATACTCTTCAAAAAAATAAAAAACGCCAAGCCAGATTTGTGTGAGGTGGGAAAAAGAATTTAAACGAGGAACCGTACAAGGTATTGAGCCAAAATGGTGTGGAGAGAACACTTGGTGATTGTAGTCATCTCAGTTATCGGTACATAGGAAAAGTCCAAGGTTAAGGTCAGCTACCACCAATAACGCGTATGTCCCCCGTTGGAATCAATAGTGGCCAGACATCTCCTGCCCATGGAAGTAAGGAGTAAGTGAATCACATCCTGGGGAATGATAGCCCACTCGGCCTGCAACGCAAAAGCCAACTGCTGCAATGTCTGGGGTTGTGGTTGACGTCAGCATAGCCGTTGGTCCAATTCATCCCATAGGTGCTCTATCGGGTTCGAATCCGGGGATCTGGAGGGCCAGAGGAGAACATCAACGTTGTTGTTGTACAGACAGGCTCTTGTGATCCTTGCTGTATTCGATCGAGCGTTGTCTTGCTGGAATACACCGTTGCCTTTGGCTGTATTTGGGAGGACGTGTGGTAGGGGAATTTCGTTGACGTATCGTTGAGCCTTAAGAATGCCCTAGGTATGGACCAAACCTGTCCTGCCATGATGAGAGATAGCGGCCTACATCATAAGGTTAACTTCACCAAACCTGTCGACTTCCTGTACGCAGTTTCCGGCGTAACGTTCTCCCGACGTCTGTAGACCCGTGCTCTTCCAACCCCGAGATGGAGGAGAAATCTTGATACGTCGCTTAACCAGACATCTCTTCATCGCAGTTGAGGCCATACACTGTGTTGACGACACCAATGCAGTCGATGTTGACGATGTCAATATGACTCGTCGAACTGGACCTGCTGATCTTAAACTGTTCCATACGGTCTGGTCGGAGGTTCTGCGCAATCCAGGTGCGGTTGAGGTGGCTGTGGTCGTCCTTTCACGCAGGTGGGGCAGTCGGATGTAGCGATTTTGGGCAGGGGGTGGTTACTCATGGTCGCCCCGACCTTGGTCAATTACATGTTGATCCATGCTGTTGAAACCGATCCCATAGCCTTGTGATGGTGCTGGGCGCTACATTAAAAACCCTGGCTACAGCTGATCGGGATTCCCGTGCCTGCAAGCGGCCTTTGACGTTGTTTCTTTGCACTTCTGGTAATCTTGGCATGTTGTTGAACTGTCACTGTTTGATTGACGCAGATGCCAGGCAATCAAAAACCCTGCACTTTAATACCGTTTATGGTGCTGCTGCAGCTCCATTGCCCTTTTGTTAATGCAATGGGTGCGTTTTTCTGAATCGTACGTGTTTCCCGACTAATGGTTTGCTTGTCTTTGGTGTGATCATGTTGATCTTGGTCCGCTAAGTTTGCATTTATGGCCAACAATATCCGTATTGCGTTTCTTTTTTTAAGAGTATATCAATTCATATGAGGAAGTCCAGCATTTCAAGTATTGTTCTCTCAGTAAACGTCAAATGATATTTGCCTGTCACTTTTTAAGTATCCTGAAACTTTGAAAACAGAGATCTTGCTATATCTATGGTAACATTTAGTGATAACTGCCCTATTGATCTGCCCATTGGAAAACAATAGGATAGAGTTATAAATGTTTATTGTATATATGTTATTTTATTATTGTTTAATAAACTCAAGCGCATCAAAAATAATTTTTGAAATAGCAGACGTACGTCTGGAGGACGTACGTTCAGATCCATCTCAAAACATGTTCAAAGAGTCGTTGCCAGGCGTTGTTTTCCTCCAAGTCCTCTAGAACAAACACACCATCTCCATCCAGTAGCTGAGTGAGTACTGGAGGGAGCAGGTTACCTAAAATAGCGTCCGAATATAGAAGCATTAGTCTCTTAGGCATGTTATTGTTGCATGCATAGATCCCAGATGACAGTGTAAAAGAACACAACTCGTCCTGAAGGAAAGTCTCGGTCACATACAGGACAGTCTTCCAGCTGTTGTGAATACAGTTAATAATTTCCTCAGCTGCACAAACGCCCACTTCGAAGTCTCTGTCTGGAATACACAGTCGCAGACCTCTCTCAACCTCCATCTTCTGTAGAAAGGTGGTACACACCCACTGATAATCATCATGTTGAGAATAGTAAATAAATATGTCATACTGATAATCTTGTCGGCATGGCACACAATAATCGAACGCTATTAATCTCAACATCCAGTATTTTAAAGAGATTGCATTTTTCAATATCAAATGACAAATAACAAGACCAGAAATCAGAACACACATCAAACAAACCGAAAAGGCAAGCCAAGATCTAGCGGAGCAATATCTCCAGTGTCTCCCATAGGAACTAGTAATGTTTGAAAGTTTGATGAGCTGACCCTCCGCACTGATTCTCAGCTAAATGGTCTATTTCACATATCAAATGTTAAAAAATATATTTCTTGATATTGAAAAACTTAACTTATTTTCAGTAAAAACAGTATTCAGGCTTTCAGAATTAATCATTGGGGGACCCAAATGACATCAGAGTTGTTTTTAATGATAACGGAAATAACATATGTCAAATGTCCTGTAGTCAGATACGTTAGACTGCATGTTATCATTGCAATCAAAATATATTGCACAGCATTAATTAACTTGCAAAAAGTGCTATTGTCATTTGCATAGGACCACATATTATATCATTTTCAAACGAAGTCATCGCCTAAGGATCATTTGTCTCAAAACAGGAAAGTGTCGCGGACACCTGTTCAAGAAACACATTTTCTACAGATATTAGCAAATAATAACAAACACGTATTAGCTATGAAAGTTTGTTCATTTTGCAAAAATAACTTGATAACAAACATTG
Organism: Haliotis rufescens; assembly: GCF_023055435.1. Taxonomy (NCBI): domain Eukaryota; kingdom Metazoa; phylum Mollusca; class Gastropoda; order Lepetellida; family Haliotidae; genus Haliotis; species Haliotis rufescens. The sequence goes on along the minus strand of NW_025964372.1, from coordinate 32,480,013 downwards.
GTACAAATATCGAACAAACTACATGCCAAGTCCCTGGCCTTCAAGAATTAGTCTACTGAGAACACAGCAATAATCTTCAACTGCAAAAACTGACGTATCTGATGTCAACCTGAATCAACAACACAAGTTCACAAGTGGCCGATCTTTGGCTTAAAAACGTCTGAAGTTTAAACATTTATATGAAAGATGAGGTTTATATTTTCTCCATATGACATTTAGCACAAACTCTAACACAACGTATCTGATGCTTTTTGAGGCATTGTGGTTGAAATCTTGGCAATTCGTAAAAAATACAAAGTGAATGTTCATTTGAATGCCTTCTCAATACGGGCGACGTCACGTGCAGCTACGTTGTACTGGCGCCTTGTTTTGCCAATAGCGACCGGTTCATCAATAAAGCAGAGCACATCGTCAAATTCTATCCAAATTTCATCAGGACGAGATGGCCACTTGTAGGTCTTGCCTTTGTCTTGTGTTTTCTCCATGAAAGTTATTTTGGTATCGCCATCATCTATGTCAACTTCGAGAACCTTCCCGATGAACCAGTTACCATCATATATGGCAGCCAGAAATCTGCCAACAACTGGGACAGCAGGTACATGTGGTGCAGCAGGTACAGGGGATACAGAAACCTGTGTGGGCTGCAGTACATGCGTTTCCTGGGATATGGTTTGGTCAACATGGTGACGGCGCCAACCAACACATAAGTCATTGCCGCTCAGACAACCTGTACAGTAGCATGATACAGTTCTTGAAAAAAGAACCCCATTCTGCTGTATGACTGCGTGCAACTTCATTGTGCCATGTACAACCTTTGCGTTAGAGGTAGCTATGTCCTGTGCAGCCTTCTCTACTTCAGCAGTAGAGTAGAATCTGTATTGGATTGATTTTTGATTGTGTCTCGCCCACTCATAAAAATCGTGGGCATCTTGAATTGTCGCTTTGCCTTGTTTTACTGCATCAGATGCCTGGCGTTTACATGCACCTCCTAGTCCATCACATGGACCTTTCCCGTGTCCACACTCAAAATAGTTCCAACGTGCCTCAAGCCCAAACAGCTCCTTATGCTTCAGAATGACATCAAACATGTACCGATTTCTGTACTGTGATGACGGGCTATCAGTCCAATAGTGAACATGCGTTGCATCAGGGAAAGTGGTTTTCAGTTCAGGTAACATCCGTTTTAGGATTGTAAGTACCGCAGTCGAGTTGTGCTGATTGACGTCAGACACATAGATAAAGTTTTTGTGTACCAGTTTGTCCAACTTGTAGTAGACCACTACAGGGTGAAGCGTGACATTTGTTGGGTTCCAGTATGCACTTTGGATTTCATCCATGCTGGAACATGTAAAGTTCTCAGCAAAGTCCATCTGTATGATGATATGGCCATCTGGGAGTGTATCCTTCAACTCATGGATAGCTGCATATTGCGACTTTACTCTTCCAACGTGGTCACGGAACTCAGCAAATTCAAGTAGCATATAATTCTTGAAGTCAGTGGCATTCTTTATTATCTTCACCACCTTCATTTTCTTTTTCCCCTCAACATCCACACGCCTCCACTCATCATATTCAACGTCATCCTGAATAGTTTCCAGCATCTGATCCATTGCGTCCACGGATACACTGTCATACGCCATATCCGGTGATTTTGGAACTTGTAATCCAACACTTCTCAGACATTTGAGTTTCATGGCCATATTCTGATGTTTGTTGCATAAGTAAGTGTTTCTTGAAATGTGTGATGTGAGCAAGATGTATCTGGGCCGTAGCCTACAGAATGATGCAAAAGACAGTTTCATATTCTGGTTTTCAATCTTGAACTTAGCATACACCTCAGACAGATAATCATTCATTATTCTTGTTTGATGTTTGACACCATTTAGGCTCTTGGAATCTGCTTTGCCTGGCATACATACGCTGATATCATCTCTCTCCATGAATGAGACAATTAGTCTCTTAATCTGCTCTCTTACGAGAGTGAGACGGGCTCTTCCTCGAATCTCTATTACCTTAGAGGTGGTCCGAGATAAACTTCTTCGTGACAAACCTGTAGCCTTGTTCAAACCCGACACACATCTGTACTTCTTAAGTACTTTCCCTCCAACAAGAGATGTCATCACATTCATTTTGCTTTGCTTTTTGTTGGCTGCGACACTTTCTTTAATTTCTCCAAAAAGTACATTAGCCATTGTTAATTGTCTAACAACAGTGGCTGGCAAGTGACTGGGACTCACACCGTTTTCCCGGAGATCATGTCTGGTTTTTGTTGAAGGTGTTGCTTCAGACTGTTGTTGAAGACTGCCTGTCGTCTGATCCGAGCTATTTTCAGTATTGTTGCGGCTAGTCTGTTTGGATGTCCCATACTTCGCCTTCATCCTCTGATATCGTTTCTTCCATTTCTGTTGCTTCTTTTTGTAGCTAGAGAGTTGGTCAGTCAACTCTTTTACTTTTGTATTTGCTCTTTTCAGTGCACACGAGCGTTTTGGTTTTCTCTGTTTATTTGGAAAAGTCATTTTGACCAAGAAAGGACCTGGGCGTGACCTTGACTGCCGAGATGCATCAGTACTGCTTGATACTGTGTCGACCTGGTCAGTTTCTGCATCAACGACCACATCTGTGACCTCAACTATGCTGGCACCTTGTGCTTGTTTCTGTGTTTTCTTTCGATCCCGGTATGCTTTACTATAGAGTTTATTCCTTTCACGAACTGCCTTTTTTTTCTTTGTTTGCATTTGATCAATTGGTATTCTGTACCCTTTGACTCGAGCACGTTCTTTGGGTAGATATTGACTGTCATTTCGTTTCTTTCTTTCCCGATACACCTTTTGGTTTTCTGCGTCTGTTTTCGCCATTTTCTAAAATCAAGCATAGACAAAAACATGCTGAAACAGTCGTCGAAGTGAAAGAGATGTTTGCACTATGAAATAGCCACCCTTTAAAAATGTTCATACTTTATTCTTTGTGAAATATGCTAATTTCATCAGATACGTTATAAAAATCATCACATACGTTAGTTGGTATTTAGGTGTTTAGACAGGAGCTTGAGTAAAATATAGTACTTTTCCTATCAATGAAATGCATACCGACAGAAAACATCAGTAGAATGTTGTGGTCTTCACTTAAGAAACATATCTAATCATTAAATTACATTCGTAAACTACGTTAGGTTGGCATCAGATACGTTAGGTTGGAAAACATGCTCTTTGGGAATTGCTAATATACAGTAAGGGATTCATTTTTTCCATCCTAATTAACAGAATCTATTTTATCAAATAATTATCACCTATGGGGTGGCTTTCAATTCAGATGACCCATTTACTAAGATGGCAAAGATTACTTACCAATTTGTGATGGATTGTTGAGAACCGAAACCAGGTTGCAGGACGTTCTTGGCTGAAAATCGGAAGTAGAGAGGTGGCACGGCGCGCATGTGCATTGATAAGATTCAACTTATCGAGATTACTGAAGTTCGATGACCATCTTCCGATGTCACTGGTGTTATCTAACGTATCTGACAAAATTGTATCTGATGACAACTTTGCGAATTGGTCAGAAATTTCGAAAGTATACTCATGTCAAGGTTTGGGATGGACATTTCTCATAGGTGACACGTTGTTTTATGAAAGTAACAAACACAACATCATATATTGTAGTTTATCAGGCGTGTGCGGCAATAAATCATGCTAACGTATCTGATGAAAAGTATCGTACCCAGCTGGTATAATTTTGTGATTTTGTGATTCATGATTTTTCTTTAAGTTTTTTAAGAAATTGATGATAAAAAGTGTTAAGACTATGCTTGAACAAATCATATCTGACACATTGTGTTATAATGTTTGTTTAGTTGGTGTGTGACTTCTTCACACAAAAGTGACCAACGTATCTGATGGTAAAATCGGGGACAGTAGAATATTGCTAGCCAAAGATATTTTATCAGAACCATTGCTTGAAAACTGCTGGTAATGATGATATATGATCATTACGCATGAAAAAAAAGAGTAAAATGCAGTAAAAATGTGCAGAATATTTAATTATTCAGTGGAAAAGTCACACACTGAGCACGGGGACAAGGCTGGGGACGACTTTATAAGCAACACTATAGACTGGTGAAGATACAAACTGAACGAAGTACATCAACATGTGTATTCATTTAGCCGTTCAGCTTGCATTATATGATTTGTAACAGAAAATATATTTTCAGCTAAGATATTAACCAGGTTTTCCGCAGGGGACAGCACAATTGTGTAATTTACCATTTAGCTGAGAATGAATGTCCGTGTTGAGGCAACTGTACGAGTCAAAGCGTCGAAACTGGACATCTGTGTCAATTATCCACGTCAGAAAGTCCAAGGCTGCACATCCACAGGACAGGATGTTTCCATGAAGGTCAAGTGAAATCTGCTGCGAATCAAATACCCTTTCATCTAACATTGTTCTTGTATTTGTGCTCAGAACACCGATGGAATTAAATGAAAGATCAATATGAGTGATGTTTAACATTCCAGACAATTCGATAGGGACATCTTCAAACACATTATGGCTTAAGTTCAAACATTTCAAAGTCTTAAGATCCCTGAATATATGTGTATACATTTTGTGTAAAGAGTTAAAGGATATATCTAATGAACGGACGTTTTCGAGCGGACTAAACAGTGTCTGGGAACTCACATTAGACATTAAATCAGTATCAAAGTGAACATTGTTTAGATACAGTATCATGACGTTTGGGAATGATTGAAAAAATGTCAACGGTATTTTTTGAAAGAAATTCCCTGTAAAATCAAGATATTTTACATGCTTTACCCCATAAATATGCCCTGAATTCGTTATCAAAGCAGAATAAGAAAGATCCAAATATGTCAAGTGTTCACCTCCATGAAAACATATGTTAGTTCCCTTTAAATGTCTTTCATGTGAACCTGACCCACTCAATAAAAGTGTCTCCAATAATGGAGGAAGATAGAATGTCATGTTTCCCAAAGATTCCCCAAGTACGTCTTTGGAATGTTGATCTTGTCCATCACGAAGATACAAATGATGGGACTGCTCTGACACATCCAGAACAACAAGGTTATAGAATTCAGGAAGATAAAACAGCAGGCTGGGCTCACCAACTACAGCATTTTGTCTGAGGTCAAAATATCTTAGACAGCTTTGAAATGGTTCATGAAATAGCGCAATAGTTTCGATTACCACTATGTTATTATCTCTAAGAATTAGTCGCTCAACACATATGGTAACAAGGTAACGGGTCATTTCAGACGTGAGCACGAGTGTTTGATTGTGCATCACACCGTGAATGGTGGTATCATATCTCTTGACATGTGAAAAGTCTATTTCGGTCATATTCCTTCCACTCATTCCTTTTAAGCTTAATAAAGACGGATGCAGTCCAAAGGGAGTGGTGTCTCTCGCAAATAGGAATCTAAGATAGGGAAAAGGAAGGTAGACATTGTCATCTAAAGATATAAAATCATAACACCCTGACAATGATAGGTTGCTGACAGGTGCTTCCCTGAAGTTGACAAAGGAGCCTTTCCCTAAACGTCTAATAAGGCAAGGTGATCCAAAACTGAGACTCTGTAGCCTCTTCAGTTGTGCAAAGCCAGGTCCAAACACGGGTTCCTCAGGCCCATCAATGACCAGTGACTCGAGATAGTGAAGATCAGCAAATGTAGCGTCAGGATATGTCAATGATGAAAACTGCATCTTCATTCTGCTCAAACGGAGTGTTGTCAGGGATGTCAGGTTTTGAAATGTCCCAAGAGGAAGAGAGGAATAGGTAAAGTTAAATCTATTCCCATCTAAGTTCAGTCGTCGAAGGGCAGGCAGGTTTTGCAGAGCACCTTCCTCCAGAAACTCAAGGTTGTTATCATTCACAAGCAGCGTATGTAATGAGGGAAGGTAGGGCAGTGATCCTTTACTGAGGCTTGATAAGTTGTTGTTACCCAGATAAAGTTCGGTTGTGTTTCTGGGAAAGCCTCGAGGGACTCTGTTGAAACCACAACGTGAGCAGTCCACTGTTGTTTCATTGGCTGCATGGGAAATGTTGCATTTCTGAAGGTCGGAATGTTGCTGTGGGGAACACTGTAATGTCAACAGATTCGGAATTACAACCCAAAGCAGACAGCAGAACTTGACTGGCATCATTCCTGTCAATAAAATTGTAATGTTCATAAATATATATACTGAATAACAAAGGTTCCTGTGACATTGAATAAGGTTTAATGCAAAATTATGTTTTTAACCAAATCTGAAACAAATGAAATAATATATTATATGCGACCTTCAATTTCACAGTTTATTGTTTAACCTTTAGCCTGCTGTATTGGTTTAGCAGAAGGCACTGTAAAGAGAGTGGACGATTTCAAATAGTCGGTGCTTCATTAAACGAGGGACAAAAGGAGAAATATTTTCCACATTTATTACTGATAGAAAACTACACATTACTGCAGAAAAATATCCAAATGTTTTCAAACATGCCAAGCTGAAGACCCCGTGAAGATCCGGGGTAGACTAGATCTCCAGCAACCCATGCTTGCTGTAAAAGGCTACTATGCTTGTCGTAGGAGGCGACTAAGGGGATTGGGTGATCAGACTCACTGACTTGGTTGATGCATGTCATCGATCCCAATTGGGTGGATCGATGCGCATAGTGTCAATCACTGGTTTGTCTGGCCCCGGCTCGATTACTTACAGACCGCCGTCATATAACTGGAATATTGCTGAGTGCGGCGTTAAACAACAAACAAAACCAAAGTGAACTTAAAATTTGTAAATTTACTTAAACTGACCTGAATTACATTACTGAAGGTGGTATGCATTTAATATCAGGAACCTGTTTAAATAGTTAAATTTGTGGAAATTGAGTTCAATAAACATATCTCCAATATCTTAATTTTAACTGAATATAATGTCAATTTTGTTTGGCAAATAACAGCTCGATGGTAAATAATGCCCAATTTCAGTAAATATATTCTCCAAACGTTAAACAGAATATGAACGTAATTTTCGAGGTCATCATATCAGTTGCAGAAAGCAGAACAACCGGGTTAATCTGACTTGTCATGTAATTAAATTTGCAGGAAACAATAAATGACTTTAAGTTATTAATATTTACCAATCCTAAGTTTCTGTTGAATATTTACGATATACGAAAATACAAATACCGTGAAGTGATACTAGAAGACGTACGAAAATCATTGCGCGCGTAGTAAAAGGCGACTAACGGGATCGGGTGGTCAGGCTCGCTGACTTGGTTGAAACATGTCATCGGTCCCAATTGCGTGTATCGATGCTCATGATTTTAATCACTGGATTGTCTGGTCCAGACTCGTTTATTTACAGACCGCCGTCATATAGCTGGAATATTGCTGAGTGCGGCGTTAAACAACAAACCAACCAACCAACCAACCGACCACAGCAAAACTTATTGCTATTTTAACATCAACAAAGTTTACACTGTTTACATATATATGCTTCCGGGGTAGAATAGGTCTTCAGCAGCCCATGCTTGCCGTAAAAGGTGACTATGCTTGTTGTAAAAGGCGACTAACGGGATCGGGTGGTCAGGCTCGCTGACTTGGTTGATGCATGTCATCGATCCAAATTGCGTGGATCGATGCTTATGATATTAATCACTGGATTGTCTGGTCCAGACTCGCAGTGCGGCGTTAAACAACAAACCAACTACATATATATGCCTTGGCGAAAGTTGACGATCATATAGTTGGGATATTGCTGTGTGCGGCATTAAAAAAGCAACCAACCAACCAATCTTCATCGAAAAATGTTTTATTTGTCAATTTCTGTTTAATATGACGAGAGAAAATAGAAAATGAAGATCGTGAAACCTGACATCAAAATTTCAGAAAATGCAAAGGACGCCGAATGTGATGTCACAGACAGAGGTAGTTTGCTGATACTCTTTCGTTACAAAACAATTACAGTATATCTTTAATAGTACAGTACATTTTTAAAAGTTCCAATGGTTTTGAATAGTCACATCCAGAATAAACACAAATCACCACATAGTATCCAGTAAGCACCACTTATATGAAATAACAATGGGACTTTGACGATTTAATTATTATTAAATCCGTTTGACCTTGTATGCTCCCGGAAACGGTAGACGATGACGCAACATGCCAGTGCAAGTTTCTTGGTATCTTTCATTGAATGTTGAATATGAAGATATATGATTCACGTATCTGCCTGATGATTTTGCTTTCACTGTAATATTGTGTCCCACGCAATACGTCAAGATGCCGTCGATCGGCAATGATCAACTTCAACAAAAGTTGTGCGAAATGGGCGCTTGGGCGTGTTTGTTTGTTGTTTTACGCCGCACTCAGCAACATTCCAACTATGTGACGTGGGCCTCTAAATAATCGAGTCTGGACCAGACAATCCAGTGATTGACATCATGAGCATCGAAGCAAGCAGTTGAGAAACGATGACATGTAGCAAGCAAGTCGCCTTTTACGGAAAGCAAGACCTATTCTATCCCGGATCTTCACGGGTATGCATCAATATGTAGGTATGAAAGTGTCTCCGTTCGTCCGCTTCTTAGAGGGGACAAATCTTCTCAAAAACTATTCAAGTCAGAGAAATGAAATTTTACACACTGCTTTAACTGGTCATGATCTCATTTGAGTTTGAAAATTGGTGTCGTAAATTCATGTTTTACAGAGCTATGGTCGTGATTTTCAACTTCGTGCATACTGTGTTTAGTTTCTCTGAAACTACTAACGTTACTCGAATGAAAGTGTGCATGCTTATGTAAGAGATACTTAAATTACCTTTTGAAAGAGTTACGGCCCTTTGTCCATCTCAGTTTACTTTGTGCATAGTGTCTGCATTGGGAACATGTTCTTACAGATACTTATCAAGACTGGGTTATTTTATCCAGAGAATAATGTGTGTGTATTAATTTCACATTTAATCATTTTACTGATGACACAAAGCAACCAAAGTGCCTATCTCTTCTTAAGGCTTCATAGGACTCTTTATAGTTTATATTCACTACTATATGAACAAACAACATTCTAATGTGCTCCATGGCGGGGCATAGTGATAATGATGTTTTCTTGTTTTTCGTAATCTGCATAATTTGCTATTGAATCGTCTACCTAGAAAGGATATCACTTCAGATTTTGCATATAATCAATATTCCTTATTATTCGTAGTGTTCAACGAAACAAAACAACGCCCAAACGTGTCACTTAAGCTTATCAATATCCTAAAGTTTATCAACTATTTTAAAATAATTAAATTAACACGTGCAAACTCGGATGAAAATGAGATATTTGTTTACAAGGATTTATACATCCGTGTAAATAATTCTAGATATTCGTGTAGATAGACACACATACATCCCTTATTTCCTCCAATAATTGAAGAGTACAAATAGTGTTACGGGATCACGATGCACGTGGATTTGTTTGTTTTCCGCCATTGCTTTGTTTCTAAACTTTCATCCAGTTGAAGATTCAGATTGTTTTTGTGAATAATTTATTATACCAAAAGTTGCCATTTGTTAGAAATTAAGTAACTTGGTGTTTTCTTTTTATCAGGTAACAAAAAAATATGATATGTAATATACGTGGGGACCACCTCCGTGGTGTAGTGGTAGAGCGTCCGCCTGGAAAGCAGGAGGTCTTGAGTTCGATCCCCGACCGCTTCATACCACACGACATTAAAAGATGGTACTTGTTGTTACCCTGTCTGGCGCTCGACATTAAGGGGCTAAAAACAAGGACTGGCCATGGTCGGCTCGGAGTCAGTATACTGTGTCTGAGTGGGGTATTCATATTAAACTGCGGCATGGTATCTCAGTGCGCTAGCACTATAAATCGGCATTAGTCCGGACTAGTACAAGCAGACACACACACACAGACAGACACACAGACACACACACACACACACACACACACACACACACACACACACACACACACACACACACACACACGCCCACTGGTTGTAATGCTATTCGTTGATTGTAAGGTTGGTTCGTCTGTTGTTTAATGCCTCACTTTATCGATTTAGTCACCTCGTACGGCAGGTCGCTAGGGAACTTTTCTAATAATGAATCATCAAGGTGTAGAGAGAAGAAACGCTGCAATGAGGAAGTGTAATCACAATGGGGATCAAAAAAGAAGCTGATTGGCACAGTGTGTTTCCTCTAGCTTTCGCAGTTTTTCATATTGGTAGTTACTTGATCAGATTTCTTCACTCATATTTGTGATATGGCAAACATGAATCCACGTCCCATTAATCTGTATTATGTAGCAAAAGAACCACAATGAACTAAACCTCTAATGGTATTTTTTTGAAAACATTCGTGAATAATTGATTGAGTATGGTTTTACGCTGCTTTTGGCAATATTCCAACAATATCACGGGAGGGGGACACCAGAAATGGGCTTCACACATTGTACCCATGTCGGGAATCGAACCCGGGACTTCAGCGTGATGAGCAAACGCTTTCACCACTAGGCTACCCAACCGCCCCATTCGTGAATAAATCAGACTTTAACATAAATCAGTATATTGTATTTTTTGTTTGTTTAACGTCACACTCCAATATTGGGAAACGATCCCGGATCTTCGGGATGACATGTGAACGGTTTAACAACTGGACTAGATACCCATCGGCAACGAAGTCCCTCGTGAAGATCCCATAGTAACGGAGCTGCATGGCAAAATGCTCATGATGTCAATCACTGGATTTCCTGGTCCAGATTCAATTATTTACAGACCGCCGTCATACAGCTGGACTATTGCTGACTGCAGCGTTAAACAAAAAACAACAACCAAGCATTCACAAGACAATCAGCTACACTACCACCTACCTGTTAATTCCAGATTCATGATTGACTCATCGTTGAGCTTCTCTGTTGTGTTACCTCTTACAGCTGCGCTAAGTTGTGTCTGGGATCCGACAGTGAGAATTTATATCAGGGTAGATCACACCCGAATAGTCTGATCCGCAAACGTCACGTCTCTCCGCGCTTTTAAATAGGGATGTGGCGACCATGGAGTATGCAAACAGGAAAGTGTACAAAGATATTCCTGGTTAGAATTGGTCCACAGTAACCTAGTCATGTGGTAAGAGACGACTTAATGGATGGTCAGGATCGATGCGCGTGTATCAGTGTATCCACTGCGGCATGAAATCTTAGTTCGCTACAACTATATAACCAGTACCAGCACACACACACACACACACACACACACACACACACGCAAACGCACACGCACACACGTGCATCCACGTCTCCATAATAATCATATGAACACGTCGTTCTCACCTCACCTCACCTCACCTCACCTCAACCTCATCTCATCTCACCTCACAACATTTTTGTTTCTGCGGCCGTTTTGTTTTGCCAGACGAAATTCAAAGGCGCGCGGGGCGCGTGCAGTGGCGGGAAATTTATGTTCTAAATACGGAGGTATTTGAGAACGTCCAGCTCGCATTGGCTGGAGCCCAGCAGTGCAAGGGGCATTATGGGTACAAGTGCTGGGCGCACGTCATGTCAAACGTTTGGCTTTGTCCAATTGTTGGCCATGTATGCCATTACCCTTGATGTAAAATTGTTTCAATTCGCAGCAGCTGCCTATCCAACCAACCTAATAAAGCAACCCAATGAAGCAAAGACCCGTTAAGGTCCGGGGTAGAATAAGTCAGCAACCCATGCTTGCCGTAAAAGGTAACACACTCGACACACTCACACACATGTTTTCGTCATCATTGATCAATTGGCCAATCATTGAAAGGTGAAGACAGAAATGTCAAATAGAAACTCAGGTAAATTCATAGATTACTGTAGACTGTCACTGTCAGTGTAGGCACAGATGTGCATTTCGTCGTTTTGTTCACAAGGATGGGTCGTAGCGAGGATATTTGTGAACGATCATGCAGTTAAACACTTTGAGGTGTCTCGGTGTATGCTGAAACCCCTGAGTTAAGATTTAAGGGTCTAAATGATCAGAAACAGCGCTTCTATCTGTATTCACTTGTGCTAGGGAATTCGCAAGGGTTCCCCCAGTAATGTCGAAGTAGTCCGTCACCGTTTACGTCATTTCAAGAACACGGTCTCGTGGAAAGCTTATAGACGTCATATTGTGTCCCGTCAATTACTCGTCAATTTCGCGTTCAAAAGCCGAAACTCGTAAAAAAATATTTCCCAATAGCGCCCTCTTTCACCTGACCAAGCATGAATATACACACCACCTCACCCACAATCTTCACCCAGTCTGGTTCAGCCCAGCTATTTAAGTTTATAAGATCAGCTGCGGATGACTGTTAAACTTCCTGGTAGCAACATTTAAAAAATGTATATTCATTCCAACGATCGGCTTGACAGTGTTATGCTCTACAGACAGGTTTAATGCAAATTTGCATAGCTACACTATCCAGTTCAGCTGCTCTTCAGAACTGAGATGTTTTAACCCTGAATCAGTCGTAAACTGTATTACAAGAGTATTCATTACAAACATTGTATTGAGTTAAATGAATTGTACAAGTTTAACGTTAACATAAAATTCTCTTTTGTAAAATTTTCACAAACAGGAAGCCTTTGTCAAAAGGGGCGGTGGGGTAGCCTAGTGGTTAACGTGTTAGATCGTCACGCCCAAGACCCGGGCTCGATTCCCCACATGGGTACAATATTTGAAGCCCATTTTTGGTATCCCCAGACGTGATATTGCGCGGATATTGCTAAAAGCGACTTAAAACAATACTCACTCATTCATTTACGTCATGATAAACAACTATTTTTGGTGAAATACATGTGTGTCACTATCTGGTGATGGCCAACCCATTCTAACAAGGAAGTAATTTTAACCGTGGTTGTCTTGGCCGACAGTAGAGTAGGCGATCTACTGGCCAAATAATCACAAACGGCTGTGGGGGGTTAGGCTGATGACGTTTATTGTATTGGTAGGTACGAATGTACGTACGTACTTAATTCAGCCTGAAACAATGAAAGTACAACATAAGCAAATATAACATGGAATCTAATAAATATATACAATATGTTATAGTTACTCTTTAAATTTCTAAAATAGAGATATCACTTTCTTTAAATAAAATAGAGCTTACTTTACTTTACACAATACATCAGACGTACCGTACAATACACCAATGTATCAATACACAGATACAAAATATATCAATCTGATAATAAAGTGATAACGAACATACTGTATGTAATTTTGGTAAGAATTACAAATCATGAAAGATAGAATACTTATACAATATCTAAGATAACATTACATACCAGATAGGTGAAACCTGTACTGGTAATACCGGTAACAATGATTGCATGGTGAACGTTGCCACTGACAAATCTGCATAATAAGGAAAAACATATGTAGAATATTATATACAAATGAAATCTTATAGTAAAATAAGGTATAAAAATATATCGTACAACAGCCACTCATATCAGACATACAACACTCATACATCTGCACTTACCAACATATATCAAACATACAGGGCGAAACCGCATTATCAGTGGTTCATATTGGGAAAGGGGGGTCACCCTTATTTCAAACGGGAGCTAAGTCCGTTGTTTTCGTATTTGCGAGTAATGGCGTCACCCATGCTGTTCGTTGTTGGTCCAGCTATTAAATGCCCAGCTTATCCCTAAGGTAAAACGTATGCGTAATTAAATGTTTGAATGCATTATAAATTTATGTTTCCATCCGTACATCTTCTAAGATTGGTTTAGTGGTGATAACCATTTTGTAAAATGTGGGCCCACATCTTTCCCGTCATCTGTGGTGATCGAAACAAGTGGGCCCACATTTGTATTTCGCCTAGATTCGTTAGGTTGTTTCGTTAGTTCTGATAATCAATCCCTAAATGTGGGCAGACGTTCTTCCGTCATATTGATTGCAACAGGAGGGATCACATTTATTAATCGCGAAATTCTCCTTAAATATTGATAATCATTTTCTCAAATGTGGGTCCACATTGTTCCCGTCATATATGGTGATCGAAACAAGTGGGCCCACATTTGTATATCGCCTAGTGGGTAGACGTTCTTCCGTCATAGTGATTGCAAAAGGAGGGACCATATTTAAAAATCGCTAGCTTCATTAGCTTGGCTTACTTATAACCATTTTCTAAAATGTGGGCCCACATTGTTCCCGTCTTATAGTGATCGAAACAGGTGGGCCCACATTTTTAAATCGCTGGGTTTCAGTAGGTTGACGAAGTCATTTAGGCTAGTGGGCTCACGTTTGTCATTATGTGACATTATGTATTATTCATATTTTGTAAAATTGATGGGAAATATCTTTATAAATCATTTCGTGTGACAATAATTCCATGAAAGGCACAAAAGTCTTTGAAGTTTGAATAACTGCATCATAGCTGACCACACTAAGTTTATAAAAATAGCTACCAAGCAAGAACTAAATCAACTTCAAATTAAATTTACAGAGGCAATACCACTCATTCTACTTTTTCCAACATAACACATCAATCTAATCATAAGTGTTGGTGGCGATATAAGCCTGAAAATATGTCTACACTTGAATTGATCTCGGACATGATACAAGCCTCAAACGTTTCCGAGAACTTGTTCCATAAAAGGAATAACTCATGAATATTAATGACCCCACGACCTAGTTTGGCGATGTTCGTAGAAGTGAGTTCTGCTGTATTGCCATCTTATTTGTACATATTAATCCAATTATAAGTCATAATACTTATTTTTAATAGACAAATTATGAGTTTGTTATGCGGGTTTGTTTACGTAGTATATATTCTCAACAACAAGTGCGTTTAGTTTCGAATGTGGGCCCACCTCGAACTTTTGATTAGGCAAACGGAGTTAGCTCCCTTCTCGAACCACCGATAATGCGGTTTCGCCACATACAGACATACATTTACTTTCCATTACTGTACAAAGGGGTTTAAATTACTTAGTTTATATATATAGTTAGGTTTTGTGTTTAGTACTATCTTATACAGATAAAGAAAACTCACTTAACAGGTCACTGAACTAGGTATTTGCGAAAAAAGGTAAGCATGGCCCGCCATACCGATAATACCCGCCACTCACACAATTTGCATCACACTCACACAAACAGCAGTACTCCTGCCCTGGTACGGTGACCGGCAAACAAACCAGACCAGCCAAGTGATGGACCAGAACATATAGTGACACTATCGCGTATATACCGATAAAGATGAACCTGAAATTGATATGCCATATCTTCCATTTTGTCCGTTGGGTACAAGTCCAAAGATCTTGTTGATTATATACTCCTCACTAAAAGTTAAACAACAAGTATTATTTTCCGTGCAACATTCACAACAGTGTTGAATGACATCCATTGAGAACAAATCCAGGCAGGAAAATAACCTACGAATACTCGACTTAAAGCCTTTTTCATGTAGATTTTCCTGATAACACTGATAACATCGCCTGAACACAACCACCCTCAAAACACACATGCAAAATGCACGACATGCATGTTTTACACACTTCACCCATGCACCCTGATTGCTTAAAAACTCCCAGCAAGGGCAATTTGTCGACATTAACACTTTCGACATGGCTAGGCGTCACTTAACGCAAACTGAGGTTGCTCAGATTGTTGGAATGGTACAGGGGGGTCTCACCACAAACTGCTGTTGCCAATCATTTTAATGTTCACCGCAGTGTCATCTCAAGAGCGATAACTCGATACCATCAAACTGGACTGATGACAGAGAGACCACGTACAGGTCGTCCAAGGGTGACAACTCCTCGTGAGGACCACCCTAGCCCGGAGAAACAGGTTAACTACGGACAGATCTCTCCAGAATGACCTTCAGAGAGTTGCAGGAAACAGAGTCACAACACAAACACTAAGAAACAGACTTTACGCTAAGGACCTGAGGTCCAGGCGACCAGTACGATGTACCCCACTGCCTGCACACCATCGACAACAGAGACTTGCTTGGGCCAATCAACGCCGTAACTGGAGGGTCAATCGCTGGCGTAACGTTCTCTTCACAGACGGGTCAAGATTCTGCATTGACTTCAACGATGGTAGGGCACGTGTGTGGAGAAACCGTAATGAACGATACGCCAACTGTACAATTGCTGAACACGACCAGTACGTAGGTGGAAGTTTGATGATATGGGCTGGCATCAGGGTTGGACACAGAACTGATCTTGTGGTCATCAGACGTGGTACCATGACTGGAGTACGGTACAGGGACGAGATTGTCACACCTGTGATCATTCCCTGGCACAACACGCAGGTCCTAACTTCATCTTTATGGATGATAATGCTCGTCCACATCGAGCAAGAGTTGTCTCTGATCTTCTTCAGACCAACAACATCACGCATATGGACTGGCCTGCAAGGTCTCCGGATCTTAATCCCATTGAACAGGGCATTCTTGGAAGGCCTGTTTATGGTCTTCATGTTCGTCCTCACAATCTGGATCAACTTTAACAGGCCTTAAGGAGAGAATGGCAGAACATTCCACAACAGACACTTGATAGGCTTATCTGGTCAATGCCAAGACGTGTAGAAGCTTGCATTCAAGCCAATGGTGGACATACACGTGACTGAACATTTGATCATTGTTTCAAAAGGACTTAAACTCAAATTTAAAGATTTTAATCTTTCAGTGCAGCACATTTTGCACGACTGTTTTCATGATACTGTTTTTGATCATTTGTAAACCTGTTAGGCATAAACGCTTTTCAGTTCCCTTTGAGGACAATGTGTGTTTGTGCTCTTTCTTTGTATTGCTTTAGTCAGTTTTAGGTATCGGAATATATGGACTGACACATAATAGATTTGTTGCTTAACCTTTTGTGAGGAGTATAAGTAAAAAATAACGTTATAGAAACATTCGTTTTGCAAAGCTTTCAAAATGTTTATGGTTTTATGAAGGGCATTTTGAAATTTGACGCGTCAATGAAAACATTTTACTCTGAAGCAATCCAATATTTTGACCTGTTCCGTATGTTCCCTGTGAACAGGTGAACATTTGACTTGCCTTTGCATGTGTTTGTGATGGTAGATGCTCTCCTTTCCTCGAACACCGGGATCATCAATTGATAGTGACTTCTGAACACATACTGATGTTAACACATACAGAAGTTCTAGCAACTACATCATCATGACACCCTCATACCAATGGCTATTCACATTTTACTAATTATTGGCCTGTCATATTTGAAAAAGATGATCCGGTAAATTACAGCTGGAACCTTGATTTGCTGACTAAACAGCAACTTGCAACTAATCACAACTTTCAAATCACATTGGTACACCAGGCAACAGAAGGGAGATAATGCATGTCATTTACAGCCATCCCAGCCATAGGAATTCGAGTTGGGAATGTTAGCGTTGCAGGAGTGCTCTCATTTTTCCAGTATCCTCTGTACGATATACGGCATCACCATTAAACATGTGTAATCGGGCATAAGCGTTTTTTAATTTCACTTCAAAACCAGCTGAATCATGAAACATTTCTATGCAGTGTCATTTTCAAAAGTCGTTTCTAATTAGCCTAACTTTCGCCTCAACTTGGATTTTTTTATTAGTATCTTAACGCCACACTCAGCAATGTTTCCAGATGTATGACGACCTTAGGAAATAATCTTGCCTGGACAAGACAATCCTGTCATTGACTTCCCTAGCACCGATCCACGCAATTAGGATCCGATGCCAAGCTATCCACTAAATCACCGAGCCTGACCACCCGATCCATTTAGTTGCCTCTTATGACTAGCGTTGGTTGTTGGGGGCCTATATTCTTACCTGGAATTCCACGGAGATAGAACAATAAGGGACCGGGTGAGCACATATAGAGGGTCCCGTGAAGATCCGGGGTAGAATAGGTCTTCAGCAATCCATGCTTGCCGTAAAAGGCGACTATGCTTGTCGTAAGAGGCGACTAACAGGATCTTGTATTACATATTGGTCGAAAATAAGATACAAAAGAAGAATTTTGCCCACACATGACACACTGACAATGTTTCTTCATGTCTAACGCAAAATTGTCATCTTTCGGAGGTTATATTTAATTCTAGGGCTGAAGACCCTTTGGTAGTATTAAAGGAATAGTATATACTTAATGACAAAGACCATAAACTTGGGCAATATGTGGACTACACTAAGCTGTTCTTAGACGGTACCGCGACTGGTCTTAGAACTTCGATGAATACTCTTTCAATATTTCATAGAATGTCAAGACTGAAAATGAACATCAATGAACCAAATGGAGAAAAATATATCTTACTAAACACAGATAACATAACAGTGAAAAAACATCAGCGCTTTAACCACTATGGTTTAACCATTAGTTCAATAACTCACGACTTATCATTCATAACTGGTTCAATAAGGGTGTATATACAGTAAAGGGTCGCTGCAACTCTAAAAGCTTCATGTCTTTCGAAGAGGAAGAAAATGTTAGAGGGACTTTCTTTGTTATTAGGAATATTCCCAGAACCCTGAGAGAGACTGTTAACAGTACGATCTACTTAGATCAGACAACTGGAATTTATATGATGCTGTTGACCTTAATTACACCCGCATAAGTATGCGCAAACTGTACGTGTAGTATGTTAAAATATGGGTATGTATTAATTATGGAACGTGTACAAAAAGTTGCTCGATTTTCAATATTCCCCAGGTAAGAAACACTCAAAATGAATTCAAGGACGAACATACATGTGGGTAATCGAACCCAGGTTTTCGGCGTGACGTGACGAGCGAACGCTTTAACCATAAGGCTACCCCACCATCCCTTATTCAGTATGTGAGGTCATATGGCCCAAAGTACATTTCATACAGTTATAAATGTGTATTTTATGTATATTGTATACATGTTATTTTCTTAGCTAATATTACATTTATTATTTTTTAATAACCTCGAGCTCATCAAAAATATTTTTGAAATAGCAGAGATGGCATTCAAAAGGGAAGAGACTTTTCACAAACTAATCAAAACTGTACAATTTATGCTGACATCAAGGTGGACAAAAACCCGCCACATCCAGGACGTACGTTCAGATCCATCTCAAAACATGTTCAAAGAGTCGTTGCCAGGCGTTGTATTCCTCCAAGTCCTCCAGAACAAACACACCATCTCCATCCAGAAGCTGAGTGAGTAGAGGAGGGAGCGGGTGACGTAAGATGGAGTTCGAATATAGAAGCATAAGTCTCTTAGGCATGTTATTGTTGCATGCATAGATCCCAGATGACAGTGTAAAGGAACACAACTCGTCCTGAAGGAAAGTCTCGGTCACATACAGGACAGTCTTCCAGCTGTTGTGAATACAGTTAATAATTTCCTCAGCTGCGCAAACGCCCACTTCGAAGTTTCTGTCTGGAATACATAGTCGTAGACCTCTCTCAACCTCCATCTTCTGTAGAAAGGTGGTACACACCCACTGATAATCATCATGTTGAGAATAGTAAATAAATATGTCATACTGATAATCTTTTCTGCATGGCACACAATAATCGAACCCTATTAATCTCAACATCCAGTATTTTAACGAAATGGTATTTTTCAGTATCAAATGAAAAATAACAAGACCAGAAATCAGAACACACATCAAACAAACTGAAAAGGCAAGCCAAAATCTAGCGTAGCAATATCTCCAGTGTCTCCCAAAGGAACGAGTAATGTTTGAAAGTTTGATAAGCTGACCCTCCGTGTCGAGGCAACTGTACGAGTCAAAGCGTCGAAACTGGACATCTGTGTCAATAATCCACGTCAGAAAGTCCAAGGCTGCACATCCACAGGACAAGATGTTTCCATGAAGGTCAAGTGAAATCTGCTGCGAATCAAATACCCTTTCATCTAACATTGTTCTTGTATTTGTGCTCAGAACACCGATGGAATTAAATGAAAGATCAATATGAGTGATGTTTAACATTCCAGACAATTCAATAGGGACGTCTTCAAACACATTACGGCTTAAATTCAAATATTTTAAGGTTTTAAGATCCCTGAATATATGTGTATACATTTTGTATAAAGAGTTAAAGGATATATCTAATGAACGGACGTTTTTGAGCGGACTAAACAGTGTCTGGGAACTCATGTTAGACATTAAATCAGTATCAAAGTGAACATTGTTTAGATACAGCATCATGACGTTTGGGAATGATTGAAAAAATGTCAACGGTATTTTTTGAAAGAAATTCCCTGTAAAATCAAGATAGTTTACATGCTCCATACCATAAATACGCCATGAGTCCATTCTCAAGGCAGAATAAGAAAGATCCAAATATGTCAAGTGTTCACCTCCATGAAAACATATGTTAGTCCCCTTAAACTGTTTATTATGTGCGCCTGACCCACTCAATAAAAGTGTCTCCAATAACGGAGGAAGATAGAATGTCACGTTTCCCCATGATTTCCCAAGCATGTCTTTGGAACTTTTATCCTGCCCATCACCTAGATACAAATGATATACCTGCTTTGACACATCCAGTACAACAAGGTTAACAAGTTCAGGGAGAAGAAACAGCCACTGGGGCTCACCAGCTACAGCATTTTGTCTGAGGTCAATATATCTTAGACAGCTTTGAAAAGGTTCCTGTAATAGCGCACTACTTTCAATCACAACTATGTTATTTTCTCTAAGAATCAGTCGCTCAACACATATGGTTACAAGGTAACGGGTCATTTCAGACGTGAGCATGAGTGTTTGATTGTTTAGTACACCTTTGACAGTAACATCATATCTGTGCACATGTGAAAAGTCTATTTCGGTCATATTCCTTCCACTTAGTCCTTTTAGGCTTAATAAAGACTGATATAGTCCAAAGGGTGCGGTGTCTCTGGCAAGCAAGAATCTAAGTTCAGAAAAAGGAGAGAAGACATTGTCTCCCAGAAATATAAGATTTATACACACTGACAATGTTAGGTTGCTTATAGGTGCTTCCCTGAAATTCACAAAGGAGCTATTCCCTAAACGTCTTATAAGGACAGGTGATCCAAAAGTGAGACTCTTCAGCCTCTTCATTTGTGCAAAGCCAGGTCCAAACACGGGTTCTCCAGCCCCATCAATAACCAGTGACTCGAGATAGTGAAGATCAGCAAATGTAGCGTCAGGATATTTCAATGATGAAAACTGCATCTTCATTCTGCTCACACGGAGTGTTGTCAGGGATGTCAGGTTTTGAAATGTCCCAA
The DNA here is from genome assembly GCF_023055435.1 of Haliotis rufescens. NCBI lineage: Eukaryota > Metazoa > Mollusca > Gastropoda > Lepetellida > Haliotidae > Haliotis > Haliotis rufescens. The sequence goes on along the minus strand of NW_025964372.1, from coordinate 32,458,823 downwards.
GAGGAAGAGAGGAATAGGTAAAGTTAAATCTATTCCCATCTAAGTTGAGTCGTTGAAGGGCAGGCAAGTTTTGCAGAGCACCTTCCTCCAGAAACTCTATGTTGTTATCATTCACAAGCAGCGTATGTAATGAGGGAAGGTAGGGCAGTGATCCGTTCCGGAGGCTTGATAAGTTGTTGTTACCTAGGTTAAGTTCGGTTGTGTTTCTGGGAAAACCTCGAGGGACTCTGTTGAAACCACACCTTGAGCAGTCCACTGTTGTTTCATTGGCTGCATGGGAAATGTTGCATTTCTGAAGGTCGGAATGTTGCTGTGGGGAACACTGTAATGTCATCAGATTCGGAATTACAATCCAAACCAAACAGCATAACTTGACTGTCATCATTCCTGTCAATATAATTGTAATATGTATAAATATAATAATATATTATTAGCAACCAGTTGATATCCGATGATAAAAGCTGAGCTTTGCATTCCTACGATTTCAGTTGTTTTGTTTAACCTTTAGCCTGATGAATTGTTTTAGCATAAAGCACTGTAAACAGGGTGGACGGTTTCAAACAGTCGCAGCTTCATTAAACAAGGGACAATTGAAGAAATATTTTCCACATTTATTCCTGATAGAAAACTGCACATTACTGAAGAAAAATATCCCCGGTGTTTTCAATCATGCCAAGCTGAAGACCAAAGCGAACATGAAATTTGTAAATTTTCTTGAACTTACCTGAATAACATTACTGAAGGTGGTATGCATAAGGAACCTTTTTAAATCGTTAAATTTCTGCAAATTAAGTTCAGTAAACATATCTCCAATATGTCAATTTTAACAAAATATAAAGTCAATTTGTATGGCAAAAAAACAACGCGATGGTAATTAATGCCCAATTTCAGTAAATGTCTTCTCCACACGTTAAACAGAATATAAACATAATTTTCGAAGTCATCACGTCAGTTACAGAAAGAAGAACAATCGGGTTAATCCTACTTGTCATGTTATTGAATTTGCAGGAAACAATAAATGACTTATGAATATTTACCAATCCTAAGCTTTTGTTGAATATTTACGATATACCAAAATACAAATCCCGTGTTGTGATTCTAGCTGACGTACGAAAACCAAACATGGCGCGCTTCGCCCGTCCCCAGCATAATTTATTGATCTTTTAACATCAACAAAATTTACATTGCCTGCATATATATGTCTTGGTGAAAGTTGATGATGCTAAAGCTGGAATATTGCCGTGTACGCCAATAAACAACAGACAAACAACTTCAATTTCAGTTTAATATGATGAGAGAGAAAAGAAAATGCAGATCGTGAAATCTGACATCAATATTTCAGAAAATGCAAGGACATCGGATGTGATGTCACAGACAGGGGTAGTTTGCTGATACTTTTTCAGTTTCAGTTTCAGTTTTCAGTGTTTAATTCCGCACTCAGCAATATTCCAGCTATATGACGGTGGTCTGTAAATAATCGAGTCTGGACCAGACAATCCAGTTATTGACATCATGAACATCGATCCACGCAATTGGGATACGATGACATGCATCAATCAAGTCAGCGAGCCTGACAACTCGATCCTGTAAGTCGCCCCTTACGACAATCAAAGTCGACTTTTACGGCATGTATGGGTTACTGAAGACCTATTCTACCCCGGATCTTCACTGGTCCTGATACTCTTTCGTTGCAAAACAATTACAGTATACTTTTAATAGTTCCAATGGTTTTGAATAGTCTCATCCAGAATAAACACAAATCACTACATAGTATCCAGTAAACACCACTAAAATGAAATAACAATGTGACTTTGACGATATAATTATTATTTAATCCGTCTGACCTTGTATGCTCCCGGAAACGGTAGACGATGACGCAACATGCCACGTGCAAGTTTCTTGGTATCTTTTATTTTAATTTTTGTTGATTTATAAGGATCACCATTCAGTGTTGAATATAAAGAGATAAGATTCACGTATCTGCCTGATGATTTTGCTTTCACTGTAATATTGTGTCCCACGCAATACGTCAAGATACCGTCGATCGGCAATGATCAACTTCCACAAAGAGTTGTGCGAAATGGGCGCGTGGTCGTGTTTGTTTGTTGTTTATCGCCGCACTCAGCAATATTCCAACTATGTGACGTCGGCCTCTAAATAATCGAGTCTGGACCAGACAATCCAGTGACTGACATCATGAGCACCGATCCAAGCAATTGAGAAACGATGACATGTAGCAACCAAGTCGCCTCTTACGACAAGCATAGTTGCCTTTTACAGGAAGCATGGGTTGCTGAAGACTTATTCTATCCCGATCTCCACGGGTCTGTATCAATATGTAGGTTAGGTATGGAAGGATCGATGCTCATGGTGTCAATCACTGAATCAGAGGGGCGGTCGGGTAGCCTAGTGGTTCAAGCGTTCGCTTGTCACGCCGAAGACCCGGGTTCGATTCCCGACATGGGTACATTGTGTGAAGCCCATGTCTGGTGTCCCCCGCCGTGATAATGCTGGAATATTGCTAAAAGCGGCTTAAAACCATACTCCCTCACTCACTGAATCAGAAAATTCCTGCTATATGACGTTAACCTTTAAATTAAATCTGAACCAGACAAACTAGAGATTGATATTATGATAGGATGACATCATATACTGATCCCGACAACATGATCCACATAGTCGCCTCTTACAAAGAGCAAAGGAGGCAGAATTACGAGGCGGCATGTAAACCATGACGCTTGGACCAGGCAAACCAGTGGTTCATAGCATGAACATCGCCCGACACCGTCTTTTACGAAGCTACACAGTCAATCAAGTCCCACAGCAGACCACCCAATCCCCTTTTAGTCGGCTCCTAAAACACAACCAGGAATCTGTTATACCTCGGACTCCCACGAAACATGAACAGTTGATTTAAGACAAGGAAATCTCCTCATGTATTGAGGAATTTGTGAACGATAGGAAGCAGTGATCTTCAAGTTGATGCATTTAAATAACATATATGCAGTTAACAAATATTGTTCAAGTTATCTCTACACCACCTGGGGATTCCAAGGAATGGTCACGAGTCCTCATTATCCTGTGATTCTGTCTAAATATGTTCAGGTGACCAGTCGAAGGGACTTGGATGATGACGTGAATTGTTGCTCGTACTTTCAGTCACTGGAAGATTCCAGGGTAGAATAGGTCTTCAGCAACCCATGCTTGTCGTAAAAGCTGACTATGCTTGTCGTAAAAGGTGACTAACAGGATCGGGTGGTCAGGCTCGCTGACTTGGTTGATGCATGTCATCGATCCCAATTGCGTGGATCGATGCTCATGATATCAATCACTGGATTGTCTGGTTCAGACTCAATTACTTACAGACCGCCGTCATATAGCTGGAACATTGCTGAGTGCGGCGTTAAACAACAAACCAACCAACCAAATCATCACTGGTTTGCCAGGTCCAGACTATACCGTCATGGTACAGATGGGGTTATTGTGTGGCGTTAAATCCTAACTCACTCACTCACACTCATTGGAGTAATTGACCTGCTACAACATTCCCTCACACGCTCAGTGACAGGACAATTATTTTTGGAGAGGAAACCTGACACCATCATGAAGCTTAAGTATGTAAATTTGAGGTGTCTCGAGATGTTTCTCTTTTATGGGAATTTGACTGTGCGGGGACCTTGACACTTGCAATACGTGGATTGTAAGGTTGTTTGGTTGTTGTTTTTATTAACGCCGCACTTCATCTATTAGTTCACCTCGTACGACAGGTCGCTAGGGTCCTATTCTGACAATGAATCACCACGGGATAAAGAGAAGAAACGCTGCAATGAGGAAGTGGAATCAGCGTTGCGCGACAAACAGTGTAATTACAGAGAGGATCAACCAGGAAGCTTAATGGCACAGTGTGTTTCAGATATATTTCTTTACTCTTGTTTTTGATACAGCAAACATGAATCCATGTCCGATTAATTTGTTTTTATGTAGTAAAAGAACCAGAATGAACTAAAACTATATTTATTATCTGAAAACATTCGTGAATAAATCATGCTTCAACAAATATCAGAAATTCCCCCGGATTTTAACCTTAATATTTCTATTTTAGTTTAACGTCACACTCAATAATACAACGATATCGCGGCGGTCTGTAAATAATCGAGTCTGGACCAGACAATCCAGAGACTGACATCACGAGCATTTATCTAGGCAGCTCCCCTACTACGGAATTTTCACGAGGGATTTCGGTGGCAGCGGGTATCTAGCCTAGTGCTTTAAGCTTTCGCTTGTCAGACCGAAGATCCGGGATCGATTCCCAATTAAGGTACACTGTGTGAAGATCATTTCCAGCGCCACTGCTGTGATGTTGCTGGAATATTGCTAAAAGTGGCGTAAAACAATACTCACTCACTCACATTTAGCGAAACTAACATTTTTCGAACACTGCTTTGAAATAATACAAAATGAGTTAGGTTAGGGAACTGTTACTTCTCTTGCTGAAATATCACTGAGTTAACAGTAATGTGTTATGAGTAAGTGAGAAATATCACGATGAGGGACACCAGAAATTCTAAAAGCTGCGTAATACCATACTCACTCAACACTTGACAGAGATTAAAACACTAACATTAGACTATATCAAATATGCTGTTGTGTCATTGTACAATGTGTATCACAATATTGTAACCCTTCTACTTGGGATGCTATATATTCAAAACATTTGGCATAAACAGATAAAATTCACCCGGCATGCATTCACGAGAGATTCATCAAGATCCGGGTAGAGAATAGGAATGGTCACGAGTACCCATTATCCTGTGATTCTGTCTTAATATGTTCAGGTGACCAGTCGAGGGGACTTGGACGATGAGGTGAATTGTTGCTCGTACTTTCAGTCACTGGAAGATTCCAGGGTAGAATAGGTCTTCAGCAACCCATGGTTACCGTAACACGCGACTATGCCTGCCGTAAGAGGTGACTAACGGGATCGGGTTGTCAGGCTCACTGACTTGATTGATGCTTGTCATCTTTGAAAAAAGCTCATGATGCCAATAACTGGATTGTCTGGTTAAGACTCAATTATTTACAGACCGCCGTCATATAGCTTGAGTAGTGATGACTGCAGCGTTAAAAAAAACACAACCCAGCATTCACGAGACTATCAGCTACACTGCCACCTACCTGTTAATTCCACATTCATGATTGACTCATCGTTGAGCTTCTCTGTTGTGTTACCTCTGACAGCTGCGCTTAGTTGTGTCTGGGATCCGACAGTGAGAGTTTATATCAGGGTAGATTACACCCGAATAGGCTGACCCGCAAACGTCACGTCTCTCTGCTCTGTTGATTAGGGATGTGACGAACACCGTATGCACTTCCTCACCCCACAAAGATATGTCGTTTTCATTCCACCTCACCTCACCTCAGCTCACTTCACTTCACAACATTTTTTATTCTGTGGCCTTTTTTGTTTTGCAAGACTATATTCAAAGGGGCACGTGGCGCGTGCAGTGACGGGGGTATTTGAGAAAGTCAAGCTCTCATTGGCTAGAGGCAAGCAGTGCAAGGGGCACTATGGGTACAAGATCGGGGCGCACGTCATGTCAAACGTTTGGCTTTGTCCTATTGTTGGCCATGTATGCCATTACCCCTGATGTAAAATTGTTTCCATTCGCAGCAGCTGCCTATCCAGCCAATCTAATAAAGCAACCCAATGAAGCAAAGACCCGTGAAGGTCCGGGGTAGAATTTGTCAGGAACCCATGCTTGCCGTAAAAGGTAACTGTGCTTGTCGCCACACTCAGCAATATTCCAGCATTTTGACGGCTGTCTGTAAATAATCGAGTCTGGACCAGACAATCCAGTGATTGACATCATAAGCATCGATCTACGCAGTTGGAATACGATGACATGCATCAACCTAGTCAGGGAGCCCGACCACCCGATCCCCAATCCCGACAATGTAGCTTTTTTAAATGATAACGTGGACGTATTACGCCACTGTAAAAGAAACAGTATTCAATTGGAACTACATTGACTGTTGTCACTCTCCGACTGACACATCACTTACCTTCTGACGTAATATATATTAATGCGCACAATCCAGGAAAACCTGCATGGTTTAGGTAATGTTTGTAAGAGATGGGAAGAGAATTTTCGAGCACGGAAGTGAAGACTAACATTATATGATGAATAGGTTATCACGGAATGTATCAGGAATAAACAGTATGTATTACCAGTACAGGATATTTACCATCCCCAAACATACTCGTGTGACAAACCTCTATTTACACAAATGTATATAGTATCAAGTGTGACTTCATGTTTACACTGACAGCCGTATCTCGGGATAAAATAGTTACTCAAAAAGAGGGGTGACATGAGCGTATGTCTGCTAAACTTGCTGCAGGAACATAGATACTCAGGTAAATTCATAGATTGCTGTAGACTGTCACTGTCGGTCAAGGCACAGATGTGGATTTTGTCGCTTTGTTCACTAGGATGGGTCGTAGCGAGTATATTTGTGAACGATCATGCAGTTAAACACTTTGACGTCTATCAATGTATGCTTAAACCCCTGAGTTAAGATTTAAGGGTCTAAATGATCAGAAACAGCGCTTCTATCTGTATTCATTTGTGCTAGGGAATTCGCAGGTTCCCCTAGTAATATCGAAGTAGTCCGTCACTGTTTATGTCATTTCAAGAACACGGTCTCTTGGAAAACTTATGGACGTCATTTTGTGTCCCTTATACTCGTCAATTTCGCGTTCAAAATCCGAAACTCGTAAAAAGATATTTTCCCAATAGCGCCCTGTTTCACCTGACCAAGCATGAATATACACACCACCTCACCCCAATCTACACCAAGTCTGGTTCAGCCCAGCTATTTAAGTTTATAAGCTTAGCTGCGGATGACTGTTTTACTTCCTGTTAGCAACATTTTAAAAATGTATATTCATTCCATCGATCGACAGTGTTTTTTTCTACAGACAGGTGTAATACAAATTTGCATAGCCACACTATCCAGTTCAGCTGCTCTTCAGAACTGTGATGCTTTCCCCTGCATCAGTCTCAAACTGTATTATAAGAGTATTCATTACAAACATTGTATTGAGTTACATGAATTGTACAAGTTTAACGTTAACATAAAATTCTCTTTTGTAAAATTTTCACGAACAGGAAGCTTTTGTCAAAAGGGGCGGTGGGGTAGCCAAGTGGTTAATGTGTTAGCTCGTCACGCCGAAGACTCGGGCTCGTTCCCCACACGGGTACAATATTTGAAGCCCATTTTTGGTATCCCCTGCGCAAAATATAATATTGCGCGAATATTGCTAGAAGCGGCGTAAAACGATACTCACTTATTGTTTCACCTTTGGCGTTTACGTCATGATAAACAACTATTTTCGGTGAAATACATGTGTGTCACTATCTTGTGATGGCCAACCCATTCTAACAAGGAAGTAATTGTAACCATGGTTGTGTTGGCCGATAGTAGAGTAGGTGATCTACTGACCAAATAATCACAAACGGCTGTGGGGGGTTAGGCTGATGGCATTTATTTTATTGGTAGGTACGAATGTACGTACTTACTTAATTCAGCCTGAAACAATGAAAGTACAACAGAAGCAAATATAACATGGAATCTTATTAATATATACAATCTGTTATAGTTACTCTTTAAATTTACAAAACAGAGATATCACTTTCTTTAAATAAAATAGAACTTACTTTACTTTACACAATACATCAGACGTACCGTACAATACATCAATGCATCAATACACAGATACAAAATATCTCAATCTTATCATAAAGTGATAACGAACATACTGTATGTAACTTTGGTAAGAATTACAAATCATGAAAGATAGAATACTTATACAATATCTAAGATAACATTACATACCAGATATGTGAAACCTGTACTGGTAATACCGGTAACAATGATTGCATGGTGAACCTTGCCACTGACAATTCTGCATAATAAGGAAATACATATGTAGAATACTATATAAAAGTGAAATCCTATGGTAAAATAATGTATAAAAATATATCGTACAGCAGCCACTGATATCAGACATACAACACTCATACACCTGCACTTACCAACATACATCAAGCAAACAGACATACATTTAATTTCCATTACTGTACAGAGGGGTTTATAATTCTTAGTTTATTTATATATTTAGGTTTCGTGTTTAATACTATCTTATACAGATAATAATAACTCACTGAACTGGTCACTGAACTAGGTATTTGCGAAAAAAGGTAAGCATGTCCCGCCATACCGATAGTACCCGCCACTCACACAATTTGCATCACAATCACACAAATAGCAGTACTCCTGCCCTGATACGGCAACCAGCAAACAAACCAGACCAGCAAGTGATGGACCAGAACATACAGTGACCCTGTCGCACATTTACCGATAAGTATGAACTTGAAATTGATATGCCATATCTTCCATTTTGTCTGCTGTGTACAAGTCCAAAGATCTTGTTGATTATATACTCCTCAAAAAAAGTTAAGCAACAAGTATTATTTTCCGTGCAACATTCTCATCAGTGTTGAATGCCATCCATTGAGAACAAATCCAGGCAGGAGAATTACCTAAGAATACTCGACTTAAAGTCTTTTCCATGTAGATTTTCCTGATAACACTGATAACATCGCCTGAACACAACCACCCTCAAAACACACATGCAAAATGCACGACATGCATGTTTTACACACTTCACCCATGCACCCTGATTGCTTAAAAACTGCCAGCAAGGGCAATTTGTCGACATTAACACTTTCGACATGGCTAGGCGTCACTTAACGCAAACTGAGGTTGCTCAGATTGTTGGAATGGTACAGGGGGTCTCACCCAAACTGTTGTTGCCAATTATTTTAATGTTCACCGCAGTGTCATCTCAAGAGCGATAACTCGATACCATAAAACTGGACTGATGACAGAGAGACCACGCACAGGTCGTCCAAGGGTGACAACTCCTCGTGAGGACCGGTATTTAGCCACCCTAGCCCGGAGAAACAGGTTTACTACGGACAGATCTCTCCAGAATGACCTTCAGAGAGTTGCAGGAAACAGTCTCAACACAGACAGTAAGAAACAGACGCTCAGGATCTGAGGTCCAGACGACCAGTACGACGTATCCCACTGCCTGCACACCATCGACAACAGAGACTTGCTTGGGCCAATCAACGCCGTAACTGGAGGGTCAATCGCTGGCGTAACGTTCTCTTCACAGACGAGTCAAGATTCTGCCTTGACTTCAACGATGGTAGGGCACGTGTGTGGAGAAACCGTAATGAACGATACGCCAACTGTACAATTGCTGAACACGACCAGTACGGAGGTGGAAGATTGATGATCTGGGCTTGCATCAGGGTTGGACACAGAACTGATCTTCTGGTCAACAGACGTGGTACCATGACTGGAGTACGGTACAGGGACCAGATTGTCACACCTGTGATCATTCCCCTGGCACAACAAGCTGGTCCTAACTTCATCTTTATGGATGATAATGCTCGTCCACATCGAGCAAGAGTTGTCACTGATCTTCTTCAGACCAACAACATCATGCCTGCAAGGTCTCCGGATCTTAATCCCATTGAACATGCATAGGACATTCTTGGAAGGCGTGTTTATGGTCTTCATGTTCGTCCTCACAATCTGGATCAACTTGAACAGGCCTTAAGGAGAGAATGGCAGAACATTCCACAACAGACACTTGATAGGCTTATCTGGTCAATGCCAAGACGTGTAGAAGCTTGCATTCAAGCCAATGGTGGGCATACACGTTACTGAATATTGGATCATTGTTTCAAAATGACTTTAACTCAAATTTAAAGATTTTCATCTTTCAGTGCAGCACATTTTGCACGACTGTGTTTGTGCTCTTTCTTTGTATTGCTTTAGTCAGTTTTTAGGTATTGGAATATATGAACATGGACTGACACATAATAGATTTGATGCTTAACTTTTTGTGAGGAGTATAAGTAAAAAATAACGTTATAGAAACATTCGTTTTGCAAAGCTTTCAAAATGTTTATGGTTTTATGAAGGGCATTTTGAAATTTGACGCATCAATGAAAACATTTTACTCAAAAGCAATCCCATATTTTGACCTGTTCCGTATGTTCCCTGTGAACAGGTGAACAATTGACTTGCCTTTGCATGTGTTTGTGACGGAAGACGCTCTCTTTTCCTCGAACACCTGGATCATCAATTGATAGTGACTCCTGAACACATACTGATGTTAACACATACAGAAGTTCTAGCAACTATATCATCATGACACCCTCATATCAATGGCTATTCACATTTTACCAATTATTGGCCTGTCATATTTGAAAAAGATGATCCGGTTAATTACAGCTGGAGCCTTGATTTGCTGACTAAACAGCAACTTGCAACTAATCACAACTTCAAATCACATTGGTACGCGACTCAAGAGGCAGGGAGAAAATGCATGTCATTTACAGCCATCCCAGCCATAGGAATTCACGGGTGCTTCATGTTAGCGTTGCAGGAGTACTCTCCTTTTTCCAGTGTCCTCTTTACGATATGCTGCATCGCCATTAAACATGTGTAATCGGGCATAAGCGTTTTTTTCACTTCAAAACCAGCTGAACCATGATACATTTCTATGCAGTGTCATTTTCAAAAATTGTTTCTAATTAGCCTGACTTTCACCTTAACTTGGATTTTTTATTAATATCTTAACGCCACACTCAGCAATGTTTCGAGATGTATGACGGCCTTCGAATAATCGTGCCTGGACAAGACAATCCTGTCATTGACTTCCCTAGGACCGATCCACGCAATTAGGATCCGATGCCAAGCTGTCAACTGAATCACCCAGCCTGACCACCGGGTCAGTTGCCTCTTATGACTAGCGTTGGTTGTTGGGGGCCTATATTCTTACCTGGAATTCCACGGAGATAGAACAATAAGGGACCGGGTGGGCACATATAGAGGGTCCCGTGAAGATCCGGGGTAGAATAGGTCTTCAGCAACCCATGCTTGCCGTAAAAGGCGACTATGCTTGTCGTAAGAGGCGACTAACGGGATCTTGTATTACATATTAGTCAAAAATAAGACACATGACACACTGACAATGCCTCCTCATGTGTAACGCAAAATGGTCATCTTTCGGAGGTTATACTTAATTCTAGGGCTGAAGGGGCGGTCGAGTAGCCTAGTGGTTCAAGCGTTCGCTTGTCACACCGAAGACCCGGGTTCGATTCCCGACATGGGTACATTGTGTGAAGCCCATTTCTGGTGTCCCCCGCCGTGATTATGCTGGAATATTGCTAAAAGCGGCGTTAAACCATACTCACTCACTCACTCTAGGGCTGAAGACCTTATGGTGGTATTAAAGGAATAGTGCTTAATAACAAAGACCATAAACTCGGGCAATATGCGGACTACGCTAAGATGTTCTTAGACGGTACCGCGACTGGTAGAACTTCGATGAATACTCTTTCAATATTTCATAGACTGTTAAGACTGAAAAGGAACATCAATGAACCAAATGGAGAAAAATATATCTTACTAAACACAGGTAACATAACAGTGAAAAAACATCAGCGCTTTAACCACTATGGTTTAACCATTAGTTCAATAACTCACAACTTATCATTCATAACTGGTTCAATAAGGGTGTGTATACAGTAAAGGATCGCTGCAACTCTAAAAGCTTTATGTCTTTCGAAGAGGAAGAAAATGTTAGAGGGACTCTCTTTGTCTTTAAAAAAGTTATTGGGAATATTCCTAGAGCACTGAGAGAGACTGTTAACAGTACTATCTACCTAGATCAGAAAACTGGAATTAATATGATGCTGTTGAACTTAATTACACCCCAGAAAGATGCGCAAACTGTACCAGCAGTATGTAAAAATATTGGTATGTACTAATTATGGAAGATGTATAAAATGTTGCTCGATTTTCAATATTCCCAAGGTAAGAAACACTCAAAATGAATTCAAGGATGAATTCAGAGAATAGAACATACCTCTAGGTTTCCTGTGAGCAGGTGAAGGCGTTTGGGAATGATCTGATCTTGTTTATTATTATTCGATATACGAACGGTGTTCGTCCATCCGTCCGACCTTCGACTTCTCACAGGGGACATTTCTGAAAAACTGTTTAATTCAGAGAAATGACATTTTACACACTGGTGTTACTGGTCATGATCTCGAATGAGTTCGAAAGTTGGTGTCGTATGAAGAGTTATTGTCCCTGCTTCGTGCTTTTCAATTTAGAGCATACTGCATTTCCTCAGGAACGAGTGAAGTTAATTGAATGAACGTTTGCATGCCTATCTACTAGATACTTGTCTTGACTAAGTTCGAAAATTGGCCCCGTCAATTATTGTTTCACAGTTATGGCCCTTGCGCAATGCTTTTTTAAACTTAGTGCATTCTGCGTGAAATGGGGACAAGATTTCACAGAAACTACTGAAGTTCCATGGATGAAAGTTTGCATGCTTATCTAAGAGATACTTATCAGTTCAAAGCAACGTGAAACCATACACTCTCCCTCACCAATTAATATAAGCAACCACTTTTCATGTCAGGTCTTGTTGGCGGCAGTTGTATCGACTACAACAGCCTGATGACAATGGCTGTTTTTAGTCTGTCAAATGTATTAAAATAATCGGGCAAATTCGTATAGGTGGAAAGTTCAAAACAGAACAAAACCTTCAAAAAAGGTTGTCTTGGAGAAAACAGTATATGATGCCATGTGGCCGATGGTACATTTCTGTTTTAACAGGTTCATGAAAATCAACTCAGGTTAATATATATTATGTTATGTTCAAGATCACGTTGATTTTCATTTACTTTTTAACTACTATGGGCCATGTGACCTCACATACTGAATAAGGGGCGGTGGGGTAGCCTAGTGGTTAACGCGCTCGGTCGTCACGTCACGCCGAAGACCTGGATTCGATTCCCCACATGGGTACAATGTGTAAAGCCAATGTTTTGTGTCCCCCTTCGGTCGTCACGTCACGCCGAAGACCTGGATTCGATTCCCCACATGGGTACAATGTGTAAAGCCAATGTTTGGTGTCCCCTGCCGTGATATTACTGGAATGTTTCTAAAAGCGGCGTAAAACCATACTCACTCACATATTGAATTACTGTCTGTCTGCAAGAGAAGCGGAGATAATGCATGGCGTATACGTGTGCAGACAGCACTGTCATGGGGTAGTAGTACTCTCTCTTTTCCAGTGCCCTCTGTGCGGTTTTGAAAGCTTTACTGAGGCCATGAATGAGTTAGTGAGTGTGTATGGGTTTACGCTGCTTTTAGCAATATTCCAGCAATGTCACGGCGGGGGACACCAGAAATGGGCTTCATCTCCTGCCCATGGAAGAGACGAATCACATCCTGGGGAATGGTAACCCACTCAGCCTGCATCACAAAAGCCAACTGCTGCAACGTCTGGGGTTGTGGTTGACGTCGGCGTAGACCTCTATCCAATTCATCCCAAAGGTGCTCCTCCGGGTTCAAATCCGGGGATCTGGAGGGCCAGGGGAGAACATCAATGTTGTTGTTGTTGTTGAGACAGGCTCTTGGGATCCGTGCTGTAGGTGATCGTGCGTTGTCTTGCTCGAATACACCGTTGCCTTTGGCTGCAATTGGGAGGACGTGTGGTAGAAGAATTTCGTTGACGTATCGTTGAGCCGTAAGACTGCCTTCGATATGGACCAAACCTGTCCCCTGTCCTGCCATGATGAGAGATAGCGGCCTACATCATAATGCTAACTTCACCAAACCTGTCTACTTCCTGTACACTGTTTCCGGCGTAATGTTCTCCCGACGTCTGTAGACCCGTGCTCTTCCTTCCCCTAGACGGAGGAGAAATCTTGATTCGTCGCTTACCCAGACATGTCTCCATCGCAGTTGAGGGCATACCCTGTGTTTACGACACCAATGAAGTCATTGTTGACGATGATGTCGACTCAATATTATGTGTCAAACTCGTAGACCTGCTGCTCTTAAACTGTTCCATAAGGTCTGGCTGTGGTCGTTCTTTCACGTAGGTCAAGGGGTGGTTACTCTTGGTCGTCCCGACCTTTGCCAATCATGTGTTCACCCATGCTGTTGAAACCGATCCCATAGCCTTGTGATGGTGCTGGGCGCTACATTAAAACCCCTGGCTACAGCTGATCAACATCCCCAGCCTGCAAGCGGCCTATGAGGTTGTTTCATTGCACTTCTGTTAAACTTGGCATGTTGTTGAACTGTCACTGTTCGATTGACGCAGATACCAGGCAATCAAAAACCCTCCACTTTAATACCGTTTATGGTGATGCTGCAGCTCCATTGCCTTTTTGTTAATGCACTGGGTGCGTTTTTCCGAATCGTACGCGACTAATGGTTTACTTGTTTTTGTTGTGATCATGTTGATCCGGGAAATTTGTCACTGACACTATATCACATTGAACCTCTTCATTTTGCGACTCTTGGTCCGCTAAGTTTGCTTTTATGGCCAACAATATCCGTATTGCGCTTTTTTAAGAGTATATAAATTTATATGAGGAAGTCCAGCATTTCATATATTGTTCTCTCAGTAAACTTTAAATGATATTTGCTTTTCACTTTTTAAGTTTCCTGAAACTTTGAACACAGAGATGTTGCTATGTCTATGGTAACAACAGTTAGTGATAACTGCCCTATGGATCAAGGAAAACAGTAGCATACAGTTATAAATGTGTATTTTATTATGTATATTGTATATATATTATTTTATTAGCTAATATTACATTTATTATTTTTTAAAAACCTCGATCTCATCAAAAATATTTTTGAAATAGCAGGGATGGCACTCAAAATGGGAGAGACTTTTCACAAAATAATCAAAACTTTACAATTTATTCTGACATCAAGGTGGACAAAAACCCGTCACATCCAGGACGTACGTTCAGATCCATCTCAAAACATGTTCAAAGAGTCGTTGCCAGGCGTTGTTTTCCTCCAAGTCCTCCAGAACAAACACACCATCTCCATCCAGGAGCTGAGTGAGTAGAGGAGGGAGCGGGTGACGTAAGATGGCGTCCGAATATAGAAGCGTTAGTCTCTTAGGCATGTTATTGTTGCATGCATAGATCCCAGATGACAGTGTAAAGGAACACAACTCGTCCTGAAGGAAAGTCTCGGTCACATAGAGGACAGTCTTCCAGCTGTTGTGAATACAGTTAATAATTTCCTCAGCTGCGCAAACGCCCACTTCGAAGTCTCTGTCTGGAATACATAGTCGTAGACCTCTCTCAACCTCCATCTTCTGTAGAAAAGTGGTACACACCCACTCATAATCATCATGTTGAGAATAGTAAATGAATATGTCATACAGATAATCTTGTCGGCGTTGAACACAATAATCAAACCCTATTAATCTCAACATCCAGTATTTTAACGAAATACTATTTTTCAGTATCACATGACAAATGACAAGACTAGATATCAGAACACACATCAGACAAACCGAAAAGGCAAGCCAAAATCTAGCGTAGCAATATCTCCAGTGTCTCCCAAATGAACTAGTAATGTTTGAAAGTTTAATGAGCTGGCCCTCCGTGTTGAGGCAGCTGTACGAGTCAAAGCGTCGAAACTGGACATCTGTGTCAATTATCCACGTCAGAAAGTCCAGGGCTCCACATCCACAGGACAGGATGTTTCCATGAAGGTCAAGTGAAAACTGCTGCGAATCAAATACCCTTTCATCTAACATTGTTCTTGTATTTGTGCTCAGAACACCGATGGAATTAAATGAAAGATCAATATGAGTGATGTTTAACATTCCAGACAATTCAATAGGGACATCTTCAAACACATTACGGCTTAAGTTCAAATATTTTAAGGTTTTAAGATCCCCGAATATATGTGTATACATTTTGTATAAAGAGTTAAAGGATATATCTAATGAACGGACGTTTCTCAGCGGACTAAACAGTGTCTGGGATCGCATGTTAGACATTAAATCAGTATCAAAGTGAACATTGTTTAGATACAGTATCATGACGTTTGGGAATGATTGAAAAAATGTCAACGGTATATTTTGAAAGAAATTCCCTGTAAAATCAAGATATTTTACATGCTCTACACCATAAATACGCCATGAAATCATTATCAAGGCAGAATAAGAAAGATCCAAATATGTCAAGTGTTCACCTCCATGAAAAAATATGTTAGTCGCCTTAAAAACTCTATCATGTGCGCCTGACCCACTCAATAAAAGTTTCTCCAATAACGGAGGAAGATAGAATGTCATGTTTCCCCATGATTTCCCAAGCAAGTCTTTGGAATTTGTATCCTGTCCATCACCAAGATACAATTGATTTAGCTGCTTTGACACATCCAGAACAACAAGGTTATAGAATTCAGGAAGAAGAAACAGCCACTTGGGCTCACCATTTACAGCATTTCGTCTGAGGTCAATATATCTTAGACAGCTTTGAAATGGTTCCTGTAATAGCGCACTACTCTCAATCACAATTATGTTATTATCTCTAAGAATCAGTCGCTCAACACATATGGTTACAAGGTAACGGGTCATTTCAGACGTGAGCATGAGTGTTTGATTGTTTAGTACATCTTTGACAGTAACATCATATCTGTGTACATGTGAAAAGTCTATTTCGGTCATATTCCTTCCACTTAGTCCTTTTAGGCTTAATAAAGACGGATATAATCCAAAGGGTGTGGTGTCTCTGGCAAGCAAGAATCTAAGTTCAAAAAAAGGAGAGAAGACATTGTCATCCAGAAATATTAGATTTCTACACAATGACAATGTTAGGTTGCTTATAGGTGCTTCCCTGAAATTCACAAAGGAGCTATTCCCTAAACGTCTTATAAGGACAGGTGATCCAAAAGTGAGACTCTTCAGCCTCTTCATTTGTGCAAAGCCAGGTCCAAACACGGGTTCTCCAGCCCCATCAATAACCAGTGACTCGAGATAGTGAAGATCAGCAAATGTAGCGTCAGGATATGTCAATGATGAAAACTGCATCTTCATTCTGCCCACACGAAGTGTTGTCAGAGATGTCAGGTTTTGAAATGTCCCAAGAGGAAGAGAGGAATAGGTAAAGTTAAATTTATTCCCATCTAAGTTAAGTCGTTGAAGGGCAGGCAGGTTTTGCAGAGCACCTTCCTCCAGAAACTCTATGTTGTTATCATTCACAAGCAGCGTATGTAATGAGGGAAGGTATGGCAGTGATCCGTTCCGGAGGCTTGATAAGTTGTTGTTACCTAGGTTAAGTTCGGTTGTGTTTCTGGGAAAACCTCGAGGGACTCTGCTGAAACCACACCTTGAGCAGTCCACTGTTGTTTCATTGGCTGCATGGGAAATGTTGCATTTCTGAAGGTCGGAATGTTGCTGTGGGGAACACTGTAATGTCATCAGATTCGGAATTACAATCCAAACCAAACAGCAAAACTTGACTGGCATCATCCCTGTCAATATAATTGTAATATGCATAAATATAATAATATATTATTAGCAACCAGTTGATATCGGATGATATAAGCGGAGCTTTGCATTCCTACGATTTCAGTTATTTTGTTCAACCTTTAGCCTGATGAATTGTTTTAGCATAAAGCACTGTAAAGAGGGTGGACGGTTTCAAACAGTCGCAGCTTCATTAAACAAGGTACAATTGAAGAAATATTTTCCACATTTATTCCTGATAGAAAACTACACATCACTGTATAAAAATATCCCCGGTGTTTTCAAATATCATGCCAAGCTGAAGACCAAAGTGAACATGAAATTTGTAAATTTTCTTGAACTTAACTGAATAACATTACTGAAGGTGGTATGCATAAGGAACCTTTTTAAATCGTTAAATTTCTGCAAATTAAGTTCAGTAAACATATCTCCAATATGTCAATTTTAACAAAATATAAAGTCAATTGTTATGGCAAAAAACAACGCGATGGTAATTAATGCCCAATTTCAGTAAATGTCTTCTCCACACGTTAAACAGAATATAAACGTAATTTTCGAAGATTCGAATTTTCAGAAAGAAGAACAATCGGGTTAATCAGACTTGTCATGTTATTAAATTTGCAGGAAACAATAAATGACTTATGAATATTTACCAATCCTAAGTTTTTGTTGAATATTTACGATATACCAAAATACAAATCCCATGTTGTGATTCTAGCTGACGTACGAAAACCAAACATGGCGCGCTTCGCCCGTCCCCAGCATAATTTATTGATCTTTTAACATCAACAAAATTTACATTGCCTGCATATATATGTCTTGGCGAAAGTTGATGATGCTAAAGCTGGAATATTGCCGTGTACGCCAATAAACAACAAACAAACAACTTCAATTTCAGTTTAATATGATGAGAGAGAAAAGAAAATGCAGATCGTGAAATCTGACATCAATATTTCAGAAAATGCAAGGACAACGTATGTGATGTCACAGACAGGGGTAGTTTGCTGATACTTTTTCAGTTTCAGTTTCAGTTTTCAGTGTTTAATTCCGCACTCAGCAATATTCCAGCTATATGACGGTGGTCTGTAAATAATCGAGTCTGGATCAGACAATCCAGTTATTGACATCATGAACATCGATCCACGCAATTGGGATACGATGACATGCATCAATCAAGTCAGCGAGCCTGACCACCCGATCCTGTTAGTCGCCTCTTACGACAATCAAAGTCGACTTTTACGGCATGTATGGGTTGCTGAAGACCTATTCTACCCCGGATCCTGATACTCTTTCGTTGCAAAACAATTACAGTATACTTTTAATAGTTCCAATGGTTTTGAATAGTAACATCCAGAATAAACACAAATTACTACATAGTATCCAGTAAACACCACTAAAATGAAATAACAATGTGACTTTGACTATATAATTATTATTTAATCCGTATGACCTTGTATGCTCCCGGAAATGGTAGACGATGACGCAACATGCCACGTGCAAGTTTCTTGGTATCTTTTATTTTAATTTTTGTTGATTTATAAGGATCACCATTCAATGTTGAATATAAAGAGATAAGATTCACGTATCTGCCTGATGATTTTGATTTCACTGTAATATTGTGTCCCACGCAATACGTCAAGATACCGTCGATCGGCAATGATCAACTTCCACAAAGAGTTGTGCGAAATGGGCGCGTGGGCGTGTTTGTTTGTTGTTTATCGCCGCACTCAGCAATATTCCAACTATGCGACGTCGGCCTCTAAATAATCGAGTCTGGACCAGACAATCCAGTGACTGACATCATGAGCACCGATCCAAGCAATTGAGAAACGATGACATGTAGCAACCAAGTCGCCTCTTACGACAAGCATAGTTGCCTTTTACAGCAAGCATGGGTTGCTGAAGACTTATTCTATCCCGGATCTCCACGGGTCTGTATCAATATGTAGGTTAGGTATGGAAGGATCGATGCTCATGGTGTCAATCACTGAATAAGAGGGGCGGTCGGGTAGCCTAGTGGTTCAAACGTTCGCTTGTCACGCCGAAGACCCGGGTTCGATTCCCGACATGGGTACATTGTGTGAAGCCCATTTCTGGTGTCCCCCGCCGTGATTATGCTGGAATATTGCTAAAAGCGGCTTAAAACCATACTCCCTCACTCACTGAATCTGAAAATTCCTGCTATATGGCATTAACCTTTAAATTAAATCTGAACCAGACAAACTAGAGATTGATATTATGATAGGATGACATCATATACTGATCCCGACAACATGATCCACATAGTCGCCTCTTACAAAGAGCAAAGAGGGCAGAATTACGAGGCGGCATGTAAACCATGACGCTTGGACCAGGCAAACCAGTGGTTCATAGCATGAACATCGCCCGACACCGTCTTTTACGAAGCTACACAGTCAATCAAATCCCACAGCAGACCACCCAATCCCCTTTTAGTCGGCTCCAACAACACAACCAGGAATCTGTTATACCTCGGACTCCCACGAAACATGAACAGTTGATTTAAGACAAGGAAATCTCCTCATGTATTGAGGAATTTGTGAACGATAGGAAGCAGTGATCTTCAAGTTGATGCATTTAAATAACATATATGCAGTTAACAAATATTGTTCAAGTTATCTCTACACCACCTGGGGATTCCAAGGAATGGTCACGAGTCCTCATTATCCTGTGATTCTGTCTAAATATGTTCAGGTGACCAGTCGAAGGGACTTGGACGATGACGTGAATTGTTGCTCGTACTTTCAGTCACTGGAAGATTCCAGGGTAGAATAGGTCTTCAGCAACCCATGCTTGTCGTAAAAGCTGACTATGCTTGTCGTAAAAGGTGACTAACAGGATCGGGTGGTCAGGCTCGCTGACTTGGTTGATGCATGTCATCGATCCCAATTGCGTGGATCGATGCTCATGATATCAATCACTGGATTGTCTGGTTCAGACTCAATTACTTACAGACCGCCGTCATATAGCTGGAACATTGCTGAGTGCGGCGTTAAACAACAAACCAACCAACCAAATCATCACTGGTTTGCCAGGTCCAGACTATACCGTCATGGTACAGATGGGGTTATTGTGTGGCGTTAAATCCTAACTCACTCACTCACACTCATTGGAGTAATTGACCTGCTACAACATTCCCTCACACGCTCAGTGACAGGACAATTATTTTTGGAGAGGAAACCTGACACCATCATGAAGCTTAAGTATGTAAATGTGAGGTGTCTCGAGATGTTTCTCTTTTATGGGAATTTGACTGTGCGGGGACCTTGACACTTGCAATACGTGGATTGTAAGGTTGTCTGGTTGTTGTTTTTATTAACGCCGCACTTTATACATTAAGTCACCTCGTAGGACAGGTCGCTAGGTTCCTATTCTGACAATGACTCACCAAGGGGAAAAGAGAAGAAACACTGCAATGAGGAAGTGGAATCAGCGTTGCGCCACAAAGAGTGTAATTACAGAGAGGATCAACCAGGAAGCTTAATGGCAGTGTGTTTCCTATAACTTTCCCATATTTACATATTGGTACTACTAGCTACTTCATAGATAGAGGTTATCACGCGAGTGTGTTTGGGGATGGTAAATATCCTGCATTAGGAATAAACATTGTATTTAGCGAGCCTTGGCGCGCTAAATACATAGTGTTTATTCCTAATACAGGATATTTACCATCCCTAAACACACAAGCGTGATAACCTCTTCATCATATAATGCCATTCTTTAATTCTGAGCTTTAAAATCGCTTTCCCTCTCTCACAAACATTACCGAAACATTGCGAGTTTTCCTGGAATGCGCGCATTAATATTTATTACGTCACAGGGTAAGTGATGTGTCAGTCGGACAATGACAGTAGCCAATATAGTTCCAACTGAAATCTGTTCCTTATACTGTGGCAAAACAACATATACGCAAAACAACAGTTGTTTTTAATTTCGTGGCAACCCATCGGTCCGTCCGGGATCCGCTAGAGTAACTGCCCTTTGTCAAAGGGAAGCTACTCTAACCCTAGTCTTTGAGACGTCACGGCCACCGTCAGACGTTGTTGACAGTCGGTCTGTCCTGTCATAACGTTAAGAAATGTAGTCAGATGTACACACAGCGACAAAACGAAACAAAATCCAACTATTTTGATTTGTGGAGAAGCTTTCAAGCCGAGGTCTAGTACAAGCACAGATATGGCTACTGATCCCGCTTGGCTAGGCCTCGTGCCCTCGCAAAATTATTTCGAAATTTATATCTCCAAAGTTGCCAAAACTTATAAAATGCCTTAGCTACGTCACAGATAGACACTGATTTTCAGTATATTGGACTGTTCTTTTGATTATGATAGCAATTATCCCTGTAGTTTATCCAGATTCCCGATGGGTAATTCTGACTCGATCGCCGAATGACAAGGGCAACGCCATGTTTGTTTATAAACAGTGAAAGTAGTCCTACTTGACCTTTGATATTTGCATCTCTATCCGCATATGACCCCAACGGATATCGTTTTTATCCGTTGGCTTTATCCTGCCGAGAAACCTACCCATTATATGATAAATATATTTCTTCACTCATGTTTTTGATACGGCAAACATGAATTCATGTCCGATTAATCTATATTGATGTAGCAAAAGAACCAGAATGAACTAAAACTATATTTATTTTCTGAAAACTACGGAAGTGGAGTAGGGCCACAGTGAAGATTTGTTTTTGTCTAAGAACCTCCTACGTAGGACTTATTATCTCCTACATAGGACTTAGTATCTCCTACGTAGGACTAACTATCTCCTACGTAGGACATAGTAAGTCCTATGTAGGAGATAGTGATTCTAGGCCATACTAATTCCTCCGTAAGAGATAGTAAGTCCTACGTAGGAGGTACTAAGTCCTACGTAGAAAATAGTTATTCTAGTCCATACTAAGTCCTACGTAGGAGATAGTAATTCTAGTCTATACTAAGTCCTACGTAGGAGATAATAAGTCCTACGTTGGGGATACTTAGACAAAAACAAATTTTCACCGTGGCCCTACTACGCTTCCGTAGAAAACATTAGTAATGAATCATACTTGAACATATATCAGAAATTCCCTCAGACTTATCCTTAATATTCTTTTTTGGTTTAACGTCACACTCAATAATCCAGCTATATCACGGGGCTCTGTAAATAATCGAGTTTAGACCAGAAAATCTAGAGACTGACATCACGAGCATTTATCTAGGCAGCTCCGCTACAATGGCATCTTCACGAGGGATTTCGGTAGCAGTGGATATCTAGCCTAGTGCTTAAAGCGTTCGCTAGTCATACCAAATATCCGGGATCGATTCCCAATTTGGGTACACTGTTTGAAGATCATTTCCAGTGTCCACCGCTGTGATGTTGATAGAATATTGCTAAAAGCGGCGTAAAACAATACTCAGTCACATTTAGCGAAACTTACATTGTTCGAACACTGCTTTGAAATAATACAAAATGAGTTATGTTAGGGAATTGTTACTTCTCTTGCTGAAACAGTTAACAATATTGTGTTATGAGTAAGTGAGAAAAAATATTCCAGCTATATCACGGCGGGGGACACCAGAAATGCTAAAAGCTGCGTAATACCATACTCGCTCAACACTTGACAGAGATTAAAACAGTAAACTTAAATTATATCAAATATGCTATTGTGTCATTTGTACAATGTGTTTAACAATATTGTAACCCTTGTACTTGGGGTGCTATATATTCAAAACATTTGACATGAACAGATACAATTCACCCGGCATACATTCACGAGAGACTCGTCAAGATCCGGGTAGAGAATAGGTCTTCAGCAACCCATGCTTATCATAACAGGCGTCTATGCTTGTCGTAAGAGGTGACTTACGAGATCGGGTTGTCAGGCTCGCTGACTTG
Organism: Haliotis rufescens; assembly: GCF_023055435.1. Classification (NCBI taxonomy): domain Eukaryota; kingdom Metazoa; phylum Mollusca; class Gastropoda; order Lepetellida; family Haliotidae; genus Haliotis; species Haliotis rufescens. The sequence goes on along the minus strand of NW_025964372.1, from coordinate 32,435,470 downwards.
ATTGATGCATGTCATCGATGCTCATATTGTCAATAACTGGATTGTGTGGTCCAGACTCGATTATTTACAGACCGCCGTCATATAGCTGGAATATTGCTGAATGCGGCGTTAAACGAAAAAATTAACAAAAAAAACAAACAGCATTCACGAGACTATCAACTCTACTGCCACCTACCTGTTAATTCCAGATTCATGATTGACTCATCGTTGAGCTTCTCTGTTGTGTTACCTCTGACAGCTGCGCTAAGTTGTGTCTGGGATCCGACAGTGATAGTTTATATCAGGGTGGATGACACCCGAATAGGCTGACCCGCAAACGTCGCGTCTCTCCGCTCTGTTGCTTAGGGATGTGACGAACACCGGAGTATGCAAACAGGAAAGTGTGATTCGATATATGGACACATCATACCAAACGACATTTAAATGGCTTGTTGTTACCCTACGTGGCGCTCGGCATTAAGGGAGTAAAACAAGGACTGGTCGGCTCGTATAGTCAGTATACTGTGTCGGGGGGGGGGGGGGGGGTATCCATGTTTAGTCAGTGAGTGAGATAATGCTTTACGTCACATCGGCAATATTTCAGCCTTATCGTGACGAGAAATTATACATTTTTGATACATATATTTTAACTAAATAAAAACCTGTCATCGATGGACAGTTAAATTACCAGAATATCATATATCAATATTTAAAACTAGCATACAACTATAAAAAGATATCACTATAAATAACGGTACAATATAAAAAAAGGGCTATAGATCGCCAGCAGCTGAAGGTAGATCACCATGCTAGGGACCATGGGGACTTACAGTACTTTAGCTTCCTGCATGGAACCCAACAGGATTTACATTATCCCTTCAGCAACTAGCGATTGTACGCAAAGTTAGCCACAATTATAATTACAAATATACTACGTTTAAAAGTGTAGTAGGCAGAACTATTCTTTGAATGACATGGACTTACTATATCCTCTCAGGGGGACAATTATTTTAGACTTCGTCAACCCCCTTTGAGGATACAGCCAATAACAAACTCAGATATAAATTCATTCTACCAATTTAAAAAGTCAGTCATTTTATACAAGACATATTATCAAATTTTACCATACAATTCTATTTCATTTAAAAACTCAATAATTATATGAAAATTAATATTGTTAATAAGATCCTTTAGAGAAGATGATTTGAAATATTTATCCCTTGTGATGACAAAATCAATACAGTCAAGCAGGACATGCTTGACCGTGATTCTCTCATCACAAGGGACACAAAATGGAGGATCTTCACCTTTTAATAAATATTCGTGACTATATCTACTACGGCCAATACGACATCGTCGTAAAATGACCTCTTCAAATCTGGACTGACAACCCAAGTAGGTGTAACCGATATTTGGTTTAATTTCATGTAATTTATTGATACCTACTTGAGTGTCCCACTTCTGTTGCGTTTGATCTCTGATGTAACATCTAATACCAGGTTTGATATCGCTGCATCAGAAGTGGTGTCACACATTTGTTGAGAGCTGCTTTTGCAGCAGCATCGGCCACTGTGTTCCCAGTGATTCCAACATGGCTGGGTAACCAACAAAAGACGATGTCATATTGGCCAGTAGGAAGTTTATTATATAATTCAATAATTTGGATTAAAAGTGGATGGTAACATGATATATTTTTGATAGCCTGAAGACATGAGAGAGAGAGAGTCTGAAAATAATACAAATTACCTATGCTTAGATTGTTTACCAATACATTTTAGAGCTGTTAAAATAGCATGGGATTCGGCTGTAAAAATGGAACTATGATCTGGAAGTCGTGAAGAATCCAATGACAGTGGCGCTGGCAACCGCGTCACCATCCTTGGATCCATCTGTGAATATAGTTTTGTAAGTTTTATATGTGTTCCGCAACTGATTAAATTCTTGTTGGTAAATTAGTTGGTTTGTTTCGGATTTCTTAAGTTTAGTTAATGACAGGTTGTACCAACTGCAATGGTGGAGATGACAAAAGCTGATTTGGAGCTGTATTTATAAGATCGATATTAGCAGCTGAAATAGCAGGTTTGATTCGTAGACCGTGTGGAGGAATAAGGGGTGGCTTTTTAAGGTATGTGTCCTCATAGAGAGGATGAAAAACGCAATCATATGCAGGATCAGTTTGATTTGAATACAGCTTTGTAAGATATTGTAATGAGAGTTTTATCCTACGTTGATTAAGTGATGGCTCGTCAACCTCCACATACAGACTTCCGATAGGGTATGTTCTGAAGGCTCCTAGGCTAAGCCTCAGGCCTTGATGATGAGTACTATCTAATATTTTTAAGTTACTTTTACAGGCTCCACCATAGATGATGGAGCCATAGTCCTGTTTAGAACGGATAAGTGCTCTGTACAGTTGGAGGAGGGTTTTCTGATCCCCTTCCCACTTTGAATTTGAAACGACTTTCAGAAAGTCAAGGGCCTTCGGGCATTTATTTTTCAAAGGTTTTATGTGTGGTAAAAAGGTCGGATGGTTGTCAAAAATAATGCCCAAGAACTTGGCTTCTTTTACAACTTTAAAAGAAGTGCTATCCAAAACTAGTTCTGGGTCTTTATGTGATTTGTATTTTCTACAAAAATGTATACATTTCGTTTTTGATTTTGAAACTTTAAAACCATTTTCTAATGACATTTATGGATTTTATTTAGACAAAACTGTAATTGTCTTTCAATAGTATGCATATTTTTACCACGACATGAAATGTTAAAATCATCCACGAATACCGATCCATCGATGGAATCATTTAAAAACTTAGATAAGCTGTTTATTTTAATACAGAACGATGTGACAGACAATATACTGCCTTGTGGGACACTCTGATCCTGACTGAAATGATCAAACAGGTAGGAGCCCACACCAACTTGAAATTGCCTGTCTGATAAAAATTTGGAGATAAATTGAGGCAAACGACCTCGCAACCCAACATCATGTAACTCTTTTAAATACCATGTTTCCATGTAGTGTCATATGCTTTTACTGAATCGAAAAAGATAGACACTGCATGTTGTTTGTTTATGATGGCATTTTTAACAAAAGTTTCCAAACGAACTAAATGATAGATGGTACTTCTGTTTTTACGGAAACCACATTGTATATGTGTCAGTAGATTATTGGTTGCCAGGTACCAAACTAAGCGATTATTGATCATTCGTTCCATAGTTTTGCAAACGCAGCTGGTCAATGAAATTGGTCGATAATTTGAAGGATCAGTATGATCACGACCAGGTTTAGGTATTGGAACAATAATAGCTTCACGCCACGAAGAAGGAAATTCTCCTGAAGTCCAGATGTCATCAAATATTGTTAAAAGGGTTTCTAGACATGATTGTGGTAGACATGATTGAGTTGATAAGGTATATTATCAGATCCTGAAGCAGTATCATGAGCTTGCCTAAGAGCAGTATGGAGCTCATGCATGGAGAAGATTTCATTATAATCTTCCCCATTATCTGATTTGAAATTAATAGATTTCGTTTCTTGCTGCTCTTGGTAGGATTGGAATGTAGGGACATAATTCGACGAGGAGGAATGTTTAGACACCAAGTTTATTGGTAATATCTGAAGTATCTGTCAACAAGTCATCCCCATTTGTAAGATGGTGGATGCTAGTTTTCGAACCCTTACCTTTAATTCTTTTAATCATGTTCCATACTTTAGACAATGGAGTACGTGAATTTATTTTAGAGACATATTTTTGCCAAGATTGGCGTTTGTTTTGTTTAAATATGCGCCTGGCTTTAGCATTCATAATCTTGAATTTATTTAGATTATGCACCATTGGGTGGCGGCGGAAGTAATGCTTGGCCTTTTTCCTGGCCTCCCTAGCTTGTTTGCCAGCATCATTAAACCATGGTTTTCGTATGTAAGGAACCGCAGAAGACTTTGGAATACATTCATCAGCATTTTTTGTTAATTCATCAGAAAAAACATTTGATAGGATCAGGAACACCAATAAATAGATTACGTTTAAGTTTGTTTGTACAGAGAGTTCCATCGAAGGCCCAGTTTGCTTTATTAAAGTTCCATCTTGATGATGGAGGGACATCAGATGGGGTCACAGGCTTTAAAATAGTAGGGAAATGGTCACTTCCACAGAGGTCATTGTGGACTGACCATTCAAATTCATTCAGTATTTCTGAATCTGTAATTGACAAATCCAGAGAGGAGTAAGTACCTGTTCCAGGACCTGTGTCCGACCCATCATTATATATGCTCAAATCGTTATCAGAAATGAAATCTTCTATGGTCTTTCCTTTGTTACTTGTATGCGCACTGCCCCAAAGCGGATTATGTCCATTGAAATCGCCCATAATAATACATGGCTCGGGGAGCTGGTCATACAGGGCCTGAAGGTCAGTCTGCGTCATAGAAGACGATGGAGGGATGTAAACGAGCAAAGGGTAGGAACAATGTGCATAGTTATACGGACAGCGACAGCTTGAAGTGGGGTATCAAGAGGTACAGGGCTGTGAATAACACCCTGGCTCACCAAGACAGAAGAACCTCCAGTTGCTTTAGCACCCGGAGGTGAATAGAAATGGTTACGAATTATATTGTCTGATATCCATTAGATCAGTAGTTTTCAAGTAAATCTCTTGCAGGCAAAATGCTGATGGTTTGGGAGAAACTTGACATAGATGTAAAACCACTTTTTGCCAAATATCTAAAATAATTACATTAAATGAGAACCAAATAAGTCAAACAGAAAGATGATGTGTCTATAATTCGCGAAAACACATGCAAAGCACATAAACGTAGCGTTTGGGGATCAATTTTACAGCTTCATCCAAACGCAACCGCCTGTAAAAAACGTGCAGCACAGGATCCTGCATTTAGGCATGCAGGCCCCCTGCTGATTGGGTATAAAAATCCACATCTACGGCTGTTCATACAGTCCTTATAACGGCAGTAGAGGCGGTGACAGAATGCCAAGACTGAATGCAGCTCAACGGAACAACGCCATTGGGAGATTACAAGCTGGAGCAACTCAGCAAGAAGTGGCCAGGCACTTTGGCGTATCCAGACAGACAATCTCCGCACTGTGGACCCGATACAACAACACCAACAAAGTTGACGACAGACCAAGGTCAGGAAGACCAAGAGTGACAACCCAAGCACAAGATCGATACATCCGGCTGGGACACCTCCGAGACCGCACTACCACAGCCACGTCTACAACCACACAGATCCCTGGGGTACGCAGAATATCAGATCAAACGGTGCGCAAAAGACTGAGGGAGGCTGGACTTTTTGCACGAAGACCTGTTCGACGTCATGTATTGACCCCACGTCATCTAGCGGACCGTCTGCTTTGGTGCCAACAGAGGGTTAGATGGGCACGTGCAAGGTGGAGAAATGTACTGTTTACTGACGAGTCCCGTTTCCTACTCACACGTGCTGATGGGCGCGCACGTGTCTACAGACTTCGGGGTGGACGTTACGCCCAACTGTGTGCAGCAGGTTGTCCTATTTGGCGGCGGGAGTGTCATGGTATGGGCCGGAATTCATCACGGTGGTAGGACGCCTCTCGTGCATGTGGCAGGTACATTGACAGGTGTGCGTTACAGAGACTTGATCCTACAGCCTTACGTTCTTCCTCACGTCAACGTTCATGGCGGACAGTTCCAGCAGGACAACGCTCGACCGCATATTGCACGTGTTTGTCAGGACTTCTTACAGCACAACAACATCCAGACATTACCTTGGCCAGCCCGGTCACCAGATTTGTCCCCGATTGAGCATCTGTGGGGCGAGTTGGATCGACGCCTTCGCAGAAGGAATCCACCACCCCAAACACTTCCGGCGCTTCTTGATGCACTTCAGGATGAATGGCAGCACATCCAACAGCGTGTTATTGACAACTTGATTTCATCTATGGGTCGTCGGTGTCAAGCGGTGATTGATGCACGTGGTGGGCACAACCGATACTGACTGTATCATGTACGTGTGTCTGTCTAGGGGACACGATTAATGTTTTGAACATTGTGTACATTGATCTTCAAACAGTGTTTCAATTATGGTTTCTGTGTCCTATTTTGAAACAATCGCATTATATTACATTTTGAAAGTCAGTGTCAATTTTCTTTTTTTGAAGAGTATATATTTCATCCTCGGATTAACAATATAATGCTTATTATACCCCCGTTTACGTTTTTATTTTTTGCCGTTTCCATGGACACATTAAGAAACATCAAGAATGTATGTTATGCTAAGCATTGATTATCTCACACTAGATTGAAATATATTTGCAAAAACATGTGTTCATTTCAAACATAATGCATCCTCATGGGGTTACAAAGGAAAGGGCAGTTCCTCTAACTTAAAGCAACAGGTATATGTAATTAATTAACAAACTATTTACTATTTGTTGTTGACCAGCGGGGATAACGGGGGTATGTCAGCTTTGCTCACTTCTTTCTTGTTGAATATAGTTCAAGTTATAACTTTGTTTGTTTTCGCTGTAGCCAGGGGTCAAAGGAGACAACAGCATTCAAGGAAATACAAACGGAAATGTTAGGTATATATTGAGGAATACACCAAATACACAAGGGGCTGTGAATGATGCAAACGTAAGTGCAGAAAATGTTGTTAAATACCATGAGCTACTAGATGAAGTATCTTTTGAGGGTTTGTGGCTGTAAATTAATGCTAAGAATTGGATTTGTATCTGCACTCAGCCACTGACCGTTAAGTGGGTTGGGGTGTTCCTGGTGTACCACTTTTTGTATTCAAAGTGATGCTTGATGCTGTAATACTATTACAGTTACCACAAGAATTTATCAGTCTCTGAATGAATATTATAATATGTTTCCACCAAACACCGACAAATATATTATTGTTAGAAAACTGATGTAACGTTATCTTAAATGGAATATCGTCTCTTCGGTATGATGTATCTCTCTCTCTCTCTCTCTCTCTCTCTCTCTCTCTCTCTCTCTCTCTCTCTCTCTCTCTCTCTCTATATATATATATATATATATATATATACAAAAATGAGGTAAATGTTCACTCGGTGTACATGTAATATATAATAAAATAATAAAGTCCACGTTAGTCCATCATCTTCTTTATATCAGTTTCATACATAGTACTTTCGCTGTCTCATGACAGCTCTTCAGTGTAACTGACATTGACATATAATGACGTCATACTTATGATGACGTCATAAATTACAACTGTGACGTCATAATGTATTTACACACTCCAGCGACGACACCAAGTAATTTAACAATTGTAGGGAGACATTTGAATTAAATATACAGTATTTGTAAAGTAACAGTGCAACATTTACGATTGAAGTGACAAATCTATTAATACATTCTAGAGTTCAATTTTGGTTTCATCAATTGGATAAACATTTGTTCTTTTTCCAGTCTCAGCTGCTTGTTACTTGTATACAATTTATAAAACGTAAAAATAGTAAATTTCCCGTTTCCGCAATCATCAATGTGTTTGCTGACACCTAAGCATCGAACATTAGGGTCTCTAATCTGCTGTTTGTGTACAGTGACTCTATCTTTTAATTCCATGCCGGTTTCACCGATGTAGTTTTCGCCGCATCCCGAACATCTCATAACATACACCACATCTTTGCTGCGGCAGTTCATGTCGGCTTTCACATTGAAACCCTTGCCATTTGCAAAAAGGAAAGTAGTACCTTCACTTATAATGTTACACGTGCCGCATCTTGGTGTGTTACATCTACTTACACATGCTACACTCTCTGTACAAGAATATTTGGATGGACACAGAATTTGCTTGCGATTTTTTGGTTGCCTGGTACTTTTTATAATTTTAAATTTATTCAGTCCTTGTTTCATTTTATCGCTTTGCTGTAGAATTGGGAGGTTGTCCCTTATGACTGGCATGATATCACAGTTATTAGGATTGAAGGTGGACACAAACGGTATAATTTGATCGCCCACAGATTTTTCATTAGGTTTCAGGAGAGTATGTCTTGGAATTTTTAAAGACTTTTCTATTGCGTCATTTATGACGCGAAGCGGATATCCTAGCTTCCTGAGATACCCGAATAATTCTTTCAATCTTAAATCTCTTTTATCCATTTCCGACACGATGGTACATACTCTCCGCGCAAGTGAATAAGGAATGTTAGTTCGTGTATGCCTGGGGTGACATGAACCGAATTGTAGGTATTGATGGGTGTCCGTTGGTTTGTAGTAGATATCAGTTTTCAATTTAGTATCTTCCTTAACTACAAGGACGTCCAGAAATGGAATTTCGCTCTCGCTAGTCTCCATAGTAAAACTGGAAGGATGGAGTTTATTAATAATATCCAGAAAAATGTCTAAATTTTCACGGGTTGAGAGCCAGACTAAAAAGCAGTCGTCCAAGAATCCAATAAATGACGCAATAGAAAAGTCTTTAAAAATTCCAAGACATACTCTCCTGAAACCTAATGAAAAATCTGTGGGGGATCAAATTATACCGTTTGTGTCCACCTTCAATCCTAATAATTGTGATATCATGCCAGTCATAAGGGACAACCTCCCAATTTTACAGCAAAGCGATAAAATGAAACAAGGACTGAATAAATTTAAAATTATAAAAAGTACCAGGCAACCAAAAAATCGCAAGCAAATTCTGTGTCCATCCAAATATTCTTGTACAGAGAGTGTAGCATGTGTAAGTAGATGTAACACACCAAGATGCGGCACGTGTAACATTATAAGTGAAGGTACTACTTTCCTTTTTGCAAATGGCAAGGGTTTCAATGTGAAAGCCGACATGAACTGCCGCAGCAAAGATGTGGTGTATGTTATGAGATGTTCGGGATGCGGCGAAAACTACATCGGTGAAACCGGCATGGAATTAAAAGATAGAGTCACTGTACACAAACAGCAGATTAGAGACCCTAATGTTCGATGCTTAGGTGTCAGCAAACACATTGATGATTGCGGAAACGGGAAATTTACTATTTTTACGTTTTATAAATTGTATACAAGTAACAAGCAGCTGAGACTGGAAAAAGAACTAATGTTTATCCAATTGATGAAACCAAAATTGAACTCTAGAATGTATTAATAGATTTGTCATTTCAATCGTAAATGTTGCACTGTTACTTTACAAATACTGTATATTTAATTCAAATATCTCCCTACAATTGTTAAATTACTTGGTGTCGTCGCTGGAGTGTGTAAATACATTATGACGTCACAGTTGTAATTTATGACGTCATCATAAGTATGACGTCATTATATGTCAATGTCAGTTACACTGAAGAGCTGTCATGAGACAGCGAAAGTAGCCTGCAACCTCGGGGTATCGCGGTACTTGTCATGTACGCTAAACGGAACAAAATGAACTCACTCACCTTTTTGATTATTCGTGCTCTCTATATCAGATATCATTAATTTGATCAAACAATGCATATTTTACTGATAAAAGTTCATTATTTACGTCGGTAGCTCCCAGTAAAAGCCGGGCCTCGCGCTCTGTTTTACAAGGGAGAGAATTCCATCGTATCGCGGTACAGAGAAAAGTTGTGTATGGAGGTCCGAATTGGACAAAAAGAGGACATAATTCTACCAACCACTTGGTATGATCATGCCAGACATCAGTGATTTGTCCAGACAAGTGCAAAGACAGCACAAGTAAAATTCTAAGTGTGTTATCAGCAATAGGTATTCAATGCATATTTACCGAAAAGTAAGAGAAAAATATTTTTATAAGTCAACATCAAAATATCAGAAATGATATTTTAAGATTGTTTAAAAAAATTGGATGACAATAATTTGTCACAAAATGGAAAAATGTTAAAAGTCAACAATAAATATATAAAAAGCACTCCTAGCATGCCCAAAGTATGTATTTATCTTTTGGTTACTAGTGAAGAACGTATTTCTAAGTTTGGCATCATGGCCCCTTATGATCTCACAATAGATTCTGGGCACAGAGCGGGAAAAAATGTGCGGACTACGTAACTTCCGTTACCTCATTAGTCGCTATGAATATGCAGATGATCTAGTTCAGGTCGATAGAGAAAGCTTACTTGGGGAACTCCGGGTTATGTCGTTGGCCATTGATAGATGGGGGTAAGGCAATATTACAACAGATGCCAGAAATATGTATCAACGGATTAATAACTCCTTACTTACAGCAGACGGAACATTCCGAGGAAATTGAAATTGTTTACGAAGTGAGCACTTCCTGGTTACTGATTTGCATTAATAGACAGCCGCTAAGAGGCGTGTCCCGCGTGAACTATCGGAAATCACAAATGCCGCGATACGATGAATGCCGCGGTACCACGGGGTCCGAGTATACTATGTATGAAACTGATATAAAGAAGATGATGGACTAACCACTCTCCTACTCAGAATTCCATGCGGCCGGCAGCCAGCTAGCATAGTACCTCTGCCACAGGCCAGCGCCATGTGACGATTCGTCACATCTTTCACAGTCCATTCAAGATATTGCATATGCTTTTCATCCGTTTCATGTTTGACAAGTCTACACATTTTCATAAACAAATGTCAAAGAATTGTTAACTTTCATTGAGAAAGTATACAAATACGTAAAAATCTACTTGTTTTTGCGTAGTTATCCTATGTTTACATTGGTTGTACGGCTCCACGTGCTGTCATCGAAGCGCAACGGAGAGCAAGCGACACGGTCACTTTGATGCATAAATATATATTGTCATGCAACTCATTGTCGCAGTTGTAGTAGCATATCTATATAGATATGCAAAACAATATGTAAAGCTCCCCCAAATACTTGCATTAGTCCGTTCTATACTGATTTCTGAAAAAGCGCGTTTATTTACAAACAAGAGAAAAGTCCGGTCACGTGATATGCAAATTAGCCTGTGGCAGTGGTGTTATGCTGAGTCACCACTGCGACGGAGTGTGTGGACTTTATTATTTTATTATATATATATATATATATATATATATATATATATATATATATATATATATGTTGTTGTTTTTAATACCTGCTTTAGATTATTTCAGAATTTGTTTTATGTTTCAGAAACGTGGATCAAGGCAAAACCAAAGAAAGAAAACTGTGACAATCAATAATTTAGAAAGGTGTAAAAGGTTTCTAAACATATTGTTATCTCCAGAGAACTGAGTCTTGGGGTTCTTTGTTGACTGAATGTTGAAGACACGGCATGGATTATCACGTCGGTCAATGATATTGTGTTTTCTGCAGTACATGCCTGAAGGGTATACAATCCCTGACTATTTGTCCTAATCTTTTTATCTTGTTAACTGTGAGTTGGTGTTGTAATCAAAACACTGAGCTTTTTCAACACCCTGGTTCGTTTTCAAAACATTTTGTAACGTAAAACCAAATGTTCACAGAAAACGTTCCTGAAATGTTTCCGGGACCATACAAATTCACTTGAATAAAACGTTCCCAAAAGCATTTCTGGAATATTTTACAGAAACATTTAAGAAACGTTATAACCAAATGTTTCCGGAAAATGTTTCCAAAACGTTGCTGGAACCATACATTATCACGCGATGAAAACAATTTTTAAAACATTTCTGGAACGTTTCGTAAAATGTTTTAGGGATGTTTTTTATAACATTTTCGAGTTAGCTGGGTTCAAGCAAAACATCTTATAAATGTGCCTACTGCCTATGTTTGTGAAATATACACTAGAATACTTTGGTTTAAATGTTTTATTTCTCTAGAAAAATGAAAAGGAGGACATATGAAAGTGGCATTTCCAATATAAAAAGAACGATTTGTTAAATCAGCCTGAAGAAATGAAATAGATTGAGATCTCGCCATCTGGAACCATATAACGTTATATGTTTTATAACAAATAAAAATCAACCGAATTAGTAAATTCACCGAATAAACACACACACAAAAATAATTAGTAAACACTTTCATTCTTTGAAAGTTCTCTAAATTTATTTCAAAACAGTTCAGGACACACTGAAAAGAAATGACACAAAATAGCTTTAAGTTAGCATGTTCGATCTATTGGTGTTATTCAAATTCACACTATTAATTCCACGAAATATATACCAGTGAGTCGACACTCATTTATATTCTGTGCGCTTGTGTATGACTCATACGACGGAGTTATCTGCCCCTGACGAGCACTTGTTGATAAGAGATTTCCTAAAATACCGTCACGACTACAGCTACTTAGTGACATCATTGTACATAATGATACACAAGTCGTCGCTATGTGTGTGTGTGTTCATAGTTCGTACATTTCTCTCAAATTGAAGATAAAAATGCAACAATAATCACGTGACCATCCATCAAGATGGCGGACGAGGGTGTACTTCCGCTCTTATGATGTAGATTGTGAAAAGAAGATTAACGTTCATCAAATGCTGAGGTGTCTTTGGAATATTTCGTGGAGCGCACCTGCTGTGTAGTTCCCGACGTGAATCTACAGACATGGGATCGCGTGTCAAGTATGTCGATACTGTTTTGTTCAAATACCTGCTTCCGTGTTGTTGGGGACACCTTTCATTTGTCATTGATACAGTTCAGTTTTGACAACTGTTGCAAATACCGCAGGGGAGGAGTAGCGTGCTTGTTGTGCATGTAGCTTAACATTTCATTCATTTGGGGAAATGTGCAATTTTAGTTATAGAATTAGGGTTGAGATAAAGTCAAAGGAATATATTCTGGAGAAATGACAATACTGTTAAGATTCCAGCTGGCATATAAATCGCAAATCGTTGTGGATCACATGACAGTATGCGTACAATAAGTTGACAGTTTCATGTCAAGGTGCTTCTATTCAAGTTTAAGATACATATTTCTTTACAATATAATTTACCACATATTTTGAGTATCCTCTGGGCCTAATTATTCAAAGCCAAATGAACAGGTTAGATATTAAATATTGACAGGTATTCAGCTGGTGATGAAACTATGCTTGTGAAGATATCCAGTAACTTTAATATTTGTGAACAATACTTTCTTGCAAGTCAGTGCAGGGTTTTAACTTGACCTACCAAATAGGGCTGGGACGGGTCCAAATTTACTACCCGGGTACCCACCACCCTATTACCCGACCCTACCCAGGTACCCGCTGTAGATATTTAGAGATAGGTACAAACTGTTGGATTTGGAAAAGTTTGACCGTAGCCATGGCAAAATGTATTCAGATACACGTGTAAAACGATCTGGTCATGCATACACTGAAGTTTAATGCATTAGGTTTTATCTTTATTCAAACATATAAAAGTAAGAAGTAATGGGTACATTATCAGAAAGAAATGGGAACATTAGTGTCTTATATTGTCACCAGAGTTTCAGATAATTTTTGTCATTAAACAATATATATCACGTGACTAACCACGGGTCCGGGTAGTTCTGCGGGCATGGTGGGTACCACCCGACCTGAGTTACCCGTCCTAGCTCTACTACCAAACTAGGGCTCCAGGGAAACCCCAATAGTAAATTTGAGGGTCCTGTAAAGTAATGAAATAATGTAGTGTACTGTATTGTAAGATTTCATAATTACTTAAATTAAAGGACCTTTATGTTTCTTGTCAAGAATTTGGTAGAATGGCATGGTAGGTTATCCTTGTGAGTCTCGCATGCCAAGTCACCCATGATACAGTACCTGTGTCCATTGAATGGTGAAATCATGGGGAATGTGTCGATTGATACCCAAAATATCTCTATCCCCCAAATTTAACATGTCTTCCTCAAGTGAGAGTGGGGCCTTAGAGCATACACTGTCTTCTTATTCCAAGAACATAATACTTCATGGGCAATGGATCTACAGGAAATATCAGCTGTTTCATCTGATCCATAGTGATACTTGTGCCATCAACATGTTTAAACAATACTTCCTTTGTTTGTGTATTGTTTAACTCGGCAAAATTCCACCTATATGACGGCGGTCTGTACAACACCTCTTTTCCTGTAGCAATACAAGAGTTTATCTATTTACCAGGCATAGAGAAACAAGACAAGTCCATTTGCTTTGATATTAAAGGCATCTTCTGGGGGCAAGTGGGTTTTTTGGATGTGTGTGTGTGTCCTCGTGTCTTCTTACACAAGTTATTGCAATTTGGGGTAGTGAACATTTTATGTTGAAAACAAATATTCTACCACTGAAACACTCATCTTGTACATTCAACATCCCCCATCTCCTCCAGGGAATATAAAAAGATAAATATTGTTTCAGAGTATTTATATTTTGTATGACAGAAGCAAAATAAATTCTTCATCTGAATCTCTTAAAAACTTCCATGCCATTCACACCCAAACCCAGAATATTGAGTGATCAGTTCCATTGATTCCTTTATCTTCAACAATAATGTAACACAGCATGGTCAGAGTAACAATAATCTTCTAGGTGATTGGTAAACGGTTGCTGATGATCCTGATAATGATATTCAACATTTTTCAGTGGACACAGTTACCATTACTTATCAGCTTTGTCATAACTTTGACAATAATGATTACTCTTCAGTTGACGTGTTAGTTACTCTAGTAGAGTTCTCTTGTAGTCTTGCAGTGCACCTGTACTAAGCAAGCATCTGTCACCTGTAGTAGTAGGGGATAACAAGGGATAAGGGATCACAAGACTTACATCGGAACAACGAGAAATAGGGTTGTCTCAATACACCGATGCGTTGCAACTTTACACCTGGTGATATGATACAACACCTACCCATGTGTCTGTCCAGTCATGTTGTAAATCTGTAATTCGATTTTCAAAAAGTAATATTTACTACATTTTGCAATAGGCCTAACCCAGGCAAGACCTTCAGGGATTTATCTAGGATTCCATGGTTAGTGCCCTTGGCAAGCAAATTGGGACAAAATTGTGATATTGTTCAAAATTTGATTTCTAATGTTCCTTTTTGTAATTTTTAAGAAGTAGGAAATGTTTAATTGAAATTGGGAATTTAATCATTTGCTGCAGACTTTGACCTGAATATCGGCATCTGATCAGGTCCAGTTAACGCCCAGATCATGAATGGTTCCTCATGAAGTACAACTGAATACTAACTAACATTCCACTCAGGGACATGAATCAAAGGAGGATATGACTTTCATCAATGGATGAGGATGAAAATCTGATAGTTATATATTTCCTTAATGCAATATGTCTGATAACTTGACTAGCCATCAGATCTTTTGTCAGTACATGTCATTGTGAAATACATGTGACTGTTCCTTGTAAATAATTTTGTGTCCCTGAAAGCACTTGATGACATTTGTTCTGCAGTATGGTATTCTGATATTGTGAAGATGTGTCTAATTCCACGAACAATGAGAGTATATTTTAAATCATTTCTCAGTGGTAGTTTAAGAGTTGTCTTTCCCTGTCTCCTATGTGACAAGGTCCAAGGCACTCATCTATGACAGATTCAGTGGTTATTGTGCAATTATTGTAACAAAGAAACTCTGACTTGAAGCAGTGGCTATATTCTAAGGTTGTTCTGCCACTCCCAACAATACTGCAGTTAACAGATATCCTGCCAAGCCTTTGTCTAACTATTGCATAAGATGAGAATATTGCATAAAATGAGAATCTCATTTCCACCATGGTGATGTCAGCTCAGTATATGTCCCCTTGACTCCATCCTTGTTCAGAAAGTTGACTTATATGGGGGATTGGGTGTTCATTGTGCTTACTTGTACTTTGATAGTTCTTGATAAAGGAGAGTAAAGAAAATAAGTGTAAAATAATTTTTTGTATTAATCACAATTCTGTAATCATGGTAATAAATTTAGCAATGCATTATGTTTTTAAAAAAAATCTAATTTGTTATTTCCTACTACCCCCCCCCCAACTCCACCCCATCCCAACCCTGGCCTTCAGGTATTTTGGTGAAATAAATATGTAAAACTTGTTACTAAATTGGTTTCGTCTATGGTCTGACACCCTTTTCTAGACTTCACTATTGTGACTGTAAATCACAGGTTTTCAGTCTGGTCAGAAGTGAACTGAATCCAGAATACAGCATCATTTGCCACAGTCGTGATGGTCACTCTATCTCATATCGTGCTTATCAAGATTGTGAAGATGTGGCTGTAGGTTATCTCAAGAAAGTCATGTGATAACTTATCATATAGCCACAAGTCTTATTGCTGACTTGACATGCTGAATGTGAATCCTGAAATTGTCTGCAGCGTTGAAAGAAAGGGACCATTATTTCAAAACCATAGTGTTTCACGTAAAATAATTACTAGATTGAATTTGAAGTTCTTGGGCAATAATTGACTAATAGTAATACGATGTTGAAGTCCCCAGGTTTTGTATTTTTTAGTCTTAACACTGCAGTATAGGTTGGTATTGATCTGTGTATCACCGTAAATATCTCATTAAGATACATATCCCGATACAGACAGACGATATCCCGATACACCACAACAGATACTGAATAGTAAGCAATGATGAAATCACAGAAATACAACTCTATAACTTCTTGATTCATACATTTGTTTATTATTGCCTCAAAGACATTAACAACATAAATATGAGAACAAAATAAAACAGTTCTTTTAGACAATGGGATGGTTATTGAATACTTACTGTGAGTGCCATGCTACTTGCATCATTATGGGAGGTAACTCCATCAGTTCCTGTTCTATTTATAGCGTGTCACGTTCTCGCAAACTGACAATTCAAGTATCCTCTGTACCTAAGTATCAATGATATTGTAGGTATTGGTGAACTGTTACGGCACTTTCATCGCTAAATGAGGTCTTAGAAATTATAACTTATGCAACGAAAATGATTTTTCAATAATAGTATCAATACAAATTATCCAGGGAGTGAAATGTTTTCAAGCATGCATCAGGCACACTTTACGACAATACTTGTCATAGGAGGCGACTATCAGGATCGGGTGGTCAGGCTCGCTGACTTGGTTGATGCATGTCATCGATCCCAATTGCCTGGATTGATGCTCATGATGTCAATCACTGGATTGTTTGGTCCAAACTCGATTATATACAGACCACCGTAATATAGCTTGAATATTGCTGAGTGCGGCGTTAAACAACAAACCAACCAACCAACCCTTAGGGATTCCAGGATACACTGCTGATGCTTTCCAATACAAGATTAGCCCGCGTGGTATTGTTGATCAGCATGTGTAGTTTTCAGCAGTCGAAATAAAACATGAAAGTCATGTGGTCATTATCGTAACGAGTGTGAAAAAACGTAGGATTTAGATCCTGGTAGTCCACACCGCCTGCTCAAAATGTAGGGGTTTCTTTTCATTACAGACTAGAAATGGATGAATTTATAATTTATTCATTGTGGTAAATGCCACATAAATATGAAAACTAAATGTCAAATTGAAAATGGCTGGCAGTAAAAATGGTAAAAGTAATTTTGTGATAAAATCACATTCTTGGTCAATAATATGGACATGTAGACTCTGCTTTTGGACAAGTGAATTTGTACTGTTTATCTGTGCATGGACAATTCTTCAAGGGTTGGTAAAAAGTTGAGAGTTCTTTCAACTATTGGCCATAACAATGTGAACTGGTCAATGTAGTACATTGTTTGAGTAGTTCATTGCAAGTGTATTTGGTCTGTTGAGGCTGTTTGTGTAGTAGTGACAGCCAGTTGAACGTGATAGGGGTCCAAATTGACACAGAAAAGGAAAAGAACGAGTACCTATCAGTCATCAAGTTTTTGACTTTAGAGAGAAGTACTCCCCAAGAAATTCATGACCACTGGTGTCACAAGTGTATGGGGATAAGTGCCCTAGATATTCCACTGTTAAATGTTGGGCAGCTATGTTTAAGACTGGAATTATCGGTGCCTACTATGCTGATTTGCTTCATCGCCTGAGAGATTCTATCAAAGAAAAGCTGTGAGGAATGCTGACTGCTGCAGTTCTAATATTTCATACGCGATTCGCTGTGCAGAGTTGCGTCCCTTGGGCACGCCAGAAACCTATGATTGTGGGTTCGAATCCCGATTCGCCCCCATTATGTTTCTAGGTTTGTCAGCACCATACCCATGCTCGTGGGTTTCACCGAAGTGGTAAACGTCTGAGACCTGCATCACTTCGGGCTTTCCTCCCACATTAAGCTGACACGCCGTGATATAACTGGAATACTGTTAAAAGCGGCGTTAAACCCAACTCACTCGCTCACTCACTCTAATATGTCATGACAATGCCTCTTCTCACACCTTTCAATTTGCAAAGGCTGCTGTGTGACAATGTGGGTTTCGAAGGGCTTCCTCACCCTCCATACTCTCCAGACCTGGCACCAAGTGATTTCCATCTGTTTCCTAAACTGAAAGGACACCATCGTGGAAAGTGCTATGACGACAAGAATTACCTCAAAGCTGCTGTGAATGAATTTTTCAGGGTGGCTTCAGAAAACTTCTTTCTTCCTGACTGGAATTGAAAAGCTTCACTATCGATATGAGACGTGTGTTGAAAAGCAGGGAGAGTATGTTGAATTTGTTTTTTAAAGAACACTTTCACAATTATCATGATTATTGGTTTTGTTGTTTAGGCTTTACCATGTTGACCAGCCCTCATAGTATTATGTTTAAGACCTGTATTGCCCTGTTTAGGCCCTCATTAACATGATTAAGATGACACGATATCACAGAATTATGAGTTTAGTCAGTGTTTGTTAGGTAAATCAAAGTAAGTGAAGTAAATGAAGGATTTCTTTCCTCGTTTACATATTGTCATCTGAGCCAAGGGATTTTTATGTTGTTTTACGCCGCACTCAGCAATATTCCAGCTATATGACGGCGCTCTGTAAATAATCGAGTCTGGAGTCGAATCAGACAATCCAGTGATTGATATCATGAGCATCGATCCACGCAAATTGGGATCGATGACCTGCATCAACCAAGTCAGCGAGCCTGACCACCCGATCCCGTTAGTCGCCTTTTACGGCAAGCATGGGTTGCTGATCTTCACGGGTCCTTGTCATAACGCTAATGTTTAAAGTTGATTTTTGAAAAGGCCACTAGATCATGTGGAGATTCAAGTACCATGGCAACAGACTGGGACCTCCTTTCATTTGAACACTGCTTTTGGGGTTTGTCTTGAGTATTCACTTGATGATAGAGCATGTCTCCATAACATGCACAGTATGAATGAGTGAGTGAGTGAGTGAGTGAATGAGTTTGATTTTATGCCGCTTTTAGCAATATTCCTGCAATATCAAGGCGGGGGACACCAGAAATAGGCTTTACACATTGTACCTATGTCGGGAATCGAACCCGGGTTTTCGGCATGACGAGCATACACTTTAACCCCCTGGCTACCCGACTGCCCCCATGCACACTGTGACCACTGTCTTGTTTTCATTTATTGTATTTTGTCGTGTATGGGGGCGGGGGTGGCCCAGGTGTATAAGACTGCAATTCACTGTGGAGAGTTGGTCCCTTAGGCACACCAGAACCATTCAAAATCCTGGATTGCCCCAATTATGTTTCTGGGTTTGTCAGCACCACACTGTGCTCGTGGGTTTCACCAAAGTGATAAACATCTGAGACCTGCATCACTTCAGGCCCTCCTACCACATTATTTTTTATTTTATTTTTTATTTTTATTCCATCATATTTTACATTTCAATATCATACATGAATGTGCATGGATCCTACCACATTATTAAACATGTTACTGGAGTACTGTTGGAAGGGTGTTAAACCCAACTCACTTACTTGTATTGTGTATAATATCACAGCATCATGTTTCGTTCTCTCATTCTCCCATGATGTCAGTTGGTTTGGCCTGTATCTGACAGATGAGGTGTAAGATGGCCATCTGTAGCTGAAAGTCCCGCTGACCACAGAGTTCCACACACATAGCCTTTGACATTTCAGATTATTCATGACTCATTGTATTGTTCACTGGGAGTCAGAAATATTTGAGTCCTGGCCCTAGCATCAGATAAGCTGAGGATTTGTGTAAATATGCAAAACAAATCGCAATTACCCAATTATTTTTGGGTTGCTTCCACTCAAACATCCATGAAAATATTCAAACCCCAAATAATGTTGTGGCACTGTATAATTACCCAATGTATACATGTATCAACTTGTGTGCTATATTTCTTCACAGATCTGTATTTACTGATTAAATGCAGGCATCACATATACTTTAACTCTTGTTTACTGCTGTTGTGGCCTAGTGGTTAAAGCGTTCGCTCGTCACGCCGAAGACAAGGGTTCGATTCCCGACATGTGTACAATGTGTGAAGCCCATTTCTGGTGTCCCCCCACCGTGATATTGCTGGAATATTGCTAAAAGCGGCATAAAACCATACTCACTCACTCACTCACTCATAAACAAGAGGCTGCATCTTGCTTATTGTAAATTTAGTCATGTATATGGCTGTTGTGAGTTTATATGACATGTTACCATGGTTACGCACTTAAGGCATCAGATCTGTGTCACATTTAAACGGGTTAAATCATTCTGCCAACACCTCATGCTGCCTACAGTTTATAATCCACATACAATAAGTTTATTAGGAGATTAGTTCCACGTGATTGAATGCTTACTGAATACCTGTCTTCCCCTTCCCATAATGGACTAATCCTTTTAACACAAATTACAAAGACCAGTATATAAAGAAATGTGAATGCATAGCAACCTACTTTGTCTCATAACATAAAGTGTGGACTGGCATTTAGTGAAAACGTTTCACCTTATCTACTAGGGGTGAAATGATACAAGATATATTTTTTTCTGTATCTATACAAGACGATACACTTTGCATGGATCGATGCTCATGATATCAAGCACTGGATTGTCTGGTCCAGACTAAATTACTTACAGACCGCCGTCATATAGCTGGAATATTGCTGAGTGGGGCGTTAAACAACAAACAAACAAACAAACTTTCTAAAATACATTTCTCACTACTTGTTTAACGGCCCCAGTGTGTTTGTCTGTCAAATATCACAAAATGTGTTGTAATTAGAGTTTCAAGTTCACTACTGAAAATAGCCACTACAACATGTCCACAGCGTTTGAACCTGCTCTGAAATATTTATAGTCAAGTAGTTTCCATGCGAATTGAAGTATCGCTACATGTATCGTACCCTGATATATGTATCATGATATCATATCGTGACATTACTGTATCATTTCATCCCTACTATCTGCTGTAATAACATCAGAAAACCTGATGTAAAGAGTCAGTAATGGCTTCTAGTGACAAAAGGGCGGTCGGGTAGCCCAGTGGTTTAAGTGTTCTCTCGTCACGCCGAAGACCCGGCTACGATTCCCGACATGGGTTACAATGTGTGAAGCCCATTTCTGGTGTCCCCCGCCATGATATTGCTGGAATATTGCTAAAAGCGGCGTAAAACCATACTCACCCACTCACTCACTCACTCTTGTGACAACATGTCACCCGATCTACTGAAAGACCATATCCAGAACTGGCATCTGACTGCTGAACATAAGTGTGTAATAAGTTATGATGTGATGTCATGTGTGATAATGATATGAATGCAATGCAAATGCAAGAACAGATTAATAATGCTGCCTTCAGTTTATCATCCACATATAATAATTTTATGAGGGGATTAGTTCCACATGATTGAATGCTTACTGAATACCTGTCTTCCTTTTCCCATAATGGACTAATCCTTTATATACAATTTACAAAGACCAGTATATCAGTGGTAGATAAAGAAATGTGAATACATAGCAACCTGTCTTCATGGTCTTGTCTCATAACATGAAGTGCAATGCAAATAAATGAAGAGATTAATAACCTCCGAAAATAACCTAATAATTTGCTTCTGTCAATGTGTTAACAAATGGTCCGAGGTTAGTCAGCTTGTTCTAAGTGCAGGCGCAATGAGCCATAGGCAGCATGAGTGCCCCAGGAGGCAGGGGAGTGTCGGCTGTATATTTATAGATATGACCCAAGAAATAAAAACAATAATGGCCGTAAATTGCAAGATTGACTAACACTGCACACATGACAACAATTAAAATCTAAATCTGTACTATCTTATTTTATTTTACTTCCGACCGACCGAATACTCTCTCTCTCTCTCTCTCTCTCTCTCTCACTCACTCACTCACTCACTCACTCACTCACTCACTCACTCACTCACTCACTCACTCACTCACTCACTCACTCACTCACTCACTCACTCACTCACTCTACTGTATCACAATACACATTTCACAATACACATATACCTGACCATGAATTTTCTCTCACAAGTCACAACAAATACAGATAAGCTCTTGAAGGACAAAATAAACATCTGTACTATCTTATTTCATTTTATTTCTCGCTTTCCGACCATGAATATACTCACTCACTCAAGGTGTCACAATACACATTTGCCTGTCATTGTCAATACTCATCCCCAGCACTGTAGGCTATATCATGTTCTCCATATGAACATGATGAAGCCACAGCCTTGCAGCATGCAAGTCTAAGGCTGTAGTGACTATCTGTGTCATGCTTGGGTAATCATTAACTGCAAGATTGATAGTCATCAAAGACTCATCATAAAATCTCAGCCGAAAGGTAAACAAAGCAGAGTTTTCAGTCCCTGACTCTAACTTGCCAGGACAGCCAATTAACCTAAACCAAGCCGACATTGCAGTGTGAAGTCCGAGGCCTTGCTAGATGCCTACAGTGAGCCAGTGCAGTCCTGCTTGGGCAACTCCGGCCAGTATTGCCACGGGGCATACAGGTGTTAACACTGTGGGATTACTTTACAGGAGCTGTCAAAGTGATGTATTCCTTTCACTTGGGACATTCACATCCTAACACCACATAACCCGTAATAAGATTGGTTTGGGTTCCACATTCCTGACTAATGTGATCATAAAATGTCAAAAGGTTAAGCTTTTTGTTATAATAGTACCATATGCAGCATAATAAGTGCCCTAGGTGCTGAGAGTGAGATAACTGGAGCATGCTTATTAAAACCATGCACAACGAGTAAAATGTATTATCAGAGATATAGGTAGTGAATTAACTTAGTTCAAACATCCATTAAACCAAAACATTTCGATAATAGTCACTTGTCAATTATATACCCCTTCAGCGCTGCTGGTTTCTGTAACCATGGTAACAAATGTTTAACATTCACCAGAAAGTATGGAGACTCGTGGGTCTTGGGCAGTTCTAAAGATTTCTTACAGATTGGTCTAGGTGTTGTTTATTTTTGGAACAGGGTGCTTAATACAACAGTTATAGTATATTTTTAGTAATATTTGTAACATATTGTATATACATGATATAAGGATTTCTGTGAAAGTAAGAAACATTTTTGCTGCTGCTGCTGCTGATGATGATGATGACGACAATGACAATAGTAATGATAATAATAATAATTCGAATGATTACAATTGGGCTCTACAGCCTTTCAGCTTAGAACCCTAATAATACTACTAATAATGTGTGTACTTATAATGCGCTAGCCCTGATACACACGGTGCATGCTCAAAGCATTACACTACAAGCATGAAGCTGATTGATATAGGAAGTGCAAGTTGTTTATTAAGGAAATGGCTTGGCAGAAACCGTAAGCATGGTAAGTGGACAAGTACTGGTATACTTAGAATTGTTTTGATGGGTTGTGAGTATAAATGTTTACTTGTCCTCATTCAGGAAAATTGTCAATGTCTGCTTGTCCTGAGTGGAGGTTACTTTTTCGAAATTTTGTGCCCACAATCTGGCCAAATCTGGTAAATCATGGAAATGGGATGAACAGCTGAAGATATGTGATATGTGACAAGGAGATGTTTTCTGGCAAATATTGGTCTTTGGAAACTTGAGTTTAATTTCTGGTAAACTGTTTACCTGAACAAGTTAAACACAAAGTTCTAACGAGAATTTATCTGTCAGTTTTCCACACCAGGTTTTGGGGTGGGGGGTGTTGATAGTGGTTGGGATTTGGAGGGGGATGTTAGGGATGGGGAGGTGTAGGATACAGGTGCAATGTGTAGGATAGATATTAGATAGTGTCACACACCCGAATTATCTCCTCAGAACTGTGCCAGTGTGAATGTTGCCAGTGAAGTTCCAACCAATGATATCACTCCCATGGAAGTTTGAATTTGATCCACCACAGCAGCCATATTGAAAAATCTATTTAAGGTTATCACTTGGCCTTTTTTGTTCGGAATGAAATTTGGCATTTGTTTACCGGTAGTTTCCACAGGGTTGTTTTTTTGTGGGTTTTTTTGTAATATTTTGAATTTTGTATTGTTTTGACCTTGATCTTTGATACTCACTCATTGGATATTTGCCTGAGGTATCTAAACGTTGGCGTGTATGTTTCTCCTGATGATGACATCGTATTTTGTTCAAATCAATAAGACCGCATCCTTGGTCTTGTGGAAGGTCTGGGGTCTGGGGTCTGGGGTCTGGGGTTCAATCAAGGTGCGCCATACCAAAAGACTTTAAACCTGATACTTGTTGTTACCCTGCCTGGCGCTCAACATTTGGAGCTTAAACTCATCATTGGTTTACTGTGTCTTAGTGGGGTATTCATGTTAAACTGTGGCATGGTATGCCAGTTGGCTAGCACTAAAAATATAAGTGCAATAATCTTGGACACAATGTTAAACCCCATTTCACCTTACCTCGTATCATTAAATTCTAGTTTTAGTTTTAAGTCCTCAGTATTTATGTACAAAGGCTTTGATTATCAGTGCTGACAGTTACAGCAACTTGTTTCAAGTGTGTCAGTGTTGACATTTTGAACTTGTGACTTCACGTCTAGGTGAGCTACAGTGCCCTGGCACTATTTGTTAGGGGTTTTATTACTGACCATGATTGACAGCTGGCGTCAACATTAAGACTTCAGGTTTGCAAATGATATGGAAACACATTTGAACCATGTTCAGGGTTGTTTGTTTTGTTTCTATTCAGAGAGAACCCGGTGAAGTTGTTCGAAGTGTTTGTGGAGGTGGCCAAGCCTGAAGCTGGGCAGGGTGAGTTTCTTATACATGTTACCATGGCTAGGGCACATTGTAAAATGAATTTGTGCTGCAATCTGATTGGTTGAAAAACAGAAATCTTTTAGTCGTCATGGTCATTATCATGATTATAATCCTTAATGTGATAGCTATTTTGTCAAGCCGAATTGCAAGGGTTTTTTTAAGTCTGACACTGACAAAAACAATAAGGATTATAATGTTTTATCAATATTTTTCAGAACAACCATAATTTCTCTGGGTGTTTTAACCAGGCTGGTTTCCTAATCATAAGCCAAGGTGTGGAATAAATAAGAAAAATCTGTCCTAATAAGAAATATATTGGGATATAATGTTTTGGCACTATTTAGCCGTAAGAAAAATGGTCATTGGATTCCAATTATTTCATGCCTCTTGATTTTTTCAGATGCTTTCATCCTGCAGCAGTATCCTCCAGAGTATGATGATGCGGTGAGTTGCATCATTATGTTTAGCTCACCTGACTGTTTGGTTCGATTCGCCGCGACCACGTCATACCAAAAGACGTTAATAGATGGTACCCTCCTTGGCGCTTGGCATTATGGGGCTAAAACATGGACTGGTCTGCTGAGAGGCAGTATCCCGTGTCTGAGTAGTGTATTCATGTGAAACTGCGGCATGGTATCTCAGTGGGCTAGCACTATAAAATCAGCAAATGACTATTTTGTGTTACAGGAAACACAATGCTAACCCACTCTGTGAATTTTTTACTTACTATCAACATGTAAAA
Source organism: Haliotis rufescens (assembly GCF_023055435.1). Lineage (NCBI taxonomy): Eukaryota > Metazoa > Mollusca > Gastropoda > Lepetellida > Haliotidae > Haliotis > Haliotis rufescens. The sequence continues at coordinate 32,409,798 of NW_025964372.1, read as the reverse complement.
CAAGGCTTCTGTAAACAATGGAAATGTTTAAGTATTTTATTCTTGAATTTTAAAGTTACATTTTCATTTCACGACCATCCTTGTACGACAGAGACAGTTTTCACCATTTTGGCTGGACTTGGCATGTCAAATTGTATCCCAGTTAGACCTGCATATGTAATTATTATGGGGACTATAGTGGACCTTTTGGTTCCCACATGGGGCATGGGACATGTGGGAACTGCAGTGCAGAATACGTCTGGTGTAACCATGGTAACAGCAGACTTAACAAGGATTTGATGGTTACCATGGTTACCAATGGATCGCCTGACTGGTCATGTGTCATGGACCTCAAGGTCATGGATTATTATTTCAGAATTGACTTCAATACTTTTTGTGGTAATGGAGGTATAAATGTGAAAAAACAGTGTGCATGCTCTTTATATCCGCTTTTTTTCAATCTCAATAAAATCAGATCTAAGTTCTCGCTGCCACTAAACAAAGATCTGAGGACATCCCATTACAGGTCACATCAGAACGACCTTTCACAAACTTTGAACGACCACTGAAACGAACAACAATAAGTCGATATCAGCCAATGAGAAAGCAGCTTTCTTGAGCTTTACGGCACTCGTTTCAACCTGGCGACTTCCATTTCAGACTACGCTTGAAAAATGTGTTGACACAGTTCTCGATTAAAATTTTAAAAACTGAACAAAAGAACAATCCGGAATGTCTAATATATGGTTACGATTTTATGGCAGTGCTTCCCACATACTTTGCAACGCCTCCTCCGTTCATATGTTTATCCTACGGAAGCGAGAGACAGGCCATAATTTTGACGGAATCAGTCGTACAGGCCATAACTGTCGTTCGGAATACCCCATTTTAACGTTTTTTAGGTTGCATGTTTAGAAAACACATTCCGACTGTCACTCTCACGATCTGGTAAGCCACGCTTTAATTGGTCTGATGAAAGGTCGTTTAGCGATAGCGAGAACTAAGATCTTATTTTAATGAGATTGGCTTTTTTTACTCAAAGTGTGACTAGGTAGACACAATTTTATGGATAACACCTTCTTTAATACTGTAAAAAGCAACGTTTCGGTATGGATCCTTATACCATTGTCAAGCAGGACTGAATGAGGGACAAAGTACAGAATATATATAGTAGGTGGAGGAGCTTTTTACAGTATCAAAGAAGTTCTTATCCATAAAATTGTGTCTACCTTGTCACCCGTCAATTTCTAAGGAATGCCTATCAAACAAGTCAAAGTGTGACACCAGATTTGATGTGTGCACTCCAGAAAACATATTGAAATCAATTCTTAAGAACAAGAAAGACATGTCAACAGTAATAACTTCACAGAGTGCTTATGTAGCCATTAACACAAGAAACCAGACAACAGTATGAATCGGTGATAACATTCAGCACAGTAATGCACCCCAAGCCCTGCCCCTTCTATTACCAGCCGATCAGGAAACAGTAGCAGAGCTCCAGATAAGCTGCGTATCTGCATGAAATACGCGTCAGAAATGCAGAAAAACACAGTAAAATAAAATCCAAGCGTATCAAATACGCAACGAACATTACAGATACGCTACAAAAATAAAACTTGAGCGTATCATCAAAATATTGTGAAGTAACCGTGCGTATTCGATTAGCAAATCAGCAACTTAGTTTGAAATTATAAACGGGCATTCTGTCAACCTTGCCAAACTCCATGATGACAGTTACATCATGATCATTTGCCATCACACTTTCTTGTGGAAGTATCGTGGTATTTTTGAGTCCTATAGAGCTCTCGAACCCACACGACACCAGTTTGCAGGGCCTAGATAAATAGAGTTTTTAAATATTTAACTTAAATACCCACATGTGTAAAAACTGGTGGGATAAAGAAATTTAAACACCCAGATAGAATTACTGATACCCAATGATTTTAAAATGCATGGGTAAAATACCCACAACACCAAAAGCTTATCTGGAGCTCTGAGTAGTCAGCTGGTGGGCATGGTGCAATATATCATGTATATTTTTTGGGTTGCTTGGTTAGCCCATCAAATGCCGCAGAATCACTTGCAATTTAAACATTAATGCTAAGGATGACTGTTTGGCAATGCCTATATTTGATTATTTAGGAATATATACAGCCTGGCTTGAAATTGCTGGAATATTACTGTCTCAACAAGTGTACCTCAATGAACTTGTTGAAGCTGAGTGCATCAGTTAAATCAGGAAGTGATATGGCATGGTTGCAAGGAAAACTTTGTTCCTGTCATTGAGTGGTTTTGAAGTATTGTTATATTTAACTGTTCATGTTATGGTCGGGGAGCATGTCACGGTTGTTTGTGGTGAAGATTCAGTACACTACTGAATTAGATTGCTTGTCGGATCTATTTGATTCATGTATTGAGAAAAACAATGTTTGATTTTGTTTAATAAAAGCAAGCAATTTAAGCATGTTAAGATTCAGTGCTATTAATGGATATTTTGACCTTTTTCAGGAAGTACTTAAGACTATACCAAGGTTTGTCTACCCTTGTGAGATGGACTGGTGAGTTCAGTTGTTTGTTATTTGTTATTTGTATCTTCTTTTCTTTCCCACCCGTGAAGATTTGGGGTAGAATAGGCCTTCAGCAACCCATTCTTGCTATAAAAAGCGACTATTCTTGTCGTAAGAGGCGATTAACAGGATCTAGGGGTCAGTCTCGCTGACTTGGTTGATGCATGTCATTGTATCCCAATTGCTTGGATCGATGCTCATGAAGTCAATCACTGGATTGTCTGGTCTAGATTCGATTATTTACAGACCGCCGTCATATCGCTGGAATATTGGTGAGTGCGGCGTTAAACAACAAACAAAATACAAACATCTTTCCTTTCTGGCCCAGGTGTGGTAGAGTTGTCCGTCTGGAGAGCGGAAATTCAGGGTGTTCAATAATCTTGGACGCGATGTTAAATTCCATTTCACTTCACCTCACCTGGCATGCTGCAATTTGCTCTGCCAAAATTGCTTAGTTCCAAATTATGCATGAGAGGTATCCATTCTAAAGTGAGAGGACCCCAAATCTCCTAATTAAAAGTATTAAGAAATGACATCCATAAGTCAAATTTAACTTTATCTTTGAAACGATTCATTGTGGCTTAAGAGAGCTTTAGTTTGGCAAGTCATCTTGTTTGTTTTTTTAAATAACTTTGTTAGATAGACACATCTGATGGGATGATTCACTGTTTCAGCTCCAACGTAGATCACTTCACCTTTGTGTTGACCGACCAGGACAGTCAGTACAGGTTCGGCTTCTGTCGACATGCAACCGGCGCACAAACCTGCCTCTGTGTCATCAGGTAATACGTTCCGCATGTCTCGCACTCAGGGTTCGTACTGTTTTGAAATGACCTTGACTTTTCTAACTAATCCCAATCTCAAATATATTACCTAGAACTATTTGAAAATCAATGTTGATATCTGTTAACAATAACAATGAAAACAGTTTGTATGGATCTGTATTAAGTCAGTAACCATAGTAACCATAGCGTTATCTGCTATCCTGCTAATCATCTTCTGCTCTCTTTAGAGTCGAATTTGCCAGAATCCAAAACAAAATTGAATTGATAAATATCTAATGTCATTTGAATTTTGGGGTGCGAACATGTTTTGAACATGTTGGTAAGGTCATAAATTTGTGACTGAATTTGTGAATGCATATGTCTCTGTTCATATTAACAGAGGACCGCCTCCATGGTCTAGTGGTAGAGCGTCCTCCCGGAGAGCGGAAGGTTCGGGGTTCGATCCCCGGCCGCGTCATACCAAAAGACGTTAAAAGATGGTACTTGTTGTTTACCTGTCTGGCGCTCGGCATTAAGGGGCTAAAACAAGGACTGGTCGGCTCGGAGTCAGTATACTGTGTCTGAGTGGGGTATTCATGTTAAACTGCGGCTTGGTATCTCAGTGAGATAGCACTTTAAATTGGCAACAGTCCGGACTAGTACAAGCAGCCACAGACACACACGCATGCACGTCGCTATATAAGTGCAATAGTCTTCGACGCGACGTTAAACCCAATTTCACCTCACCTCACCTCATATTAACAGAGATGAAAATTGGCAACATTCACAAGTCCGAGTTAGTTCATCTAATGTTAAATGTATTCAAGGTTACAATGTTAGCTGGCATCTTTGTATTACATCACTTCCTCTGTGCTGTGTGTTTTGAGCGTCCGGAGAGTGGAAGGTTGCTGGTTTGATCCCCAGCCTCGTCACACCAATAGATGTTCTAATGATGGTACTTGTTGACCTGCCCGGGGCTTGGCATTGAGGGGGATTAATCAAGGACTGGTCGGCTCAATAAATATACTGTGTCTGAGTGGGATATTCATGATAAACTTCGGTATGGTACCTCAATTGGCTAGGACTATCAAATCGGTGTTAGAATAGTACAGGCAGCCGCACGCGCGCACGCACACATCACTATATAAGTGCAGTAATCTTCAATCTCATTAAAATCAGATCTTAGTTCTCGCTACCGCTAAACAAAGATCTGAGGTCATCCCATTACGGGTCACGTCAGACCGACCTTGCGCGAACCTTAACCGACCAATGGAATGACCAATCAGAAGGCAGCTTTCTCGTGCTTTACGGCACTAATTTCAAATTGGCGACTACGCTTCGAAACATATTCTGACAAATCCTCGATTACAAATTTGAAACCTGAACAAAAGAACATTCTGGAATGGCTAATAGATGGTCTAGATTGTATGGATTCAGTCGTTTAACCCGTAACTATTGTTCAGAGTTAAAAGTTTTCGGGTTGCATGATTAGAAATCACATTCCAACTGTACTTTCATAATCTGGTAAGCGACGCTCTGATTGGTTGGATGAAAGGTCGTTCTGACGTGACCCCTAATGGGATGTCCTCAGATCTTTGTTTAGCGGTAGCGAGAACTGAGGTCTGATTTTAATGAGATTGCAGTAATCTTGAACGCGACGTTAAACCCCTTTTCACCTCCCGTCACCTCACCATTGTGTTACATCCTTCTGGTTTAATTAAATGTTCCATTTAAATAACGACTCCCTATTTTCAGCTTCCTGCCATGGTTTGAGGTGTTTTACAAGCTGCTGAATATGGTAGCGGAGCTGCTGAACCGCACGGACGACAACAGCCTGACGCCCCTGCTGGAGAACACCTTCAATCATGAGATCCCCATGCCGGGGGTGCCTGTCACCATCCTTGCCCAACAGGAGGTAGGCCTCGGCTCCAGATAATGGTTGAAGCCATTGATGTTTTTGCTTACTTGTTATCAATCACGCTGCGTGTTTGATTATTTTCTTAGGGTATTCCATATATTTTTACTCCCTTTGATCCAGTTTATTTGGTGTACTAAACCAATGATGTGCCATTTTAAAAAATACTTCTGCTTAAAATGCAGTTTCAGTAACTTCTAATTTTCTTCCGTTTGTGTGCTGCCCCAAATTCACATAAGCGATAATGTCTCGGTTGCAATGTGCAGAACGTAGTCCTTTTGTGCATTATGCCATGCAGTAAAGTTTATGAATAGTTGATGCCTGCATTCGATCAGTAAATAAAGATAAGTCAAGATATTCAGGTTCGCAAGCTGAAAAGGTGTGTTGGGTAATCTTGCAAAGTGTTGTGCTAAAAACAATAATAGTCTTGGTTCTCAGGCATTGCCCGCATCATCATAAAGTTCACCGCACAATTCGTTTGTATTTCCATTTAAAAAAAAAAATCCTTAAATATTCCAAGTCCAAAGGTAGTCAAATACTGTATTCCAGTATTTTACTCATCAAGGAATACATATATGTAGGGAGGCCCTTTCCCAGATTGATTGTACCCCATTGTTTATGTATTGGAGAAAACACGCTTACTCGGTTTTGGTAGACAGTATGCTTCGCCCCCATGCTTTTTCCCGACCCCCAGGGCATGCTGTGTCTACCAAAACCGAGGGAAAGTGTTTTTCCATAGTTATAAACCGAAAACAGAAACTTAAAACAACATTTTTATGATTCGAACATACTTTCCATGAACCTTAGGAAACGCGCGTAAAATATCTGTTGCTGGCGTACGGATCTTGAAAAGGACATTCTTAAAACCAGTGTGGCTTATCAACACCTCTGTAGCCTCGTGGTACACTCACTGGGCTACAGATATGAAGGTTGCGAGTTCGATCCCCGGGAATATAAAGAAAACATTTGTAATTTGATTTTACATTTCATTACATGTTACAATCTGAACGGAAGTTACATTAATAAAATACCCAGGACATCAAATAAAATCCCTGGGTTATTATAGCAAATATGACTTGAATATCCTATAAAATCCCAGGGATATTATATAAAATGCCAGGGACATTACACCGTCCCTGTTTATGAGATTTAACCCGACTGGAAAGTAAAACCTCACAATAGGTTTTAATGCCTATTAAGTCTCTTACTTAATAGCGATCCCAATGAATAGGTTTATGATGTAGTGCCCGCCAACACAATATTTTCAAAAGCCATTGCCTGAGAACCAATTCTTTTATTTTTTTAAGCCTTATTCTATTTGTTTTGGTAAACTTTTTATGTGTATTTGCAAGTATCTCAAAGTTAATTGGGTAATGGTGATTTATAGGGCGTATTTTCTTTACTTGTCCTCCTGAACCCTCTCTGCAGAATATCTGTGTTTAATGAAAACCAGTCTCGGTTATTGAAATAGGCAAAGCATAGTTAGGTTTATTCCACATGAATATATAAACTACTCAAAAGAAGTTAAGAACATGACAGATTGACTTTAGTAGTATGAAAGAATTGGATGTTCTTTAACCACTTTTGATTAGTATGTGTAGATAAATCAGCATCGGCAGCGGTAGAAACTAACAGTTTTAGTCCACTAGTCCTTATAATGATAGCATATAGCAAACCCCTTAAAAAAGGCAAATTACTAGTCATTATGATACCTTAACTATTGGGCAATTTGGCAAGGACTACAGGACTAGTGCCAATTTCTAACACTGATCAGGAACAAAATGGAAGGGAGACATTTATTGTGTTAATAAGAGATTTCAATGACTATATGTTAGCCTGGAGGTTGAACCGGCAATGTATAGCACCGAAGGTTCATATGACTGTCAGGACACCATTGTGCTAGCTGAGGTACTGGCCTGAATTACACAATATCTTCCAGGGATTGAAGTTGTTTTGTCTTCTTGGTAAGGTAGTAGAATTTTAGACGTTACAGAAATGTCTTGTTAGGTAAATAACATAACCACGACTTTGCCTGGTTGATTTCTACTGCTCTGAAGCAGTCTCAAAGTGTGTATTTGGAAATCCCAAGACAAATGTGATCCATTATCTGTAATTCCTTTGTGCATGGTATTCTCTTAAGGGCTGGTAGGTTAGTGGGTGGCCGAGTGGATGAGGTGTGTGATCATCGTGCTGAAGATTAACAACCAGCTTCCCTTACTTGACAATATTCTTTGATTGATCTGTTTCAGATGTTCAGCTTCACAAGTCCTGATCTCTCCCAACTACCCAATATTCCTTCTAGTGTAAGTGTCTCACCGTGATTGTGGTACCATTCAAAGACAACTGTGTGTGTGTGAATGCAGGTTTACAAAGCCACCAGTGAGCACATGGTCATTACAGGAAGTTTGATCGGAGTGGCCTCCCCTTAGACAATACTGCCCAACAACTATCCCTAACTCATAAAATAAGCCAATACTTGTGCTGTTACCTGTCAATGACAATAATAATGCTGAACTAGTAAAGCCTAGCCTTCCAGGTACATACAGCTGCTCAGTGGATTTATAGAAAGACATTAAAAATCATACAGGTTTGTTTGTTTGTTGTTTAACGCCATACTCAGAAATATTACAGTTATATGACATGGCTCTGCAAATAATGAAATTTGTGACTGACAGTATGAGCATCGATCTACACATTTGGGATGCCATGACATGCATCAACCAAGTCAGTGAGCCTGACCACCCGATCTCGTTAGTCGCCTCTTATGACAAGTATGGGTTGCTCAAAGCCTTTTTTAACCCAGATCTTCACGGGTCGGAAATACAGGGAAAATATCTATAAGCTTGTGCAAAGAGAAAAGTTTATGAGTTGACGTTGGAAAGAATCATGAGTCTACTTGAGTTCCGGAGCTTTGGACTGATAACAGAGAAGGAGAGTTCCACCAACTTTGTTTTGGTGTCTTTCACTTTTAAGGATTTCGCTGCTTGCCTTGGATAAGATTCATCCAGGGCAGGGGGCACGGGTGGACCAGTCATCTAAGGCGCCGCGTTTCGCTGTGCAGAGTTGCGTCCCTTGGGCACACCAGAAACCTATGATTGTGGGTTCGAATGCTGGTTCGCCCCGATTATGGTTCTAGGTTTGTCAGTACCACTCCCGTGCTCGTGAGTTTTACCGAAGTGGTAAACGTCTTAGACCTGCATCACTTCGGGCTTTCCTCCGACATTAAGCTGACACACCGTGATATAACTGGAATACTGTTAAAAGCGGCGTTAAACCAAACTCACTCACTCATCCATGGCAGAATGAATTTCCCATGTACTGGTATGAAGAGCTTGTGTTGAATCATCCATGAACCTCCATCATTTGATTTTAACTATGTCAGTGCATAATGAAATTCTCTTCTGTTTTCAGCGTAATTTAACAGAATACTACAATGCAATAGATACAAACAATATGATGGTCATTTTTGCCAGGTGAGTCTGATTTTCCATAGTATCCTAATGTTTACTGAAGCAAAAATGTCTGAAATGCTATTTGCTTAAACTGACTTTATTTTTTCTATTATTATTTCAAATATCAAGAAAAAGTACTTTATATCCCAAAGGTGGCAGTGTTTGATATTTAGAGGTGTCCAGGGGTCCCTCAGGACTTCTATAGTATTTGAATCTAAGGTCCACTAAATGTTTAACACTTACATCTGAGTCTTGACACAGCCCCTTTGACTTGCTTGCTTTATTTAAAACACTGGGTGTTACCACTTAATCTATCTTCTTCACTTACATATAGATTTGACTTCATTTGCAAATGTGGACAGGCTGATATTCTGCCCCATTGTCAGTAAATATTCCAAAATTGGAATTGAAATTCGCCAGGTCATGTTATTATAGCAATAACAAGTGTTATTGTTTTGTAGACATGACTGCATTTCACTGACAACATGTTTCAACGTTTAGTTTTACATTTTTGCATTGAATGAAATATCAACATACTCCTGAATTTAAGAAAATACGAACTTGTGGTTTTTTTCCCAATTTGTTTGCCAACATCTTCCCGAGGCAAGAGAGTTAACTGACTTTAAAAGTCCAGTTTCCACCCTTGCTGAACTATGGCTACTACGAGTTATGTCCCTTCTATGCCTCTCCTATGGACCAATCACCTACCACCTCTCGTGTCACTTGCATTTGCTTCAAACAATACAGCGGTGCCCAGTCAAGACGATCTGATCGATAATCAAGATCTATATATTGTGATTCAAATCAGTGATCCCTTGATTAAAAACATGAAAAGATTTAGAAAATATCTGTTGACAACTAGTTAGCGGTGCACATGCATTGCAAATCCTGCAATCGACCGAAATCTGCATGACAGTTTACGAACCGTATTTCGATTTCGGAGGGCAATTTTGATTGGTCTATGCATAGACTCGTTAGTCCAGCCAAAATGTAACTCAATAATACCAGCCTAGTTCGGCAAGGGTGGAAACTGGACTTTTATAGTCAGATAACTCACTTGCCTCAGGAAGGTGGTCTGACAGGGGACCTTGGTTTAGAAGCCTAGAAAAATCCCTGGTTGATCTCCTGCATATAACATGGTGGTTATTATTGAATCATTTCAGTATGCTCAATGAAAGGCGGTTGCTGTTTACTTCGAAGAAACTGAGTCGGTTGACGGCGTGCATCCACGGGGCCGAGTCTCTTCTTTATCCTATGCATTGGTAGGAATTACAAAACACTTTTTATATTTTTAAGTGTACAGACATGCTGACCATGTTAAAAAAAACTATCCCTGTGAAAATACAATTAACATTATTTATGATTAATACACTGTTTAATACCTGACACACCTTTGTGACTATTAAAAATGGGAACAAAAGTAAGCTGGTATAAGGATGGACAGAAAAAAATGTGAGAAACTGAATAAAATGTGCCATGAAATCAAACTGTGGCACTCACTCAGGTAGAAGTGTTTTTCTTTTAAAAATTACAACCAGCACTAACAATCATTCTGAAAAAATAGTGTGTAAGCTTAAGAAAGAAAATCATTTTAAAATACAAGCCTCACGCAGCCTGAGTAAGGCCTTGAAATGCCTTAAATGTCAGTAACATTAAAATGTTAATGAAAAACTGATGACTTGGTAATCTACTTTTTGTTGATTTCTCTAAAATATAACTGCAGAAGAATTGATTTTGGAATCAGATAAGAAATGATGAACAATCAGCTGATGTCAAAAAATAACTTATGAATTGGCGTATTTAAGAAGTAAATGCATAAACCTTTTTTACATGATTTATTGTGAAGTAACTTTTGACATGCTTCTGTTTCAGGCAGTACCTGTTTATACCTGTATTACCTGCCCACCTAATAGATTATGCCTCGTAAGTCGTTGTAACAATATGGCTCTGTGTACTAAGTTGAGTGAAGAGTTGTGTCCCTTGGATACTGATTATAATAATTGTGTTCATATCTCAGTTTTGGTACAATGATGAGTTTTTGTCTGATCATTTATTTCTCCATGGTACTCTGATAATGTGCACCAACCAATACACTTTATAGAACATTTCCACTTGAGCTGCATGTACCTCAATCCCTGATATGTAATATTGCTGACAGTGCATCTTTATACTCCCAATATGTAATATTGCTGACTGTGCATCTTTGTGCCTGATATGTAATATTGCTGACAGTGCATCTTTTTGCCCTGATATGTTATATTGCTGACGGTGCATCTTTATACTCCAATATGTAATATTGCTGACTGTGCACCTTTTTGCCCTGATATGTAATATTTCTGACAGTGCATCTTTTTGCCCTGATATGTAATATTGCTGACAGTGCATCTTTATACTCCAATATGTAATATTGCTGACTGGGCACCTTTTTGCCCTGATATGTAATATTGCTGACAGTGCATCTTTATACTCCAATATGTAATATTGCTGACTGGGCACCTTTTTGCCCTGATATGTAATATTGCTGACTGTGGGTCTTCATGCTCTGACATGTAATATTGCTGACTGTGGGTCTTCATGCCTGGACATGTAATATTGCTGACTACAAGCCCCGTACATGACCTATTTGTGATGTTTCAGAGCACCCATGCCGTATGTGATAGGAGTCCACACAACACTAATGGGCGTGAGTTCACTTGCTCTTCCTCTATTTGTTTAGAGGGGTGAAAATTGTAATTGACGAAAACTTTACCCATTTTCAATATTGCCCACATTTTATGGACAGAAATGACATGATGGAGACTTTGCGACATTTCATTTATGATAGTTATTTTCTCAACATGTTGGAAGACATACAAAGTATGGGTAGGGTGTACAGAACCATTCTAGGAATTATGTACTTCAAAGTTCTGTAATATCTGCATATCCATTTTGGTTAATCTAAGACGAAGTCAACTCTAAAAGGCTCATATAAAATCTTAATATGGTCCACAATAAGAGTTAGAAAAATGTGCAGTAATAATGATGTGCCTTGTTCTTGCTGGGTAAATACAAATACATTTACACTCTTTTCGTAAAGTTCTTCAACACACGTGTAATAATCTCTATGTTGGGCATATGTAGTTACCTCCCTTCTTCTCTTTATAAGTGTTACTATATCCAAGATTATATTTTCTCTTTGCCATAGAAATTGCGGCCATCTGAACTTGGTGATGCTGTGATCGTTGATGCAGACAAGAACACAGTTCAGACAGAACATAGCGACCTCGAGGACCTGCCAGAGGAAGTGGTGAGAGCAGTGGGGGTCCTGGGTTAGAATTGGCCCCCAACCTGCTGCCAGGTCGTTAGAGGGGATGTAGTTTGTTCCTCGTAATATCAACCACTGGATTGTCTGGTCCAAATTTGATTATTTACAGACCACTGTCATATAGCTAGAATATTGCTGAGTGAGACATTTAACAAATTCACAAACCAACAAATACTGCATATTAATAGCGTTAGAAATTGTCACAAGTCCTGTAGTCCTTGCTAAACTACCCAATAATTAAGGTATCGTAAGGACTAGCAGAATTGGCCCTTTTTAAGGGTTTTGCTATAAGGACTAGTGGACAAAAACTGTTAGTTTCTACTGCTGCATCTACTAGTCTGAGGCTAGTATGTTTGAAGGGCTAGTGGATTTCTAGCACTGCATCAAAGATCATCCAGGGATCTCTCATAATGATAAACAAAATAAATAAAATGATCGAAATACAATTGAGATGTTATGCTCTCGAAGTCAAATCTCATAAAACATTAGTACAATATGATACCTCTCGGTATGAAGATCTGACAACCCAGACAACCAGAAGGTTGTATGAGGTGAACCCGCAGTGATCTTTGACCGCCCAATCTAAACGAAGGATGAGAAGAAAACACAGAACGATAATATTCCTTCAACGGTACTCCTGTGAGTGTAGATTCCATGGCACTCGTATATGACGAGATGTGTACAATTTTCATTAAACTATAAGCCCATGTAGATCCGGGGTAGGATAGGTCTTCAGCAACCCATGCTTGCCGTAAAAGGTGACTATCCTTGTCGTAAGAGACGCTGACTTGGTTGATGCAAGTCATCGTATCCCAATTGCGTGGATTGATGCTTATGATGTCAATCACTGGATTATCTTGTCCAGACTCGATTATTTACTGCCGTCATATAGATGGAATATTGCTGAGGGTGCCATTAAACAACAAACAAACAAACAAACATAAAACTATAAAGGCACACTCATGATATTGTTTCATTCAGAACTCACTAATTATATTCTTTTCAATGGCTGACGTTTGGTAAACTTCATGACTCGAGTCACTTCAGTCTGTCCTACAAGCTGAGACACTTCAAGACAAATGAGATGTACTTATAGCATGAAACCCAACTCACTCACTCACTCACTCACTCACTTTCCAGTTGGCCTACCTCAAGAAACATCTGAAGGGGGAACGTGTGAAGAGTTCCATGCTGGAATCGGGGGACGCCATTTCTCGTGCATTCCTCAATGCTCTCGTCAGACTCATAGGTATTCTTAGACAATAAATTCTTTCATTGGTTTATATATCTGACAACCCTAATAAAATAGAAGACTGGAAAAATATAACATGAAAAGCACTTATATTGTTTTAATCTGCTGCGTGCAAACTGCATGCACAGCTTTTAACTGTTAACTTGATGTTTTGAAATACAGAAATAGAAATCTGCAATTTCGTATTTTTTGTTCCACCCACCTACCTATTGGATTTTTTGTGTTATATGTTTGTTAACCAAGAAACAATAAGTAGGAGCCTAGTGGCAAATTGTGTCCATCTTCAATTTACTATGATGCTTGTTAGGAAAGAGGAAAAAAGAAGTAGGAATAGAAAGAAAAAGTAATCATGCTGAAACTGAATCTGAATATTGAAACTGAGAGATTATTATCAATAGTTTCATGCAAAAGTGATATTCAAAAGTGTTTTTTCACATGCTGAATTATTATTTCATGTCAAAATATTTTTATTTTATTGTCAAGGTGGATATCGTGATGCGCTCAAGTTCCACACGGGAGAGCCAATCACATTTGAGCCTGACGCTTTCGTGACATCACGTGCAACTCCCTCCATGCAAGCGTTCCTGCAGAAGATGCTCCAGCTGCAGATCTTCCAGCAGGTGCCCAAATGTTGCCCTAATGTTGCCAATAATTTATGCTATGATAACTTATCATTCCACAGGAGATATTGTTTGGGTGAGATCAAACAATATCTCTGAGAAGATACTGATGTTGCTGCAATGAAATTGCATGACTATGCTTTGAAGACCATTGTGACATCATCAGTTACCATGACATCACAATCAAATGACATCACTATTCTCTCTGGCACTGAAGTTGTCATGACTCTGGTTATTTCTTTTGATAAACCTAAAACGTTGGAAGAATGATTTTGGGTGATACATAGCAATCTCACACTTCTGTCTTCCAAGCTTAAATATACCAGGACTATTTAATAAAAGTAAAAATATCCTGAGCATTCCTTGGATATTTCTAACTTTTATCAACTTGTCTAGTATATAGGTGGGGGGGCACTTCGGGCTTTCCTCCCACATTAAGCATTAAAAGCGGCGTTAAACCCAACTCACTCACTCACTCACTTGTATAGAGTTGGCCTCGGAAGACACTCAGGTGAGATTCTATATATCATGTACCGGTATTTAAAGCTAAATGTATACTATAGGGGAATTTTGTTAAAGACAGAATATTTGTTATTATGTCACTGTTTAATGTGTTTCAAGAAATACATTTTTTTACTTGGAAGGCGACAAAGAATATTTTCCAGGCCATCCAGTGAATAAAACCTGAAGGAATAATTTTTTCCTATATTTTCTTGACACAAACTATTTTTGTTAAAAAAATCTCATGGATAACACTATCCTTTAATAAATAAATGATCTGCTTTGAGTTTAGCTGTTAGACCATACTCCTGATGAGGCTTTCATCATCAAAACGTTATCCGTAGCTTTAAATTGAGTTAAGTTTAAATAATAAGATTACTCTGTTTTTTGCAATAATTTTGAAAGGTATTTGTGAATCATAAGAGCTTAATTTCTGATTGTTTGGCATATTGTTTCTTTTTTCAGTTCATCAATGGCCGCCTTGAAATCCTGAACTGTGGTGAAGGCTTCAATGACCTGTTTGAGAAGGAGGCTGTGCTCCACGCTGACAAACTCAATACTCAGTCCAAGTACAAGGAGTGGGCCGGCAACATGAAGGTACAGCTACAGTGGTAGACATTGGCACTAGGCCTGTAGTCCTTGCCAAATTGCCCAATAGTTAAGGTATAATAAGAACCAGTAGAAATTGGCACTAGTCCTGTAGTCCTTGCCAAGTTGCCCAATATTTAAGGTATCATAAGGACCAGTAGAAATTGGCACTATTCCTGTAGCCCATGCCAAATTGCCCAATAGTTAAGGTATCATAAGAAACAGTAGAATTTGGCACTAGTCCTATAGTCCTTGCCAAATTGCCCAATATTTAGTGAGTGAGTTAAAGTTGAACGTCACATCGGCAATATGTCAGCCATAGCCCTATATTTAAGGTATCATAAGGACTAGTAGAAATTTGCCATTTTTATGGGTTTTGCTATATGTTAACATTATAAGGACTAGTGGACTGTTAGTTTCTACCACTGAGTTGCCTCCCTTTCCATCACCCCCTCTTCAAATAAATTTTCCAAGCATTGAACACTCATAGTTTTTGCACCAAGGCTTTGGGTTACTGTTGTTGTGCAATTATTTCACCAGTGACCACCCAGAAATGAGTGACGCACTGTTTTCCACTCTGTCCACCCAGTCTAGCCAGTTTGCCTTTTGCTACTTAGGGGTGTTTAGAAATTCTGTTTCCATGGCAACAACTTTGATTTTGACTGTTCATATTGGTGTGTACCTGACAAAGTTCCGAATCCCAATTCCATGGTATTGTTATGATAGCACAATAACTACTCTTGTATACGGACAGACAGATTAGAAGGAAATACTCTCATCAAGTTGGACCTAATGTGACAGGCAGGGGGGATTGTCATCTTAAGATGACTCTTGTTTTGTCTTTTTTAGTTCAAACTGGTATATAATTATGTAACCAAATAAACAGTTGTGTACAATCAGCCTGGGCAAGGGCCTCCCTATATAAATGTATTCCTTGATGAGTAAAATACTGGAATAAAGTACTTGACTACAGATGGACTTGAAATATTTAAGGATTTAAAAAAAATAAAACTATAATGGAAATAAAATCGAACCAAGCAGTGACGCAGGCGGTGCCTGAGAACCATGACTTTTTTTTAGCCTTATGTTTGTTTTCCAGCGACAAGGGAAGAAGTTCCAGAAGAGTGGGAAGGAGGTTCTGTCTGACGTGAGAGAGAGGGTAACTATCACTGTTCTCTGTACATTAACCCCACTGAGTGTCAGCCCTGGACCCACCCACTAGCCTGAGATGTGCAGCCAGTTCTAACTAACACAGACAGTGAGGGTGCACTTTGGACCTCATGAAAAAAAGCCTTTGTTAGGAAAGGAGACTGATCCTGCAACTAGCTGTGTGGGGAAAATAGCAATCAGCTTGTCTGTTTGTTTGTATGTAATCATTAAACAACTGCCCAATCTACCTATCTAATTTGAAATTACTGGATCACGTTGCCAGAGGTATATTGAAATAATGACCTCATTTTTTGGTTTAGACATTCCTATTGTAAGGACCCATGCTGTTATTGAACTGACAGAAACACAGGTCATTGTAAAGGGAATTGTCACATCAAGGGCACTTTCTGACCTAGGGAATGAATGTAATGGAGTTTCTCTTGTTGTAGACAATGATTCAGGAAAGCAATTAATCTCACCAAAATCAGATGTTAGTCCTTGTTACCCATGCACAAGGATCTGAGGACATCCTATCACGGGGTGCATCAGAAAGAGCTTTCAGCTGACCAATCAGAACGTCGCTTATGAGATTACGAAAATGAATATTCTAATGTGTTTTCATGCAACCTTGAGGAGGTTAACTCGGAGTGTTCTGATCATCAGTTACAGGCTGTACGACTGATTCTGTCAAAATCCTTTTGTGTCTCTAGCTTCAGTGGTATAATCATTTGAAACGGAAGAGATTTTCTATGGTCTGTTGATGGAATTCGCCATTTTGGTAACTAATTCCGTTAAGCTCGAGAAAGCTGCTTTCTGATATGTAAATGTCTACTTCCTGTTAATCAATTCATTGGTCGGTCATAGTTCCCTAAAGGCTGTGATGTGCCCTGTAATGGGATGTCCTCAGATCTTTGTGTAGTGGTAGCAAGCACTAAGATCTCATTTGAATGAGATTGAAAAGAAAGAAAATGTGATAGAGGGTTGGAGTATCACAAAACACATGTGGCTCTCGTGTGTAGATTTACTGGCTGAAACTCCCTGCATGTCTGCCTCTTGATCAGTTCAGAGCAGGATGGGACATCTTTCCACACTGGACAAAATTTGACAAAAACATCATTTGTGAAATATGCAAATTCATTGCTATAAAGTTATTGAGTAATATCTGATTCATCTGATTCTGAACCTTGTATGTCTCAAAATGGAATTTTGTCAAACTTGAGACCTAGTCATCAATGCTTCACATGTTTGAAACTACATTCCTCATCACCCGCGAGTATGTGCGACCACTTTACGCTATTTTGAACCGGCCAATCAAACCATGGCCTGGCACAAGTGAGAGGGAAATTAGCAAGTGCTCTGACCAATGAGTGCCCAGAATACAGTGCACAAACAGCACGTCTTGTAACATGTCATTGCCTTGCGGCCATCTACAACATACTCTATACATTGTTTCAAAATCAGGCAATGGCAGGTTTCACAAAAAAAATATCCTAGAGGAGTAGGGCTCATTTGTCTTCAATGACTTATGTACTGCCTCAGTTTATTGCTTATTAAGTAGATATGAGTCCTTGATATACTGCAAATTGGCCAAATGTGTTCATGACGGGTGATGGTGGAACGTGTAGACAAACCTAAGTATTGATGACAACAGGGCAGTTGATGAAGTGTGACTGTTTTCTGACTCATAGTATTGTTCGGTATAGCATATGATGCAATATAGACACCACACCTTTGCATGGTGCCATCATGATAATATTCTATTTACAATTTGTTCCTTCTTTTTTTCCCTCTTCACCTTGAGATTTAGGGTCCAATCTGTCCCTGTTTGGTCACAATTTATACTAAATTTTGATAATAATTTGACAGTATCACTGAAGCCCAACTCTGAGTTGAGTCATCGAAGGTTGATAGGTGCTCACATTATCAACCACTGGTTTGCCAGGCTCGACCAATCATTGAAATCCTCACATAGATGAGGTGATAGTGGCTGTGGTATAAAGCCCCGTACATCCACCTTCCTTGTATTTCAGCATATTGAGGTATAATAACCATATTTTATAGGCCGAAATTGTTTGGTTTCTATTACATGCTGTTAAAATCAGTGAAGAATTGTTATTAAAAGTTTGATATTTTCACAAATTTGCATCAAAATGATCCTCAAATATTTATATTTTATTGTACAATTTAAATGTAAGGCCCAAGTAACTTACCAGGTAGAGGTGGTATGTAATAGGAACCAAGCAATTTGCTTTAACATGTTCAAAGCACATTGGCCCATGTCTTTGCCTCTGCTGGAGGCATGGGATCACCCAGTGGTCTATGATGCCATAAGATGCTTTCAGAGTTATGTCCCTTTGCCATGCCAGGATCCGCTGATCTGGGATTCATCTCGGTGATGATCCCAGGTATAGCACCATACCATGCCTGTGGTATTGCCATAGTGGTACCCAGCTACAAGTTATGCCACAGTGGACTATCCTCCTATGTAATACCGACCTGCTGTGATGTAACTGAAATACTGTTCAAGACAGCCCGATACCCATCTGACTGACACACTCATTCTATCTTTGCTTCTTCTCATGTGACTGACTGTTTGTCAACAGGCACCGATTATGATGAATTCTGCTGTTCAGTCTGTAAGTGACAGTTTGCATGTCCTGTCCGACGCCTTCCTCGATTGTTCAGTGTCGTGTGTCTCTGTTCCGTTTCATAAATACCATGGACTCATTCGCCACCATAGTTTTATCTTTCTTATCACAAACTTGGCACAGAATTTCTCTGGCCCATGAGCTTCAACTTAACAGCACAGACCAGACTGTCTTATGAACAACAAGGCGAGCATGTACACGTCATATGCTACTAGTTTCAGCCTGGAAGGAACTGCGGTTTGAGTGGACGGTATTTTTAGCATCATGTAAATCAAGTTATGGCAGTAAATTGGTCCAGGGTATTTATCAACACAGGATGGAAAATCAGGGCTCGAAAAATTCTTAAATCCAACTTGTTCTGCAGGGCAAGTCGATAATATTTTGTGCTCGTCCTGCAATATTTTCAATTGTTATGTTAAATTTTTAAAAGTTTTATGTTGTTATTTATGTCTGACAGTAAAATGTAATTCAGAGTCCCCGCCATCTTTTTTTTACAGTCATACTGTATTTAAGAAATTTTCCTTTTTTTGGCCTGTTTGTTAATTAAATCATGTTTTTTTTGTCGTTAGCCCCACCATCCCCAACAAAAAAACTTTGTATGTCAGCCATTTTCCTCACAAAATCAATCATCAGCTGTTCACTATCACTTTGACATTTTAGCGTTAGTAACGAGTCACTTACAACAAAAATTTAAAAAATAATGATCTCCCATTAAAAACTAGCTTTGATAACTTCTGCGCAAACGCACTTCCATTTCTGAGACAGATACCAAGTATGACATCCTATTTATGATATGGGCGACATATATTTCATTGTTATTACTTTGATCGTGCGATATCTATATTTTAGGTTCAAAATTATCTTGCATCTTTTACTGAAAACGATTAGAGATGAATTGATACAATTGATACGCCCAGTAGGACGAGAGTTTCTTCAATTCGTTCTCGCCCTGCACCTGCTGGTCAATATGAGTTGATTTTTCGAGCCCTGGAGATACAATACACCTGATGATCGCAGACGGTCAGACCCGCACGTCTCTCCCCTAACCAGCATGTCCTTACAGTTTTCTTTCGTTTCCTGATTTCTCACTCTCCTCTCCAGAACAGAAATATGTGAATCTGTGTAAAAACATTGTTTTTTTCAAAACATGATTATTTGAAGAGAGTGTTTTTGTAGATATCATGTTGCAAGGAATTATGAATGTTCTACTTTAAATGTTGCATGTATATAACTGTGGAAACTTCAACCTTTGTATATATGTGAAGTCAGCATCTTGTAGTCTTACAGAAAATTACATGTATCGTATCATGGGCTGTGGCGTAACCTAGCCTTTTAAACATTGGCTCATCAAAGACCCAGGTTTAATTTCCCACATGGGTTCAATGTGCGGAGTCCTTTTGTGTTGTCCCTTGCTGTGATATGGCAGGAATATTGCTTAAAACTACAAAACACTCACTCACTCACCTTTGCATCTTCCTGAGTCAAGGGAGTTAACTGACTGTAAAAGTCCAGTTTCCACCGTTGCCGAACTAGCCAGGAATTTCTGGGCTTGATCTGAGTTATGTCCCTCCTATTAGAAAATCAGATTCCACCTCTCATGTCACTTGCATTTGCTTCAAACAAAATGGTGGCACCTTTTCAAGACAATCTGATCGATAATCAAAATCTATATTGTAATAAAACAGGTCTTACTTCACAAAAGGCATCAATTCAGGTGAGCACCTTGATAAAAAACATGAAAAGATTTGGGAAATATCTGTTGATGCCGAGTTGGCAGTATACATGCTTTGCAAATCCTGCAATCGACCGAATTTGTATGGCAGATTACAAACCAGATGCCAATTTCGTTACGCAACTTTGAATAGACTATGCATGGTCTTGTTAGTCCAGCCCAAATATAACTCCATATATCCAGCCTAGTTTGGCAAGGGTGGAAACTGGATTTTAAAAGTCAATTAACTCCCTTGACTCAGGAAGATGTCCTCTTTGTACCTCACATGTATGATGGAATGTCACATATAGGGAGTAACTCCTACATGTCCTATCTGTGGTCGATCTTACTATGTAATGGTTAGAAATAAATAAAAGAAGGTCAATTTTGTATGAATATCACCATTCTGACTTCAAAAACCAATCTGACCCTACAGTTTCTAAAGGTGCCCAAGGGCTAAGAGTGTCAGATCAGAATAATTATTTCATAAATTTGACTTGGCTATATGCCCTCGTCAATATGCCCACATTATATAACAGAATATGCCCAATAACATATCTTCTTATTTACATTATATTTGAGGCTGACGGATAAACAATGTTTGCATGCATATGTTATATATCTACCTAACTTTATCATACTTTGTCAAGGAGTATTGGACATCAGTTAACAAATTTGCCAGTAGTAATTAGGAATGAGTTTTAAATGTAATGAGTAATATGTTACTGTGCTGTCAGCCTGGGCCCTGTTGCACAAAGCTATCTTAGTGCTAAAGTGGTCATAACTCCCATACTTAACACAGGCTTATGATAATCGTAGCGCTAAGATCGCTAAGAATAATATATTATTGTGCTGTCAGCCTGGGTCCCGTTCCACAAAGCTGTCTTTGCACTAAGGTGATTATAACTCCCGTACTTTAACTTAAGCATATGATAATCGTAGCGCTAAGATCGTTTTGTACAACAAGAACTTGGTCTTCCAAGGAACAGTAAAGGGGAAGACAGATAATCCCCAAATCATATAACAGAAAAAGAGAGATTGTCAAGTAGACCATAGACCTACCTTACTAACCAAGGTATTAAATAGTTAATATGAAAATGAATAAATTGATATTTTAATGAATCATACATGTCATATTTTCTTCATGATTTTAACTTGGGGTAGCTGCTTTGTTTTTTCGTTGGTTTTAAATATACTTAATTTTCTGGGTGTTCTTGGTTTGAATTATTTTAATGTTTTGTCCTTTTTTTATTTAGAGTACCTTTGAGAACTTTTTTTTAACTTGTTTCTTTACATTCATTTTGATCAATGTAGTGATGACTTTCACCTGGTATTGCTTCTAGTGTTAAGTTTTTCTCTCTAATATTCCAATTTGTTTCAGAACTTTCCAACATTTTCATGGATATTTACTATGCCTTTAGACATTTGTAGAAATTAAGATATTGGTAAGACGAAATGTGGACCATGTTTCCAGTGTGAATCTAAAGTACAATGTCCAAGGCGCCTCGGATCATGATATACGTCTATACTAGGGCTGGGACGAGTCCAAATTTACTACCAGGGTACCCACCCCCCTGTTACCCGACCCTACCCAGGTACCCACTGTAGGTCTCAAGAGAGAGATACAAAATGTCCGATTGGGAATAGTTTGACCGTAGTCCTGGCAAAATGTATTTTGATACACATATATAA
The DNA here is from genome assembly GCF_023055435.1 of Haliotis rufescens. NCBI lineage: Eukaryota > Metazoa > Mollusca > Gastropoda > Lepetellida > Haliotidae > Haliotis > Haliotis rufescens. The sequence goes on along the minus strand of NW_025964372.1, from coordinate 32,387,656 downwards.
AAAATTCTCTGGTAATGCATGTATACACTGAAGTTGATTGAAGTTTTATCTTTATGCAAACATATGAAGTCAGAAGGAATGCGAACATTAGTCACTTATAGTGTAACCGTGGAAGTTCTAGATAGTTTTTGTCTTTAAACAATATATCACATGATTAACCATGGGTAGTCCTGTGGGTACCCGGGTCCTACTCAGTACCCACCCGACCCGAGTACCCGAGTTACCCGTCCCAGCCCTAGTCTATAACATGCATTAATTTTGCTTTTCTCACAACTTAACATGTATACCTGAGCTGACATTTTGTGCTACTACTGACCTACTGATGGAGACAGCATTAAGCTTACTCACTCACTTCACACACTGATGCAAGTCCATACATCCTTGTAGTCCTGTCTGCAGATTGGGGTACAAGCATGGCATATGTACACCCATGTCTGTTGATGGCATCGTATCCCAATTGCTTGATCAATGCTCATGATGTCAATCACTGGACTGTGTGATCCAAAATCGATTATTTACAGACTGCCGTCATATAGCTGGGATATTGCTGAATGTGGTGTTAAACAACAAACAAACAATGAAAACTTGATGTAATACTTCCTAAACATTGTCCTTCCAAACATTCAAGCTTCATGTAAATCACATCCGTCAGTAGTTCATGCATACCAATGCCATGAAACAGTTATAGTATCAAAATATAATGCCCCTCACCTTGCTTCTCTTGGGGTGTGGGGGCACGGGTGGCCCAGTCGTCTAAGGCGTTGCGATCTATGATTGTGGGTTCGAATCCCGGTTCACACAGATTATGTTTCTAGGTTTGTCAGCACCATACCCGTGCTCGTGGGTTTCATATAAGGGGGTAAAAGTCTGAGACCTGCATTACTTCAGGCTTTCCTCCCACATTAAGCTGACACGCCGCGATATAACTTGAATACTGTTAAAAGCGGCGTTAAACCCAACTCACTCTTTCACTCACTCTCATGGGGTGTGAAGGAAAATCTACAAATTGATTTATTTTGGCCTCAAGTATATATCCTAGTTTCTGTGTGCATCTTGAGTAAATATTGTCACAATAGTGCCTGATACTGTCTTACTTGCCTTCATTATGTTACAGTTTTATGTTAAAAGGTATCCGGTTAAATAGATTTTAAGCCCAGTAATAGATATTTTGTTCAGTCATTGACCATTGTTGGTCTTTGCTGTTGATCAATATGCATGTTTGTTTAGAAGTTTACATAAAAATTTAAATCCAGAGAAAGGTGAAATTTGATTTCTAGATCTTATCTTTTTCCACATTTCTTTTTTTTAAATGCCAGTTGATACGTAACGCAAGTAAAATAACAATATCATCAAACAAGACCATGCTTCCTGAGAAGGGTTTACAGGTACAAACAACATGGATGTGTTCGAGGGTACAGAGTAGGATGTAGAATGCTGTATAATCAGGCCATTAGGAAGTCATCATCATCATCATCATCATCATCATCATCATCATCATCATCATCCAACATGTCCAATACACAGCTGACTGCCTGTAATATTGCTGGTCAAATCCCCCACCCCAACACCATCCTCCTCTTTATATATAACACCCTATTCTCCCGCCATCCTGTTCCTACTACTTGCTGCACAACTATTTGTCCTTGTATTCAAGGTCTGCACAGGCTTTAATAGGCATTCAACTTTGATTCTACCTTTTAAAGGCATTGAAAATAGATACATTCATTTGAGATACCTTGAATAATCCTCATCAGCCCTATTACCTGTAGTACATTAGAAATAATACTTTCGACTTGAAGAAAACAATTTGTAAACAATCTACTTCTGGTTAGAGTTGAATATCCGCGAATATGTAACAAATTAAAAGGAAAAAATAAAAATAATGTATTTGCATAGTCTGGAAATTTTGTGAGGGAGCCTGAAAAGGCCTGGAATTGTTGGACTGAATTTTTATATGGACTTTTTTTATGGAGTATTTCTGATTTGATGTGTATCATGGTGTATGTATACCAAACAAAAGACGTCAGGGATCATAATTATTTTTGGAAATATTTTTTTGTAGTGACTGAGCGGGGCGGTCGGGTAGCCTAGTGGTTAAAGCGTTCGCTCGTCACACCGAAGACCCGGGTTCGTTTCCTGACATGGGTACAATGTGTGAAGCCCATTTCTGGTGTCCCCCGTCGTGATATTGCTGGAATATTGCTAAAAGCGGCGTAAAACCATACTCACTCACTCACTGTAGTGACTGAGCACGCAATTTATTAAAAATATCCCCAAAGATATTCATGATCCTTAGCTTTGTTTTGTTCAGTTTATGATGTATGTATGCTGTGTACAACAGTGCCTACCTGTCAGAGTCTCGCTTGTCCACCTGGGTCCCGTTCCACAAAGCGATCGTAACTACAATCAATCTTAGAGACTTACGTCGATTATAAAATCGTCTTAGCTAAAGTTTACGCCCGTTCCACAAAGCGATCTTAGGGCGATTGTAACTTTACAAGTTCTTAAGTAGCCGATCTTAACAAAGATCGGAATCTTCAGCCATGAAGATACGAAAGTTTCCCTAAGAGTGGCCTCCCTTGGTCATGTTTAGCAGACGACGCATTGTCGAAATATGGCTGAATCACAGACCTCTGTCGGCGTCAAACGCGTTCGTCGCAGCAATTTTTCAGCAAGCGAGATCGCTGTCCTTGTTGATGAGGTGTCTGTTCACCACACAACACTTAATTCCTCATTCAGCTCTACCGTCACCAATAAGCTGAAAGGCAGCATAAGGGAGGACATCGCTAACAAGTAAGTGAGCTGTGGACTGTCAGAATGTTATCTGATATAATAATAAGTCAACATACGCCATCTTTGTTGTTATGGTACAATATTTAAGATCGATTTTAGCGATCCTAAGTTGGTCCGGAGCAACTTAGCATTTTGATCTTAACTTACAACTCTCTTAGTTAAGATTGCTTTGTTGAACAGGCGGCCGATCGTAACCAAAATTTAAGATCGCGTACTTAGTGAGTTACAATCAACTTAGCCCTAAGATCGCTTTGTGGAACGGGGCCCTGTACTTAATGTCTTGAGTTTGTTAGTTGGCTGCATATGTGTACAAAGTGACTAAATCAGTCATATGGTTTGTTTTCAAATTAACTGTATAACCCACATTTTGTGTGGACTTATTAATAACACCGTCTCATTAAAGTCAGATATTTTACTCCTATATGATACCTCTCTGTGTGAAGATCTGATGACTTAACCATTCATCATAAAAGTTCACTTTCCACCCTTGCCGAACTATGCTGGAATTATGGACCAACGAGTTTATGCACAAAATCAGCATCCAGTTCATAAAGTGCCATGCAGATTTTGGTTGATTGCAAGATTTTCAAAGCATGTGTACCGTCAACAGATATTTTCTCAATATTTTCATGTTTTTAATCAAGGTTCTCATGTGATTTGATGCACTTCACAAAGTAAGACCAGTTTTATTACAATATGGATCTTGATAATCGATCAGATCGGCCTCACTGGGCCCCGCCATTTTGTTTGAAGCAAATGTAAGTGATATCAGAGGTGGACATAGAAGGGACGTTATTCGTAATAGCCACTGGTGGCGCTAGGATCCAGTCAAGAAATTCCAGCCTAGTTCGGCAAGGGTGGAAAATGGACTTTTACAGTCAGTTAACTCCCTTGCCTCGGGAAGATCAGCTGAACCCTGAGTGAACTTTGACCACCCAATCTAAAAGAAGGATGTGTGGGTTCTTCAGCCAATCAGATGTCAGCTTTCCTTTACCTCTTCAGTTGGAAAGTCTATTTTAACAAAGTAAACTTGTACAGAACCCAATTATTCCTTCGATAAGGGGTGTTCTGGAAGCCTAGTGGTTGAAGCGTTCGCTCATCACGCCGAAGACCTGGGTTCAATTCCCGACATGGATACATGTGAAGCTCATTTCTGGAGTCCCCCGCTGTGATATTGCTGGAATATTGCTAAAAGCGGCTTTAAACCTCACTCATTCAATCACTCCATTTGTGTTGCACACTGTTGTTTTTAATGTGTGTTTGTTTTTTAACGTAGCTCACAGCAATATTCATGCTATATGACTGCAGCCTGTAAATAAAAGAGTCTGTATCAGACAAACCAGTGATTCATATTATGAATCAACGATGACACATTCAACCAAGGCGCCGAGCCTGACCACCTGGTCCATAAAGTCGCCACGTATACGACAAGCATAGGCTGCTGGTAACCCACGAGGGGCGGCTGAAAAGTCTTGAGACGAACTATCATGGACTGGGTTGATGAAGTTGGTTTCTGATTATTCCTAACTCCGCACCTTCTTCTAACAGAGCTCAGAAAATATATTTGTGTAAAGTATCCACAACAATATGATGTCGCAGCCTTCATGATACACTTTCGGAAAAGGTCGTTTAAGTTTGTTCCGAGATACAGAAATCTGATATGCTTGTCTGTATGCCTCGATCACACATACTGAGAATTTAGAAGCCTCAGTGCTGATTGGCTGGATTCACCTGCCTCAAACTCCTATAGTCATCCTCAGATCTTAATGCAGTGAGGTATTGTATAGGAGTAAAAGATCTGATTGTAATGAGATTGTGAACAACAAATCCAAGGGATACTGTTTTCATCAATCTTTTTTCACAACTGGAAGTATTTTGCCCAACTACTTCCTCAATTGTGATGTATCATCCTCATGAGTGAAACCTGTATAATGGCTACCATATTGGACGTAATAAGCGCCCACAGCGACATTTGCTAAGATATTGGCTAGTGAACAATCCCAATTAGCACCCCTTCCGATTGATCAATGTACACAAGACTTATTCGCGTAACGAAATTTATCTTATAATTTTTTTTTCACCAAAATAATATTCTAATAAGAGCCCCCTATTTCTAATTTTGAGAACGCCCTGGGCGTTTATTACGTCGAATTCAGTAATGCTGTGCCATCTAATTTTATTATGTCATTTATCAGTAAAGATGAAAGTTTTGTCTTATATTTGAAAACAGCCATTTAGTTCACGAGTTTTTCCATATTCCTGCTTTTCGTCTGCTGGAAATTGCTTTTGAAATTTATCCAGCAATACATTTGTATCACGGGAAGGTTCCTCTTTGTCATGTTTGTCAGCATCACATTGTGGACCCGGGAAGATTCCGGGTTAGAATAGGTCTTCAGCAACCCATACTTGCCGTAAAAGGCGACTATGCTTGTCGTAAAAGGCAACTAACGGGATCGGGTGGTCAGGCTCGCTGACTTGGTTGATACATGTCATCGATCCCAATCCTGTGGATCGATGCTCATGATGTCAATCACTAGATTGTCTGGTCCAGACTCAATTATTTTACAGAGTGCCGTCATATAGCTGGAAAATTGCTGAGTGCGGCGTTAAACAACAAACAAACAAACAAGACAAAACAAACGTCACATTGTGACATCTTGGACTAAGGCCATTGGTGACTTGCTTCTTGGGTCAGGGCTGAGGTCTTCGACTTGACCAACACCAGGAAACAAACACAGGAACAACGGACAAACATAGCCTGATACTAATAACTTTGCACACTCCCCCTTCAACATGTAACACAGTCACAGCTGTTCATGCTCATAAATCACACAGGGTGGTTGGATAGCCCAGTGGTTAAAGTGTTGGCTCGGCATGCTGAAGGCCATGTTCGATTCCCCAAATGGGTACAAAGTGTGAGGCCCATTTCTGGTGTCCTTGACGTGTTATTGTTGGAATATCGCTAAAATAACTGTTAATACTCACTCACTGAAATAATTACACAGCTGACTGATTAATTATAACAGTTGCCATGGTTACGGAATAACATGAAATATAAATGTTAATTATATTAATTGAAATTAACTACTCCATGCTTTAAATGGTATAAAATAGAGTATGTATGTGTGTAATAATAGCTACCATTGCTTACTGGGTAAAATGTCACAATACTCGTATCTTGGATGCTGGACTTTTTTAACCACAGAGATGGGATTACTAGAGGGTAACAGCCACGCCCAAACTACTGGGAAATACCGTAAGTCAGATAGACCCAGTAGGTCTGTGAAACTATGGTAGATAGATCAACATAATAAAATTTGTGTTCCATTTTGAATCATGCTTGTCTGCCATTTTGGTTTAGCGTTGAACCCCTTGAGGGTGCTCAAAGGGTACTTATGGAACCAAATAATGTTCCACGACCATGTTTATGTTCTGGTTGCCTTGGATTCCAGAGATATATTTGTCAGCACTATATGTAGATGGTGTATGTGTTTTACAGATGAAGCACCAGGGTAAGAAGGCTGTTTCCGGTATCAAGGCAAGATTAAACGAGGTTAGTCCTACAACAGTCAGTTGACTGATTAAAACATGTTTTTATGTTTTAACATTTGGCATTTCTCTTGTAAACAGTGTAAACATGTGTCATGTTTCTTGCACAATTTAATGATTTTTCTTTCCTTAGGCTAAAAAAAAATATAGTCTCTGTTCTCAGGGACTGCATCATCAGAAAGTCTGCCGCATGTTTCGTTTTTATTTCCGTTTTCCAAAAAAATCAAAAGATCATAATTCTTAAAAACAATGCGATCCACTATAGCACGCAGTTACTTCCCTTTACTGCACATCTCATGATATGATAATGGCGGCAATAGGAGTTTGTATGCATGTATATTTAGGGAGGCCATTTCCGATGTTGGTGGTACACAACTGTTTATTTGGTTATGTACTAGCTTGAACAAGCAAACAAACAAAATCACCAACCGCCCGCACTATTTTTTCAAGTCATTGCCTGAGAACCAATTCTTTTATTTTTTTAGCCTTATATTGTAAAAACAGTATCAGTTTTCTGTTGACCTGTTAAGATTTCAAGCTTTTTTATAAATATAAAATTCTTGTATAGAATTAATCAACTTGCATTTGTGATGTATATTTCAACTGAATTAGATGCGGTGGTATGATATGACTTCCAGAACATTCTGACCAAAATTTGTTTCTTTGAAATATTTGTAATAGTATTTTTCTTTTAAAATGCACGAATGTTTCAAGAAGCACATTGTAATGTGACAGATTAACGAGAGCACAAAGAACTCGAAAGGTCTCCGGATGGGATCTCAGCGCACACCTGACCGACAGAGACCAGCCACTATCATTGGACCGACCATAAAGGGCTCGCGGGTAAGCTAAATAGTAGGGTTGTGTATTGGCAAAAAGATTGTATTGTGATCTGTATTATGAAATATTGGGAGCTAAAGTGTTGAGAGTGATTGACACTTATTTTACATGCAGATAATAATTTCGTTACGCGATTTTGATCAGACCATTCCTAGACTTGTAGTCCAGCCAAAATATAACTCCATAATTCCAGCCAAGTTCGGCAAGGGTGGAAACTTGACTTTTATAATCAGTTAACTCCCTTGCCTCAGGGAAATGGGAAAGTCGCTGCCATTTTTTAGTCATAGATACAGGAGAGATAACAACGTGAGAGCAAAATCACTTCCTTATTTCCGATGTTTTGTCAATCAATTACGAAGGGAAACATCATTTGTGAACAAATTTCTGTGTAGATTTTAGGTTAAATCATACAAATTACAACAAGACTTGTTTTCCCCCGCCCAACAAAGTTGGCGGGGGATATAGAAACGGGCTCCGTCCGTACGTCCGTCCGTCACGTTTCTTTTCCGGAGCATAACTCAGAAACCGTTCGATATTTTTTTATCAAACTTTGCAGGTCTGTCAGGTTCATGATGAACTGGTGCCTTTTGCTATTTAGAAATTTTAGAAATTTTTATTTTTAACGTTTCCATGGCAACAAGATGTACTTAGGTTCTTTGAGGGTAGGGTTCGTTTCCTGAGCATAACTCATAAACCGTTCAATATTTTTTCATCAAACTTTGCAGGTTAGTCAGGTACATGCTGAACTGGTGCCTTTTGCTATTTAGAAATTTTAGAAATTTTTATTTTTTACGTTTCCATGGCAGCAAGATGGACTTAGGTTCCAAACTCTTCTTTTTTTTACAATTTCCATGACAAGTTCCACCTCGCGTGAACTCGGTTAAAAAAGGTTAGGGTTTGTTTAGATTTAATTATGTCATAAATTCTGCAACAGGGGCGTGGGATATAGCCACATTAGTGGCAAACTCTTGTTGTAATTGTTTTTCCCCAACATAAAGGTGAAGAAGCTTTAAATCATTGGCTACTGGGAGTATGCCTACTTACTGAGTTCTTTCTTCTTTCAGCCTCCAAGACCTCCGCCAGTGTCAGCTGCCAATCTCAGAGCAAAAACATTAGAGAGGTAACATCAGACTAGGAGACAAGTGCTACATTTCTCATGCTGTGATAACTCTTGGTTTCATTTTGGGTCACAGGTGACCCGGTTCGCAAAACGGTGTGATTTGCTGTACAAAGTTGTGTCCCTTAGGCGTACCAGAAACCTATGATAGTGGGTTTGAATCCTGGTTTGTCCTGATTATGTTTCTAGGTTTGTTAGCTCCATACCTATGCTTCGTGGTTTCACCAAAGTGGTAAACGTCTGAGACCTGCATCACTTTGGGCTTGCTTCCTACAGTAAGACGACACACATAGATTTAACTGGTATACTATTAAAAGAGGCATTAAACTCAACTCACTCACTCATCTCAAGGATCATGTTGGTTCATTAACCAATAACAGCAAGGCATCTATGATCTGTGAATAAATTTTACATTTGCAGAAATATGATAATAGTTTTTTTTCATTTATACTTAGCAATATAAGACTTAAAAAGAAATTATGAAGAAATGTTATTTTGCGGCAATATGACAAATAAGAAATGCACAATGAAATATTTTAACAAAGATTAACATTTTTACACACACACACACACACACACACACACACACACACACACACACACACACACACACACACACACACCCCAATTGCGTGGATCAATGCTCATGATATCAATCACTGGATTGTCTGGTCCAGACTCGATTATTTACAGACCATCGTCATATAGCTGGAATATTGCTGAGTGCGGCGTTAAACAACACAAAACAAACAAACTTAGCTGAAACGGAGGTAGGTGTCATTTCCGGAGCAGAACTAAAAACCTGTTCAAAAGTTTTCATCCAGACTTGGTACAGTATTAATCAGAGGCTGAATTGGTGCATTTTGCTATTTAGGAATTTTTATTTTTTTATTTTTTTCCACTCTCCATGGCAACAATTTTGACTTTGACTCTATTCATAGTAGTGTGTTTGTCTGGACCATATCTCTAAAACTAATAAGTATTCTTTCATGAGACTTTGCACACACAGAGACCAGGTGGTCAACTGGTGTATTTTGCTATTTAGGGATTTTTAGTATTTATATTTTTTCCATTTCCATGGCAACAAGTTTGAATGGTCATAGTGATGTTGTCCGGACCATATCCCTAAAACTAATAAGTATTCTTTCTTGAAACTGTGCACACACAAAGACCAGGTTGTCAACAGGTGCCGTTTGCTATTTAAGGGAGTTTAGTATTTATATTTTTTTCCATTTCCATGGCAACAAGTTTGACTTTGTTCATATTGGTGTGTACTTGACATAGAAATACAAACTTCCGGATCCCAATTCCATGGTATTGTTTTGATAGCTCAATAACTACTCTTGTATAGGGACAGACAGATTAGATAGAAATTCTTTCATCAAGATTGACTTAAAGTAACAGTCAGGTGAGTTGTTCTTTCAAATTTGTGGGGGTGGGGTCAATTTGTCATCTTCTGATGACTCTTGTATGAACTTGCAATGATGACAGAAATTTACGAAAATTTCCAAATTTTCGTAATCATTGCAATTTAATACAAGAGTCATAGCATGGGAGGTTTTCTCTCAGATGCTTTTTCTGTCTCAATAACCCCAAACTTCAACCATATTTTCAGGCCAACGACGATGTACAAAGTGCTGGACGTCCCTGAAGATGAGTCTACGACAGACGATGACCCGATGTCAACATACCAGCGTGTAAGCTGCAGCCTCCTGTCCGACCCAGAAATACAGCAGGCATACCAACGATCTCCCACCTCCGAACTCTGTGGAGAGGTCAAACACATTATTACACGATACATAAGACAGAACACTATATCGTTTGGTCTTGGGTATCTCTCCCCCATAAGTAACCAGTCCTGCATGGTGCCATTATGCTCTGCAGCCAGACCACTGTGATGATTGTTTGTTTTACAAATCTGCTTGACCTGCATGTCCACACGAAAAGACTAAACAGGAAACTAAGAACATGTTGATTGGAGCTTAATTACGAGATGAATGTTAATTCAGTAACCGAAGAATTCAAGTGGTTTATTTGAAAATTACATGTCAAGCTGGTTTTAATTTCCTAGAATTTGTTTTGAAAAATATGAATAAAGAGACATTCAAAATATGCCACTCAACCACACCTTTGACTGAGGATGACTATGTTCGTCCTCAGCAAATGTGGAGTAGTGTAGTCATTTTTAATCAAACACCACATTGTATCTTCTTTTTTTTCTTTCATTTTTTTTTCGTTTTTTCAAAAGATAATAGAGGCTCGTATGTAAAGCAAACAAGAATTGGTCTGGCTTAAGTAAAATATTTACTCGTATCTCATCCTTTAACACTGACAAAAAGGCAAATCACAAGTCTTTGTCTGGAAACTAATAGCTCTTGACTCTTCTAATACACATATTCTCGACTCACTACAAGAGAATGAAAGGCCAAGAAAAGATTTGCTGATTTTTCGGAGAAGATTTTGAGGAGAAGGTCATGCTTAATGCAGGTTGCGGTTTACTTGTCCTGTCGGTGGTCATGGTTGTCATGGTGATGGTTGTCATGGTGATTAGGACTCTGAGGGCTAGGAAAAAACTAACCAGAATAAAAATCCAGAGAATAAATATCGGACAAAAAAGATTCCATCAATTGTGATCACTGGTGGCAATGTTCACATCTGTTTACAAAGTTTTCTGTGTATTCATAATCGTTTTGGAACAATGTAAATTTGTGAGAGATTTTGGAATTGTATTGTCAATGTGGGATTGCTTGTCGGATTGTGATAGCAGTGGTTACAAAGTGTGGGTAACTTTGTGTTATAAGCATCCCAAACATTACACCTGTTGTAAGCATGTGCTTGCGGTTCAGGAATATATTCACCTAAAACTTTAGGCATGTGCAGTGGCAGACATCATTCCTTGCATCCAAACACCATTGTCTGGCTAACCAATTAAACTTTTCCCAACGTAAACAAATGCATAAAGCTAGTTCCAACCGATTTGATAATGGCCAAAAAGTGAATTTACGTAATACGTAATTTATTTTCATATTTTGATACTTTGTATTGTAATTCGTCCAATTACTAGTGTACATTATAGAAAATACGGGAGCACGGGTGGCCCAGTCACTAAGGTGCCGCGATTCACTGTACAGTGTTGCGTCCCTTGGGCACCTATGATTGTGGATAGAATCCCAGTCCAGACCGATTATGTTTCTAGGTTTGTCAGTGCTACCTGTGCTTGTGGGTTTCACCAATGTGGTAAACGTCTGAGACCTGCATCACTTCGGGCTTTTCTCCCACATTAAGCTGACACGCCGTGATATAACTGGAATACTGTTAAAAGCGGCGTTAAACCCAACTCACTCACTCACTTATAGAAAATACCCATATTTAATTTCTTTTGACAAGTGTCTGTGAGTTATCTCCCCTTATTTGGTGTTCGAGTCCTTGAACTATGCCTCAAGTCTATCTATACCCATCCTGTACTCAAGTATCTGTCAGGCCTAACACTGTTGGTAGTTTTGGTGGTGGTGCAGCTTAATGGTGTAGTGGTAGTCGTTTAGAGTTATGTGCCCTTGCTGACGTAGGGGTACCCCAGTGGTTAATCATTTGATCTTAATACCTAAGGCCTGGGTTCGATTCCCTTTATGGTTGCAATGTATGAAGCCAATTTCTGTTGTTGCACGCTGTGATATTGCTGGAATATTCCTGAAAGCAACATAAAATCAATTATCTTATTTGTAAATTTCTATCTTGTTTATACGTTTCCAGGAAATTAAATGTTTGTAACTCATAATGATAGTCGGTTCCATGTGTCATTAGCTTGGTGTGGTAGATCATGCGCACATGGAGCGTACTAGGTCATCACACAGCAAACTCATAAAATCTTTGAATCAAAAATGTGTTTTAAGCCTAACCCCAGGAGGTTTCTATATTCCCCAGGGGCGGTCGGGTAGCCTAGTGGTTAAAGCGTTCGCTCGTCACGCCAAAGACCTGGGTTCGATTCCTGACATGGGTACAATGTGTGAAGCCCATTTCCGGTGTCCCCCGCCGTGATATTGCTGGAATATTGCTAAAAGCGGCGTAAAACCATACTCACTCACTCACTATATTCACAATGTCAGTGTAATCACACAGTCAGTCATGCAGCCTTCTTACTTACACTGACTGCATTTCCTACTAACATACCCATTCCTCTATCACAATTTCACATTCACTGATATGTGCCTTGTTATCCATCTCCCATTTCAACTGTTTTATTTTCTTCAGCAAGCCAGTGATGACTCCTCAGTGGAAACTCCCTCAAGTGGCTCGCAGACACCTGCAGAGATGGAGGATTCTGGGATACCATACATTGGGCTGAACTCAAGCCCTGCGCCACAAGTCACAAATGATACTCAGGCAGAGTTGTCTCCCTTACCAAGGTCCTCTCCTGTGATACGAAGGGCAAACGGAGCCCCTAGTATGGTTATTCAAGGACCTCCCCCGACTGCTGCCCCTAGGTCAAGGTCGTTAAAAATCGTAGGTCCACGTCCTCCACCACGACCATCAAAGACTAAACCAAATGAGGAACAATTGATAAGATTTGAGTCGATAGAGTCCGAGCCTGAAACTGTGTTTGATCCATTTGCAGTTAGTAATACACAGTCACCTGCCAGTCAAGCAAACCTAGCTGATGATTCCTTCGAATGTTCTCCAGGGTTTGATAGAGGGAGGCCTAACCGAAGTTCGCTCATAAACCGGTCACCTGCATTCCGAAAAACAGGACACGAAACGCCTGTACGAAACTCCTACAAACCGGACAATTCACCCGAAAATTCAGAAGTCGAAGACCCAAAGCTGCTATTCGATCCTCTGGCTGGATTCGACAAATCAATTAACCCAGCTCTTTCCAGTCTGTCAAACCCCACTAGCCCGAAATCCCCGTCATTATTACAAGAATGGTCATTCAGCCAGCTGACCAGCTCCCCAGTGGTCAGTCCGCCCCCAAGACCACAACAAGGCACCATGTCAAACCCTGCGTACAACATGACAATGCCACAATCCATGAGGAACCAAAAGCCACTGATGGCGCCAAAACCAGGGCAACCGCAGTTTTGTTCAAGTCCTCTTTACAAAGACCCCAGGGTGTCGAATCCGTTGTATGTTGGTATGACATCGAACAGTACCTCTCGGGCAGTGAGTCCGACTCCACCTGCTCCTGTTCCCCCAAATGACCCTTTTAAAGACATCGGTGAACTGAACGAACTAGTTCGGTTGAGTATTGGTCCTCAGATTACCAAACCAACGAATATCCCGCAAGGGGAAACCAGAAAGAGTCGTACATGGGAGACATTCGATTGACGTGCATACAGAGCTATATATTGACTGTGATATATTTCAGTTGTTATTTTATGTGTGTACATCGTTACATTTGTACGACGTTATGTGTGTACGCCAATGACCGTATACACCATTATGTGTGTATGGCGTTTGTGCAGGATCACGTTGCTGCCTGATTGGTCTCGGATTCATGTGGTACTCCATTGTTGATAATCATTGTTACTTCTTGTGTTCGTGTTACCATGGTTACCTATGTGTCAGTCTGTTATAGAAACTATACAGGTTATGTCTGTACAGGTTATGTCGTTTCTGTAAACTGTGCATTGAATCAACTCATGTGAGGCTGACTTGTAAATACAATAGGCTGTCAAACAATAGAAATTAAGATTCTATCACAAAGGAGATGTTAAGGTGTTGTCATTCTTGTAAAATAAGATGAATATATAAACAACATTAAATTCGAATGAAACTAGAGTTATCTCCTCCTGTTGGCCTACTAGAAATAAATTCATTAAAAAAATACATGCCTTTTGATTTTCACCCTCTGAAATATAGGTTCTAAAAGTTGTAGTTTTGTTCCAAATTTGTAAAATTATCAATTGATAAGAACTGTAAGCCAAATAATGAAGAATAAATTTCCCTAGTAATGAAGAATGTGTTTTAGGTGCTTTGGACAACAAAGATAAGCATTTCAGCTTCGAGGAAGTAAACAGTGAGCACTGTGTGTTATTGTAGATTGCACTGAAACTTGCCTCTTCGAGTGGTTAAACGCTGGTTGTCTGGTCGTCTGCTATGATCGTCATGAAGTATTGTGTAATTTTGATGTACCAGGCTGTAAAATAACACACAAAGATCTCATTTGACATTTGACGGGGGTCCGTGATATCAAGACGTTTGATGTTTGAATGAGGTGTATTTGAATGAATTAAGTTTCTGTTTCCTAGATGAGTAGTTTAGTGTCTCATGTTTTAGACATTATTTGTGTCTGTACAACAATGTTGGTATCATTACGATAATGAGGGTTCTTCAGTTGGTTTTGTTTTCGACTATTATCTAGACATGAATCTGCTCAATTAAGTTCAAGGAAACCTCGCTGATTTACATGTGACTAGACTATCGCTTACCGTAGTCTCAAAATATACATAATTTTGATTGAAACAAACAGCTCCATTTAGACTGAAAAGGAGCCCCAGTGAGATGGGTGATTCGGGAACTGTTGAAAATCTAGACTTGCCCCATTTGTAATATTTAGGGCTATAGCATTACAATAAGGGCAGGGTGGAAGGGGAAATATTCTACTCAAAACAAGTTTAGGAACACCCGTTTTGACAGATTAACATCTAGTATAGTAATATGGAAAAAAATGGGTCCCCCTTTCTTCTTTTGAGTAGTATAAAATGGTTCAGGGACTGTTAGACAGACTAACATCCAGAGTATGATTACGGTTGTGAAGGGCTGTAATCTTCAACTGCCTTCATTTAACATCTGGGGCGGTCCGGTAGCCTAGTGGTTTATGTGTTCGCTCGTCACGCTGAAGACCCAGGTTTGATTTCTGACATAGGTACAATGTGTGAAGCCCATTTCTGGTCCCCCTGCTGGGATATTGCTGGAATATTTCTAAAAGCGGCATAAAACCATACTCACTCACTCACTCACTCATTTACCATCTGTTTGTGTCTCAGTTGCATTTTTCGAGTGACTTTTTCCAAGATACCTCCTTGCATTAACCCTTGTGAACTAGTTTTGCACTGAACACATCAACTAGGTAAATCAGTTTCTTCTGAGATGATGACTAGAATTTATTTTGTTCTGCACAGTTAGTATTATGATTGTAGACCATGGGGATCAGTTTTAAGATTAGTGTTTACAGTCTTATCTTTTGGGGAAATATTTGTTAATCCCTGGTATCAAAAGGCGTCTGTAAGTATGAAAACATCACTGCTGTAAAGGGGCACCCATAGGTCAGACAAGTAACACTGACAGACCATGGTGCTCTTAAGGATTCCGTGCGAACCGAGGTGCCGTTGTGCAACGTAACCTTAGCGCAACGACTGTCGTAAGTCTGTTAAGGTATGGGAGTTACAATCACCTTAACGCTAAGATTGCTTAAGGATTCCGTGCGAACCGAGGTGCCTTTGTGCAACGTACGTAACCTTAGCGCTACGACTGTCGTAAGTCTATGTGAAGGTATGGGAGTTACGACCACCTTAGTGCTAAGATAGCTTTGGACAACGGCACCCAAGTTGTTACGTTACACTGTACCTTGCTGGACAATGTGTGACATTTACCTTTATCATATAATGGAAAGAGGTATCACATTCCCATAAATATGCAAATGAGATCAGTAAACAGGAACTACTTTCAGTAGGCTCTGTACATCAGTGGGATGTTTACTTGTCAAAACCTGTGCATCTCATTCCCAAATATTAAGATATGCTTTCCTGATGTGTCAGTGTCTATGTCAACAAACATGGCTGCATGTCATTTGGCACTACATCAGAAATAAGGCGATTTACTCAGGCATTGTATTCCTACACTATTTCAGAAATTACCCAATGTGAATGAAAACAAGAAAAATACTTTTTGTCAAAGGTTGTTTGTTTGTTTGTTTGTTGTTTAACGCAGCACTAAGCAATATTCCAGCTATATGAATGCAGGTTGGAGTGGTCTGGACTTGATAACGTACAGGCCTCTGTGATTTTGCTGGAATATTGCTGAAGGATTCATAAGACAACAATTCTTCACTAGGAATGAAGTGAAATATAGGCTGTGACAAATGCTAGAGATCCAGATATGCTGTGTATGTGCGTACAATATGTAAAACACATTACCATAACATAATTAATTTTGGTGCCTGTGTACAAATACAAATACACACGAAAAATTAAAAACCCAGTAGTATAACACAACACTGCATAATTACCCCATGTAGTCTTTTCAGATAGACTAACATCTAGTCTTTGAAATCAACCTATTTTACAGATAGAAACAGTTGTTAAATCATAGTTGTGAAATGTAATAAAAAGGAGCCCAGAGACTTCCTTCATTTTCAGACAAAAATATAGTCTCTGAAATGAACAAATTTTATGGATAAAAATAGTTGCTAAGTAATAGTTATGAAATATAATAAAAAGGAGCCCAGAGACTCCCTTCATTTTCAGACAAAAAGATAGTCTCTGAAATGAACAAATTTTATGGATAAAAATAGTTGCTAAGTAATAGTTATGAAATATAATAAAAAGGAGCCCAGAGACTCCCTTCATTTTCAGACAAAAATCTTGTCTACTGATTTCCTGATACTGCAGTTTTCTAGACTTGCTAAATATTATAGACTTGCATGGGCTGTATTGGATATATTTGTTTCAGGGTCTGTATGACAGACTATCTTTTCAGCTTGCATAGCTATACATCTTTACAGATATTTACTGACTGATATTGTAACTTAGACATGTATTGCTGTTGTGCTCATGTGACGCACTTGGGGAAGCTAATGAACAGGTGAAATAGAAGCCATTGAGGCAGAGCTACTGTAAAGAAAGGTCCTCTCATTGGTGTAACAATACCCACTATACTGGATCCAAGTGAGCAGAAACACATGGAGTACCCAAAGAATATTATCTATACCCCATGTGTTTACATGTGAGTAATAGGCGACTTACGAGATCAGGTCGTCAGGCTCACTGTCTTGGTTGAAGCATGTCACCGTGTCCCAATTGCGTGGATCATTGCTCATGATGTCAATCACTGGATTGTCTGGTCCAGAATCAATTATTTACAGACAACTGCCTTATAGCTGGAATATTGTTGAGTGTGGCATTAAACAACAAATTTACAAAACAAACAAACAAACAAACGTGTGTGAATACTCAGTAGCTTATAAAACTGTCTGGAGCCTTGAAATAGCAAGTTTGACATGGTATGAGTATTATTGTTCATGTGAATAGCAAGTTTGGGAGGGAAGAGACTGAACACCTCAATAATTAGATAAAATTTAATAAAGGTCATAGACAATACGCAGGAAATACTATAAGTTGTCAACTCTCTAGGGTTATATGGTGTGATGTACCCTGTGTTTGAGTCTGTGTACCCCAAGGCTCGGGGTACATAGGCTCACACACAGGATACATTACACCAATGCCCCAAATGAATTGACAACGAATTTATCTCACCGACATTCATTCATACAGACCCAGAAATAAAATATCTGAAGTTTCACTGAGTAAAATGCTTTGATTCAACCATTTTGACAGCTAGCAGATGATGCATACAGAATTAATTCCCTTTACCCAATGCATTCGAATAAGCATCGGTCCATTTCAGCTCAACGCGAGATTACCTAATGTGTGTTCCGATTAATATATCAGCGGGATGCATGGAAAATAATTGCCCTCTCCTTAACCAATTAGAAGCTAGTATTTTAATGTAAGGTGAGATAAAATATGTTATAGAATGTTATGAATTATTTTGCTATGAAGGAGATGAAGGTGCAGAATGCATCATATTTTTGTATGAAGTTGCAGTTACTGTGTGAAGAGAGCACTTGTTATCATGTTACTGCTCTGAGTGTTATAGTCAATTGTAGGATGGTTTAAACTTGTTTGTGTTACATTGAAGGGAAAGGTCAACAACCACTTACCTTGATCTGTAGGGAAATTAATGGGACTGAAATATGTTATGGTGTAATGATTCATTAAATATATATCAAAATCGTACAGGCACAGTGATATTAGCTCAATGCTCTTTCAGTGAGAGAGATCGTTATTTCAACTTTTGTGATCACCTGAATTTTTCTTCATCATCATCATGTGTATGGCAGGTACATTTGTCTTTTGATTCTATATTATGAGATGAGGGCCTTGTCCCACAAAGCAGTCTAAGCAGTACAACTATCATAAGCCAGTGGGGGGTACGGGTGACCCAGTCGTTTAAGGCGCCACAATTCGGTGTGCAGAGTTTAGTCCCTCGGACACGCCAAAACCTACGATTGTGGATTCAAATCCCGGGTTGCCCTGATTATGTTTCTAGGTTTGTCAGCACCATAGGTTTCACCGAAGTGGTAAACATCTGAGACCTGTGCCACTTCAGGCTTTCCTCCCTCAATAAGCTGACATGCCATGATATAACTGGAATACTGTTAAAAGCGGCGTTAAAACCAACTCACTCACTCACTCATAAGCCAATGTTAAAGCATGGGAGATACAATCACCTTAGCGTAAAGATCGCTTCCTGGAAGCGGGCCCTGACCAACTTTATGTCCTAGTGTAGACTTTGTACGTCAATAATCCCTGGTGAAATCCTTTTGTCAAAAGCTGTAGTGAGCGACTTCCACATCAGTGCAGTCAATCACAAGGTCACATAAAATTTTCTGTGAAGGGGGGTGGTGATTGGAGGGGAAAGGGGGTGGGGGTACAAAATGAAACATGATGCAGCGAAACGAGGGGTATGAAAAAGTTATATAGATCAGTCTCTCTTTCCTCCTCCACCTCTTCCTCCTTTACCTTCTTCTCCTTGTGTTTACTAGTGTCGGAAAGTTTGAAATATGTCCCACCTGTTGTGAACTAAAATTGGGAGGATCTGGTGATCGGGTGTTTGCCTTGGCTCAGTGTCTTTGTGCCTCATGGCGTAATTTGTTGCTCACCATTTCAGTCACTGGTTGACCTGGGCTCATTTGCACAAACCCATCTCAGCCATCTTAGCGTTACAACAGTCATAAGTCACTGTTAAAGTATGGGAGTTACAATCGTCTTAGCGCTAAGATACCTTTAGTGCAAGTGGTCGCTGGAACCCATTTCACAAAGCGATCCACAAATCATAGCGCTAAGACAGTCACCTCAGCTATGATTGCTTTGTGAAATGGGGCCCTTGCCTAGACTAGATAACTTACATGCCACTGTGATAGTGCTGGGGTTCATTTAGAAGATTATTCTCTTGAGATTAACGAACACATAATAGTGACCTCATTTCACCATCTAGATATGTGCTAAACTTCGAAACAATTTGATTAGACTACAGGTGAAATGGAACTTCAATTGTCAAGGTATCAAGTTACCATGATTACAGGATAATGGTTACATTATGTCGTCAGGGGGTGTACAGTTGAACCCTTTGTCTCCAACTCCTGGGGACCAGAGAAATAGTATAACTTGTCCAGGGTTTGACACATCACACTCGACCAGATTGACGTCAGAGTAACATTTAACTTATTTGTAATTCTTTGTACTATAAATTGACTAAGAGACAACCAGGAATTTGACACCTCCCTGTTTCTCACTTCTAGGTTAGGGCGGTTGGGTAGCCTAGTGGTTGGAGCGTTCGCTCCTCACCCCGAATACCTGGGTTCGATGGGATACATGGGTACAATGTGTGAAGCCCATTTCTGGTGTCCCCTGCCGTGATATTGCTGGAATATTGCTAAAAGCGGCGTTAAACCATACTCACTCACTCACTTCCAGGTTAATTTTGTGATAAATATAGTAAGAGTTTGCCAGGACCCGGATGTGAGTTTGACACAACCATGAATTTGGCACACCCGACCGAGTTCAAGACATGGTTTGACTGTATTTGCTAAGCTATCCAGTTGCCATGGTTGCTGGATAATTATTATGTTATCCCCTGGGTATATATATACTTAACTGTATATTGCATTGTAAATAGCATCTTTAAGATAAATCTGAGCTTTAAGTGAAGCTGTAAATGCTCGATGGGTTCTGCAATATGTAGCATAGTGTACTATAAGTCAAGTGCATTTGTTGTGTGTAGATATCAATAAATAAACAAGTGCACAGGTGCGTCCCTCTTTGTTGTTTGTATGCTGAAACATCCAGCACCCTGAGAAGACTCGAGTTACATGTTTTGTTTGTTTAACGCCGCACTTAGCAATATTACAGCTAGATGGCGGTCTGAAAGTTATTGAGCCTCGACCAGACAATCCAGTGTTTGTTTGTTTGTTTAATGCCACACTCAGCAATATTACAGCTATATGGCAGTCTGTAAATAATTGAGCCTGGACAAGACAATCCAGTGTTTGTTTGTTGTTTAACAAAGCACTCAGCAATATGACGGCGGTCTGTATGGGGCTGGACCAGACAGTCCAGTGATCGATGTCATGAGCATTGATGCACACAATTGGGATACGATGGAATGCATCAACCAAGTCAGCGAGCCTGACCACCCTATCCCGTTTGTCACCTCTTACAACAAGCAAAGTCGCCAGACAATACAGTGAACAACAATACAATATTGTGAGCAACAATGTGCGCTGTTGGGGTAAGATGATACACATCAACCAAGTCACTAGCCTTACCATCTGTTCCAATTGGTCATTTCTTACAACCAGCATCGATTGCTGGGGACCTATTCTAACCCAGATTCCCAAAGTTACGCTCATGATATCAACAACTGGTATACGTGGAATCTCTACAGGGATCTGGGGTTAGAACAGGTACCACCATTCTATTGCTTGTCGTAGTTGACTAGATTGGAACAAGGGACAGGCTTGGTGACTTGGGTGATTGTATCATCGTAGCCAACAGTATGGGTCAGTTCTCAGAATATTTGTTTTTTGTTGGGTGTTTGATGCCACACTCTGCAAAATTCCAGATGTATGGCAGGGACTTATGAAAAGTGGACCAGACAATCCAGTGATTAATATTATGAGCAACGATATATTGTCACCAAATCCGACCAGCTGATCGCATAGGTTGCTAGGGACCCATTCTAGTCCAGATTTCTAAATTCTGCCCATGATATACCTGTTCCGGACTTGAATTTTTGCAGGAGCCCCATATATTTCTGAGTGAGTGTTAAATTGTATCTTTTTTCATCTGACTATTCAGATAACCTACATATGAAGTAGGCAGATTCATACAGTTTGCACATCGGTTTTTCGATTCATACCTCAATGAACTGAAAAAAATACAGTCAATCCTTAAATACTGTCAAGGTGTGTCACAGATCTATTTATCTGTGCTGTTGGGGCTTGTCACAGATCTATTTATCTATGCTGTCGGGGCTTGTCACAGATCTATTTATCTATGCTGTCAGGGCTTGTCACAGATCTATTTATCTGTGCTGTCAGGGCTTGTCACTGATCTATTTATCTATGCTGTTGGGGCTTGTCACAGATCTATTCATCTATGCTGTCAGGGCTTGTCACAGATCTATTTATCTATGCTGTCAGGGCTTGTCACAGATCTATTTATCTGTGCTGTCAGGGCTTGTCACATCTATTTATCTGTGCTGTCAGGGCATGTCACAGATCTATTTATCTGTGCTGTCAGGGCTTGTCACAGATCTATTTATCTTTGCTGTCAGGGCTTGTCACAGATCTATTTATCTGTGCTGTCAAGGTGTGTCACAGATCTATTTATCTGTGCTGTCAGGGCTTGTCACAGATCTATTTATCTATGCTGTCAGGGCTTGTCACAGGTGTATTCATCTATGCTGTCAGGGCTTGTCACAGGTCTATTTATCTAGGCTGTCAGGGCTTGTTACAGGTGTATTCATCTCCAGGGTTGCAGTAGTAACCTCAACAGCTGCCCCGACAGATGACAACCACCTTCACATGACACATCCCGACAGATGAGAACCACCTTCACATGACACATCCCGACAGATGACAACCACCTTCACATGACACATCCCCACAGATGACAACCACCTTCACATGACACATCCCGACAGATGACAACCACCTTCACATGACACATCCCGACAGATGACAACCACCTTCACATGACACATCCCGACAGATGACAACCACCTTCACATGACACATCCCGACAGATGACAACCACCTTCACATGACACATCCCAACAGATGACAACCACCTTCACATGACACATCCCCACAGATGACAACCACCTTCACATGACACATCCCCACAGATGACAACCACCTTCACATGACACATCCCGACAGATGACAACCACCTTCACATGACACATCCCAACAGATGACAACCACCTTCACATGACACATCCCCACAGATGACAACCACCTTCACATGACACATCCCGACAGATGACAACCACCTTCACATGACACATCCCGACAGATGACAACCACCTTCACATGACACATCCCGACAGATGACAACCACCTTCACATGACACATCCCGACAGATGACAACCACCTTCACATGACACATCCCGACAGATGACAACCACCTTCACATGACACATCCCGACAGATGACAACCACCTTCACATGACACATACAGACAGATGACAACCACCTTCACATGACACATCCCAACAGATGACAACCACCTTCACAGGACACATCCCGACAGATGACAACCACCTTCACATGACACATCCCGACAGATGACAGCCACCTTCACATGACACATCCCGACAGATGACAACCACCTTCACATGACACATCCTGACAGATGACAACCACCTTCACATGACACATCCAGACAGATGACAACCACCTTCACATGACACATCCCGACAGATGACAACCACCTTCACATGACACATCCTGACAGATGACAACCACCTTCACATGACACATCCCCACAGATGACAACCACCTTCACATGACACATCCCGACAGATGACAACCACCTTCACATGACACATCTCGAGAGATGACAACCACCTTCACATGACACATCCAGACACATGACACATCCAGACACATGACAACCACCTTCACATGACTCATCCCGACAGATGACAACCACCTTCACATGACACATCCCGACAGATGACAACCACCTTCACATGACACATCCCGACAGATGACAACCACCTTCACAGGACACATCCCGACAGATGACAACCACCTTCACAGGACACATCCCGACAGATGACAACCACCTTCACATGACACATCCCGACAGATGACAACCACCTTCACATGACACATCCCCACAGATGACAACCACCTTCACAGGACACATCCCGACAGATGACAACCACCTTCACAGGACACATCCCGACAGATGACACATCCCGACAGATGACAACCACCTTCACATGACACATCCCGAAAGATGACACATCCCGACAGATGACAACCACCTTCACATGACACATCCAGACACATGACACATCCCGACAGATGACAACCACCTTCACATGACTCATCCCGACAGATGACAACCACCTTCACATGACACATCCCGACAGATGACATCCACCTTCACATGACACATCCCGACAGATGACAACCACCTTCACATGACACATCCCGAAAGATGACACATCCCGACAGATGACAACCACCTTCACATGACACATCCAGACACATGACACATCCCGACAGATGACAACCACCTTCACATGACTCATCCCGACAGATGACAACCACCTTCACATGACACATCCCGACAGATGACAGCCACCTTCACATGACACATCCCGAAAGATGACACATCCCGACAGATGACAACCACCTTCACATGACACATCCAGACACATGACACATCCCGACAGATGACAACCACCTTCACATGACTCATCCCGACAGATGACAACCACCTTCACATGACACATCCCGACAGATGACATCCACCTTCACATGACACATCCCGACAGATGACAACCACCTTCACATGACACATCCCGACAGATGACAACCACCTATACAGGACACATCCCGACAGATGACACATCCCGACAGATGACAACCACCTTCACATGACACATCCCGAAAGATGACACATCCCGACAGATGACAACCACCTTCACATGACACATCCAGACACATGACACATCCCGACAGATGACAACCACCTTCACATGACTCATCCCGACAGATGACAACCACCTTCACATGACACATCCCGACAGATGACAGCCACCTTCACATGACACATCCCGAAAGATGACACATCCCGACAGATGACAACCACCTTCACATGACACATCCAGACACATGACACATCCCGACAGATGACAACCACCTTCACATGACTCATCCCGACAGATGACAACCACCTTCACATGACACATCCCGACAGATGACATCCACCTTCACATGACACATCCCGACAGATGACAACCACCTTCACAGGACACATCCCGACAGATGACAACCACCTTCACAGGACACATCCCGACAGATGACAACCACCTTCACATGACACATCCCGACAGATGACAACCACCTTCACATGACACATCCCGACAGATGACAACCACCTTCACATGACACATCCCCACAGATGACAACCACCTTCACAGGACACATCCCGACAGATGACAACCACCTTCACATGACACATCCAGACACATGACACATCCCGACAGATGACAACCACCTTCACAGGACACATCCCGACAGATGACAACCACCTTCACAGGACACATCCCGACAGATGACAACCACCTTCACACAACACATCCCGACAGATGACAAACCACCTTCACACAACACATCCCGACAGATGACAACCACCTTCACATGACACATCCAGACAGATGACAACCACCTTCACATGACACATCCAGACAGATGACAACCACCTTCACATGACACATCCGGACAGATGACAACCACCTTCACATGACACATGACAACCACCTTAACATGACACATCCCGACAGATGACAACCACCTTCACACGACACATCCCGACAGATGACAACCACCTTCACATGACACATCCCGACAGATGACAACCACCTTCACATGACACATCCCGACAGATGACAACCACCTTCACATGACACATCCCGACAGATGACAACCACCTTCACATGACACATCCAAACAGATGACAACCACCTTCACATGACACATCCAGACAGATGACAACCACCTTCACATGACACATCCCGACAGATGACAACCACCTTCACATGACACATCCCGACAGATGACAACCACCTTCACATGACACATCCAGACACATGACACATCCCCACAGATGACAACCACCTTCACAGGACACATCCCGACAGATGACAACCACCTTCACATGACACATCCCGACAGATGACAACCACCTTCACATGACACATTCCGACAGATGATAACCGCCTTCACATGACACATCCCGACAGATGATAACCACCTTCACATGACACATCCCGACAGATGACAACCACCTTCACACGACACATCCCGACAGATAACAACCACCTTCACATGACACATCCCAACAGATGACAACCACCTTCACATGACACATCCCCACAGATGACAACCACCTTCACATGACACATCCAGACACATGACACATCCAGACACATGACACATCCAGACAGATGACAACCACCTTCACATGACACATCCAGACAGATGACAACCACCTTCACATGACACATCCCGACAGATGACAACCACCTTCACATGACACATCCCGACAGATGACAGCCACCTTCACATGACACATCCCGACAGATGACAACCACCTTCACATGACACATCCAGACAGATGACAACCACCTTCACATGACACATCCAGACACATGACACATCCAGACACATGACAACCACCTTCACATGACACATCCAGACACATGACACATCCCGACAGATGACAACCACCTTCACATGACACATACAGACAGATGACAACCACCTTCACATGACACATCCAGACAGATGACACCCCTATGTGGAATAATTACCAACAAGCACTGGTCCAAATTGAGTTTTTATTGGTAAATGCATATTTACAATATTTCTAAAACATGAAATATTTCATTTCAAAATTGAAAACATTAAAACATTATTAAAATATGAATGAGGAAAAATGCAGTGTATTCCAATTGCTGGGCAGTGATATCTAAATAATAATTCAAGGTGATCCCAACTGTTATTGCTGAAATGGGATTTTGCCTATGAAAACAGCCTTCCACTATAGCATGGGACTGTCTGACAGCATGACGCTTTCACTGAGGAATTATACAGGATTGACGTTAAGGGCTGCTCGTCATCATCCGCAAAGCGGAAAAACTTCATTACATTCAGATTCAAACATTCTGATGAACATGAAGCTTATTGCAGTGTTCAATGTTAGGCCATAATAAATTCACTGTTACCTACAAACTGGTAGCGGGACGATACACCGATAAATCAATGGATCATGATTCTATACTTCTCGACACAACTATCGATCACATTCACATATTAAGTAAAACACATAAATTTTTACCTTAAAATTTTGCTTAATAAATGTTACACCAAACATTAATTAGTAGTGAAAATTAGTAGTGAAAATGTAAATATTTTCATCCTGTGCATCATACTTGACACTACTAACTGTAAATCCTTAGTGTGCCAGGTATATTTGGCCATCCTGTCTATGAAAATGATGGCTCACGTACCACAGATAAGAGCACATGCAAGTATCGTGATACATATCGGATCGTGAGCACGGTATCGTGACACGCATCGGATCACACAGTTGGTGTATCATCCCAGCCCTACAACAAACTCTACTTTCTTTCCTTGCTGAGTTAATACACAGGTGCCATTTGTCTTAAATAAAAATAAAATGCCTCCTTCAAATATTTTAATATTTGGATGAGTGAGTTGGCCTATATGGTGCTTTTAGCAATATTACAGCAGTGGCACCAGAAATAGGCTTGACACATTGTAACCATGTCAGGAATCAAACCCGGTCCTTCTGCTAGATAAGCGAATGCCATAACCACAAGGTTATGCCACCACCCTAAAATGTGTATGAAAAGGTAATACAGAATTTATTTTGGTCCTAATTTCATATTTCGCTGCAGACAAAACATGTATGAAAATATTGAAATTGTAGATTATTTAGCTATCAGAATATTCATAATATATTGGTCTGAGAAAAATTATTCCCAACACATATTTTAAGAGACAGAGACGGAGAACATGGGAACGAGGAGATCTTTGTATCTAATGTCATATGAAGTAAAATTGGCTTTGAGTATCAAGTTATTAAAAACACAATTCATCCCAATTCAAGGTGAAATCAATCAATGAAAATAACTGAATCTTAAAATTGTCGAGTAAAATTACCAATTTCAGTGAAACACTTTTCTTGTGAACGGTGATAACATCAGGTCTATTTCCAACCATGCAGATTATTTCAGTTCTTATCTTATTCTCCCTCGATCATCCACTTTATCATCCAAAACTGGGCCCGACAGGAGATCTCACATGGGTGACATCAAGCCATAGCAACATTGCAGATAATGCTGCAACGAAATTGCATCACAATGCTTTGCAGACCATTGTGATGTCATTGGTTACCATGACGTAGCAATTAAATGACATCACTCAGGCTCTGCTGCTGAAGCTGTTAGCACTATGTTTTACACATAAGACACTGCTAATTACTGTCTTCAAACTGAAAAAGTTGGAAGAATAATGTTGGATGACAAATAAAATCTCACACCGTGTCTTTTGATAACAAATATATCAACACTGGTTAACATATTTGATATCAAATGACACTCAGGTGAGATTCTCTATGTATCATACCTACCGTATTCGACGTAAGAAGCGCCAAGGGCGCTCTTAAAATTAGAAATAGGGGGCTCTTATTAGAATATAATTTTGGTGAGATTAAAAACTAGGTTGAAAAATTGTAAATTTGTGGTTTATGCTGACAGCCTGAAATGATATAAAAGAAGAATCTGTGCGTATAATACACGACAGATATATTTTTCCAGAATTTAATTGCCCATAATAAGGGTGCATATAAAAAACGAGTGCGTATTATACACGAATAAATAAGTATTGTGTACATTGATCAATCGGAAGGGATGCTAACTGGGATTGTTCACTAGCCAATATATTAGCAAATATCGCCGTGGGCGCTTATTATGTCGAATACGGTATGTTCTATCACGATGTCTACCCTGGACCAATTTGCCACCTTAGCTTCATCTTTAGGCAGGTTTCAATGACACAATGCTTAAAATAGCCATCCAATCAAATGACACTGTTCTACCATGATTTATTTCCATCTCACCTGTACTCGTACTCGCTTGCCGTCGCAAATACAACTGGAACATCTTATAACTGTAGGGGTGTGTCATTTCAATACACTGAGGTCTTGCACAGATGAGGCCTGCGATTTTGAATGTAGATATATGCTGAACAGAAGAACAGAAGAGACATTTTGACTGGTTGTTGATCGAGAACAACTCTGCACTAAGTTAGTAATAATAATAATAATAATAAGAAGAAGAAGAAGAAGTCCATTTGTATTGCTGAAAATCATGCACAAAGCAAATTATTATCCCGGTCAAAGGATCAGTGTGTACATGAACTTATTCTCAGCTTTCTAGGGAGTATAGAAGGCGTAAGAAGGTTAACAGTCACACTGCCATCTCATCCTACCAGGTACCCATTCACTGCTGGGTGAACAGAGGCGTAATTCAAACAAAGCCACTTGGCCAAGGACACAACACATGTTGCATGTGCTTCAGTGTGCACAGGGAGATGCCGACATCACTTATACTATAGGCTATGGTGGTGAAAGGGTCCAGGGTATATCCTAATATCCTAATAGAGATGGTGAGGTGAGGTGAGGTGAAATGGGGTTAAACATTGCATTCAAGATTATTGCACTTATATAGCAACGTGCATGCTCGTGTGTGTGAATGCTTGTCCTGGTCCAGACTAATGCCAATTTTATAATGCTAGCCCACTGAGATACCAAGCCGTAGTTCAACATGGATGCCAAACTTAGGCACAGTATAATGACTCCAAGCCTTAATGGCAAGTGCCAGGCATGGTAACAACAAGTACCAAGTACAACTCTTTTGGTATAACACGGCCGGGAATCAAACCCCGGAACTTCCGCTCCCTGGGCCGACATTCTATGACTAGACCACGGATGTGGTCCACAATAGAATAGACATAGAATACACTGAATAGTCAAGGATGTATGTTTGTGTACAGTCTAAGGTCACAAATCCATTACCACAAATCTAAAAATACACAAGTACTTAGATTAACAATATAGTACATTGCCATTCCAAACTCTTAAAATTTAATGTATGGCCAATGTAATAGGCAAAATTATTCCAATCGTTGGTAGGGCTGTGTGTTGACCTGGATTTTGTATTGCAATATATTGCCATACTTTAACCTGTATTGCGATACGTATTGCAACATATTGCCAATTTACATTTTCATGAGTTAATCAGAGTTATACCCTGTATAAATGTCAGATACCATCAAGCTCCTTCCCAGCGTGTGACACCTTCGTTATACTCTCGGTATAGAGAGCTCCATGAACGGGCTGTTGCTGTGAGGAGCTTGATAGTTGCGATGTGTACACGTTAATTAATAGAAAGATCGTCAGAGGCAAGTTGTATCAGAAAGATACTATTTTCTATCTCCATATCGATTAGGTACACATAAATATTATACTTATTTATATTTGCCCCAATATATTGCTATATTTACAAACGTATCGCAATACATATTGCTTAAGATTGCACATATGTTGAAGACATTAAGTGAGTGAGTGAGTTGGGTTTAACGCTGCGTTTTACAGTATTACAGTTATATTGCGGCGGGTCAGCTTAATGTGGGAGAAAAGCCCAAAGTGATGCACGTCTCAGACCTCAGTGAAACCTACGAGCACGGGTATGGTGCTGACAAACCTAGAAACCTAATCAGGGCAAACCGGGATTCCAACCCATAATCATAGGTTTCTGGCGTACCAATACTCCAATACGATACCTCTCTGCAAACCCTGAGCAACCTTTGCCTGCCTAATTGACAATTATTTGAACAATATGGCATTTGCACTTTGCAGTTGGACATCCCAGGTTGTATTTGTTTTCGAGATAGAGAAAAAAGATATGCTTGTCTGAATGCTTTGCTCACTCGGAGCGAGAGTTTACAAGCCACAAGCTGAGTGGCTGATTAGAAAGTTCACCTGAAGAGAGGGTCCTCAGGTCTTCGTGCAGAGCTATCGTATTGGAGTAAAGATAGGACTTTAATGAGACTGACATCATAGCGAAGTCAGCCACAGCAAACCCACTTGTGAACCTCAAGAGGGACAATGTTATTGTTTATGTGAGTAAGCAAGTAACTTAGCAACATTACAGCAATATCACAGCGGGGACATCAGAAAAGGGCTTCACACACTGCACCCATGATAGGAAACACTTCAACCACTGAGCTACCCCCTACTCCTGTTGTTTATGTGAATAACAAACACTGGCTATAATAAACTGACTCCTTGGAGTTTATATCTGGAGTTGAGTGCATTTCAGAGTGTTTGGTATTATCAATTCTTCATGTTGAAGGAAAGTTGAAATTTGAAACTGTTTTTTAACCTGACAAAAAATATATAACACCAATACATTTCCCACTATACACTTGGCCTCCAACCAAGAAAGCACCCTTTCAGAATAAACCCAGAGACAACCGTAGCATTGTACCACAATCAGTCTTCAGTTAATGACAATAGTTAGTGTATCAGCATTGGTGTGGCATTTATGCGTGGAAAAATCCTGTTTCAGACATCAGGGGAGATCACTCTGTTTTTCCAAGCCTTGCCCGGGAAGGGGAGGGGGGGTCAAAGCTACCAGATAGAAAAATAAGACGGTCCTGAGAAACCTATTCTAGTGTAGAAAATATTTGCAAGGTTGAAAAAAGCAGACTAAGTCAATTTGTACAGCTTTTGTAATCTATTGCTTTATCGACAAATGCTAAAACGACTTCTGTATGTTGGGAGTACTGTTTGTACAGAATTTCACAAAATTCAGCGGCCTTTTCAAGGCTCTCTAACCAAAACACATGGCAATGCATACAACCTTACAAATACCACTCGGTCATTTACAGCTCTATGGCTAATAATTTACTAACTAGATTGTATACAGATACAAAATTCAGAGTTCTCAACACATTCACATTTTTTTCAATGCATGAAAGTATTTATTTCTTTATAATTTTCCAGATTCTGATTGGTGAGCATGGTGAGGAAATTCAAGGCCTTTTTCAATACACATCACCCATTTTCAAGGCAGAATCTCAATTCAAGGCCTAAAGCCTGTGTGAACTTTGTACTAACAAAGTCTTTGGCCAAATTTCTGTAAGTACTTGGATCATGGGTAAACATACCCAAACCTTTCAGAAAGTGGAAAGAAATAATTTTGTCTCTTTATACTTTCACAGGTCATGCAGAGTTCTTTTTCACCAAAGGGGCGGATGTAAAACCGTGGGGTTCTTCACCAAATAGTTTGTTGGTTGTTTAACGCCGCACTCAGCAATATTCCAGCCATATGGCCGCGGTCTGTAAATAATCGAGTCTGGACCTGGCTATCCAGAGATGGACATCATGAGCATCGGACCACGCAATTGGGACCGATGACATGCATCAATCAAGCCAGCGAGCCTGATGAGCCGATCCCGTTAGTCACCTCTTATAACAAGCATGGGTTGCTGAAGACCTATTCTACCCCGGATTTCACGGATGCAGCTACCAGTCAGAGGGGTGGACAAGAAAGCCAGTACTGTGTAGTTTATGTCCAGTACATAGAAAATATTAAATGGTGATTTGTTCAGTATTATTCTTTTGCCCAAAAACCGGGTCCTGCCAAATTAGTGAGTAGATATACTTCATGCCAGTCAGCAAAATTCCAGCTATTTCATGGCAACCTGTAAATAAACAATTGGTTGATGGAACCAGCAACTATCCATACTTTCAGGGCATGATGACATGAAATCATCAATGCCACCCATTGCGGACACCCAGTTTTCAGTACCCTAACGACAAACGCGGGCTGTGACCTTAGCGACTAGTTCAAGCCCAGCTAATAGTTGTCGAAGGAAGATACGACAATCATACCAATAAGATCTTACTGCAAAACAGGTACAAGACACATACAGGAGATTCATGACGACAACTAAATCAGATATTAGTGATTTGATTCCTCCACTGTGTACTTCATGGCACTCGAACAATCTTTCACAGGAAGAAAACGCTTAAGACGGTTTTATCAAAGTCTCTGTGTGTGAACAGTCACTCCATGTGATAAACATCTTTGGCACTATCTTCACTATGCTGAAAATCGATCCTCTCCCCGAAGCCGCCGAGCTAGCCACATGTCCTTGGGCATGATGGTCACCCGCTTGGCATGGATGGAACACATGAGAGAATCCTCGAACAGGTACACTAGATATGCTTCAGCGGCCTGAAAACAACAACAGGGTATCTTTACTGTGTTCAGGGATGTATCTGGGCCTGCACAGAGGCAGATATTCGGCCCAAAGTCTGCAGCAATTGTCAGTACAAATTCCCAAAGTGGACTTACAAATTTCCCAATTCATGGAGCTATATAACAAATGTTATATTCGGGATAACTCTTTCTTAGTAAAGTACAGATTCTAGTATTTTTTTGCATTGAATTCCCACCGGGATTCGAACCCACATGATGGTCAGTTGGGGAGTGTGGGGATGGGGACTCAACCCAAAAAGGTACTAAATTCTGTACTTTACTAAGAAAGTGATATTCCAAACATAACATTTGTTACATTTGACCATATTTAAATGGTATTATGTATTCATGAAGTGATAGTTAACTAAATTAA
The DNA here is from genome assembly GCF_023055435.1 of Haliotis rufescens. Classification (NCBI taxonomy): domain Eukaryota; kingdom Metazoa; phylum Mollusca; class Gastropoda; order Lepetellida; family Haliotidae; genus Haliotis; species Haliotis rufescens. Next base: position 32,354,548 of record NW_025964372.1, on the reverse strand, counting down.
TCCATGTTATGGCATTGTAGAGGGGACTTGTATTTCACTGATAACAGGACCAATCTAGCTCGTCATCTCATAAGGTGGTATTCTATCTCACAATCATGTTGGGACAATAGGTAATCATTTGGTAAGTACTTTAGGAAGGTTGTTAATTGTTTAACCAATCTCCTGGAATATTACCTCTTGTAGAGCCATAATAGCAGTGGCCTGCCAGTTCAGGGGCTCTCTGAACATATTGCTGGCAATCTCTCGCACCTGAAAACACAGACCCGTTACACATGTACACACAGAGCAGTTGACAGATTTGGATATTCAGATTTGACAGATTCAGAAATGACCTACGGGCTTTCAGTACTGAGTATTGAACGCCTTCTCATTTTCAATGAGGCTAAAAAAAATAATAGTCTTGGTTCTCAGGCACTGCCCACATCATCATAAAGTTCATTGCATGTTTCTATTTTGTTTCCAGCAGTTACTTCCATGCAACTAGCCCTGATATTCTCACCACCCGAGAGAAGGGTAACTTCCTGATGAGTAGATCTGTTGACTTCTGGAACTTCCTTATCTCCATCAACGCCTTGGTGCCTGGCCTGTATCGCCGCTTGCGGGGGCTCTGTCCTCCTGGGCTCCTGTCGCCCTTCTTGGAGTGGCCTCCCTTTTTCCCACTCCCTGTTAAAAGAAACAAAACTCAAGTTTTGGGGAAGTTCTTTATTACTCATGGATATAACCATTTTTCACCTTGAATCTATTAACTGGTATATTTCTTACAATTATAACGTTTTCATGCTTAATCATGTGTCTGAAGGTAATTCAGCCAGATGTGATTACCTCCCTTGAACATACGGCTTGACTACTTCCAACCCATTTCTCCAGATTTGATCTTTTTTCACGACCTTGTTACACATGAAAGTTTGGAGTTATACCAGTATTATTATAATCAACATACAAGCTCTGCAGTTAGCAAATGAAACGACCCTACATTATGTAAGAATTTTGAAACATTAATCCCTCTCTAAGTCAAGATTACTGTTGTTCCTTTTCAAAATGAATATTCTATTTCTTTCTTTTTTAAGGTGAGTTTACACTTCGTTTGAAAGATGATGAATGTGTAAAATCAGGTCTGAAATGCTCTAGTTAAGTTCCAACAGAGTTATGGAAATTGACCCCCTCGAAAAACTATTAACAAGAGGTCACTCAAACTTTTTTGTGTTTCTTGTTTAACGTCATACTCAGCAGTATTCCATCTATATGACTGTGGTGTGTAACCAATCCAGTCTGGACCAGACTGTACAGCGATTGATATGGTGAGCAATGATCCACACCAATTGGGTATGATGACATGCAAAGAACCAAGTCACTGAGCCTCCCCAACTGATCCATTTAGTAAACTCTTCCAACTAGCATAGGTTGCTGAGGACCTATTCTTACCAGGAATCCCCACGAGGTTCATTTGCTAATGCTAATAAAGAATGTGTTGCTTCTTGAGCCAATTAGATGTATTCCAAAAATGTTCAGCTTCAGTTCAGCTTCTTTATTTGGAAAACACAGACCACACTTATTCCTTTGATGAAACTCCCTTATGGGTGTAGATCAATCTCACTGAAATCAAATCTTAGTTCTGGCAACAGCTAAAAAAAGATCAGAGGACATTCCTATAAGGGAACAATCTTTTGTGAACTTTGACTGATCAATGAAATAACTAATAAGTCAACATTAGCCAGTCAGAAAGCTGCTTTCTCGAGCTTTACAGTGCTTGTTTCAAACTTGCGACTTCCATTCCTGGCAACGCTTTGAAAAATATGGATTCAAAATTTTATAGCTGAACAAAATAAATTCTGGGGTGTCTAATCATGCTAACAGATGGTTGATATTGTATGGCAGTACTTCCAACGGGCTTTGGAAAGTCTCTTCCGTTTTCAATCTGCATCCCATTGAAGCGAGAGAATGTAAAGCCCGTAACTGTCTTTCAGAATACCATGTCTTAATTTTTTCGAGGTTGCATCATAACATAATACATTACGCTGGTTACTTTCCCGATCTGGTCAGAGACGCTCTGATTGGTCGGATGAAAGGTCGTTCTGACGTGAACCTCAGATCTTTGTTTATCTGCAGCGAAACTGAGATCTGATTTTAATGAGATGGGGTGTAGGTGCCAAATGACACAGAGTGAAAATATCCACAACAATATGGTGGTAAGGACTACATATGAAACTTGAAATCAAATATGCATCCTTCGCCCATTCATACAATTTAAAAACCTTGATGCTGATTCACTGCCCAGAGAGAGCTGACACGACCTACTGTGGTGGGGTGCCCAGATCTTCAAGCAGAATGGTATCGTAATAAGCAAAAGATCTGATTATAATATATTGGGTCTCCAGAAACCTTTATGCTTTTTGTTGGTTAGTAACTTGGTGTCTTGGATGAACGTATGTGTCATCATACCTGGGAGGGGGGGGGGCGCGGGTGGCCCTTTCGTCTAAGGCACCACAATTCGATGTGCAGAGTTGCCTCCCTTGGGCACACCAGAAACCTGTGATTGGGGGTTCGAATCCCGGTTCACCTCAATTATGTTTCTAGGTTTGTCAGCACCATATCCATGCTTGTTGGTTTCACCGAAGTGGTTAACGTCTGAGACCTGCATCACTTTGGGCTTTCCTCCCACATTAAGCTGACACGCCATGATATAACTGGAATACTGTTAAAAGCGGCGTTAAACCCAATTCACTCACTGTCTGGCCCAGAGTCGATTATTTACAGGGCGCTGTCATTTAGCTGGAATATTGACGAGTGTGGCATTAAACAACAGAGAAACCTAAAGAAGATCATAGTATTTCGCACGTTTGGAGAGTCTCATTATGTGTTATTGTTAACGAAAAGGACGATGTTTGAGCAGAATGAGTTACTCACTGCTAAGTTGATTCCGTCCGCGCAAAGACCTTGGGGCAGACATTCATTCATGGTACTAACTGTGGCAATTAAAAGCACGAACAACTTTACGATATGTATAAATGATTGACTTTATCAGTGATAGTTGACACCCTGGTTGCAGTCCTAATCTATAATTATGTAGCAACGGTGTCATAGAACACATCCTATTCGGACAGTTTCACAAACCATCATCGTCCCCCGGAGTTCGTCGTGCAGGCGATGGTTGTTTTCTCTTTCTGGAGGAACTTTGGCTTATTCTGGGCATGTTGTCTGTTTCATGACAGCATCATTTGAATGAACCGCTTCCGGTTATTTGGAAATTAAAAAGTTAGATTGGTATTAAAACGGAAAAGAATCTCTTACGCTCGGGTAATCTATGCGACTGTGCAGCAGCTTATGTGTTATATTTGTGAGTATTATCTTTCTCAACGATGACTTTTCATTAATAGTTTTCTTACATATCTTAATTTGAACTCGCAGCTATAGATCTACACATTTTATGGTCAAAAGAGTAGATCTAGTACTTATCAGCTCATGGGAGAATAGAAGTTTCATTGTTAAATGGAACTGTATCTGTGCCTAGGATCCAAACTATTCTTTCGATATGTTTTGTTTTATTCGTTTCATTCATAGTTTCTAATATTGTGTTTAGTTCCTAGACTGGTACACTGTCTACCGACTGCACATGGTAGTGCAGCGAGAAGCGCAAGCGCTCTAGGACAAGTCAAACCAGTCTAGTTTAGTTCCACTTGTTCTAGTTATCTCCCTTCCACTAACCAAGAACCAAGCTCCTTCCCAGCGCGTGACACCTTCGTTACACTCTCGGTAACATCGCTGCCACCAGTGTGGGCGCGGCCATTTCAAGAATCTTGAAATTTGCCCTCCAACCCCATATGTAGTAACGTTTATACTTTTGTTTATGTCTTTGGGAATGCAATCATATTTCAATTTGAAAAGGTTTACGACTGACCATGTTTGCCAGATGAATTTACTTTGTTGTTTTGATAATCAGATTGGTTCGAGATTGCAGACTAACGGAAAATCAACCAACTTCTCCCTTACATTCTTACTATATCAATAACACGATAGTTTTAATGAAACAGAAATTCAAATTGACAAACGAAGAAAGTAATTTAGCTGCGATAAGTGTATTCGGCGTCACGACAGTCGTCACCTGTTTGTAAACATAACGGTCATTCGGTTGCGAGTTCAACTCCAAGCATGGTTGTGGCCACCTATTCACAGTGGAGAGTTTTGACTGGTGGCAGCGATAGTATAGAGAGCTCCGGGAACGTACTATCGCTGTGAGGAGCTTGAACCAAGAACATCACAAGAGACATGAAATATCGCGCGAAGTTTCGTAAAATGTATTTGATAACTACTTTCACAGAGATCTTAATATTTATTGCACAATACAATTCTCTCTTCTAATTTTTGTTTTCCTGATGCTGATTTCATGTGATATAGAGCTGGCTAGTCTTGATTTTATATGATCTGGATTGGTTTTGGTTTCATCAAATACATATATCCCACAGTCATGGTGCAGGACTACGGGGTCAGACCCTGAATAGATCACGGAAAAAAACTATTTATTTGTCAAATAAGTGAGTGAGTTGTGACTAACTACATTTTGAACATAACAGCTTTGTGTAGGAGGAACGCTTAAAGACCAAGATTCGGAATCAAGGAAAATCTGGGAATGAGGAATCTGCATTTAGGAAGGTGGTATAAAATATACATTAATTTCTAACTCACATTGCATGATACACATACATGGACAAATTTCGTACGACATCAATGTTAACTCAAGATTTTAGAGAGACAAATTTGTCGATATTTGGACGAACATAAAACTGCCTTTTTAAATATTTATTTCTCAGATTATCGTATCCTGTATTTTCATAGATTAACGTTTGAGCGTTAGTATGCGATTAGAAAAGCTTATGATGATAACATTTACTGGACTATAAAAGGAATGGTGTAAGCCCCAAGCCTCGGCGGGTTAATGATCCGCAATTCCTATCTAATTATTCAGTTTATTAATAATTTTCATAAAGTAAAGTAATCATATGAAATGTCATTTCTGAAGCGAAATTCATTGAGGTGTTTACTGTTTAGATGAAGTGTAGTGTCAGGAGGGATGGGTGAGCAGGCGAGGTTCATCGCGAACAATGGATGACATCATATAATATATCTGCCATTTTTATCGCTCGGGTTTTAAATGTCGGAAGTGTTTTATCATTCACTTGAAAAACAATCGTCAATTGTACAACATTCTGGTTGGCCATTAGGAAATTAACAACGGGCCTCAAATAAACGCGATCTAATATTACGTCGGTGTGAACAAGCAAACGCCCAACCGCGTATTAGAGGAAATCCGGTATGTATCACTTTCTCACTCGGACGTGGCTGTAACCTGGTCACAGTCTATTATACAGACCTGAAACAAATATATGCAATACAGCCCACATAAGTCTATAATAGTAAGCAAGTCTAGAAAACAAGGAGAGTCTTTGAGCTTCTTTTTTATTATATTTTCCAAGGATAATTTTATTTCTGATTTTTTTCCTGTGAAATATATTCATTTCAGAGACTAGCTGTTAGTCTAGCCCGGTTGGTGCTTCAGTACTGAGGTTAAGCTCAGACGCCAGGTCTGCGCGGAATGTACGAAGCGGTCGTAAAATATACCAGTCCTAGTCGTGTTTGGTCGATGAACTGTCACCGTTCTACAGCGACAGTATGGACACACACACACGAACGCACGCACGCACGCACGCACGCACGCACACACACATCTTTATTCATTTATAGTAAACATGATAAACACTAAACAGAGAAATGTGACACTTTGAGGGACACAATATTTTGCCTCAAGTCTGTCACCATAGGGGGCACGGGTGGCCCAGTCGTCCAAGGCGCCGCGTTTCGCTGTGCAGAGTTGCGTCCCTTGGGCACGCCAGAAACCTATGATTGTGGGTTCGAATCCCGGTTCGCCCCGATTATGTTTCTAGGTTTGTCAGCACCATACCCGTGCTCGTGGGTTTCACCGAAGTGGTAAACGTCTGAGACCTGCATCACTTTGGGCTTTCCTCCCACATTAAGCTGATACGCCATGATATAAATGGAATACTGTTAAAAGCGGCGTAAAAACCCAACTCACTCACTCACACTGTCACCATAACATTTCATCAATGGTTGACACTTAAAATTTTGATTGACTTCATTACTAAGACGTGGTATATCTGCGGCGGCGGGGTAGCCTAGTGGTTAAAGCGTCGAAAGCCCGGGTTCTATTCCCTACATGGGAACAATGTGTGAAGCCCATTTCTGGTGTCTACCGTCGTGATATTGCTGGAACATTGCTAAAAGCGGCGTAAAACATACTCACTCACTCATGGTTTATTTAACTAGCAAAGACCACGAGCCGCATCTTCAAAAGTCAGTCAAGAGCAAGTTAAGCTGGAATGGTATCTGGCCTCTAAGTTAATGTTAAAACACGGAAGACCACAGACTGTGACGAAGCTGATTCGAGCTATATTCAATGGCTGCTGAAATCAACACTTGTGAATGCGAAGTGTGTCTTGTTGATTAGGAAAGCTTTGACATACAAATAAAAGAAAATGACAAACTAAAAGCCAATCTGACCACATATAACGTATAAAGTATTTATGTTTTTACTGCTTACACATATGCTTGAATATTCATTTGAACCCAAAGTGATATAATGCACCGCGCAGAGTTGCGTACCTGAGTAATGCCAGGATCTGCTGATTCTGTTGAATCCAAAATTCGCCCGATTGTGCGACGTGGTTCTCCTGCACCAGACCAATCAATGCTTGTGGGTTTCACTTGAATGGTAACCATCTACGACCTGCATCATTTAAAGCTTTCTCTAAAATGTAAGCTGACACGCGTCGATGTCACTACCATGCATATAAGGTGGCGTCAACCCGACTCACTCACGAACTATAACCTCGATTTGGATTTAAAATAATGAAACAAGTATGACAATACATGAGGATTGAATGGTAGGAATTGTGATTCAAACACAAGCAATGAGGATTGAATGGTAGGAATTGTGATTCAAACACAAGCAATGAGTATTGATTGGTAGGAATTGTGATTCAAACACAAGCAATGAGGATTGAATGGTAGGAATTGTGATTCAAACACAAGCAATGAGTATTGATTGGTAGGAATTGTGATTCAAACACAAGCAATGAGTATTGATTGGTAGGAATTGGTGATTCAAACACAAGCAATGAGGATTGAATGGTAGGAATTGGGGATTCAAACACAAGCAATGAGGATTGAATGGTAGGAATTGGTGATTCAAACACAAGCAATGAGGATTGATTGGTAGGAATTGGGGATTAAAACACAAGCAATGGGGATTGAATGGTAGGAATTGGGGATTCAAACACAAGCAATGAGGATTGATTGGTAGGAATTGGGGATTCAAACACAAGCAATGAGGATTGAATGGTACGAATTGGTGATTCAAACACAAGCAATGAGGATTGATTGGTAGGAATTGGGGATTCAAACAAAAGCAATGAGGATTGATTGGTAGGAATTGGTGATTCAAACACAAGCAATGAATATTGATTGGTAGGAATTGGGGATTAAAACACAAGCAATGAGGATTGAATAGTAGGAATTGGTGATTCAAACACAAGCAATGAGTATTGATTGGTAGGAATTGGTGATTCAAACACAAGCAATGAATATTGATTGGTAGGAATTGGGGATTCAAACACAAGCAATGAGGATTGAATGGTAGGAATTGGGGATTCAAACACAAGCAATGAGCATTGAATGGTAGGAATTGGGGATTCAAACACAAGCAATGAGGATTGAATGGTAGGAATTGGGGATTCAAACACAAGCAATGAGGATTGAATGGTAGGAATTGGGGATTCAAACACAAGCAATGAGGATTGAATGGTAGGAATTAGTGATTCAAACACAAGCAATGAGTATTGATTGGTAGGAATTGGGGATTCAAACACAAGCAATGAGGATTGATTGGTAGGAATTGGGGATTCAAACACAAGCAATGAGGATTGAATGGTAGGAATTGGGGATTCAAACACAAGCAATGAGGATTGAATGGTACGAATTGGGGATTCAAACACAAGCAATGAGGATTGAATGGTAGGAACTAGGGATTCAAACAAAAGAAATGGGGATTGAATGGTACGAATTGGGGATTCAAACACAAGCAATGAGGATTGAATGGTAGGAATTGGGGATTCAAACACAAGCAATGAGGATTGAATGGTAGGAACTAGGGATTCAAACACAAGCAATGAGGATTGAATGGTAGGAATTGGGGATTCAAACACAAGCAATGAGGATTGATTGGAAGGAATTGGGGATTCAAACACAAGCAATGAGGATTGAATGGTAGGAATTGGGGATTCAAACACAAGCAATGAGGATTGAATGGTAGGAACTAGGGATTCAAACACAAGAAATGGGGATTGAATGGTAGGAATTGGGGATTCAAACACAAGCAATGAGGATTGAATGGTAGGAATTGGGGATTCAAACACAAGCAATGAGGATTGAATGGTAGGAACTAGGGATTCAAACACAAGCAATGAGGATTGATTGGTAGGAATTGGGGATTCAAACACAAGCAATGAGGATTGAATGGTAGGAATTGGGGATTCAAACACAAGCAATGAGGATTGAATGGTACGAATTGGGGATTCAAACACAAGCAATGAGGATTGAATGGTAGGAACTAGGGATTCAAACACAAGAAATGGGGATTGAATGGTACGAATTGGGGATTCAAACACAAGCAATGAGGATTGAATGGTAGGAATTGGGGATTCAAACACAAGAAATGGGGATTGAATGGTACGAATTGGGGATTCAAACACAAGAAATGGGGATTGAATGGTAGGAATTGGTGATTCAAACACAAGCAATGAGGATTGAATGGTAGGAATTGGTGATTCAAACACAAGCAATGAGTATTGATTGGTAGGAATTGGTGATTCAAACACAAGCAATGAGGATTGATTGGTAGGAATTGGGGATTCAAACACAAGCAATGAGGATTGAATGGTACGAATTGGGGATTCAAACACAAGCAATGAGGATTGAATGGTAGGAATTGGGGATTCAAACACAAGCAATGAGGATTGATTGGAAGGAATTGGGGATTCAAACACAAGCAATGAGGATTGAATGGTAGGAATTGGGGATTCAAACACAAGCAATGAGGATTGAATGGTAGGAACTAGGGATTCAAACACAAGAAATGGGGATTGAATGGTACGAATTGGTGATTCAAACACAAGCAATGAGGATTGAATGGTAGGAATTGGGGATTCAAACACAAGAAATGGGGATTGAATGGTACGAATTGGGGATTCAAACACAAGAAATGGGGATTGAATGGTAGGAATTGGGGATTCAAACACAAGCAATGAGGATTGAATGGTAGGAATTGGGGATTCAAACACAAGCAATGAGTATTGATTGGTAGGAATTGGGGATTCAAACACAAGCAATGAGGATTGAATGGTACGAATTGGGGATTCAAACACAAGCAATGAGGATTGAATGGTAGGAATTGGGGATTCAAACACAAGCAATGAGGATTGAATGGTAGGAATTGGGGATTCAAACACAAGCAATGAGGATTGAATGGTAGGAATTGGGGATTCAAACACAAGCAATGAGGATTGAATGGTAGGAATTGGGGATTCAAACACAAGCAATGAGTATTGATTGGTAGAAATTGGGGATTCAAACACAAGCAATGAGGATGGAATGGTAGGAACTAGGGATTCAAACACAAGAAATGGGGATTGAATGGTACGAATTGGGGATTCAAACACAAGCAATGAGGATTGAATGGTACGAATTGGGGATTCAAACACAAGCAATGAGGATTGAATGGTAGGAACTAGGGATTCAAACACAAGCAATGAGGATTGAATGGTAGGAATTGGTGATTCAAACACAAGCAATGAGGATTGAATGGTAGGAATTGGGGATTCAAACACAAGCAATGAGGATTGAATGGTACGAATTGGGGATTCAAACACAAGCAATGAGGATTGAATGGTAGGAATTGGGGATTCATACACAAAAAAATGGGGATTGCATGGTAGGAATTGGGGATTCAAACACAAGAAATGGGGATTGAATGGTATGGGGGTAAAGAAGAAAGAAAAGAAAAGACCATCTGTCGGGTGCGACTCTGCGTGGATTGTCCTTGCTCATGTTCCGATAGTGTGTGGGTGCTCTCACTATCAACCATTGGTTTGTCCGTGACATTCCTGTGACAATTCTCCAGCGTAATATCGCTTAAATTTCACTCTCACTCACTGAATGTATACATACAAGTTGCATTTGTTACAAAGTTACACAATGAAGGACAAGTTGAACCAGGGTGCACCCCGCACAATTTACGCTTCATTCGAGTGAGGGAGTGAGTGAATGTTGTCTAACGCCGCAGTCAGGAATGTTAATGCTATATCACAGCGAGTTGTAAAACAATGTCTGGACCAGGCAGCCAGTGACTGAAAGCATGAGCAGCGGTCTACGTCAGCGTTTTGTGCTACGTCAGCGTTGTCTGACGTCACACAGTCAGCAACGCAGTCAGTCCCATCACACTGTTTCATCTTCCCTGCCAACAGTGTGAACAAACCGAGTTTGACCCGGATTCCCACATGTGATGCGCTGTTGTCTTGTGTACGTTCGGGTGCATGTGCTTGCGTGCGCGTGCGTGTATGCGCGCGTGCGAGCGTGTGTACATGTGTTTGTGTTTGTGTTTGTGTTTGTGTGCGTGTGTGACAGACAGATTATTTATTTGAGTCTCACCTCGACCATACATTATTTACAGATAATACATACAGTATTCAAATTATGCACAAGCCAACGAGAGACTATGAATATACATGTAAAAGACAAACACAATTTAAAATATTTAAAAGTAAGAAATACATATCATTTGTATAAAAGCTATTATCGTTGTTGGTAATATTAAAAAAAGGTTTTGGCACACAGTGGGTTCATCCAGTTGGTATTGAATAAAAAACACTGAAAGCTTTTTTCTGTATCTGATAACATAATCAAAGTAATGCTTAGACTACCAGCTTCGGTTAAGAGTCCTCCTCAGATCATCGTGCACAACATGCGCTTCATCTTCAACACAATTATTTTGGCACACAGGACACACGCAGTCCATCTTCAGAGGTTCATACCGTCCTGTTTCAAGTCTGATTGGTGCCATCCCATCTAAACTTAGCAAGAACACATCCCGGAATAGTCGACTTTACATAGTGCTCTTACAGTACTCAGGAGTGTGCGTGTGCGTGTGCGTGTGCGTGTGCGTGTAGATGTGCTTGTGCGTGTGTGCGTGTAGATGTGCGTTTGCGTGGCGTGTGCGTGTGTGTACGTGTGCGTGTTCGTGTGCGTGTTCGTGGCGTGTGCGTGTTCGTGTGCGTGTGTGTGCGTGTGCGTGTAGATGTGCGTGTGCGTGGCGTGTTCGTGTGCGTGTTCGTGGCGTGTGCGTGTGTGTGCGTGTTCGTGTGTGTGTGTGCGTGTAGATGTGTGTGTTCGTGGCGTGTGCGTGCGTGTTCGTGTGTGTGTGTGCGTGTAGATGTGCGTGTTCGTGGCGTGTGCGTGTGTGTGTGCGTGTAGATGTGCGTGTTCGTGTGCGTGCGTTTGCGTGTTCGTGTGCGTGTGCGTGTGCGTATCGCGTGCGTGTGCGTGTGCCTGCATGTATATCAGCTAGATAAAGTATGTCAGTTTTAGAGTGCGAGCTGGCCCACTGAGAAGCCATGCCGCAGTTTAACATGGATAACCTCCTCAGTCACAGTACACTGACTCTATAATTTTTAAAAAACTGTTAACATTTCTCAGGATCGACAAAATTAGCACCCGAGGCCATAGTGTGTGGACTAACGCTAGAGGCGGTGCTATGTCAATTGCCGGCCACTTGTTGGTAAGGAAGATTGCAAACTGGATAACTGGGGCACTTTTATCGCGTCATTAGAGCGCCCGTCTGTCAGTGCATGATAAGAGCGGGAGGGGGGGGAGGGAGATTTATCAGCACCCCAGCCGCGAAACAACCACACCGACAGCCTTCTCAACACAGACTCTGACCCCAAGTTCAACAGTTAATGGGAGTGTAATTTCTCGTAAATTCTTTCAAACAGATTAGTGATTATTGGTTAGAATCTAAGTACAAAGTATTAAATTACTTGTTTAATTAAAACGCCTCATTTCACATCCTGGCCTACATTTTCTACCTCCTAAAAAATCGACCTGGGACGACCGGGAGTGTTGAGCACAGGGACTACTCCTGCTTCCCATTCTACGACTACACCGACCACAACCATGAAAAAATAAAGTATTACTGCTGCAACTATGCTGAACACATTATAAACGTAACAATTGCATTTGTGAGTTTCAGCGACGAAGCGTTAATTAAGATCTGCAGTTATGTGGGATCGGCGCAGCTGCTACTGCTAGAGCTGCGTCCGCCAACAAATCTGCTGATGTTACTAATAATACGTCGACTACTACTACGGCTGATGTTACTAATAATGCGTCGAATACCGCTACGACCGAAGTTATTAATAATGCGTCAACCAATGCCGCTCCAGCTACTGCTACGGCCAAAGTTATTAATAATGCGTCAACCAATACCGCTACTGCTACTGCTACGGCCGATGTTACTAATAATGCGTCAACCAATGCCGCTCCAGCTACTGCTACGACCGAAGTTATTAATAATGCGTCAACCAATGCCGCTCCAGCTACTGCTACGGCCGAAGTTATTAATAATGCGTCAACCAATGCCGCTCCAGCTACTGCTACGGCCGGTGTTACTAATAATGCATCGACTACAGGTATTAATAATGCCGCAATTACTGCTACGGTTGCATGAACTAACAATGCTCCTGTGGCTACTGCTACGGCCGATGTTACTAATAATGCGTCAACCAATGCCGCTCCAGCTACTGCTACGGCCGATGTTACTAATAATGCGTCAACCAATGCCGCTACTGCTACGACCGATGTTACTAATAATGCGTCAACCAATGCCGCTACTGCTACTGCTACGGCCGATGCTACTAATAATGCAACGACTACAGGTATTAATAATGCCGCAATTACTGCTACGGTTGCATGAACCAACAATGCTCCTGTGGCTACTGCTACGGCCGATGTTACTAATAATGCGTCAACCAATGCCGCTACAGCTACTGCTACGGCCGATGTTACTAATAATGCGTCAACCAATGCCGCTACTGCTACGACCGATGTTACTAATAATGCGTCAGCCAATGCCGCTACTGCTACTGCTACGGCCGATGCTACTAATAATGCAACGACTACAGGTAGGTCGATGTTATTAATAATGCCGCAATTATGCTAAGGTTCCATGAACCAACAATGCCCATGTGATTACTGCTACGGCCGATGTTACTAATAATGCATCTACCAACAATGCTGCGCCAGCTACTGCTACGACCGGTGTTACTAATAATGTGTCGACTACTGCTACGGCCGAGGTTACGAATAATGCCACGTCTGCGACTACCAACAATGCTTCTACGGCTACTGCTATTGTCGATGTTGCTCATAATGTTCTGGTTACTGCTTCAGCTGCGTCTACTATGCAAACGAATGCTGCAACTACTGCCGTTATTACTCCAAGCATATTGCTGTTACACAATTACTACTATCAATAAAACTTCTACGGATGGACACTATCTCCACCATTGATGTACAGTCGTGCTCTATACCTTGACCTGCTGGTAAAAGGGTTGGTTAAAATTTACTCCCAGAAATGTTATCACATTTTTAAAAATTGTACAAAATAATATAATAAAATCCAAATGGAGCCCAGGACAATGTTTAATGTCAGAGCTGAAGCAATCTAGACTTGCCCAATGATTCTTGACTTGAGCTGAATTCGTTTTATAATTTATTATCTAGGGTCTGGGAGACTAGAAAACGGGGCTAGGCTTGAGGTAACTGGCAGTTCAAGTTAAACAACACTACCAATCTGCAAACTCAAGTCTTGTGATCAATATTAATCCACAGATCAACGATAACCCTCATTACACTCGCCACTACTTATTCCGTCTCGACCTTATACACAAAATGGCCAACTTAGAAGTCATTCAACTAATAAAATCGTGCTGAAGGCGTTACCAGATTATTTCTAGCACCGACGTTCAATTTTAAGAGAAAATCAACAGTAAAAGGCACAAAATATATATTGAGTCTTCACGCATGTGCATCTCTAAATCCATGGATCATTCAACCCCTGAATTTGCACGGGTTTTGTAGATTACCCGCAATTAGAGCGGCTACTAGGGACTACCTTGATGAGAGAGCAACCACCTTACGGAGTGGCGGAAACGCTTATCACGTGTCCTCCCATCGCATTAACGGCTTTTCTCATTGGATAGGAGTAGTATCACATGACAGGGCTCGGTGACTAGGGAGGGATCAGGTGGCAAATAGGAACATTCCATTGGCGGAAAAGGTATCCCGTATCGACTTTTTTCAAAAGGAATTGTCCAATTTGTGACGTCGTGGTCTCAGGTGTATCAACTCCTAATCCATTAAGTGCGTGCTGCAGATCCGTCTTTTCACACTTACCTACCAAGATGCGTTTATTGCTTGTCTGTGTTAGGCAGTCCGTGTGATATGGATACTGATAGGTAACGACGTGTACGGAAGGCTATGGATTCCACGTTGCTTTGTATTGATGTTCCGGGACTACACAGCACGCGGGTAATTCATTTGAGGAATAACATCGTATTTATTACACAAATTAGCAGCGCAGTAGGAAAAACATCGTTGATATATGAGTAAACCGGACTCGCAGTCGCTACTGAGACGGGTAACCAGTCTAGGTTGTCGTTGGGTGACTGGGCACTCTTGTAATAATATTATGTTTGTGATTCGCTGTGTGAGTTCTGTAGCAAACTGCACCCCAATCCGTAGTTGATCATCATCGGTTTCTTCATCGGATTCCTGTTTCTTGAAATGGCAACTTGGTATCCTCTGATCTTGCAGTTGTTTTGTTTGGTTGTATCAAGGTATATCAGGAACTTTTTAATGTTTTTTTTTCTGAGTTATAGACGGGATCTGTTCTTTTCAACTTGTCACCTGTTATATCGGCGCCCTGTTATGTCGAAGCTGCAACTGTGTATGTCTTTAAGACTGCTACATGTTGTAAAGGTGACCTTTTAAGATTGCTACATGTTGTAAAGGTGACCCAACTTTAAGCCTGCCACATGTTGTTACAGTGACCTTTTAAGACCGCTACATGTTGTTGAAGTGACCTTTTAAGATTGCTATATGTTGTAAAGGTGACCTAACTTTAAGCCTGCTACATGTTGTTACGGTGACCTTTTAAGACCGCTACATGTTGTTGAAGTGACCTTTTAAGACTGCTATATGTTGTAAAGGTGACCTTTCAAGACTGCTACGTGTTTTAAATGTGACCTTTTTAAGACTGCTACGTGTTGTAAATGTGACCTTTCAAGACTGCTATATGTTGTAAAGGTGACCTTTTAAGACCGCTACATGTTGTTGAGGTGACCTTTCAAGACTGCCACATGATGTAAAGATGACCTTTTGAGACTGCCACATGATGTAAAGGTGACATTTTAAGACTGCTACGTGTTGTAAAGGTGACCTTTTAAGACCGCTACACATTGTAAAGGTGACCTTTTAAGACTGCTACGTGTTGTAAAGGTGACCTTTTAAAACCGCTACACATTGTAAAGGTGACCTTTTAAGACTGCTACGTGTTGTAAAGGTGACCTTTTAAAACCGCTACACATTGTAAAGGTGACCTTTTAAGACTGCTACGTGTTGTAAAGGTGACCTTTCAAGACTGCCACTTGTTGTAAAGATGACCTTTTAAGATTGCCACTTGTTGTAAAGATGACCTTTTAAGACTGCTACGTGACTAAGATCAAGACTCTGAAATGAAAATAGCGTACAAGAAAACAACTGTTATCCTAAACTACCTGATAAAATATAATAAAAGGAGCCCGGAGTAATATAGACTTGCAGAACTGAACTATTCTAGACTTGCTTTAGCTGTATTGGATCCATTTGTTTCAGGGTCTGTGTGAGAGTCTCAGACTAGATTGCTACTTGCTCTACCTTTCCACACGAAAAGACACCAGCGTGATGCCGACATCTCAACCTACGGTATTCCTTCCGTGGAACCCTAGACTAACATCTAGTCTCTTAAATGAACATATCTTACAGAAAAAAAACAGTTGTTAAATTATCTCAATAAAAATATGATAAAAAGGTGCCCAGAGACTCTCTTCATTATGAAACTGCAGTAATCTAGACTTACATTATAGACTTGCATGGGCTGTGTTGGATATATTTGTTTCAGGGTCTGTATGACAGCCTACCAGTATACGGTCAGGGAAACCAGAGATCCCCACAGAGCGCAGACAGCTTCTGGCTGCAGAAGCTGACACATGGTCAATATTGTTGTTTATATTTTGTTGACCTGGGCAAATTTGACCAGGCCTGTCCACCAAACTGAGTATTGTTTGATCAGAACTGACAGTTAGTCTCGACCTAAATCTCACTGTGTGTATTTCTCACTCCAATAGAACCCGCTACGCTCCCATGTTGTAAGTTAACCGCTCATACAGATTGAGGTGGAAATGTTGTAGAGTGTTTAAGTTTATTTCGTGTGGTGTTATCGAGTTAAATGTATTTGCTGTCATTTAAAGGATTTGTTTTTACAACATTTAAAGCGGAAACAAGATGTGTAACTCTGTAAGCACAACATAATGTACATATTTTAAACAAACGAACCAGATCAGCAGACTAGGTATTTTAAGGTTGTTGTTTTTTTCAAGGAATTAACTCCCATGGCAAAGAATAGTGGATCTCTCTTTCAGAGCTTATGTTAAATATAGAGGATAAGGTCTAGTTTGTAGGGTTGTGTGTCCAACCAAGACTATTGAATCGGGGCTTCTTTGTGTGAGTTGTAACATTAGGCAATTTCTACTTAGTAAAGCCAGTTAACAAATATTCTTCTTTTTCATGATTTCTTTTCAAAACTGACTTGGCAGGGATGTATAATTTTAAGTTATTGATTTCATTTCTTAAGTAGGTTGTACATATATAAAAGTCAATCTGATTCCAGTGTAGCGTAAGAGTTCTGTTGACCGCGCCCCCTATGATTGGAAGTTTGAATATGCAGACCCGAGGCTATGGTGACTTCGGCTACGTTCACCACACGGGTCCAGCAGGACACGCTTGTCATGAGTTCAATCCAATATTCTGCCCATGTCTCATGTGGGCGTATCGATTCCCACTCACTAACTCACTCACTCACTCACTCACAAAGCCCACTCACTCACTCACTCACTCCAGTACGAATGTAGGCGTATCAAGTCCTGTACACTTTCTCATCCTTGTCGCTGTACTTCATAACCCGATGAACCATTTATTACCAAATTACACTGAATAAATGCAGACATTATGTTGTTTTTTTATATTTTAGATACAAGTACATACTTAACCCGTGTTAATCAGTTGAATGTGGTGTCCGATAGCAGTCAGTTGTTGACACACAACGCCGGGCCCAGCACTTAACGCGGTCAGCCTCCACAGTCACAGTGTTCACAGTGAGGAAACTCCTCATTTGAGTGTAAAGGATAGTGGAGAAGGCAAAACATCAAACGAGGCACTCCACATGTTTTTTCTTCACGTGTATTTCTGCACAGTCGGACAGATTATTTAGGTTACGTCTATCTACATCCATCAACTTCTGTCTACACTCCCGTCTACCTCTACTTATGCCTGTCTACGCCCATCTACGTTTACCCTTGTTTACGTCTACTTATATCTAACTGCTGTCTGTCTACACCTGTCTACGGCTACTTACGTCTAATTATGTCAGTCTACGGTTGTCTACGACTGTCTACACCCCGTATACGTCTATCTACGCCTGTTTACACTCGTCTACGTCAATCTAGACCTATCTACACCCCGTCTTCGTTTATCTACGTCTATCTAGGCCTATCTTCACGCGTCTACGTTATCTACGCCTGTCTTAACTCGTCTACGTTTATCTACGCATTTCTACACTCGTCCACGCCTCTCTACACTCTACTAAGTTTATCTACGCTTTTCTACACTCGTCTACGTTTATCTACGCCCTTCTACACTCGTCTACGTTTATCTGCGCCTTTCTACACTCGTCTACGTTTATCTACGCCTTTCTACACTCTACTACGTTTATCTACGCCTTTCTACACTCTACTACGTTTATCTACGCCTTTCTACACTCGTCTACGTTTATATACGCTTGTCTACACTCATCTACGTTAATCTACGCCTGTCCACACTCGTATACGTTTATCTACGTCTGTCTAACTCGTCTACGTTTATCTACGCCTGTCCACTTCTATCTACGCCTTTCTACACTCTACTACGTGAGTTTGGTTTTAACACCGCTTTGAACAGTATTCCAGTAATATTTCTAGGCGTGTCAGCTTTATGTGGGAGGAAAGCCCCTAGTGATGCAGGCCTCAGACGTTTACCACTTCGAAACCAACGAGCACGGGTATGGTGCTGACAAACCTAGAAACATCATCGGGATGAACCGGGATTCGAACCCACGATCATAGGTTTCTTGAACTTCCTCGTTTCCATTTGTCTTGGACCCTGTTGCTTTTAACGTAGCTCTCAGCAATATTCATGCTATATGACTGCGGCCTGTAAAAAAAAGAGTCAAACAAACCAGTGATTCATATTATGAATAAACGTTGACACATTCAACCAAGGCACCGAGCCTGACCACCTGGGCCCACTTGCACAAAGCGATCTTAGCGCTAAGATGATCGTAACTCCCATGCTTTAACATAGGCTTACGGTAGTTGTAGCGCTAAGATCGCTTTGTGCAAGTGGGCCCTGGTCCATTAAGTCGCCACGTATACGACAAGCATAGGCTGCTGGTAACCTACGAGGGATGGCTGAAAAGTCTGCAGATTAACTATCATGGACTGCTTTGCTGGAGTTGGTTTCTGATTATTCCGAGGTCCACACACTTCTTCTAACGCTGTTGGATCCCACTGGTGATGAAGCCTTCCCCCTAGTGGCGTAAAGTGTCCTCCAAAGCAAAAATGACGTCATCGCCGTTTGCAAAATGCTTGCCAAACAGTTGATTTTTCAGATTGCAAGTGTAAATCTGACGTTGTCAGATCTGACGAATAGTGAGGATGTTCACAGTCATGCGTTGCTGGCATAGCGACAACAGACGTGTGCATAGTGCATTGTCCGGGTGGAACAACACATTTAGTGACCTTTCCATGACTTTAGCCTTGATGTGCTTACCCCCTTGAGCAGATTATCATAATATTGGTTATTAATGGTTGGTCTGATTTTTCTTCGGGAGGCAGTCACCAAGTAGAATTTCTTTCGGATCCCAGAAAGCCGCGACCTGTGAAGATCCGGGGTAGAATAGGTCTTCAGCAACCCATGCTTGACGTAAAAGGCGAATATGCTTGTAGTAAGAGGCGACTAACGGGATCGGGTGGTCAGGCTCGCTGACTTGGTTGAAGCATGTCA
Organism: Haliotis rufescens; assembly: GCF_023055435.1. Classification (NCBI taxonomy): domain Eukaryota; kingdom Metazoa; phylum Mollusca; class Gastropoda; order Lepetellida; family Haliotidae; genus Haliotis; species Haliotis rufescens. Next base: position 32,335,012 of record NW_025964372.1, on the reverse strand, counting down.
TCGTATCCCAATTGAGTGGATCGATGCTCATGATGTCAATAACTGGATTGTCTGGTCCTGACACGATTATTTACAGACCGTCGTCATATAGCTGGAATATTGCTGAGTGCGGCGTAAAACAACAAACCAACAAACAACCAGAAAACCGAAGCCAGCAGATGGAACCTACTTGCCTTATTCATCGGAGGAGGAGACGTCAGATGTTTCCGCTGCTTTGACTGTTGTTGAGGCTATGACTCATCCATGGTCACAAATCGCTTAACATATTCAGCTCCTTCAACACGACGAAAATGATCACGAGAGACGATGAGCCTGGCTGGTTTTCTGATCAGGAGTCAGAAGCCTTGGAACCGGCGTGCTGAAACCGCTGTCATGCCCAGTTCATTCTCAACTCTATCATGAGAGATGTAAAGGGTACTGGTTATGTGACGTGTGATATTTGTGGTGTCAGTTGAAGGTCTTCCTACACATCTTAACAGTGACAAAGGAGCATCATCCCCTAAAGTTGGCACCATGTCCCCATGGATGACTGTTAGACTTTGCCCTTTCAGTTGGAGATACCTGATGACAGCCTTATAGCTAATTTTGTCCATTCTCACCAACAGAGAATATCTAGTTACAGTAAACTACGGTTATAACGAACTTAAAGGGACTGCTAATTTTAGCTCGTTATAACCGTAGTTCGTTATAAGCATATATACAGCATAACTACAGCAAATAGTCGGGACAAAAAAGAAAGTTCGTTATATCCGTCAGTTCATTATAAGCGTGTTCGTTATAGCCGTAGTTTACTGTGCTTTAAAGTCAGTTACAATCAAAAGTGAATTAAATGCTTAATTGTTACATTCCCTCGTGAAGTTCGAGGTAAAAATTGGTCTTTTGAAACCCATGCTTGTTGTAAATGGCCACTGACGGGTTCAGGCTCGCCGACTTGGTTGATGCATGTCACCGTATCCCAATTGCGTTGATCGATGCTCATGGTATCAATCACTGGATTGACTGGTCCGGATTCGATTATTTACAGACCGCCGTCATATGGCTGGAATATTATTAGTTATTGTGTTATTATTAGTTATAGTTATAGTTATTATAGTATACGGTGTCATATTAGGTTAGCAGGAAAATATATATACCGCATACGGCAACTAAAGACACCATAGCGATTTTATTATGCCGAAAAGTTTACACTATTTGGTATCTTTGTCGCACATGTCATGTCAAAATGAAAACTTGACACTTACAACTGGTATAAACGAAGAACCAGTACATATGTTTCCGATACAACGCTTTAATGTAAACATAAACGTTAACAATGGAATATATAATGCACTAAATGTGAACGTTTAAAGTACTATAGCTAAAATGGATAGAATTATCATAAAAATGCCCGCATGTTAACAGAAATCTGCGGGCCACTGTAACTTGATAGTAGTCTGCTTTCCCCTAACGACGGGCCGCTATCGATTCTCGTGCCATGTAACGTCACTGGCGTCACGTTTCTTGTTTGTGACGTCATCCTATGGTATGTTCTATGACGTTGCTATTTGTAACTCACTCACCTCCGTTGTAAGCTTTTTTCTCTATAATTTTTATAAATAAAGTCACGAACGTGTTTTTTTTTAATAAATAATGTCATCACAATTAATGATATCAAACACAAAACAGTGTACTCGTAGACAGTATACATGGGTTGGCTGACAAGCTCTGAGCCTCTCTTTCATAGACTGTAGTGATGGAGTTGGATGATGATGGAGTTGGATGCTCATTATTTTTTAACATAATCCCCTACAAGGTCCACACACTTCTACTAACGATACTGGAGTGCCTGGATCACGCTAGTGTGGAAGGCTTTGAGTGAGGGTACCAAAACAGTCAGCCATGAAAGGACTGACAATTCAGAAGGCACGGCACCAATAGGACTTTTTGAAATCCGTACACAAAATCGGCTGTACCTCCTTCAAATATATTCTCACGAGTGATGATGAACCTCGCGCGTTTCTCATCAGGAGTTAGAAACCTTTGAACCCAACGTGCTGAAACCTTTGAACCCATCGTGCTGCAACCTCAGTTCATTCCCCAGGATGTTCTCACCTCTATCATGAGATGCCTACTGCAGTGGCTATGTGATGTGTGGTGAGGTCGATCGTCCATAAGCATATGAATTTTACCAACATTATTTCAGGGGGTGGCAGTTGAAGGTCTTCCTCCTCCTTTATCCCTTTAACGCCCAAATCCAAGCAGGGAATCGTTAGGGTTCATCTTTTAATATCATTTGGAAGGACGCGGCCGGGTATCAAACCACCAACCTCCCGCTCTCCGAGCCGACGCTCTATTCAATAGTCGTTTTCACCAACAGAGAATACCTAATCACTTTGATGCATACAGAAACATGCTGTATTTGCTTCAAATGCAGCCTGTAAGCATGGAAGGTATTGTAGTTAATACATGCAAATGTTAAAGGTGCACTATACGTCCTTCGTGGAACCTTTCAGCCACTCTTAGTTTTGTGGTACTGGCAATTAGAACTATAGTGAGTGAGTATGGTTTTACGCCGCTTTTTAGCAATATTCCAGCAATATCACGGCGGGGGACACCAGAACTGGGCTTCACACATTGTACCCATGGCGGGAATCGAACCCTGGTCTTCGGCGTGACGAGCGAACGCTTTAACCGGCTACCCGACCGCCCCAATTAGAACTTTAAGTGTGAGATGAAATATGCGTGTGATAATTAACACGTCCCGTTGATGTGCAAGGGACACCGGAAGCGTGAACAGAGGGTGTTACATCATCCTAAGAGGGGGAAGTGATCGGACACGCGGCGGAGGAAGCAACACTTGAGCTAAAATCCTGTGTATCTCTCACCTCGCAAACTCCCACGGAACCAAACATACGCTTTCGCTACGATTCGCCCTTTTCTTCATCTGCAAGCAGCATCCATCATTGCTCGTTCGCTGTCGTGATTTAAAGAAGCATTCATCATCACTCGCGATCAGGCACAGGTGGCCCAGTCCCCTTAGGCGTATCAATCCGCTGGGCAGAGTTGCATCCCTTAGGCGTGCCAGAATCCTGTCGTGGGTTCGTGCGCTGATTATGTTTCTAGGTTAGTTCTCGTGGGTTTTGTACAGAGTGCAATACTTTATGTAAGTGAAATACTGTTTAAAGCGGCGTTAATGAAACTCACTCACTTACTAGTAATCATACCATGAATGTCTATCTGTAACCTCATTCGTATTTATCCGTAACCCGCAAACGACCCGGCCACGTAACCCGCAAACTGCATTTGTCACCATTCGTATAATTCCGTTATCTGCAGGAATGAATTCGGTGTGTACTACAGAAAGTCAGTGGCATGCACAGGCTTAGTCCTTCATGAAAACATATTCAGTTTGTATCGGAATGACACGAGTGGTCACGAAAGCTGCCACGAAAAGTGTGAACAATGATCCTTGCCTTTCGGGTATGAAATCACACCAACACAGCCAGACATCAATGTTTGTACTTTCCCGAAGGGCATGTATATAAATATTGACAACAAATGATAATGTTAATGATATTACATTTTATGCTTCCCAGTTTCTATTACGTATCCTTCGAGGTGGTGGTGGACGAGAAACCCGCTAACCACCATATATATGTCTTATCGGCATTGCATGCCCCGGCATAGAGTACAGCGTGTACCGTCTCAGCATGTAGTGACCGCTGCTATCACGTGTGTTGCTAATTGATTCATGTTCCCATTGCTCGCCCGTCTGACCCAGCTCAAGGTCAACTGACCCATGTCCCAGTTAGAGATTAATTTCTGTCTCGGTCACATTTTGACACCGACCGTATCCGTATCACATTCCTAGTTTTGTAAACAACCGTGAGAAATTACTTCGCCATGCAGAGCAACGTCCATTTACAAGCTGCAGGATACGATATCAAGCCGTTAGCTATCTATAGGTCACTATCTGTTGACCACTACTTGTTTCGGTTTAGCCGGGAGGTATCACGTTCTAGAATTTAGTAGAACCCGTGAGAAATATTCTCGCTATGACCGATCGGCAGTTATCATAATACCGCCTGTCGGATATCGTGTCAGTAGTACCGGCAACTCGCAGTCCTATTTCCTTCTTAAATTCTATTTATGATATATATAAACTGGCAAAAAATAGATAAGTATGCCACAAGTGTATGGGAAGCAGTTGAAACCGTCAATGAGAAACTAGAAATGAATAGTTATCATTCTAACTGCGTATAATTTAATATACAGCAGTGCATTAATATGACAGCCAAATATATGCGGGTTGTATGAAATGTTATTTTTTATTCTCGAACATTATTAGGAAATACACACGTCTTTGTTTGTTTCTTTGAAAATAGGGAACCAGTTACATGAAATATTATTTCGGTTTTGAGACAGGTTTAATTCCACGAAGAATAAATGAAAACCACGTGGATTAAAATAAATATTACCCTTTCTTTCATTTCAAGTTGAAAGATGCCATATTAATATTCATCTTGTATTATTGACCACAGACTATATTTATGCACAGAAAGAATACAACATTAGATCATTTTGAATTAGGTTCTAAGTTAATTAATCTTTGATAAAAATTCGAATATAGTCGATATATACGAAATACATTGTATAATTTAACATACAGCAGTGCATTAATATGACAGCCAAATATATACGGGTTGTGTTAAATGTTATTTTTTATTCCCGAACATTATTAGGAAATACACACGTCTTTGTTTGACATTAGATAATTAGGTTCTAAGTTAATTAAGCTTTGATAAAAATTCGAATTCGAAAATAATTGTAAATATGAAGAAGAAATTGTTTGCAAGTGTGAAAGTAAAAATTGTTTGCAAGTGTGAAAGGAGAAAGTGCAAGTGTGAAAGTAGAAAGTGTTTGTGAACGTGAACGTGGAAAGTGTTTGCAAGTGTGAAAGTAGAAATTGTTTGCAAGTGTGAAAGTAGAAATTGTTTGCAAGTGTGAAAGGAGAAAGTGCAAGTGTGAAAGTAGAAATTGTTTGCAAGTGTGAAAGTAGAAATTGTTTGCAAGTCTGAAAGAAGAAATGGTTTGTGAACGTGAAAGTGGAAGTGTTTTCAAACGTGGAAGAAGAACTTGTTTGCAAGTTTGAAGGTAGAAATTGTTTGCAAGATATGACAAAAGAAAGTGCAAGTGTGAAAGTAGAAATTGTTTGTTAACGTGAAAGTAGAAATTGTTTGTAACGTGATAGTGGAAAGTGTTTGCAAACTTGAAAGTAGAAATTGTTTGTAACGTGATAGTGGAAAGTGTTTGCAAACTTGGAAGAATAAAGTGTTTGTAACGTGATAGTGGAAATTGTTTGTAAACGTGAAAGTGGAAATAGTTTGTAACGTGAAAGTGGAAAGTGTTTGTAACGTGATAGTGGAAATTGTTTGTAAACGTGAAAGTGGAAAGAGTTTGTAACGTGAAAGTGGAAATTGTTTGTAACGTGAAAGAAGACATTGTTGGCACGTGGGAAGAAACACTTGTTTGCAACTGTCATGCACATTTCTTGTTGAAAAAAAGGAAAGAGAAGTTATAAATGGACATTTCAAGATTCGCTTATTAGAATAAATAAACAATTCATGAACTAGAGCGACTCGGAAAGAAGAAATGAATGCGAAAACATGATCGGATGCTGCACGTGATAAGTAGTTGCAAGATATACGTAGCAAAAACATTATTACACAAACATTTTGATTGTATGCACATGTTAGTTTGATCTATCATTATTTGATGTAAATATTTTATCAGATATAACATTACAGATAGCTTGAAATTTTTTGAATTAAGACGTTATTTAGGCTTAAGCTCATAGAGGTGAGTCGCAACGTTTTTTCTCAAGGACAGATTCTACATTATCTTGATATGGTAAATCAGACTAATCAACTGTATGCCCATCATAGTGAGTGAGTATGATTTTACGCCGCTTTAGCAATATTCCAGTAACATCACGGCAGGGAACACCAGAAATGTGGGGGGTCGAAAATGGGTCTTCGTGATGAACACACGCTTTAGCCACTAGGTTTTCCTACACCCCATACGCCCACCATAACACTTGGCAAGTGTTTGTTTAAATTTTATTGAGAAAAAAAGTAAGACATTTAGAAAGCCAGTCTAATGTTTGCTCCAACCAAACACCAGGCTACATAAAATTAATCAAAGGATTTGGGAAAATGTTTGACTAATATGCTTCTGAAACATCACAATATGATATATAAGAATGATATTGTTGAAGTATATCTTTTATTGTGAAGAACATCAGTTAACTGTTTTACCGCCTGGTGCTATCAATATCGTTGTAAATATTTTGTGCACAGGCAGTGTTGATGGTAATTGCCTGGCACTAAACTATGAGTGAGTGATTTTAGCAATATTCCAGTAATATCACGGCGGGGGACACCAGAAATGGGCTTCACACATTGCACCCCTCCGGCACGATGAGCGAACGCTTTAACCACGTCCATAAACTTGGCAGAGTAGTATTTAACGGTCTAAATCGTTAACGACAATGAAAATGAATCCCAAAGAATATTTGGTTTCCTCCTAAAGGTTACCAGATAATATATATATATGTGTGTGTGTGTGTGTGTGCGTCTCTCTCTCTCTCTCTCTCTCTCTCTCTCTCTCTCTCTCTCTCTCTCTCTCTCTCTCTCTCGTTCTCCCTATCTCTCTCTCTCTCTCTCTCTCTCTCTCTCTCTCTCTCTCTCTCTCTCTCTGAGGTTTTACGCCGCTTTTAGCAATATTCCAGCGGTATCACGGCGGGGGACACCAGAAATAGGCTTCACACATTGTACCCATGTCGGGAATCGAACCCGGGTCTTCGACGTGACGAGCGAACGCTTTAACCACGAGGCTACCCGACCGCCCAGGGACAAAAGAAAGTACCCCTACCATGTTTGAATTGATTGATTTTCAAAGATGTCTAAGATACCCATCGGCAGTTGTTTCTTATGCCAAACTTATTATTTATTTTTTTATATTTAAAGTTTTAAATCAAATTAAAACCATGTAGAAGTATTCTTTCCCTGCTGACTAAAGCCCAGTACAGTTATTGTTTTGGGATATAACTTATTTTCATTTCATTTGAAAATCAAACATATGATAAATAAACTGTGAGGTATAGTTTCTTTATCTCCCAAGTTTATTATCACAAGTCATGTTACAGATTTAAGAGTAGAACGGGCGTTTCAGAGTAGAACAATCAATCCAAAAGTTCAAAGACAAAATTTATAAAATTAAAGTATTTTAGTGCCGACTGAACGCCATGTTTTGTTCCACAGCTCTGAAAGCATACATTGAAAACCCTGTCGCGTCTCGGGGGCAATACGCTGTAACACAAAGCAAATAGAATTGTTCTGTGGAGAAGACTACAATTTAATCAAGGCCAAACGCGGTAGAAAATTAGCTCCGTATAAACTTAAGGTTAGCGGGCCCACTGTTGAAAGAAGTGCAAACACATTGATCAATATTGGTGTTTAATCAACAACACCGCAGCCTGTGCACGCAGGATTTACTGGGGTGTTGGCGAGTCCCTCACAACTGTGCGAGCGGAGGTAGGGGGAACTGTAGACCTAGACAAACGTTTAGTCTCTAAAATTGAAATATTTTACGATATGTTTTATTATATTGTCTATTGACATGAGTCCAGAGAATCTCTTCATTTTCTTGCTAAATTATGATGGACTTGCTTGGGAGTTTTCCGGATTTGTGTTTTTCAGGCTATGTTTGAGACTGGAGATGTGGGTGTGGCCTATGCGGCTGTAACGATACACTTTGTCCGATACGATACACATCTCGATAGCAAGATCAGGATACGTACATATTTCGGAAGAGAGAGAAATCACGATACGATTAATATCTCAATAGCGAGATCACGATACTATACACATATCGAAAGCGAAATCACGATACCATACACATATCGAAAGAGAAATCACGATACCATACACATATCGAAAGCGAGATCAAGATACCATACACATATCGAAAGCGAGATCACGATACGATCCATAAAAACACACACAAGTTAGTCTTCTTGCACCTCCTGTACATGCCGTCATAAACGTTATATTATTACAATCATACATAAAGTCCATACAGCAAAGATTTACATATTGCCAAATAAATATGGCTATGTACTCGTGTCGGAGGAGGCGAGGGGGTAAGGGTTGGGTGGGTGGGTGTTAGCCTATTAATTTAAACGTTTGTTCGTCACTCCGAAGGCCCGGGTTCGATTCCCCGCATGGGTATAATATGTGAAGCCCATTTCTAGTGTACCCGCCATGATATTGCTGCACGGTCAAATGTTTCTTGCATGCTGAAGGGGCGACCCCCCCCCCCCCCCTGGACTTCAATGTTAATAATTTGTATGTAACTCTGCATTTTGACTCAGTGACTCTGCCAGGTTACAATTGGTCTCCAGCCTCCGATGCTGGTCGCTATGGGCGACTAAATGAATGGTGGGTCAGGCTCGCTTGATTGCGTCTCATTGTATCCTGACGGCCATGGCAGTTGCACATAATATCAATCACTGGATAGTCCGGACTCTGATATCACCATGGCCGCCGCCATACACCTGAGATATTGCTAAATGCGGCATTAAACAACAACGAAAAAGAAAAAACCCAACAACATACAACAATTAATTGTTTCTGTGCAAAATATTCATTAAAATCGATGAAACACGTTGATATTCTCGGATTCTATTATATACTATCACACATTTGCTGAAGAAGATATTCGTCAAGATTATCGTGTACCTAACCTACATGTGCCCTGAATACAGAGTGACGGCATTAACGGACTTGAACTTTTGCTTTGTCATGAGTGAGTGAGTGAGTGAGTTGGGTTGGCCGATTCATAGTGCTAGCCCACTGAGATACCAAGCCGCAGTTTAACATGAATACCCCACTCAGACACAGTATACTGACTCAGACCCGACCAGTCCTTGTTTTAGTCCCGTTATGCCGAGCGCCAGTCAGGGTAACAACAAGTACCATCTTTTAACGTCTTTTGGTATGACGCGGCCGGGGATCGAACCCCGGACCTTCCGCTCTCCGGGCGGACGCCCTACCTCTAGACCACGGAGGCGGTCTTAGAGAGAAGTCTAACACGTAGCTGTAGTCGCGGTGGTAGGAGTGCGGTCAGGGCTGGGAAGGGGTAAAATAAGGTGGTTCAGGGACTGTGAAACAGCCTGCATGTAGCAACAGCAGTAATAGTGAGTGAGTGAGTGAGTTGGGTTTAACGCCGCTTTTAACATTATTCCAGTTATATCACGGCATGTCAGCTTAATTTGGGTGGAAAGCCCGAAGTGATGCAGGTCTCAGACGTTTACCATTTCGGTGAAACCCACGAGCACGGATATGGTGCTGACAAACCTAGAAACATAATTGGGGCGAACCGGGATTCGAACCCACAATCATAGGTTTCTGGCGTGTCCAAGGGACGCAACTCTGCACAGCGAATCGCGGCGCCTTAGACGACTGGGCCCCCCGTGCCCCCTGCTTTGTCATGAACTCATGTACATGTATATCTGTAATCTGTTGCAAATATTCGTCCTCATTCGTATTTATCCGTAACCTGCAAACTGCATTTGTCACTATTCGTATAGGACCGCCTCAGTGGTCGAGTGGTAGAGTGTCCACCCGGAGAGCGGAAGGTCCGGGGTTCGGCGCGTCATTCCAATAGACGTTTAAAGATGGTACTTGTTGTTTCCCTGTCTCACTCACTCACAAAGGAGGAGAGGCAACATTTACTCAGCATTTGGAAAACATGAATTTTATCCACCCCTCTGTCATAATTAGATTGTGAATTTCATGTTTAGATGTCAATGTTAAGAATTTAAAAGGAGCTTTTACTTTAATTCATTTAGAGTCCTGTAAGTTTGAAGAGGTGTATGTAACTGTAATATGATGAAAGGCTGTTTAATTGAAATGCATCAGTAAATTAAATTCCAGTATAATATTGTTCTGTATTTCTTATATCTTACCCAAGACTTCAAATATTAGGTGTTCTAAACTAACAAAGACTTTACTTTCCATTACGTTTGTGGATTATATGATTGTACTATGAGTTTAATTATTGCTCTCTATAATTGCTATTGCACCAAATAATTAACATTTTAATAGTATCTGCAGTGTAACTGATGACCTACCATAGAGGAATACAATCTTTGAATCCTTGAATTCTTGACTCCCTGAATCCTGTTCATATATACCAGATTGGCGACTCGTGGTAGAACCAGAGGCTCTTTAACTGAGCCCGATATGCAAGCTTTAAAGCAACGATAAATATGAACAAGTGCACCAATTTCTTTCAACTGCAACTTGAATAAGTTACGTCATCAATTAATCTTTCATTTTAAATGGATGAGCACTTGTTGCGAAAACTGACTCACATCCTTTGTCAAAATGCATTCCCAGATATGTCCTATCATGGTCATCTAAAAGATGAAAGTTTAAATCGTTAATAATGCACGGGGATATATACAAAGGGGGGTAACTGCAGCAGGCGGCAAGCAGAAATTGACAGAAGTGGTTGCATTGCGATAATCTGTTTCCTCGGTTGGACGACAGAGGGCGCAAGTGTTTTCACCTTTGACCTTATGCAAAACATTTTGTTGTCTTAATATTTTCCCAGGTGGTAATGATTAGAACTGGTGTGTCGCAGCTGTCGGGACGTTACGTCACCCACGTGACCGTGTAGACCACGTGACTGACTGCATACGTATATTGCTCTCTACTAATTTGACAGGATTTGAAAATATTTATAAAGTTTGGTCCGTATGGAAAGCAACAATGCTACGTGGTGTTAACTTTGGTCCCTAGACATGCTAGAAATAGGGGTGGGGTGGGAGTTTAGCGGTGTGTTTCTCGGGGATTGAGGGGGTGGGGGAGGAGGGAGGAGTAGTTCAGCAGATGTGGAGATTTCCCAAGACGTTGATTCTGTGGAACCATTCGACTATGTAGCACCTGTGAAAATATAACATAACGAAACAGAATAGTATAACACAGGAAACTATGACATATAATCACTTATACCATAACCGTTATATATGTATGTAGCGACTGGGTTCCGCCTAGCGCAAACGGGCATAGTTAAACGAATTGTCAACTCGTTGCGTACTGATTAACGTATATTTGCCCCACGTCATATATATTCCAAATGCTATTGAAACACGTCGGGACTTACGGTAAGTATGAATGAACACATTTTACTGTATCTGGGGTATAAGTTTAGATACAAGACATGTGTACAATCAAAACATATTCCTGAGGGATTCTTCGCTTCTTTGCCCGAGGTACTTGAACTCATACGCGCATTCTGATTGGTTTCTCGTATTTTCGCACATAACATACATCGATAGGGGGACGAATCTTCTTGCAGATTACGGAAAGGGGCGAGTGGTGACGAATGGGGTAGGGTGAGGGATGATGGGTGGTCATTTATTTTTGGGGCATCCGAAGAACAATTTTGTGTTTGTAAAACGCGAGACGTTTATAACAGTTATTCCAGATCAAATAAAACCCAAAGATGATTCATTAGCGTATGTATTTCGTTTCCCGTAAATTGATGTCATTCCTTACTTTTTAAAGTAGTACACAGGCTCATGAGTCAATCAGTGGTATTTAATGAGTCAGATATTCATGGGCCTTTTCCTTACCAACTACAACCTGATAATAATGCAAAAGGTGATAAAAAAGATAGTTCTGTCTTACAGACCCTGATACAAATATATATCAAATACAGCCCATGCAAGTCTATAATGTTTGGCAAATCTAGATTACTGCAGTATCTGAAAATGAAGAGAGTCACTGGGGCTCCCTTTTATTATATTTTTATTCAGATAACTGAACAACTTTTTTTCTTTACGAAATGTTCATTTCAGAGACTATAGATGTTAGTCTAGTAGTTCCGGAAAAGGACGGGTAGAAGAACCCGTTTTTCATTGGTTCGAACCCCAGTTGCGCCTCCATTATGTCAGGACGTGTCATGTCCTTGTATGACTGGGCCCTACGCCCTACGCTCTACGCCCTACACCCTGCGTCAACTTTACTCACTCACTCATCCACTCACTGTTTACACAGAGCTGTCGGTACAGCACGTTTCTCAAGAATAACCTGCCAAGCGCGGACTCGGAACAGCTCGCTCGTGTTATCAAACCGATCATATTCCGTTTCAAAGTAATTCTTTGTTTTCTATGAATCCGGTTACTATCAATCATTTCGTAAGCAGAGCACGTCCAGAATTTCGACAATTCCTTATCACTTCAGCTCCACATTATAGCTTTGTATCGTTTAGAATGCGCGCGCATCGTGATATAACAATTTTCCCATGTTACGCTACATTCCTATCATAATGACCGACCGAGACGAGACGCTCTGGAACTCTTTCATTGTGTGTTTCTTTCACCATTTGTTATGATTTATCCATATTGTGTGTGGCGTGGCTGTATAGCTGGTTAAGAAAGCCCCAATACTGTTTCGTCAGCCATTTTCTTTCGATTTCAAAATGTGGTGTATCGTATTTAGATACAGATGCAGTGGAAAGTTACACGCGTGTGTGGTTTTATGTACCGAGTATCATGCACTTAACATATCGCTGCATGAAAACAATACAAGAAAAGGCATGAGCACCACACCATTGAGTGCCACAGAGCCAACCCTGGGACAGAGCCGTGCCGTACACCGACGTTATCTCCGACCAAGCCAAGCAGTAGAAAACAGTGTCTGTGTTACACAGATTCTTCTTGTGAACAATGGTCCATGATATGGTTGAAAAAAATTGGCTAAATTGAATTTGAAGCCCGGAAATGTTCCTTTTTCCTGCCTATGTTTTGTAGGTTCACAAAATGATGTCCAAAATCTGATGGGTTAAACCAGAGACCATATAATTCTATTATATGGTCTCTGGTTAAACAAATGGCAAAATGGAATTTGAAGACCGGAATTGTACTTTTTTTTCTGCCTATGTTTTGAAGGTTCACAAAATGATGTCCAAAATCTGATGGGTTAAAAAAATGGCAAAATATAATTTGAAGACCGGAAAGCTTCCGGACTAAAGATAGTATTATGCATATTTTTTCCCCAGTGTGTGTTTTTTAGGGTCGTCTTGTGAACTAAATATGATCCATAATCTGATGGGTTAAAACAAGTGGTTGAATGGAATTTGAAGACCGGAAATGTTCCGGACTAAAATTGGCTTCCCATATTTTTCTTTTTATGTTAATCATTTTTCTAAGTCGATAATTGAGATATATTTACTCGATAGTGTGGCATAAATATTTATAACAAATAATTTATAACAAATAGAGTAGTGTGCGCCAGACTCGGATTGATTAAAAAACGTTCTTTCTTACCACGTGCCCCCTCCTACCCAGAGTTCCGTGCGTCAACCTAGGAGTGCATTCGTCACCACTCGCCCCTTTCCGTGACTTGCAAGAAGACTCGTCACCCTCTCGATGAATGTTATGTGCGAAAATACGACAAACCAATCAGAATGCGCGTATGATTTCGAGTTCTTTGTCAAATAATCCCTCAGAAATAATTTTTGATTTTACATGTCTTGCATCTAAAAATATACCCAAGACACAGTTATATGTATAATTCCGCACGTCCCGATGTCCTTTAAATTGCATCTGAAATATATGTAATATATGGGGAAATATATGTGAACCATTACGCAACGAGTTGACAATTGTTTTAGGTATGCCCGTTTGCGCTAAGACGGAACCTAGTCGCAAAAATGGCCATGAGAGGGGCACGAGCCGCTATTCGGAATAACACGAGTTGGTCACGAATGCTTGGAGTGTAATGCTAAGTCCCCACCGAACCGGTGTGTGGGCTGTGACGTAATGTTCAGCCTGAAATCTGCTTAACTTCTTACTCTGTATGAATAGTTGTTTTACATCTATCCTTTTTCTCAATCCGATATTTTCGAACAAATGTGATCGGGCTGACGCTGTTAAGGTTATATAGTGGTACTGATCCAAATGATAAGAACAAATTTGCTGCTTTCTCTGAATTCTGCCGACCAAGTTGCTTTCTCTGCATTCTGCTGACCAAGTTGCTTTCTCTGCATTCTGCTGACCAAGTTGCTTTCTCTGCCTTCTGCTGACCATACGGTTCAGCACCATCCAGCGCGTAGCATCTCTGTCACCCTCTTGTCCTAGGTGAACATGACCCGTGAAGATCCGGGGTACAACAGGTCTTCAGCAACCCATGATTGCCGTAAAAGGTGACTATGCTTGTCGTAAGAGGCGCCTAACGGGATCGGGTGGTCAGGCTCGCTGACTTGGTTGCATGTCATCGATCCTAATTGCGTGGATCGATGCTCATGATAGCAATCACTGGATTGTCTGGTCCAGACTCGATTATTTACAGACCGCCGTCATATAGCTGGAATATTAAACAACAAACCAACCAACCAACCTAGGTTAACATATAGTCTATGAAATCTTTTATTACACAATACATTTCTCTGCTCTAAATTTAAAACAAAAAAATATATTTTCTAATGCTGATTTGGAATAGAGTTGTCTAGAGCTGGCTAGACTTGCTTCGAGATTGATTTTGTTTTCATAAATATTCCACAGTCGGGGTGCAAGACTATTACCCTCCCTGTATCATTGCTGCGTACGGATTGCAACAGGAGCGTACGGATTGCACGTCTCGCTGTGACGTCGACTACGGTCGTCCTATGACCCACGACTATGTACGTCGTCGATGAAGAGTCTTCGTTCACTGCGAGCCTGTGAGAACGGGTCTCTGTGGGTCTCTGTGGGTCTCTGCTCCGGAATTAGGATCATTGCCCACTCACTCCGGGTGTGAGAATATCAACATGACTCGGCCGTTGTTTAACACAACAATTCTGGATGCTGTCGTCATTAAACCTGATAGGAAGTCATGAACAATGGAGGCTGTCACCTTCACTTTTTTCTTGCAATACGTTAATCCGTTCACCCTGGCTCGTCGGTTCCCGGATGTGCGTTGATATGACGTCATATTCCCAAAAAATGAAAACAATGGAACCTGAGGATCACTCAGACTGGAGAAAAACTATTATATTCCGTGAGAAAAATACATTATGTTACGAGGTAAATTCCCGACCCTGGTATAATATATGATTTGTATTCTTCCGGTTGTCTGTTAAACAGCAGGGGATTGGTGGTCCAGTTGTCCGGGGTGCCACAATTCTCTGTGCAGAGTTGTGTCCCTTATATATTCGTGGGTTCGAATTCCAGTTCGTCCTGATAATGTTTCAAGGTTTGTCGGCGCCATACCTGAGCTCGTGGCTTTCATCAAGTGGTAAACATCCTAGACCTACATCACTTCGGGTTTCCTTCCACGTCAAGCTTACACGCCATGATTTGACTGAAATATTGTTTCAAGCGGTGATAAATCAATCTCACTCATTTGATATAATCAGTGTGAGTGAGCTTGTTTTTTAAGCTTTTAGCAATGTTCTATGGCAGGGGACACCAGAAATGGGCTGTACCCAATGAGATCGAACCAAGGCCTTCGCCGTGACGAGCGAACGCTTCCACCACAAGGCTACCCCGCCGTCTCTCACTGATCTAACTGTCAATCTGTGAACGACCCCTCCATCTATTTTGACATATAGAGGACACTTTACTCATCGTGTCAGGTCAAACCTCACAAGTGACCTGCCACAGTTGAAGTTGAGTCAAAAGAGGAGACTAATGTGTAATTCCACAGCTATTCTTATATCGACAGCAGTAGGCAGGAAACAAGGGGAGATAACTCACGGATACAGAGAAGAAAAGTAGTTCCGGCATTATTTCACTCCATTTCATGATGATTTAGTATTACACCGCTACCACAAGCTGATTTGCATATCACGTGACCTGATTTTTTTCTTGTTATTTAACAAACGCGTTTATTCTGAAATCGGAGCAGCACCTCCTACTGGAAGCTACTGGAAGCTCCTACCTTTCATTGCAACTTACCTATTGTTTTGCACAATTGTATAAAAACGCTACTACAACTGCGAGGGGCAGATTTCTTCATACAACAAAGTGAGCGCAGCGACAGCTATATGAGAGGGTTCGATGTCTGCACGTGGAGCCGTACAACAACTGTAAACAAAGGATAAATGCGCAAATGTTGAATAGTTGTTCTAGTTTTATGACTCTTTCTCAATGTTTTATAATGTTAAATAAATATAGAGTATAAAACATGAAACATGAAAATGGACAGAGAAGGACGTGACGAATCGCCACTCTGGTTGACCTGTGGTAGAGGTACAAGGTTGACCACAAAGAAGGAGAGTGGTTTCACTCAAGTTTGTTTGTTTGTTGTTTAACGCCGCACTCAACAATATTCCAGCTATATGACGGCGGTCTGTAAATAATCGAGTCTGAACCAGTCAATCCAGTGATTGTTATCATGAGCATCGATCAACGCAATTGGAATACGATGACATGCATTAACCACCCGATCCCGTTAGTCGTCTCTTACGACAAGCATTGTCGCCTTTTACGGCAAGAATGATTTGACTCAAGTGAAAATGCACATCTAATACTTTTCAGAAAACTTTGTGATTTCATAACTAAAGATATTTACATTGGTTTGTTTCAGAGTTCTTTCTCATGCAGTTGACTTATCGTGTTGTCACGTGACACACCGCACACATGCACACTGGATGTGACGTGTAAAACCATGACAACTATGTCCCAAACACGCCCTTTGTGTGAAGTCGAATTCTGGAGGTCCAACACTCAATATGGAATAAAAGAAACGCTAAATATAATATTCCTCCAAAAACACGAAAGCAGTGTATTGTTTCTATGACAACAGATTTGAAAACGACGTAAAAACAAATAAATCCCTTTCAAAGACAATTCTCACATCTAAAGTTGCGTCGCGAGCACCTGTTGTCTATTGTGATAAGCATGTTTAAATGTGGGGATGGGGAGGGGTCGCCTTTGTCCCCCCAGCAGAGAGAAAGATGAAAGATGTTTTTTATACGAACATGTCTCAGGTGATTATTAAAAGAAACGAATAAAAGTCTTTTTGAAAGATGAAAGGCAAATTTCGAAATGCTTTATCACATTTAACTGTCGAATTTAAACACGCTAAAATATGTTTTGTCTAAAATCGACGACAAATGGAATTGATACCATTGTTGCAAAAAGACGTCGGATACGAGAAGCATTCATTTGATTGCGAAATGATTTTAATCATTTTTCAATGTTAAAATTATATTTACATTCGAAAGCAGAATGTCGGAAATATATAATTAAGTTTTGTGCAAATAGAGAGACCGAATCCTTTTAGAAATCTGACATCTAATTGGCTCAAGAATCCACCTATCGATCTTTTAGATTGGGCAGTCAAAAGCTGTTAAAAGCGACGTTTAACGCAACTCACTCACTCACTCGTATTACGAGATTGCGCTTTCTTGTTTCATTCATCCCCCGAACTGTGAAGATGTTAGAATAAAGTCTGTTTTGTTCAATTCTCTAATGATATTGTCCCCTAATAGTTTGTTTGTTTGTTGTTTAACGCCGCACTCAGCAATATTCCTGCTATATGACGGCGGTCTGTAAATAATCGAGTCTGGGCCAGACAATCCAGTGATTGCTATCATGAGCATCGATCCACGCAATTGGGATACGATGACATGCTTCAACCAAGATAGCGAGCCTGACCAACCGATCCCGTTAGTCGCCTCTTACTTGTCCCCTGATAAATTATTATGAATTAAAGAGATATGACAGAAAATATTTCAAACATTGGCGAGCATTCATTTTAACGTTTTGACATGCATGATTTTTTATGATTTAAAATGATATATAAATATATTAATGATCAGATGCAATGTACATTAATGTAAAAAGTATATATAGGAATCATAAAAAGATATGTAATGCATATCCGTTATGCTACATAATTGTGTAGTTTTTTATCTATTCTAAAAGTTAACCTTTGACACGAAACAACGACATGGAGAAATAACCTTATAGGTTTATGCAAGATTCTTTTATCCACAATTCTGACATACCTATTGTACAAGGCCACTTATAAAGATTTCTTGTTTCACATCACCGACAAACACCAAAAACCAGATCGACCCTGATGTGAAACTAATTGCCAGCCTGGTTCCCTTGGTATGCTGCGCTGGCGCTACACTAGCGGCGATCAACGGTGATCATCATTGCTTTTCTTCGTAAATGTGTTTTTGTAATCATATCTAGAAGGGCCAGCGATTGGAATAGAATAAGAACGGGAGTTCATTCGCCATCTGCTCCCGCATTCGTCACCACTCGCCCCTTTCCGTAACACGAGTTGGTCACGAATGCTGCTACCGCATTCGTGGCCACTCGCCCCTTTCCGTTGTCCTTCCGGTTTGCTCCGGTTAAGCCTTGCTCCAAGGCTGTCCTTAAGGATAAGTCCATCGATGTGTAGTAATTTTATCCTCCTAATAGGCAAGTCAAGATATGTAGACAATCTAAGGATTACAGTCTCTTGTTGCGACAACTTGTTCTTATTATTTACACAATCTAGAAATTATTTTTAAACTAATAATGTTTGCATTAGAGACTTGTGCAAGTTTACCCCAGCTTGATAGGAGTGGTCACGATTCTATCTAGAGTGAGTTAAAATTATGTTATTTCAGCCATATAGCGACGCTATCTAGACTGCATCAGGAATTATCATCGGCTCAAAAACGCCTTCAGAGTCTTCCCAGTTCTATATTTAATTTAAAGTTATTAAATCTTGGTTGCAGTCGATATTTTCTTATTTTTCAGTGACTGAGATACTGTTCCAATTATATTTCATTTTTAACTATCCTGCATGTCCTAAGTTTGATTCCTATGCCTTTAGTTACATTCAATTAGCATCTTGAAGAGATTCCTTGAATAGGGTTTGGACTTTAGACTTTATTGTCTCTATGAACGCTGGTGATAGGAGTTAAATTACTTAATTTAAGATAAGATAAGATAAGATAAGATAAGATAAGATAAGATAAGATAAGATAAGATTTGTTTGTTTGTTTGTTTGTTTGTTTGTTTGTTTGTTGTTTGTTTGTTGTTTAAGGCCGCACTCAGCGATATTCCAGCTATATAACGGCGTTCTGTAAATAATCGAGTCTGGACCGGACAATCCAGTGACCGACATAATGAGCATTGATCCATGCAATTGGGATACGAAGGCATGCATCAACCAAGTCAGCGAGCCTGACCACCCGATCTCGTTAGTCGCCTCTTACGGCAAGCACAGTTGCCTCATACGTCAAGCATGGGTTGCTGAAGACCTATAGTACCCCGAATCTTCACGGGTCAGATCCGATAAGATACTAAGTATTGTATTGCATAAATATTACGTTTATGCGCGGTTGTACGATGAGAAGGGGCATCATTGCAAGACGTTAAAATGAGTGTGTATAATTTTAGTGTTAATATTTTGTGTGTTTGTCCAACGCCGCAGTCAGCAATATTTCAGTTACATCACACGGCCTGTAAATAATCGAGTTTGGCACAAACACGCCAGTGGTTGATATTACGAACAACGCCCCACGAGACTAGGGTACCAGGACACGCAATCAACAAAGTCACCGAGTCGGACCACCCAATTCACATTAGTCGCCTCTTACGACAACCATTAGTTACTTGGGACCTCGTCTAGCTCGAATCCAGACATTTCATGAACGCCCATTTGGGGAAACATGAAAATTGGATTTGGCGAAAGAATTAAAAAAATTATCAAAACATTACTAAAATGAAAACAGTCGCCGAAAAACTGCAGACCTCAAGTCCAAAACGCAACCATGATACCTGTCTCAAATACATCACCATCGAATGACCATTTGATGTTTGTTTCATTTTTAGCCACAATCAAACATGGGCGTATACTTTCCTTTTCCTTGCTGTACTCGGCTGACTAGAACGAATAGAATAAAATGCACATAATGTACTAAATGTGTTAAATTTAGAACATTACTGTTACGGTTTCAGGTTTGGACCAGTGGTAAGTGACCAGGAAGACTAACTATTTGAGTAGGCTATATCTGTGATCTGTGACTTCACAGGGGTGTGGTTCTATCACAGGAAAATTGTCGCCATGTGTAAGTAGTTATCACGGACACTGTGAACGACAGAAACAATGCCATTGTTGACACGCCATATTGTCGAGTGATAGTAATCGCCGAATCAAAGGGAGCAACGATAGTGTTATGACATTTCGCCAAAATTTAAACTTTGTCTGAAACATTTCATATAAGATTTTCTACATATCTATGCTTAACACTCCCAAGGTATTATTACGCCTACAAACAACATTGAACAAATAAGAAAAATTGAATTCACATTGAAATGAAAGTAACTATTACGCAAAAGCCGCTTTTGTGGGAAAATGTCGAAAAGAAAGGAATTCTCGTGGTTGACACAAAAACTTAACCCTGCGCTTGACACCGGAATGGCAAGCCTGGGAAACAGGTCGTGAAAATATGACCCGAACAACCTTGGCGACAAAATGTTGGCGGGACCGTCTTGGAACTTACTGTGTTCATCAAACTGTGTTTTTATGGCATAATAAATTCATTTATTTCCTGTCAACTAGCAGGTCTTATTCCGCACAGACAGGGGGATCGGGCAAGTGCTGCAGAAGTCAGCTCCATGTTTTAAACAGCGCGTTTTTTTTTTGTAAAGCGTTTTTTTTTAAAAACGAAACAAAGAAAGCTTTTGTTTTTATGCCTTTCAAAGAACCAGTTTCTTACTTCGTGTGTGAGTGGAACTTTTGGTTAATCATTGCTACATATATTACAGGCGTGTCCTTCTTGAAAGGGGGACTGACTGACTGAGTATGGTTTTACGCCGCTTTTAGCAATATTCCAGCAATATCACGGCGGGGGACACCAGAACTTGAAAGGGGGAAGTAGAGTTTAATTCCGTTTAATGTTTGTGGGGTAACTACATTGGTAAATACTATCTATGAAAGCAGAAGAAGAAGAGGAGGAGGAAGGAGAGGAAGAAGAAAGCTTTACATAAACACCCACAGGGGGCAGGGTACAAAGCATGAACATGGCTAATTATAAAAGAAGCAAAATGGCATATGCAAGGGTTATAAACGTTTGATATATACAATGTAACAGAAATATCGCTGTTTTAATATAGCTATGATGTCTAAAGAGATGTAGAATTTCTTTGCTTGAACATTAGTTCCTGTACTTATACATACTTATTGAGAAATTGGTAAAACGGTTTATCTTACTATGTTAAATGAAGGTATTATATTTAACTTCCAAGCGCAGTTCTTTGCAGATACATTTACTCATAAAACAACTCAATCATTAGTACGTTTCAATTTGATGTAATTAATTCCTCAAACGAGACATATATTGAGTGTAAATACCGAAAATTGAAATAAATAACGCATTACTCTCGTTTCATAATTATCTTGAAAAAAAATGGTAAGGGACATTGAAATGAAGGCGCAGCCATGTGCTTCTTAATGATCACGCGATGTCGAAGGCTATAGAATTCACACACTTGTTGCTATTTGCCCTCACGTCCCTGCTTTCTCTGGTTCTCACATGAGCGGCGACATCGGGAAACCCGAACCGTGTCAGGGGGCCTCGGGAGGGGAGGGGCTGCCTGTCGGGGGAGGGGCGAGGGCCAGAGGGAAACAACCTGTTGATTCACTCAAACACTCCGTGGCCATGTGGTGCAGCAGACCTCGGTGCTGCTTGTATGTACGGCCGAGGAAACAGAAACATTAATTAGTTTAACCCATTTCCCTCTATCTAGATGGTATAAAGTCCCGTTCAGATCACACGCTTAAGTCGTGTTCCTCTGTGTTGAGGAGATGATCAAGGCGGTGATTAGTATATTGATCATGATCATAATAGTTGTAGCACCAGCAGTAGCAGTGGTGTGTCTAGTCTCTCTCTCAGTCCCTGATCCATATTATTTCCCCTTCCGACCAGTCCTTTCTGTAATGCAAATGCCCTAAATGAAGCAAGTCTAGATTATTCAAGTTTCAGGCTGAATCTCCCATCTTACTTGGGCTCCTTTCAATTTAATAGAGAATCTCACCCGAGTGTCTTTTGATATCAAATATATCAACACGAGTTGATAAAAGTGGACAAATTCTGAGGCTTGCCGAGGATTTTTGCCACTTTTATCAACGAGTGTTGATATATTTGATATCAAAAGACACGAGGGTGAGATTTTATTTATCATCCAACATCATTCTTCCAACTTTTTCAATTTGTAGACAATAATTAGCAGTGTCTTCAGTGTAACAAGTACTGCTAACAGCTTCAGTAGCAGAGCCATTAGTGATGTCATTTGATTGTTACGTCAGGGTAACCAGTGATGTCACAATGGTCTGCAAAGCATTGTGATGTAATTTCATTGCAGCGATATCTACAGTGTAGATATCACTTGATCTCATCCAAGCGATATCTCCCGTGGGAGCCAGTTTTGGATGATAAATTTAGTTATTTGTTTCTATCAAAATTCTTTATTTTCTCACAGTCCCTGAACCAAATTATTTCCCCTGCCGCCCAGTCGTTTATGTGAGGCAATAGCCCTAAAGTAAACACGGTTCTGAATCTCCCATCTCACTGCGGCTCTTTTTCAATTTAAATGGAGTTGTTTGTTTCTGACAAAATTATTTAATAGTCTACAGTAGCAGCATTTAATGGGATGTAAATGCAAGTATCAAAGTAAAAGATGTTTCTTTTTTTCTCTGGAATTCCAATGGGGAAACTATCAAGGCGTTCTTGAGGACCTATATTCAACCCTTGAATCCAAAGGAGATGGGACATATTCTGCCCCAATGCAAACATCGGGTACTGGGGACCCACTCTGCCATGGAATCCATAGGGGTGACATGTCAGAAAGCCTTTTGAGCCCAAATGTCTATTATTTCGTTTCGTTGTTTAATTCCACTTTTGTTACATTTTTTTTCGCTTCCTTTACCATTTTCCAATTTCCATATGTACCAAAATGGCAGCCTCCAGCCAGGAGTGTTGACCATGTGCTTGACCAACAGAAATACAAATATTCCGACATCAATACAAGGACGGGGAACGATGTCCCACACATATTCCGACATCAATACAAGGACGGGGAACGATGTCCCACACATATTCCGACATCAATACAAGGACGGGGAACGATGTCACACACATATTCCGACATCAATACAAGGACGGGGAACGATGTCACACACATATTCCGACATCAATACAAGGATGGGGAACGATGTCACACACATATTCCGACATCAATACAAGGACGGGGAACGATGCCACACACATATTCCGACATCAATACAAGGACGGGGAACGATGTCACACACATATTCCGACATCAATACAAGGACGGGGAACGATGTCACACACATATTCCGACATCAATACAAGGACGGGGAACGATGTCACACACATATTCCGACATCTAACGGAATACGATATACCCCCACATAATCCGACATCTAACGGGATACCATATACCCCACATATTCTGACATCTGACAGGGTGCGATATACCCCATATATTCTGACATCTGACAGGGTGCGATATACCCCACATAACCTGACATCTAACGGAGTGCGATATACCCCACATAATCTGACATCTGACGGGGTACGATATACCCCATATATTCTGACATCTGACGGGATACGATATACCCCACATATTCTGACATCTAACGGGATACGATATACCCCACATATTCTGACATCTGACGGGATACGATATACCCCATATATTCTGACATCTGACGGGATACGATATACCCCACATAATCTGACATCTAACGGGATACGATATACCCCACATAATCTGACATCTAACGGGATACGATATACCCCACATATTCTGACATCTGACGGGATACCATATACCCCATATATTCTGACATTTGACAGGGTGCGATATACCCCACATAATCTGACATCTGACTGGATACGATATACCCCACATAATCTGACATCTGACGGGATACGATATACCCCATATATTCTGACATTTGACAGGGTGCGATATACCCCACATAATCTGACATCTGACGGGATACGATATACCCCATATATTCTGACATCTGACGGGATACGATATACCCCACATATTCTGACATCTGACGGGATACGATATACCCCATATATTCTGACATCTGACGGGATACGATATACCCCACATAATCTGACATCTAACGGGATACGATATACCCCACATAATCTGACATCTAACGGGATACGATATACCCCACATATTCTGACATCTGACGGGATACGATATACCCCATATATTCTGACATTTGACAGGGTGCGATATACCCCACATAATCTGACATCGAACGGGATACGATGGTTAAGGTAAGGCAGAGTAGCGTGTAGTTTGCTTCAGTCAAATCGTGTCAGTTGGTCGTCCCGGCAGTAGATGCGCCACCCCCAACAACCCCGGCGGCGAGGCATGAGGAGGGTCCCTGAAACCAGCCACAAATCCAAGAAGGGGTTAAGTTTCGTTTGCATATCACCCACGATGTAAAGGATCGAGTTATTCCAGGCGATTTTAAATTATTGGCATTTTGCACTGTAATCCAAAATTAACCTAATACTTGATAACTGGCGGATCCTGTTCCTGCTCAGACTCACATTATGTCTCTGAAATGAAAATATTTCTTTAAAGATATTTTTGGTTAAATTCAGTTTTTCTTTAAAATATAATACAAAGGAGCCCGGAGAATCGCTTCATTTTCAGGAACAGAACATCGAGAAATCAAGACTTGCTAGAGTTTTGTATGGGAGACTATTTCCTGCAGCAAAAATAGTATGGGATGGTGTTTAACCTTTGACGCGGGGTATATATATAATTATGTATATGCTAACTATCAATTCATTTGAATAGAATTCCTGAAATTTGAGGAGCTGTTAAGCATTCATTCCATATGCTGCATGTTATATATGATTATATGATAATAAACTGTTAATCTGAGTGAGTAAGTGGGTGTGTTGTAATTAAGAAGTTTTTGAGTATTGCCGATATATCAAGGCGTGCCAGCTCAATGGGGGAGTAAAGTCTACATTATCCACGGTGAAACCCACGAGCACGGGCATTATGCTGACAATCCCAGAAACTTACTGAAGACGACTCCGGGATTCCAGCCAACTGTCGTCACAGTTCAGCGCAACCAAGGGACACAACTCAACGGTGCTCTAGCTGACAGGGCCCCCAGTTCCCCCTCTTTCAACACAAGGCGGTTAATACACTGTTATAAGTTTCTTTTCAATTTCTAAATGTATTACTCTGAATGTATTTTTGTGTAGATAGTATACACGATATTCATCGTCCCTATCAGCCTGGTAAAGCGTCGAATACCTTATATTAGGACAGATGTTTGATCGACATACAGAGAATCTTAAACGAGGGTGTTTTGATATCAGTTATTTAAATTTGAGAAGCTTGCAGAGGAGTTTTAGACTTTTCTTTGTATTTGATATCAATAGACACGGGGTTGAGATTCTATTTATCATTCAAAATCATTCTTCCAAATTTTTCAGTTTGTAATTATAAACAGTAATATAAGATGGACGCCGTGATAATTCACAAAGAACAACGAAGCGTGGTTTACGTCACAATAAAACATTGTTCTATCGTGACATCATTTCTGGAGATTCGAATATGCGCTCGCAACTTGATGACGTCATATATTTGGAGCGTTGTTCCCCATAGATGTAGATGGGCTACGCAAATAAATGCAGTGGCCGAACGATCGCATCCAAAATTGGTTACATTTGGCAGTCGGTATCAGGAGACAAGTTACAGATAATGGACGTGAGGATTGTGAGAATGTGCCGGGAATACCAAACTAACCCACCTGTTCGTAAAATGGACTTCTCCGACATTTCCGAGGTCGGATTGTATTTAGGGAGTCATCATTATTAAGATTTGGGTAATTATTTTTAAAGCTTGTACATTTTATCATCTTCCTTAAAAAGGCAGTACATATCACGGATATATCATAATTTTATAAGAAATAAACGACTCGTGGTCGTTGTTTATCATACAATAATTAAATTTTCGTTGTGTTGACTTAAATTCCGGCATTCTGATTAGCTGAATTGGTCACGTGTTATTGCATTCATTTCCCAATGAATGTAGAAAATTAAGCCACGCCCACCGAGGCGCACTACTTTTATTACTGCGGAATGTCGGGGAATCCCAATATCACAGTCGAGGGAATTCCCTTTCTGCTCACGTGTATCGTCATGCACAGGACATTTAGCGACTTTCATGCATATTAATTGTCCAAACTACACTTTGAAACAGAAGGCCGAGAAAAACCGATGTGCAAACTTTTGTAAGAATCCGCTTTGTAAGATACAGCTAGCCAGCTTCAGTGGTAGAGCGATCAGTGATGCTATTTAATTATGACGGCACAGTCGTCTGCAAAGAATTGTGATGCAATCTTACTGTAGGATATCGCTCAGGGGATATCTCCCGTGGAAGCCAGTTTTGGACGATATATGGCCTTGCACCTATGAAAACATGACCTCTGATATAGCCTATACAAACTGTACCTGCCGAATGAGTGTGCACCTTGTTCAATATATCACTGGATATTATAATACACAGAATACCACCAGCACCGATTGCTAATCCATAGAATCATTGCCCTGGCAATTAGCTATAAACCTTTCACAGCAGATTCCAATAACCGTTTATCGGCGCCAGAGTGCAAATCTTCCATTCAACCAGCGAAACACGGCATTCAACAATACAAGCACCTGTTTTGGCGCAAGCATTGATACAGGTTAGCGATTCTGAAAACATTCCTATAAGTCTATTGAGGGAGGATAACGAAGCACTCCCTTTCCGTACTCGAGATCACGCATATTTTAGCAGAACCCCAAACCTGAATGGACGTCTACTGGGAGTACGGTTACGCAATGCGGTTGTTTTGTTCGGTATTGTGAATTCATTCTGTACATTTATACAGAGATACATACAAAGATGTGTACCTTGGCACAGGGACCGCCATTTAAGTGCGGGATTTAATAGTGCGTAGCATACCAAAGCGCGTTTGATACGCAGTCATTACACATTAAAACATCTGGTATGATGGTAGAGTAGGTTTTAACTGAATGAAGAAGATAAAGTGAGCGCCAATCAGTATAATTTAAAGTAGTCGTGTTGTTACCAAGATTCCGGAGTGTTTTGCGCATTGAGTGACTGAGCGAACATGGTTTAATACCATTTTGTATTACCTACGAGGGCGGGGGCACGGGTGGCCCAGTCGTCTAAGGCGCCGCGATTTGCGTCCCTTGGGCACGCCAGAAACCTGTGATTGTGGGTTCGAATCCTGGTTCGCCCCGATTATGGTTCTAGGTTTGTCAGCACCATACCCGTGCTCGTGGGTTTCACCGAAGTGGTAAACGTCTGATACCTGCATCACTTCGGACTTTCCTCCCACATTA
Organism: Haliotis rufescens; assembly: GCF_023055435.1. Classification (NCBI taxonomy): domain Eukaryota; kingdom Metazoa; phylum Mollusca; class Gastropoda; order Lepetellida; family Haliotidae; genus Haliotis; species Haliotis rufescens. Next base: position 32,307,538 of record NW_025964372.1, on the reverse strand, counting down.
AGCTGGCACGCCGCGATATAACTGGAATACTGTTAAAAGCGGCATTAAACCCAACTCACTCACTCACTCATTCTGAAATAATATACAGTTGCTGAATACCATCTCCATAGTTAACATTGAGAGAGTTAAAATTAACGTCGTATCAGCATTATCTGAGCCATTTGGAGGCACCTGCGTTAAGTCTAGTCTAACACTAAAACTATATATTTGATAGAAACAAACAACTCCATTTAAGTTGAAAAGGAGACCTAGGGAGATGGGGAAATTCAGCCTGAACCTATGAAAAATCTAGACTTGCTTACTTTAGGGCTATAGCATTACAGTAAGAGTTGGGCGGAAGGGAAAATAATATGGTTCAGGGGCTGTGAGATAGACCAGAGTTAACCCGTACAGTAAACGTCACCTAAGCGATAAATATTACGTGTATGTTTTTCTTACAGAAACAGATGTAGATATATCTTTTTACATTTGAATTTTTCAGTTTTGGCCAGATACGTCCACTCTTCTTCATGTGTTAGTTGTTTACATTAATTGCAGTAATTTGTTTTACGTAAACACCGATATTTTGTACAGCTACATAAAACAACAGGAATTTTAAAATATTTTCCACAAAATTCCCTTTCCAACATGAGCGATTGAAACAGCATATGGAATGACGGTTACAACTGGCATAGACGTGCATCACGGCTGACGGAGTTTACCGGTTAACCCCGAAGTGTGTGTCGTCCATCATCAAGAGGTGGAACACATTTGTCACTGTGGCGGAATGAAAAGATAAGAGTGAGTGAGTGATTATGGTTTTACGCCGCTTTTAGCAATATTCCAGCAACATCACGGCGGGAGACGCCAGAAATGGGCTTCACACAATACCCATGTGGGGAATCGAACCCGGGTTTTCGGCGTGGCGAGCGAACGCTTTAACCACTAGGCTACCCAACCGCACCGACAAGAAAAGAGGGGACTGCCTCCGTGATCTAGTGGATAGAGCGGAGGGGTCAGTGGTTCGATCCCCGACCGTGTCATGCGAAAACACGTTGAAGGACACACACACAACACACATAAAACATAAAACATACATGCACACACGCACACACGCACACACGCACACACTCGCGCGTGCATCACAAGCGCAATATTCATGAGCGCGGCGTTAAACCTGATTTCACCGTCGTTATAGAAGAAGAAGAAGAAGAAGAATATTTTAGTATAGTGTCAAGCGCTGTACATATAAAATGACAAGACAAGAATGTAAAAATTCAGCGGCCGGCCAAAATGGCCTACGAGACACTAAAAGACTCATAAAAACAATATTTTATATATGTACGCACCACATTTAATAGTAATTATAAAAATAATATTCACAATATTATCCCCCATACAAACATCCTATATACACACAACCACGTCCATTCCCACATCCAGGCCTTCACTCACAGCAGCTTACGCAAACCACGCGTCCCTAGCAACATAACCCTTCATTCCCCGGCTCCAGATGATCAATATGTTCCGGTAAAACGACAATTTACAATGGTGCTTGTTTCCAAGAAATACAATAAACAACTCGAGAAGCACGCATGATTTGGCTATCTTGGAGAAACAAACCTTGTTTATTTGCCACGCCTGCTTTTAAGTAATTGTTGAATAGATCATTGTTGCAGGCCGTGTAACCCTGTGGTAAATCATCTTTTTAAAAACAAGACCTTTTGGGAGAAAAACCTCCTATGTCATGCCATAACATATATCAAATCGCCCACATTTGTGAAACTGATAGATATAGATTTGATGAACAGGGCTTCTAAAATATGAGAATCCATGAAAGACAAGCATATTCGCATGATTTCCTTTGTGGTGGGAATGTGGAGACTTGGATGCGAGGTCGCTGCCTCTGTAGGCGAAGTTGACCTGTAGACTGTCATTTCCGACTCACGTGACCTGCAAACCGACAAAACGGACTGATGCGATCTGTTAACTGGCAATACGGCCACCCATAGTCTGTATATCGGCAAAACGGCCACCCATAGTCTGTATATCGTCAATACGGCCACCAATTGTCTGTAAACCGGCAATACGGCCACCCATAGTCTGTATATCGGCAATACGGCCACCCATAGTCTGTATATCGGCAATACGGCCACCTATTGTCTGTAAACCGGCAATACGGCCACCCACAGTCTGTATATCGGCAATACGGCCACCCATAGTCTGTAAACCGGCAATACGGCCACCCATAGTCTGTGTATCGGCAATACGGCCACCCATAGTCTGGAAATCGGCAATACGGCCACCCATTGTCTGTATATCGGCAATACGGTCACCCATTGTCTGTATATCTGCAATACGGCCACCCATAGTCTGTATATCGGCAATACGGCCACCCATTGTCTGTATATCGGCAATACGGCCACCCATAGTCTGTATATCTGCAATACGGCCACCCATAGTCTGTATATCTGCAATACGGCCACCCATAGTCTGTATATCGGCAATACGGCCACCCACAGTCTGTATATCGGTAATACGGCCACCCATAGTCTGTATATCGGCAATACGGCCACCCATAGTCTGTATATCGGCAAAACGGCCACCCATAGTCTGTATATCGGCAATACGGCCAGCCATAGTCTGTATATCTGCAATACGGCCACCCATAGTCTGTATATCGGCAATACGGCCACCCATAGTCTGTATATCGGCGGGGCGGTCGGGTAGCCTAGTGGTTAAAGCGTTAGCTCGTCACGCTGAAGACCCGGGTTCAATTCCCGACATGGGTACAATGCGTGAAGCCCATTTCTGGTGTCCCCCGCCGTGATATTGCTGGAATATTGCTAAAAGCGGCGTAAAACCATACTCACTCACTCACTCACTCACTCACTGTATATCGGCAATACGGCCACCCATAGTCTGTAAACCGGCAATTCGGCCGCCCATAATCTGTAAACCGGCAATACGGCCACCCATAGTCTGTATATCGGCAATACGGCCACCCATAGTCTGTATACCGGCAATACGGCCACCCATAGTCTGTATATCGGCAACACGGCCACCCATAGTCTGTATATCGACAATACGGGCACGTATGATCTTCAAACCAACAATACGGATTCGTGTGACCTGCAATCTTCCCGAGGCAAGAAAGTTAACTGACTATAAAAGTCCAGTTCCCACCCTTGCCGAACTAGGCTGGAACGTCTGGGCTCGAACGTAGTGCCACCAGTGGCTATTACGAGTTATGTCCCTTCTTTGTCCCTCCTATTGACCAATCAGATTCCACCTCTGATATAATTTGCGTTTGCTTCAGTCAAAATGGCGGCGCCTAGTCAAAACGATCTGATCGATAATCAAAATATATATTGTGAAGAAACCGGTCTTACATCAAATCAGGTGAGCACTTTGATAAAAAAAAACATGAAAAGTTTTGGGAAATATCTGTTGACGCTGAGTAAGTGGTGCACCTGTTTTACAAATCCTGCAATCGACGGAAATCTGCACTGCAGTTTATGAAGCAAATGTCGATTTCGTTACGCGATTTGATTGGACTATGCAAAGACTCGTTAGTACAGCCAACATGTAACTCCATAAATGCCAGCCTAGTTTGGCTAGTGTGGAAACTGGACTTTAATAGTCAGTTAACGCCCTTGCCTCGGGAAGATTGTGCCCTGTAAAACGACAAAACGGACTCCGTGTGATCCGTAAACAAACAATTAGGACTCGTGTTTCATAGGGAGCATCCATTTGAATTGTGTTGTGTTTTGCATCTATCAACATTTCACATAGACACAGTTGTCCTATTCATGAAACATTCAACACGAATGCGATATTTGGTATTGAACGATTTTAGTCACATGTTCGTTAACCGGCGTAGTGCACAAACGCAACCGTTTTAAACACTTGTAGCTTTCTACAGCAATGTTCATAAGACTGAACAAAAATGTAAAATGTCCCAGAAGACCGGCATTTGTCCCTGTATTGGGACGTTTCCATCGACGACAACGTATGCGATGGAGCAACACCGTACAGGCATGGACTCTGTGAGAAACTGGCGGCGAGTCTGGTCCAGTCAAATCAACGTTTTCTCCAACGCAGAGATAGAAGACAGCGTGTCCACAGACGACGAAATGAACGTGATTTCAAGAAAATGCAGTAATTTAACAAATTCATACTAATTCTTTTAACTCTTTTTTTCGCCACTGCCAACACGCAATTCATTTTTGGCACATTTCTGAACGATCTATTCATTTTAAAAATTCATGGTATTACAGATTAACTATAGTAATATAAAAGAATCGGATGGTCCTTACTTTTGTTTAAGTAGTATAAAAATAACAGTCTGAAAAGTGACGAGAAAGATTGTTTGTGGTTGTTTGTTGTTTAACGTCGCACTCAGCAATATTCCAGCTTTATGACGGCGGTCTGTAAATAATCGAGTCTGGACCAACAATCCAGTAATTGACATCGGACCGCGCAATTGGGATACGATGACATGTATCAACCAAGTCAGCGAGCCTGACCGCCCGATCCCGTTAGTCGCCTCTTACCACAAGCGTATAGTCGCCGTTTACAGCAAGCATTGGTTGCTGAAGACCTGTTCTACCCCGGATCTTCACGGGTGGACGAGAAAGAAGCAAGTTTGTTTCTGTCGCCTAACACTGCAGACAAGCATGGGTTGTGAATGTAATGGGTTAGACATGTTCTAGACAGGTCTATGGTATGTAGGTTTGCAGGTTTCTATACTCACTGACTCCTGATAAGATACCGTATGTTTTCACCTGAACGAATGCTGGTCATCTAGCCCAGAACAACGCATTTTGATTGGTTCTTTAATGGCAAATCAAAATGCCTGTTTGTCCTGACGTCTTCTGGTATTAACATAACATGTCACACAATGACAATCCTACAGTTATAAAAAACAAACTTGGCCACACCCAATGGGATAAACCCCATCAGCTCTCGTACAGCCGGCAATAAAACCACGGTTTTATTCGTTTCAAAATTTAAATATATTTTATATACAACGCAGAGGATTAAATATATAAATATTAATGAGAATATACCCAGTGGTTCACAGACCGCAAACACAGCAAGGTCGCATTGTGAATACAGAGGTCGCTTACAAACACGAAAACTACAAACCTCTAAATCCTTATGAATTAAAGTTCGTATAGTGGTGATAAAATGAAACTCCAATCAAATAAGCTGCGTTAAACAAATTTCTTCAAAATGAGTTTAATACGCGATGGAGGAAAATGTATATCTCTAAGCACCAGGTCGACTAGTGCAAACATTTTCGAACCCCTAATGGGTACAAGCTGTGCCTGTATGTGTTTACAGCAACATGGGAGTATGTTGATATTTGATAGATATGGAATATTATAAACTTGCAATAAAGCGCTCCTGTTTGAGTTGATTTTCTAATACACGTTCCCCGTTGTGTCCAACTTGATCGTATAGAGAAAGTGGGTTGATAATTGAGCGTACGTGCCTCACCCCACTCGAGCCGACTCCCTAGGGGTGGGGAAAACTCGGCGTGTTTTGTCAACACAGGCCCTTATCGGGGGGAGTGTCATATTGCAGCCCCGTGTCATTACACTAATATGGTTTCTCGTTTAATGTACGCCCCCGTCGTGTCATGTTTATAATAAATATGTGGAAATTAATATGATAGACGTGTGAAATTAAACGATTTGTTTAAAATGAAGAACTTATAGAGAAAATGACGTTAGTCGGTGCTGTTTTACTGCTTTAACTCTACTCATAACATCACCACTACCGCCACCACCACCAACACCACCACCACCACCACTACCACCACTGCCACTACTACCAACACCACTACCGCCACCACCACCACCACCACCACTACTACCAACACCACTACCGCCACCACCACTACCATCACCACTACTACCGCCACCACCACCAACAACACCACCACCACCACCACTACCGCCACCACCACCAACACCACCACCAACACCACCACCACCACCACCACTACCGCCACCACCACCAACACCACCACCAACACCACCACCAACACCACCACTACCGCCACCACCACCAACACCAACACCAACACCAACACCAACACCACCACTACTACCACCACCACTACCGCCACCACCACCAACAACACCACTACTACCACCACCACTACCGCCAACACCACCAACACCACCACCAACACCACCACCACCACCACCACTACCGCCACCAACACCAACACCAACACCAACACCAACACCAACACCACCAACACCAACACCACCATTACTACCACCACCACTACCGCCACCACCAACACCACCACCAACACCATTACTACTACCACCACTACCGCCACCACCACTACCACCACCAACACCACCACCACTACTACTGCCACCACCACTACCACCAACACCACCATTACTACCACCACCACTACCGCCACCACCAACACCAACACCAACACCACTACCACTACCACCACCACCACTACCACCACTAGTACCACCACTACCACGACTACCACGACCACTATCACCACCACTACTACCACTACCACTACCACCATCACCCCGACCACTATCACCACCACCACTACCACTACCACTACCACCACTACCACTACCACTAACACTACCACTACCACCACCACCATTATCACCACTACTATCAACACCACTATCAATACCACTACCACCATCACCACTACCACTACCACTACCACCACTACCACTACCACCATCACCACCACCACCACAACCACCACTACCACTACCACCACCACTTCCACTACCACTACTACTACCACTACAACCACCACTACCACTACCACTACAACCACCACCACCACCACCACTACCACCACCACAACCACCACAACCACCACTACCACTACCACCAC